>NC_086374.1:7648334-9009197 GCF_036588685.1 Mytilus trossulus | reverse complement strand
AAATAAAACAATGATATTGAGAATAAAAAAAAAATATTGGCCAATGGTAATATACATATGCAGTTTTCTTTGAATAACCCATATGTTACTACCAGTCCAATTTGAGCTTTAAATTAATAAAATAGTATTTGGACTAAGCTTTATATGTTTTTTATTGCTTGAAATAGATCATAGAATGAAATAAAGTAATGCTCAAGTCAATATAGCAAGTTTGGTTCTGTTATAGGTGTAACACCACTAATTCAGGCCCGGCCAGAAAGCACATACCAGAAAGTAGTACATATTTAACACAAAATAGTTCCTACGCATGAGTGTAACTTTCAAAATATGTAGAATATTTAGGTATTTTTGGTATCAAATGAAAGCTGAAGGACTGGTGATCATTGTAGAACACTTTTGGACTTTTAATTTTGAATATTAAAAAAACTGCATCAAATTTTAAAAAGAGGGTACATTTTGTCTGTTTGTCAGATCTGAAGTACCTGTTTTGGTACATCTGAAGTTCCGGGAACCAGTTCTTTCTTATATGCCATGTAAGGTATGTTGATTTTTCCAGTACAAGACACCATAAAGTGTTGCTTTGAAATGCAATGATTGCCACTTTATTTGAACTTAAAATAAAAGAGGTGTGCCTGCTTGAAACGGAGGAATTAACATAGAAAGCAATGGGACCATGAATTAGTGGTGTACTTCCTATTACAGAGAATCACCAGAAATCCAATTTTTAGAAGTTGTACCTATTCCAATGAAAATAAGTCAAATATGATGTAAGTAATCATGTCTAATCACCTTTTTTGGGTCAACCGTCCTGCTTATGGGAAATTAAAGCTCTTAAATTGGCATACTCAAGTATGTTAGCCTTTTATGGTCATGCAACATGCATGCAGTTAAGACTTGACTCCAAGTTCTCATTTTTTGCTTTTTCCTGATTGAAATCAATAAAGCATGTATTTTATTACTTGTTTATGGAACAAAATAGCTCTTGGTCAAAATAATCTCATGATTTTTCAAGTTTTTTTGTTTTTCTTATGGTAGCCTTTTGCAATCTAGGCAAATGGTATATACTCATATAAGAATTCTAAAATCTCACTGTACATGCAATTTTGGACCAGTTTAGCAAGTTATCTAGCTGAGGGATATATGAATTGCTCTTATTAATCTATGTTTTAGCACAGAATTATAATTCATACAAAAAAAAAGCCTTTTTTTCAATTTCAAGAAAAAAGGGGGGATACTTTCTCATTTATGTCTTAAGTTTGGACTAATATATTTTTATTTAATGAAGAACCTCTGATAAAAATATGACTTTTAGTAAGCACATGGCTTTCCTAATAGAAATTAATAAATAAAACAATGATATTGAGAATAAAAAAAAAATATTGGCCAATGGTAATATACATATGCAGTTTTCTTTGAATAACCCATATGTTACTACCAGTCCAATTTGAGCTTTAAATTAATAAAATAGTATTTGGACTAAAGCTTTATATGTTTTTTATTGCTTGAAATAGATCATAGAATGAAATAAAGTAATGCTCAAGTCAATATAGCAAGTTTGGTTCTGTTATAGGTGTAACACCACTAATTCAGGCCCGGCCAGAAAGCACATACCAGAAAGTAGTACATATTTAACACAAAATAGTTCCTACGCATGAGTGTAACTTTCAAAATATGTAGAATATTTAGGTATTTTTGGTATCAAATGAAAGCTGAAGGACTGGTGATCATTGTAGAACACTTTTGGACTTTTAATTTTGAATATTAAAAAAACTGCATCAAATTTTAAAAAGAGGGTACATTTGTCTGTTTGTCAGATCTGAAGTACCTGTTTTGGTACATCTGAAGTTCCGGGAACCAGTTCTTTCTTATATGCCATGTAAGGTATGTTGATTTTTCCAGTACAAGACACCATAAAGTGTTGCTTTGAAATGCAATGATTGCCACTTTATTTGAACTTAAAATAAAAGAGGTGTGCCTGCTTGAAACGGAGGAATTTAACATAGAAAGCAATGGGACCATGAATTAGTGGTGTACTTCCTATTACAGAGAATCACCAGAAATCCAATTTTAGAAGTTGTACCTATTCCAATGAAATAAGTCAAATATGATGTAAGTAATCATGTCTAATCACCTTTTTTGGGTCAACCGTCCTGCTTATGGGAAATTAAAGCTCTTAAATTGGCATACTCAAGTATGTTAGCCTTTTATGGTCATGCAACATGCATGCAGTTAAGACTTGACTCCAAGTTCTCATTTTTGCTTTTTCCTGATTGAAATCAATAAAGCATGTATTTTATTACTTGTTTATGGAACAAAATAGCTCTTGGTCAAAATAATCTCATGATTTTTCAAGTTTTTTTGTTTTTCTTATGGTAGCCTTTTGCAATCTAGGCAAATGGTATATACTCATATAAGAATTCTAAAATCTCACTGTACATGCAATTTTGGACCAGTTTAGCAAGTTATCTAGCTGAGGGATATATGAATTGCTCTTATTAATCTATGTTTTAGCACAGAATTATAATTCATACAAAAAAAAAAAGCCTTTTTTTCAATTTCAAGAAAAAAGGGGGGATACTTTCTCATTTATGTCTTAAGTTTGGACTAATATATTTTTATTTAATGAAGAACCTCTGATAAAAATATGACTTTTAGTAAGCACATGGCTTTCCTAATAGAAATTAATAAATAAAACAATGATATTGAGAATAAAAAAAAAATATTGGCCAATGGTAATATACATATGCAGTTTTCTTTGAATAACCCATATGTTACTACCAGTCCAATTTGAGCTTTAAATTAATAAAATAGTATTTGGACTAAAGCTTTATATGTTTTTTATTGCTTGAAATAGATCATAGAATGAAATAAAGTAATGCTCAAGTCAATATAGCAAGTTTGGTTCTGTTATAGGTGTAACACCACTAATTCAGGCCCGGCCAGAAAGCACATACCAGAAAGTAGTACATATTTAACACAAAATAGTTCCTACGCATGAGTGTAACTTTCAAAATATGTAGAATATTTAGGTATTTTTGGTATCAAATGAAAGCTGAAGGACTGGTGATCATTGTAGAACACTTTTGGACTTTTAATTTTGAATATTAAAAAAACTGCATCAAATTTTAAAAAGAGGGTACATTTTGTCTGTTTGTCAGATCTGAAGTACCTGTTTTGGTACATCTGAAGTTCCGGGAACCAGTTCTTTCTTATATGCCATGTAAGGTATGTTGATTTTTCCAGTACAAGACACCATAAAGTGTTGCTTTGAAATGCAATGATTGCCACTTTATTTGAACTTAAATAAAAGAGGTGTGCCTGCTTGAAACGGAGGAATTTAACATAGAAAGCAATGGGACCATGAATTAGTGGTGTACTTCCTATTACAGAGAATCACCAGAAATCCAATTTTTAGAAGTTGTACCTATTCCAATGAAAATAAGTCAAATATGATGTAAGTAATCATGTCTAATCACCTTTTTTGGGTCAACCGTCCTGCTTATGGGAAATTAAAGCTCTTAAATTGGCATACTCAAGTATGTTAGCCTTTTATGGTCATGCAACATGCATGCAGTTAAGACTTGACTCCAAGTTCTCATTTTTGCTTTTTCCTGATTGAAATCAATAAAGCATGTATTTTATTACTTGTTTATGGAACAAAATAGCTCTTGGTCAAAATAATCTCATGATTTTTCAAGTTTTTTTGTTTTTCTTATGGTAGCCTTTTGCAATCTAGGCAAATGGTATATACTCATATAAGAATTCTAAAATCTCACTGTACATGCAATTTTGGACCAGTTTAGCAAGTTATCTAGCTGAGGGATATATGAATTGCTCTTATTAATCTATGTTTTAGCACAGAATTATAATTCATACAAAAAAAAAGCCTTTTTTTCAATTTCAAGAAAAAAGGGGGGATACTTTCTCATTTATGTCTTAAGTTTGGACTAATATATTTTTATTTAATGAAGAACCTCTGATAAAAATATGACTTTTAGTAAGCACATGGCTTTCCTAATAGAAATTAATAAATAAAACAATGATATTGAGAATAAAAAAAAAATATTGGCCAATGGTAATATACATATGCAGTTTTCTTTGAATAACCCATATGTTACTACCAGTCCAATTTGAGCTTTAAATTAATAAAATAGTATTTGGACTAAAGCTTTATATGTTTTTTATTGCTTGAAATAGATCATAGAATGAAATAAAGTAATGCTCAAGTCAATATAGCAAGTTTGGTTCTGTTATAGGTGTAACACCACTAATTCAGGCCCGGCCAGAAAGCACATACCAGAAAGTAGTACATATTTAACACAAAATAGTTCCTACGCATGAGTGTAACTTTCAAAATATGTAGAATATTTAGGTATTTTTGGTATCAAATGAAAGCTGAAGGACTGGTGATCATTGTAGAACACTTTTGGACTTTTAATTTTGAATATTAAAAAAACTGCATCAAATTTTTAAAAAGAGGGTACATTTTGTCTGTTTGTCAGATCTGAAGTACCTGTTTTGGTACATCTGAAGTTCCGGGAACCAGTTCTTTCTTATATGCCATGTAAGGTATGTTGATTTTTCCAGTACAAGACACCATAAAGTGTTGCTTTGAAATGCAATGATTGCCACTTTATTTGAACTTAAAATAAAAGAGGTGTGCCTGCTTGAAACGGAGGAATTTAACATAGAAAGCAATGGGACCATGAATTAGTGGTGTACTTCCTATTACAGAGAATCACCAGAAATCCAATTTTTAGAAGTTGTACCTATTCCAATGAAAATAAGTCAAATATGATGTAAGTAATCATGTCTAATCACCTTTTTGGGTCAACCGTCCTGCTTATGGGAAATTAAAGCTCTTAAATTGGCATACTCAAGTATGTTAGCCTTTTATGGTCATGCAACATGCATGCAGTTAAGACTTGACTCCAAGTTCTCATTTTTGCTTTTTCCTGATTGAAATCAATAAAGCATGTATTTTATTACTTGTTTATGGAACAAAATAGCTCTTGGTCAAAATAATCTCATGATTTTTCAAGTTTTTTTGTTTTTCTTATGGTAGCCTTTTGCAATCTAGGCAAATGGTATATACTCATATAAGAATTCTAAAATCTCACTGTACATGCAATTTTGGACCAGTTTAGCAAGTTATCTAGCTGAGGGATATATGAATTGCTCTTATTAATCTATGTTTTAGCACAGAATTATAATTCATACAAAAAAAAAGCCTTTTTTTCAATTTCAAGAAAAAAGGGGGGATACTTTCTCATTTATGTCTTAAGTTTGGACTAATATATTTTTATTTAATGAAGAACCTCTGATAAAAATATGACTTTTAGTAAGCACATGGCTTTCCTAATAGAAATTAATAAATAAAACAATGATATTGAGAATAAAAAAAAAATATTGGCCAATGGTAATATACATATGCAGTTTTCTTTGAATAACCCATATGTTACTACCAGTCCAATTTGAGCTTTAAATTAATAAAATAGTATTTGGACTAAAGCTTTATATGTTTTTTATTGCTTGAAATAGATCATAGAATGAAATAAAGTAATGCTCAAGTCAATATAGCAAGTTTGGTTCTGTTATAGGTGTAACACCACTAATTCAGGCCCGGCCAGAAAGCACATACCAGAAAGTAGTACATATTTAACACAAAATAGTTCCTACGCATGAGTGTAACTTTCAAAATATGTAGAATATTTAGGTATTTTTGGTATCAAATGAAAGCTGAAGGACTGGTGATCATTGTAGAACACTTTTGGACTTTTAATTTTGAATATTAAAAAAACTGCATCAAATTTTAAAAGAGGGTACATTTTGTCTGTTTGTCAGATCTGAAGTACCTGTTTTGGTACATCTGAAGTTCCGGGAACCAGTTCTTTCTTATATGCCATGTAAGGTATGTTGATTTTTCCAGTACAAGACACCATAAAGTGTTGCTTTGAAATGCAATGATTGCCACTTTATTTGAACTTAAAATAAAAGAGGTGTGCCTGCTTGAAACGGAGGAATTTAACATAGAAAGCAATGGGACCATGAATTAGTGGTGTACTTCCTATTACAGAGAATCACCAGAAATCCAATTTTTAGAAGTTGTACCTATTCCAATGAAAATAAGTCAAATATGATGTAAGTAATCATGTCTAATCACCTTTTTTGGGTCAACCGTCCTGCTTATGGGAAATTAAAGCTCTTAAATTGGCATACTCAAGTATGTTAGCCTTTTATGGTCATGCAACATGCATGCAGTTAAGACTTGACTCCAAGTTCTCATTTTTGCTTTTTCCTGATTGAAATCAATAAAGCATGTATTTTATTACTTGTTTATGGAACAAAATAGCTCTTGGTCAAAATAATCTCATGATTTTTCAAGTTTTTTTGTTTTTCTTATGGTAGCCTTTTGCAATCTAGGCAAATGGTATATACTCATATAAGAATTCTAAAATCTCACTGTACATGCAATTTTGGACCAGTTTAGCAAGTTATCTAGCTGAGGGATATATGAATTGCTCTTATTAATCTATGTTTTAGCACAGAATTATAATTCATACAAAAAAAAAGCCTTTTTTTCAATTTCAAGAAAAAAGGGGGATACTTTCTCATTTATGTCTTAAGTTTGGACTAATATATTTTTATTTAATGAAGAACCTCTGATAAAAATATGACTTTTAGTAAGCACATGGCTTTCCTAATAGAAATTAATAAATAAAACAATGATATTGAGAATAAAAAAAAAAATATTGGCCAATGGTAATATACATATGCAGTTTTCTTTGAATAACCCATATGTTACTACCAGTCCAATTTGAGCTTTAAATTAATAAAATAGTATTTGGACTAAAGCTTTATATGTTTTTTATTGCTTGAAATAGATCATAGAATGAAATAAAGTAATGCTCAAGTCAATATAGCAAGTTTGGTTCTGTTATAGGTGTAACACCACTAATTCAGGCCCGGCCAGAAAGCACATACCAGAAAGTAGTACATATTTAACACAAAATAGTTCCTACGCATGAGTGTAACTTTCAAAATATGTAGAATATTTAGGTATTTTTGGTATCAAATGAAAGCTGAAGGACTGGTGATCATTGTAGAACACTTTTGGACTTTTAATTTTGAATATTAAAAAAACTGCATCAAATTTTAAAAAGAGGGTACATTTTGTCTGTTTGTCAGATCTGAAGTACCTGTTTTGGTACATCTGAAGTTCCGGGAACCAGTTCTTTCTTATATGCCATGTAAGGTATGTTGATTTTTCCAGTACAAGACACCATAAAGTGTTGCTTTGAAATGCAATGATTGCCACTTTATTTGAACTTAAAATAAAAGAGGTGTGCCTGCTTGAAACGGAGGAATTTAACATAGAAAGCAATGGGACCATGAATTAGTGGTGTACTTCCTATTACAGAGAATCACCAGAAATCCAATTTTTAGAAGTTGTACCTATTCCAATGAAAATAAGTCAAATATGATGTAAGTAATCATGTCTAATCACCTTTTTTGGGTCAACCGTCCTGCTTATGGGAAATTAAAGCTCTTAAATTGGCATACTCAAGTATGTTAGCCTTTTATGGTCATGCAACATGCATGCAGTTAAGACTTGACTCCAAGTTCTCATTTTTGCTTTTTCCTGATTGAAATCAATAAAGCATGTATTTTATTACTTGTTTATGGAACAAAATAGCTCTTGGTCAAAATAATCTCATGATTTTTCAAGTTTTTTTGTTTTTCTTATGGTAGCCTTTTGCAATCTAGGCAAATGGTATATACTCATATAAGAATTCTAAAATCTCACTGTACATGCAATTTTGGACCAGTTTAGCAAGTTATCTAGCTGAGGGATATATGAATTGCTCTTATTAATCTATGTTTTAGCACAGAATTATAATTCATACAAAAAAAAAGCCTTTTTTTCAATTTCAAGAAAAAAGGGGGGATACTTTCTCATTTATGTCTTAAGTTTGGACTAATATATTTTTATTTAATGAAGAACCTCTGATAAAAATATGACTTTTAGTAAGCACATGGCTTTCCTAATAGAAATTAATAAATAAAACAATGATATTGAGAATAAAAAAAAAATATTGGCCAATGGTAATATACATATGCAGTTTTCTTTGAATAACCCATATGTTACTACCAGTCCAATTTGAGCTTTAAATTAATAAAATAGTATTTGGACTAAAGCTTTATATGTTTTTTATTGCTTGAAATAGATCATAGAATGAAATAAAGTAATGCTCAAGTCAATATAGCAAGTTTGGTTCTGTTATAGGTGTAACACCACTAATTCAGGCCCGGCCAGAAAGCACATACCAGAAAGTAGTACATATTTAACACAAAATAGTTCCTACGCATGAGTGTAACTTTCAAAATATGTAGAATATTTAGGTATTTTTGGTATCAAATGAAAGCTGAAGGACTGGTGATCATTGTAGAACACTTTTGGACTTTTAATTTTGAATATTAAAAAAACTGCATCAAATTTTAAAAAGAGGGTACATTTTGTCTGTTTGTCAGATCTGAAGTACCTGTTTTGGTACATCTGAAGTTCCGGGAACCAGTTCTTTCTTATATGCCATGTAAGGTATGTTGATTTTTCCAGTACAAGACACCATAAAGTGTTGCTTTGAAATGCAATGATTGCCACTTTATTTGAACTTAAAATAAAAGAGGTGTGCCTGCTTGAAACGGAGGAATTTAACATAGAAAGCAATGGGACCATGAATTAGTGGTGTACTTCCTATTACAGAGAATCACCAGAAATCCAATTTTTAGAAGTTGTACCTATTCCAATGAAAATAAGTCAAATATGATGTAAGTAATCATGTCTAATCACCTTTTTTGGGTCAACCGTCCTGCTTATGGGAAATTAAAGCTCTTAAATTGGCATACTCAAGTATGTTAGCCTTTTATGGTCATGCAACATGCATGCAGTTAAGACTTGACTCCAAGTTCTCATTTTTGCTTTTTCCTGATTGAAATCAATAAAGCATGTATTTTATTACTTGTTTATGGAACAAAATAGCTCTTGGTCAAAATAATCTCATGATTTTTCAAGTTTTTTTGTTTTTCTTATGGTAGCCTTTTGCAATCTAGGCAAATGGTATATACTCATATAAGAATTCTAAAATCTCACTGTACATGCAATTTTGGACCAGTTTAGCAAGTTATCTAGCTGAGGGATATATGAATTGCTCTTATTAATCTATGTTTTAGCACAGAATTATAATTCATACAAAAAAAAAGCCTTTTTTTCAATTTCAAGAAAAAAGGGGGGATACTTTCTCATTTATGTCTTAAGTTTGGACTAATATATTTTTATTTAATGAAGAACCTCTGATAAAAATATGACTTTTAGTAAGCACATGGCTTTCCTAATAGAAATTAATAAATAAAACAATGATATTGAGAATAAAAAAAAAATATTGGCCAATGGTAATATACATATGCAGTTTTCTTTGAATAACCCATATGTTACTACCAGTCCAATTTGAGCTTTAAATTAATAAAATAGTATTTGGACTAAAGCTTTATATGTTTTTTATTGCTTGAAATAGATCATAGAATGAAATAAAGTAATGCTCAAGTCAATATAGCAAGTTTGGTTCTGTTATAGGTGTAACACCACTAATTCAGGCCCGGCCAGAAAGCACATACCAGAAAGTAGTACATATTTAACACAAAATAGTTCCTACGCATGAGTGTAACTTTCAAAATATGTAGAATATTTAGGTATTTTTGGTATCAAATGAAAGCTGAAGGACTGGTGATCATTGTAGAACACTTTTGGACTTTTAATTTTGAATATTAAAAAAACTGCATCAAATTTTAAAAAGAGGGTACATTTTGTCTGTTTGTCAGATCTGAAGTACCTGTTTTGGTACATCTGAAGTTCCGGGAACCAGTTCTTTCTTATATGCCATGTAAGGTATGTTGATTTTTCCAGTACAAGACACCATAAAGTGTTGCTTTGAAATGCAATGATTGCCACTTTATTTGAACTTAAAATAAAAGAGGTGTGCCTGCTTGAAACGGAGGAATTTAACATAGAAAGCAATGGGACCATGAATTAGTGGTGTACTTCCTATTACAGAGAATCACCAGAAATCCAATTTTTAGAAGTTGTACCTATTCCAATGAAAATAAGTCAAATATGATGTAAGTAATCATGTCTAATCACCTTTTTTGGGTCAACCGTCCTGCTTATGGGAAATTAAAGCTCTTAAATTGGCATACTCAAGTATGTTAGCCTTTTATGGTCATGCAACATGCATGCAGTTAAGACTTGACTCCAAGTTCTCATTTTTGCTTTTTCCTGATTGAAATCAATAAAGCATGTATTTTATTACTTGTTTATGGAACAAAATAGCTCTTGGTCAAAATAATCTCATGATTTTTCAAGTTTTTTTGTTTTTCTTATGGTAGCCTTTTGCAATCTAGGCAAATGGTATATACTCATATAAGAATTCTAAAATCTCACTGTACATGCAATTTTGGACCAGTTTAGCAAGTTATCTAGCTGAGGGATATATGAATTGCTCTTATTAATCTATGTTTTAGCACAGAATTATAATTCATACAAAAAAAAAGCCTTTTTTTCAATTTCAAGAAAAAAGGGGGGATACTTTCTCATTTATGTCTTAAGTTTGGACTAATATATTTTTATTTAATGAAGAACCTCTGATAAAAATATGACTTTTAGTAAGCACATGGCTTTCCTAATAGAAATTAATAAATAAAACAATGATATTGAGAATAAAAAAAAAATATTGGCCAATGGTAATATACATATGCAGTTTTCTTTGAATAACCCATATGTTACTACCAGTCCAATTTGAGCTTTAAATTAATAAAATAGTATTTGGACTAAAGCTTTATATGTTTTTTATTGCTTGAAATAGATCATAGAATGAAATAAAGTAATGCTCAAGTCAATATAGCAAGTTTGGTTCTGTTATAGGTGTAACACCACTAATTCAGGCCCGGCCAGAAAGCACATACCAGAAAGTAGTACATATTTAACACAAAATAGTTCCTACGCATGAGTGTAACTTTCAAAATATGTAGAATATTTAGGTATTTTTGGTATCAAATGAAAGCTGAAGGACTGGTGATCATTGTAGAACACTTTTGGACTTTTAATTTTGAATATTAAAAAAACTGCATCAAATTTTAAAAAGAGGGTACATTTTGTCTGTTTGTCAGATCTGAAGTACCTGTTTTGGTACATCTGAAGTTCCGGGAACCAGTTCTTTCTTATATGCCATGTAAGGTATGTTGATTTTTCCAGTACAAGACACCATAAAGTGTTGCTTTGAAATGCAATGATTGCCACTTTATTTGAACTTAAAATAAAAGAGGTGTGCCTGCTTGAAACGGAGGAATTTAACATAGAAAGCAATGGGACCATGAATTAGTGGTGTACTTCCTATTACAGAGAATCACCAGAAATCCAATTTTTAGAAGTTGTACCTATTCCAATGAAAATAAGTCAAATATGATGTAAGTAATCATGTCTAATCACCTTTTTTGGGTCAACCGTCCTGCTTATGGGAAATTAAAGCTCTTAAATTGGCATACTCAAGTATGTTAGCCTTTTATGGTCATGCAACATGCATGCAGTTAAGACTTGACTCCAAGTTCTCATTTTTGCTTTTTCCTGATTGAAATCAATAAAGCATGTATTTTATTACTTGTTTATGGAACAAAATAGCTCTTGGTCAAAATAATCTCATGATTTTTCAAGTTTTTTTGTTTTTCTTATGGTAGCCTTTTGCAATCTAGGCAAATGGTATATACTCATATAAGAATTCTAAAATCTCACTGTACATGCAATTTTGGACCAGTTTAGCAAGTTATCTAGCTGAGGGATATATGAATTGCTCTTATTAATCTATGTTTTAGCACAGAATTATAATTCATACAAAAAAAAAGCCTTTTTTTCAATTTCAAGAAAAAAGGGGGGATACTTTCTCATTTATGTCTTAAGTTTGGACTAATATATTTTTATTTAATGAAGAACCTCTGATAAAAATATGACTTTTAGTAAGCACATGGCTTTCCTAATAGAAATTAATAAATAAAACAATGATATTGAGAATAAAAAAAAAATATTGGCCAATGGTAATATACATATGCAGTTTTCTTTGAATAACCCATATGTTACTACCAGTCCAATTTGAGCTTTAAATTAATAAAATAGTATTTGGACTAAAGCTTTATATGTTTTTTATTGCTTGAAATAGATCATAGAATGAAATAAAGTAATGCTCAAGTCAATATAGCAAGTTTGGTTCTGTTATAGGTGTAACACCACTAATTCAGGCCCGGCCAGAAAGCACATACCAGAAAGTAGTACATATTTAACACAAAATAGTTCCTACGCATGAGTGTAACTTTCAAAATATGTAGAATATTTAGGTATTTTTGGTATCAAATGAAAGCTGAAGGACTGGTGATCATTGTAGAACACTTTTGGACTTTTAATTTTGAATATTAAAAAAACTGCATCAAATTTTAAAAAGAGGGTACATTTTGTCTGTTTGTCAGATCTGAAGTACCTGTTTTGGTACATCTGAAGTTCCGGGAACCAGTTCTTTCTTATATGCCATGTAAGGTATGTTGATTTTTCCAGTACAAGACACCATAAAGTGTTGCTTTGAAATGCAATGATTGCCACTTTATTTGAACTTAAAATAAAAGAGGTGTGCCTGCTTGAAACGGAGGAATTTAACATAGAAAGCAATGGGACCATGAATTAGTGGTGTACTTCCTATTACAGAGAATCACCAGAAATCCAATTTTTAGAAGTTGTACCTATTCCAATGAAAATAAGTCAAATATGATGTAAGTAATCATGTCTAATCACCTTTTTTGGGTCAACCGTCCTGCTTATGGGAAATTAAAGCTCTTAAATTGGCATACTCAAGTATGTTAGCCTTTTATGGTCATGCAACATGCATGCAGTTAAGACTTGACTCCAAGTTCTCATTTTTGCTTTTTCCTGATTGAAATCAATAAAGCATGTATTTTATTACTTGTTTATGGAACAAAATAGCTCTTGGTCAAAATAATCTCATGATTTTTCAAGTTTTTTTGTTTTTCTTATGGTAGCCTTTTGCAATCTAGGCAAATGGTATATACTCATATAAGAATTCTAAAATCTCACTGTACATGCAATTTTGGACCAGTTTAGCAAGTTATCTAGCTGAGGGATATATGAATTGCTCTTATTAATCTATGTTTTAGCACAGAATTATAATTCATACAAAAAAAAAGCCTTTTTTTCAATTTCAAGAAAAAAGGGGGGATACTTTCTCATTTATGTCTTAAGTTTGGACTAATATATTTTTATTTAATGAAGAACCTCTGATAAAAATATGACTTTTAGTAAGCACATGGCTTTCCTAATAGAAATTAATAAATAAAACAATGATATTGAGAATAAAAAAAAAATATTGGCCAATGGTAATATACATATGCAGTTTTCTTTGAATAACCCATATGTTACTACCAGTCCAATTTGAGCTTTAAATTAATAAAATAGTATTTGGACTAAAGCTTTATATGTTTTTTATTGCTTGAAATAGATCATAGAATGAAATAAAGTAATGCTCAAGTCAATATAGCAAGTTTGGTTCTGTTATAGGTGTAACACCACTAATTCAGGCCCGGCCAGAAAGCACATACCAGAAAGTAGTACATATTTAACACAAAATAGTTCCTACGCATGAGTGTAACTTTCAAAATATGTAGAATATTTAGGTATTTTTGGTATCAAATGAAAGCTGAAGGACTGGTGATCATTGTAGAACACTTTTGGACTTTTAATTTTGAATATTAAAAAAACTGCATCAAATTTTAAAAAGAGGGTACATTTTGTCTGTTTGTCAGATCTGAAGTACCTGTTTTGGTACATCTGAAGTTCCGGGAACCAGTTCTTTCTTATATGCCATGTAAGGTATGTTGATTTTTCCAGTACAAGACACCATAAAGTGTTGCTTTGAAATGCAATGATTGCCACTTTATTTGAACTTAAAATAAAAGAGGTGTGCCTGCTTGAAACGGAGGAATTTAACATAGAAAGCAATGGGACCATGAATTAGTGGTGTACTTCCTAAAGCGACCATCGCCTATGTCTAGCTTTGATTTCATTTATTAAACAATTTGTGAATAATAAGGTATGATATATTTATTTTATTTTCAAAATTAATTTTATAAGATGTTAATGTGCATACAAAATGGTTCATTAACTGTAAATGGTTTTGATTAAACTTTCGATAACTGTGAGTACTCTTAGATCGGTACTTTGAATCTTGAGTCTTTTTGGTGGTAGATAGTTTTTTTCTTTTTTTGTTGAGTCAAACCTTTTCATGAGGTTTAATCCGATGTTGTGCTATAACACCACTGTCCCATGATATGGGGATATGGAGCACTCGCTAACATGCTTAACCCTGCCACATTATGTCTTTGTCTGTTCCAAGTCAAGAGCCTGTATTTTATAAAAAGTAAAATCACAAAAATACTGAACTCAGAGGAAAATTAATTTGGAAAGTCCATAATCACATGGCAAAATCAAAAAACAAAACGCATCAAAAACGAATGGACAAGAACTGTCATATTCCTTATAAGTTGTCGTTGGACGGTGTCTTTAATTTGTTAATATATATATATTGTAGTTTTGTTCATAAAGCAGGCCATCAATGTTGTTTTGTTGGGATTGTTTTAAAATTTTTTATCTTGGGGCTTTTATATCTGACACATTATGGACATTATTGCAGGCCTTACCATTACCTACTATTGCGTACATATAAGTCATTTGGTCTTTTGTGAATTGTTTTATTTGCAATCACTCTAGATCTTTCTATTACTACTTTTATATACATTGTTAAATAACGGAAAACCATTTGAAGTTACAATAGCGCTGAAGTGGTTTTTAAAGTGACAAATGCGCGAGTAACAAAGGGAAAATAAGGAATAATAATTCTAGGAATATCTAAATATTAAAGACATGCAGAAAATGAGATTTTAGGTATACATCAATAGAAAAATTAACCAACAATACAAAAAAACCTTCTATAGCTCAAAATACAGCAATACGATAGCCGTATTTGGCACAACTTTTTGGAATTTTGAATCCTCAATGCTCTTCAACTTTGTACTTGTTTGGCTTTATAAATATTTTGATATAAGCGTCACTGATGAGTCTTATGTAGACGAAACGCGCGTCTGGCGTACTAAATTATAATCCTGGTACCTTTGGCTATTAAACCAAGAGTTCCAAATGGTGAAGTTGAAATCATCCCTTCGTAAATTTTACGGACGCCATCACGAGTTGGTTGACCGTTATGGAATAAGCGTTTCACAAATGATATCGGATATTTTCCTTACGTCTTAACTACAATCCCCTTCCCTTTCATGAATTTAACCTACTGAATTAGACTATTTACCGGATTTGTAATCACATAAGCAACACGACGGGTGCCGCATGTGGAGCAGGATCTGCTTACCCTTCCGGAGCACCTGAGATCACCCCTAGCTTTTGGTGGGGCTCGTGTTGTTTATTCTTTAGTTTTCTATGTTGTGTCATGTGTACTATTGTTTTTTCTGTTTGTCTTTTTCATTTCTAGCCATGGCGTTGTCAGTTTGTTTTAGATTTACGAGTTTGACTGTCCCTTTGGTATCTTTCGTCCCTCTTTTGATAACTTTTTACACCACTGGGTCGATGCAACTGCTGGTGGACGTTTTGTCCCCGAGGGTTTCACAAGCCCATTAGTCAACATTTCGGTGTTGACATGAATATCAATAATGTGGTCATTTTTATAAATTTCTTGTTTACAAAACATTGAATTTTACGAAAAACTAAGGATTTTCTTATCCCAGGCATAGATTACCTTAGCCGTATTTGGCACAACTTTTTGGAATTTTGAATCCTCAATGCTCTTCACTTTGTACTTGTTTGGCTTTGTAAATATTTTGATATAAGCGTCACTGATGAGTCTTATGTAGACGAAACGCGCGTCTGGCGTACTAAATTATAATTCTGGTACCTTTGATAACTTTTAAAAAGATGTAGTGAGATTTCCTTTTAGACAACTATCCACCAAAGTTCAAATAAAGTGGACGTCAGCAATTACGTCCATCGCCAATGAGGACAACCCATACAGTATATGGAACTATAAGAATGCCTACATGAAATACCAACAAATGAGCTGCGTCAAATAGAAATCGACCTTATGCAAATCAACACCTTGACATCTGTTCACCTATTTCGGTTATGAAAAAAACTTTCAACTGAAAGTTTGGGACTGTACGCAAGTTGAATTATTAATTAAATGCTACAAAACGGAAAATACTTCATCTTTTCAGAGTTTTTCGTAAATTTATGTTCCGAAATCAATCGGAATTTTGTACATGTACATATTGTCAAAACTGACGGCCTGACTATGTTTAAGATAACAAAACACATTATCATACACGAATTTCTGAAATTATAAATTTCTGTAAATAAAACAAAAGGATAAAACAAATTATTTAAGATATCACTTTGAACTTTTTGATTAATTGATTAATTGAGATAAGTCAATGTAGCCTGTAATCGATAAAGCAGCATTAGAAATACAGTAAATGAAAAACAAAGTATATGAAATACCTCAATGGTTCCTCCAACGAGAGTGTGATCGAAATCCAGATAATGAATATCCCGACCAACACGTGTCCAGTTTCCAGTGTAACTGCTGTTTATAGCAGGTAGTCCCTCATACCATGTAAGGTTGGCCCTATTGCCTATGTATTTGGATAGTTCGTTATAAGCAACGAACTCGTTGATGAAAGTTTTTATTCCGATTAATTCTCCAAGCACACGACAATCAGTATGGTGGACGCCCATTACCCAAGACATAGGCCAAAATACATAGGAGCAAATAAACTAAAATGTAAAGTAATATCAGATATATTTACATTGCAAAATATTATAATATATCATATGTGTCGTATTGTTTGCACAATGCATCATGCACTGGGGTTAGTCATGCTGGTGATACTCATTTGACTTTTTTGTTACGAGATAGATTGTAATTGCTTCTTTGACCAGTATTTTTCAACTTTCAAACTTAAATTTTCTTGAAGCTAAGTACATCATCTTCCCTCGTATAGGGTCTTTAGCTACGATATAATGTTTGTTCAATCACAAATGAAAGTGAAAAAGGAAACTTTTCATTCGCTTTTAGCAAACTTTTTGTTCAATTCTGTCAAAATAAATTCAGAACCTTTACTGATTAATTATGCACAAGCAAATTTTATTAGAGGGCGTTTAGACAAAAATCCACATGAAATGATGATACATATTATCGAAACTTCCATTGTATAACTAACATATCAAACTGGTACTACATCCTTCATACCTGGAAAGTAAAATGTTCATACTCTGGTGGATATAAGCCTGCTCTCTCTCCAAACCATGTTAGAGTGGCGTTTACAAACTGAAGTAGTGATATAAAGGCTATGAGATTTACAGCAATATTGGCAACAAGTTTCACCGACATACATGCTCCATTAGATGCAGCTTCCACTATGTTTCTTTCCTTTCTGTAATATAAACGTTATCTCTCATTCCATATACATATAAGAAGATATTTTATGACTACCAATGAGACAAGTCTTCACCAGAGATCAAAATGAGGTAAAGTAAGTAACTATGAACGGCATTCAACTATGACTCTGTGAAAAATGACATACCGTATAGCAAGCTTTAAAGGAGGGACGGACGAAAGATGCGAGAGGGACTAAAAAAGACTAAAAAATGACGAAGGTAAAACAATTCAAACAAGCAAATGAACGGCTTGATTATCTACAAAACAATAAACGAAAAACAAATAGTATATACATCAGCGAATCACAACCACTAAATTACAGGCTCATGACTTGGGATACCTACATACAGAATGGTGTGGGGAAAAACATTTTTGCTGGTGTCAAACCCATTCGTTTGATGTGTTTGGACTTTTGATTTTGCCTTTTGATTTTGAACTTTCCTTTTTCATTTTTCCTCGGAGTTCAGTATTTTTGTGTTTTTACTTTTTACATAACCACTAACCTGATATAGTAGTGTCACAGTACAACATAGAAACAAACTAAAAAATCGTCTGAAAATGGTTTTTACTTGACAAATGATACAATTTGATAAAAACACAGGGAATTTATAAATCTCTCACAACAACAACAAAAACAAAAAAAAACGATACTAGTATGAGATTACTTGCAGTTACTAACTGCTAAGGTATGAGTCATTAACAACATATGAAAACATGATGTATCCAAGATAAAAAAAAAATACAAATAAGAAGACAATCATGTCGTTTGTTCTTTCTTTTTATTTATGTCTTGTATTGGTAAGATTTATTGCTAGACTGTTGTCATCCAGGCGTTTCCATTTAATCACCTTTTACTTATTTGCACAAGTAGGTAATTGGTTAATTAAGAAAAAAAGATGCAAAGACTTCCTACAAACACTGTCATTAGTGTCGGGGAAAATGTGCATACTGGTTATTAAGATGCACTCAGTCTAAAGCTAATTTAACATTGTATCTATGAAACAGAAACAACAGAAATAACAAAAATAAGGGATGGATGTATAGTTTACTATATAATATAATGAACTATTCAGATATAACTCCATATCACAAATGGTGTTCGACCAAGGAAGATTTCAGACCATTTTTTTTTTATTCCTTTGAATTTATATGTAGTTGAGCTTTAATTTTGCTGCGTTTCAAGTCGAAACAGCAAGCTATATATCATATGATATTATAAACAATAGGTAGTAAATAGGATGCACGTAGATGAGGTAATCATATTTCTGAATATCTTTACAAGCAATTACATTTATTCTAAAAGGAATCGAAAATAAAAAGACGGAGAAGACATGCTGCATTTCACAAGTGTTCTTAAAATTTCTTTCGATACAAAGCATTTTTCAATATGTAGAATAGCGTTCCATTAAAACTGATTACCATAAATTATTAACAAATGCCTAGAAAGAGGTTAAAATCATTTAGAAAATATTTATTCAGAGATTTATTATACTTACCCACTTTCCATTTCATAAACATCTTTATTCTGAGCCTTCGACACTTTAGTTTCTGGATAAGATAGTTTAGCCATAGCTAGTGCTGCAGGAGCTGACATTACAGAGGCCGATAAAAGATGTTTGGCAGGAACCTATAAATGGAGACAGATAACAATTATTTCATTAGAAAACACTTCTAAATAAAATACTGAAACAGGTTTTTTATTAAACATTTAGATATACAAGGTACTTACTTAGTAAATACAGTAGAATGAATATAGATAGTTGGACCTAGCTCATTATTTTGGACAATTTTCTCGATGTAGACATGGCCTCTATTATGACAAGACCTACCTATTGTATTTATTGTGAACTTGTTCTCGTCCTGAATATGCATGAAATATTTGCCACTGGACGTTAGGCAACCAACAATCAATCAATCGATTTAGACATCACTGAATGAAACATATATGTATGAAGTGTTTAACCTTGAATGGCTTTACAGCCCTCACACGGTCGGCTCGTTGCCCGAAGGCGTTTGGTGAGCATTTTAAATGTTTTTGTTGTTTTCAAGCTTGAATAAGGCTGCCATTTTTGTTTTGCTGGATTCATTTGGTTTTTTACTATAGTTTTTGTGTTACAGTCCACTTTCTTCTCAACGGATCGTATCAGGGCCAGGTTCGTCAGATTAGCAGCCTGCTAACCACGATAATAAAGTACTGGTCGATGGTTCTCTAACATAGTAATAACGATGACAGGAAGCTTTATTAGGACCAAAGTCATAAGTAGACATTGAAATAACGGTCCATTATTCTACCACTAGACCTTCGGACGTCAGTCGGAATATTTTATTCCCCATAAAGGTGTTTAGGACCATATTCTAACGCGTGTATTTACGCCGCAAAACAACAAGTTTATGAACGTACTGTACAGCGTTGGAGTGATTTCTGTCGTCGAGAGTAGTAAGTCATTGATCCATCTATTAGTAAACGAACATCGTAGATAGCGGATAAAGAGTAGTTGACCCAGCATGTTCTTTCAGTTGTAGTGACTAAGACGTGACCTGATTGGTTCTTGTGATATGATCATATATTTGAAGGTTTAATAGTACTATTTCCTTTATATAATTACCCCCATTAAAACATAGGCAGCCATGACACTTCCGGCTATGGTTGCAAATCCACCTGTCATAATTGCATGGATTTCAGAATTCGTCAACTTTGCCAAGAATGGTCTTATCATCAGTGGAGCTTCACTCTACAAAAGAAATCTCGAATCAACTAGGAACAAATAACTTATATAGTATCTATCTAAATAAAATGTTGCTTAATGGAAATTTTTACGTTGTTGTTCTTATCAAGCAAGATCATATCAAAGTATTGACAGTGTAATGATATACTTCATATTTACCGCAAAATGTTTCCATTATTTCTTTTTGCTGATGGCACAATTATTCTCAAAAAATATAGGGTAAGCATCTCTGGTGTACTAAACATTCAAGTACAAATATAGAACAAACATAGTAATTAAAATTTAAAGGCGATGTCATTTAAAATCACACCAGGATATTGAAAACACCTCTGAAAAGTACATTTTATACAAAACTAAAATACCTCAACCTATCTAAACCTGTCTACTGGTTTTATCTTTAAAATGTAATGTTTCTCTTTATAACCTTGAACCATGCATGGTATTATAATGTTGTTGATGGAACTACTGTTGAAGGCCGTACTTTAACCTATAATGGTTAACTTTTTAAATTGTTATTTGGATGGAGAGTTGTCTCATTGGCACTCACACCACATCTTCCTATATCTATCTACATATAAATGATATCTATCTAAAACTTGGAACATTTCTTATATTTTTAACAGCAAAATATGCAGATAAGGTAGACTCATTTATGCAGCAAAATAATTTTGTCTGCAGATGGTCTGACGAGTTTTAATCTGTCTACCGATGTTTACACCACGTCTGCAGACGATTATGTACCGATAATCAGGTTATCTGCATGTCGATATCGTAAAATATCAGGTGCGAGACATAATATGAAGGTTTTTGTCGAGTGAGCGTAGCGAACGAGATCAAAAAGCCTTCATATAATGTCAAGTAGCTGATATTTTACAATATCAATATGCAGATAATCTGATAATCGATTTATCGGGCTATATTTGCGTGTTTCGCAAGCACACAAAAGGTGACTTGATAAGTTCGGGTCAAAGTTATTTAGGCCGGGTCAACGTATTTGACGTCACAAAGATATGATACGGAATAATATTAAGAGCTGAGCAGAGTGATATAGACAGAGGGACGACCGTTAAAGAAACTTACTGGTTTATCTGAAAATTATGCTGATTTTGAATAAGTTTTAGAATGCTACTTTATGAAACCTGTAAGGAGCGTTATTTAAGATTTTCCTAAGAAAAAAATCATAGCAAAACCAAATAATGCAAATAAGATTGAACCAATTCACCCAAAATATGAAACATCCACCTTAAGAAAAAATGTTATGACCATCCAGTCATATGGACTGGTTGTAATTATGACCAATACGAAATCAAAGAAAATTTTATAATATATCTACAAAAAACAAATCTATCTTTACCAGTTTCATCTGGATATCTAAAAATAAATGCTGTAAAAAAGTAATATTAAAACTATATATTGGAAATATTTTTGAATTACTAGTTAAACTGTTTTGTTTAAACGTTGTCTAAATTACCCAGAGGATTCCTTTATTCAAAATGATTTTAAAAGTTAAGAAAAACTTGGAGGTCAATATCTTGATAGACTTCATATGTATGGGAAAATGTTTTTATTGATTTAAGCTAGTTTGGTAATCGATACATGGTACTACCGAGCTATACTCGAGAACTCGAGTTCTCCTCGGCATTCTAAATTTTTGCTGGTGACACCATTATTGTCACTAAAAAAAACTTTCAAGAAACCCGTTTGATTATTTTGGAACTTGTTATACGAAATGGAAGTTAAAAGTGAATCGATAATTATTCAATTCGTTTGATGTGTTTGAGTCTTTGATTTTGGTATTTGATAATGGAATTTCCGTTTTTATTGAAAAAAACAATTATCAAATAACAATATCTGTCTTTTTTGGGGGGAACAAGCTTTTGGAAATAGAGGATTCTTTCTCTAATATTGGGGTCCTAACTGTTGGTCATATAGTTGTCACATGTTTTTGCTGTTATGCATCCTTAGCTTCTCGGAGTAGAAGTTGTTGTAGTCGTCGTCGCTATAATAGTATAAAGCAAAGTTGTTTGAATACAATTTATAAACTATTATTTGTTTTTTTTTCTATGAGTAAATTCAATGTAAGTGAACTGTATCCGATACCAATATTCTAAAACATTAATAATTTTTAAAAAGAAATTAAGGGTGTAATGTTAAAATTTTATAATATATATCATTGTTTATTGCCGATTTTGTAATGTTTCCTTTCACCATACCTATTATTTTATTTCATTGTTTATTTATATATTTATATTCTTTAAATAAAATAGTAAAATAAGTAAAAAGTTAACAGTTCCATTTTATCAATTGCATCCTTCCATTTGGACTCTTCAGGAATATATATATATATGCACATGTGTGAAAACTATTTTTACGCATATATATTGGGTTAATAATGCACTGTAGCCGTCCCGCTAGACCACACGACCACCTGGGTTTCATAAAAATGAAGCTTTCGGTGGCCGGGTGTTACCTTTTCACGTCAGTTTTAATCTAGCGTCATACTACAGTTCATAATATATTAGTTTTACATATCAGCTAAGTTATCTTTAGTAAATGATCCTACAAATTAATGTAAGATACAGTCACAGAAAATAATTATATTTATAAGTACGTCTGAGCCAGTAAAAACTCTACAACAGATTTATCCATAGGATCACCAGCATAAATAGTGATACGAAGCCTTGTGCATTATGTATATACAACTCATCTAAACATCAACCCAACAATGCTAGATCTGTAAATTTGCTTTCGCAATTTTTTTGTTATTCCCTCGCCGGGATTCGAGTATATTTTCTATGTATAATTATCGGTTTCTTTTTGTTACTACTAATACTATGCAATGTGTCTGAGTAATCGACGCAGTTGTCATCTTGTCTCATGGAAGCTTTCTCCGTTTATTTTAGCTATGATGTTGACTTGACCCTAATGGGACTATCAAATTAAATACCACAACACATACCTGACCTATAAAAATGTTTCCTGCAGCATTCAAGGATTCAGCTGGAGATGTTCCAAGTGCAAATGCCAGACCACGTGCGATATACTTGATGATGAATTGCATAACTCCTAAGTAGTATAGAATAGCAATGGCGGTACTGAAAAACACAATTACTGGAAGCACCTGCAAAAAATGACATCACTGTTATTGTCTTTGACTTAAATGCGTTTGTCAGCTGTACAAAGAGATTGAAAAATCATTGCAGATATATACATAACAGTCTTTAAAAAGCCAAAGATAATTAAGATAATATATATACTAACTAGCAAATGAAAGACACAGAAGATTTGGTATGCAACATATGACAAGGTTTCTAGATCTGTCAATGATCAGATGTAGTTGAATTATCCATAAAGTTCTTACACGAAAGTGAAAACAAATTCAAATGATAAACAAAGTCTTAATTATTGAAGGCTTGAGGCTAAGCGCTTACAGACACGTTTAGACCCGTCACATTCTATACATAACTGTCCGCGGTCTGAAATCTGTAATTAATTGGTTGCTGTTTGTTGCTGTCTTTCATATTAATTCAACTTCTATTTTTTTTAAAACAAGAATGTATCCTCAGTACACGGATGCACCACTCGCAACATCATTTTCTATGTTCAATGGACCGTGAAAGTTGGTTAAAAATCTCTTATTTGGCATTAAAATTAGAAAGATCATATCTTAGGGAACATGCATACTAAGTTTCAAGTTGTTCGGACTACAACTTCATCAAAAATTACCTTGACCAAAATATTTAACCAGAAACAGGACAGACGGACGAATGAACGGACGAACGAACGGACGAATGGACAGACGGACGGAAAGACGAACGGACGCAGACCAGAAAACATGATGCCCTTCTACTATTGTAGGTGGGGCATAAAAAGGACGTTGATTTTCTCGTTTGATTTGTTTTCATGATGTGTGAGCCTTTGAAAGTTTGCTCTACAGTAGTGGCGTCATAAAACCAAATTAATCAATTAAGATTAAAACAATTCACATAAAACATGAGCAACTTCGCTGACCCTATCTATTTTTTTTTGTGATGATAGGTATATGTTTAATAAATAAAATATTAAGTTTCGTGAATCGTAAGAAAAACAACAGGTAAACAAAACAGGGTACAAACAATGTACGTTGTATTAATTGACAAATATTGTATTTTAATATGATATATACTATCATTCTTTTGATAGAAATAATTTTATATGTATTGTTGCACACATCTTCAATCTGGTTGTATATAATATATGCATAGTAAGAACGTTGCATACATCGGCATAGTCCAACCTTTTACTGAAGAGTAAATTTTATTGAATGTAAAATGGGTTCCAGCTGCAAAAAAAAAATCCCCTAGTTCATCAGAATGCTATCCAACTAACAAAATTGTTTGTTTTTAAACATTGATAATAATTTAAAGCTACTAAATACCAAATTTACCCATATAATTTATACCCATATAATTTTTAAAAAATTATTACACGAAATTATAACTAATCAAAAAAAAAAGTTTGATGCAGTAGAACATAACTGTGTAAAATAAGTATTTGCACTGCGCTTTGACTTTTGCATTTTTCAAATATGTGAAAGGTGTATTCTGTTACTTTCATAATTAAAATATGCTGTGCTAGTTACTGTGAATAGGATGAAAAAGACTGGAGAAAATTTGGTAAAATCCTAAAAACGATTTAGAAAATTATTTAGCTATGTGGCTTACTCGAAGTTTGAAGCCGTTCGTTTGTTCATAAAAATACAGAAAAAAATATATTTAAAAAAAAAAGGGAATGTTGAAGGCCGTGTGGTGAGCTATAGTAAAAAGTAAAATAACAAAAATACGGAAATCAGAGGAAAATCCAATCGGAAAATCCATAATCACATGGCAAAATCAAATGACAAAGCACATAAAAAACGAATGGACAAGAACTGTCTAATCCTGACTTGGTACAGGCATTTTCAAATGAAGAAATTGGTGGATTAAGCCTGGTTTTAAAGCGCTAAACCTCTAACTTTGATGACAGTCTCGTCAAATTCCGTTATATTTACAATGATGCGTGAACTAAACAGACATGATAAATAGAATAGTCAAAATATGGGTACAACAGTCAACATCGTGTAACAATTTTAAAATGAACAATTTAACTGAACAGAATAAACATCTATCTACAAACACATTCAATGATTCGCGTGTCTGACGTCAGAAAAATTATACGTCACATGAATCTTTCGTTCAATGTATATACAAACAATTTTTAAAAATTTCACATGGGCAATGTTAGTATACAGGGTAAAAAAATCAAAGTATGTAAGAATAAATTTCAGAAATAGACCGAGATTTAAAATAGTCCAAAAGTTATATAGAACTTATAAGAATCCACAAATAGTTCATTCCACTATGCGATAGAATAATTTTGACGTGTGTGGTTCAACGTATTTTCTAATTCATAATAGAAATATATCATAATAACATATTATAGAACAATATCATATTGACGGGATCTCTTAAAGTACAGATTCACTTTAGAAGAACAAAAAAACAAAAAAAGACGCATATACAAAACACACCAGCAAAAAAATGAAAGATATTAATACAAACACATTGACCGAATGTTTAAGTAACGAGCCACGTTAAAGCGATATCACATAAAACAAACAATCCAACAGTAAAAGAAATATAAATAATAGAACAAAGACAAATGAAAGAACAATATAACACGTTGTTAAGCTGATAAACAACATCAGTACGCAGAATATATACATCAAGATCATCATGTATTATTTGTGAAGTCGATACGGAATATTTATCAACAAGGTCTTGGTACCTTCCGATGAATTTTTTTTTTTAGAAAAAGGACGAGACGTTCTTTGAAATACCCCTGGTTCATCAACTTTTTACTCAGACACTGAGCAAGAAGTGTGAATGGTTTGTTTTTCATGAATCAGCGCCTATGCTTAATTGCAAGTTATTGTAAGCGAGTTCAAATAACCATATAATTGTGTCAGACGATCCATTACAATAAATTAAATATCACAATTCAATGGTTACAAAAGTACAAATATTTTATAAACACAACACGTCTACCCTTAAAGATCTTTATAAGACATATATATAGTGCATATAATAAGTATATGTTTCCGAACATAATTCTAGTCCCATCAAAAGTAAAATCACAAAAATACTGAACTTAGAGGAAAATCCAATCGGAAAGTCCATAATCAAATGGCAAAATCAAATCACATTAAAAAAACGAATGGACAAAAACTGTCATATTCCTGACTTGGTACAGGCATTTTTAAATGTAGAAAATGGTGGCTTAAAAGAGGGACGAAAGATACCAAAGAGACAGTCAAACACATAAATCTAAAACAAACTGACAATGCCATGGATAAAAACGAAGAAGACAAAAAGACAAACAATAGTACACACGACACAACATAGAAAACTAAAAAGTAAACAACACGAACCCCACCAAAAACTAGGGGTGATCTCAGGTGATCCTGAAGGGTAAGCAGATCCTGCTCCACATGTGGCACCCGTCGTGTTGCTAATGTGATAACAATTCCGGTAATAGTCTAATTCGGTAGGTCACATTTATGAAATGGAAGGGGATGGTAGTTAAGACGTAAGGAACATATTCGATATCATTTGTGAAACTTTTATTCCATAACGGTCAACTAACTCGTGATGGTATCCGTAAAATTTACGAAAGGATGATTTCAACTTCACCATTTGGAACTCTTGGCTGAATAGCTTCCTTGTGAGCAGCAACCCTCTATTAAAAAAATCATGATAGGAAATGCAAACACCGGAATATCGTATCAATTGGGAGATATATACCCCGTATGCAGGTGCTGCTGGAATGTTGCTACTTAGAAATGGAAAGTCCACAATTGGAAAGCTGTAATCATATCTTTTGTCGTAAAGTTTTGTTTTCAATCGACTCTCATTGTCAATTTCTAGATGTAAGTCAAGATATGAAGCCGACTTAACTGTATCTGTAGTATCCTTTATCTCTAGGTCAATGGGATAGTTGCGTTCCACATAGTCACCAAATTTTGAATTATTTAGTGAAAGAACATCATCTATATAGCGGAAAGTAGAGTTAGAGGATATTGCTAACTTCTTATCTCTCTTCCTGGGAAGTTCCTGCATGAAGTCAGCCTCATAATAATAAAGAAATAAGTCGGCAAGTAGCGGGGCACAGTTTGTTTCCATAGGAATGTCGATAGTCTGTTGAAAAACACGTCATCCGAACGTTTATTGCTATTAAACCTGGTTTTATAGCGATAAACCTCTCACCTTGTTGACAGTCTCATCAAGTTCCGTTATAATTACAATGATGCGTGAATTAAACAGACATAATACATAATATAGTCAAAATAGGGACACAGCAGTCATCAGCATGTAACAATTTTAAAAGGAACCTGACGTCAGAAAATTATATACGTCACATATTTTGTAAGAAACTGTTGTTAAACAAATGAAATCATAATATATTAATTTATAAAACAAAAATGGACAAATAGAATGTAAAATTTAGTTTTAAACATATGGAATAGCCAACAATAATCAGATAATTAACGACCAAACTCACTTTTATTACACAAAATATTCATAATAACATACAAAACAAGAACAAAAACTGGAAAACTAAAAATTAGGGACAACAAAGAAAATTAAGGGATTCAAATCTAAATAGACAAGCCTGTACCTTAAAAAAATCATTTATCTTAACCATGAAACCTTGAAACTACCAATTTATACTATGCGTTTGCCTATTATGTATATATAAAGGTACAACCCCTTTGTGTTTGTTGTATACCCTTCCCTTCCCTTTCATGAATGTATTCAATGAATTTGTTATCACATAAGCAACACGACGGTGTCACATGTGGAGCAGATTCTGCTTACCCTTCCGAAGCACCTGAGATCACCCCTAGGTTTTGGTGGGGTTCGTGTTCTTTATTTTTTTGTTTTCTATGTTGTGTAATTGTCTGTTTGTCTGTTTCATTTTTAGCCATGACGGTGTCAGTCTATTTTCGATTTATGAGTTTAACTGTCCATTTGGTATCTTTCGTCCCTCTTTTGTACCCATGTATATCATAAATTCATTTATATATATATGTAGTGCATTTTAATGTTGTGTCGTTATTCTCTTCTTATATTTAATGCGTTTCCCTCAGTTTTAGTTTGTTACCCCGATTTTGTTGTTTTGTCCATAGATTTCATGTTTTGAACAGCGGTATACTACTGTTGCCTTTACATTTATATATATAATAGACATTAACATTGTAACCGATTGGTAGCCCAGAGGTTTCGTCGATATGTTGATGTCAGTAAGACGCAATAGAATTATTGGACGGGTTCTATTCCCAGTGAAGGCATATAGACATTTCTAAAATTAATGGTAAGATTTTAAAACAATTCCATTAGTGAGCAGAAATCAGTAAATTAGTAAATTTAAAATGAAAGTCAATTCAAACTTAATGAGAGTAGGAACACAAAGTAGACAAAAGAATATAACATGGTGATCCCATTTCAATGACTGATTAAGGAAGCGTTGGTTCTAGAAAAAGAATCCACGGAAAATGAATAGACTAACGTCACCATAATGGTTTAAGTGATATAGTTACAATGGATAAGCGTTTATTCTTAGAAAAAGAAACCATGAGCCCAGAGGGCGAATTGTTTGTTTTTCATGAATCAACGCTTATCCATTGTATCTATAACTTAAACTATTGTGTTAATGTCTTTTAAAAATTAACGCCTATTCTTAATTAGAGTTATTGTAAGTGAGTTCAAATGACCATGTAATCGTGTCAAACAAACCATTACAATCAATAAATATCACAATCAAATGGTTAAAAAATACAAATATATTAATTTATAACACAACACGTTAATCAATAAAGATCTCCATACTTTAAGGCATTTGAATGTTATCTGATATAACAAAATAAGATGTATTGATTTTGAACTTATTTGTATTAAAATTGAAATGGAAATGGATAATGTGTCAAAGGGAAAACAACTACACAAAGAACATATAAAGTGCATATCATAAGTATTTGTCCGAAATTTCTAACAAAAGCCTAATTCTAGGAACATCACGATTTTTTAGCATAGAAATTTGCTAATTAACAGTTATAAAATTATGTAGTAAAACAGATGAAATCATATTATATTAATTTATAAGACAACAAGAGGCTGTCACAACGACAGCAAACCGGATTTATTAACATTTATTTGTGTCCTGGCAATATCACAAGAACCATTACTGATGAATAGTGAAAGTGAAAATCGTCAATATAAAATTTGACCTCCATTTTGTCATCAGTATCAACATATTAATATTTGAAAAGCTTAGATTGAATGATTCCTGAGAAAATGCAACAACGTGAATGGAAACGCAATTTTACAATCTTTCTAGAACAATAACTCCTGAATGGTAAAAGTCAAAATCGTCATTATTGAACTTGATCTCTATTTTGTCATCAGTAACAACATATTAAAATTTGAAGAAGCTTTGGTTGAATGGTTAATGAGAAAATGCACAGACACGACTGGAAACACCATTTTTCAATTTTTCAAGAACCATAACTCCTGAACGGTAAAAGTCAAATTCGTCATTATTGAACCTGACCTCCATTTTGTCATCAGTAACAACATATTAAAATTTGGTAAGCTTAGGTACAACAGTTGATGCGTAAATGCACGGACACGACTGGAAACTCCATTTTTCAATCTTTCAAGAACCATAACTCCTGAACGGTAAAAGTCAAAAATGTCATTATTGAACTTGACCTCCATTTTGTCATCAGTAACAACATATTAAAATTTGGGAAGCTTTAGTAGAACAGCTCTGGCGTAAATGCATGGGCAAGGCTGGAAACTCCATTTTTCAATCTTTCAAGAACCATAACTCCTGAACGGTAAAAGTCAAAATCGCCATTATTGAACTTGACCTTCATTTAGTTGTCAGTAACAACATATTAAAATTTTAAAAGCTTTGGTTGAACGGTTCATGAGTTAATGCACGGACAACATTTGGTTGCCGGCCGCCCGCCCGCCCGCCCGCCGTACTTCCTTAAATCAATAACCGACATTTTTGTCACAAAAATCCGGTTAAAATGAATATATTATGCATTACTTACTGCCATTGCAAAGAAATGGTTTCTAAACGTATCGTCACCAAAGACGAAACCAGCACCGGCGTTTGTATGTGCCAGGAACTCTGTTACACGATCTCCACACCACTGAAATATGTCGTTTCCAATTGGCCACTTGATTATTGCCAATGCAAAGTAAAACTGTATTTCAAGTCCCCAGAAAACAGGACGCCAGTTCACCTGGAATATACAAATAAAAAGTTGTGGTATGATGGTCAATAAGATAAAAAAAAATCATTACAATCATGTGATGAAATAGAAGTTTCTTCAAAATATAAGTTTCAAATGGGGAAAAACATTCTCCACTGGAATAAATAATACCTAACGAAACAATGGTGTATATTATTTGTTCCAAAAGGAACAGATATTATGTCATCGTTAATAGCCGAGTTTCTAGATGAAATTCTGTAAGGAGGAACAAATATACGTTGACTATTGGACCATACGCGTACGATGTCAATTCATATATAAAAACTTAAGGGTAGCTGGTATATTTATGAATGATGAGTGATGATGAGTTAGTGCTTATATAAGCATGGGTCATATTTTAAATATTGTAAATAAGTATAGGTCATTCTCTCTTAAATATTTATATAACTATAGGTACTGAATTTCAGTGAATGTTATATTAAAAGTGGTACGTTTTTGAGGCAAAAATGGCACACCCCTAACAAACAAATATCGAAGTTACCCCTCCCCCCCCCCCCCCCCCCCGTCATAATCCCCCGTCCCCAAGTGAAACTGTGTTTCCTATAGTTCTGGACAATAATTGTATAGATGAAATTTCATATCTAGACATGGTCTCATATATTCAATTGTACAAAGTCTTACAATATCGGGTACAATATTTTGCTTGAGTTGCGTATGGCGTTGAAGGGTGTCATAAATAATGCGTTTCTAAAAATGAAATATTGACTTCATATAGAAAATTTTATGGTAACCATTATAACATGATTAATGAAATAAAGTGAATTCGACTCCTTCAAAAGTTATAATCATTGTTGATAGTTATCAAAGGACCGTTATCAAAGGACCGTTATCAAAGGTACCAAGATTATAATTTAATACGCAAGACGCGCGTTTCGTCTACATAAGACTCATCAGTGACGCTCAGATAAAAACGTTGTTAAAGAGCATTGAGGACCCAAAATTTCAAAAAAAAAATGCAAACAACACGTTTAATAATTTCTTGCGTCCGAAGCGTTTTCTAGATTTACCTTCATCAGGATCGCTCAAAGCCAAACATTTGAAATGCCGAAGATGTGTAAGTACCGAAACCGTTGTCAAAAATACCTAAAATAAATAGCCAAATTCATCTAAAGCCAACTTTGCCTGAGGGAGTTGAAACCTTAGTTTCTAAATAATTTATAAATTTATAAACGGACAATTTTAGAAAGTTTATTAAATCATGTCAGTACCGAAATAATGACTACTGAGCTGATGATACCCTCGGGGAATGATAGTCCACCAGCAGAGGTATCGACCCAGTGATGTAAAAAATGAAAACATCACGTTTAATAAATTCTTGCGTCCGAAGCGCTTTTCTGAATACTTTTTAGTATATTTTTTTTATTTTTTAAAAATTATGCCAAATACGTCTGAGGTAATCTATTCTGGGAATAAGAAAATTCTTAGTATTTCGAAAAATTCAAAGTTTTGTAGACAAGAAATTTAAAGAAATAACCATATAATTGATATTCATGTCAACACCACAGTGCTGACTACTGGGTTGGTGATACCCTCGGAGACGAAACGTCCACCAGCAGTGGCATCGAACCAGTGATGTAAATAGTTAATAATCAAAGGTAGCAGGATTATAATTCAATACGTCTGACTCGCGTTTTGTCTACACAAAACTCATCAGTGACGCTCTGATAAAATCATTTTTAAAGCCAAACAAGTTAAAAGCTGAAGAGCATTTAGGACCCAAATTATTGGAACTTTATTAACATTCTAGATAGTTTACACTGTACCAAGGGGCAGACACATGATACAAATAATAATTTAAAATGTTGAACAAGATAAAAGGAGGTTGATTGGATTATATGAAGCTGCCTAAGCTGAAGTGTGTGTATTTACCCGAGATGGATTGTGTGAAGTAACATAGAAAACCACAATAAAACAAAACACTCCAAGAAGGGATATTAGATTGTCTACTTCCTTCAATATCACCTCTACGATAATGACAGCAATGTTACCACCAATAGCCAGGATTATGAAACATATGTGTATTCTGTAAAAAAGTTTAAAAAAATATAAATACATAAAACAATTAATAACAGTTGAAGTTTAAATAATACAAAATTAACGGCTGTCCAATTCATTATGATTTCCATGAAAGCACAGATGTATTTTTCAAATTTATCATTTAGATGTTTACAGTGTTTAATAATTGTACATATCTAAGCAGACCAATCAATCACTTTAAAAGTTTTATAGGTATTATGATAACTTTTTATTTCTCATACCAAGGATTTGTCTAACTATACAAATCCTTGCTCATACTTAGTATTTCATTTATACAAATTTGTGTGTTAATAGAGAATATGCAAATACACATTTATCTCTTTACCTATTTCTATGTAATACAAAATTTGCTATAGAATGTGTTTGATGTGTGTCATAATTTTGCATTTAAAACACTTTATTTAATGAATGGCTATCATTTATTTTGATTTTATTGAACCATAAAACTAATTTTTGACTCTTCACATTGAATAATCCGCGAAGCGGATTATGTAAAATGTGAAGAGTCAAAAATTAGTTTTATGGTTCAATAAAATCAAAATAAATTATTGCCATTCATTATAAATAAATTTCTATCAAAAATAAGGTTCAAAGACCTTTTTATATTATTTATATTACTACAATAACAACGTACACACATGTTGGCGTATGAATACTCAACGTCAGAGTGGGCGTGTCGCCATCAAAATTGACAACATTGAAAATAAAACTAATAATTTTAACCAATCAGAAGACAGTAAAAACACCAAATTTATTTATTATCTGTTTGATGTATAGATATCCAGAGGGTACGGGGCGCCGAATGGGACTCTTGTGTTTTTGTCAACAAAATTCAATTCTGTACGGACAAAAATGAGTTTTGTTCAACAAAAATGAATTCAGTTTAACAAAATTTGTAGCATACTACAAATTTCAATTTTGTCATACAAAATTATCTTTCGGTGGACAAAAGTTAGTTTTGTCATGACAAAATTCATTTTTGTAACACAGACTTTACTTTTGTTACCTAATTTGAATATTGGGCGACAAAAGTCAATTTTGTATGCAAAACAGGTTTGGTTTGGATTCTGTGAACTAATTTGCATACAAAATCGACTTTTGTTACACAAAATTGACTTTTGTGAGACAAAATTGACTTTTGTGAGACAAAATTGACTGTTGTGAGACAAAATTGACTTTTGTGAGACAAAATTGACTTTTGTGAGACAAAATTGACCAATGTGAGACAAAATTGACTTTTGTCTCAACAAAATTGACAAAATTGAATTTTGTCTCAACAAAATTGACAAAATTGACTTTTGTCTCAACAAAATTGACAAAATTGAATTTTGTCTCAACAAAATTGACAAAATTGGATTTTGTCTCAACAAAATTGATTTTTGTCTCACGAAAGTCAATTTTGTTGAGACAAAAGTCAATTTTGTCAATTTTGTTGAGACAAAATTGAATTTTGTCGTTACAAAAATGAATTTTGTCGTCACAAAATTGAATTTTGTCTCAACAAAATTGACTTTTGTCTCAACAAAATTGACAAAATTGACTTTTGTCTCAACAAAATTGACAAAATTGACTTTTGTCTCAACAAAGTTAACAAAATTGACTTTTGTCTCAACAAAATTGACAAAATTGATTTTTGTCTCAACAAAATTAACAAAATTGACTTTTGTCTCAACAAAATTAACAAAATTGATTTTTGTCTCAACAAAATTAACAAAATTGATTTTTGTCTCAACAAAATTGACAAAATTGACTTTTGTCTCAACAAAATTGACAAAATTGAATTTTGTCTAACAAAAGTCAATTTTGTCTAACAAAAGTAAATTTTGTCTCACAAAAGTTAATTTTGTCTCACAAAATTGAATCTTACCTCACACAATTGACTTTTGTGATTTAATTTCCATATCAGGTAACAAAAGTCAATTTTGTATGCAAATATGTTTATATTTGCATACCTTTTAGACAAAATTGACTTTTGTCATGACAAATATGAATTTTGTCTACAAAAATGAATTTTGTCATGACAAAAATGAATTTTGTCTACACAAATGAATTTTGTCTACACAAAATTGAAGTTCTCACAAAACAAGTCAGTAGCACATAGTTTTGTAAGACAAAAATGATTTTGTTATGACAGAATTGAATTTTGTACAAAACCACAACAGTCCCATTCGGCGCCCCGTAGAGGGGACCGTTCAGATTTTTACCCAGTTCCGTTGGTATAAACTTTATTTATTCAGGTTAGGTGAAGGTTTGCGCTTATATAAAAGTTTATATACGGAGTATGTATCTCCCAATTGATACGATATTCCCGTGCTTGAATTTCCTATCATGATTTCTTTGATAGAGGGTTACTGCTCACGAGGAAGCTATTAAACCAAGAGTTTCAAATGGTGAAATTGAAATCATCCCTTCGTTAACTTTACGGACGCCATCACGAGGTGGTTGACTATATGCAATAACCGTTTCTCAGATGATATCGGATATATTCCTTAGGTCTACAATCCTTTTCCCTTTTCATGAATGTGACCTACCGGATTATACCATTTTCCGGGTTTGTAAAAACATGAGCATCACGACGGGTGTCCCATGTGGAGCAGGATCTGCTTATCCTTTCGGAGCATCTGAGATCACCCTTAGTTTTGGTGGGGTCTTTAGTTTTCTATGCTGTGTCTTGTGTACTATTATTTGTGTGTTTGTCTTTTTAATTTTTAACCATGGCTTTGTCAGTTTGTTTTCGTTCTATCAGTTTGCGGGCCCTCTGATATCTTTCGCCCTCTTTTAAACCCGCTGTATATGTTTGTGACTGTCCTAAGTTATGGACCTGTTGCTCAGTGCATAGGTGTCGTTTTTTGGTGTGGCTCATAAGTGTTTCTCATTTCTTGTCTTGTCTATAGATTAGACGGCTCCGTGTTGAAGGCCATACATTTATGCATTGTGACTTGTATGGAGAATTTTCTCATGTACACTTTTACCACATCTTTTTATTTCTAGTTATAGACTTGCAACAATACTAATATTCATAACCTTATAATGTACTTACATGAAACCATATTTTCCCATAAATTGCTCAAATTCCCGTTCGAAGCTGGTGAAATCAAGTTTAATAAATGAAGTCAGTAGTGTTAGTGATATCCCTATCACCAGTAATATTGTTATGACAATCAATCGGATAGATCCTTCCTCTGTTATTTTATCATTTACAGTCAGGTGGTACATACAATAAATAAAATAACCAAAGTATAATAATAATAGCACCAAATATATTGTATACCACACGATATTGTGATATTCCTTGTAGATACCAGCGACAATATTCTGGATAAATCCAACAGCGTTTGAGCAAGCGTTGCCTTCAAATTCGTCGTCATCGTGTTCACCATCAACGTCTGTCTGAGGGTCGGGTTTTTGGTCAATGTTTTGCTGAATAAAAGGAAAACACAGATCACTCAGATGCAATTTGACTTATCAGTTACATCAAATAATTGTGTATAGTTTACGGGACTTACTATTCATAAAAATTGTAAAATTACAGAGCCCCTGTATCAATTTTGTTGTGGTGAGTGAGCACAGAGGAGCTGCCAACAAGTTACCATTGTGTCGAGCGGTCGAAATTTTACCACATACACAAAGCAAACCCAATGTATATGTTTATCTTATTATTTTTGTTTTCTTCTAGACAGATATACGATTGTTTTGACTTACGAAAGTAAGCTTGATAAGCCTTTTCAAGCAAAGCTGACCTTTTATTTTTTACACTGTTCTAAAGTTTTGTTATTATGCTCTTTATTATGTTTGGAATCGAGTGTTCCGATAAAGTTTACCAAGACAAATAACTTATATTAGTAACACTGAAGTTGGTATCCTTTATAAATCTAACTGTGTCAGTATATTGCTGTTGATAAATAATCAGACCACAAGGGTCTTACCTATACATAAGATGCCAATTTTCCGGATAATCGACATTATGAGTTTTAAGAGAACTAAATCAGTACGTCACAACGGCCTCGTTTTATAGCGCATTTGATTTCACATTGTAAACTGGATTCTCTCATTAGCTTATGAAAAAATCGAAATCACTGCTTTGTCTGCCTATCAATAACATAATAAGACTATGTGCGTTATATTTGGTTTCATATTAAGCGAATTTCTTTATTTTACATGCTCTCATTCAGCTATCTAAAACTTTTGCGTTGAGTAGTCCTATAAAACTGTTGACATTGGCACTAAGCCTTAATCATGATACTTAAGACAAACCTCTGATCCTTCATATGCCTTATTCGTGTAAGCTTCACCGGATCCATTTTTGATTTGGTTATCTGGATCTATAACGTGCACATGACGTAGTTGTATGCCGTCTTTGTCCATGATTTATCTGCAAGTTAATACATAAATTTTTAGAAAATCTAGCGAATGAATGCTTGCCCCAAAGCATATTTTGATGAATCAAAATTATCAAAAGTCTCTTTGAAGTATTCACGTTTGTTGCTCTCATATGTAAATGAATACTAAAACTATTAAATATTAAAGAAGAAAGAATTTTCAAATTTACCATTTCCGACATACACCTTGTTTTCGAAAAGATTTTTGCGCATTGCTCCACACTCTTCAAAGATATTCATATTTTTAGTGGTTTATGAAATATTTATCTATTTTCTAAAATCGTTGCAGTCAAAAAATTAACGGTACCAAATTTCTTGCACTAGATGCGCATTTCGACAATAAATGTCTCTTCAGTTGCAGATGTGATTAAAAATTTCGACGAAATTTATCAGAAGCTATTCGAGAAATTATTTCAATTTGAAAACTCATTCAAGATGTTTATATTTGACTCCTTTGTGCCTACAATGTTGTTTGCACCTAAAGTATATGGCTGGTTATTTTAATTGTTCTCAGTATTTAATTTCTAGAATAATTCGCAATATTTTAGGCAAAAACCTTACACTTCTACAAGGATTCGTCTGATAATCTGGAGAAATCCATATACTAGACAATTACTTTCTTCTTATACAAGTGTTAGAAGACCTGTTAGTTGACCAGAAGAACCAAATCCAGCGTATGTATTTATATACCTTTTACGTAAAAAGCATTAAGGGCAATTTAGGTGAAATTGATACAGCTGTTTTAGAAGACAGATTTCAAAAGAATTTTGACGAACAGCGACAGCGAAAGCAAGATGATGGCAATATCTCAGATGACCCAAATGTTGCAGATGAGCAGAAAACTAGTTCATCAAAATAATTGGTTTTACATAGTCACATTGTAAGTAAATGGAAACAAAACACTGGATAAAAATATATACTAAATTTAGTTTTGAATAATGCAATTTTAATAGAAATATTATATGTTATATCAGATGTCTGATCTACTTTACTTCATCATTATAATACAATGTATGCACTATTTTAGACTGTGTTCTGAAAAAAATAGTCATGTAAACGAATACAAATATTTTAAAGGTATTTGTTTATGTCGTATATGATTGCTTTAAAACTGTTTTATTTAAATAAGATAGGTATGCTTTTTAAAAATAAATACCTTATTTACTCTTACCATGGGTATTACATCTATGCTCTTACAAATATGCAAATAAAAATTGTGGGTTTATAACATCAATAAACTTAGTATTTCGATCAGAGAAACAGAACAATCGACACTATAGTTAAACACCACTTTATTTGTTTACCTTAAAATCAAATATTTTTTCAGCATTAAACATTGTTCTCTGCTTTAAAGTTATAAGTGCTTGTCCTGTTCAGAAACAATTCAGCAACAACATTTTGTTTCATATAAAAAAAGAAAAGTAAATGGGATATGATTGCCAATAAACAACTCTCCATAAAAGACCAAAATGACACAGAAATTAACCGCAATAGGTCACCGTACGACCTTCAACAATGAGCAAAGCCCGTACCGCATAGTCAGCTATAAAAGGCCCCGAAATGACAATGTAAAACAATTTAAACGAGAAAACTCACGGCCTTATTTATAATTTTTATACAAACATGAACGAAAAACAAAACAAATATGTAACACATGAACAAACGACAACCACTGAATTACAGGCTCCTGAAGTCACTATACAGTATGGGACAAGCACATACATACGTAATGTGGCGTTGTTTAACATGTTAGCGGGATCCCAACCCTCCCCCTAATCAGGGACAGTAGTATAACAGTACACCATAAGAACGAACTATAAATTTAAGTTGAGTTGGAAAATTTCTCATAGTTGCAAAACGAACCAGTTTTCCCTGGCCTCCCTTCTGAGCGTTGGTTTTCGTTTATCTGTGATGTCTAGAGAACAACTGTCCAAAGTCTTGTTTGAGACTATCTGTGTCACATTTCTTGCGCGATATGGGACTTAAGCTTCAATTCACCGTGAACTGTCCATAACTTTATGTTTGAAAAGCAAAACTCTGATCTAGCAATTTTTACCTTTATTATACTCATGGCAGTCATATTTAAATGAACTTTTTATTACGAGTTCCACTTTATACCGGTGCTTGTAATATTAAACTTGTTTGTGTTTCATAAATAACGTACAACTCATCAGATTGTTTTCATATTTTGAATGTACAGATGCACGTTTTTAATACCCTTACTAAGAATCAAACGGGATATATTACTGTTTTATCATTTAATTTGTTTCAAATCTTTAGGCCTCTTCTTTCTCCCAAAGTTGCTTGTAGAGTGTTTTCTTTAGCAGTCCTTAAGGTATACATCCATAAACACTAGTATAATACCTTTAGATGATAATCATAGTGTAGATGTGGGTTTATTTGCAAACAAATACATCTTCTCTTATTTATTTAGAGATATTTCACCTGAAGACGATACATTTTCTTTAAAAGATTATGTAAATTTTAAACTTTATATACCGTACATGGTAGTTTTTAACAAAGTATAGGTGTTATAATGATATGCTTGTGTGATTCGTTGGCCATTTAACTCTTTAATGGAACATTTCATGTCAAAACAGTCACATATATCTTGTTATTATCAATTGTCTACCTTTCTGAAAGATATGTTTAACTTTAATGTTTTTGGGTCAGTCTTTTATCCACACATAATCTACATTATAGAAAATTTTAGAATGGAAATGGTGAATTTGTCAAAGAGAAGACAACCCGACCAACGAGCAAAAACAGCAAAAGGCCACCAATGTGTTTGTTTTGGTTTATTTAATCTTAAATGTCAAAAAGATGGGACAGTTTCGTAAAATATAAACAAATTTAAACCTAATCTATAAAGTATTATTTTCATTTTAAAGACGGCTTTAAAGACGACTGAACGAATAACTACTTTATGTATTGTCCGATTTAATGGTCACGTACATAAAAAAGAAAAGGATGGAAAATTGAAATAGTCATTTTAGACAATTTTGAACTTCGATGATGATTCAACACATTAAAGAAAAAATTGTATAACCCAACTTTTCAGAATTAATAACCCGTTAAGTTTGAAAAGACTGAAGTACACTTTTACCACACAGAAAATCATAGATGCACACTACCACGCATTTCAATATCGTCTACTCACTATTGAAAATGTACACAGCAGTTAATGTATATATACTAGTATACTTTCTGTAATTTGGGTACTGCAAATTAAATAAGTGTACGTATATGTGTACTTATATGTGTACTTATATTTGTTATTTTATATTTTCAGTGCTGTTAAAATACGGACTATTTAATTAACCGAATTTGTAATTAAGAACTGTTTTATTACTTGGCAAATAAACTCGTCATAGATACCAGGATTACAATTTTATATTTACGCAAGACGCGAGAATTAGAAAATGTTTAAAAGGCCAAATAAAGTACGAAGTTGATAATTGAGAACCAAAAATGTGGACGTCAATGAGATAATAAAAAGATGCTCCCAAGAGTCTGAATTTCTTTACAACTGAATATGTTGAAAACTTTGCCAAAAAAAAGGGGCGAAAGATACCAGAAGAACAGTCAAACTCATAAATCGAAAATAAACTTACAAAGCCATGGCTTAAAATTAAAAGCTGTTTAAACTCATTCTTTAGTGGCATTTTTGTATAACATGTAATGAAGATAAATTTTTTTACTGTTTATTCATTATCTGTGGAAGTTTTTGAAACAGAAACGTCATTAAATAGTAACTACTTCTCACTTTTCAAGATTACCAAGAGCCAATCATAATGAAGTTTACGTGGTAAATTCGTGATTCTAATATGACGTTCTTCTTTGGCTTTGGGAACACTTGGCGACCGTGAAAATGTATATACCTGCACCGTGAAAATGTATATACCTGCAACGATACTTGAGTATGGATATTAAAGAAGATGGGACGCAACTGCCAATGAGACGACTTTCCACTAGAGTCCTATCAACATAGACAATTACTACTATAGGTCACCGTTCTACCTTCAATAATGAGCAATATCCATACCGTATAGTCGGCTGGAAAGAGTTCCGATATGACAAATGTAGAACAATTCAAACGAAAAAACAAACAGCCTGATTTATGTAAAATAAGCATAACAGTGAACGATCGAAATACAAATATAATACATCAACAAACGACAACCTCTGCATAACAGGCTCCTGACTTGAGACAGGCACATTCAGGAAAGAAAAAAATCATAAAACTGCTATGAGCGTCTCTGATGAGTCTTAGGCAGCAACCATTTTCTTTCAATTTTAGCATTACATATAGTGGCAGCTGAGGGTGAAACAAACATTTTTTTTCTTCTCAGAATCAAAAACAAATTATTTGTTCCTCCAAAAACTGGAAACAAACTTTTTTTTCCAAAAAAAACATAGCTCCCCCCACAGAAAATCAAATGGTTGCTGCATTATGAAGACGAAACGCGCGTCTGACGTACTAAATTATAATCCTGGTACCTTTGATAACTAACTATAATAATCTCATTGCCGTTTTAGTAAGTGTATCCAGCATTCTCGTATCTTTTTTTATTTCCGAGGAATGCCTTTATATGATAATGAGCTACAGCAAATAGATAAGCCTTTATATTGAATTATATTGTTACCAATACGCATTTGATTAAATAACACTAGAACACACCCGTGATATCGCGGGTCTGTGAATGAATTAAAGTATATAACTATGCGCAAGCCTTATTTTAGTATTAGTATACTATTGTCATCTGATAAAGTCATGCCGATTATAAGATACACAGTTTTCTCGGCTTTCAAATCTTTCTGTTTGAACCCGTCGGACTGGAACTTGTCAATTATTGGTAATATTAATTATTTGGAAAACAAAAGGTCCTGAAATGGAGTATTTTTTAATCGACAGCATTGTAATATATTAGTTATGAATAAAGTTGAATTCTTTGATTCGCTGTTTTATGTCATGCATGCCCACAAACAAATTGAAAACTGTACCTATACGCCTTATTTTTTAGTCCAGATTTGTTATAGTAGAAAGTCTTACTGATTAAAATACTACAATAGGTAACAATTTGACAATTAAGTAGTGTCAACCCTGTGATTATGACCCGTGTATATAGCATATTAATCATGAATACACCGTTTGGTGGTGCACCTGTCAGATGTGGAACGCACAGATAAGGTAATAGGTAACAGGTGAATATACTATTGGTATCGGTATCGGACTCGACCCGGAACTTCCTAATTATTGGCAATATTAATTACGTGGAAAACAAAAGGGCCTGGAGTGGTGTAATTTTTAATCTACACCTTTGTACTATATAAGTTACATATAAAGTTGAATTCTTTGATTCGTCGTATTAACGTGATGACGGCTGACAAATTGGACCTCGTAATTTTAGTATTATAGATGTTTTCTGTTTGGTGAGATTGTCTGGAAGTGTTGAGTACAGGGTAGATAAAGTCAAAACTGTCAACCGAATTTAAAAAAAAAAAAAGAGCGTTAAGGAAGTTATCAAAAACATTTAAAGAGTTTATAACACGTCAAAATATTAAGTTCCATTATTGTCATTTGTTTTATTGCAAAAAACAAATCTTTACAGTTATTTCCATGTAGTCGGGGAACTAGTTTGAATGGCAGAAAGATCAAGGCGGTCTTGAGCCGATGATCAGATATCCCGTACTAACGTGACAATAGAAGAATTATCTTATCCTAAGCGGATCCAGGGGAGGGTCCCAGGCACCCCTTTCGTGGGAAAAATTTGGAAAAGTTCTGGATCCGCCACTGCTTATCTTCAATGTTTCTCGATCTCATGTGGTAATATCATTATTGGAAAGACAATCGAATAATTGAGTCAAGACAAACACGTTAAAAGTTAACAAACGTCGTGCACATGGACATATTGAATTGTATTAACAAATCCCGATCAACCAATAAAAAGGGAGTTGTGATATGCTTGCCATGATGACCTGGTAAAAGCACCCAAAAAAAGAAACTCTGTAAACTTTGAATTACATTTTAATGCTACACTTTTAAACAGTACAATACGAACAAGAATTTTTTATTTTTATTGCTTAACGTTGTCGTGGAAAGCACGTGCAGATATGCAGATATGGATGCTACATTTTAATTGGACATAAATTATATAGTATATAAATTTAAAATGCAAGAACCACTACAAGTAACATCTAATTAGTTTGCGTGTAAGTAAACAGTTATGCTTTTCTCGGCTTTAACTGAAATGCAAATTGAAACGACCTAGCAAGCAGCTTTTGTTATCGTATATTAGATTTACAAAGTCACACCAATAGAAAGCAATGGGAAAGTTTAGTACTTTCATATACTTACTATGTTGTTAACACTGAACTGCTGACCTGAAACCAAAGTTGTTCGTGCTTATCAAACTGTCATATTTAAAATACATGAATGTGGTCTTGTAGAAATATAAAGTAAGTTAAATACACATTCGTGTATAAAAAGAAGTTATAAATTATATCAAGTGAGATTACATAAACCCGTTATAAATTATAACCATATATACGCTTCAATAAATCTTACATTTATATCAAATTTGACTTTCTTTACACGTAAACCAAATATGTTTCCATTTTCTATAGATGGGAGGGGTTGAATTAGAAAAAAATCTCACGACACACCTTTTTCAGCATGATAACAGTCGAGAATGATAATTACGCACTGAAATATTATATTTAACAGTGGTTAAGACGAATAAATATAGAAAGAGCCCACCAAAGACCCAAATCTTCTTCAAAACACTCTGTTTCGAAAGGTAGTCATACTAATCAAAGTTAATGTTGGTTTTTTTTTTTGAAAAAGGTGATTACAGTACCAAAAAAAATGTTTTTTTCTAAAAAGGAATCTGTTCTGATTTATTTGTACCACGATTTTGCGTACAGAGGTTGTAACCAATCAGTGGGGACGTGATTAGTTTGGTCGTCTGTGTTTGTCGTGTTGTTTTGTTAGATCATAATATAGAAGTGTTTTAAAGTATCATTATACGATTTGAATTTATAAGAATGAAGAATTTGTATATGTAGAATTAGAATATGCATATTTATAAATGGGCATTTCATTAGACAATTAAACTAACGGATTAAGTATCAGCTTACCTTTCTTTCCCTGATCACACACAGGTGAATGTGTATTTCTTGTATTTGGATGAACGTTTAATTTTACTTTTGGTGACTACTCAACCTTTCAGTAAATCTTCATTGATAGTAATTATAATACCTGTAAAACAACTCAAGTGGGAACAGTAAATGTACTATTCTGTAACACACCTCATGTCAGGATTGTGTACAGTTAAATGATGTAAATGAATGTATCATAGTTTTTGTTTGTGAATAGTATATTATAGTAAATAAGGCGCATATCACTTCACCCACTCTGATATCTAGTTAATTTATGATTAAAAGTCATATGAAACCTCAAATCAAAACAAAATATGCATATGTTTTTTATAACTAAATGGATAGTTTACATTATACAACTTATGTACATAATCTTTTTTTCTGAGGAAAATTCTTTAATCTGTCCACATTTTGAAGAAGTTTACTTAGTTTTAATTGCTTGCTTCCAGGAAGCAATTCGCCGACATATTTTCCGTATGTATAGTGAACCTCAGCGTGACCCTCCTCGTAAAAATCCGGCAATCGCAATACGCATGGATCTGTCATTAAAATAAACAATCATCTGTTTGTTCATGTTAAACACGTGCCCAATACCCATGCTTCTTTTTAGTTGTTTACTATAAGGTAACAATCGGTAAACTTCGGCTTCAAAACACGGCGTTTATTGAGCAGCTATATTTGTTAAATCATAAGAGATAGAAACAAATGGTATAATCGTGTACAGAGGACTAAGTTTATGATATATACATGCATTGTTTCAAAAATTGGATTAACATTATTTTTCACCAGTCGCTCGTTTCATATGACTTTTAAATTGCGTCGAAAGTAAAGACGGAATCATATTATATTTAGATTAAGTTTTAAAAAAAAGGATATACAGAATAAACGTTTGACACAGAGATATGTCTCGCCTATCGGCATAAAATTCCGAAAAGACAATATGATGGACAGCGACATTGTCTATAACACATATTGAAGATTGTGTACTTTTCTTGATCAGTAATGTAAAAACAACTATAACAAATGAAAACCAAGCTGGATTTTAGGAGATATTATTCTACGGCTGAACTCATTTCTATCATACATATTTTTTTTTTGAATTGTTGAACTGAAATTTTGCTTAATCGACTTTCAAAAAAGCAGTTTACTCTTAATAGCAAAGGAGTAGGTCCGGTAAGGACCGATTTTGGTCTCAAATTTCAGTTTCATCTGACGAAAGATTTTGACTTCTTTTTAAAATACTTAAGTGTCTATTTCATATGATTCAATTAATTTATGAGAAAGATTTTAACTTATTTAGTTATAAACAACGATCCGATTCAAGCTCAAATATGAAAAATCTACCAAATATGCGAAAAAAAAATTTAGATGTTTTTTTGTCAAAAACGAAAGTGGCCGCATCCGTGTTTATCCTCAATCTTTATATATGTTATGTATTATCATAAAATACAATTTCTATTTCAATATTTTGGATAAGCACAAATCACTTTCGTTTTACACGGAAACCGTCTAAAATTTAACTAAAATGCTGGAATTGTGAAGATTTCAGTGATCTAGCATGACTTATTGGTGCTAGTACCCAATGTATGTGAAAAATTGTATTGTCAAAAACAGCCCTTTATATAGCAGAACCATTCTACTATACAATAAATAACTAAAAGTTTACATTTTAACAATTTTGTAAAACTGCCATATTTTGGGGTCGACAAGGGGTCTAACTGGACCTACTCCTTTGATTCTCTTCAAATTATTGCAGAATGAAGTAAATGATTTATTTTGTTGGTTTTTCAAAAAAAGTATGACTGTGCTAAACTCTTGATGTGCCAAATTTCGTTTTAGGGCAAAACATCAGATTTATTCCCTTGTAAGATTGCTACGGCAATGGGTAAACCAGTTTCTCTTGTTTTGTTTGCTATATCTTAAAACGTTCTTTGAAATACTATTAAAAACAGAGAAGTATAACTGACTTAAAATCTGTATCACAAGACATCGAAAATGGTCTGAAAGTATTTTTTTAATTATGTTTTACTTTTATATGCGGATGATTCTGTTTTATCAGTAATATGGATTTTTAAATTAATGTGCACTGATAGTTTTGCAACTTTACAAAATATATCATTGATCTTCTACAAGTATTTTCTTATCAAACTAACTTCAGAAGAAAACTTTTAATATTCGATTTACATGATATATTTTGGGTTATTGGGAACTCACGGACGGAACGGACATGTGACAGTTGAATGTAATTCAGGGTTGTTTCCTTTGTAGGAGAGGATGCGTCATGTGTCACAAATTGTGGTTTATCACAATTTGTACAAAATAGATTATTTGGAAGTATGTTACCGATCGATTCAATTGCTCAGTGTTACAAAAAAAAAATACATGTTTTCATCTTGGTCGTGAGTCAAAGGGTTTTCAAAATTCACCATCGAAATGTTCACATATATTTTTTCACCACTTTCTGCTGTAATCAAACACACTGACCCTTCATCTCTGACACCCTGCACCGGAATATCACTGCTGCACAATTATAGATTGGTAATAGAGACAGAAACTATCATCGGCCTAAAATACCAAAAAGTGCGAATTCAGAGCCTCTGGCCAGGTTTAGCTTGGTTCATCACATACCAGTAAGTCACTTGCATTATATTATGAACATGTTGACATTATTTACTGAAAAAATGGTCATGACATGGCAAGCAAAATACGTAAAACTCCAATAGACAAATAACAGCACATAAAAACATTTCATAGAAAACTAAAGACCGAGCAACAGAGCTCACCACAATTGTGTTACTAGTACAATCTTGGTAATAAGTTTAATTCGGTAGGTCACATAATTTTAGGTCATATTCGAGGAAAATAGGACAGGATTGTGGTTATGTAAATAGGAACATATCCGCCGTCATCTGTGCAACAAATATTCCATAGCAGTCAACTGTCGTCCTTAAAATCTTGACGCTCAGATATGTATGTGGTGATTGCAATCAGTCAGTTTAATGTGACCACAGAGGCGTTTGATGCGAGACGTGGGATCAGTGGTATCACAAACATTGCTATTCATTCATGATAGCACGATAAGTTGACGTTGCATTGTCTGTGACCTACCAAACTAAAGACGACAGTTTTTTTTTATTATCTATATCTATATCTGTATGGTCAAGAATTATCAAATCTTTTTGGCGGTATATACATAATAATTTATTTTTAGCATGTTATAGCATTTTTCAATAGCATTAAACAATGTTGTTTTCTTACATGTCTCTAATTAATGTCTAATCTTATCTACTTGTATGTAATGTGATGAAAGCTCTTTATAGGGACCTTGAATTTGAAATAAAGTATTCTTATTCTTGTTCTTATATAATTGGAAATTCAAAATGTTAATAGCGTACATATTTATCTATATATATATATATGTTAATATTATAATTGAATACTGTTTTTTTCCCTGAAATCTATACTAAAGGAATCTTGCGAAAAGTGTACATATTTGAAAAAAAAAGAAAAACATGATTTCATGCAATGCCAAATTATCTATATCGACAGATTGCACTTAGAAACGAGAACATGTTTATGTTAAGAACAATACTAATCGTTTAGTTTTAGTTCTACTGATAACAATATCAATATTCATACCATTTAAAAAAAACACTTTCAAAGACCTAATAACTGTGTTGAATTGATAACTGCTTAGAATACGTTTATTTAAAGGATCGATAAATTTACCCGAATCGCATTTCAGTTTACGAGCTCGGTAAACAACATCACCGTCAAAATTGATATAATCTTTTTAGAAATACTACTATTTAAATTGTATTGTCTAATGAAATCGACCGTTTTGTATAGATATGTTTCGTCATATTGCAAATTTTGCTTATATGATGTACACGCTGCTTTCATATAACTTCAAGTTCCTTCTAAGGTTATTGTGGCAGTCACCGATTACCGGTTAAGAGGAGAAGATGGCAAGATGGTCTTGAAAGAAACAATAGAGTATGCCATCTTTGTGACTCAACTGACATTGATGACAAATATCAGTACATTATAACTTGCGAAGTACTACAAACAGATAGAACAAAATTGTTATCCGATTATATATGGAAAATTCCAAACACACATATTCTATGTTTTATTCAACTCTACAAATACTGTACAATTAGAAAAACTGTGTAAATTTATTAAAATTATTAATGTGAAAGTATATCCTCCTAGTTAAACTACAATGTAACTTACATGTAGTATTTCACACATGCATGTATTTATTCTATTTATGTATTATAATATATATATATATATATGTACCATTCTCTGTAACTTTGTATTTAGTTTATGAGAATAAAAGAAAAAGAAAAGAAGATTTTTAAGATTAAACTTCTGGAATTAAAGTTTTAATGACTTGTATTCCAAACATCCAAATCTTTAAGAACGCGATGCGATTTTATTCTCAATTTTAACTAATTAGTAGCATATATTAGGTGCAAATATAACCGACCTTCTGTAATTTCGATAATCTGAAGAAAACAGCACCCAATTATATATTCTATAAAGAATACTTAATAAAATAGACTTTTATTGCCGGATGTTTCAAAAAAATTTTCAATATAAAAGTTACATTTTTTATATGACATATTTGTATATCAAATGATATTTCAGTCACTTAATTTTTTTAAGTTTAGTTCTGGTTTTTATATTTTTAATTCGTTTATAGTAAGGGTTACATATATTGTTTTTCGTTTATAATTTTGTACACAATTAAAGGCAACAGAAGTATACCGCTGTTTAAAATTTATAAATCAATATAAAAAAACAAACCCGGGTTACAAACTAAAACTGAGGGAAACGTATCAAATATAGGAGAACTACGACACAACAAAGACACAACACCGAAACGTAACACACAGAGAAACGAACTATAATGTAACAATGGCCATTTTCCGGACTTTGATACAGTGCATTTTATGAAAAAATGGTGGATTGAACCTGGTTTAATGGCATGCCAAACCTCCCGCTTTAATGGCAGTGTTAATTATAACATTAAAATTACAACATTACACGACAGGGTAACAATGAATAAACAGATAAATGGGAGAAAATATAGGACAGAGAAACAAACGAATAATAGCCATCTAAAGGTAACAGGTTATAACAAATATTTTTATATACCAGACGCGCGCTAAGTTAGGCATTGTTTTTCTTGTTTTCTTGTTTTACATTTTTCATTTCGAGGACTTCAACAGAAAACTATATATATGGTTTGTGCTTTGAACATTATTTAAGTCCGTATGGTAATTCATAGTTTTTTCATTTCTGTGTCCTTTTTTTCTCTTGTGGAATATTGTCTCATTAGCATCTTCTTTTTATATTCATTCACCGTATTGTCTCACCATGTAAGCATCACGTAGTTCCTTCTTATCATTTGGGTCTAATGATGTTCAGATTTCAGACAAAGTAAGTGATTCGATTTAACTGCATATGACATTTTGAGTTGTTTCTCTTTTGTCATATCTGAAAATTTCTTGTACTGTTGATTGTTTGACAATGTATGTTCTAGTATAAACGAAACACCGTGACTGTAGTATCATTTCTCCCGAATAAAGCAATGTTGTGAATAAGGCCTCGTTACAAAAAGTACTCCAGCAATAGAGAGGGAGGTAGAGGGATCGGTGGTCTTAGCATTTATCAACCGAATTGCTAGCCAGTTGAAACAAGGTTGTGAATTTTTAACTACCGTAGTGAAATAATAATGGGATGTGATCAATAGTAAAACAAAACATTCATAAAAAACATCAACTGTCTCGTTAATCCTATCTCAGTCGATTGAAAGGTATGACAGGGAATATGACACAATCTGTTGATTAACTGATCAGACGGTTATTGATATATCTCAAGATCTAATACCGCTTACATATGTTGCTGTTGGAATGCGGTTAATTTGGATGAATTTGGCTTTTTTGTTCAATGTTAATTTTGGTCATATAATCTTCAGTTGTTTAGGGCTTCACCAGATTTGGTTTGAGAGTTCGTAATGGAGGTAAATCTAGAAAAGACTTTCGGACCCACAAAAGTAATCTTGTTTCATTAACTATCACCGAAGCACTACTGAGTGATTAGTTTCCAAGGGTATCATCCACTCAGTAGTTGAAACAGACATTTTAGATTCAGTAGTATCTTTTATTTCAGGTCAATTGAAAATATGGGTTTCAGGCACAGACTGAAATATACACCATTGAGTTGAATAAATGCAATAATAGTAAACCGGTATCTGGACCACGCAAACGAAAACAATTATAATGCGAAGATGTAGGAATACGTGAATTCTTATGTAAAATTGACGACCAAAATCAACCAAAATGAATTGTCAAATCCGTCTGATTTCAACCTTATGGAAAGGAGTATGGAGTAAACAAAGCATTAAAGAAAGATATGTTATAACTTATAAGTCATATCTATCCCGGAACACTGAGCAGATGATGCCTTTGTGAACTACCAGTGTTAGTTTTAATATCATTAAAAAAGTCAGCAAAAGAGTAAGCATAAAATGAGGATACGGTTGCCAATAAAACAAATATCCACATTACAAATGACATGAATTCTTTACAGGTAACTTGACAGCCTTTGTAAATTAGCAAAACTCAAACCGCGAATAAATTATTACAAAAAGATAATTTATCATGATGCTTCACATTAGTGATTGGCCCTTATAGTATCAATGACAGCAAGTCTTGTTTAAAGATATGTTATACTACCACAGAAAAAATGCAACTAGTAATTGCCTTTTACCCCAATTGGTCACCGACAGCAAATGTTTTGTGCATAGAAATGCAATACTTCCACGAGATGTTTTCAAGTTGGGGTTGGTTGAAATCCGATATCTATTGTTTATGTCATGACCTGGAATACTATTATTGCATATTTTCTTCTTGGGTTTTGGGGTAATCTAGTTTTACTTATAGTTAGTGTAAACTCCACTTCTTCTTGTATCTATAAGTGTTAGAGATATAAGAAGATGTGGTATGAATGCCAATGAGACAACTCTCCATCCAATTCATAATTTGAGAAAGAAAAACAATTAAAGGTCGAAGAACGAATATTTATATATATATACCTGTAGTACTAGCTGTTGCTAGACACTTAATACTAGAGATTTGCTGAAATCTTCAAATGGAATCACCGACGGCCAGTGTTTATGTATTGATTGGTAATATTATAACTTTTGTGACTACCACAAATAAGCAGTAAGTAAAATTGTGTGTCCCAGTTCACTTTTCAACAGTGAATACATAAATAAGCCACGCGTCAGGTTGAAAACATATAGATAGTTAAAAAGAATATTTGGTGTGTTTGGCAAGGACACAACTCTTCACAAGACACCAAATCAAACAAAAATTACCGCAGCGTATTGTTAGAAAAGATGAATAATATTTTTGAATATAATTTAAGAAATCTTGCATAACACCCGGATTTAAAGACCTTGAAACAATGAATGAATCCTTGAATTAAAATATTTATTTTCAAATGATCTTGTTATCTGTTCATCCTTGTATTATAATGTATATGTTGTGTACAAATTATAATTTATAACTTGTACACAACATATACATTATAATGAAAGTGCCTGTACAAATTACAATGTGTACAAAATTTGACAAAAAATCACTTATCACTTGTACAATAATTTATAAGATGGATTTTGTGTTATGGAAAGTGTTGATACACACTTTAAAAACTTGCAATGCTATTTTTAAACTCACATTGATTCATTTATATTGCCTTGAGGTTATAAATTGAACTTCTGTTCACAATTTTTTCACATGGTCATTAACAAATTTAAAAGTTAAGGCGTTCAATAAAATGGCTAGTAAAACTTATCCCATGAGGACGCTGTGTGTCAGTGTAAGTTCCTCCCGATGACCAGAGCCAGCGGGTTATCTCACACTAACACACCATGTCCGAATGGGATAACTATTTTACATCCCAGCTGTTTTAGTTTAGACGAAAAACCATTTACAATTCATAAAAACTAGTTTAAAACGCCAACCAACCATTATAATATACTCTATATATTACTTTATAATATATTCCCTTTATGACCCCCGAACAGAATGTTTAAATATGAAACCATGTCAACTCGTCTACTGGGCAATCGGCCCCCATTTAATCGCCACTTTCTAAAAACTCGACTTTTTTTATGAAAAGGGTTAACATCTCATTGAATAAAGGTCTGCAAATTCGCCCTACTTAAAAAAAATATCTTTCTCCATTAAATTATGTTAAATTACTGAGAGTTAGTATCAAGTCGTCCTGGTGAAGGGGTATGTGTCTCGGGTTGCTGATATTGAAAAGCTCATGAAAAAACCTAACAATTCTGTGACTAATAGTGAAACTGGATCAACCAGTTCAAATATCAAAGTTGTATCAGAGGAAGTCGAAACTCCAATCATTAGTGCAAGAAAACGACCATTGTCTGGCAAACAAATCCAAGCAGATGTCCTAACAAGAAATACAAAACCGAAACTGGATGAGTTGCCTGATGGAGACAATGTCATCATCCCAATACCACAGTGTGACCGGGCACCGACCGATTCGAGGAATATACAAGGTGCTGTTGTGGAAGTGGAAAATTTTGGCTATCGTGTAGGGACAATAGGTGGTAATGTTTAGTCTTAAGCAGAAACCAAATAGATTAGTGACTCTCCTTTGTCTGTCCGTTACACAAACTCAAGATTTACAACTTTCCATGAGAGAAGCTGTGAAAATTTTTTAGAAAACTGGTGGTCAGGGTTTCTCTGTTGCAAATGTAAAAGCGGTTGTAACAATTCGAAATGTAAATGCAAAAAGGCAGAATGTATTGTAATATTCAAGGTGTCATGGTTCGTTCACCTACTCCAGCAAATAAGAGCATTGCATACTAATATATAGTATTGTAAATAGAGTTATCAGTGTGTTTCATGTTGATTCGTAAAACTGATTTTTTTTGTCATTTGATTTGAAACTTATTCATTGTAAGATATTGTACAAATTATGAGTAAAATTTAGCCTTATTTTGTACAAATTATAATGATAACAGGCACTTTTTGTAAAAATTACAATTTGTACAAAGTCTAAATGCAAATTATAATTTGTACAATTCTTTTGTTCAAATAATAATTTGAACAAAATGATAATTTGTACACAACATATACATATCTCAGGTGTGTTATAAATTAATGTAATATTTATTAATTAATCCTTCGACAGTGATTGAAAGTATTAAGGCCAATCCTATAGAAAACATGAAGTCTAAAAGAGCATGACAAGATTAAGGAATAATTTCTAACTACATCTAAAACCTGTTTTATCTCAGAATCTAACAAAAGAACAAAAGAACACCTATCGGAATATTAACTAAATATAAAAAAAAGATTTATATTAACTCTACAATTGACAATATTATGTACAGTCATTTGCCGTTGTCAAGATAATACCACATCATTAGATTGATATAGCATACTGAGATTTAAACTGTCATATATCTTCACTTCATTTAATTTACTTACATTTCACGAACATGATTGGTTCTTAAATATGATTGCCATTTCAATACAAGACATCCTGGTAGTTTTTAAAGATTTGTATTGGTCGGCATCGTATCAATTGTCGTCGTTATTCAGATGCTGGATTTTCTTTTTAAAATCCTTCTTTAGATGTAAAAAGAAAGTTGTTGCGTACGAAAAATTATAATAATTCTATTTATACCAACAATCGGGAAATAAAACACTATTCTATTCACTCCACTTCACGAATGCAGAGAAAGTATGACAAAAACTAGGAGATCCAGAGATTTTACATCTCAAAAAGATTAAACTGGTTTCTGTCAAACGCCTTTTCATTACTTTTGTTCAATTTTTGTTCAAATTATGTTGCATGAGAGTAATGAAATAATTTCACAGGATAAAGAGCACAGTTCAGTGTGCCCAAAAAAATGTGAAATCACCACGTTTTCATAGACCCTACTTTGAAGTCGACAACCGTGCTAAGAAAAAAAGATAAAGATGTGAAGCAGACATTCTATATTGAGCAGTATCTTTAATTTCAGGTTCACCTGGAAATATGAAATGCAGGCACTACATGAAATGAAAATCAATTTGATGTCTGAAAGAGGGGCGAAACATACCATATGGACATTTAGAATCATTAATGGAAAATAAACTGACAACGCCATGGCTTAAAATGAAACAAACAGACAACAAATAGTACACAAACAACCACATAGAAAATGATCAAAAACTGAGGGCGATCGCAGGTTCTCTCGAAGGGTAAGCTGTTCCTCTTCCACATGTGACAACCTTCATGTTGCTGATGTTACTACAAACCCAGTAGTCTAATGCGTTAGATCACGTTGTTCGTGAAAATCGAACTGAATTGTAGATAAGACATTAGGAACATATCCGGATTCATCTGTGAAAAGGTTACCATAACTTTCAACCAACTTTTTGAATTTCAGCTTCACCATTTGGAACTGTTGGTTTGATTTGATTTTAAACATATTTTATTCATTAAAATATGAAAAGGATTGAGCAACAGGCACATGCTATAAAATCTCTCTCCATAATACATGTACAATGTATAATTCAATTACAACAACTGTATTTAAAATAATGCAATATAGTGAATATGCATACTACTTGTGAGCACACACGAGCAAATATATGTTAACAGTGTTACTTACTAAATGTAAAGTATATTTTTAAAAATGTATGGCAAATTATCATCAGTTATTTAAAGTATATGTACCTTGAAACCTGCAAATATCCTTTATAAGTCATTAGCAATATATATTTGGCTTGAAAGAGACACTAAGCATGCTTAGTGGAATAAATGAACTAATGTTGGAGTGTAGAAAAAAAAATAAAAAATAGCTGAAACAAAAACTAAGTAAGGTTCAAACAAAACGTTGAGTGTCACTGATATACGGTATTTCTGAACAGATTTAGAAATAGCAATATTCATATTGCTTTTTCCAAAAATTAGTAATTCAATATTTATGTCAACATCATCAACAATGGAGTAAATGGAATCAAGAAGGACATGTCTTACGTCATTATACTTAGCGCAACTAACAAAAAATAAATGTTGGTTATCCTCAACAGGATAGTTACAGTTTGTACAAAAAGTGTTCTCGGATAAGAACTGATTAAACAAATGAGATTTAAGGTTGCTTGCATTATTTCTGAGTTGATAATTATTTACGATAAGTTTTCTTATCCCATAGTTAAAAGGTTTAAATATATCATCAGTCCTATGAAACGTATCCAGTCCACTTCTAAATATACCCAAACTTGGTGATTTTTGTAAACTCAAAGGAGGACTATTACAAAGTCTTATAGTGGAAGGAATGAAACTGTTGGTTTGATAAATTCTGTGTGAGGCAGCAACCATGTATCAAGGAAATCATGATAGAAAATATAAGCCCGAGAATATCGTAAGAATTGATATAAACTCCTTATGCAGGCGCAGTTGAAATGCTGTTACATAGAAATGGAAATTTTTCAACTAGAATCATCTCTTTTGTCGGAAGGTTTTCTTTTCAACCAGCCCTCGTGGTTAATCATTATATATATGAGGCAGACTTATCTGTATCTGTTGTATCCTTTACAAATTCGATAGGATTGATGCGTTCAACATATTCACTAGATTTTTATTTATTTATCTACATAGCGGAAAGTAAAGTTAAAGGATACATCTAATTTTCTTTTTTTTTCTTAGTCGATCCTGTATGAAGTCAGCCTCACAAGAATATAACAAAAACAAGTCGACAAGAAGAGGGGCACAGTTGGTTCACATTGGAATGCTGATTGTTTAATGAAAAACACGTCCTGCAAACGTAACAAATATGTTTTCAAGCAAGAAATCAGGAGTCTTGATAATGTAAGTTTTAGAGAATCCTTTGTCAGAGTTATTTTTACGAAGTAGCATTTATCCCCCGCTAAGATAAGATACTTGTTTTTACGTTTTGTTTTTTTTTTGAAACAAAATAAAACAAAAAAAAAATATTTATTTTTTTTTAATTTGGAATTGGGAATACTAGTGTAAAATGTAGAAAAGTCAAGTATTTTAGGACAATTAATTTCAAGATAAAAGATCTTTGGAATTGTTTAGTATCCACATCTGGCACACGTCGTATTACTTATTGTGCGTGTATACCAACATTGACTGTTGTAGCCACAAACAGTGTAAGATATCTGTTGTTATATGTGACACAGATATTTCAAAACGAATAACCAAAATCATGCCACCTCTAGAATTTGCAGTTTCACAACAATTTGATTGGGATAAAATTGGTGTTAATAATTAAGAAAGCAGTTATGTTGGGCACGTGGACGACCCAGCAATATTGAATCCTTTATCTTAAGAATTGGATTGCATTGGTTGTTTAAAAAATATTTGGTTATCTTTTCATCTAGGTATTATACTGTATACATATCTAGTGTGTAGTATGTATCATTATGATACTACTCCCTTACCAATGATTGAAAATATAAAGGTAAATTTTACCGGAACAATTTGGAGTCTAAAAGAACCTGACAAGAGTAAGGAATAAATTATAACTACATAGAACCTGCTATATCTCAGAATCTGTGTAATAAAAACACGAACATCTATCTCAATAAAAGAATTATATTAACTTCACAATTGACAATTTTATGTATAGTAGTTTAAAGTTGTCTAGATAATACCTTACCATAAGCTTTATATGGCATTGTGAGATTAAAACTGTCATACATCGTCACTACATTTGATTGACTTATATTTCACGAAAGTGATTGGTTCTTCAATTAATTTTAATTGTTGTACAAGACATCCTGGTCATTAGCTCATAAAGATGTTCCGTATTGGTCGGTATCTCATCATTTTTCCAGATTATGGTTGCTTTTTTTTCTAAGTACGGCTTTAACTAAAAAAAACTTGTTCCGAATGAAAAATGAAAATAATTCGATTACTAAAAACGGTTTTAAAAATATCTGTTTATTCTATTCCAATTTTTCTTACAATTTTCCTGTTTGGAGTGTGCATATGATTTTCTTCTTTATGGTGATTTAACAAAGGAAATAACACTTTATATCCTTTCTCTATACGGATGGCCGTTTTCGGCAATATACCAAATACAAAACATTAACTGTTAAATTTCCAAACCTTAATCATTACAAATCAATAAAAGTAAAATCACAAAAATACTGAACTCCGAGGATAATTCAAAACGCAAAGTTCCTAATCAAATGACAAAATCAAATGATACAACACATCAAACGAATGGACAACAACTGTCATATTTCTGACTTGGTACAGGCATTTTCAAATAAAGAAAATGTAGGTTTGAACCTGGTGGTTTTATAGCGCTAAACCTCTCATTTGTATGACAAGTCGCATTCAATTCCATTATATTTACAACGGTGCTTGAACAAAACAGACATAGTAGGTTAATAAAGGCAACAGTAGTATGCCACTGTTCAAAACTCGTAAATATTTGGACAAAAAACAAAATCTTGGTAACAAACTAAAATTTAAAATTGTCAAAATCGGGGCACAGCAGTCATCACCGTATCACAATCTCAATTAGAACCAAATCAAACAAACAAATGCAGCCTTTCATTGTGACTAATGAAGAGAAAATTTGTAAAAAAACTAAGGAGACTCAAAAAAAGCAAAACTTATTATTTTAATCTAAATCTAAATGATCATATAAAGTGTTGTGATAACATGTCCTTTTCTGTCAAAAGTCTTTTCGTTATTTTTTTTAAAACTGTTTGTTCCATTTATGTTTCAAAAAGTAAAGAAATAAACCCCCTGAATAAAGACCACATTTCAGTCTGCTTCGTATCTTAGAATACCACTTTAAAAATTGACAATAGGGATAGGTTTAAAATGCAACTTTATACGACAACTACAAAAATTTCAATTTTCAAAATTATCCATTCTTTGGTAGCAATACTATCACTGAGCATGCGCATGGAGTAATGGTATATGTTCCCTTTGGGAACGATTGTGCAAGGCTTTTGTCTCCTCTTATGACTACCTTGATAGAGAATTGCTGCTATCACGGAACTGTATATATTGGAATAAGGGCTCCAAACCATCAAGTTGAAAATACCCCTTCAAAAATTTTTACTGATTCTACCATGATTTGGTTATTCGTTTTAGAATATATGCGTCGCATATAACAACAGATATCTTACACTATTCGTGGCTACAACGATTTTGCTGGTAAATTTTTATATCGAATGCGATTGTCTTTGTCTATCTCACCAAAACAGGTTCCCAAATGTGGAGCAGGATCTGCTTACCTTCCTGGGCACATGAGATTATCCCGATATTTGTTGAGATTCGTGGTCCTCTGTCATTTTTCTTCTATGCTGTGTTGTGTACATTGTTACTTCCGTGTTTTTGTATTATTTTATTTTGTCATGGCATTGTAAGTTTATTTTTAACTTACGTTTTTGGATGTCTCTTTGGTATATACTGTTTCTCTTTTAATCAATTCACTAATACCAGCGTCACACATTAGCGTATAACTCCGACGTACGCCGGGCGTGTTAAAAATCTTGACGCTGCCAATACGCAAGTAGTTTTGGATGCATTCAATTTGTCAATCATATCTGTAACGTGTGCACAACGAGCTTTAATCGTGTATTGGTCATACGAGAAGTGTACCTAAGCGTTTATAGGGCGTTCAAGAAACGTATGGTTGTGTATGCCTGGCGTTTGTCTAACGTAGATCAAATGCATGCTACGAAGGAAAAAAGTTTTTTGAACGTATTTCAGACGCGTCCCGGTCGTATATTGGACATTATAGTATGGGGTGTTTTTTATACCGGCGTCACACATCAGCGTATAGCTTCGACTTACGCCGGGCGTGTAACAAAATCTTGTACGCTGCCAATACGCTAGTAATTTTGGATGCATTCAAAATGTCAATCATATCTGTAACGTGTGCACAAGGAGCTTTAAGCGTGTATAGGGCGTACGAGAAGCGTACCTAAGCGTTTATCGGGCGTTCAAGCAACTATGTTGGCGTATGCCTTGCATTTGTCTAACGTAGATGGAATGCACGCTACCTACGAAGGAAAAACGTTTCTTGAACGTATTTGAGACGCGTCCCTGTCGTATCTTGGACGTTGTATTATGGGGTGTTTGTTGCAAAAACACCCGCATAAGTTTAAGTAGAAGTCGAACGATCTCGAAGCGTATACAACGTGCTCTAAACGTGTCTCAAAGTTATGTGTAGGGCGCTTGTAGGGTATGTACAACGTGCATGTAGCGTACCAGTATACGCTAGACACACACTTGAGCTGGATAATTTTTTTTATGCTGCATAAAAATTCCTCCAGTAGTAGTGTTCACCAAGCTTATTTTGACGTACTTCAAACTGATGCAACGCGCGTTTAACGATTGTGTAGCGTTCCTTTGGCGTGCAACTAACGTATACCGACTTTGTCAATTTTCTCTGTACGTCTGCCGGTCTAGACGTCGATGTGTGACGCCGGCAATTAGTAACCATTGAATGTAGCTAGTCTGGGGCAAATTGTCTGTTACATTATTAACTGACGAAGACACTTGACAATTTGTCTCTGTTAATGCTCTTCAACTTTGTACTTCTTTTGGCTTTCTAGGTGTCACTAACGTGTAAAAGAAACGCGCGCCTGGCGTATTAAATTATAAGCCTAGCACGTTTTGATAGCTATTATTTTGGTGTTTTTATGTCCTGTATGTTCTTCCATTTATTTGTATTGTAGCCCTGTCATGTAATGTTATATTTAACATGCCATAAAAGTAGGAGGTTTGGCTAACCACAGAACCAGGTTCAACCCACCATTTTCTCTAAAAATGTCCCGTACCAAGTCAGGCAAATGGCCATTGATATGTTATAGTTCGTGTCTGTGTGTGTTGCATTTTAGTGTTGTGTTTCTGTTGTGTCGTTGTTCTCCTTTTTCTATATGATGTGTTTCTCTTAGTTTTTGTTTGTAACCCGGATTTGTTTTGTTCTGAATCGATTTATGAATTTCGGACAGCGGTATATTTCTGTTGCTTTTATTTAATATTTGGACTCGAGACTTAGGGTATTAGCTCTGTTGAATGTTCTTACTTGGCTCGACTAAAGTGCAATTTATAATTTGTTTTAACAAATATGGACGCTTGTCAACTGTTTACACCTACAATCCTCTTTAGATGCCAATAATATTTTATCTATGCCGTTTGGCTCCTGTCTGTTTTACTTTTACTTGAATTTCTGTTATCCTCGTTTCAACTAAAAAGAGACAATCATACCAGACAATATCATAATCAGAATGGCTCTAAATAATGCTGTGTAACTTTCCGATAGATAATGACAATATCGTAAACCGAGCAAACTCTGTCTTGTACTACATTTCTTTGTACAATAAATTACAATTCAACATGATATCTTCGCTATGATATATTTTTCACGTTTCTATTTATAAAAGAATACGGTAGACTAAAATTTATATATAACAAGAGTTTTATTTGTTGACACAAAAAAAAAGATTTTGACCTACATTGTATATAGGTATAGGATGTTGCCAAGTGAACATTGTTAAGTGGACAATTTATTGTAATCAATTCATCCTGGGGTATCTCCCAATATATTAAGTGAATATTTAATCTTATTGCAATGAATTTTTATTTATCAATAATTCCTTTAAACATAACTACCAGTGTATATTTCATTTCAACATTCGAAAAATAATTGGAACTTTAGTTTTTTAATTAGATTGAACTGCCACTTTTTCATGTTTCGTTTTTTATATGAATGAACAATTGGCAATTTCGCTATGCGACGAGAAATGTAGATATACTATGTATTGCATGCTATTAATCAAATCTATTAACCACTATTTATAAAATTTAATAATATATGAAACAGATTAAAATTCTGCGCAATATACCTTTTATTCCCGTAAACCTAAGTGCAATGGTATAGAGGCACATAATAAACATACATGGTGTACTATACAAGTACAGAGTATAGAATTAAATTAGAAACAAAAGGTTGCTTACTTGAACAGAGATAAAATTAAGCAGTCACCAAAGTATGCTAGAATTGTTAAGTATAAAGTAGTGCGTAACTTTCCTAATAATTTCAAAATTGTCTTTTAGTTTCACGTTTGAGAAGTGTCGCTCTTGCTGTACCCATACTTTAATGTATTATGTCTGTTTAGTTCAAGCATCATTGTAAATATAACGGAATTTGATGAGACTGTCGTACAAATTAAGAGTTTTAGCGTCATAAAACCAGGTTTAATCCACCGTTTTCTACATTTGAAGATGCCTGTACCAAGTCAGGAATATGACAGTTGTTGATCATTCGTTTTTTATGCGTTTTGTCATTTGATTTTGTCATGTGATTAGGGACCTTCCGATTTGATTTTCCTCTGAGTTGAGTATTTTTATGATTTTTGTTGTTGTAATCTCGTTGATAAAAAATGAAAAGTTTTATTTTGAACCCCTTGGTTTTGATGTAAGAACTGTCGTGATTTAAACATCGTACAAGCGGGGTTTATTTCTTTGTTTTTGACTCTAGAAATCTGTTATAAATATGAAAATAAGGAGATGTATGCAAATACCATAGAACGTAGAAACCATCGTGTGGCGTTCAATAAATTGGAATCCATACGACATAGCAAGCCATCAAAGGCCCTTTTAAAATTTCAAATTAGAAAAACTAAAGATGTCTGCTCCTCATTGTTTAAGGGTAACAAATGAGAACATAGTTTTAATATAAATATCAACAATCGGATATTTTTCCCACCCTGATACCCGGCCTTTTTTATTTTAATAATGATTGTTGAAAGTATATTCACAAGACACTCGTCATGTTAATTTCAATAATGTATGGGTAATGTATATCAAAGTGGCACTCTTACATCTGTATTTGAGTAAAGATTTGTTCAACCTCCATGTTTAAAGGGTGATTGTTTCGGATGTCTTTCTATCTATGCTACTGATTATTTTTAAATGTCGCATGTATTGTTTTAATAACTATGTAAACACTTCTAAATAAAAATAAGTGTCAAACAAACATTGAAACTATGCAGTGTTTATTTTAGATAATTTTGGACAAGGGAGACTTGTTTTAAGACACTATTGTACAGGAAATATTCAAAACAATCACCTCTTAGATGTGGAAAAAATAGACGTGACTAAATATTTTTTTGGAAAAGTTGTTCCCAGTATTTTGTTATTTATCATCATAAACTTCTTTTGTTGCGTACTGTTTATTTGAAGATCAAAACGAGAGCTTCAACAAATTATACTAAACCGTAGGGTTGTCTCAATGAAAGGAGTAGGTCCGGTGAGAGCCGATTATGGCCTCAAATTTCAGGATCATCTAACGAAAAATTTTGTACACTTTTTAAACACTTACGTGTCTATTTCAATTGATTTGATTAGTTTTAGTAAAAGATTTTAACTGATTGAGTCATTAAAAACTCTCTGATTCAAGCTAAACGTTAATTACGTTGCGTTGTTAAGGGAATATTAAGCTTTTCAATGTTCAAAATTAGTGTTTGTCAAAGTGCTATATAACCAGTGTAATTTTTCTGTTCAAACGGTTGGTTAAAATTTTTTGAATTTTTTATATTTTTGTCAAAGGGTCAAAGTAAATACTTTGTCAAATTTTATGAAAATTAAACGAGCCAAATTAATTTTAGTGAAGGTGTTGGGTACCACCTTAAATATGAAAAATCTATCAAATATGCCAAAAAATGTCACTTTTCAGATGGTTTTTTTTCAAAAATGAAAGTGGCCGCATCCGTGTTCATCCTCAACCTTTATATATGTTATGTATTATCATTAAATACAACTTACATTTCAATATTATGAATGATCACGAATGCGGCCACTTTCATTTAAGATGGAAACCGTCTAAAATTTAACTAAAATGCTAAAATTGTGAAGATTTCAGTAATTTAGCATGACTTAATGATGCCAGTACCCGATATATGTACATTGTATTGTCAAAAACAGCCTATATTTATGTAGAAGAAGCATTCTTCTTTCCAATAGATAACTAAAATATTACAATCTCACAATTTTGTAAAATTTTATATTTTGGGGCCAAAAGGGGTCTTACTGAACCTACTCCTTTCAGAAAAATTAAATCTAATAATTATTAAGTGTTTTTTTCATGTTCAGCCAATAAACATTTTTCATAAAAAAAAAAAAGGCAAGTTTTACATGAGATCACCCACAACTTTTTGGTGGAGTTCGTGTAGCTCAGTCTTTAGTTTTCTATGTTGTATTTCATGTTTTGTTGTTTGTCTTTCTGTCTTTTTCTTTTTCAGCCATGTCGTTGGCAGTTTGTTTTAGATTTACGAGTTTGACGGTCCCTTTGGTATCTTTCGTCCCTCTTTTGTATTTCATGTTTTGTTGTTTGTCTTTCGGTCTTTTTCTTTTTCAGCCATGTCGTTGGCAGTTTAAAGTTTGAGTGGTCCTTCTTTATCTTTCAACTCTCATTTCAAATTTGTCAAATAAAAACCCCATTAAAAATGGAACCAAAAACACAAAAGAGAAAGAAAACATGGGATTATTGCTTAAATGAAATTAATAATTTCGAAACATCATCCAGAAAAAGAATGAGGTATTAAACAAATTCTATGTTGTGTCTTGTGTGCTATTATTTGTCTGTTTGTCTTTTTATTTTTTAGCTATTACGTTGTCAGTTTATTTTCGATAGATGAGTTTGACTGTCCCTCTGGTATCATTCGCCCCTTTCAACATAACCTTTGGAATGAATATCGGGATGGAAAATTTCGTGTCAAATGTGCGTATAACACTATGGAACTGCGTGTGATTGAATAGATAATGGTCCTGTTGTCAAAATTGGTTCACTTGTATTTGTAGTACTTGTATTTTATTCAACTGATGTTTATAGTTCTTTCTTATGTTGTACTGTTACAGGTTAGGGGGAGAGTTGGGATCCCTGTTTAACCCCCTCTAATTCTTTATGTATGTGCCTGTCCCAAGTCAGGAGCCTGTAATTCAGTGATTGTCGTTTGTGTATGTGTTACATTTTTTTTTCGTTCTTTTTTTTAACAGAAATTAGGCCGTTAGTTTTCTCGTTTGAAAAACAAAACGATGTCAGCCAATCAGAAGACGCGTTACAACCAAAATCAAACTATATTGAAATAAACATAATATAAGACTTATATCCTTATTATTTATTGTTTTCAAATAAGCACTCTTCGATTAAACAAATCATATGCAAATGACAATATTATAATAATTTGACAAACAATTATAACTTCAATTGAATGACCTTTTATATATCTGTGTCTTACACAAAATGTAAAAGTAAAACAACACAATAGCTGTATGTAAATAGACAGGTATTAACTTTGCCATGGATTTCGTATCTGATGAAACAGAAGAGAACGAGGTAAACATGATACTGGTGGCTATTTTACAAATATTGCTATTGATCGATTGCAGTAAATACATACACAAAAATATAACATTGCACTCACTGCATACAGCAACTCTTTTACTTGCACATTAAGATGGATCATCGGTATACATGTCCTTATATAGAATGTTCTTATACTTTGCCAAAATTAAGATTTTCCTTTGCTATTTTTCAAAAACATATATCATCTTTTTCAACAGAGTAATCACAATGTTTAATGTTAATACGTGGAAGACTTCAGAATATATTTACAAACTAAATGTAAAACACATATGTCTTTATCTGAACCACGATTAATGTGCTTCTTGTCTTGTTCTTGTTGATTTTTTGACATTTAGATTCTTTTGACGGAGAAAACAGTAAAGCTCGAAAATTTAAAATAAGTATCAATCTGGATTTTTTGGATTTATCCAAATTCGTTTCGACTAGCTCTATCAAAAACTCGTTATTCTTAAAAAAGAAAGAATAACATCCAGTTGTATTATAACTAAGATTTTAGCTGGGTTTCTAATTTCATATATTGACTTTCGAAATAAGAATTGAAAGGGGTCCGTATTGAATTTAGCATTAGGAGTAGATCATTCTTATATGTAAAAAATAAAACACCAGCATTGCGTTGTGCAATATTCTTGAGCATGCTATGGTATATGTATAGATATCGAAAATGATTTTGTCGCAATTTGTTAATGTGAATGATTCGTCGGTGGTGTTTCTAATCTTTATGTTACCCCATTTCTGATATGAATCAAATCTATCATTATTCCTCAGAATTGTCATCGAATACAATTGTCTTTCCGTATAACCTTTAGTTCATTTTTGCTTCACGGCCTTTCTTCGTCATTTTTTTTAAACTGATTTACTTATGTTTATCACAGCTGATATTCACATTTAGCACTTCACAGCATAACAATGAGAAGAAAAATTAAAGATGAAAACAAACAGTTACTGTATTCGAATTAAATAAATAAATGCCAATGTATTGCACGATTTGAAACATGTGATACACCGTCTTTACTCACAGTGTTTCATTTTGAAATGAGTTAAAGTTAAAAAAAAAAATTATTCAACTTTATCGCAAAGTATTAAATAAAAGTCGCATACAAGTATTATTTACTAACAAGGGAAGTGTCAATAACAAGTTGAATGGAATAATGACTATTTTTTCTTTCAATTATTAAAAGAAAATACAGATATGTATTAATTTTGACTTAATTACTGTTTTATCAGAAACAGGAGATGTATCCATGATGATGAAATATGTACATTTGACTAGAGTTGGTACGAGGTGTGTTTTGTAATCCGTTTGCATTGCTACTGCCTCTCCACTGTTCTGTCTCAGGACGGATGAGTAATGTTTAATGTCATTGTCTCTCTCTCATGATGGTGATCCCACATCTGAAGAGTAATGCTCAATGTCAATGTCATGAATAGCATCGTAACTGTCTTTACTACAATGACTGTCCGAAGATAAATTAGAGTCAATACTTGACCGCGAGGCTGCGCTATTTACTGATCGTTTTGCCCATGTCGAACCATCTTCTTCCGGTATAATAGATATCTCCTTGACCTTTGTGTCTCGGTCTCCTCGCTTTATACGAATGTGACTTTTTACAAACTTATAAAATCTTCTGGAATCGTTTCGTATCTACAAAAGAAATTAATAACATAAGATGAAGTGATATTTTCATCGACCGATTCAATACAGAGACACAATTTATATAACTATTTGAAATGCCATAATACATATGGAAAGCTTCTAAGTTTGGTTATTATGACATCGTGTATTAAGAGAGCACTTAGAGGCTAACATCATAAGATAATACATTTGATTTCCTGAAAACCATAATGTAATAATCTAAAAACCATAAATGGTATTCACTTTTATGGATTTGAAGTCCGTCTTAATGAAATGGGTTGTAAATATGACTCATAATTATAAATTTATTCCTTGCAATTTAGGGTGGAAGGAATAATATGAACGTAACCGACATTTTCTTCTGTTACTATTCTATAAGTTTTTTTTAAGAAATTGATTAAATTTCCCATTCTCTTTTGTTAGACTATAATCTGTGCTATCTAAGGTCAGTGTGACAGAATATAAACATGAAGTGTAAGGTTTTGCTTATAATAATTTGTAAAAGCTCTATACATTCCAAATACATTTATTTAAAATAAGTCAATTTTTATGCATTTTTGAGTATTATAATTTGATAAGTTTACCATTCTAGTTGAAACTATTTGTGTGAGAAGGACTTAGGGGCGAATTAATTTGTTTACCAACAATCCAATGTCATTTCATTGAAATAATATGCAACACAATTTGCATGTATGATTTATAAGTTACAAAGCGCATTGAACTTAAATTCACATTGAACTGATTTCATTTAAATTTGAATTGAATGTAAAATCATTTCTTTATTACATTTATATTTAAAGTGACAGCTAGATGGTTATCTTATATATTTAATGTACACAATAAAATACTTTACATAGATCGTGGTCATGGTAGTAATAAGAAAACAAGTTGTAAAACAGCAGTCCCACAGTCATTATATTGATTTTATTCATTAGTATAATGCAGAGTATGAAAAGCAAAATCTTTATATTGAAAAATTATTATTCAAAAATAAGTCGAATAAAGTATAAAATGAGACTGCATCTTTGCTCTTTTGTTGAAGGCCGTCTCGTTCTGTATTGTCTATTCTATGAATAATGTTTTAATCTATTGGACGATTAGTGGGATTTTTTTTTTTGATTTTTTTGCCTATGACGCATTTAATCAATCTATTCAATTATTTACTTTTGAATTATAATGAATTCCAAAAGAAAAATAGACATAAAGAATTCATAAAGAAAGATATCATTAATAATTAATCCATTTTCATAATTTTTCATGCTCACAAAAATGAACTGGCTTTTTCTTTCATGATTTTAACTAATACATTCAATGGTCCGTTTTCTTTAGATCCCTATCTCTTACGTAATTGATAAAGTTTATTACTCAGGTTTGAGTTTAATATTTACACTTACATTGGTAACTGTGTCACTTAATGTTTCCTTGGCGGTTTTTGGGCGGTTCATTTTCTTTTGTTCGTCGTCAACGTACACACTTTTCAATTCCTGAAACACAATAAAGATAAATCTCAATGTAGTATAGTATACACATAATATTAGCTACTCATATTTTCATACATGTAGATGTTTCAAACGAATTCCATAATGTTGATAGCATGGCGAACAACAATCACTTGGTGTTTAAAAGCGATGTTTTATACCCCAATAAAACGCAACATGCATGGCTGCAATTGCTCTCCAGGACAACATTGGAAAAACTATTGCACAATCAGTGTTGTTTATATACTACATCATTTCAATTTTTCTTCAATTTCATAACAACAGCATTGCCAACAGATACAAATAGACACTAGAACAAGTGATACATGGTGATTAATTGTTTGAATATCTTCTTAAACTCTAGAATTGTGGGTTTGAACATACAGATTAGTTTGTCAATCATGACACACTGAATCTACATTACTACATAACTATCAACTCAAACTGTTTACTCTTTGCATTAAAATCTATGATATATACTAAATAATTCAATAAAGTAAACATGAATATAAAGTATGTGTTATTACGGAAAATAAAGAACTTGTCAAATTCTAGTCTTTTGATGTGGTTTCGTTTAATGGGATATTCAATTTTAAAAATATGTGTAAAAAAAAATCAAAAACCACTGTGTTCATTATCGTTTTGAACAATGTAATTTAAATCTAGTATAATGACGCTTATTAAACCTATTCAACCCAAGTTCTACTTTTTAAACATATTTACTCGAAGTTCTAGATTTTTCTTGATTAAACCAAAGCATCAAAGCAAATAAAATCCACCCTCTATGTCTCCGAAGTTTTAAGTGGTAAAACACGTTCTAATGAAACAGGGGGAGAGGCATGTTATAGTCTATGCGTTTCATAGATTTCAAATATAAATATCACAACAACTAGTATAATTCTTTCTTGATTTTTAATGTATTTTTATCCAAGGTGCTATATAACGAGATTGAATTCTTACACTAACAATTAAACTTAAAAATATATATCTCAAAAAAATATTCGTGGATAATACCACATATGTTGCTGATAATATATACATACATGCCTACCTTTTTGAAAGTTGAAAAAAAATAAAGTTTTACAGTGCATAGAATATTAATAATGTTATTGAACAATTGCTTTTTATATTAATAATAGCTGAACTAAATCACCCCTAGCATGTCATCTTAGTCCCCTCAAAGACGCACAATAAAATGTTTATCTTGATAAGTTTCAATGTGTTTAAAAAACGTAAAATATAAATTGTTTTCTCAATTAAAAATATATGTGGGGCCACCACCAAACATTTACTTGCACTGTTTGACAACGGGAGGTGATATCTTCAATATATTTTTTAGACGAACAATTGTTATAATTGATTGTAGTGTATTTAACAGTGTAAAGAAAATCTAATTTAATCAAATTGCTATTGCTTTTTAGTATCTAGAGTAAATGTCAATGTATATTTAGAACGAAAAGTAACTGTTCATCAATATTATTCCATATAACATTGTGATCATTATTTTTTTAATTTTTTTTAAAAAACAAACATTAATTGCAGCTTAAGATAACATTTTTATAGTTCAAAACATTAATCGGAATCAGTCAAATGTGGACATATACAGCATCTTCCCCCTCATTAATTTTTAGTATTACATATAAAGCATACCTTCAATTCATTCGTGTTATCCATTACATAGTTATTATGTAGAACTGAAGCCATGCCGAGAATTATGTTCACATCATATTTACAGAAAACGCCTAAAACCAGAATTGTACCCACAAATGACTAGTACCACCCCGAACGTTTGACTTAATACCTAATTACATATTTATAAAAGAATCCATTTGTGCCTGCAGCAGGCGATTGTCGCTATAGTAACTATAAAACCAACCGATATAAGCAAAGTTTGTATGTTGTGGTTCTTCTTTACCTATCCTTGATTAGCTTAACTGCTCTACAAATTAAATAAATAATTTAAGTCTATATTAGCCTGAACCTAGCACCATCAACATGCAATGTTTGCACTCATAAAGTTAATGACAGGTGAAAACGTAAGGTAACTAACTAATAAAAAGTTTTATTAGATGTATGTATATATTCAATGTAACGAGACCATTTGAAAAACTCTTGGGATTTTCCACTGATATAAAGTTTCAATGTGCCATTTATCTCTAATGGTGTAAACAATAGTTAGAATTCATCTTTACCAAAAATCAAGGTAGATATTTACTAAAAATAGACAGGTAGACAACAGCATAAGATTTAACATCTTGAAAACTTCAAGACACCAAAAAACCCCACATCTCATAAATATCACGTCCCACAAATCACACATTCCATATCTTAAACCAAGTTTAACATACAACTAACGACAAGATTTAAAGTAAGCAAAGACCCACACATTATGTGTATTATTTATAATAAAAAAACCACACACATATATATTGAAGGAAGATCAAGACAAACACAAATGCACAAGAACCAAAACCTTAGAGATTCCAAGAAACAAAAAGACCAACTGCACGTTCCTTATAAAAAAAATGGAGATGAAAATTTTAACGTATTTTGACAAACCATTAAATACAATCTTCACTGGACGGTTAATTCCAATAAAAAAAACTTACACCTTTTAGCAACATTAAGACGAATTAGAAGAACATTAATTTTCTACAACACTTCCAGCTCCTGTCTTCACCCAACAATAATTCCTATATTAGTCCTAAACTCATGCCTTCGTCTAACACTCAAAAACTCAGGCCTTTACCTAACAATAACTTGTGTAACACTCACAAACTCCTGCCTTCTACCAATAATTTCTCGTTGACAGCGATATTCATCGTCTTTTTTAAGAATAATAACACTTATTTATTTACTTTTTGTTTTAGAAAAACAACTAAATGATAATTTTGGTTTTACCGATTTGTAAGTCGGTTAATATAATAAAATTAAATTTGTTAATGAGAACAAACTCTGCTGTATAATAAATGTGTTCATTTTACGTGGGTTTTAATTGAAGTGTTTAGAACATTTTATGAATGAATAGTAAAGAGCTGATTTCCTTATTCCAGTAATCGATACCAGCATCTTAAAACTACGGAAATCAAGTATTGATTGTATATTTTAATGTTATTCAGTCACGTAGTCCCTATTTTCTTATATGAGTGAGAGAAAAAATACTGGTTTGTAAACATTTACCAAAGTTTGCTTACTAAGGAAGTAGTTGGTTTTGAGGTTTTAGTCTATTTTGTCCCGGTCTCTTGTTTCCATAACAGGAATGTGTGGGTTAACGCCGATGTAGCACCGATCCATCAATTGTCAGACCCCCGAACGAAACATCTTGCTTACAATATATAAACTAGTATTATTTGAGGTATATGTAAATATATGTTCTATGGAGCGCGAAAAAAGGTTTATTATAGGAGATATTCGTCAATCAATAGAGAAAATCATAAAGTAAACACTTAACTACCATGCGACATAATCTAATATATATATTTAAAATCATGCATAACGAATGTTTTTTATTGTTTTTCCTTTGAATTACAAGGAAAAGTTACACATGCTTGAAGGGATAGATAAGTTCCACAATTACTTTATGGTTGTTTATTTTTATACAATATGTATGAATAAAGTCGTGCAATATTATTTAGAGAATTAGAGGGACAGACAGTCAGTTATTTTACAAGAAATAATATATACCGCCTCTCCGTTTTAAATCGTATAATTAAAAGACATGTAATAGACAGTATAGGGTTAGATCCCTTTAAAATTATTGAAATGAAATGCCAAAAAAATATAATCAGCATAGCTAAAGAAAAACAATAAAACGGGATTTGGGTATGTTCGCTTCTAATGTATTTGATATCAAAGTAAAGTATTGATTATTTATTTGCCAGTACTGCTTTAATTTAGTCTTATTTTTTACATGTTTCTACATTATGCTATAAGAATATTCTCATATATGACCTATCAATATGACGTAAATGAAAGCTATATCCTTTACAAGCTTTTCACATTATTCACTCTTTGAAATCTTCAATGAACTATTTTCTAGTACTTTCTGTGTTGAACAATAAACCTTAAGACGAATTAAAGTGCAATACCATAGAGTCTTGTTACAAAACAATTTCGATCAATAGATATATCTATTATTTGTGAAACAATCAAAACAAAACCATTTCGTTACATTAAAATAATAAAATGAAATATAATTTACCCTTGGTGGTTATAACTGACAGTTTGGTTATTGTATTTACTCAACAAGCTTGATAACAAAAATCTAAAACTGGTAAAAACCAAACGTGCGTGGTGACTTACCAGACACGGGAATGACAGTTTATCCTAAATTTAGCAATTTTGAAATCAAATCTTGAGGAATTTTCTAGAGTATTATATTTATATTGATAGTCATATTGATTGTCATGCTGGAACATTTCACTTTTTTTTTTAAATATATCTGTCAATGTTAAAATAGGAAAGGTAGGAGTATTGGTTGGTTGTACTGGAGATAGCAATCCCATAAATGTCCAAAAATAAAAGGAACATCGCTTTATAATATGGTCTTTTATCTAAATAGAAATGGGTTACTGGATGTTTTTGTATTGGAGAAAAATTCCTTCGTATAATAGTGATTCATACAAAAGTTTTAGTTCTTACCATGGAAGTAATATTTAAATATTACTTCCATGTTCTTACATAGAACGAAACCCCTTATCAATAAATAAGTTCTTTAATTAATATTTAAAGTCAATTGTTACAAATATTTTAAGATAAAAAACAGTTTCACTATCTTGATTTCACCTTAAAATGAACCTATACTTGTTACTGAACTAAAACGAGGTAATAATTATCGGGATGTAAGTCGTATAGTTTGTTATTGCTGTATCGTAAATTAAAGGTTGTACATTTGCGTTTGAGATTCGTATCATGATGATAAGTGAAGCATAATGTAATTAAGCAGCTTTCTTCTGATATAACTGGTCTTCCGTGGCATACAGAATTCGTAATGGTATTATAGATATTGTCATTGCTACATCTTTTTGTTTCCAATACTGTTTCCAACGTGTTTTTATATATACATACATTATGAATATGATGTACGTCAATGTAACACCAGCGGCACAAAAAAGCAGATGAGAATAAGACGCAGCATACAGTCTTCTTAATTGAAAAAGACAAGTCATCACAGTATCCATATGCAGGATTAACTTAGTAAAACACTGGAATTTTCTGATTGGCTCTGCTTATTTGTTATTTGCTCTCTTATGTTGGTTTTCTTTGTTACAGTCTTTGGTAATGAACTTCTGATTATCTGCATTTTAACATAAGCAGTTGTTTTTTGTGATTGGGTTATTTTTGCCGGGAGAAGAAAGCTGCTTTCGCCAGTTTTGTGGTAATGAGGTAGCTTTAACAGTGGAAATGATCAAGAATGACTAACCATGCTTATAGATTTTATAGAAAACTCAATTGTTTTTTTTATTAACACATTGTTAAGACGCAAGAAAAATAATACCTTTAAATGTGTCTCCCGTGTATGTACGATTAAAGTATAAAGAGATAATCAAAAATAAGTTTAATTAAGTAATTTTATTCCAACAAATGTAGTTTTCATGTAGGTAACAAGATGATAATCACTATATTATCTATATTTCTATATTTCAGTACCAGCTACATAACAACTGTTTATAAAAAAAAAGATTGTTCCTTAAATTCAAGATGAGTAATTTTTAATTAAAAAAACTATGATTAAATTATTTTAAAGTGCATTTAAGACTCAATACTAAAAATGCTGATTGACAATATGTTTTACATTTGTGATTTCAGACGTAAATATTGAACTAGATAAAAACACCGTTGACCATCTTCCTTGGAATGAATATTTGATGTTTGATAACCGTTGCACTATTAAAGTAAACAGCTGAGTCGGCACCCGTCCTGTTGTACAGAAGGTCATAGATAACCAGTGATTGGTTTATACAGTTCAAGTAAAGGTATTGTCTTATGTCTTAGGGGAGGTAAAATATGAGACATGATATTAATCAGATATATAAATAAAAATAAAAATCTGGCACATTAAACAATATTTTACTAATTAAAGTTGGACCAACTTACAATAAACTATAAGAAACAAAACGAACACAATACAAATCATTGACATAGAAGTCTGTAGGACATTGGAAAACGACCAAAATTTAATGATACTGATAATAAAAAAAGACCCCAAACGATTGAAAAATAAAAATAAGACTAAGTAAGCAAAGTATGTTGCTAAAATGAAAATAACCAACTGTATATTTATCACTTCGTTGTCGTGACGGAGTGTAATTGAACCGTTGCAAATAAAAGGGAAAGTGGATAAAGCCTTTAGATGCATTTTCCATGTTTGTGCAACTGAAGCGCAAAGACTTGGCGAGAAAATAATACAAATTTAACTAAGTAGAGCAAAACATTCTCAAATGAAGTTTTCATGTATTTTTAGCGAATTTCGATTCTGCTACAATAAACGAAACAGTTCACAAATGCTTCACATACATAAATCAATTGAATAACTATGTTCACTACATTTTTAATTAAAAAAAGAAGTACCCACTTATTTTGATTGTAATAAGATTGATGTCATAAAGATTTTTTTCCGATATAAAAACTTACCGTCATTGATTTGAACATATCAAAATCTGTAAAACTGTGGTCCTTGTCGCTCATTGTTACAGTATACTATTTAGCTTTCAAAAATGTCTTGCAGTTATGACGTCTATTTTATAATCCTCTTGTTTTGTTTCACTTTTCCTTCTTATAAAGAATGTCTATTGTTACATTTAGTCCTCTTGGGATGCTGAAGAACCATTAACTCTTTAACACCAATCACTTGCTTAACTTGGATAGACCGTAACATCCACTTAGGTATGCTTTAGTACTACTTTGTTAATTAGAAATCAATCACTTGTTTCACTGTCAAATACAACGGTTGTTCTGTTATAGTAGACTAATTGATGAACATTTAAAGAGATTCTATCACATGTTACCTGACCCCCTATGGCTTACCTGTACAGGTAACTATTTTTGATTTATCAAGTATTGCTTTACAAAACAAAGGTTTAATCTCTGCATGTGACAAAACATATCAGATTGCACACTTAGTAATTGATATCTTAAATGCCTTGTTTGACCAAACATAGCAACGACTTTGATAATTCTGTCAATGCCATGCGCTATTAACAGACATTTTAACCTTTAAAACTTTTCTTACTTATTGTGTTGCGTAAATGATAGAGTTCATTAAACTGTGTAAAAATCTTCAGTAAACAAACCTATCATTTGAATTACATAAACAAACCTATCATATGAATTTCATAAACATCAACTGTTCTTGTATAAAGACACGTCTTTGTTATGTTTTATTTTCAAATGTGATGAATGTAAGTTCTTTAATAATACAATATTTTTTGGAGTGTAAACACGTTGTTTACAGCTGAACATTGCTACTTAAGCAAGATATACAGTATGAAAAAGTAAAGTCACAAAAATGCTGAACTATTAATTAAATCCAAAACGAAAAGTGTCCAATCAAACTGCAAAAATTAAAAGCCCAAACAAATCAAACAAATGAATAACAACTGTCATATTCAGAGGCACTTATCTCAGATTTGTTTCCTCTATATACCTTTATCAATTTTTTTGAGACAAGTGCCTGTGGTCTTATTCCTGACTTGGTGCAAGCATTTTTTAATGTAGAAACATATGATATATTTAATTCAGAAACGATCATCTTCGGCTTTATACAGCCAAAGGTATAGGAAGCCAGATAAAGCCGTTTGACATCAGGCGTTAGTTTAAGTAAGGTAGATAAAGCCATTAAACATTTAAGACCATCAGACGAAAGGTTTTAGAAGCAAGCTAAAGACATAAAATATTTTAGAAAATCAAGCTTATAAGGTACAAGTAGCCAGATGAAGCCATTAAATATTTAAGAAAACCAGAATTGAACATCAAACTAAAAGTTTCAAAAGCAAATTGCCATAAAATTTTAAAAACATCATACTAAATGTTTTTGAAGCCAGGAAAATGTGCAAAATATGAAAACATCAAACTTAATTGTAACTTTTAAAAAAGAGCATTCTTACTCACAAAAGTGACAAGTCGACGATGGCGGTCTACATTAGCTAATGGGGTAAAAAAAAAAGTAAAATGACATTAATATTGAACTACGACGGAAATTCAAAACAGAACGTCCCTAATCAAATGACGATATCAAAAGCTCATACACATCAAACGAATGGATAACAACTGTCATATTCCTGACTTGTTACAGGCATTTTCTTATGTATATAAGTAATCATGTTACCTTCATTGTTGACGAAGATCGTCTCAGATAAAGGAAAGTTAAAGACAGACATGTTATCTTTTATCAAAAAGATACATGTATAATATTGCTGTAACCTTGTGATCGTGTAAGCAAGTCAACTTTTTTCTGGGAGATTAGTTTAAGCTGTTACCACAATATCGTGGAAGGCGTCTACGTTTTGTGAGGACGATCAAGGAACACTGTAAAAACTTTCTTTCAAGACAGTTATTTTTTAGGGAATTTAAGTAACGCTGGACATTACTGCTTCGTCGATGATCATGAAGGGGATTAACTCTTCCTCGGGGAGAGTAAGAAAAACTGTTATCGCGTCATAACTAGATACAGACAACTTATCCTCATGTAAATCAATAAACGCTGTTTTCCTTATGAAAATTAAGGAATGCTGTTACTGCGTCATCATTAAATATGTTTAAATTATCCTGAAGGATATCAAGCTAAGATGTTATCGCGTCATCCTTGTTTTTTGGAATATAATTTAATGCTGTTATCGCTTCTCAATATGAGAAGACCAACGTTTGTCGTTTAAAATAAGGAACGTTGATATAATCATAGCTAAGTGATATTAAATAGCCGTGTTAACGCACCATCATTGAAGGTGGTCTTGTTACCATCATCTTTGAAGACATTCAACTTTTCCTCAGTCAGATTGATAAACACTTCATTGTTTAAACGGCACACCTTGCATCAGAAAAAAATATTCATAAAAAATACAATTCTTCAAGGTAAATTAAAAAAGGGCGAAGTCTATAAAAACTGACAATATCAAACGTTAGACTTTATTAACCAACGGATTTCATGAAAGAGATTGTCATACTCCTTACTTGGGACAGACATTTTGCAATTAAAATGGAGGGTTGAATTTGGTTTTATAGCTTGATTGTCTACAACTACAGTTCCGTTATATTGACAAAATTAGGTGAACAACCCAAACAGACATAATAGGTTGTTATGGGAACAATTGGGATCCAACGAACGGCCAAAACCTTACTGACTACACATTCTCATTGATAACTATGTACACCACTGGTTCGATGCCACTGCTGGTGGTCGTTTCGTCCCCCGAGGGTTTGCCCAGCCAATTAGTCAGCACTTCGGTGTTGTTCATGATGAGTCTAATTGTGTTGGTTATATTCACAGGAAAGAGAACGGGATTGTTATTACGACAATTAGAAAATATATCCTTCGTCGTCTTTGAAACAGATATTCCATTACGGTCAACCAACTAATGCTGAGCATCGGAAAATTATGGAGAGATCATGTCAACCTCATCACTTGGAATTCTTATTTCAATAGCTTCTTTGTAAGTAACTACCCTCTATCGAGGAAATCGTGAAAGGAAATGCATGTTCTGGAATATCGTATCAACTGGAAGATATATACTTTATATGTAGACGCTGCTGGGAAATTTATACATAGATAGTTTGCATTTGGGAAGCTGAAATCATCAGTTCTCAATCGACCCTGATGTCAATGTCTAGATGTAGGTCTAGATACGAGGCAGACTTGATGTCATTTGTTGTATTCTTTGTTTCAGATAGATAAAACAAAAAGATCCGTTTAACATAGTCACCAACCTTGGAATCAATAATTGAGAGAAGATATATATAATAGAGCGTGAATTTAAAGAATTATGGTAGCTTCTTCTCATCCTTCCTTCTTCTTGTATGAAGTCAGTTGTATAATAGAAACGATTCGAAGAAGAACACAGTTGGGTACATAGGGATATTGAAAAAAACGTCTTTCTAGCCTAACAAATATGATGCCAATCAAAAAATGAAGCATCTAGATAATGTCAGTTTCAGAGAATCTTCTATTTTAGAAAGAGTAAATTGTTTTACAAGCACGATTTATTCCTCTCTAAGACAAGACGTGTGTCTATGTTGACCATTTTGTTAATATGAAACATAGCAAAATAACTTCTTTCAATTTGTATCTACATTGACCATTTTTCTTTAAGAAACAAATCAGAATCAGTTCTTTCAATTTATTATTTAGTCCTTGCTTCTATCATTAGTTTTCTAACATGATTGCCACGAACGTGTATGGTGTAGATTATTTCAGAATCAAGTCAATACAGAAACACATCAAATCATACATGCCTCATTGGGCTGACAGTTCGCGATGTTGTTTTGGTTAACTTTATTTTTATTATCATGAACTGGTTGCTTGGAGTTTTGTTTGTTCGTACCGTGAGTATTTCTATGACGTACGTGTCTTTCAAACCAACTGTTGTTAGTTGATGATAAGGTCAGTAATGTATGCATAGATTTCACACTAATGTATGTCAAACGTGTGAAAATATATAAATATATAAAAAAAAAACTCCTTCTTACATTGCAATCAATGAACATAATAGAAAGTACAAAATATTGTTTTATTTTCTTATATTTGTTGCTGTTTTTTTAACTGTTTTGTCATTAATTTTGTGATTTGTTTAAATGCTTTGGTATTACATCTGGCTTCAGCATAACCGGTAGGAATCCAGTCTCCTATTTTCTTCAAAATGACGTATGTTCCAATGTCTTCATGCAAGGTGTTAACACTCTGGCATTTGAGTACCGTAAAAATTAACAATTTGATTAAAGCTTTGAAAACTCTTGGGGTCAGAATAAAACATCCACATGAAGAAATTTTCAAAGTAACTTAGAATTTATTCTATTTTAAAAACAAAGTTTAACCGAGTCTTTTAATCTGTTTTTAAGTTTACGATAGTGATTACTTGTGTAAAGGGCATAATATGCCTATAGTTGTTAATTTCTGTGTCATTTGGTCTCTTGTGGAGAGTTGTCTTATTGAAAATCATACCACATCTTCTTTTTTATATACACGTCAACTGTTTTGTACTATAGTCTGAGGAATTGTGAATCCTATAACGGATCTGTCACATGTTTTATTATCCCCAACAACTCCTTAATAGTAGGCACGTTCACAGTAAGTCTAATGTGTCGATGAAGAGTTTTGGTAAATGCCTATAAAACATATTTTTGAAAGCAACCCTCTATAAAGTAAATCATGATGGAAAATGCATACTCAGGAATATCGTATCAACTGGGATATGTATAGATTCTACCACTGCATCGAGTGTGATACGATATTTATCGAGACAGTTAATTTTCAAATTTAAAACGCGAGGCCCGCCGAGCGTTTTAAATATTTAAAATTTAACTGTCGAGAGTGGATAAATATCGTATAACACGAGATTTGGAGGTAGAATCAGTTTCTCTAATGATTTTCAAACAATATGCAGGCAAACGTATTCCTTATTTTCGAATGATCTGCAAAAAGATGTGTTCTTTCTATTTGACGTCATCAGGCATGGTCGTCTGTTTTCATGCCGTCACAATAGGAAATTCGGAGGAAAGCAAGACAATTTGACTTCATAATCGGATTTTAACCAATGAAAAACTGAGATCCAACAAAACACACAATGATTAAGTCTTTTTATACAATAGCCGCAGAGAGGGATAAATTGACGAAGAATTAGAGAAATATAGTTTATAATAATACTTTATTTCAAAAGCAATACAGCTTATGATACATACACATATTTGTACATGCAACAATATAAGAATTTTTACAAGAGTTACATAATATATATAAATATTAAGGTTTGCATGAAAGAAAATACGAAATACGAAATACGAAATACTTATATTCAGGCATGGTTAAAAAGCTACATAGAAATTGATAGTTTGCATTTGGGAAGCTGAAGTCAACCGAATGTCATTGTCCGTTTCTAGATAAAGATCTAGATATGAGGCAAACCTAATTTTATCTGTTGTATCATCTATTTTAGATAGAAAGAATATATGCGTTCAACATAGTCAACAACTCATAAAAACTCATTAAATCGGAAGTTATTCAAAAGTCTCCTAGCGAGGGGGGACTGAAAGCCCCAAATTTTGAAGAACAGCTGTTATCCTTTCGTATTATGTGGGTAAAAGATTTCTGTCAGAACATGACTCCAAATGGAAAAATGTTTCCAAAGTTTTTTCTCCCTTTTTGATTTAGAGGATTTGTTTATGAGCAGATGTGAATTTGAGTTTTTAAAATCAAAAGCACCTATTTTTTTATATATAGAAGTGATATACGCTAGGAAACGTTTCAAGGGTATTTTCATCCCGTTAAATGCATTTCATGTTAGAAAAAAACGTATTTGGTTCAATCCGTTTATCAAAATTGATCAAAAGAGTATTTTTTACAGATCTTGGTACATGAAAGGCATAAGGTTCATCAATGATATTGTAGATGATAAAGGCGAATTTTTGTCTCATGACGCTATTAACCAAAGATATAACCTGAATGTCACTTTTGTAGACATTCTATCTATTAAGCTTGCAATACCACGTGACTGGAAAGATTTGTTATTACAACAACACATGTCACCTAACAGCAACTCATTTGGATTCGTTTTTGAGCATGAGAATAAAAAAATGTCTATCAGTAAATTAGTTGCTAAAGATGTATATTCACTTATTATCGATCGGGGAAGAGTTTCTCCTGTTTCACAACAAAGATGGGAAGAAAGTTTTAATATTGAAATTAGTGACGAACAATGGAAAAATATCTATTCACTAGCTTTCAAATGTACTATAGAAAGCAAACTACAAGCTTTCCAATATAAACTACTACAAAGAATAGTCTCACACAGTCTTGAAAAATATAAACATTCCTTAACTAACGAATGTGCCAGTTGTAAACAAATAGAAACCATAGAGCATAATTTTTTTTAATGTACATAAATAAAACAATTTTGGGGAGATTTTTCAAATTGGAGTAAAACTATTTTTGAATAAAGACAGTGTCATTTTTGGTGTATTGAATTCTGATATTTAGTTTTTAAATTATTGCATTCTATAGGCAAAGTATTACATTAATTATGCAAAGTGCACACAATTAGACAGACTGTTCATATCTGTGCAAGCTTTTCTTAAATTTTTGAAAAGACGTATGGAGATATTAGAATATTTATATATTTTTAAAGACAAACACGAATCATTTGTCAACAGATGGGGGGATTTATGGAAGCTATTTAATTTATTTTTTAATATGGTTATATTATAATGTATATAATTCCAAGGTATTCTTAAGAGTATGCACACCCCTTTTTTGTAAATTTTTACTATGTCTTATTTGCATGATATCAATAGTATAACATTGCCATACATGTCATGTCATTCACTTATGTCTTGTAAAAATGTGTATATGCACTGTAGTTTGAACACCAAAAAATCAATAAAATTTAAAAAAAACAAACCACCTCATTTAGTGAGAGAACAAGATATATAATTTAAAGGATTATGCTAGCTTTATAAGAAGTTCCCGTATGAAGTCAGCCTCATACGAATAAAGGAACATTTCGAAGCTTTATAAGAAGTTCCCGTATGAAGTCAGCCTCATACGAATAAAGGAACATTTCGAAGCTTTATAAGAAGTTCCCGTATGAAGTCAGCCTCATACGAATAAAGGAACATTTCGAAGCTTTATAAGAAGTTCCCGTATGAAGTCAGCCTCATACGAATAAAGGAACAATTCGAAGCTTTATAAGAAGTTCCCGTATGAAGTCAGCCTCATACGAATAAAGGAACAATTCGAAGCTTTATAAGAAGTTCCCGTATGGAGTCAGCCTCATACGAATAAAGGAACATTTCGAAGCTTTATAAGACGTTCCCGTATGAAGTCAGCCTCATGCGAATAAAGGAACAATTCGAAGCTTTATAAGAAGTTCCCGTATGAAGTCAGCCTCATACGAATAAAGGAACAATTCGAAGCTTTATAAGAAGTTCCCGTATGAAGTCAGCCTCATACGAATAAAGATATATAATTTAAAGGATTATGCTAGCTTTATAAGAAGTTCCCGTATGAAATCAGCCTCATACGAATAAAGGAACAATTCGAAGCTTTATAAGAAGTTCCCGTATGGAGTCAGCCTCATACGAATAAAGGAACAATTCGAAGCTTTATAAGAAGTTCCCGTATGAAGTCAGCCTCATACGAAAAAAGATATATAATTTAAAGGATTATGCTAGCTTTATAAGAAGTTCCCGTATGAAGTCAGCCTCATACGAATAAAGGAACATTTCGAAGCTTTATAAGAAGTTCCCGTATGAAGTGAGCCTAATACGAATAAAGGAACAATCCGAAGCTTTGTAAGAAGTTCCCGTATGGAGTCAGCCTCATACGAATAAAGGAACATTTCGAAGCTTTATAAGAAGTTCCCGTATGAAGTCAGCCTCATACGAATAAAGGAACATTTCGAAGCTTTATAAGAAGTTCCCGTATGAAGTCAGCCTCATACGAATAAAGGAACAATTCGAAGCTTTATAAGAAGTTCCCGTATGAAGTCAGCCTCATACGAATAAAGGATTATGCTAGCTTTATAAGAAGTTCCCGTATGGAGTCAGCCTCATACGAATAAAGGAACAATTCGAAGCTTTATAAGAAGTTCCCGTATGAAGTCAGCCTCATACGAATAAAGGAGCAAGTCGAAGCTTTATAAGAAAATCCCGTATGGAGTCAGCCTCATACGAATAAAGGAACAATTCGAAGCTTTATAAGAAGTTCCCGTATGAAGTCAGCCTCATACGAATAAAGGATTATGCTAGCTTTATAAGAAGTTCCCGTATGGAGTCAGCCTCATACGAATAAAGGAACAATTCGAAGCTTTATAAGAAGTTCCCGTATGAAGTCAGCCTCATACGAATAAAGGATTATGCTAGCTTTATAAGAAGTTCCCGTATGAAGTCAGCCTCATACGAATAAAGGAACAATTCGAAGCTTTATAAGAAGTTCCCGTATGAAGTCAGCCTCATACGAATAAAGATATATAATTTAAAGGATTATGCTAGCTTTATAAGAAGTTCCCGTATGAAGTCAGCCTCATACGAATAAAGGAACAATTCGAAGCTATATAAGAAGTTCCCGTATGAAGTCAGCCTCATACGAATAAAGATATATAATTTAAAGGATTATGCTAGCTTTATAAGAAGTTCCCGTATGAAGTCAGCCTCATACGAATAAAGGAACATTTCGAAGCTTTATAAGAAGTTCCCGTATGAAGTGAGCCTCATACGAATAAAGGAACAATCCGAAGCTTTATAAGAAGTTCCCGTATGGAGTCAGCCTCATACGAATAAAGGAACAATTCGAAGAAAGAGGACACAATAAGTTCCCAAGGGAATACATTTTTTTCATTATTGAAAACACGTCCTTCAAGACTAACACATATGCTATATTCCTCTCTAAAACAAGCAGGCCATTTGTTTATGAAACAAAATCAGGATCAGTTTATTTAATTTGTATCTACATTTCTTTCAATTTGTCTTTTTGTTTTTAATTTCTAGTTTTCTAACATGTTTGCCTCGAACGTGTCTGGTGTAGATTATTCCAGAATCAAGTCAATACAGAAACACATCAAATGATACATGCTTAGCATGGTCTGAAGTTCCATGAGATTATTTCGGTTAACATTGAGTCAACATATTTTTTCTAGTCAGGTTGTTATTCCTGTGACCTCCCCCATTGAGTTTTGTTTGTTAGTATCGTGAGTATTTCTGTGACGTACGTGTCCTTCCAATCAACTGCTGTTAGTTGATGATAATGTCAGTAATGCATGCAAGGGATTTCACACAAAGGTTTGTCAAACATGGTGTGAAAAAAACACATAACTTCCTCCTTATATCGTTATCAATGAATTAACAAATGATTCATAATAGATAGTACAAAATGATTGGGTTTTTTTTCAAATGCTTGTTGCTGTTTGTCCTAGCCGTTTTGTCATTTGTTTCTAAAGTAATGCTTTGATATAAAAAAAAAAAAAAAAACTTGCTATAGTATACACGATAGGAATCCAGTCTCCTATTTTCTTCAAAATGACGTATGTTTCAATGTCTTCATGCAAGGTGTTAAAAACTGACATTTGTTTACCATAAAAACAAACAATTTAATAACGGGTAAAATATTTTTTAACTCTTTGGGTCAGAATAAACAGACACATAAAGAATTGAGCTCCGTTGGATAATAATCGACAGTATACAAAATCCCGTATATATGTACATGAATAAAACTTTGATTGCTTTTGGAATATTCAATTACGTAATAAAAGATTATTTTTTTGTATGTTTCTTATATCAACTCAATTTTTAAACAGTTGCAATTTTTCTGTAGAATTTGGTCGACCTGAAAAAGGTAAAAGTCTTATTTATATTCATATGCATAAAGTCGATATCTAATCCATGCAGCTTAAATCTTTGAAGTGATTTTAAAAGGGACGCAAGATACCAGAGGGATAGTCAAACTCATAAATCGACAATAAACTGACAACGCCATGGCTAAAAATGCAAAGGACAAACAGACAAACAATAGTACACATAACACAACATAGACAACTAAAGAATAAACAACACGAACCCCACCAAAAACTAGGGGTGATCTCAGGTGCTTCGGCAGCGTAAGCAGATCCTGCTTTCCATGTGGCACCCGTTGTGTTGCTTATGAGATAACAAGTTGACTTAAGTTTATTTTTATTTTTATTTTAGCACAGTTGGACTTAGTATTTCAATCTGTATTTGAATTTACGATAATATATAATTGTGTGTAAAGGGTATATACCTGTTTTGTACTATTGCACGAGGAGTTGTTACAGATTTTTTGTTTTTTTATTAGTCACAACTTAAGCACAACTTCCCTAGAGAAGTTAGATTCACAGTAAGTCTACTGCCTAGTTTTATGGATGAAGATTTTTATAAATTCCGATAAAACAGCATTTTGAACAGAGTTTCGTGAAACATGTTGCAGCAATATAATGTAATTGCGTCTGGTGTACCAAATTATAATCCTGGTACCTTTGATAACTATTTACACCACTGGGTCGATGCAGATGCCCGAGGGTATCACCATCCCTGTAGTCAAAACTTCGGTGTTGACATGAATATCAATAATGTGGTCATTTTTATAAATTTCCTGTTTACAAAACTTTGAATTTTTCGAAAATCTAAGGATTTTCTTATCCCAGACATAGATTACCTTCGCCGTATTTGGCACAACTTTTTGGAATTTGGGATCCTCAATGCTCTTCAACTTTGTACTTGTTTGGCTTTATAACTATTTTGAAATGAGCGTCACTGATGAGTATTATGTAGACGAAACGCGCGTCTGACGTACTAAATTATAATCCTGGTACCTTTGATAGCTATTGATATTTGATTTTATACAGGCACATGAAAGTCAAAAGATTACAGTAGTCACCAGAGCAATCGATCTTCCTCTTAATTTATCTCTGTAAATTGAACAACTTACTATTAAGGGTACCTATAACCTATAAGATCGTGCAGAAAAGTGTTTCTAATACCTGTTGATGTTCTCATTTATAATGTGAGGGTTCATTCTATTTTACTGTTACAAAATATGTTCAGTAAGTTTTGTTTTTTCATTTCTTTTTGGTCTCGATCATTTCTGGAGAGTTATTTATTTTCAAAATGCGGATCTGTTGCCGAAAATTTGATAACTTTATGTTATTGGCACATTATACAGATTTCTTCTTATTCTATCATCGAGTACCCGGTCAAGACGGTCAACCTTACTTCCGAGAGTACGAGTAATGCTGGGGTTTTTTAATCGTTGATGACGGTATACTAATACTTTTCGAAAGGTATATGGGGGATAATGTTACCTCAGAGAAGTTAAGTTAAGTTATAACTGCGTTATCATTGAAGGCAAATCAATTTTTCTTTAATATATCAAAGAACGATGTTACTATCATCGTTCAAGACAGTCAACTTTTTCAGGGAAATTACGTAACGCTCTTATAGAGACATCGTTTAAGACTGTCAACTTTTTCTCAGCTAGATCAAGGAACGATAATTCAATCATCGTTGATGACAGTAAATTTTTCCTCAGTGAGATCAATGAACGCTTTCACCTTCATCATTCAAGACAGTCAACTATTGCATGGAAATTAAGAAACGCTGCTATTGAGACATTTAAGACTGTCTACTTTTCCTCCGATAGATCAAGAAACGCTTCTACAATCATCGTTGAAAATTGAAATTTTTTTATGTAACGATATTACCACGTCATTGTTTAACACGTTGAAATTTTCATCAGGGAGATTGTGTAACGGTGTGTTTCTCTCAGGGAGGTTGTGTAACGTTATGCTTTCCTCAAGACGATTTAGGGGCATGTTACTGCGTCACCGTTGACCATCAACAGTTAACACTTTCATTATGCAGATTATGAACTGCTTCATCATTGAAGTCTCATGCAAATCAACAAAAGCTGTTAGTATAATCGATGAGGACAGTTAATTTTACGATTAAGAATTCTGTTTCCGCGTCATCGTTGAAGGTCAAGCTTTACTCGTGTAAATCAAGGCACGTTGTTAAAAATTGTCATTATTTAGCTGAATTTCATTTTGGATGTTTTATCATAAAATTATAAAGTAACATATAATACTAGTAGCAGATAGACTTAATTGAAAACAAAACTTTGTTACCTTAAGTGCTGATATTTTTAAGTCAGATGTGTTGTATATTTGTGATATATATTTATGCAGTTGTGATCGCGGGATCCGAGTTATTGTCATCCCCGGTTTTGGTGGGGTTCTTGTTACTCAGTCTTTAGGTTTCTATGCTGTGTTTTATGATCTGTTGTTTGTCTATTTTGTCTTTTACTTTTTGCCATAGTGTTGAAAGCTGACATTTTATTTATGCTTTTGAATGTCCTTTTGGTATCTTTTGCCTCTCTTTTAAATGCAATAAAAATCCTTGGGTTTATATACTCGGGATTATCAACTAGTTATTCTTTGAGGTATCTGCTTTTAATGTTTTTATAATGATGTTAAAGATTATATTTTTTTTCTCCGAATTTTCAAATATTTTTTTTCAAACGCTTTCCTTGAAAAGTTATTCGTAACAGTGATGAAGAAAAAAAACGAAATTTGAAGTGCACATTAAAAGCCCATATCTATAGAAGTTCCAAAGATTTGAAGATTGTAATGTTGTTACATTAAAAAAATGTCTGTCTCGAATGTGTCTGATGTAGATTATTCAAGAATCGCTCACGGCAGAAACACATCTATGTGACGCCCCAAATGGTCTGAAGTTCCATGATCATGTTTTGTTAACATTATTTTTCTCATCGTGCTCTTCAACTTGTTGCCTGTGACCTCCCCTTTGAGCCTTTCTTTGTTCGTTCGTGCGTATTTTTGTGACGTACGTGCCCTTTCATCCTTAGTTTGTTTCTTTGGTACGTGGCTAGATTAGTGACATATGCATATATCTCACACTTGGTTATTTCAAACACAGTTTCAAAAGATTTAAAACCTCCTCTTTTTATCGCCATCAATGGATTAACAAAAGGATATATAAGAAAAAACAAAAACATATTTTTCTAATGCTGGTTGTTCTTCTTCAAGACCGTTCTTTTCTGTGTATCGTTATTTGTTTGTTGATACATTACAAATACATTGATGATTATTTGGTTAAATATAAAAGTATGAAGGTAGGATATGAATTCCAATAAGTCAACTCTCCAAAAGACACCAAATGACATAGAAGATAACAACTATAGGCCATCGTACGCCTTTCCATAATACCAAAAGTATTCCGCATCGTAATTATATTTAAGCTACAACAAGGCCCGCAAATCAATGTAAAAGAATTCAGACTAGAAAATTAACGGTCTGATTTATGTACAAAGCAGTAAAGATGGGGGGGAATATACAACAAACTACAACCACTAAAATGCAGTCTCCTGACTTGGGACAGCCCTATGCATAATAGTTCATACGGTAAAACTCCAATCTATTACAGTCATTACAGTATGCGAAAGACGTATGAAATGTGTCCACAAACTGATATTTGTATGATGATATTTGTATGACGGAAACAAGCAAGTTAAATAAAAGTTAGCAAACCCTTCTTGGATTAGAATAAAACAGATATATTCGGAAATCGTTGACGTAATTTGAAATTGTTAAATATAGATACTTGCATTTACGTTGATCGGTCTTTTCTATTACAAAGTTGGACTAAGTCTTTAATCTCATTTGTGTTAATGTTAAGAATGATGGCTTCCACTGCAAAGGGTAGAGGACTCAATTGTTTTAAACTATCGCACTAGGAAAGAGATTGTGTATACTATAACAAATCATTGCACACACGAATCACACCGCCCAGTAGGTTTATTAAAGAGATGTGAACAATTTTGAAATGTATTTAGTGAATCATTTGACAAACCATGTTATATAACGTTGCTTAAGTATTTAAAAGAACTTCTGACGATTGTTCCTGACTTTAGACATGAATAACTCTTGGAGAGATAAAAACGTCTGTGGTGCACTCACCCTTCCTCTACTTTGTAAGCCAATACATGGAATAATACAGGTACATCTATTCATGAATGATATAACAAAAAGGATAATTAGAATGTATGCAATTTTCATTATTAAGATAAAAACAGATCCTTAACATTTAAAAACTCCGAAGTCATGTGAATAATAAACAGGAGAGGACCATATGCATGGAATAAACGCGGTAAAGGAAAAAAAAACTCGACAAAAAAAAATATTTTTAACTCGTGATACGGTTTTCAAAAATAGACAAGTGTCGATACAAACGAGACATAAAAAAAACCCATAGAATTGCATACTGCAAAAACTGCTTTAATCTTTCCACATTGTCAGAGGGTTCCTTGTGTGCATTATATATGAACACACACTGTCAGCACATTATTTGTGTAACCAGGTGCATATATATAGCTCAATAAGGGGTTCGTGGTCGGCATGTCCCTTTAACTTCCATCATTGATAACATTGTAACGATGGCGAGCGATGACATATTTAAACATTTTCGGGTCAGAATGATTTATTTCAGAAATTATGAACCCGCCGATGAATAAAAATACTGATGATCGTCCACTCCTAAAGGGTCGAACCATTTCAGGCTTTGCATGTCCTCCACAGGCACTCGTCTCAGAAAATAATTTCCTATATACCTTTTTGTTATTATAATTAGATATCGATATATAGGGGGTCTGAGACGAGTGGCATGCCTGTGATGTCCTCCTCCTATGGTCACCTAAGTATTTTGTTTTGTTTTGTTTATTTAAATAGCACGAGATTCATGAATGGTGGAGGGATTTTTTTAGCAGCACAGAATTTTGAATGTTTTAAGTGTTACGTCGCACCCAAAGTCTTAAATTAATATTTTAATAGTTACTTTACACACTTTGAACTGTAATATAGACCTTATAAACTGTAAATAATTATTTTATGTCCATGTAACTGTCTCCAACGCGCGACGTGGCGTGAGTGTTGGCTACGGTTTGTTTACCTTTTGCTTCAATATAATCATCTAGATTTTACCATTATCACCGCTTGTGCGTCATTTTATCATTTTAGTGATATTATAAACTTTTTATTAATTTACCAGAACTTTTTATGCAATTCTAGTAAATCCAATATGGCGACCCACTAAAGTCCGTGCAGAAATTTGGCGCCATTTTTTTCATTGAACATTTGTACAATCATCTCACATCTGATCATTTCATTGCCATATTAGTCTTCATATCGCTTATATATTATAATCTGCAATTTACTAATGACAACAAACAAACTTAGAAAATACATTGCAAGACAGCAACCTACGGTACAAGGTATCCAAAGAAGAACTCCTCTCTTGTTATCTGACAGCAAAGGAACAAGGCTTGAAAGAGAAATCCAATCAGACAACGCAATCCATGACAAAATTGTCTTTAAATGCAAACCAGGCGCCTCTACACAACAGTGTGTTGATTGGTTAAAAGAAAATTTTAAAACCGAAATCAAAAACTTTGGAGATATTCATCTATATGTATTGGCAGCTACATGCAACCTGACTACTAAACACAGAGGTGGCTCTATTTCTCTAACAACTTCACATAATAGTTCAATAGATCTAGTACTACAACTGTACAGAGACATTATAAGCTTCATTGAAAAATTTCCATCCTGCCGGGTTACCTTTTTGAATATCCCAGTATATATCTGACAAAGAATTACGGCAAAAGGAAGGCAAACTGCGTAAAATGGAAGAGGAATTAAAAAAAGGAAAAAATGACAATTAATGATGCACTGAAAGACCAGGCACATCTAAAAACATACTCCCTCAGTCTAGAGGCCAAAGTAAAAGAACTGGAAAGCTCGAATAAGATATTGAGGATGAAAATTGTAGGTACACAACACTCAGGCTCTACTGAAACCATGAACAAACAACCTCAACCTATCTTTCAAGAAAATCAACCAGTGTATACTCCTCAACACACAAATAGTATGGATACTTACATCTCATCACTTGAAAATAACATCATCAAAGATAGAATAACCCATATTGAAAATACTCGTCAGTTATATAGACAAATGCATGACATGGAACTGCAGTCCATTCAACAGAGGCTCAGAACTCTAGAACTGACATTATCACAATCAGCTATGCCACACTATCAGCCATATCATACAAGCCACTTCCAAATGCAGTACCCAATTCCACAGGGCCCTGCCTACATGGCTAGATTACCTACATATCCCCATCAGTACAGACCAATGAGCACCAACTGGCCAGGTCAACCACAACACACGCCAGCTTACCTTCCAAACATGCAAAGACCAATATTTCCTTCGCATGGATTACCTCCACATCCTTCAAATATTCCGCCTCCGTCTTATTTCCATCATCAAACAACGGTAAACAACCAACATAACCGTCAACCAGCCCAGCAAACATTTACAGGAGCAAACCTGCACTTCAGGCATGACAACAAAAACAACCAAACCGTGAATACTGATATTAATTCCACAACAGGGCCTCAAGCAACCAATTTGGTCAATCAGCCTCATAAATCTGTCACAACTACACCTCCGACAGAAAATGCAATCTCAAACATGGCAACAACACCAACCATGTTAAATTCTACAGATACATCTGAACTTCTTAACACAGTAAGTGAAATCAAAAGGTCACAACAAGAACTCACAACAGAACCTGAGGACGTCAGCAGTACGTTAAACAAGGAACAATCTATACCTGACAAAGAAGTTCCAAATGTTCAAAGAAATCAAATATCACAGGAAGCTATTGGACCCAGCTCAAATACTGAGGATTATCCAACAAATCAGCCGGACTCTTTTTTAGAACTTTGCCAGAACATCCAGATAATCACATAGCACAGGATGCCTCTACTTCAACTTTACTAAGAATATCCTCCTTCAATTGTAAAAATGTATATAACTCCCAATCTTGTATAAAAGACATTTTAGATTTTACCGATTTTATATGTATTCAGGAACATTGGCTATTCAAGTTTGAACAGGACAATATAGGAGAACTCTTTAACAAAACATCTTGGACATGCAAGTCAGTTGACGAAAACAACCCTATACCTCCAACTGTGGAGTAGCTATACTTTGGAAACAGCATCTCGATCATTTTGTAGAAAAAATTAATGATGGCTCAGAGAGAATTATATGTATTAGGATAAATGTAAAACCAAAGCCAATTCTATTAATCTGTGCTTATACGCCATGTAGAGGGTCAAAACAGGCAAACGAACAGTTCAAAGAATGTCTTGACCAGCTCCACGAGATAATTCTCAAATACTCCGACACATGTACACCTATCCTATGTGGAGACTGGAACTGTGATCTGATGAAAACATCTATTAAATCAGCACGGTTAAAGGAACTCGAAGACTTCATAAGTTCTAAGAAGCTATTGTTGAAAGCAACCCCATTAACATTCATTCATCCAAATGGCAATGAAACATCAACAATTGACTATATCTTTGTACACGACAGTCTAGCCGATAAAGTTTACAACACCATTAGACTGGATATGTTGTCAAACAACACCTCTGACCACTATCCTCTTTTAACGGAAATTGAAACCGAGATTGTTAGCAAGAAAAAACAAGACCAACCAGTAGTGTCAAATAAAATCAAATGGGATAAGATAGATTTACAACAATACCAAGATAGTTTAACAAAATGCCTTCAAGAAAATCCCATTGACTACTTGAATGATTCAACTGCAATAACAAGACTTATGGAAACCATAGTTACAGCTCAAAAAAATATAGTACCATCATCTAAAATATCAACCCAACGAAACAGACATATCTGGAATGATGAAATTGAACAATCACTGAAAATGAATAAATCATCACTTGATAAATGGAAATTAGAAGGAAAACCAACAGCTGGCGAAACTATGCAAGAAAGGAAAAAAACTAAAAAGCAACTGCGCAAAGCACGGAGACAAGAAATTGCGCGGCAACGAGATGAATCGCTACAGAAGATCATGAACGCTAAGCAAAGAGATAGCAAAATATTCCATAGACTTGTAAATGCACAAAAGGAAAACCAAAAAATTTCCATATCAGATCTGACTGTAGAAGACAAAACCTATTCTTCTCGGCAAGAAATACTTCAAGGTTGGAACGAGCATTTCAGCAAGCTCGCAACACCTGAGTCTAATACCACAAACTCGGATCATGCCAACAAAGAATTTGATATAGACATTATTGAAGAAATCTGCAAACAAAATGCTGTACCATTAACTTTCACAGCTGAAGAAATTGACAAAGCCATAAACCAACTGAACACCAACAAAGCACCTGATATATACGGTATTACAGCAGAACATGTCAAATATGGTGGAGATACATTACTGCAGGCAATAACATCTATAATCAACAACATCTGCTCCTCTGCAACCATACCAGACTGCATAAAACATGGAATCTTAACACCAATATTCAAAAACAAAGGACTACCAAATGAGGCAAAAAATTATAGAGGAATCACTGTACTCCCAATTATCGGGAAAATCCTTGAAATACTACTGAGGAAACTGCTAAGAGACATCATCGATATTCTCCAAAACCGATTACAAAGAGGTTTCACTCCTGGGGTATCGCCTTTATATAGCGCACTCATACTCCTAGAATCCATAGCAGAATCAATGGACCAAAAGATTCCTGTTTTTGTAGCTCTGCTAGACGCCAAATCTGCATTTGATGTTGTCAATCTTAACAGCTTACACCGTAAACTTTTTCTATCAGGAGTCGGTGGGACCCTCTGGCTACTTATCCGCCAACTGAGTACATACGCCACAACCTCTATAAAATGGAACGGTCTAATGTCAAAACCATTTCCTGTACAACAAGGAGTAAGACAAGGCGGCATATTAAGCACCGAACTGTACAAAGTTTACATCAATGATGTATTGGACCAATTAGAAAACAGTGGCCTTGGCACCTACATCGGAAATATATACTGTGGATCCCCAACTTGCGCAGATGATGTTGCTCTCATTGCCAATTCTCCTAATGACCTCCAAACAATAATAAGTACGGTTGAGAATTACAGCATGCAAGAGAAATACTCACTCCAACCAACAAAAAGTGTTGTATTAAAACATGAACCACCTTCAAAAGATACAGGCTTCAGCTTCAAAATTAATAACATAGAAATGAATGAGCCAGATTCAGCTGTGCATATTGGCATAAAACACAGCTCTGATTTAAAAAAAACTATCAGCATCCATATTGATGAAAACATCTCAAAGGCAAGACGAACTATGTATAGCCTGATGGGGGCTGGTCTGCATGGAAAGAATGGGCTAAATCCAATTACATGTCTTCACATTTTCAACGTTTATGTTCTTCCCGTTCTTATCTATGGAATTGACATTCTTCTTCCAGACAATAAACAATTAGAGCCACTAGAAGTATTCTATCGAAAATCAATTAAACAGATCTTGTCGCTTCCCAACAAGACGGCGGACGCAGCAATTTATACTATAGCAGGAGTTATACCACTCCAAGGCATTATACACAAAGCAGCCTTAAACATATACAACAAGATTTGTGGTATGGAATCATCCGTTGAAAAAGATCTGGCAGAAAGACAACTCTCGATATCCGGATTTAACTCCAAAAACTGGTTTTCTAAAATACGTTGCTTACTTGCACAATATAACCTACAATCAGCTCATGAACTTATACAGAACCCGGTCAGTAGATACAGATGGAAAGCAATTGTTAAGAAGGCAGTGGACAACGTTTGGTATGAACAACTCAGGACAAAAGTATCATTATTCAGCTCTCTTCGCAATTTATCTGCAAATAATATTCTATGGTACAATATTCATCCATGTCTGGCAAGTGTTGGTACCTCTGCACAAGATATTAGCCGCCTACAACCAAAATTAAAGCTATTAACAGGAACTTATTACCTGCAGAGCAATAAGGCTGCATTTAACCAGAATTCAATAGATCCAACTTGTCTTCTCTGCAACGAAAATTCAGAAACTGTTGAACATTTTATTCTAGATTGTAAACCTCTGAATAATATTCGTATACCATAATACATAATTAGACTGCTTTCTTCGTAGCATTAAAAACTGTGATAAATGCTTTAACCTAACCAGCTTAGTAATAAATAAACAGCTTATTTTAGACCCAAGTAGATTATTATGCGCATGTGGCTGTAGATGCAAATGCATGGACAACTGCTTCAAAGTGGAGTATATAAATAGAAAACTGTGCTATGCGTTACATACCAAAAGAAATGAACTTTTGAAAGCTCTACCGTCAAACAAACGAAAGGGCCATTGAATGTAGCCAGCATTCACCCCACGGGCGTAGATTTTTACTTTTTTGTTTACCAAAGACCCCTGTAAATATAGTCCTGTAAATATAGTCCTGTAAATATATAGTATATTGTGAACTTTTAAACCGATTCTGAAACTGAGAAGTGCTCCTTTGAAGGAGGGAATTCCTTACACAGATACAGAATAGCCTGATCATTCATAATATGGTTTCGAAAATTTTATATTTTTTTCTCAATCAAAAGTTAACTTTTGATAAGAAAATGTTCATGAATATATTTAAAAGCTGATGTTAATAGACCTGTAAATCCGGAATCTGCGTGCTTAATCGATTGTGGTTTCGTGTTTTATGTGTCGATAACAGTTGTCTCCCTTACAATGGTTTTGTATCTATTTGGAAAAATGAGTTAGGATAAAAAAGAAAAACAAACAAGAAAGATGAGTAGTAGCAGAGGGAGAAAGTTGAAGCCCAAAAGCATAAGTCCTACTATGGTTACTCCCTCCAAGAAGAGACGCCCTAGCACGGTAATACCATCATAACAATCAGTCGACTCTTTCTTTCTAAACTCAGGCACTGTGATCACATGCATACATTTTGTATGTCCATATGATATGACATGATATATCAGAGACAGAGACATCATAACACATAGGTGAGAGAGGTGACAGAGAAGATCAATACCCGAGAAAACAAGGTGAAGGATACCAATCTGATCTAGCTATCATCCTCTCAGCTAGTCCAAGTATTTATGATGTCTTGAAAGGCTAATATGAGGCAGTCATTACCTGTAAATGGGGACGAAGTCTGTTTGAATTATTTTTTTGTATCTTAAATATTTGTTAAAAAAAAAAGAAACGGAAATACCGTAACACTTTCAGATTTTGTTTCTGTTGTTAGTGATTTTAGTTGTGACGTTATTTAAATTATGACGTCATATGCAATGTAAACAAAGAAACGCTATCATCAGGTAACGTTTTTTCATATCAAGGAATTATTAAAAATGAAATTGGTATTGCGCGTTCCTTCCTATTTTATACTAGACTGATAAATATATTTTTACTCAAAGTTTCATACAAACGAGACCGGAAAAAGGAAGTACATTGTAGATTTCTGCACAGGTCCGGGATTTCAAAACATGACATAAAAAAAAATGAACGATTTTGAGTTCATTAGAACAATGAAAAAATCGGGAAATTTTCCCGATTTTTTTTTTTTTTTATTGAATTTTCTACTGTAATCGGGGACTTCGTCCCCATATAAGCAATATACTTTTTGCTTTGACGCCTTTAATACAGCTTGGATGTAAGGCATCAAAGAAAAAAAAGAATAATATCCTTTCAAGAGGTCATAACTATTTACTACCTCTCAGCTATCATTTATAATTATAAATATATTTTATAGATTTATAGTCTTAATCGTTATATTACTGTTCAGTGTTGCAGATATTGTCTACAGCAACATGTATTCTTTTGTATTGAAGCCTTGTTGACCCAAAAAAGTAAAAAAAATAATTTAACCTGTCAGCCATTTGTCTGCTATGCTTCACCAGGTATACTCTATTTGCAGCAGTACCTTCTTAATTTTCGCAAAGCTTCAGATACACATTTGTACTACATGTACTATACTGCTACAGAAATCTCTTGAATGTTTAGCATACAAATTTGACGCTGCGTACATAATAAATTTACAGAAGAAGAAGATTGAATAAACTGAAATTCCCTAAACATAAGCCAATCAAAATCTGGTATATTGTAACGGGGTATTTTCTAGACAAATACAACGCAACTAAGATCTTGAGTAAAAAATGATGAAAAAAAATTTATTTTGGGATAGTTTCACATTAATTCATCTTCTTTGGAGAAATTATTATGGAAAAACCCTGAATTAAAATTGAGAATGGAAATTTATGGAATCTTTTTTTTACTTGACAATAATTAAACCTAAATTTAATAAGCTCTAAAATGCACCTTCTCCTTCAGTAATTTTTCAGCAGCATATTCCATGGAAGGTATCTTTTTTTGTGTTTGAATCAGGAAGCTATATCATCATGATCGTTTGCACCTGAACTTTTATCATTTGCCATTTTTCTCTCTATTTAATTCCTTTTTTATGACAGCCAGTTGTAGCAGCAGCTCCAGTGACAGTCAAGATTGAACCAGTGGAGGAGATGACTCCTACAGCCAGCCGTGAGGACAGCCCTGCACCTTCAGAATGTATGGATAAAATTCCTGTGTTTAAAAATAAAAACTTTGTGGTAAGTTACTCATTTAGAAAAAAAATATTTAAGTTATAGAACTTTCAGTAGAAGAATTATAAGGAATCTCCTGGACTCAGCAATGCAGTTATATTGTTGGTTGGATATATGAAAATAAATAGTCAATAGATTGCTACTGTTTTAAGTTAACACATTTACACTGTTACTGTTTATGTATTCACACATCTAGAGTTATGATTCAAAAATTGTCTTGCCCATACCTGCCAACTTTTGCCTGCAAGGTAGGGATTGATTTCTCTGTGTCAGCCTCTGCAGTGTCAACCTATGTTAAGTTTTGTTTGATATGAACTACTTATGATTCTAGATCAATGAAATTTGATGTAGTTGCATTGCTATCAGTACATATAAATATGACCACTATTTTAAGGGTTGAAATTAATTGACTATTTTCAATGATAATTTTTCTACTTAAGTTACATTTTTATGTAGTTTGATATGAACTACTTGCATTAAATCAATAATATTTTTTATAAAGATGCTTTCTATCAGTACATATCAGTTTGACAACTATTTCGAAACCCTGCTCCATGGCCATGAAGGAGAAAACAAAACAATTTGTTAGTAAATGCATCACATAAATGCATTTGATATATTATGCCAAATGAAAGTTGAGGCAGCAATGCTTAATGAATTATTATCAAAATCATTATAAACAGTAACACAAACTATTATATTGAAGTCAATATTCAATATACATAGCCATTGTTGGTATACATTCTATTGTCAGAATTATGAATCGACCATTAAATCAATTCTTTTTAATTGTAAAGTAATATGTTTAACAATTTTTTTCAGCATTCTTGTGTAGGTAATAGTGGAACAAAGAAAACAAGAGTTTGGAAAAATCTGAAGCAAATCATTGCAACAGAGAAAACACAACCATGGAGACCAGATGATGTCACATGTGAGTTATCTCCCATTAATTAATAGAATACAGAATATTTTTCATACAAATTGACTTACTTCCCTTTCATTGCAATTCAAAATTTGTTCAGAAGAATTAGTTTTTATGGAACTTTAGTTATATCTGTTATTGAGTGATATTGTATGCTGGAAAAATATCAAATCAATCATAAACTATTTCTATTTTATTGGAATGAATTCATCTTTATTCCCCAGTACACAGTATCATAAACATCTTATTGATTGAGTTTTAAACATGTTTTAAGCCACAGAACATCTATTTTCATTGTTACCATCATTCTCATGGACTAAATGATATTAAACCAATACAAATTATGTAAAAAGAGTAAGAAATGAAAAGTCTCATCTAAGATCTTTGTCATGGTCAAATATTATATATAGCTACTATGAATTAAAAAATTTATCTGCAACTGAGATCAAAGTCATTGGCTTCATTTGATACATGTTAATTTATAATTGAATAGATGTTCCTCCGTGTTTTTCATGCATATACTTTTACAGATAACTCCATAGATGCTCCGCCATCTTTCAAACCAGCTAAGAAATACTCAGATCTCTCAGGACTAGCTGTAAGTATTGATTAAATCCTTGTAATGATATAAAAATCAGGAGATGTGATATGATTGCCAATGGGGCAACTATCCACACAAAAATTTGAAAAAAGTAGGTAGTAGATGATAAAGGCTACAGTAGTATTATACTAGTATACCAATGTTCAAAAATCATAAATTGATTGAGAGAAAACAATAATGTCTGCTCTTGTTTTCTGCTGTCCCTTAAGTGATAAGTGACTATCCTTCTGCTTTATAGTGATATATATACTCTGTATCGTTTTCCCAATCAGTGGTTTGTTCATTTGATAGACTGTGTTTGCTTTAGTGTACAGTACACTTGATATAGCAGTGATCAGTGTGTCCATCCTTCTTGTATCCGATAGATAATATCTTCTCTGTATACAGTACCCTTGATATAGCAGTGATCAGTGTGTCCATCCTTCTTGTATCCGATAGATAATATCTTCTCTGTATACAGTACCCTTGATATAGCAGTGATCAGTGTGTCCATCCTTCTTGTATCCGATAGATAATATCTTCTCTGTATACAGTACCCTTGATATAGCAGTGATCAGTGTGTCCATCCTTCTTGTATCCGATAGATAATATCTTCTCTGTATACAGTACCCTTGATATAGCAGTGATCAGTGTGTCCATCCTTCTTGTATCCGATAGATAATATCTTCTCTGTATACAGTACCCTTGATATAGCAGTGATCAGTGTGTCCATCCTTCTTGTATCCGATAGATAATATCTTCTCTGTATACAGTACCCTTGATATAGCAGTGATCAGTGTGTCCATCCTTCTTGTATCCGATAGATAATATCTTCTCTGTATACAGTACCCTTGATATAGCAGTGATCAGTGTGTCCATCCTTCTTGTATCCGATAGATAATATCTTCTCTGTATACAGTACCCTTGATATAGCAGTGATCAGTGTGTCCATCTTTCTTGTATCCGATAGATAATATCTTCTCTGTATACAGTACCCTTGATATAGCAGTGATCAGTGTGTCCATCCTTCTTGTATCCGATAGATAATATCTTCTCTGTATACAGTACCCTTGATATAGCAGTGATCAGTGTGTCCATCCTTCTTGTATCCGATAGATAATATCTTCTCTGTATACAGTACCCTTGATATAGCAGTGATCAGTGTGTCCATCCTTCTTGTATCCTATAGATAATATCTTCTCTGTATAATATATATATTGAGTATTCTTTTGAGTTGATAAATGATGTTGGTAAAATTGTTTTTTCCAATATATATGAATTTTAAATTCGATTTTAAATGTCAAAGTTACAAACTGGATTAAAATTGCTTTGCCTATCTATATTGATAAATTATGTTCACTGTATCCCTAAAAAAAAGTTTAAATGTTTAGCTTTTAGTACTGATTGGAATGGGCACACATAAAAAGGTTTGTTTGATAAGGAGGTATTGATCTAATGTCTTTAGAAAGAATCTGAAATATATTTAAGCATTGCTCTATGAATTTAATTAATAGAAGTTATGTATATTTGGATGATCAAAGAATGTAATTATCCAAACTTTGAAATATGTCACTGAGGTCTATGGACTGACTAGTTTCTCAAGTTGGATAAACAGCAACAACTATGCAAAAATTCAGATCCCTTCAAATATTTGAACTTAACTGAGCTAATTGCCGATAAAATATGTAAACAACATAACAAAATTTATAAATATAACACAGTTCCTAAATTTGTATTCTTCTTTGGAGAGAAGAAAATTTTGCCAAAACAAATAAATATACACAATAGAAAGAAGGTTCTTCAAAGAAAAGTAGTTAAACTTAAATTTATTTTCTTTAAATTGTAAATCTTTGAATAAGAAATTTCAAAACAAAGTTGATGCATGATTACATGAACAAAGTTAAGAGAAAATTAAGATATCTGGTAAAATTATGCAAATGAATTGTATAAATAGCACGTGACATAAGGATAAGCATCAATGACACAGTGTTCCAACAACATACTTTATTTAGACATCTTACCTTTTAGAAACCCCTTTGAACCTCTTCATTATTTTCTTTTGACAAATAGTGTAAGCAATATAGCCTTTAGGTATAGAAACACTAGTTCAAGCCTGTTCAGAAAGAACATACTAGAAAGTACTACATATTTTAAACAAAAAAGTTGACATATAGGGTTAGTGACCTTGACCTCATTTTCAGGGTTCATTGCTCAGTGTTTAGTTTTTGTGTTATGGTCTGTTTTTCTTAAACTAAGCAATAGTTATAAAAAAGAAGATGTGGTATGATTGCCAATAAGATAACTGTCCACAAGAGACCAAAATGACACAGACATTAACAACTATAGGTCACCGAATGGCCTTCAACAATGAGCAAAGCCCATACCTCATAGTCAGCTATAAAAGGCTCTGATAAGACAATGTAAAACAATTCAAACAAGAAAACTAACGGCCTTATTAATATAAAAAAAAATAACGAAAAACAAATATGTAACACATAAACAAACGACAGAATAGGTCAACTGTATTTGTTTTATGGAAGAATTGGTCAACTGTATTTGTTGTATGGAAGAATTGTTAGCTGTACATGCCTGTCTGGCATGGTTCAGCTGACCTTGACCTCATTTTCAGGGTTCATTGGTCAATGTTTAGTTTTCTTGATTAATGTTAAGTTTATGTGATAGTTGTAATAAAACTTTATATTTAGGACTATAAACATAATATCAATGATTAATAAAGAAGTCTAGACATTTCGGTGTATGCACTCTTGTGCGAGATTCTTTTGATAATAAAAAAGTATACACAATTATAAAAGGACTGCACATTTGTCCTGTTGTTTAGATGAGAAGTACCTGATATTCCTCTGATGGAATGAGAGTGTAGATAGTACTAGGGTACTTCATAAGACAAAGCTTTAACCTTCTCTTCTTATGATGGATAATTCATTCAACAAAGCTTTAACCTTCTCTTCTTATGATGGATAATTCATTCAACAAAGCTTTAACCTTCTCGTCTTTGGAAGGATAGTTCATACCACAGGTTTTTGGCTCATTGATTAATACTACTTTTAAAATACCACATTTTCTTTATTTTATGATTTATTGGTTTTATACCACCCTTTGAGACATATACTTTCTTTGACAGCAGTTTATTAGTCAATTCTATATTTATTTTGTCTTATGTTTTCAGGCAAGCTACACAGATCCACAAACCAAACTTAGATATGCTACTGCTGAAGAATATTCTAGAATAAGCATGATGCCCAGTGATCTAGTTAGTGGTTGCCTTGCTTTAAGGAAAGCTAATGCCCCTGTGCCTTGAATAATAAACTTTGTATGGTACAAATGTGGAAAAAGAAATGGGATATTGTGTTGAACAGCTGTAGTACGTTATTGTGAAAACCAACTATACAATGTATAAAAAGAAATAAAATGTGTACTGCTGTAAACACTCTGTGCAAAAACTTAATATGAATGTATCTTCATAGTTCAGTAAATGGCAGACCAAACAAATTCTGATCTTGTTATTTACTGCATCATACATTTTTTGTAATTTTCCTACATTTGTTTACCATTGATGTATTTGTTATTACTATTAGAAACACATCTTCCTTAATTTAACTCAAAGGATAATGGTACCTTTATATTTCTGTTGCAGTGACTATTTTACCTTACTTTGCCAGTTCATTGAACATGGATTCCTCTTGTCATTTTAAAGTTTATGACCTAATTTTTTAGCACTGTTTGGAATTGTTAAGTTGTTCTCAATTTTTTGGCTCAATGGTCATTGCTATGCTTCAAGAACCCTCTGTACTGGCTCAATGACCATAGGTAAGTCATAAGACCTTTCTTTTTTATTTTGCTCAATGCTCTTTAAAGGACATCACTTTCCTTGCATCAAAAGTTAGGAATATGACCGGTTATTTTCATTTGTTTGATGTGTTTAAGCTTTTGATTTTGTCATCTGAAAGGGACTTTCCGATTTGAATTTGACTTGGGGTTCAGTATTTTTGTTACTTTACATATTTCGTATCAACAAAGGTAACAAGGTGTAAATCTCCAGTTGTTTTATTGATTACTAAACCAGATACATCCTTATAAAGGACTATGTACATATAACGACGAAATTTGACATTTATAAGTCAAACTAGGGTTATCAACACGTAGCCTTGTCTGAAATCAAACAGCAAGCTATAAAAGGCCCCACAATGACTAGTGTAAAACAATTCAAACAGGAAAAGCCACATATTCACCCTAAGCTGAGTAGGGGCTTTCTATACTAAGTATAGTATAGTATAGAGAGCCCCTGACCTAAGACAGTGGTATAACATCCTTAAAAAGATACACTATAAATATCAATTGAAATGGCTCAACTCGATCAAAAAGACATTTAAGGTAGATCATAAGTATATATTTTTTGAGACAGAATTTTTTTATAACTTGCCAAAATGAAGATTTTACTATGCTCTTTTCAAAAATTTAATAAAATTTATGGGTCACCGTGCTATTTTTCAAGCAATGAGTAGTTGAAAATTGCCAAAATTTGGTTAGTTTGTTCATGAAAAAACACATTAGTGTGCATAAAAAAAATTCTATGAGATAGAATTTTGAAATAAATTGTGAGAAGAAAGTTTTCATAATATTTTTTAAGGAAATAAAAAGAAAGCATGGTGTCACCGAACTTGTTTTCTTGCTAAAAGTGAAAATAAAAAATTTCCCTATTAGTCCAGTATAAATTTTGTTCTAAAAGAGTTATCTCCCCTTAAATGGCTCATTTGAAAAAAATATATTTTAAAACCAAAAAAAATGATATTTATTAATTTTTTTTGGAACATACGATTAATTAACAAGTTTTCTTCAAATAGAAAATAACTGTCAAACTATTGAATTGCAAATCTGTCTCTAAATTTGCAGATTTAGGCAAATAACTAGACCGATTTTGTACTGTGATTGTACAAGATGGCGGTATACCATCAATCTACCTTAAACAAAACAAGTAAGCCGCAAAATATGACTAAGCAAGTTGTCTAGGCTACCATTAGTAACAAAACAAAAAACCACTTATGCAAAATAAGCACAGTGAAATAAAATGTAAGCTTTTATGTTTCTACCCACAGTGAAATAAAGTGATAGCTTTTCTTTTTCTATGCACAATACAGGACAGTCACATTCCGAGCCATTCAAAGTCTTTATTTATAAGAATCTAGAACTGGGAAAACTGTTCTCTCTCCTGCCATGGTTCGATGTACTGTTTTACACTGAGTGTATATGATGATCTAGAACTGGGAAAACTGTTCTCTGTCCTGACATGGTTCGATGTACTGTTTTACACTGAGTGTATATGAGGATCTTGAACTGGGAAAACTGTTCTATGTCCTGACAAGGTTCGATGTACTGTTTTACACTGAGTGTATGGATCTAGAACTGGGAAAACTGTTCTATGTCCTGACAAGGTTCGATGTACTGTTTTACACTGAGTGTATATGAGGATCTAGATGAGGTTGATTATATAATAGAAAACAATGGACGAATTGTAAATGACTTAGCGAAAAAATAGCAAAGAAATTAAGAAAAGAGAATACAGAATAAATATTTGTTTAAAGATAAAAAAAAAAGAAGGTCTCAATCATTTATACTGTACTTATATTAATACGGTCTTTTAAATCTTAAAGCCTGAAATGAACCATCAGTGCTCAAATTCAAAACTTGAAATTGAACAAGAAACAAAACAATGAGAGTCCCCTTGTTTATATTAGTAAATCTCAAATTTAAAAGCTCAGAAAATTACGAAAAAGGTTCTAAATGGAATGCTTACAAGTCTGCAAGCCTGCAAAATATCAGAATGATTGGTCAAATGTAAAAGAATATTTCTGTCGGTTTGAATATTTATAAAATGAAAATACAAGAGAACTAAAGCTTTGTGCATGATTGCGATGTCCACAAAACCCAAGGGATGAAATAAACCAAATAAATGCTACTTAAAAGATAAAAACAATAAAGATAAACCTTTAAAAAACGCAAATTTTCAGTTCAAACTTCAATCGGAAAACATGAACTAACGTGCAGTATACTATACAGTTACTAGTATTTAATTCCGCTTTTGGATTAACGATCATTTTTTTTTTAAATAACTGAATAAATTCACGGTTTGGACATTTTTGCATGAAAAGTTGTTATCTAGGAAATTTTAAGACTTGCTTTCAATGGGGCAAGTAATTGCATGGTATTCCATGTGCCTTTGATTATTTAAATTTACAATTAATCTCTCCATACTAACATGCAGCATAATTTTTCCAATATTTCATTGTTGATGCCAGAATGTGTGATGAATTTGGAAGGTCTGCAAGCACTTGACTTTAACATTGTTTCTAACACAGGCCACACTTCAGCTGTCTGTTTATATTTAAAGTAGTTTTTAGTGAAAACAAGGGAGGTATGGATTGTTTTTGTTTGATCTGAAAAGGAACAATCTCGTACAGGTGTGTTGCTGAAGGCTGATGCTTTACAACACACGTTATAAGTTTCATGTTTCGTGTCCCAAATAGAAATATAAAGATTGTTTCGTGAATATATGTGAAAAAAAATCTTTTAAAAGTGTGCGAATACAGAGAAATGAAGATTGTTTGTCCAGAAGAAAGCAATCAAACCACTTCTCGAGAAAAAAAACTCTGTATGTCTATTCAAAGTAAAATAAAAAAATGTGGGCATATATTAGACAACAGCCTAATTTGGCTACTGAAATTCAAAATTAATTTTGATTAGCTAATCATATTCCTAGCAAAGTAACAAGACAATATAAACAACACAAACATAAACCCAAATTAAACTGTTGGTTAGTAGTTTTGAAAAATTGTCTTCTAGTATAATGTCTTTATTGTTTGGATGAAAATATTATTCAAAACTATCATTGCCACGGTCTTTGGTTACATTTACAAAAAAAGTTATTAAAATGTCTGCAACATTTGATTGATCATTTATTTTGCCATTATCATTTTGACACAATAAATGATCAAGAAAATGTTGCAGAGATCATTTGCACAATACACTGAATAGTGTTAAATGACTACCTTTGTTCGACCGCTAGAGCAACGCTCTATAAAATAGTTTCTTATAGACTGATGTTTAACTTAAGTTTGGTACAATGTTTCGTTGTTGGCGATATGTCTGCCCGTTTTTCTTTTACAAAATATGTTGGAATTTTTTAGGGTGAAATTTGTCTCTAACTTGTATTATGGGATTGCCTCTTTAAATGTGTATTCATAAATGATGCTGGTTTGTATACAGTTATTCTTTTTTCACTGGTATGCGGTTGTCAACTATATATACAATTTAGTGCAAAAATATGATTTAATCCGGCATTAACATTGTCGACATTACTTACAACTGTTAGAGAAATATTTGACTGTTCTAGAACGCATGAAAAAAATTCGCTCGTCTAGCTGTAAATGCATGTTTTAAAAGTTTTTTGTTTGTACAGCAATGATGTTATGGACGTCACTCAAACCACAGTTAAAATATGTGGTATTTTGGAGTACGTTTGTTTCTGTTTGTTAAGATGACATCATTTAATGTCGGTTATGCTTCTTTTGTGAAACAAGTTGCACCTTTCATAATGTTTTCAAGTCTACGATTTCACAAACTGTGTTTAAAGATGTACTTCTATCTATATTTGTATTAAGTCTTAATTTAAATCACCTCAAAAATCACATCTTCAAACTTTACAGATATTTTATCAAATTTAATAAAGTCATTATCAGAGATGTGGCCTGAGCAGCAGTTTGCCCATATAGCGTAAGCTATTAAAGCCAAATATGAAACTGTCGGCGGCTTGGTAATTTGCAAAACAATAAACGAAAAATACATATTACAAATTTGACAGAAAACAACTGAAAACCTTAAAATTAAATACAGAAAAAAAGGTCTCAGTTGAAAAGATTTATAAGCAAACATAACTTTCTTATTATCGTGACTGTCGTGGTAGCCCAGTTGAACATCGGGTGAATTCTTTCAATTAAATTCCGTTGTTTACAAAACATATAATTTACTGTGACTGTGGTAACTCTAATGTTTCCAAGGAATCTCCTTATTAAGATGAGTTAACCACATTTTGGTGTTGCTTTCGTGTGGTAACTCTGTAACGGTTCCAATGAATCCCCCCGTTCAACCTCAGATTGGTGTTGCTTTCGTGTTGTAACTCTGTAACGGTTCCAATGAATCGAACATTTTAGGTGATTTCCTGCAAAGCTAATTATAACCGACCTTCATGCACAACAAAATGGAATACAAATCCTTCAATCATTTATTGTATTCATAAATTACTTCATTTTATCGATCTTTGTACGTGATATTCTAAAAGAAACTACGAATACAAGAACATGTAACTTTAAACATGTAACCGTATATCGTCTTTCTGTTTTTCTAGCTGACCGGAAGAATGGTCGTCTGCAAACATGCATCAAAACGTCGCATCCAATATTATTTACAAATGATAAATGAAGTTTATAAGTGAACCATTACCATCTTAAAATTCCGCAGGACGGTAGGGAAACCACAGAATAGCAAGGTGACCAGGTCAAATAGAGAAGTTGATTGAAGATCTGTCAATGCGTGGTGTTGTTTATGTATTTCATAGACGCTTGACGTATGAGATATAGATCGGTCATCTTAATCAATTATAAAGAGGTTTACCATAAGTTTGAGAAAAAAGATCCACAAAGATATTATCAACCAAAAATTAGAAAATCTATTAAGTCGACTTATAACTATCATTGACTTTGGCTGTATATGAAATCAACCAGAAAAAAATTACTCAAGATGTGAATTTTTAAGAAAAAATATCATTTGTCTTTACTTTTATGGTCGAGTCTGCAATCGTTGTAATTGTCGGTGGCATGAACTTTAAGGCATTTTAAAAGATCTAATTTTGGGTTAAAGTTTTTTTTAAATGTTATGAAAGTTTGACAGAAGCTTATTCTGGGTCAAGAAATTGTATCTAAAGATTTTATGAGAAAATAGACTTAAGCACTTGGTGGTCAACACCACTATTTACACCATAGCATCAATTAGAGACTAGATTTCGGGTTCAGTGGAACCCTTTAGGAATTCTTTTATTTTTATTTTCTTACAAATTAATAAACATAAAACGAGTGATACTTTAGAAAGTTCACCATAAAACAAAAGGAATACATCAGATGTAAATCTCTGAATTTATTTTGACCATTAACTAATTTATAAACGAATTATCGAAGTCTTTAAAGTATATTCAAGAAGTGATATTATTTACCAAAGTTTTACAAAACAAGCTTTTATAATTATGCACGAGACTTGCACGTGTGAAGAGAATTCCCGTTTATTAACAGAAGAGATTAGAAACGCCTTCAACGTAAGATCCTTCAAAGACGTTTACAGATCCATCCAAAGACCAATTAACACGTTTCCTTTGAATAAATAATAACATATGATTCAGAAATAAATCGTGTTATTCCACGAGAACACAAAATCAAATATGAACTTCATTTTCAAAGAAATAGATTTACACCTTTTTAATATGACTGATGTTTATTTATGATGTTCATTATTTTAATAACACTGAAAGAATTTACTAAAATGACTTTCACTTTTGATTATTTCAAAGCAATAGAAGTGTTTATACGTAATGGTTCCTAATTAAACACCTGCCGCTGTATGTTTTCATCTTTTATTTGTTTTAGGCAAAATAAATATGGAATCGTTTGTTCATCTGCACTTGTTGAAATTTTCAATTTTGGCACTTATAAATTCTGAAATGTGAATACTTTTATAATTATTTCGGAACTGTTAATATCTTTTTACAATAAAAGATATTAGAACTCCTAATTGGTACTGTCTTTTGTAATTTTTATTTGAGATTTAGATGCAGTGTCTCTTTTTCTTTTCATATATTTGTATAAAATAACAACAAAGAATATAAGGCCGCTAGTTTTCTCGTTTGAATTGTTTTACATTGTCTTATCGGGCCTTTTATAGCTGACTATGCAGTATGGGCTCTGTTTATTGTTGAAGGCCGTATGGTGAGCTATAGTTGTTAATGTTTGTGTCATTTTGGTCATTTGTAGATAGTTGTCTCATTGGCAATAATACCACATCTTCTTTTTTTATATAATCGAACATTGATGGACCAGATATATGTATTACCAGAGACATATTCATTTGTCTGTACCTAATTTGATACACGTATATAATTTCAGTCAGATGTGGTTATTTAAGATGAATTCATTTAATACTTCTAAATTTTCCATTATTTTTTTTAAGTGAAGATTTATTTCTAGGATTCCACATAAAATATCTAGAATGGCAAATAAATGTAAAGGGTTGCAGGGAAGAGGTGTGGCGCAGTGCTCTAAAATTGACACCCACATCCTGTGAATGTTTGTCTGAAGTTGTCATAATCCTAGGATCATCAATAACCCCTAGGGAGTTCTACTGTCAATAAAGGCGGACGTCGGGGTTATAATATATTTGCATTAATTATTTTGATAAAATTGATACCTTGGCGCTAATGATAGCGTGCAGATTTACTTTGATTGAAATTTTATGACATGTTCAAATCAAAGAAATTTTTACCTATGATATTCCGCAGACCCTATGTAAAGAACAGTTTTATTAAGGCTGAGACTACTATGTGTTATAACAGTCTCAGATAACGGGTAGAATTATGATTGATCTGATTATTAAAATTCTTGGAAATATGATGAATGAAAATAACACTTAATAAATTTCGTGCATTCAAAGCGTTTTATCTTTATCTTCCGCAGAACGCTCAAAATCGGTTTCAACATCCGAAGCGTAAAACAAGTGTTTTCTAAGACTTTGGCTTTTTGATAATCGTCCTTCAATGGTCTAATAATATGAACTTTAGATTATAATACCCGATTAACTATAAAATTGCTTGTCAGTTTGAATCTACCACACAAATTGATGGTTAGCAGTATACTTTTACTTTATACAAGGTTTTTTGACATTTATATATTTTGAAAAAGACATCAAAATAACCAAAAATTGAAAAGTTGATTTAAAGATTTTACAAAAACTTCATAAAAATGATATTTATACTTCAATGTTTCTGCAAAAAAAGTTGGTAGGTCAATGATTTTTACAACTAATAGTTGATAAGAAAGTAATCAGTAAATATGAAAACAGTAAGACAAGATATTCACATAAAACTTAAAATATAAATTAATGGAATATTCCTTGTTAAGGTATTTCATTATTTCGTTTAGATGGGTCAACTTTATAAACAAAAAAATCAATTCGTTTAATAAATCTTTGGTTTCACGCATAATGTTTAAAATATTTTCATCAAATCAAACATTTTAGTTTTTGGTTGGATGCTGACAATTTTACTATTTTTATTAAACTTTTTAACTATTATAATGCAATAATAGTTAAAAAGTTTAAATAAAGTAAAAGCACAAAATTGCGAGATGCCTTCTCTTCATTCGTAGGTTGTTGAATTAGGATTGGAATTTAAAAAAAAAATGTATTGCAGGGGTATAAGGTTGCCTACATTATTAATTTTTAGTAGAATCATTGTCAATTTAATGTTCTTATGTACGTTAACAATATTAATTTGTTCATTTTGACACTTTAAATTTATTAAAAGTCACTTATTGCTTTCATTAACGAAAAGCGTTTAAAACAAATATAAATTTATAAGAAGTCCATCATAAATAAGCAACTACTGAGATGTCCACCGGGTCAAGTATCAATTACTGTCAACCAGCGCAGCATCAGGGATATCATACCGTCCCGTGACTGATGACACGTTTGGTGTGAAATTGGAAATGTCAGACCAGATTAACTATGAAATATTTCCGGATTAACACATTTATTAAGCGACGATTGTATTAAATATTGAATTAATATTTACAAAAATTAACAGGTTCTTTGATTGATTTAAAATCTTTATGTTAATCCATGCAGGTTTTAAAGTATATTGATTTAAGGATTGTTTACAGTAACATCACAAAACATGGGTCATTTACAACAATGTAAGAAGTTTACACAAAAGATGGGAGAGAAAAAATTTCTTACAATTTCAGTGTAGTATTTAGATTTTAATAAATAAAAAAAGAAATGTTTGATAAATGTCTTTGAGGCAACATCCCACCACAAGTAGCAAAAAGACACTAACAGAGCCTCAATTGTATGCTACAATAGATTAAAAAAACCGGCCATATATTGAATGCAACAATAGACTAAAAAGGGCCATATATTGAATGCAACAACAGATTAAAAAAAGGGCCATATATAATGGTATGCAACAATAGATTAAAAAAGGGCTTGAATGCAACAATAGATAAAAAAAGGGCCATATATTGAATGCAACAAAAGACTAAAAAATGACCATATATTAGATGCAACAATAGATTTAAAGAAGGGCTATATATTGAATGCAAAAATAGACAAAAAAAAGGGCCATATATTGAATGCAACAATAGACTAAAAAAAGGGCCATAAATTGAATGCAACAATAGACTAAAAAGGGTCATATATTGAATGCAACACTAGACTAAAAAGGGCCATACATTGAATTAAACTAGTCCTCCGTTCCATCTATATATAGCCATGGAAGTAATATCTAAATATTACTTCCATGATATAGCTTTGCACCGAAGTGTAGCGATAAGCGAATACAACAGGGGTCCAGTTTAATATTGAATGCAACAATAGACTAAAAAAGGGCCATATACTGTATGCAATAATAGACTACAAAATATGTCTTCAATAATACTGTCAAAAGATTTGAAAGGGATTTTTTTGGAGTTAATGGATTATTTCTAATTCAACTTGATATATTTAAATCAGTAAGATAAATCATGAAAACTTTGGTTCAATTAATTTGTTCCTTTCCAATAAGCAAGAGCTTAATTAACAAAAGGTAGAACTTGCTACGTGGATAATCATATTATTTAAACTAACGCCGTGAGTTTGTACGATATGAAAATGCTAGTGCTTATACTAATTTTGACATGGAAGCCAACTGCCTGAAGGAGATAAAACATGAATTTCATTTATTTTGTAATAAAATTCTTCAATCTTTTTCGAACTCATGTCACACTGCATAATAACCGTGTTATATATGTGTATGTATAGAAAGATATAGATATATCTGCAAACAAAACTTCTTAATGCTAAATGCATAACGTTGACGCTTTGAATAGTGCAAAATTAATATAAATATATTAATGTATATGCGTGTTTATTTGGGTTTTTATTTGGCATAAAATGCGAACTGTACAGCCGCATTTCTAGACAAAAAATGAAATTAAACATTATTCAGAGGCCGTTTTTAGCAGTACACGAATTTCTTTTTCATGACATACAACAAATACATGTATATCGCGGATAGAACCAAGAACTGACAAAATTCGCAAATTGATCACGTAATAAACATTTTTTGTTGGTTTATTTTGAACTTCTCTTTATTACTTTTAAAAACTTCTATCATTAGTTTTTATAAGAAAGTCTAAAGATTTAGGTCCTTTATGAATTTGTCGATCTGACCTTCACACTCGACATTTCTCCTTGAAAGTTAGAGTACATTTAAAACCATTAAGCTGTGTGGTCTACCACTGGACATATTTTTGTTTGGTTTTAGATATTTTTGATATTGATAAAAATGCATACAAATACAAATACCTGTCAAAATTGATTAAGTTTTGTAAACATTACCAACGAAAGTAGAATTTCATACCATTCCACCAAGTGGATGGCTGCATTCGATCTGTGTGAAAGCGCAATACTCAGTAAACGAAACCGATTAATGCAGTCAATAATTACATTGGATTCTTTATACTGTTAGATCCCCGTGGTCTTTCCATAGCATTTTACATAAATACCTCTTATTTTTTGTAAATCGTTTAATTAAAAAAAAAAAAGCTTTTAAAATATCGAATTCTGTCGTAAGAAAAATGAAGTAGTACTTCCCGTCATGTATATATACTTTTCCCAGAGAATTTATATATAACACTCGACTACGATCAAATGGTACTCTTGAAAATTTGTGTGTTTAGAGTTTTTTGCTTTTTAATTTTACAGAACGGAAGTCGTTTAAACTTCCTTCTCGTTAATCCTGGTGTTTACAAGGAAAACAGATGTCATTGAAATTGTGAATATTTTTATGAATGAAGGAATGTTTTCTTACTTATCAAGAGCGTGGGAACTTTCTTTCCACGTGCAATCTTCACGCCAAAGTGTGACTCAATGCAGCATTGTAAATTACGAAATCTCCAGCAAATCTTATTAACTGACTGGTAAAACTATCTGCTTAAAAAATCAAATGTTTCCTTGGGTATACATTCTGTATAAATAAAATCTGAAGGATTCATCAGAATTGCAGATATTTACGATGACGTTTTAAATGTTCTGCTTTGTCGCCGCAATACCGGACAGGAACGTTGGTGCAGACGGGAAAATGATTAACGTCAAATAACTAAAATACAAAGTTGTAATCGGAAACGACATGTCATCACGAGAATGTTACGGAATTAAAAAAGCGTCAAGTCAAGGGCAGTGATATAGATATCGTTATTGTTCCCAAAACACAAACCATAAAACTAACTATGTTTTCAACTTACTTTCACTTTATATCAATACCGCATAAAAATACCCCCCACATTTTTTTAACCTATTTCTTATTGAATTGTATCAGAAAATACTCTCTGATATACCCTAAAGGTATTTTTTTGCGCTTTATTAAAATTTTGTAACTATACGACTGTTAATGGTTTTCAATATTAATTGCAGAATTTTTGCAAATAATATTTTAAACCGCCAAAAATAGGACACCTGCTATATCGCATTATCACATAACTTATTTATTACAATTAAGAAATATGTTGACAAAACAAAACTTGTTTATCTTTACTAATTTCACCCCTTTACGTGAAATCTTTATCTTGTGAATATTTGTTTTTCTTTCTCAGATCAATGGGGCGATTATCGGAACAAAAACTTTCTCAGGTTTTATTTATTCAATAAAATCTTATTCAAAGGTATATCAATCAGAAATGGAATATTGAAAAATTTGCAAAGATTGACTAAACATGCTAAAGTTTCTGACAAATATCTTTTCTTTCTCGTCTTGCGTTCCATGTTGTCAGTCAAACGCCATGGGAATTTTCGCGCGAGACGAATATCACAATTCCACACTTTTGCGATATGGGTAATATAATTTTTGATTGGCAGAATGGTTTCGGGGATTTATTACCTATTTACATGTACACCAACCTCAGCTTCTGCTGGAGGAGGCGGGGCATAATACTGTAAACAAACATTGGCATTACCATCTGGTATAAATGGACGTGCCTCAGAAATAATTAACCGAATGCACGTGTATAAGTAATAAGTTTATTTCTGAACAGAAAAAAAAAGTGAAAGTTTAAAAATTTTGGTGGTATCCTGTTGACAAACTGCACGATATACATTTATGCAGAATTATTGTTTGAACTAATTTTTTACAAATAACTCCATGGTATTAACAGACTTAACTATGATACCACAGCAGTGTAGCAATATGGATACAATGTACGTTCAGGGACAAATTGGAATACCCATGATCAAACAGGAATATGCCGAGGATATGACGGACCATTTAGAAATGGACTTATCCAAAATGAAAAAGAAATCTCGAAAAAGAACCTTCAGCAAGACATTTGATTCTGTATCGGAGGCATCGTCACACGAAAACTCGAATGACAGTTCGTCTTCATGTAGTGGAGAAAACAGCAAGAAAAAGAAAAAAGGACAATCAATGGAAGAAATTAATACTCAAAGATGTTTAGCAAATGTTCGTGAAAGACAGAGGACACAAAGTTTAAATGAAGCCTTCTCAACGCTACGAACCATTATTCCGACGTTACCCTCAGATAAACTCAGTAAAATCCAGACTCTAAAGTTAGCTTCCCGTTATATTGACTTTCTGTACCAAGTACTAAGAACTGATGACAATTGTGATAAAAATAAGTCTACCAGTTGTAGTTATGTAGAAGATGAGAGACTGAGTTATGCTTTCTCTGTGTGGAGGATGGAGGGAGCATGGGCCTTGCCGGGACACTGATTTATATTACATTCTTAGGTTAGTATTAAATGTATAATCTATGCACGGGCCTTGCCGGGACACTGATTCATATTACATTCTTTGGTTAGTATAAAATATATAATCTAAAGCATGGGTCTTGCCGGGACACTGATTCATATTACATTTTTTGGTAAGAATTAAATATATTAGCTAAAATAACTATAGCGGTTATTGTATTATAAAATAATAATGATAATATCGAGGATAATATACATAGTATTTACTATTCATTATATCATTTGCCTTAAAATCACAAACATCTTTTACCCTTCCTTAAACAAATAACTTTTAACAATAACAACAAACATTTATTTGACAATAAAACAATATTTTCTGTTGTTATTTTGAATTTTTCAACAGCAAACAAAAAGCTGTGTGTGTGTATAGTCAATGAAAAACAAATACACACGTCCACGGAAATCACTTAACAGATTGTATGAAACATAGTTGAATAAAAAAATAATATAAAGAGTATTTTATATTAGCTTTGATAAATTTAACCTCTATTTGACCAGCACAATATCTAAACTTGCCATGATTTATCTAGAAAATGGTTACCCATATCAACAGATGCTGGGGTGAAAGATTTAAGATTTTATCAAAAATATGATTGATATCATAAATACGATAAATAAATAATAAAACTGAAAGGATAACACTTAGATATAAAATATCAAAAAATATATCGAATTATGTTTCATTTCTCAAAATTAACGGATTTAAAATTAATCGGTAAGTACTCTGGTATTGAACATATCTTGCTGACAGTCGTAAATTATATTGTGCATGAACAAATAAAGAATCTGTCTTATGTGTAAATATCATATTATTGCATTAAAGCAAATAAAGTTAAATGAATATAAAGACTATGGTAACAGAAATGTTTCCATGTTTTAAAAACTAGTAAAAAATGTGTATATGATTCTTTAGAAAAAACAATTTCAAATTAAACGGAATTTTAAAATTGCTGCTTAAGATCGAAATGTTCTAAATATAATCTGGAAAGGATATTCATTTATTATTTATCGCCATTTAAAGAAAAAGACTAACTTAAAGCATAAATTTATCCAAAAAAAATATGTTTTGTGTGTGCACCAAAATTCGACACTTTTTAACCCTAGATTTAAAATGTAATGGAAGTGGTACAAACATGTTATCCTGGAATTATTAATGTTGTTTTATTCTTAGCGATTTTAAGTACGGACATTCATTTTAAAGGCATTTTATGAGTTGGAGAATATTTTTCCCCAATAGAATACGTATATTTGGCCTTGCTAATGGAGAAAGTGTTATTTTCAATTTCATTATTTTTTATTATGTTTGTGTTTTTGTAAAGTTGTTTGGATAATACGATTTTTTTAAAGTTATGGAACCCTACATTATGTTCACAGATAATCTCTTCAGGAGGGAGCCTTTGTTCCTTTTATACATCAAAGTTTGCAATGCTTATACTCTATCTGTATGCTACACAGAACAACGAATGTCGTGTTTCTTCACTTTATAATATAATCTTTTACCACGAAATTCTTTTGATCTTTGAGCTCAGTGACAAAGTTAACATTAGTTCTGTACAACATCAATACAAGAGAACAAAACTAGATATAATCCAACATGACACATGTATCTTACCCGGTAGATATACAGACGTGATACACAATCACTTATCATAATCCAGATTTATATACAGATAAACATTGCATCTAGTCCAATAGAACTTTTAAAGTCAATACCATTTCGATTTTTAATGTACGACGGTTGTCTTTCCATATTACCGGCTCAATTAAAATAGATTGTTTCCATACTCCACACTAATAGCTTGTGCTATGATGTACCAAAATTGAAAGGGGACTAAAAAATCCTGTATACAAATACTGTTGTAACAGGGACAAACACATCCTCCTCAGACCAGAGATATGTTATACATTAAATTATATGCATCTGCCTCAATTAAATTAGTTAATAAATTTTATAGTTGACGAGCGGAGTTTGATTCCGCACCATATATTTTGACTAATGTAGTGCAGAAAAAAATCGAATCTGAAGTCTGCCAATGAAAAATTGTTACATACTTCCTTCTTACAGTGCACCTAATAAATATTGCTATTATATAAGTCAAAGTCATCAGTTAAATACTTAAACAATTGACCCATTCAAGTAAAAGAAACTTCAGGTGTAGTAAACATTTGATTTCATTGTTTTGTACGTGGTTGTGTTCCATAACTCTGCTGTTGTTACCGGTGCAAAGCAAGCACCCGACTGTTTCCCCCCTTGGTTTTCTATCCCCTTTGTATTGATGTTCACTGATACGTAACTTACTGCTTTTCTTTATGGAATATTGTGTAATATATGCTCTGGTTAATATATGAGATGCACATCTGGAAACCTTTGAAGTAATATTACTTCATGTATATACATACTGTGTAGTGAATGAACAACGGACAATAAATTAGGGATTCTATATAACTATTGATTGTTCTTCTTTTAATGTTGCCTGCAGAGTAAGAATAAATGCAAGAAGATTTGGGGTACATGTCATTGCGGCCATCCCTTGAAATACAAAAAGACATTTTTCAAAAGTTCAGCAAAAACACACGGTGTAGTATCATATCTCAAACTCGTACAAGCCTTAATACGAATTCACATAACAGAGACAGCAACCAACGCTTTATTCGACCTTGAATAGCGTCACTTTCAAAACAGTGTTTTTGATTAATCAACCCCAGGGTGTTAAGAAAATGTACAATGACGAATGTATATCGAATACAATAAAACTATTGCAATACCAAAGACTGAACAGTTTTTGATCTTCTACACTTTAATATTGACCACAGTATATATTTACTAAGACTTTACTATAGCAGCGTCTTGACCGATCTTGTGCAATTTGAAAAAAGCAATTTTATACAATGTATACAAAATGTAGTAGTTTTACTACCCATACTATAAACAAGGATGATATATCTCATATAATCTCTTTGCTTTAAATAAGTGGATTTATATAACACAAGTACAATTCGTTAAAATGAACAGTTATATCTCTATAAAGCCAGAAAAATAACGGACAATTCCCACATTGATTGCTATTTAAATATTATTGCCATAAAGAGCTGGAGATAATACGACCCTTTGTTTTTACCAAAGTTCTGTATTCGTCTCATCATTAGTAATAGAAAAGGGAAGGATAAACCCACTTATGCATTTTGTAAAGGGACAAATTAGTTAAGATAATAGAAATGATTCAGGTTCAGATAAAAAGGATAGCGTTTATTTAATACCCACCTTGTGCAATCTTACTGTATATATGTATTTGTTATGGGTACACAAAATTTGCGACTGTCATTCTGTACCCAATATATTTGGGAAAAACAGTATAAAAGGCCACTTTGTAAATTTTGTGCAAGGAAGCTTTTTCTGGATTAACCTATATCAGAAATACTCAAATCAAATGACATATTAGTGAACAATAGCATTTTTTCTGGTAATAATTAAAGAATATGTAATATTTGTCCAAATCAATTATTCCAACATTACAACTTCTATGTTTTTCCACCAGCGATGTTTTTTAGTAATGATGTATGCTATACTATTTTCTTTGTAACACTATAAGTGTTTGTTGTTAGAGCAGTACTCTTTTATTACAATTTAATATAAAATTGACGAGATGTATTACCAAAAAAACAAGTATGTTAAACGAGAGCCGATTTCCTTAACATCATCAACTATGCATTTCTAAGACATGAAAGAAAATTACTTTTACATTTTTCAAGCATTTTCTTTGGCATTTTCTTCTCAAGTTCTCAAGTGTCGTGACGCTCTTTTGCAAAGAAGACCCTCAGCCATCTGCCAAAAACATCAAATCGAGGACGCACATTTGTTACTAGAATGATTATTACTCTGACAAAACGCATCACTCTCTGTTTTTATCATTAAGATGATGCATTTCAAATTCTCCCATCATCTAGTAATGGCACAAGTCTTATTTCCATCAATTAACATTCAACAAAACGTACTGTAGGTGAACACCGTGCTACAGCTACAGCGCTTTTAAGAAACAATATAATTAATGTCTTCATGTAGTAAAATATATTTCTAGAACTAAGTAAAAATATTCATTTCTCTTGGGAAGAAACACATTTGTTTGATTTATGACCTTCATTAATCCATTTCATGTATACATCAGAAAAATTTATGGAATAATTAATAAAATGTCTTGTGGCAGTGACGCAATACATACCAAAGTTTATGACAGTCAGCTGATAGTTAAAAGTTTTTGTCCAGATACATTAAGAACTTTGATTTAAACATGTTGTTTTTTTTTCAATCAGAATTTGTGGATTTGTAAAAAAGGTATACAGTTTTTTGGTTGCTTTTATCAATTAACATAACTGAAAAAATGTCGGATGAATCGTATTGAAACAGAAAAATAATTCGATAAACCAATCAAGATTCATGGAAGGGCATGTATAGCATAATATAAACAATAAGGTTCGAAACATACAATTTTTGGTAACACCATGCAACAATTCAAGATTAAACAATTTCAATTGAAGCTTTAATATGCATTTCATGAAAATATATAGATCGCGGTTAACAGCAACTTAACTGCTGTACATATGACGCACCTTTTGTGGTTTGTGATTCACAAATAAATCACGCCAACAAGAACTTGATACAAATCAGTAGCTTTCATGTATTTACCGTTATCTCTTTGATATTTCAGATTTTGACGAGGACATGGTTTTTGTCTCCAGTGTTTTATGTAATGGCGACCAGTTGTCATGACTACGGACCAATAGTTGAAAAGATGAACAGCCTTCTGATGACGTGTCCGGATAACGATTGTGAGATCTGTCATATTCATTTAGGACGAATGATAGACACAACTTCCAGTTTATACATCAGTGAAATAGTCCACTTCCGTTATAGTTTAGTAGTCTGCTACCGTACATGTCATGTAATAAATACTTTGTATAGAAATTACATGCTACCGTGTTGCCAATAATGCAGGTGTGTAGGCTGGACAAGCTTGTCGTCCCAACTATTGAACTTCTGACCAAACCTTACCCAATGACCAAACCATGACAAAAGAATCTCCCATGTGTGATCACGTGTTCATTTTTTGTCACTTATCATCATAATTTAACGTTGTTAAACTTTTAATATTTTTATTTATGAGGAGCAGTATTGACAATCCTTTTATTGTTTTTTTATGAGATTGAATGTTTTGTATAATTTATTTTTAATACAGATGATATGAGCAATTGCTGTCTTCTATTATTCTGTTATTTTTTGTGATGCGAAAAACAGGTTGTGAACATGTTCGGCTACACAAAACAAAATGCAAGTTACAAGTGATACTATTTGTGTGGTGTCTCCAATTTACCTGCTTGACCAACTCAAAAATTACGGACAACAAAAATACAGCTTATTATTACTCAAACAAAAACAAAACAAAATATTTCCGTACTTCATGTATACCTTACAACAAAATTATTTTTATTTACCTATGTACGTTATTTCATTTGGCGGAATTTTGTCAAAGGTTATTGTTGTCTTTCTGAAATTGTTTTACATCTAACCCCCTTAATTGTTAAATTTGTATTTACGTTGTGTCATAGATTAAATTTATTCGTTAAGTGTATGTTCACTTGATTTTTTATCATTTGTTTTTCGATTGAGTTAAAACATTTCTATTGATATTTAAAAGTGTTTCTTTCTATGCTTTGATGTTACACTATTGTTTCGGGTAAGGTGAAGTTTGGCGCCTATCAAAACATTTTAACCCGCTGCATTTGTTTCAAACTTTGCACCTGTCCTAAGTCAGGAACCTGATGTTTAGTGGTTGTCGTTTGTTGATGCAGTTCATAAGTGTTTCTCGTTCTCTTTTTTATATTGATTAGACCGTTCGTTTTCCTGTTTGAATGGTTTAAAGCCAGTCATTTTTATGTCCTTTTTTGCTTGCTGTTAGATGTGAGCCAATGCTCCGTGTTGAAGACCGTAGTTTGACCTATACTGGTTTACTTTTATAAATTATTACTTGTATGCATGTTTGTCTCATTGGCACTCGTACCACATCTTCTTATATATATATCTAAAAAAAAAACACAAAACCACACAATACCCACACGAACAACAACAATAAAATCAAAGGACAATGTGTAAAAAAAAAAGAAGAAATAACAATGCGACATCGAGACAAATCAATATTACAAATATACACCAATGAACACCAATGAGTTTTTTATGCTCTTCTTTTCAAATATAGCTTTCATGGACAGATAACTCATAAATGATATTTGATATAGTACCAATTCAAAAAACGTGATATCAAGTGCTCCTAGGGGCTTAGAATGTATCACGCTTGTTATGGTGTTCTGGTCTGTCTCTTTGTTTTATCACGGGAAGCAACCTTTAAAGCATTCACATTTTTTGTACCGTAAAGAAGATATCTGGAATAAATGAACATTTTAGAGTTGTATTTGTTTTTTCGCCTTCGTATTTCTGGTCAAGAATCGATCGCAAGACTATGGTCATCTAAGTTCTAGGTCTAGCAGTTATTGTTTAATATTATAGAAAATCTATATAAAAAAAAAGTAATGGGATGACTGACAATGAGACAACTTTCCATAATAGAATGTAGATGGAAAATATCGGTCTTCAACAATGAGTAAACTATAAAAGGGTTGTAATTACATGCTTCGTATGGTATTCTGTGAAAATTGGCACTCACACCACATTTTCCTATATCTATTCATATGGTATTCTGACCTTTCCATTGGTTAAAAAACCAGAGACATACTTTTAAAATAGTATATTGTCACAGTACCCAAATTGCACATATTCAACAAAAATAGCTGAGGAAATCTAACAAATTTTCTTGAGACTAAAATATTTGTATTTTTTAATTTATGACATTATGATGAAGCATTCGCAGGATTAAAGACACCAACGACAACGTTACACATCTTCTACTTGTTCTTTACAAAGAAGGCAAATTCTCTGCTTTCTGACTCAAAGTTCCAATCATGAGTGAATGTCTTAGACTACAGTATTTGACACTGAACAGCCATTGCTAAGAAGTTTGAAATATCGTAAATGATTTTATTTCCATGGAAATATTTAAATACTAATCAGTACCTCTACTAGACTATGATTCTAACAGAGACTGGTCACGATGTAATCTTGACTCACGTGACATAACAAAGTGATAATTGGATGACGGGATGCTTTGTTAGTTCTGTCTTATTTGATTGGTATCTTACCAACAATTTGAAGGTCATATTTGATTGATCTGTCAAGGATAAATTGATTTCTCGACTGACTTGATTTAGGCATTGCGTCTGATAAAATTTTGGAAGTGATAATTTACGGAGATTAACATTGCATATTAAATATTTGACATTTTGATGCCAAACTGTTATTCCTAAAATTTACTGATTTCCTAAAAGATTCGATAAAACAACGATAAATCTATCATAACAACCTAGTAAAACGAAAATTGACATTTGACATGCAAGTTCATTAATATACATACAGATACAGGACCTTTAACTTTAAAATATTAAAAGTTCTTGATATATTTGACCTAAAAAAAAATTAGATTTATTTTTTAACAGTTTTGAGTTGTGTAATTTTTTTGGAGGTCGGGCTTCATTCTTTAACCAATGGTAAAACGGAACGTTTACGTCTGAAACCTTTATTGTGTGGGGCATGGATGGTTTAGTCACGATTCTCTAAAACATTAAAAAAAATCCACGTTTATCCAACAAGTCATATCGTCGGGTTGTTGTCGCTTTGACACATTCCCCATTTCCTTTCTCAATTTTATATCAAAATCGATACAAAGTCACGTAATGAGATGCAGTACGGACATGCGCATCTATCGTCAATTATATTAAAAAAATATATTTGCACGGTTTTTTCAAGGGTTGATCCTCGGAATCCGTTTTGAAGGTATTTGATAGTTGTTTAATAGAACTAAAATAGTAAAGAAAGGGTCGTGAAACGTTACAATCGAAACTGAAACATGCAAATATAATTTGTTTGCAACAACAAAAAGTCACAAATGTAAAAAGAAAAACACTGTCGGGATAAGATAAGATAATGTTTTAAGTATTTGCACTCTTCTTTTTCTAGTTCGCTTTGTATACCGTTTCTTGTCTTAAATAATTAAAACAGTTTGCGCTTCATTACCGCCTACCGGAGGAGGAATTTTTTCTTTGAACACATCGAGCAAAAGATATGTTTAGTATGCGACAAGAAACAGAGGTTTTAGTTTCACAAATAAAATTCTACGACGGAACTACGTGATATGTGAGTTCAAAAGAAATAAAAAGCAATGGAATTGTAGTGCAGATGGTAAATGGAATTCATTGTGAATGTTTTATGTTTAGGGGTTTATATATATTTATGGGGTAAAAGTAAAATCATAATTGTAAAAAGAAAATTCAGTTTTACATCGTACGATTCATGTAATAGAATAATGTATAGTATCAAGAAATTGTATATTTAAATATACAATTCCTTGATAATATTGAGAGATAATGTCGTTTGACATATTGAATTGAATTAAATTTTCTCTATGTACAATATTGTACAATTGTATACAGGTGAAAATAAAAGAGTCATAGGCCAGTCTCTCTTAGACTTGTGAGTTTGATTTCTTTTGGGAATGTCTCGCCTTTTGTCATATAACAAAATCATCTCGTTTTCTTTAAGACGGGTTAAATTTAATGTCAAAATTTTACAATACAAAAAAAACAAAAAGAGGTAGAAGCAATGCCCCTAAAGTTATGACATATCAGGGTCGCTTTTATATCACAGCTTCAATTCTTGTAAATTTATATTTAGAACACGTATCAAAATTCTAAATATTTAAAGATGGCACAAAAAAATATAGTCTTTGGAGATTTCGAAAATTTCAAGTATTCAAAAAAAAAAATGAATAACAAGGCCGACTTGTTGTTATAACCCTTACAATCCTGTGAGCTGTAAAGCTCTCTGCTTTTGCATTTCATACATATACATATACTTATTGATATCGGTAATTGGTGCTTTATGTGATCCAGACTTAAACAAAATTGTAAAATTTCGAAAAAAAAACAAAAGCCATCAAAGTTTTCAAAAGCCATCAATATTATGAATATGTATGTTAAAACATATATTCATTGCTACAAGCACATTTATTAATCGCTGTTTTTTTCTTAATTCTTGAAAATGTCATGTAGCATACAATGTGTAAGTACTATTTTGTTAAAAATGATTGCATATTATTTAAGTTTTGAATTTAGCATTTGTAAAGGAACGATTAACGAAAAAAATACGTTCAGCTGTCACCATTGTAGGGGACTCGGATTTATTGTTTTTCTCACGGATATAATCGTGTAAAATCAGATAGTTTAACATAGAATAAGTATTTGTGTGGTTAGAACTCCACTGGACGTCTCCATAAATCTTGAAATCATAGGTGGATAAATAAATGTGAAGATTGATAAAATTCAATTTTGATGTTACTACTGAATATAAGGATAATTTTGTATTCTTATAGCACTGTAAAAATAAGAAGATGTTGTATGATTGCCAGTGAGACAATTGTCGCATGTATTTGTTATTTCAGAATATATTTTATTAACAAATATGACATATATCTGATGAATCTTTGCTTCAGATTATATCCTACAATTAATTATCCAATCATAAGTATCCGTGAATAGTAGGCTGATAACAGGTGTAACTGACGGAGAGGTTATCTCCTGTATTACGTATCATTATCTAATACTAGATATGCAAGGTTCGCGCAGTCGGAATATCAAGATATTTAGAATATGAGAATGTGTATAACACTGATTTCTTACGGAAATTTTGGCGGGAGTTCGCATCTAGTGCTAATTACAGATATATCTTAGCTTAAGTTCGAATAGCAGATTTTCTTGAAATTTGACATGCATTTTATAAAAAGAAAATAGATTCAGAATATGATTATCAAATAGAATTCAAGACTTTGGACAGGCACATAAAGAAGGTGTCGAGGTAAAACTTGTTTGTAAGTGCAAAACCTCATCTAACAAGAGACAGTTCAGTTACAGCACAACGCCAAAAAACAATCTGAAAAAAAATCTGGCGGGAATGGCACAATCACAACTTATATAATACCAAAAGACACAGCATACTGCTTATGGGTATTCACAGTTACTAAACTCTAGTTTAAAGCCAAATACTAATAAAAAAAAATCATGTTCCACCAAACTGAAGTGTTAATTAAAGCACTTCTAATGGATTCTGCGTATGTACGACATAAAACCTGAAATGTAAGAATATTTATATTAATTTTAAAGTATCATCAGGTTTTCACATAAGAACAATATCATTACATATATGATTATATTATTTCATCAAATTCAAAGTCAATTCTATAATACCAATAAAACATGCAATTTTGAAACAACCACTACGGTTTATAAATTCATAATCTTTCATATTTTAGAATATGCTTTTTCCAAACAAGTTCAAATCCGGGTTTGAATCTTGATATGTGAACATGTACGTTTTATACATACTCATAGCTGGGTCGCTTCCGAAAGATATTTTAGAAAAAGCAGACACGATTTATTTTGTCATTTTCTTTTGAAGCACAGACATTAAAACTTGTCAAGTGCTCGTTATATAAAAAAGTCGACTTAGAATTGTAAAAAAAAACTAAGTGTTCATTGGTTATATAACTTCAATTTACAACGTGTTGAATTTTAAGTGGTGTCTTCCTGTGAAGCACAATGCTATAAACTTTAAGATAAACTGATACATTTCAAGCTTTTCACATTAATAATTCCCAGGACAGAAAAAAATGTTGCTAGTGCCATCGTAGAAAGACCATTTCACCTCAACACGATTTTCTTTTTTAATGAGCAAATCCAATGCGCATAGTTATTTAAGGGAATAAAATAGAAATAGAAATCAAGAATCAATTTTAGAATAATTTCTGATTGTAGCCAGCACTAACAGTTGATAACTTTTTTGTTTTATTCACTCAGTAACAAATAAGCAACACATGCTGCGTTGTTAGGCCATATTCAACATTATTTTCGTGTGTGGATACACCTGAACTGCATGCATGTATACTGATACATAGATATAGGAGACCCTATATTCATTTTATATCACTTTACTTTAATTTTAAATAATACACATTTTGTAAGTTGTAAGTTATAATTGTTTACAAAAACTGCAACTTGAATTAAGCTGTGATGAATTATTTTACAATGGAAGGTTGCTTGTTGCACTTTTTTCACTGACATACTTTCTGCATGTACAAAAAGCTTTCATTTCCATATATCTCTAAGCCTCTAACAAATTACGTTATATATTCCCGGGATGTTCTACATTTAACCAAGTATTATTTCATATTGTGTAAATTGTCAATTTAAAATTATATCTAGTATATTGAAAATATGACATATTTACATTTAATGAAGGATAATGATAAGTTGTTTTCATCTGTACTCTAATATATCAAAGTCATGTTCTTATAATGTATTCGAATTCTTTTTTGCTTACAAAGCATTGTTTAACTACCAACTGGTATGTACAACTCACTCTCAAAAATTTCAATTCTAATGCACTGAAGGCAAATTTTAAGGGAATTCTAAGTTTTAATGTAAACGCGTTCAAACACCTTTATAGATACCTATATAAGTTGTTTTTCATGGTACCCTGCATTAGATACGGTCTTTGTTTTACTTTCTAATCCTATCTATTTTGCAGTAAATGTCTGTTCAGAAGCTATGAAATACCTAATTTTACTGGTCGTCTTATCTTGTTGTTTTTAATTACAGTAGAGCGTTATGTAACTCCCACACTCTGTGTGGTTGTTGACTTTCCAATGCTAATCATTTAAAATAAATCAGATTCAGGATTATTCAGCATTGATTCATAACAAGCATTTGTTCAGGCGTTTGATTCGAAATGGTTGTATGCGTCATTTATTGTTTGTCCGAGCACTTGTTTATGTCGTGTGTATATAAAAAAAAAAGAAGATGTGGTATGATTGCCAATGAGACAACTGTCCACAAGAGACCAAAATGACACAGACATTAACAACTACAGGTCACCATACGGTCTTCAACAATGAGCAAAGCCCATACCTGTTTGTCTGTTTTCATGTCTCCACGTATAGTTCTTGTTATTTTTTTGTTTCGTTTGTCTATTTGGAAGCGTTTTGTTCGTGTTTGTTTGTCCTTGCACTATATACCGTATTCATGTTGTTGTCTTTAGTTCATGCACTTATACTTGCTCATGTTTATTTGACTTTATAAAGTTTCCTTGTGTAATTGCATGGTGCTTGGTCTATATGTACTCGTCGTGTTCGTCAAAAATTCACCTGGTTATGACGAACGGTTTTAATACCGTGAGCAAAACATGGGGGAATGTGAGAGGAATCGAAGTATATTTTTTTTATCAAATATTCGATCACATTATTCAACTTTCGATCGTTATAACTCACTTCGAATTATTTAGAAATTATTTAATTTGGTTAATGGTGGTAAGTGTTGAATAAATCAAAGTACATCGTAGGTTGGATATGAGATATAGTTAAAACTATCGCAAATGCAATGATGTGTATTGATATTCGTGGACTTTTTCTACCGCAATTGTCCTCGTGTGATACATTACACTGACAAATACGATTTGATTTTTGATTTTTTAATTTTTGTGTTTTTTAAAAAGCAACTTTTAAGCACTGCATTTAGGATTTTTCGTGGCGGACAGTTTTTATTGGCAGTGGAAGCCGGATGTACCTGGTAAAAAGGGGTTCGAACTCATAACCTCAGTGTTGACTGGTTATTGATTGCAGTAGTTACTACGACGACTCGGCCACCGATGCTCCTTGAATAATGCGATCAGGTGCATGTGTTTTGTTTAATAATTGTTTAACATTTGACTTGATCATTTTGCAGAAAATATATTATTGTTTCTTGTTGCTGATTGTGCTTATCTGACAATAATCACATTATATTTTACACGTTGTATTTGTCTTTTAAACGACATTACAAAGATAACGTAACAGCTTAAGTAGACTGTAATCCACTTTGCTGTTTAAAATTTGTTTGATATACTGCCAAAAATGATGAATTTGTAAAAATTAAAAAAATGGAGGGACAACGGGGACAATCAGGACAAACATTCATTTATATCGTGGACACATCTTCATTTTAGAAACATATAAAAAAAAAAGGAAAAGAAAAAAAGAAAAAAAAACAATCGAAAACAAAAATTTGTTCGTTATTCAGTTCTCTAAATTCCTTGGTGTGTTGAAGGAAGTAGTATCAAATTGACTCGATATTTAATCCTCTAAATTCATCGGTGTGTTAAACACAGAAATTTTAAGTTAACTCTTTATTTCGTCCTGTAGATTCCTCAGTGTGTTCGATGAAGTAGTATTAAATTTGCTTTTTAATTTGCCCTCTAGATTCCTCAGTGTCTTTTTGAGCCAGTAGTAATAAATTGGAACGTTATTTTGTCTTCGAGATTTCACATCGAACTCGTAGTATTTAATTTGCTCGTGATGTTGTCCTCTTCATATTCCACAGTGTTATCGACCACTGATATAAGTAAAATGTACAATTTGATTGTTCAATTGTGTTTTTAGTTAAACCTTCACCAGGAATCTGGACGTTATGGATAAAATCATGAACGCGCAGAATGCTGAAATCAATGAAAGAAGTCATATGATGATAATTGTTCTTTTTATATATAAATATGACTATACCTTTTGATTTTTGAATTGTCTTGTATAGAAGGCTATCGATAATTGAAATTTCAAAGAAAAAAAGCATTTTATTGAGATTTCGAATTTATTTTACTATGCTAAAATTGTAAAAAATATGTTCGTTACACGTGTTTTGAAATTTTCATTAACGTATTTTTCAATTTAAAAGCGCAGATCCAATAACTAAATCATAATGAATGTTTTCATTCATAACTTCTCTGCAAAAACTGAAATGACAAAATATTGCATCTACTGGCAATAAAATAACGTTAATTAAATCCAGATGAGCCAAAACTCATTCTATATTATGCACGTGTAAACAATTAATACGCACAACATTAAACATTCTGGCACGAGAATTAGGTAAACATATTGGAATCATTATCTCGTTCGCGTGTCCACGAAAAATGATACCGTTAAATATTCGAACACATTGAAGTACTCTTTTAAAGTTTAATACTAACCAATAAGCAAATTGTAGGTATAAAAGCAGTCTCTGATCTGTTGTTATATATATTGGACTTCATTTTGAATTTCTATTCATCTAAACATTGATAAGTTGGCTTTTTGGCTCAATATCCTAAGGAGAAAATTGTATGGCGCAATATAACCTTCATCAGTGTAAAGGGTTTTATAATATGGTAATGATGTTTATACAAAATACAGCATTGTTGAAAGATTTATCTGTAAAGAAGTAAAGAAGCTATATATCACTGTAAAGCATAATCTGAAGTGTGAAAAGTTAGCTTGTATAATGTTTATGTTTTTGTATTATTGTTATTTATTTGTTTATATGTGATGAGTCCTGATTATGTCAAGATAGGGATTTAATGGGGACAAAAATAAGGCAAATATATTTAGAATTCCATACAAGAGAATAGAAGCGATACGGGGTATCCTCAATAACATAAGATAAGAATTTGAACAGCAAAATGTACAAAAAAGCAAAGTAACAGTGCTTTTTATTGCTCTCCTTTCACTCAGATTTTCATTATATTTGTAATTATAGTTTATGCTAGATTATGAAATAATGTTCCTTGAGCTAATTGTTAAGCCTCTCCCTTCTTCGCCATATATATATAGTTGTCATTAAAAACTCATTAATGCAAAAAACTTGCTTATGTTGTAATGGTTTCTACTTATACATGTACTTCTTCATTCAAATGGAAATTTAACTGTTATCGATTACTATCAAAGATTTAACTATTATCGATTACTATCAAAGATTTAACTGTTATTGATTACTATCAAAGATTTAACTGTTATCGATTACTATCAAAGATTTACCTGTTATCGATTACTATCAAAGAGTACTAACTATAAGTTAAAGTAATGTGGTATAATACAAAACAAAGGATGTGGGGTATCCAATAATGACACAAAATCAGTGTATGCACAGCACAAATCACAAAAAGAAAAGAAATCCGCTTCTATTACTGTTCTTCCCCTATGGCCTTCAAAAATAAGAAAAACCCTTACCTTATATATTCAGATAGAAGAGGCCCCGACTAGACAAAAACAGATAGTTTTGTTGATCATGTAAGTCATTGCTGTGTACTCCCAAACCGCGGAATAGCGGTTTGACATATTGAGTATTTTCTATATGCCTATATATATTTTTTTATTTACCATATCCTTCAAATCAAGCTGGACAAATCAACTTTAGTTCGTTTTTGAGATTCCGGCATTCTGCTTTTACTTTTTCTGCCATGAGCGTACTAAATAAAGGTTAATGTAGTATACATTTAAGTTCATTTCATTAATATTGTAAAATCGACTTCATTGGATAAATGACCATATGTTAAAATCCAAAGCAGATTTATGTTTCCTCAGTGGGAATCAATAAAAAAAAATCCCGTTAATTTAACTGACCAGAATTAAGTTTATTATCTACCAGCGGTGTATTTTAAAATAAAAATACTTTAAAATCTAACTCACCAGTAACCACGGCTTTATATTAAGTCTTTTCAATTTATATGCAATCAAAATTATTTGACATTTACAGAAATAATCTTGAGTTAGATCTGTAGGCCAGTCAAAAAAAATATGCTAACAGTTCGCTTCAGTACTTTATTATAAATCAGGAATTGGTATGAGATTTACCCAAACATTTTCTTTGCATTTTGGTGGTTTTGTTCCTCTGCAGTTTGTTTAATCCAAGTTAATAATTACTGTAATATTTTGGCCAGAAATATGAATCCGTCTTATGCTAACTTTGAAAGCTAGTTTCTGTAATGTACGTATTAAAATTTGTATCGATTTTATGAAACACATTTTATATAATCAATGAAGTTAAGCTAATGGTCACTGCTCCAATAAATCCAATGGTCCCCACTGGCCAAACGCGATGTTACAGCTTTGTGAAATAATAAAATGTAAACTGTTGGCTAGCATTATGTCAAATAATTGTCCGCGTCATTTTCCCCATTAAAATATTGACATAATTTTGTTTGCTTTGCCTCATATTAATTTTCGAGCAGAACGTTTAAAGAGAACATTGACCGTATTGCTCTCCTTCCATCATAACCACGTGATCATAACCTCTTCAAATCTACAGGGGATTGAAATAGAGACATAATTTAAACTGACCAAAATTGATATAAGACTCCAAACTAAGAATTATGCCTTACTCTCAAACTGTCAATGTCTGGGAAAGAAAACAGAGAGGCGTCATGATCCAGTACACTAATAACAAATATCAATCTGCATAAATACACAATGTGTTTATAACGGTCAATACGGTTTATTTTGTAAACATTACCCTCCTGACAGCAGAATACTTGGCTGTCTTGGTGAGGTAAACATAACTGTAGATTATTGTCCAGACATCCATTTACTGTAATCCCAATGGTATTGTTAATTACGTGGTATTTCACAGACCATGGGATTAAGAAACATGCCAATCCCCTTGATAAACTTATTATCAGCATGAAATATCAATGGCTTAAAAGGAAGTTAACCAATTATTACTATGACGGTTCCTTAATTTTTTGTAATCTTATTTGCGACGTTTTCCATTCGAAATGTTGTTACAAATGTATAATCTTATAAGCATTTATTACCTTTTTGGAAAATTTCATAATTATTCAGAAGCCATGCAGATATTAATACGTGTAATTTTCCTAACTAGCCTCTCAACAACTATAAAAGTAAGCTGATGATCAATTGAACTTTAAAGAACATCGTTTGTGATATCACTGTAGAATAAGTCAGTTTGTGTCAAATGTTTTCTTCCTAATATTATAATGGTCAGTAAAATGCAATGCTAAAGGCCACTGGCACAGACCTGTCAAGTATTTCGGATAGAAAACAAGAAAGTGTCCCTAGTACCTGGATGTCAGATCAGCACTATCATTTTCTATGTTCAGTGGACCGTGAAAATGGAATAAAACTTTAATTTGGCATTGAAATTAAAAGATCATATCAAAAGGAACATGTGTACTTAGTTTCAATTTTATTGGACTTCAACTTCATTAAAAACTACCTCGACCATTAACTTTAACCTGAATCGGGACAGACGAACGAACGAACGAACGAACGAACGAACGGACGAAAGAACAGACGAACGGACACACAGACCAGAAAACATGATGTTCATACATGGGGCAAAAAAAAAGTTGACAGTGCATCTTAAATTTGTCAAAATCCTAATATTGTACCGTTTTTTGTTGGTTGGTGCCTGTATTAACTGTTTTAGTATTTATTGCTTTAGTATAAATCAGGCCGTTGGGTTTCTCTTTTTAATTGAATGTTGTTTTGTTCCCAGAAGACCTTTAATATACAGCATGGGTCTTGCTCGGGTATTGTTGTTAGTGGTACAGCGCCTTGTTCAACTATATGCATATCATACACATTTTAACTTATGAAGAATGTTTTGTGTTCTTGCTGCTTTGCTATTGATTATATATCTCTAGAAAAAATACCTGCCTTTCATGGGATTCTTGTTTGTATACATCGGTTATCAGGTATCAAAGGCTTTAAAGGAGACATTTGTGCACAAGCAAACTTTATTATTAAACAAGTGATGATAATTAATTTCGTTAACACTTCTAGAATTAAGAGTGGGTGTCGGACTGTATTTTCCCCTCGTGCATTAAGATGGCAATTAAATTACAACCGAAATGAAAATCAAACGAGGCTATTTATTTGCACGTGGGGCAAGTTATTATATATTCTACATTAACACGTGCATGAGTTTTAGAGTGAGAACTTAAAGATTTTATTTTTCCGAAGGTAATATACGTCACCATTAATTCAATTTCACTTAAAACGTGGCTTCTCATTTCGACCCATGACCAAGATCCCATGTATTAAAGTTATCATGTTTCAAACGAAAATAGAAATTAAAGTGCCCCATCAAAGAACGTTACGAGTTTCTTGATTGCGGTTCCATTTCGCTTGAATGTACTATGTCAAAATTGAGATGAAAACATATCCAACTAAGTTTAATAAACTAGGATTTAAAGAAATTCCATCGTTGATTTCCGGTTTTTATTTTTTTTGCAGGTGCAAAAATTTGTCTCATAATAAACTAACGAAAATAAACTTATCTGTACAATGAAGATTCACTATATTTTGACTGGTACTTTTTTTAGATTTATTTCTGGTGCCAAATGAGAGTAGCTTATTTCACTTTTAACATATATGCTAAAGTAAATTACTTTGACAATTATTTCATTTCTAAAACTGATAAAGTAGAGTTCGGTATTTTTGTTATAGTATTATTTGTTCTTTTGGTATGTTGCAGTTGCAGCAAATTGACATATGCATCTTATTTATTGACTGCAACATATACATATGGTTATCCAGGACTTCTCCCTTTTAGCAGTTAGACCTGACTAAAGTGGTCAGTGCCGTGTGGGATTACAGATATGCATCCACGTATATTCAAATTTTTGCTGATAAACACACATTATTCGCGAAAATAAGAAAGAAATCGAAAACATCCTACACTATCAAAGAACTTTCCAGAGCCACCTGTATATTGGCTTTCCGTTGGTCAAACAGCCTTAAAAACTTGCTGGTAAGCGCTGTGGGCTATAAATGCGGACCCATAGTGTACAAAATATTTATTCTGAACTTAGTCGTAATTTTAATGTTCGCTTACTGTTGAATTTCAGATCAAAATAGTTATAAAACCAACTAAGTACAAAGTTGAAGAGCATTAGAACACAAAATTCAAAAAAAATGTGCCAAATATGGCTGAGGTAATATATGCCTGGGATTAGGAAATCCTTAGTTGTTCGAAAGTTTCAAAGTTTTGTTCACACGAAGTTTCTAAAAATGACCATATAATTGATATTCATGTCAACACAGAAGTGCTGGTTACTAGGCTATGAGACTGTCGCTGGAATTTCATTGATTTCAAAGAGCAATCCTTGTGATACTATTTTAAATTCTCAGAAAAAAAATGTTCACTTTATCTTTTTTTTTTTCTGAATTAGTAATGTAATGTATGCTGTAATTTGGCTTTCATTAGGTCGAACAGAATCATGTAGAGAGAAAAGTAACACTAAAGTGTTAAATATAAGCGATAATACACAGTGAGCCAACAGTGTCAAACATTATATGATTATTATTTGTAATACGTTCCATGTGGATATAGCATTAATTAACTTAATGATTATTGCCCAAGTTATTAGAGTATATTAGTATGTGTTATTATTCTATAAGACCCACGGGATACCATTAACCCCTACTTTTGCACTACATATATATTTTTATATTCTACCTTACTTCGATATATTAATGACTTTGTAATATTTAATTACTCTCTGCATCCAAAGAGTTATTTTGTTTACTCTTGTTTTATACTAGTGTCCTGGTTTCTGTGTGCGATTTTTGTTGTTTGTTTGTTTTGGGTTGTATTTTGATCATGGTTATATTCTTAGGATTTAGTCGACCTATTTATTTGTCTGTTCAATATTGCCTTTTTATTCATTTTGTTTGTTGAATATTTCTTCTAAACATTCCCACTGGTAGAATACAGTTACAAATGAGGGACGAAAGACACCAGAGGGACAATCAAACTCATAAATCGAAATCTAATGTTATAACAGTCCCGGTAAATAGTCTTATTCGGTAGGTAACATATCATCTGTGAAACGCTTATTCCATAATGGTCAACCAACTCGTGTTGACGTCCGTAAAAATTTACATTTAGTTATCACGATTTGTTTGTTCTTGATTCCGTTATCGTCAGTTGCTCGATTATCACTCGGTTATTACAGTTTGTAATCGTCTGTTATTCATTTATCGTTTGTTGTTCGTTCATCACTCAGTTATCATATTTTGTAATCGTTCTTCATTCAGTTATCACGGTTTGTAATCGTTCTTCATTCAGTTATCGCGATTTGTTTGCTCTTTATTCGGTTATCACGATTTGTTTGTTCTTCATTTAGTTATCGTGGGTTGTTTGATTATCACTCGGTTATTGCAGTTCGTAATCGTTCTTCATTCAGTTATCTCGGTTTTTGTGTTCACCAATCAGTTTGTTCGGTTACCATTCGGTTGTCGCATTTTGATGGTTTTTCATTCAGTTATCACGATGTGTTCGTTCATTAACGTTTTTTCGTTTTTTATTCAGTCATCATGGTTTGTTAGTTACGTTTTTACGTTTCTTTGTGCTTCATTCAGTTGTAACGGATTCCTGTATCAATCGGTTGTCGCAGTTTGGTTTATAATAGATAAATTTGAAAACTAAACTTTAGACTGCCACTTTCCTTAGTTGTGTAGAAGTTAAAATGAAGCAAACTATTGACGTGTTATTTAATTAGAAAAAGAATAATATGGCGACACTTTGTCTACAGGTTAAAATTTTTCCTTGTTAAAATGCTTAACACTTGTCAAAACATAAAAATGAGAAAATATTTTGTTTGTAATATTTGTAATTCCAGTTATTGTAAATAACCTTCTGAGCTATGGTAAAAATTAACTCTCATGTCATCAATAAAATCAAATAAGCAGTTTGTTCAGTCTTGTGAAAACGAGTATGTGAAGAAAGGAGTTAATTACAATCACTAATAATGATAATTTAGTATTGTATACTGACTTTGAGAGAGAAATAAAGGTCTTGCAAACGGCATGATGACAGCATTATTTTGGAGAATATGAGAAAAGATCAAGCTAACGTTGCATGTTAACGACTACTCGTTGATTTATCATACAATATATCACTACAATTTGGTAGATACTAGCACTTCTAATCATTTTACAAGATAACCCCCTTAAAACATACGGTTAACGAGTGTGCCTATCTTTATAATTCATTTATTGCTCAAATTTGATATTAAAATAAATTTTGAAAACGATACATTTTCTCACGGGTTATTAGCGCTATGATTGTGTTTGTATAGTGGTATTACCCCTGACTGATTGTTTGCTATCAAATTTGAAAGCTTTTTCTGAAAACATATCACTGATAAGGAAATGCTTCTTGATAAAATGAGATGTTTATGTCAAAAAACTAAAATAGCAAAATCATATCTGATTTATTCAATATCCATGGGAAAAATCATGGTCAATGTAGTAATCGTGGGAAATTCATCCGATAGATGTCACTTTTGAGGACCTAACCACTTATATAAATACGTTTAGTATTTTTATACATATTATTAATTATCAAATACTCTACAAAATTTCAAATGAAATATAGAAAGCGTAATGGACAAGCGACGATTGTTTGGGCCCAACTGTACGAATACAAATGAGATATCCAACAGAAAATCAGCGCATTAAAACAAAAAACTCATATGGAGGTTATCGTTCTGCTTTCAACAATACAGAAGTGTGTATACAACATGTCAAACTCTGTACTGTTCCGAGTAAAAACAAACAACATTTAGCATAGACTTATGAGTATAAACCTACTAGTTTTGTTTCATATATATATATTTTCGATGTCCAGAGCCAAAAAAGATGTTTGGAACATATAAATAGTATTTTGAAAATAATTATAAGCAGTATATATAACTTCACACTCACTAAGAATTATTTTGGCCATTAAAACATAAATTATAAACACATCAACATAGCAAAACTAAAATTATTATTATTTTTATCATTTACAGTTGTTTTCCGTTCATTGGTTGATAAATTAAACGTTTGATATTGTCACGTTTTATAGAACTCTACCGTTTGGAATTTATCATGAAATTCAGTATTTTTATCAATACCTTTTAACAATTTTGGCTTTTTATCAAAACTTCTAGGTAGGTAACACCTGTCTATAAAGGACCACGCTGCTAGAATATGATAGTGATGAACAATGACTACCTATGTTCTAACTTACTACCCATCTATAGCTTTGGTATCATCAACGATAATTTAAAAACATTGGAAAGCAATCTCGACTATCCACTTTCCCCTACTCCCCTTTTGAATACTTTCAGACAATTAAATAACCTGTGGAATCTGCTGGGAAGGACTGACGTAACTTTATTCAAAAAGAGCTAACACAAAAATAAATATTATTTCGGCAAGTCTTTTATTTTTACTACTTAAGATACCCTGTAACTTAACCAATCTTTCAATGAGTTTTTGTATCTCATTCTCTCAATCGATTTATGACTTTTGAAAACCGTTATACTACTGTTGCCTTTATATATCTCAGTGAAATAATTGAGATTATTGATACTGCTGAAACTCAAAGGTCTACTTCATATCTTAATATTTTTCCTTATTTTGACACTATTGAATGATTTTAAACTATAGTATAGGACAAACATTTCAGTATCAGCGTGCCAATTTTCGACTTCCCATATCATATAGCAGTAACTTACCAGTGAACTATCGTATGGCATTAAAATGGCGGTCTCAACTAATTTTTCAAGTTTGGAGATGCTCATAATTATTAAGTGGTCTTCAATTTTTTTTTAGCTTAATACGCATCTCGGCATATTCGAGAAGTGGTATAAATTAGATTTGGATACTGATAATTTTAAAAGAGTTATTGATGAATTTACAATCTCAATCATTAAAACATTGCAGCAACATTAAAACCTTTGATTTTTCAACTCTTTATACCACTATTCCACATACTAAACTTAAAGCTCGACTGATAGAACTCGTCAGCTTATGTTTCTTTAAAAAAGAAAAATAGAGTACTAGACGTTTTAAATATCTAGTTTTGGGCAGGAATGCAGCTTACTTTGTAAAAAATCATACAGAGTCAAGCAAAAAATACACCGAAGAAGATATCACTGCCATGCTGGACTTTTTAATTGACAACATATTTGTTGAATTTGGAGGTTTGGTCTTCCAACAGACTGTTGGAATCCCAATGGGTACCAATTGCGCTCCTCTACTTTCAGATTCGTTTTTTGTATTCCTATGAAGCAGAATTTATCAAAGGGCTTGTACAGATAGGAGAAAAGAAATTAGCCCAGTCTTTTAATTTCACCTTTCGGTATATTGATGATGTACTGTCTCTTAATAATTATAGATTTAGTGGTCACTTACATTTAATATATCCAAGTGAACTTGAAATTAAAGATACTACCGACACAGATTAATTTGCTTCATACTTAGACCTTTTTTTCTCGAAATGACTACTGATGGTAGGTTAAATACCAAAATTTATGACAAACGCGATGATTTTAATTTTCCTGTAGTCAACTTTTCATTTCTGTGTAGCAACATCCTCGCGTCACCAGCAGATGGAGTATATGTGTCTCAAGTGATACGTTACTCTGATCTAGAGATAGCTCAAAGTACGTTGAACGAGGAACACTGCTTTCTCAAAAGTTGCTAAGACAGGGCTATGAATCAGTCAAATTAAGGTCATCACTCAAGAAATTTTTTAGTTGGCATCATTGATTGGCCTTTATAAAAAAAAAAGTGTGTCAAAAATTATATTTGATATTCTTCCTCAGTCATAATAACCTTCCTTCATTACCGAACTAATCAAACAAATTACATGACGGGTGTCGTATACCGTGCAGGAAATGCTCACCCTTCCGGAGCACCTGATTTCACCTGATTTTTAGCGGATTTCGTGTTGTTTCTTAATTATTATTTATAACTGTTGATGTAAATGTCCTTTGGGTTTGTGAGTCTTTGTTTACTTCTTGGTTTTGATTGTTATTGTCTCTTCTAATGTATTTACGAAATTTGAATATTGGTTAACTAAAACTTAACCTGATTTTCATAGACCTAAATACAAGATATTTCGTTATTCTTCGATTGAATAAATGTGACACCATTTCGTGGGTCACAATGTTAATGCATTTATCTGACACAATCAACTTTATTATATCATGTATATGATGAAGATAACTGTCTAGTTGTATAGAGAGTCACCACGTAGATAGACAGGAGCTAGATGTTAAATGCTGATATTAGTTGTAATTAGCAAGTATACTGATTAATCACTATAGACAAATTATGAAATTATGATATATATTTATCTTTCAGATATCTGTGTCTGCTATAAATATTTTCGTTTACAAGGTCACCTTACTAAAATATAAACCTTCAGGTTCATACAGGTCGTATAGAAACAAATAAATCCAACATAGATAATACTTCTTAAAAGTTGATGTTACTGTGAACCCAAATATTCTATGATACATTCATTTTGAAAAATAAATAACAATTCAGCAAAAATTTTATTCTTTCATAAATTGGTAGGCAATCGGCTTTTTTATATATACTAACAGAACATACAAAACAAATGTATAGGAAACATATACATAGATACAACAACGTTTGCGAGCTTAGTGTAGAATCACTTGTTTCATATTTGACCTTTAGAAATTAAGAAAAAAAAATCAAATTGAATGTCATAGAAACATTTGACAAGACGTTTTTCGTATTGCCAGTTTGTGCAGCTTTTCCAGCTGTTATCACATTAACTGAAATAAAATAAATGATACCCCCGCTTTGGCGGCCACCAGGTTTATAACTTTATTGCTTTCGTATTTTAAGAAAGCAAAAAAACAAAACAAATTCATTACTGTGAATCTCATTTAACTACTAATATACCGACAGGTAAAAATAAGATATATTTTTATTATCCTTGATGATTACCCCCAGATGTGTTGTTACGTTTAAAGGTTGAAAATAAATAAACAATTTCATTTCACACTTTCAATAATTATGAAGAATTAAGAGTCAGGTGTTTAAGATTTAGTGACCTACAGCGGTGTGTATAAGCTTACGGAAATCCATTCATGTAATTATGTTCTTTTGTTTATTGATACTAGCATTAAAGAATTATAACAGTCAAGGCATTGGAGATCATGGCTGAACACTTCCTCGTGTGTCTCATGTTAGTTCTTGTGTTATGTGGTGCGTCCTGCTATGTCAAGAAAACTGTGAAAATAAAATGCACATTATGTGGAAACGCCATAAGGCAATTATAGCAGGATTTTTTGAACAATCATTTTTGATTTGGTAAATAAAACAGCAAAACATTAAAACTCGTCACAACAGACGATTTTTTTGTTCCCTGTGATTAATATTCCTTTCGAAAACAACTCAATCGGTGTCTAAGATCTCACAAGATAAATACAAGTGAGAGGTTTAGCGCTATAAAACCAGGTTCAATCCACCATTTTCTGTACCAAGTCAGGAATATGACAGTTGTTGTACATTCATGTGATGCGTTTAATCATTTGATTTTGCCATTTGATTAGGGGTTTCCGTTTCGAATTATCCTCAGATTTCAGTATTTTTGTGATGTAACGTTTCCCTACTCATTAAGTATTCAAGAGTTTGCAGCTGATATCCATATTTATAAAATGTCACCAGTGTCTGAGCAGAGAGTGGATGAATCAGGGTTGTGTCTCTTTTTATCGGAAGATAACAAGGCATTGTTGATAGTAATCAACTTCAAAATTATACATGCTATTAATGAAATATAGCTTGTAGATACTGATGTTGGTTATAATAAATTATAATCCTGGTACCTTTGATAACTATTATCATCTAAATAACGTGTTATAGTGTTCTTTTATTTGTCTTTGTAAATAATAAGCCTTTACTGTTTAGTCCTTTTTTATAATATCCTATCTGTGTAGTACGGTAATTATGAACCCTGCCAATTTGATGTTGTGCTGCGGTCATTGTTTGCATTCAAACTTTCATTTTTCTTGTGTGCTTCCTCTTTATTTTTTATATGACATATACGTGGAAATTCAGTGGCTAATTATACCTATGTAGACATACCTACTATGTCACATCTAAAGTAGTTGGTGACACGTCGATAACCTCACCGGTTTTTGTCTATATTTTGACAACTATTTAAAAACTGTGAACATCCTGTTTACAGACTTTCCTGAACAATAAATAAATGGACATTCACTCGTTTTGTACACTAGATAGTAAACGAAATGAGGTTCATTTCCATATTTTCTTTTTATGTACAAACATTACAACAACACTTGCATATTGTGTTGTTCCTCCTAGAAGACAAGGTGAGTTTCCTATCAATAAGTTCTTGCTTACTAACGGTTGTGAATTGTTACTTAAAGGCAAGAAACTGAAAAAAAAGTATTTGTTTCTTATACATTGGTAGACTCATATACGAATGTCTTATGCACGTCATCACTAATTGGATGATAGGTTACAATTTTCGTAGCACAATTCCTTTTTTCACGACTTACTATAATAACATCGACATATCATTTCACAAGGAAAACACTTTCTGTGTAATTGTTTGCGGAGGACCAGCTTTATTCTCTAGAGGGCAGTTGTATTTCTGGTTGATGGTGAAATTTTTGTTTCTCAATGTTTCTTTCTTTCACTTTCTTTTATTTTTTATGATATTGTCCATTCTTAAAATTGAGAATGTAAATGGGGAATGTGTCAAGGAGACAACAACCCGACCGTAGAAAAAAACTACAGCAGAAGGCCACCAACAGGTCTTCAATGAAACGAGAAATTCCCGCAACCGGAGGCGTCCTTCAGCTGGCCTCTAAACACATATATACTAGTTCAGTGATAATGAACGCCATACTAATTTCCAAATTGTACACAAGAAGCTAAAATCAAAATAATGCAAGACTAACAAAGGCCAGAGGCTCCTGACTTGGGACAGGCGCAAAAATGCGGCGGGGTTAAACATGTTTGTGAGATCTCAACCCTATCCCTATACCTCTAGCCAATGTAGAAAAGAAAACGCATAACAATACACAATTTAAAATTCAGTTCAAGAGAAGTCCGAGTCTGATGTCAGAAGATGTAACCAAAGAAAATAAAGAAAATGACAATAATATATAAATAACAACAGACTACTAGCAGTTAACTGACATGCCAGCTCAAGACTTCAATAAAACTGACTGAAAGATTATGATTTCATCATATGAACATCAGGCACAATCCTTCCCGTTTAGGAGTTTAGTATCATACCATCATAAAATATATGAGAAGAACATAACCAGTGTCATGCCAACAACTGGTTTTAGAATAAATGTGTTTAGTTCCGACGCAAAGATCCTATAAGTGAATCAATAATAACGCCAAAATATGCAATCTTTAATGACCTGACAACAGTATCGTAGCTATATCCCTTCTTAATAGGTGTAATACCACCAAATCATGGTACGTCACATCCGGTTGCATACGAAAGTAGGTCTAAAAAATACTCCCTTGAATTTGACCGTTGTAGGTAATTAATCCTACATTTTATTGCAGTAAAACTATTTCTGTGTCATAAACATATGTTTTGGGTATTTCAAAACACCATTATTTTTTATTTGTGATTTCTATAGAAAATTTTGTAATCTTGAGGTTACATGGTGACTCAACCTGGTACACAAATAGAATAAGGGGAGAAATTTGATTGGTCAACTTCCATGATGGTTATTTTCTTATATGCAATGAAATGTTATGTGAAACTTTTTCTATAGAACTGGACAGAATAAAACTTTACTCATGCCAAGTATTTATTTATTTGAAACAAAGACAAATTCTGCACAATTTTTTGAAAAGTGCAAATTTAACAAGGACTAATAGGGGAAAATCAATGGTGGTATTACACCTTAATAAGTCTATTCAAAGGTTTTGTTAGTTTCTGAGGTGAATACTGGCACTTTTGTGCTTTATAAAGAATATTTCCATAAAAAATTGGATGTGAAATACCTGAACGTATAAGAAGTCTGCATGTTGAGCTATATTTACGAATGATGTCCTTATACCGATGATAAAATTTAGTAAATGTTTTGACTAGTTTGTGATATCGAAAACCCTGGTGTTTTAATTTTTCAGTAATACATAAATTTCTCTCGTTAATATCTAAAACATTGTTACATACTTGAGCGAATCGTACAAGTTGAGATGTATAAACACCGTAAGATGGTGACCAGGGAACGTCACCATCTAAAAATGGATAATTAACGATAGGAAATGAAAAATCAGCTCTTTTATCATAAATTTTAGTATTCAGCTTTCCGTTAGTGATATAGATATCAAAATCGAGGAAAGGGCAGTGGTCATTGTTAGTATTAGCTTTATTTAAAGTAAGTTCAACAGGATAAATTTCTTTAATATACATACTGAAGTCGTCATTATTGAGAGCCAAAATATCATCCAAATATCTAAAAGTATTATTAAATTTGTGTATCAGATGTTGTTTCGATGGGTTGTTGCTAATTTTTGTCATAAATTGTAACTCATAGCAATACAAAAACAGGTCCACAATAAGTGGTGCACAGTTAGTCCCCATCGGAATTCCGATAACCTGACGATATACGGAATCCCTAAAGCGATCAAAAATGTTATCTAGTAAAAATTCAAGGGCATACATTTGTTTTATGATTTTGATTTGCTATATCTTTTTTGCTTTTTACATCACACTTTTTTATTGACATCAACAGTAAATTTATTATTCACCAATTTTACAATATTTCTGAAACTACAAACCATTGCTGCCGAAATATTGTTTTGGAGAAAGTACACTGTGCAACTGGCAAATGCTAAAGGGGTTGGCAGGATCTAGTATACGAATTAAATGAATTTTCTGTACCAAACACATCCAACCTTTCCTTTCAGATTATGTTAAACTCTTATAAAAGTTGCAAGTAAATTGTTAAAAGCGTTATGATGTGAAGTCTGTCGCTTGTTTTTCAAATGCACTATTCTTTTATTTTATGAATAAGTTCGTAAAACAAGTAGAATCACAAAAATACTGAACTTAGAGGGAAAACAATCGGAAATTCCATAACCACATGGCAAAATTAACTGACAAAACACGTCAAAAACGAATGGACAAGAACTGTCATATTCATGACTTGGTACAGGCATTTTCAAATGTAGAAAATGGTGGATTAAACCTGGTTTTAAAGCGCTAAACCTCTCACTTTGATGACAGTCTCATCAAATTCCGTTATATTTACAATGATGCGTGAACTAAATAGACATAATAAATTAAAAAGTCAAAATATAGGTACAGCAGCCATCATCGTGTAACAATTTTAAAAGGAACAATTTAAAAGAACCCAATTCTACAAACACACTCATTGATTCGCGTGTCTGACGTCAGAAAATTTTATACGTCACATAAATTTGTCATTCAAAGAATATAAAACAATTTAAAAATTTCACATGGGCAATGTTAGCATACAGGGTTAAAAAATCAAAGTATATAAGAATTAATTTCAGAAATAGACCGATATTTAAAATAGTCCAAAAGTTATACATGTATAGAATTTATAAGAATCTACAAATAGTTCATTCCACTACGCGATTGAATAATTTTGCACGTTTGTGGTTCAACGTATTCTCTACAAAAGAAACACAAAAAGACGCTTATAGGATACAAAACACACCAGCGAAAAAAGAAAGATAATACAAACACATTGACGGGATGTTTAAGTATTAGGCCACGTAGTTATAACATACCAAAAACATCAAGTCTACCAAATATTAATTATAAAAGAAGAAAAAAAATATACTGAATTGTGAAAAATGCTGAACATATTCCGTATCAACTTCACAAATAATACATTATGGCATTGAATTATAGATTCTAGGTAAATAATACATCATGCCATTGTGTGTTTCTTTGTTGAAACAGTCATCTTTTATAGTGATTAAGATTTTATTACAAAGTTGACTCTTGTATCCATATTTTTTTTAACGTTTCTACCTTATAAGTGTTTCGCTCACTCACTGCTGTCAATATAATATAACTCTATGCGACTGTCATAAAGTGGGAGGTTTATTTTGCCATTAAACCAGATTTAATTCACCATTTTCACATAAGAAAATGCCTGTTGTTTGAGCTTTTCATTTTGCCATTTAATAAAAGTCTTTCGCGGCGTTTCGTTTTTTCCTTGGAGTTGGTATTTTTGTTTCTTTTTACTGTGGCAAAATTTTCATCACATTTTATTTGCATCATTTGTTTTGCCTTGTTATAAACCGTGAGAGAAAACCTCATGAACAAATAAGAAAAAAACCCATATATATATATATATACTAAATAACGCCAACAAAATCAAGTGGATAAAGAAAGATAACTCCAAATTTAAAAGGTAATGTATACAACTATCGTATTATAAATAAAACAAAACAATAAACATCGACACGCGTTTGTTTGTAGGAGACAAGAGGTATACATGTAAGTTTCTATTTAATTTTTATTAATATAAGGTTTTTGTGTTCCCCTAAAGGTTGAAAGGTGTTTGATGTTGGGTTGGTATTAGTCTCACATGTTAACAGTCCTATATCTACATTTCTATTTTGGGCATGTTATGATACCCGTCTTTACATCTAGATCGCTAGCTAAATTATTATTTTAGATTTTTTACATAAACTGTTTTTATGATGAACGTTTTTGTTGTAGATCAGTGTTGTTCCGGTGTTTTCCTCTTACACTTGTTGTGTTACCCTCGGTTATAGTTTGTGACCCCGTTTCTCGATTTATGACCATTCAACAGCGGTATATACTACTGTTGCCTTTATATAGCACAACCTTATTCATTTCCTGTTATCCATTGAATAAGTAAAATATGCTTGACTGTATTCTTATGCATTGAAAGCTGTTCATTAGCCTTTGAAGGTTGATCTTTGATTCAGACAAGTATTAATGCACACTGCTTTACACTCTGGTGTAGTCGCTTAATTTATATCACATTCTATTTTTTATGATTTATATCTATGCAATTAAGTGTTACTCATGTGATTATGGACTTTCCAAATTGATTTTCCTCTGAGTTCAGTATTTTTGTGATTTTACTTTTTTTCAAATATTTTGGATACAAAGATTATGCCGTTTCTTCATCAAGAAGTTCTGAACCCGTTTTGAAAAGTTTATTAGTATATCCCCATTAATTTCACTCAATTTGAAATCAACACTGCCCACTGCACGCGTTTTATTTCATAAAAAATGTTCATCTTACTGCCATAGCTTCGAATCTTGATACCTGTGCTTTCTAATGCCATTTATGCATAAGTGTCTAGACTCTTAAACAATCTGTATTACTTTTAATTACAGGAATTAAACAGAATAAAATACATAACATATGATTATATAATTAAAGAACCAAAATAACTGAATAAACAATGACCAACAATGTTTGTTGAAATTATCATTAAATTTGGAGGAAGTGCAGTAACCATAAAAGACAAGTTGGAAACTCTGAAAGATGACGAACTGACACAAGCATGCATTATTGTCAAGAAATTTCTACAACAAAACAAACGGATTGTTATTGTACATGGAGCTGGGTATGTGGTTAGTCTGAATTAATACTATTTAAAAACTTACCTATGCACATGATGAATCCCTGCATTCTTAATCTACCAAAATAGGAATATTACCAGTATCAATCTCAATTGTATTGCACCAGATGGGCTTTTCGATAATAAGTGTCTCTTCAGTCATTTGTCAGTGAAGCCCAAGTCCAAAATTTTTGAAAATCCTAAATTTATAAGAAAGAATGAAAAGTTGATAAAACTCAAAGGGACAAAAAGTTTAACCAAAGCCAGTCAATGAATAACAGCCTTGCATGAAGTATTTATATTCCTTAATCTAAAAAAATCGATATATACCAACATTTTTGTTTTATAAAATATTATTTGTGTAAGCTATATCAATAACTTTATATATACATGACACATTTATTGTAGGTCGTTCGGTCACCATCAGGCCAAACAGTACAATGTTAATGCTGGTTTTACACGTGAAGACACGAAAAAGGGATTTTGTATGACTAGAGTGTCCGTCACAAAGGTATGGGAAAAAAATCCTTTAGACCCCTCTTATTTACCAGAAGGTTATATGGCTTAATATTGCATATTACTATTTCAAATTTTAGTTGCTGATACACTTGCCTAATTAAAATAATGTATTCGAATTATAGTGATTTCTAGAAATACTAGAGGTATTTGCTGTGTAAGGATATTGTATTTGTCATATATACAGAAATTATTTTATGAAAGAGCATCATTTATCAAATTGTGTATGTTGAATGTTTGTTTCAGAAAAAAATAATATTAGACATTTCAAATCTCGTTACTTTTTGAAAGTATTGCTCCAGTACCATATTTATTCAATATATTATTATTTCAGCTAAATAATATCATAGTTAACCGTATGTGTCTACATGGAGTAAACGCTGTTGGTGTACCGGTAAGTAACTATTGATAAATGTCTTATTTTCTGTGTTGTAGTCATCCTATACTAGGCACCAGCTGTCAACTCATGTTCACCGAGTTGACTCAAATTCTCATATTTGATTTATAACATACTAAAACGTATATCCAAATTACAAAAAGTCTAAAATAAACAGTATTGTCTTAGAATCTTAATCTCTATAGAACATACAACAAAATGCCATGTAAACACTGAGTCTAGTGGCAAAGTACTTTAGCAAAAATGAAAGACAAGAATACAAAACATGTCCGTAATACAATAGTGTTTTGTTCCTTTAGGCTTTTGGATGTTGGACTACCGACAACAGAAATGTTATACACCATAACATCGAAATTGTGAACGATGTATTGGCGAAAGGATTTGTTCCTGTTTTACACGGTGACTGTGTGTTTGACACGACGTTAGGATGTGTTATCCTGAGTGGGGATACCATCATAAAGGTAAGCACATTTATAACACTTGTGCATTTGATACTGAATACTCCTGAATGGGAATACCATCATAAAAGGTGTCTTAAACATATGTTTAAGACTTTTCCATTTGGTACTGAACATTGTTTTATACTGAGTGGGAATACTATAAAAATTATACCCTAGACATATGTGTGAGACTTATCCATTTGGTAAAGTTAAGATATCATTTTGATTTTAACCAATCAATGATTTTAATCCATCTCATTTATTTTCTGCTTTTATAGGATTTATTAGTCAAAATATTAAAATCTCACATGATAGGTGACTAAAGAAGCTGAGGACACTGCCCATCACCTCTATTAAAAAAAAATGAGAGTCCTTTCTCATACGTGCATATGTCTCATTCCCATTACGTGTCTCAAGGTGGCAAATATAATTCAACAAACGGCGGAAAAATTTCAAGAACTTCTAACATGATAACGAGTGAGCATCGACAGATATGACCGCTTCTTTCGCCCCCCCCCCCCCCCCCCCCCCCCCACACACACACACATATATAAATGCAGAAACAGTTGGTTTGAAACTACTCAAGACATCGGAATTGGGAAATTTTAAACTTTGTTCTTTGAGCTATATATATATCATTGTCCATCAGCAAAAGTGTAGATAAAAGAATTGCCATATCACTCGTATTCCTGAATTTTAGTTTCCATGTAAAAGATATAACAAACTTCACCTTGTTCATTCAGTATTGAGAGCAGATGGTAGAATTCTCAATGTTGTAACTATCCACCATCAATACCCACGAAAAGATTGTAAACAACTGTTAAGGGGAGAAAGGACTACAGAGAAAGAGATATCAAAAGGTTTTGATATTATTTAAAATAGCGGACGGTGATTGAACAAAGTCTTTGATTTTTATTTAAATAATTAACTATATTTATTCAATAGGGAACAAAGCATTTTAAACATATATTATGATTTCACATGATTAATTTCAGACAATATCAAAGCAAAACGATGTCAGAAACGTTATATTCTTCACTGATGTTGATGGTATTTACGACAAATCACCACAAGACAAAGGTATTCAGTAATATTTGATTACAATTTCTTTGAAAATATGATATAACATTGTGTTTGTAGCACTCTGTATCTGACCTAAATAGGACGTACGGTGGCATATAGTTGGATTTATCTTCGTTTTTTAAATTCTTATAAAAAGTTTTGTCATTCGCATTCATACAGAATCTCCTAGTTTTTATATTACGTCGACGTCAGTTTCCTATTTTGATTTACTGTAATGTATGATTCGTAGAAATCATTGACGAAAACGTTCTAGCAATTACATAGTAAGGATATCAGTACCAGAACTCTTTAATAAACACTCATTACGTCACAGTGAACATATAGTTAAAGACACGACGACATTAAATTGGATATTTTGACATGATTTTGTCATGATATTTTTTTTTTGGAACATTTTTTGTAGATGCAAAACTGATTCCTGTTATTGCAGTAGAAGAGAATAGAAGCATCTCTGAAGATATATCAACAAAGCGATCGAATATTGATGTGACTGGTGGTATGGAACTGAAAATAGAAACAGCGAAGGACATTGTGATTGATTCCCAAGGCAGAAGTACAGTGTTTGTTTGTAATGTTTTATCAGATCCGTCTACTATTGTCAATACAGATTCAATATTTAATGGAACTATTATAAGATTTAAAAAATAACAGAGAGGAATATCCAGTGAAGAAATACATAACATACCAACATTCTGGACCATGAACATGCGCTCTCTTAAATACTTGTAACATCTATAGAGTAACCATGCACGTATTGTACAGTAAAATCAGTACCTCTAATGTTAATTCTGCCGCTGTGTCGATATCTGTACTTGTTGTACGTTTTCAAGGATATCACCAACCCAGTTGACAGTTCTTCTGTAGTGTCATGACAATACGAAAATTGTGTTCTTAAATTTGTTTTTACAAAATTTTGAAAATTATCTTAAATTAAGGAATACATATATCTCCCTCGTGCACAGCTCTGATTCCGTATTTGGCTCGAAATAACTGACCTTTTCGGGTTATTAGCTCTTATTTCTTTTTAGAATAAATTTGGATTTTCATATATAGGTATTCATAAGATATAGACGATGAATTTAGCTTTTCAATCGTCAGTTCTCCAAATATCTGCAACAAAAAATCCTCTGAACCATCTTAAGGCTAATAAATAATTCAATTAATACGGTAAGCTAGTGCATGTTCACATTAGACGGACTCACAAACATCGTTATGAAGATACGATATATTTGTGTCTGAACTCAATAGGAATTTGTGTTTATGAGTTTTAGATCAGAAAAGTCTTTTTTCAGTAAATTTTCCGGTGGTTTCCAATTCACGATTGTACGATTGATTGCCATTGAAAAATGAGTGTATATAGAAAAGGAACAAAAATTAAGCCTTGAAACGGGTCACATACGAACTCCTCAGAGATGTTACAAGTGTTTTAAACGTATAGAGAGCGTATTTTTAATTTGTTTATAGAACTACAATTAAGCTTTGGCCTTCGTGTGGCCATTATTACCAGTTATCCTATTATGTAAGATCTCTGGAGGTGTCGATGGGGTATTCTGTTGAGACAGATTCCAGCGTTGATTTTGTTGTGTGTTCATATATTTGTCTATATATTATTTTTATCTGTCAGCATTATTTGAATTTGTCCCATTCACACTTGCCTTTCCCTTTCCGTCCAATGAGACTCTGTACAAAATTATCAGACCCAAACAATTTCATTCAATCTTGATCTATAAAATCTTGTATTTTCTAATTCAAAGCACCATACCTCTGCACAAACTCATCAGACCGGAACAAAATGAAATTTAATCTGTTACTTGTCAAACACAATACAAATAGACCAATTTGGACAACATGTAGCATTTATAGCAAGTTTTAACATTGCCATCACTGCTTGTGTAAAATAACCGTTTTTTTTGCCACGTATTTTTCACCTATTATAAGTTTAATCATAAATATATTCGGCATATGAGACTTTTCCAAGGTTCTTAAACAAAATTGTTCCTACGCATGGCTGTATCTTTGTCAATACTGGATATGTTTTGTATCAAATGAAAGCTCGGGACTTGGGATCACTGTAGAACCGTTGTTGAAAGATTTATTTGAAAAATAAAGAAGTATTTGACATTTTGATAGGAAGGCACACGTGGCCTGTTGTTCAGATCAGAAGTTCCTGTTTTTGTACTGTCAAACTTCCGGGAACCAGTACACTCTAATATGCAATAAAATTGTTTTATGGTGTATAACCGTTAATTTTGATAAATAAATAATCATAAATAATCATAAAGAGTGAATGATACATTTTTCTATGCTACAATGTATACATTTTAACGCATTCATGAGATGAAAGTTTGTGTTCTTCGTGGTATAGGCTCCACTGTGGAACGGAGAACAGTAAAAATGGGTTATTTTTTGCTCTGCATTTATACAGTTTGTGTAATGGATGTATACACAATATCATTGCCTTTCTGTTATACTTATTTTTGTTTTAAATGTTATATACAGACCTCTCTCAGCACGATGTTTTATAGTCATTAAACAGAACTCGCAATGTCTGCAATTAGTTTAACCACGAGTCTTTCTGTTCAAATACTTTGTAAGTCGATACTTCTCCGCGTTTGAATATTTGAATATATTTTCATTTTTCAATTAATAGTGTCCAACATATTTCTAATGTGTAGGATGAGTTATAAGTTTAATTTTTATTTAAAACAACATTTTGATCGCCTGTTTTTAATTAAGAAAAACATATCTCCAGTATTTTAGTCCCGACTACAAATATCACCATTTAATATAATTTTAGGAAAAAAAATGAAATATGACCGACTAAACACATCAGTTTAATTTTAAATTGTTAAATTATCAAAGTAAGTGGTATTCTGGACATTTACGTTTAATTTCACCACTCACTCATTTCCGTTCAGTTAACTCTCATAATCACCCATTATATGGTAATAATATATTTCACAAATGGACAAATTATGTAAAACTGTTGTCAGATTTAACTTCAAAATAGATCTTTAATACTAGAATTATAAAAAAAAAACAACAATTCTTACATGGAAGTGTGCCAAAGAATAGATATGTATTAATAATGCAGGGAAAGGTCATGATATCAGCGACCGTATTGAACAAAATGTAATATAAATTAAAATGCTTTGCTTTAGTTGTGTAAAAGAAATGATTTGGAGAATAAAATCTATTCAAATTAAAAACCAATTGTTCAGAGAACAATTGAAGGTCTTTCAACTAAAAAGGATCTATTTTGATATGAAAATATTAAAATTCAGTTGAAAATGTCAGTTCCTATGGCTTTATGATGTAGAAATATGAATTTCGAGCAAAGGTCAAAATCTAGAACGTCCAATTAACCTATGACCTTGACCTCAATTTCAAGGTCATAAACCAAGGATCCCAAATCAAAAGACCCTAGGTCTGTATTATGTATGGGTTATGAGTAATATCACTTTACGCATAATTCTAAATATAAGAGGGGTGAAAACTCCCATTTATTGTCTACGCACCCTTGCAACCAAAATTTATAAGTTATGACATGTCGCAACTAACAATTTAGTAAAAGTAATTTGTCGATATCTTATAAGGTTAATGAAAATAAGTGAAAATAAGCCAAAATCAAAATTTAGAATTTGACCTTGACCTTTGACCTTGACCTTATTTTCATTTTTTTGGACCAAGGATCTTAAAATAAAAGACCCTGGGTCTCTATCACTTATTGTTTACCAGTTAGAAATGCAAATCACTTATATCATATATAAAAGGGGGGATAACTCTCATATAGAGTCTCCGGATAGCTTCGGTCAAAATGAAACAGAACATCCTGAGGATATAACGAGCAATTTGGAAAAATAAATTTGTCGATTTCTTTTACGGTTGCGAAGAAGTAGTGGTCACAAGAAAAACAGTGTTTGGGGAGATAACTCTTACAAGGTAAAGGTTTTTGTTACGCGGTGTCAGTTTCAGAAGCGCATATACCAAATATCTAAACGACATCTTGTGAAACAAAAAAACAGGGAAGGAAAATAAATTGTCGGAAGAAAAAAAAATAAAAAAATAATCAGAACGAATTCAATAGGTCTTTCAACAGAAAGGTTGAAAGACCTAAAAATAGGAAAATGCAAAGATTTAAAGTTTCCCTTTTTAATAGACCTTAAAAAAGAACTGTTAGTTCTGACAGCTTTAAAGCATAAACAATGAAAACAGGTGAAAACGCAAGTCATTAACAAATCTTAAAAAATAATAACAAATGTCGGTGCTGCAGGAATGCCACTAAACGAAAAGATTGGACCATTGGAAAATTAAAGTCATCTCTTTTATCTGAAAGTTTGATTCTATATAAATCTGATATAAGAAAAAATAAAACAAACACAGATTCTGTGTCTACCATTCGTCAACACAAATCTGAAAATACCTTTTCCTACTTTCTGATCTTGTAATTATGGAGGATAAACACAGATCTGTAAACACCTTGTTCTACTTTCTGGTCTTGTAATTATGAAGGATAAACACACTTAAAACATCTTGTTCTTCTTTCTGGTCTTGTAAGAATGACGGATTAACACCGATCTGAAAACACCTTGTTCTTCTTTCTGGTCTTGTAATTATGAAGGAAAACAAAGATCTGAAAACACCTTGTTCTACTTTCTAGTCTTGTAATTATGAAGGATAAATACAAGTCTGATGGATAAGCAGATAGCAGCATAGAACTATTTAAAGCTTTATCAGGGATTTTCGTATTCAAGGTTTTTGTGACTCTTGATCAAATTAATCCCATTAAAATTTAGATAAAAGATACCATAATCATGTTTATAAATATCTTATACTAGTAGATGTTATTCCTGCTTAAGGACTATTGAAAAGTGTGCATTTCAAAACAGTTTGATCCAGAAAGGCCTTAAAAATCGAAAGAAGAATGGACCAATGCCAGATCATTGCTGGTGACGCACTGTTTATAGCTACCAGAAGATTTAGTCGGTTGTTTTGTCAATAAAGCTTCTTTAATCGAGTAAAGATTTTCGTCGTCGGCGTTATCTAGGGTTGTAACAAAACGTATGATGTATATAGCTAATAAGTTAGTATATCTTGTAGATCAACTGTTTTTAAAGATTTGCACAACGGCACTAATGTAAGATGGTACGTGCGTCTGGCGTATATATAAAATTTTGTCCTGATATCTATGATGAGTTTATATATAACAGTACGAAGATGTTGTTATTAAATCGTATTGACAAATATTTCGGCTTATCAAATAGCCTTCCTCAGTGTCAATGATTTTAACAATACCGATTGTATGTGCAATTTAGCTCTGTAATTGGGGTAGGTTTTGGTCTTTTGATTAATATCCAAAATCTTGAACATCATAATATAAACAAAACTCGATACTCAAATATACGTGACTGTGTTTATTTACATCTCAAAGTGAGTAATTTAAAACGGTTAGTAATTATTATTGGTGCCGTTTGGATGATTAACATTTAGTTCCGTTATTCAAAGATCTAGAACCTGTCGCCGGACATCTCTAGTGAATGTTCTATTATCTTGTGGTTAAAGTCATCAAGTTTGTGACCCGACTGTCTGAAATGCTGAAACTGGGAGAAGTGGCTTCTTTAAGATATCATTCATATGGCCATTGAGGCGTTAGTGGAAAAGCTGTTTTGACTCACAAACATATTTGAGGCCACAAACCAAACATTCTAGAATGTAAATAACATTTAGACTTATGCAGATAACATTGCCAAATATCCTATAGTTTTTGTCGGTTGCCTTACTGTGATAGGTGATGCATCTGTAAGCAGCATTTGTAGCGTTTTTCTTCACACGAACGATATTCACCAGTAGTACTTCTATTATCAGACAATAATGGTAAGTGGAGATAAATCAAACGTGTTTATGTAGATCAGTGTGGAGATAAATCAAACGCGTTTATGTAGATCCGTGTGGAGATAAATCAAACGTGTTTATGTAGATCAGTGTGGAGATAAAGCAAACGTGTTTCTGTAGATCCGTGTGGAGATAAATCAAACGCGGTTATGTAGATCCGTGTGGAGATAAATCAAACGTGTTTACGTAGATCCGTGTGGAGATAAATCAAACGTGTTTATGTAGATCAGTGTGAAGATAAATCAAACGTGTTTATGTAGATCCGTGTGGAGATAAATCAAACGTGTCTACGTAGATCAGTGTGGAGATAAAGCAAACGTGTTTATGTAGATCCATGTGGAGATAAATCAAACGTGTTTACGTAGATCCGTGTGGATATAAATCAAACGTGTTTACGTAGATCCGTGTGGAGATAAATCAAACGTGTTTACGTAGATCCGTGTGGAGATAAATCAAACGTGTTTATGTGGATCCATGTGGAGATAAATCAAACGTGTTTACGTAGATCCATGTGGAGATACATCAAACGTGTTTGAGTAGATCCGTGTGGAGATAAAGCAAACGTGTTTACGTAGATCCGTGTGGAGATAAATCAAACGTGTTTACGTAGATCCGTGTGGAGATAAATCAAACGTGTTTACGTAGATCGTTTTAATTTTTGCTGAAAAAATGTATAAAGTATGCTTCGCTTGCAAGTCTTTTATATCTATTAGATTCGTTCATTTTATAGCCCGGAACTACGGTATATTTCCACTACTGCCATTTCTAATTGTTCGGTCACATCTTGCATTCGTGTAGTTGTTAATCTTTTATGTTGTCTGTGAATATGGACTCTTTGGCATATTGAATTACAAGTCTGTCCGATGTACCGGGTACAATTCATTGCAAGTGCTGCATACAATACAGTAAATTAGGTTTATCGTTTTGCAATTAATGTCTGTATTTGGAACGATGGTTTTGCATTTTAGTAATGTAATTAGCGGCCCGGTTTCTTTATATTTACAAAGACCACATCTAGGGTCATTACATTTTGAAATGTTGTATCATAAAGTCAGCTGAGTCATAAAATGTAGCCCTTGTAAAAAAAAGTTTAAATTCCGAGGCTGCCTTTTTCTTTTCAGGTATTTTTCTGTAGGGAAAAGCTTCTCTTTTTTTTTCGTTTTTTTTTTTGTTAATGAAGGCAACAGTAGTATACCGTTGTTAAAACTCATAAATCCATGGACAAAAAACAAAATCGGGGTAACAAACTAAAACCGAGGGAAACGCATTAAATATAAGAGGAGAACAACGACTAACACTAAAATGTAACACACACAGAAACGGACCAAGCATCAGACAAAATCCCAAAAGAATAACGAATATAACATCAAAACCAAATACATGAATTTGGGATAGACAAGTACCGTGACACGTCTTATCGCAATGTGAATTTACACTTTAAAAAAAGGGGTAAAATAAACGACGCAACGTTAAAATTTGGTCACACAAAAAAAGGGGTAAAATAAACGACGCAACGTTAAAATGTGGTCACACACAGAAACGAACAATAATATAACAATGGTCATATTCCTGACTTGGTACAGGACATTTTTAAAAAGGATAAAACCGGTAAATTTGCTTTAATGACTTTGAATATGTCAGGATTGTGTTGGTTATAAGTTCTGTAGTTCTCTCTCTTTGTGCTGTGAACCTGAATTCCGTCATTGATATTGCTTCTGCCTGTTCTATTCCCTTCTCTATAAGTCATTGTGGATAGTTTTATTCTTTTAAAAACACCTTTGTATCATTCAAACGAAATTCCTTCCCGGATTGATCGCTAACAATTGTACATACACGTCTTGTTTCTGTGTGATGGATCGTATGAATGAAAATTCCGGTATTGATAGAAACTGTCTTCTTATAATATAAATATGTGGTTAAGGTTCCACTGTAATATTAAAATATCAAGAAAGGATAACCTTTGTTCGCTTGATTGGATAATAAACTTAATCCATGGATTTCATGTGTGTATCAGATTATAATATTTCTATTAATTGAGACTTTTGTTGAAAATAATGAAACGGTCGTCTTAGAATCTCTTCCCTCCCGATTTAATGTACACAATTCATAGATATAGGATTATTGCATGCAGTGCTAGCATTGATTTCCTTAAAACAAGTTTATTAATGTAGTTTTTGGATAAAACAAATAAAAATATGGACCAAATCAAGTACACCATTTAGGGTGCTCGACTCTAGTGACTCTGCACGAGGTATTTCGGAATTTACAAGTTGGTTAGAACTTTTTGTAAAAAATAAACACTAGTACATCATAGAAAAGCAAGTGAGTGAGTAATCTATGGTTCAAATATCAAAATATAAAAAATCTCTGTATTAAAGGCAGTGGATTTTCTATAAAAATATTGGTTTATTTGCCACAAAGTACTCTTCTTCTATTAAATGCAATGAAACAGTAAATACTAATGCTTTGCATCAAGTTTCCCCCTAGTATATGTACAACATTGCCTGTCTCATTTCATTATTCATTATATCTGTAGTTCTGATACAATTGATGTTTTAAAAATTCGTACAAAAATGGCTACAAAAGGGGTCATAAACTAAGAAGAACAAATCCGAATTTTGAGCAAATATACTAAATTTCTACCTCATGAAAAGTAGCACATGAAGGTATATTATTAGTTATCTTGGTGTAATCAGGGGTGTACAGTTCTGATACAATTGATGTTTGAGGAGCAGGGTGTATGAAAAAGTTTGTTCTTTTGAATTTTCGGGATTTTTTTTCTTTCAAATATTTCAAATTTTTATCCTCAAATATATTTAGTTTAAATTTTTTATATTTTTTTTTTTTTTTTTTTTTACATTTGATTTTTTTTGGCAAATTTTGATTTAAAATTTTTTTTGGGCAAATTTTATTTATCCCGGGGTAAACAAGGGTGGGGTGTTATTTACACTGGGGTAATAAACCAATCAGATTGCAGTAATTTTAAGGCATAAGAAATATTTTTATTACATATTTGATTTAATTGAGATAAAAAAAAGTTTTTATGGAAATTTATATCAAAATGTAAATACAGGATCAACACTGTATCGTGTGCCCTAAAGGTTCCATATTTCCATAATTCAGTGTTTGTACCGATTCAGGAATATGACAGTTGTTATCCATTCTTTTGATGTGTTTATGCTTTTGATTTTTCCATTTGATAAGGGACTTTCCGTTTTGAATTTTCCGCAGAGTTCCATATTTTTGTTATTTTACTTTTTTTCTATACATTGTCTTAAGAATATCATAAAATTGTGAACGGACACCTGTAATTTAATCTTATTAGAAGCCATACAGAGCCAAAATATACTTTTAAATCTAAAAAATATGCATCTAATGGTTGTGATTTATTTTTTTAATGTATTTTTGTATGAGAGTATTTATACCAAACATATAATAAGATAGATGTACGGCATCCACGTTTAAATTAAATTTGCTCTTATTAGATGTATAAGTCAGTGTTATACTTTAATAATAGATTGCATTTATGTTTACCTTCTTTAGACTATAATCATTTTACAACTTATTTCTGTTATTAACACCTACGATAGTAGAGGGGCATTATGTTTTCTGGTATGTGGCTCCGTTCGTTCGTCTGTGCGTCCGTTCAGGTTAAAGTTTTTGTCAAGGTAGTTTTTGATGAAGCTGAAGTCCAATCAACTTGAAACTTAGGACACTGGTTGCTTATGATATGATCTTTCTCATTTTAGAAGCCAAATTAGACTTTTGACTTCAATTTCACGGTCCACTGAACATAGAAAATGAAAGTGGGAGTTTCAGGTTAAAGTTTTTGGTCAAGGTAGTTTTTGATGAAATTAAAGTCCAATCAACTTGAAACTTAGAACATATGTTCCCTATTATATGATCTTTCTAATTTTAATGCCAAATTAGATTAATACCCAATTTCACGGTCCATGGAACATGCAAAAGGAAAGTGCGAGTGGGGCATCCGTGTACTTTGGACACATTCTTGTTTTTGTTATTTTGTCATAGTTTTCTTCTTTTATCAGGCTAAGTCGCCTGCAGTGAAAATGATTATATTTAGGTTATCTTTCATAACTTCGAGATTTTTTTCTGAATCAAGGTTAAGATTGTAAACATGTTTTGAGCGCCCAACCCTCCCCTAACTTGGTACAGTTGTGTAATAGCACAGCATAAGAAAAGACAGTCAGAATCAGCTGTAAATAGTTATCAAAGACACCAGGCTTATAATTTATTACGCCAGACGCGCGTTTTGTCTACATAAGACTTGTCAGTGACGCTCAGATCCAAGTTGTTAGAAAGCCAAACAAGAACAAAGTTGAAGAGCATTGATGACCCAAAATTCCAAAATGCCTGGAATAAGAAAATCCTTTGTATTTCGAATAATTCATACTTTTGCTAACAGTAAATTTGTATCGGTATATATGTCGGATGTTGTTTCAACTAAAAACAACATATTATCAATATTAAAACTGGACAATTAACTATTTTGAAATGTCATAGGCATCTCACAGTTATTATGATTGTTATAAGTGCTATTATATTTCAAAACATATTATATACCGTTTTTAATCGGAGTTAATTCATATGTTTAATAGTATATATACACCCCCTTATAAGAGGATCCTCAATAAAGATAGACATTTGAATGTTCAAAGATGACGTATTTTGTTAAAATGTTGGTTTTGATGTTAGCATGTAAGTTAATTTTAATTTAATATTTTTTATTGTTGTTTGTCATTTATATTTCTTTATATTAATTAAAAGGCTTGTTATATACGTTTATTATTCATTTATGTTCCAGAAATTTTACTTGAAGGGACACTTGCTATTAAATTCATGTCCACCGATTTTAATCAAATTCTCATATTTTATTTATATTAATGTAAAACATTATCCAAACTATTAAAAGTTAAAAAAAATAATAATAAACAGGACACGAGCATGAAAATACGTAGCTTCGTTTTGTGTGTATATTATTCCAGAAGCAATCTTATTAATTATCGAGTTGACCTATATAGTATTGCGATGACCATATAAGCGATGTTAACATAAATATAGATATAAATAGATTAAGCAAACTCGTGATTTTGAGTTATTCTAGGTCTATTTAATTTCATATTAAAGATGAAAAATAAATGCTTATTATCGTTTTTACCTGTATAAGAATATTTTTTTAAAGGTCGAATCAGTCAATCAAATGATTTAAAACTTTTAGGAATTTTGGTCCTCAATGCTCTTCAACTTCGTATTTCATTTGGCCTTTTCACTTTTTTGGATTCGAGCGTCACTGATGAGTCTTTTGTAGACGAAACGCGCGTCTGGCGTATATACAAAATTTAGTCCTGGTATCTATGATGAGTTTATTTACAACCACTGGGTCGATGCCACTGCTGGTGGAGATTTATTTCCCCGAGGGTATCACAAGCAGTAGTCAGCACTGTTTGCGCTGACATGAATTGTCATTGATATGGTTATATATATAAACTTACTGTTTACAAATTTTTGATTTTTTTGAATAACTAAGGCTTTTCTACCTCAGGCATAGATTACCTTAGCTGTATTTGGCAAAACTTTTAGGAATTTGGTCCTTAATGCTCTTCAACTTCGTATTTCATTTGACCTTTTCACTTTTTTGGATTCGAGCTTCACTGATGAGTCTTTTGTAGACGAAACGCGCGTCTGGCGTATATACAAAATTTAGTCAAGGTATCTATGATAAGTTTATTTATCTATGTTTCACTTTCAATGTTGACATTATTTTCCTTTAAATAACTTTACACATACAATTCACGTGTTATCCATCTCAAGTTAAGAGGTTGAATTGAAGTTCACACGAAAACGGATTCAATGAGGTCGAATTATTCACTTGCAAGTAAATAATTCATTATCAATGTTTAAGCTTTTTTTTTTAAATTGAACCATACTGTCTGCTAAAAGCTAATTATTATTTCACTATTTGCATTTCATTATTGGTTGAGGGGAAAAAATATACTAGATTTGTTTATACATCTCGTAGCTAGTGCCCCTTCAGCTACCAATAGTAATCAAAGGTACCTGGGTTATAATTTAATACGCAAGACGTTCGTTTCGTCTACATAAGACTCATTAGGGACGCTTAGATCAAAATAATTATAAAGCCAACCAATTACAAAGTTGAAGAGAATTGAGGACCCAAAATTCCAAAAAATGAGCCAAATACGGCTAGGGTAATCTATTCCCGGGATTAAAAAAAATCCTGAGTTTTGCGAAAAAATAAAAGTTTTGTAACCTAATTTATAAAAATGACAAAATAATTGATATTCATGTCAATACCGAAATGTTGACTACTGGGCTGGTGATACCCTTGGGGACGAAACGTCTACCAGCAGTGTCATGGACCCAGTGGTGTTAATAGTTATGAACGGTACCAGGATTATAATGTTATACTTTAGACGCGTGTTTCGTCTACATGACACTCATCAGTGACACTCAGATCAAAATCCTTAGTTTTTTCCTGGTCAACAAATACACAAAAGTTGTCCATTAGGATGTTTAACTCATCAAAGATAGTGAATATCTATTTCACAAAGATCGGAGGTAAAGTTTATCACCACATCATCCATTAAATAAGTCCTTAGTAGTACTATGAAGTGCAAATGCACATGAAAAACACATGATCTTCATTCATATTTGTATTCAGTTGTCTAGAACTATAAATAAAATACCTGATAAATTGCTGCTACAGTCAATGCATTTACCTTATTACCTTTTATGTCACTTTTTTCAAGGGCCTGGCTGGCCGTGAGATCTAAGTAGTTGACCTACTGTATCACTTGCCTGTCAAAACTGACTTTGTGAGTTCAAATCACTCACGATGTAGGTGCGCTCGACTATAATCTCAATTGAATTAGATAGTAACACAGGTCGTAGGTTTTTCTTCGGGCATGCCGGCTTCCTCCACTAATAAAAACTGACCGCCTAGAAATAGTACAATTAGACAACTCACCACCAGAGACAAAATGACATATAAGTTATCAACTATAGGTTACCATACGACTTTCCAGAAAGAGAAAAACCCATACCGCATAGTCAGCTATAAAAGGCCCCAAAATTAAAAAAAATATAAAACTAACTACCAGATTTGTGTATAAATTTATAAACAAGTATGATATACAGCAAATTATCAGGAAGAACGTCTGAAATCGATACTACAACAGTTCTACGGTCACCATCACGAATTAGTTGACCAATACGTTATGTTTGTGTCGCATCTCACTAACGACATGTTTTGCGGTCAAATCTAAGATCTTCATGTTTTGCGGTCTAATCTAAGATCTTCATGTTTTGCGGTCTAATCTAAGATCTTCATGTTTTGCGGTCTAATCTTAGATCTTTCATACTATCGATTATGTCCTATACTCGATTACTCACATTTATATTGTGCTTTAATCCATATCAAGTATCAAACGTTAGGTGATTGTCATCATAGATGGTGTTCATGGATACTTTTCTTACTCAAATCGTTATGTGAACAACTTTGGCTATTATTTAATAAAAATAAGATAAAATTACCCTAGTTAAGATAATTAAGAAGATTTCAGCTTCCAAATTGTGAACTTTAATTTTTATGTAGCAACATTCCAGCAGCACCTGCATACGGAGTATGTATCTCACAGGTGAACGACTTTCCATGGATTGTTAATCCTATCATGATTTTGTTGATAGAGGGTTGATCCTCTCAAGGAAGCTATTGAAACCAATAGTTCCAATTGGTGAAGTTTAAGTCAACCCTTCTTAAATTGTACGGACACCAACATGAGTTGATTGATTGTTATGGAATATCTGTTTCATAGATGATAGTGGATAAGTTCCAAATATCGCAACTACAATCCCGTGCCCTTTTTCCAAAATTGTATTTACCGATTTAGACTTTGGTTTGTAAATAAACGAGAAAGACGACGGGTGCCACATGTGGAGCAGGATCTGTTTCCCTCCGGAGCACCTGAGCTCCTAGTAATTGGTGGGGTTCGCGATGCTCATTCTAGTTTCTATGCTGTGTTTTTGTACTATTTTTTGTCTGTTTTCTCTGTTGTCTGATGGTCTTTTTTCTTTTTGAGCCATGGTGCTGTCAGTTTATTTTCGACTGATTAGTTTGAATGTCCCTTTGAATGACTCTCTTCTATAAGACGAGGCGCACGTCACAGAATATTTTTGGAAAGCTTAGTAAAGATATATTTTTTTGTATCCAAACTTTTTTTTACTGTTATTTACAGTTTCAATTGATTATAACGTAAGAAAAAAGTTTTTGATTAGGCGCGTTAAGCATGTTGCTGAATTTGTTTGGTAAGTTTGATAAAGTTTATTAAATTAAGGTGTTAGTTTTATTAGTTATACAGTGATTAAATAACATCTACCCCTGAATGTCATTCTCATTGTAGGTTTGGCTCAGGCAGTACCGCCACCCATTCCTTCACAAAGGTGTGAATCTAGAATTGGAGAATTAGTAGACGAATTCGCTTCACAAGAGACAATACCACATTTTGAAAGTTATGTACAGACAGATAGATTGACGGGAGGGTATAATTTGGATCCAAGAATGGTAGATGATTATTGTAGGTGAGAATTCACTAAAATTAAGTATTCTCAAATAGTTTTAGAATATAGCCTCGTCTCAGGGATTATCGTGCTATTAATAATGCATTGTGACGTCGCAATTTCCATTAAAAAATATATGTAAAGTACAAATTCGTATAACGTTGTGATCTAACCATATGGTCGCTGAAATGCGATAATCTGTTCCAAAGTTCAATTGTACTTTCGCTCATTTACGATGGCCTATATGACGCGTGATTCGATTCCTAATTTAAAATATACAGGTGTTCAATATTATGAAAGTTAAACAAAATTTTTTGTTTCACTCTGACTTATATGCATTTCAAACAACTTTCACGTTTTCAGTCATGACAAAGATTGAAAAGGAAAAATAACCTTCGTATGGAGCCTCTATAATTTCTGAACGATTGTACTAACAACAGCTTTTTTGTCTAAGCTATTTACCATCAACTCTACAATGTTAAAAATAGGACTGGAAATTCAATGAAACGTATAGAAAACATAGATTATTTAGTCTATCGCATTGCAGCATTACTACCATTCCACTTTGGTCTAGAAAACAACAAGATAGCGTCACAATGCCACCATCGCACTTCAGTTTGACAATCGCAGTTATGATTACCATTGCGGTTCAGAATCCTACATAAAAAGCATAAATATATACGACAGACGTTCTAAATCGCATAACTTTACATTACACAATACTGAATTCACTAATTGCATATACTGTGTCGTATATTAAGCCCAGCAATGTTAGCAGGAGTAACTATGTATTCTTTCATCAACAGGATTCGAGCCCATTTTGCTGTTATATCGTTTAGCAACTTAATCACTCGGTCAGGGTATAAGCAATTAGTTGTTTAGTAGGCCGCGAGTTGTTGGATTGATTTTAATTGATTGTTTTCAACTTCATTGTCACTAGAGAAATGTTTTCATTGTCTTTGATTTTTAAATCGTTTGATCGGTTATTTTACGAATGTTTCCTGTTCTCAATTTTGACATTTTGACTGAAATGTTAATTCACTTAGCTGTTGATGCATGCGTAGTAGGAAAGGATTACCCTATCGCAGCAACGATGCTCGTTCATTTCTGGATTTCATGTAGATTTTCGTTTTTGATTTGTTTCTGTAATAAACCGCATTACATTACTCGCAGGTGAATGTAAATGATAAAACTCTGTAATGAAATAACGGTAAAAAACGGAAATAAATTATAACGTCCGTTAAGCTTTCGAAAAACGAATCACTCCAATTCACCATTCAGTTACTGTCATGAGTGTCTTGTGAGAAAAAAAACAAAGAAGGATTATTTTGCGATTAATAATATGACTAAAGCATAACTATTTCTGCTTAAAATTGTTTCTTTTTGACGTGTTCCGCCAAGGATATGCTTTTTAATCAAGAGCGTCTAAGATCACCTATTTTTTTGGTGTATTGTTTAATATGTAGGTTTTGTGGACTGTTGTTTGAATTTTCGACAAGTAATGGCTTTGTAATTTTGTCTTCGACTAATGACATTAAAACATACATTTGGTCGTCTATTTCTAAACGTTTAAATATGCATTTAAAAAACATGAGTTTTTGTAAAGTTGATTAATACAAGGGAAATTTGTCTTTTGTGAGGCAATTTTAAAAAGAAAAACTGTATTTATAGATGAAAAAAATCATTTAATTGTTAACAAGGTGCCAATTTATATATCTTGCAACAATATCTATAACTCTCATTTCAGCTAAATTTAGCATAAGTCATATCTAGTTGATTAAGGCATATTACACTTCCATAACACGAAATTAACTTTTAAGAAGTCAAATTTAAGTAATGTATTGTCGGGCCTGTGAATTTTGTCGCAGAAAGCTCGACATAGGAATAGTGATCCGGCGGCGGCGGATGCGTTAGCTAGCTTCTTCAAAGCTTAATATTTATTAAGATAGAAGACATAGATGCTTCATATTTGTCTTTTTTTTCTAACACTATATGCAAAAGGTCAACCATATTTGATGTATGGAAATATTGTATGATGTGCATGCCAGTCTGGCAGGTTTTTATTTGACCTTCACCTCATTTTCACGGTTCATTGCTCAGTGTTAAGTTTTTGTGATTTGGTCTGTTTTTCCTTAAACTATAAGAAATAGGTGAACTATATTTGTTGTATGGAAGAATTGTTAGCTATACATTTCTGCCTAGCATGGTTCATCTGACCTTGATCTTTATTTCATGGTTCATTGGTCATTGTTTAGTTTTCTTGGTTAAGTCTGTTTCTTAGAAACTTTAATCAATATGTCAACTATACTTAGTGTATTGAATGTTTGTAAGGTGTACATGTATATTTTGTTTGGTTTATATGACCTTGACCTCTTTTTCTTGGATCATGTTAAGTTAATGTGATAGTTGCAGTAAAGCTTTATATTGATGACTATCAACATGATATGAATGATTACTAAAGAGGCGATACATTTCAGCGTGTGCACTGTTAATTACTGGTGTTAAGTAGACTTTTACTACAATTTCAAGTTTTCTGTTTAGCTTGTTTCGCAAGATTGTTCCATTTTACGAAAACAACATTGCAGCTTTGAGAATTTTGTGTAACTCTGAGCAACTAAGACGTTATTTGGAGGTAATGGCGCGTATAAAGAACGTTGCCACGTCATTTTGTGAAGACGAGAAAATAAAAGGTAACATTACGACTTTATAAAAAAATGTTATTATTTTCAATGGATTGAGAGAGAAAAAAACAAAGTTTTACGCTTAATAGATTCTCTTTTTATGATTACTGTAACAAAAGGAATTGGAACTGAATTATTGTGAACGATGTTAGAAGAAATGAACCTAGATGTTCACGTTTCAAGTAACTGTCGATTGATAACATAATTGTTGCTTTTCTCAATCGATGGTTAAAGATTATATATAGATTCCACAACTGCCACAAGTGTGTTACGATATTTCTCCACTTGAGACTGTGAAATTTTTATATTTAAAGCGCGAGGCTTCTCGAGCTTTTGAAATATTTAAAATTTAACTGTTTAGAGTGGAGATGCGGCGGAGGCGTCCACAAATATTTACTCTGCGGTTAAAGTTTTTCAAATTTTAATAAATTTCTGAAACTAACCTGGACTTAGTTTTTCTGCCAGTAAAACATAACATTCACTATCTGGTTAAAGTTTCGAAAATTTTATAATTTTCGTAAACTATACTGGTTTTGTACCCAACTCGAACAGAAGCTTGTTTATCACCAGCCCAGTAGTCAGCACTTCGGTGTTGACATGAATATCAATTGTGTGGTCATTTTTATAAATTTCCTGTTTACAAACTTGGAATTTTTCGAAAAACTAAGGATTTTCTTATCCCAGGCATAGATTACTTTAGCCGTATTTGGCACAACCTTTTGGAATTTTGGATCCTCAATACTCTTCAACTTTGTATTTGTTAGGTTTGTAACTATTTTGATATGAGCGTCACTGATGAGTCTTATGTAGACGAAACGCGCGTCTTGCGTACTAAATTATAATCCTGGTACCTTTGATAACTATTATGATCAAAAGCTAGTATCTAGAAGGAAGTTTTGTTAAAAGTTTGTGCTGTTTTTCCGTATTTTACTTAGACATGGACTTAGTTTTTCTTCCAGTTAACATAACATACAATCTGCAGTTAAAGATTTTAAAAGATTTATTAGATTCATAAACTATCCTATTTTTGTTTACTAAACTTGGACAAACTACAACAAGCTAAAAGGATAGTATACAGAGGAGTATTTTTATTTTTTTTCCTCATTTCTGTTGGGCCTACGATTAACAGCAAAATTAGGCGAGGCACTGGGTTCCGACCCTTACAAATTTTTTGACGTTTAACACCCGTCTCTATCCGTTTATTTAACGTTGCTTTCCATACTTTTTTTAACGTTTAACACATGTCTCTATCCGGTTATATAAACTTTGCTTCCCATACTTTTGTATTACAGATGTAAAAGCCCTTCTGACATGTTCTAGTAACAACTATATAGCACAACATGGATTTATTGGTTGTATTGAAGGTGCCATACGTGGTTTATCTTATAGTAGACCTGATTCCCTCAATTGTGCGTAAGTATATTTGTTATTTCTTATTCAAGTGAATGAATAGATTTTAATCAATTGAACACACAAGAATTGTGTAGGAAACACAACACATGGTAATTTGTATTAGTAGTTAATTCATTTGAATATAACTGATTATCAAAATTTCTATTACTTGACAATAATAGTTTTTATTCTGAAAATACACAGATGAATATCTATCAAGCTGACTTTAATTGACAATTTTACCTATCTGGACAATTTATAGCTGTAGAATATGTGTATGTCCAGTTCTTTAATTAATTGCTATTATAACATGTCAACATATGGCCTAAATGTGCACATGTACTTATATGTATGTACATGTAATGTACATGTAGTTATAATCTTGAATTTAAACCATCAGTCTGAAACGTAATTGTATAATTTACTTGATAGATATTTCCCTGTGTTATTTCATTCAATGAATTTTATTAAACATATTGAGAATATAAATATAAATATATATAAATATATATATGTTAAGCCCATCATATTGTCACAATTGCTGCTTGAAAAAATCCAAATAACTATTTCCACGACTACGGAGAGTAATGACATTATCTGTCTAACATTAATAATCTACTTATTTCAAGCTTCGTGTGTACACATTTCTTGAAAGAGAAAATACAATGTTAACTGATGTACCCCTGTTTTTGACATTTTTACATACTATGTCTGTTTGTGAACACATTGTTGTCATTATAATGGACATTTATGCAACACTGATACAAATGAGAGGTTTTGCTAGCTATCAATTCTGGTTTAATCCACCAATTATTGATAAGAAAATGCCAGTACCAAGTCAGGAATAAGACAATGATTATTTATCTTTCGATAACAATAAGATTGATAAGGGAAAAGAATTTATTGTATTTAGGTTTCACTTAAATTGGTACTAAGATTTATATAGAAGCATTCTTTTATTCATAAAAAAAACCCATTGTTTAATACGCCAAAATATCAAAGAAAATGTAACTTTCAATTTGAACGATGATGTTTTTTGTAATGTAAAATACGTGACGCTAATTCAACGAATCAAAACAATTTGTACATACTACAGAGGAGTATCGTCATTATATGTATTTTATAATTTAAATGAAATTATCAAATTGTGTAAAATTTAAATAATCAGTCTAGTTTTACAATAAACAGTAAACGCATTTTAATGTTGTCTATATGCCTAATATCGTAAACTAACGTCTGTGTACACTGTGTATATCTTTCCTTGATGTGGGGCTTTGCAGATGTAACAGCGTATGTTTATAGCACTTCAAATTCTAAGTGAAAAGTAATGCAACAAATAAGGCATGCCAAAGCATATTGCTTATGGCAGTTTTGAAAAAAGTTTAAAGGGTTTTAAAGAGTTCTCCGACTGTTCCCGTTATATTTTTGAGAAGGAATTTATGAAAAAGCAAAAACTGCAATGAAAAAAAAGTGTACACATTAAGGAGAAATTTGGAATTGTCTGATATCTAAACTGGAATAATGAATTTGTTTTATTTTTTGCAGAGAAGACGATCCTAAATCTTGGTTCACATCTGTAGTCAACAGTATTATGTCATGTAGTTGTCAGTTTGATTCGTGTGCACCAGAAAGTACAAAGTCAATAAAAGAAATGGTCACAGGTCATCTAGATGACGCATGTGTACTTGTTAAGTTTGTGGTACTGGGAGAGTAGCTATCACAACCTCGGATTTTAATTAGATTGTTTTTAGTCAACAATAAGAAATAACAAAAATTCTGAATAAATAAAGTCGTAAGAGAATTTAAATCAATCCGTATCTTTTTTGTTTCGTTATCAAACTACGTTTCTTTTAATGTTTTAGTTCGAAACACCTGCGTTCTTTTTCTCTCTCTATTCTTTCTCTCTCTTTTTTTAACCGGTTTCTTGATCGAATTGAAACAGTACAAATAATATATTTTTGGAGGAAAAGATCCCGAAAAAACAAAGTGTTTGCATGCCAGAACTTTGGGAATAATTTTTTGCTTTTTAATCGACATTCACTATAAGTCGAAACCGAAACCAAGACTTTTTCATGGAGTGATTAAAATGCTCATCTTTTAATATACCAAAACAAATGCATGACACGTCAACATTTTTATTTCGTTTTTTATTTTTATTTTGAATACAAATTTTGCCCCTGTTTTGGTGGTGTTCAGGTCATAAGTTTTCTATAAGGTGTTTTTTCTATTATTGTTTGTCTTTTGTTCGTTGTTTCATGTTTTGCCATGACATTGTCAGTTGATGAGATATCTCTTTGTAATCTTCTGACACTCTATTCATCTGACACGGTTGTTTGTATTAGTTTGACAAATAAGTTTGTAGTGCAATTTATTCTTTCCTTTCTCATCTCCTTGATGATGGAAGAGTTTCTGATCCCTTTGTCACTTTTAACCTTTGCAATTTATCTCTTGACGTGCGAATTTGGGGATTTATGCCTCGTTTGAGTCTTAAATTGTAGTGTTAATTATGTCTTAGTTTTAATATCTATCAAACACACAATTCTCTCTAAATGCACAACTTTATGTGTATCACACGTTCTTATCTAAACTTTTACCGTTAATGCGTTTTAAAACCTTTGCATATCATTACTATTCGTAAGTACTGCATTAGTTATAGGTAACTAACTGTCTATTGCAATATTTTGCATTTTGGCGAAAGGGAGATAATTTGAATGTGACATATGTTTTTTTCATTTTTCTTTTTAAAGAATATCTTAAATGTACTGTAGATAGAACGCCTTACGCACATACCGTCCTGTACCGTTCAAGCTCAAATAAAATCAAAAAATAGAAAGTTACCAAAAAATACAAGTATTATACTTTAAAGTTACTTCCAACATACTGACACTTTTAAGACTTCAGGAAAGCGTAGGAGAGACATAGATAATATAAGTATCAGTGAAAATATTAAAGCAAAAAAGCATACATTTAGAGAATCTTATTTTTTTTCACATTAATCTTTCAGTATTAACAAATTCAGGGAAATCACACGTTGGTACACAAGTTATTCAGGGAATAATGTTAGTTGAATATGTAAGATTAAAATCTTTTTGAAATTTAATTTTTATTTAACTAACTCGCAATATTTAAGTAAATGTGAAATTAAGTTATATCAAAATTGAAATTGATATACATATCTTGGTCGACAATGAAGGAGATCGTTATTCCGTTTAATATGCTAGCACTGCTATGGTTTTTGTTAAACATTGATACAATCAACAATGAAGAAGAACTTTTGTATTAACTTATAGTCTTGATCCAAAAACCAAAATAAAATTACAAAAATTATTTCATAATCCTGGATATTCTTCTATTTGGTGTGTGAATTTTATTTCCAAGTTCCTTATTAATTAAGCGTAAGGTAAAATTACGCTACTTTCGAAGACGGTTGTTATCTTCCTATTTGAAAGTAAAAACACACTTTTTGAGGATGTCAAATATTTCAATTGGGTTCAATTTCGCAGAGGTATCATATATCAATGTGAGCAGTTGTTATAATTCATGAGTTTTCTTTTCTCTGTATGGGTATACAAAATATTGTGTATTACTCCTTCTATCTCACTATTGGTCCTATCTGTTTTTCATCTTTATTTTTTATATTTTATTGTCGTAAGTGGCACAATTCTTTTCAATCTTTTCAAGATTGCAACGACTTATGTCTGGTAGCAGAGAAATTTTTATGAGTTTGTTTGCCATCACTTTGCGTCCGTCACCCATTAGTTTTTCTTTAAACACCTTCTCCGCTAAAACTGCTTACTGGACTAATTTTTTAGTTTCTCTGCTTCTTCTATAGAATGACAATTACAAAACTTGTTCATTTCGCCTAAATATTTTTATTCACCATCTTGACTGTTTTTCTAAATAAATGGGCATACGAGTCAAAGCACAGTTTTGGTTAATATTTCTAAATCTATATCAATTACAGAAAAAAAACTGACAGACTAAAAATGGACAGCACAACAATTTCTAATTACAAAACTGTTTTCCAATCAACTAGCCTATTTTGAAGTTTTTACCTCTGATGTGCTGATTTGTAACCTTTTCTCGTATATCGTCATTGTTTCAAAAATTATAAGATCTGGCTTTAATAAAGGCAACATAAGTATAGAAACTCATTATAGATACCAGGACCAAATTTTGTATATACCGCTGTTCAAAGTGTAATAGTGTAAAATGTAAATAATGATCAACATGACTAGATGAATTCACCCTGAAAGTTTGAGAAAATGTAACAACCTGTTTTGGAGTTATGGCCCCTGAAAATTTTTCAATAATTATTGGCTGCTACCGTAAAAATCATAGGAGCTAGGTTCGTGTGTAAAAAGCAAAAAGGATCAACACGGCAAGCTGTAATCAAGTATTCTAAGCTTACATTTCTCTTAACATGATTTTATTGGTGGACGGTTATGCTCACAGGGATGTTTTAACACCGAAGTTCCGAGCTGGTTGACCGCCGTGGAATATCTGTTTCGGCGGCTTATTAGAAAATTTTCTAATTTTAGTCACCACATTACCATCATCAAACACTTATATATCCCGGTTTATACTGTTGACAGTCTTGTCTATGATTTATCACAATAAATTTGTTTTAATTTCAAATTTCAAATTCGACGAAGTTTTAGGAATAAAAAAAACAACATTACCGATGTCTCATGAACCACCTACCCCACTATTGCGTACTACCCAGTCACAAGATATAACTTGTCGGCATTTTTGTAAGAGTGCCCTGTAAGGCGTAACATTTGGGGTAGGTTCTGTTTACCCTTCGATAGCACATGTGATCAACCCTAGGTTTTTTTTATAGGGTACGTGTTGCTCAGTCTTTAGTTTTCTGTGTTGTGAATTAGATTCTGTTGTTCGTTATCCACATATAAGCTTGAATATCTTTTTGTCTTTCTCCTCTGTTTTACAGATGAGTATTCAACTCCGTTACCTATCCTTGATTTGTTTTCAATACATCGCTGTTAAAAAAATATCCTAATGAATAATTTTATTCAAACAAAGTATCATCGTTACATGGATTGTATATAATTTTACAAGCTTTATAAATAACATTAATGTAAAAGTTAGGATTTGATATTCCGTTTTGTAAATTGAACCGACAGGTTCAAAATAAATGTAAAACCAATTCTTCAATCTATGAACTATTGTTTCACTAATATCCTAAACTAAACTAACACATTGGGAAATATATGCATACCAATATGTTTTTTGATTGGCTAATAGCAATCTCAAATCATTCTGAAATTAACACTAATTTCAAAATGACTTGTAATATTCATGATGATACACGTTTCCCTCAAGAAAGTGCACAGGTGCATAAAAGAAAAAAAAATTAATTGTATCTTGTTTTCATGATCATAGCGCAGAATTGTAGTTATAAGTATTAAATGCTTCTTGCAGGAATTCCATATGACTGTAAAGGCGTTGACCGTGTGCACATTTTAAATTGAAGCTCTTCCGCTCCATACAAAATGTATTTCTGTCAACGCTTTTACAAAAAGAAAAATTCAATTAGTTTTTAAAAGGGATCAAATAGCATCACAATAAAAAAAAAAAGGTAAACTATACCAATATGGAACGAAAAATCATCTCTTTATTTGTTATAATCTTTTATTTTGCAATGGGAAACTTAAATATCCAAACATTAGAAAGGACAGATACTGATGTTTCTTATATCATATGATATAAATAAAGTAAGCTCTCTTGGGCAGATTTAATGTAATATTATTTGCGTAGTCATTGTTATTTAAGAAAAAAACATATAAGCAAGGTTGACGACATGTGTAAATTATTATTTAATAATTACTTGGAACCTCGAAAAACCTTATTTGCTTTATTCATGTTTTACTATATGTCTTAAAGAAAAACAATTGTAAAGATCTACGTGTTTTTTTTTGTGTAGTACTGTTTTACCCTACACGAAAATCTGACGTTTCTACCCAAACAACAAACTTGGACTGTTCTTCCTTGGACCTTTTGAATCGGTTTTTCGTATGTGTCAATTTATTCAATATATTGATTATCGTCTATTTTATAATGATGAGTTGGTTTTGTGCAGGTAATAAATAACAATTTTTTCACTGACTTGGGACACTTTTCATATTCGCACTATTTTTACCAACGTTAAATTTCGTACAGCTACTGATTGTGATACTGACTTGGAGACAAAGTCAAGACTAAAATTTGTCCTAATGTTGAATCCAAATCTGTCCATGATAATAAAAAATATGGCAGCTGTGAATTTTTAACGGGCTCATACTGGTTATGATTTAAAAATTGTTTTTTTTTATTTCAAAGAAATAAATGTTGTATAGTTGTTATGTGAATCAAACGTGAAAAAAATCTACAAAAGTCTTTGAAATTAGTACAATAAGATAGAACTTTATCTAACAAAAGGTTAAACAATTATTTTCTAATTGCGCTTCTCTATCCCTTCACATTATTGTACTTAGTAGTACAAGAATAAATAGTTATGTAATACTTCTATAGATGTGGTATCTCTACGTGTAAGGATAAAAATAAAATGCAAAGAGATAATTATAAACTTTAAATATCCCCAAGATATAAATACCTTTTGGCAGAGAATCATGTGAAAATTTTCAATCATTTTTGAAAAAGTATATGGTTAAAACGGACTTGATATCAAATGAAAACGGGCGTTTATGCTCAACAAAAAAAATAAACCTTCGGACTTTTATTTAAGTTTGAGTATAAAGAGAATCGATTCGAAGGTAGATAATTGTTTGGTAATATATCTGATAATGTAGTTGCTGGTTAAAAAAAAGATTTCTGATATAAAGACTACAGTACGTTTGAAGAATGTTCATGCAAGTTGGTAAACATTAGATAACCAAAGACTTTGGGTATTCAGAAATTATCAGAAAATCACACTTCAGTCGTATTGTGAAACATTTGTACCAGCATAATTAAGGAGTGATTTCTATAGAACCATCAGCTAATAGTTGAAGTCAGCTAATTTGGAAATAGTTTTAAAATACACAATTATATACATTTGTGAACACAGACGTACAAAGGTGTTGACAACGCTAACATTATTATATTACATTGCGATTGAACTCCATCAGTACGCTTACTGAGTCTTATTAGCCTATATAAAAAAGAAGATGTGGTATGATTGCCAATGGAACAACTGTCCACAAGAGACCAAAATGACACAGACATTAACAAATATAGGTCATCGTACGGCCTTCAACAATGAACAAAGCCCATACCGCATAGTCAGCTATAAAAGGCCCCGATATGACAATGTAAAACAATTTAAACGAGAAAACTAATGGCCTAATTTATATATAAACAAAAATGAACGAAAAACAAATATTTAACACATAAACAAACGACAACCACTGAATTGCAGTCTCCTGATTTGGGACAGGCGCATACATAAATAATGTGGCTGTGTTAAACATGTAAGCGGGATCCCAACCCTCCCCCTAAACTTGAACAGTGGTATAACAGTACAACATAAGAACGAACTATATATAAAAATCAGTTGAAAAAGGATTTAACTCATCATAGGACAAAAAAACAAGTGGATCATGCCAGTTATTCTTTTATAAAAAAAAAATGAATGCATCTTTTTTCTAAATTCATTGAGGTGTAAAAGCGTTGACCGAAGTACATTTTGTATAAAGCGCGGAAGAGCTTCATTCTACAAATGTACGCAAATTTCATAGCTTTTAAATTGTGAACTCCTAGAAGCCTCTTTTCATACAGTATGTCAATTTCTCAATGGTTCTGTGTTTTATATGTCTATTTCTTTTCATATTCTGAAGAAGTTATTTTGACACAAAATCATCTCTGGAGTGCTTAAATTCCTTATATTTTATGGGGTCAATATTACAATGTTGATTACGGAAAATATCGTGGAAACAGATGTCTAAGATGTTTCGATCTTTTTTCAATTTCGTGGGTTGGATGCGATAACTTGTCAAATTTGGGATCGATCTTATCTTTTGTTGTCCCAGTAGATAAGGTGACCGCGATGTTTTTGTAATCGCCTTTTTGTAGTATCGTTGTTGGCGCAAATACGTTTTATTATCATGGCCAGACTGTAGGGAATGATCTTTGTGTAATGTTTAGGATAACTTAACTCGCCATACAGATCTGTAAATATGATTCCATCGTTCATAAGTGAATTTTATTGAAGGATGAGCATCGTTGGCAAGTAGAATGAACAAATATAGTTCTTTTTCAGTATTATCCCAATTCATTTTAATGTCGTCAATCATTCGGACAAGATATTGGCATAAGACGATGCCATCTTTGTTCCTATAGCTGTTTCTTTTGACTTGTAGTTATTGCATAACAATACCAAAATTTGAAGCTGGGCGATACATTGATTAGATGGATATCAGATGTTGCAAATGCTAAACAATATGTAATACAACCTCATCATGATATTTGGAAAAGCTTATGTGTACTATACATTTATTCCTGTCGTCACGCTTCTTTTTAGTGTCTACAGTTTAAGCAGTGTCTTCAGTTGCTTTAATATATTTTTTGGTGGAGTTCGTGTTGCTGAGTTTTGAGTTTTCTTTTTTGTATTTTGTATACTGCTGTTTGTCTTTTGGTCTTTTCTACTTTGCAATGGCGATATCATTTTTTTTTACTTCGAATATACTTTTGTTATCTTTCAATCCTTTTTGTTTCTTATATCCGTTGTCCTTTTTTATAAGAAAGAAATGAAATACCATTTTGGTAAAATGAATGCGATATGACAACAATATATTTGTTGTCATTAACCTCATCTTTACGCTTCAGAACATTGTATACCTGTTCTCAAATCCATACGATAGTATCTTATAATAGCATATACATAGCTGATATTGACGTGTTTAAAATGACTTGTAGTGTATTTATAACATTTTACTTGTTCACCTTAACCAATAATTTTTTAAACGATTAGAACATATATAATTTTTTAAACGATTAGAACATATATATTTTTTTGTAATTGCAGTCGTAAATACAACTGCTAAAAAAATTTAGCAGAAAAGGACAAAAGATAAATTTAGTATAAAAATTTCCATAATATATAAATACCTTTTGAATGAAAATTTTCAATTTAGATCCGACAAGTATTCAGTGTTGACCAGAATTGACATAATATCAAGTGAATATGGAGGCTCATGTAAAAGGGGATAAACTGGAGGTAAAACCATCAAACGTTTATTTCAGCCAAGAATATATAGAGAATCGATTCGAAGATAGAGAATTGATTGGTAATAAACTTGATAAGTTGGTTGCTGGTGTAGAGAAGATTTCTGATGTAAGAACAATACGTGTGAGATATGTACATGGAAGGTGGTATACATTAGATAACAGAAGACTGTGGGTGTTCAGAAATTATGAGAAAATAGGACTTCAGTCGTACCGTAACACTTTTATACCAGTGCTAGTATGGGATGACTTTGAATCGCAGAATCAACTTATATTTACTGCAAACAACACTGGGAATGATGTTAGAATACATAACGATCTTCTTCCAGGAGGTCAAACATACAACAGAGTTGAAAGTATTTGTGCTAGTACGTATTCTACACCATCACGCCTTGCTGTGTACGATTTCACCAAATTTACTTTGAAAAGTTCAAAAGCTGTTGCAACGTTTTTATGGAAAAGTGTTTCTGGACTGTATGGATATTTGAGAAGAAGGGAGGAGGGCATGGAATTATGATTCTAACTGACATATTACTGTTATCAATCTGCTTTAAGTGAAATATTGATAAAACGTATAATGAAATGTATTACGTGTTGTTACTGTTCTCATTTAGATTGATAGGTAAACAATTTAACTATACTAGTTTACATCTTTTTATAATATTGATTTTCGAAATATATGAAGCCATGCCATTTTTCCTTCTATGGCAACTAAAATTAGATAAAACAGTTTAGTTTGACGATCAGAGCCTATAGCGCATGTGCTAGTTGTTTAACAATTTTTACAAATCATGGATCAAAAATTTAATATTTACCAACTAGAACCAATCATGATATATCAAAGTTGCATGAGTGGGCATACCCATCAGTGAAAATCCTCAATTATAAGGTTTGAAGTTAGAACATTAATGACTAAATTGCATATAACCTAGCTCATATTTGGTTTAAATTATTCAATGAATAAAAAAAAAAAACTTTACAAATTCCGTGCGTCGGTAAAGATTTTCTGGAGTTTTCTTAATTCGAAACATCTAAACATTTGAAAGGTAGGGATGTTATCCACAGAAACTTCAAGAGCTATTTGACAAAAAAAATACCCAAACAACAAAACCCGATACAGTTACTAATGCTAAATGTGAATAAAAAATGAAAGTATGCTTTAAGTAAACGCGCAGTGAGAAGTCATGATGTAAAAAAAATACTTTAAAACAAAACCAGTTTTCAAAAGACGAACACTTCACAAATCTGCATTTGTTTAAAGGAATTGAAAAAAGTAAAAACACAAAAATACTGAACGCCGATGAAAATTTCAAAAAGGAAAATCAAAAATCAAAAGGCAAAATCAAAAGTCCAAACACATCAAACGAATGGATAACAACTGTCATATTCCTTACCTGAATTTTGTAATACTGTATTATTTTGCTTGATTGAACAACATTTAATATATCTATGCGATCTAACAGTAATAAAAATGTGACAATTATATATATAAAAAAAGACATCAATGTTCCATATCAAATGAGGACTGTAAAAACTCAACGTTAATCTAGAGGAATGTTAATGTGAAAAGCTTATCATGAATCTTATTCTTCAATGTCATAGCAATAACCATGTAAAAGAAGGAGAGAGTTAAGAGAACGATTCAACAAACAACACAGAAAACTGAATAGCTTTAGAAAACTGGATTTTTTTCAAATGATATTATGTTTTAGCAGCCATGATGTAGTGTTGAATGATGTCTTATTAATAAATTCGCAAATGAAATTTGAAGTAATTCCTAACTAATCGGCTAATTTAATGAAACAATAGTTACCCGATGTTCAATCCTCATAAGTTCATAAATCGATTAAGAAAACAAACCAAGGTAAAAAAAAAAAAAAAAAAAAACACCAAAAAGATTTACTTACGAAGCAGGACCTAATGCGTTAACAATGTCAACGTCTCAAACTATACATGTACCACCCAAAATGCGAATCCACAATTGTTAAAAATGTCACAATCGGGAGTAGGAGGCAATATTTTTAATCACAGATATCATCACTTGATAAAACTTATCAATGTATTGTATAGGAGTAACACGACAGGTGTCATGATATGAAGCAGCATCTACTTAACCCATTCGGAGCAACGAATATCAATCCCATTGTTCGGTGGGGTTCGTGCTGCTCAGTAGTATAAATGACAAAACCGTTCAAAACTGTATATTCTCCTTATAGTTATAAGATAGAGCCACCTATCTTGTACATATATAACACTAAATTGAGGTTAAACTATTGAAAAAATAATAATAATACGTTATGAACATCAGACGTCAGTATAGAACATGCCTCTGTAAACGTATTTTATTTTTAGAAAAATACTTTTCTGATCTTCAGAAATATAAAATCGAGGGACCAGTCTGCGTTGACAAAAATCTGTTATGAAAAGTGTACCCTCATATTTTATAATCAAATATTTGATTGACATACGATATTGTTTTACTATTGGTAAAGATATTATGGAATTTTGTGTTTTGCACAAAATGCATAAGAATTGATTTCTCTATAATTGTTTTTGAATATAGATGTAAGACTCAAATATACTTTTAATTGACTGCATTTGTTTAGACTGTTTCTGTATATTTTAGAGTACATGCACTTTTCATTTTATTTCTTTAATTTTTTAAACTATTATATTTTTCAACGATTGGCTACACGTTTTTATTCCTACAATTGTTTGAGTCTGTATACAGCCCTTTACTGTCCTTTCTTTACTTTTTGAGTTGTTGATTCGTTGTCGTACACTTTAAAATTTAGTATGGAAATTGGAAACTCGCCAACGGGACAACAACACTACTAAACAGCTAAACCAGAAATTGGCCTTCAATACATCGAGAAATGCGTGTACCAGTGTCCACATAATGACTTTTATTTCTGTGAAGATGAAAGTAAACATCAACGTAGATCGGGAGTATAAAATTGAGAATGGAAATGGGGAATGTGTCAAAGAGACAACAACCCGAACAAATAAAAAATCAACAGCAGAAGGTCACCAACAGGTCTTCAATGTAGCGAGAAATTCCCGCACCCGGAGGCGTCCTTCAGCTGGCCCCTAAACAAATATATACTAGTTCAGTGATAATGAACGCCATACTAATTTCCAAATTGTACACAAGAAACTAAAATTAAAATAATACAAGACTAACAAAGGCCAGAGGCTCCTGACTTGGGACAGGCGCAAAAATTCAGCGGGGTTAAACATGTTTGTGAGATCTCAACCCTCCCCCTATACCTCTAACCAATGTAGAAAAGTAAATGCATAACAATACGCACATTAAAATTCAGTTCAAGAGAAGTCCGAGTCTGATGTCAGAAGATGTAACCAAAGAAAATAAACAAAATGACAATAATACATAAATAACAACAGACTACTAGCAGTTAACTGACATGTCAGCTCCAGACTTCAATTAAACTGACTGAAAGATTATGATTTCATCATATGAACATCAGGCACAACCCTTCCCGTTAGGGGTTTAGTATCATACCATCATAATATATATGAGAAGAACATAACCCGTGTCATGCCAACAACTGTTTTTAGAATAAATGTGTTTAGTTCCGACGCAAAGACCTTATCAGTGACTCAATATTAACGCCAAAATATGCAATCGTTAATGACTTGACAACAGTATCGTAATTATATCCCTTCTTAATAAGTCTATTCAAAGGTTTTGTAAGTTTCTGAGGTGAATACTGACACCTTTGTGCTTTATACAGAATATTTCCATAAAAAATTGGATGTGAAATACCTGAACGTATAAGAAGTCTGCATGTTGAGCTATATTTACGAATGATGGTCCGAGTACACAGTTATTTCGTAGTGCATTTCTTTTAGACAATAAATGAAAATTAAAAAAATCCCACCTGCGCTTTCTCAATAATATTTTTACTGTGTGTTGTACTACTTTTGAGACAAATTATTTCAAAACTATAGAAAACTTCATCAGCTCTTATTCAAAATATGGACAATTTAATGTTGAGGGGGTTTTGAAATCTTTTGACAGCTTCCGAAGTGCTAATTTTTGACCTTTTTCAGCTGGACCTAATCACTACTTTACCTTAATATTTATGACCCAAATTGTTTTACAGTGTCATTTCACCCCCCAACTTGCAATATGAGGCATAAAACATGGAGAAATAAATTTGGAAGGGGTATAACAAACATTGGCAAGTAACACACTGTCCACACTAAGGACTATATTCGTGGACAACGAAAATCAAAGGACGATAACTGTGTACTCGGACCTGATGTCTTTATACCGATGATAAAATTTAGTAAATGTTTTGACTAGTTTGTGATATCGAAAACCCTGGTGTAATAATTTATCAGTAATACATAAATTTCTCTCGTTAAAATCTAAAACATTGTTACATACACGACCGAATCGTACAAGTTGAGATATATTAACACCGTATGATTTGTTTTCACCAAAATATTAATATTCATGTGCATGTAATAGTTATATGATGTCGGTGATTGTCTTATTATTATTTTCTAATGTTTGACTTTTTATTTTAAAAACAATAGAAGAAAACCGTTCTAGTTTATGTTAGCTGCAATCGCGACGAGTGGAGACTCCTCTGATCGATCGGACGTCGTTCTTGTGATTTATGACGTCACATTGAACATCGATTAGAAGGTTAAAATATTAGACACTGATTTCAGAACGTGACGTCAGATTTTGACGTCAATTTGATGAACAGACGTCGATAAGAGGCCGGATGTTGATCTCAGTCTAACATAGAAAAAAAATGATCAAATGTGCATAAGAACGATGGTTATTTCATTGCTTGTGCTTGCTTTATTGCACATGTTTACATTGGTTTTTTTTTTTATCAACAATTGTCATGATATCGATACGGGAAGTTTAAGATATGTTGACATGGCCAATGAAAATGTCATTTAGACAATGATGACAAATTGTTTGATCATGCAAGTGAGAGGTTTAACTAGCTATAACACCAGGTTTAGTGCACCATTTTCTACTAAAAAAGTGTATGTCCCAAGTCAAAAGTCTGACTGTTGTTGTCCATTCGTTTGATGTGCTTGTGCTATTTTTTTACCATTTAATATCGGATTTCTGTGATTTCAGTATTATTTTAATCCAAGACATTCTACAAATTTTACGAGAACCTCCAAATTTTGTATGTAATGTTCCTGGTTGTTTCTGAATTATTTGAAGTAGTTTGATTTCATAAATCTATAAAATTCTGTTCGTGTTTTCTAAATGTTGGTTATATAAATTCTAAGTATCTTGTGTATGCGGAAGCGGTAAATAAAGGCAACAGTAGTATGACGTTGTTCAAAACTCGTAAATATATGGATAAAAAACTAAATTGGGGTAACAAACTAAAACCGAGAGAAACGCATTAAATATAAGAGGAGAATCAACGTGTTCTTGTGTTGTTTAAAAAGGTCACGTTCAGTTGCCCTACATATTAAAAACTATAATTCGGTTTTGTTCATGTTACAATATATCTAAGGCTTTTGCTTTTTTTTTAATTAATAATATCGTATGAAAGGAAAGAGAAAGCGTTCTTTAGGTCACTGATGATTTAACAGTATTATCTGAAGATAATCTGAAGATAACACTTCACCAAAGAAAAAGAAAAATGAACTGAACAATTACAGATAAACAATCTCCACTAAAGGCAACCATTAGACTACACACCTATGACTTGGCAAAGGCATACGACGAAAGTGGCTATATTTTACGTGTTATGAGTCAGGATTATAACAATTGTTATCCATTCGTTTTGTGTATTTCAGATTTTAATTTTGCCATTTGATTTTGCTGTTTCCGTTTTGAATATCACAACATAAGAACACTGTTTTAATGGTTAGGATTACTCAATCGGATATTCACAAAATTAATTGACAATAAGACAACAGATAAATGTAACTCAGTCTAAAAAAAAACTTAAAAACCAAATTCCAAATAATACATAAATCAGACTTCAATGCAAGTCAGCTCATCATATCGTGAATAAACAAATCGTTGGATACGAGAATCATTTTCTAAATACTGTAATTGTTTTTTTGTTGTTATGGATGATTATCGACCTTGGATATACTTTCGAATTAGAAAGAAATATATTATTAGAATATGATAAGTTAATTTTAAATGATAATGTGACACATGTATTTACAGATGTAGGAATTTCCAAATCTTTAAAAGATCAATCCTTTTGTGAATAATACACGTCCTTAGATATTTTCAACTTATACTTATACCATTATGTCATTAATTATAAAGATGTTGTCTTGCTTAATTGTATCTCTAATGTATAATGTTAACCTTATCTCTTAGTTCAATTACTTTTTCATCGTTTGTGACATGTAAGTCAGATATGGGTCGACTGTTTTCAAACCTGGATATATTTAATCTTCCCATAACTAGTTTGTGACTACTTGTCCTTGTGTTGCATTAGAAATTATGTCTTTGTGTAGGTTGGTTTCGTTGTATAATTACATAGCAATACATGTTATTGTAGTTACGTTCCTTTTATTACAATCACTGTTCTATTGTATCTGTACCTAAGACTTCCTTCATAAAAAGTGTGTGTTCTTACTGACATTATTTGCCTGATTTAACCTGGACCCAGAACCACTTTCGAATGAATGTTAATTTTACTCGTACATTTGCCAGTTTCTCAGATCAGGATTACATTCATTGTTTGTATTCTTCTCACCGCATTTTTTTTCTTTTTTCTTAAACCAATGAATGTTTTTCTTTCGTGATACCATCTCACTTTTTCATTTTCTAATTTCGCTTTTAAATCTCTTCACATATATGTTCTTAAAAAATACAAAGAATAAATAGTTATGTAATACAACAGATGTGACGCCTGTACGTGTAAAGATAAACGAAAGTGGTTAACGATAATTATAAACTTTGAATTTCCACAAGATATAAATACTTTTGGCACAGAATCATGTGAAAATTTTCACTCAAAGTTATATAAAGTAGTCAAAATTAGTTAAAATTGACAAGATATCAAATGAAAATGGGCGATCATGCTAAACGAGAAAAACTGAAGCTCAAGCCTTCGGACGTTTATTTCAGTCAAGAAACTATAGAGAATCGATTCGAAGATGGACAGTTAATAGGTAAAAGACTTGATAATTTGGTTGATGGTATAGAGAAGCTTTCTGATATAAGGACAATTCGAGTGAAGAATGTACATGGAAGATGGTATACATTAGATAACAGAAGACTGTGGGTATTTAGAAATTATCAAAAGATCGCACTCCAGTCTTACAGTCAAACATTTATACCAGTCTTAGTATGGAATGACTTTGAATCACAGAATCAACTTATATTTGCTGCAAATAACACCGGAGATGATGTTAAAATACACAATGGACTTCTTCCAGGAGGAGAAACTTATAAGAGAGTTGAAAGCATTAATGCATGTACGTATTCTACACCGTCGCGCCTTCTTATGTATCATATTGGACTAGTTTCTTGGAATGGTACAAAAACTGTTGCATCGTTTCTCTGGAAAGGTGTTTCCGGTCTTTATGAATACATGAGAAGAAGGGAGATCGCTGATGACAGCATTGTATAATTCAAGTATTCTTTATTATTTATTGGCTGTTACAGAAATTATCAGTACATAAGAGTGGATATCTTACACGTATGTTGTGTATACAGTTCTTCTCTTTTCTTACATTGAAATGTTATCAATATTGCAGGGTTTGTTGCATTTGACTATTTGTGACCGTCGTGATTGTTTTCTTATCGCAATTAAAATTAGGAAAAAAACACATTACAATGTATTCTCTATGGTTCTCGAACGGACTGTTGTGAACATTCCATTGCACTTAACGTTCTGAAAAAAAGATAGCAGCAAATTATATACTTGCTTTGTATGGAGTTAATTTATGATTCGTAAAAACTATAGAATGTTGCTTATCATTCATTCACAATATAAATGTAGCGCAAATGAAGATGCAATCAGAATATCTCATAATACGTGAACGAGCCCTTTAGGAAAGGATAACCAAATTGGGGAAAAGGAAGCAATATTTTAAGATCTTTTTATTTTCGACGGTAAGTTAAAGTATTGGCAGTAATGGTGTTGACCTGAGCAAGAAACTTTACAAATGTCAAAATTAGCTAACCAGAAGAGATACGAGAGAGAACAGGAAAAAGGACATTCTTTTAAGCTTATTTCTTATAAACAGATTGGCCTCGAATAAATAAATAAAGTGGGTTAAAATATCTTAGAGAAATTCAAACTTGCACTAAATGAACAAAAATATATATATCACGTATATGGTTCGATTAGATAAGAAAAAAATGGATGAAAAATGCATGTTGATTTGATATATTATATGTTTTATCATACAAGTGTATTCATGGTTGATGTGTGTTCAGACATTGAGGGCGCAAACAAACAAACATAGATGTGAATACAATTAAAACTGAGCGTTGTGCAGTCTTTAAAAACTTCTATGATATATATGATACAAATCAGAACCGAGTATTGAATTATTTTAAAGGATCTGAACATTTCCATGCAAAGCAAACTTATCTTCGACAAATCTTGGATGGATTTGCTAGCATATTTTCATACTTGTCAATTATAATGATCTGAGTTAATTTTACAGAAGTCATCAATATTTGCACGCTAGTTTTGTCAGACCAAAAAAAAAAATTAAATCAAAAGGAAAAAAATCCAAAAACTACTGCCTATCATTTCAAATCATTCACAAACCTATAATGTGTTTCTTGTGTAGTTTTCGACCAACTTATAGCATGCCAGACTTAAAAGTTACGTAATAATTTAGACATGCAGACGCATAACAGTAAACTAAAAATAACAGGAAATAATTCCGTCAGTACGTGAGAATGTGTAACAATGAATAAAAAGATCAAAAGATAATTTAACGCTGAAAGTGGTTTGACAGATAAAAAATAAAATGGAAATGTACTAAATTGTGTTCAGAATTAAATTGAAAACAACTTAAAATGTTCAATTCTTTAAAGGAGACAAACTGGTTCAAAAACGCTTAGTCAAGGATATGAAGAAAATAGCATTAAAGATGAAGATGCTTGTGTGTGAAAATAATAACTCCTAATATTAACAAAATAACAGGTGCTGATGGATAATAATAAAAAAAGATTAGATAAGGCTGTGGTTTTAAGAAAGTATTAGAACTGGAATACGATTGTATGACAGAATATTGAACTAACTTTTGGGTGGGGGTGCTGAAATCACTCAAAACATTTATCTACGAAAAGGGGATTCGTAGGTGCAAGTTCCTGTTTAAAAATAGAGAAGAACGATAATTAAAGAACAATTATATTTGAAAAAGCTGGGCAACATGAACCGGGATAATCTCATGTGTTCTAGAATGGTATCAGATCCTGATCCATATATGACATGAAATGCAAAAGTCGTGCTTTGAAGGAAACAACAATGATGCGGAAGTTCCAACACTAAATACATTGCAGATGGTATCTTCAAAGTCCTAGACTTTTTAATCGAAATAGTTTTTTTAGTTTAATGGTATAATATTTCGCCAAACATTAACAATCAGTCAGTATTCCAATGGATACTAATAATGCATCCCTACTTGATGTCTCGTTTTTATCTTGACATTAGAGATACACACAAAACAATAAGTAAAAATAAGATGGTATAAAAAAAGAGGGACGAAAGATACCAAAGGGACAGTCAAACTCGTAAATCTAAAACAAACTGACAACGTCACGGCTAAAAATGAAAAAGACAAACAGAAAAACAATAGTACACATGACACAACATAGAAAACCAAAGAATAAACAACACGAACCCCACCAAAAAACTAGGGGTGATCTCAGGTGCTCCGGAAGGGTAAGCAGATCCTGCTCCACATGCGGCACCCGTCGTATTGCTTATGTGATTACAAATCCGGTAAATAGTCTAATTCGGTAGGTCAAATTCATGAAAGGGAAGGGGATTGTAGTTACGACGTAAGGAACATATCCGATATCATTTGTGAAACGGTTATTCCATAACGGTCAACTAACTCGTGATGGCGTCCGTAAAATTTACGAAGGGATGATTTCAACTTCACCATTTGGAACTCTTGGTTTAATAGCTTCCTTGTGAGCAGTAACCCTCTATCAAGAAAATCATGATAGGAAATGCAAGCACGGGAATATCGTATCAATTGGGAGATATATACCCCGTATGCAGGTGCTGCTGGAATGTTGCTACTTAGAAATGGAAAGTTCACAATTGGAAAGCTGAAATCATCTCTTTTGTCGTAAAGTTTTGTCTTCAACCGACCCTCATTGTCAATTTCTAGATGTAAGTCAAGATATGAAGCCGACGTAACTGTATCTGTAGTATCCTTTATCTCCAATTCGATGGGATAGATGCGATCCACATAGTCACCAAATTTTGAATTGTTTAGTGAAAGAACGTCATCTATATAGCGGAAAGTAGAGTTAAAGGATATTGCTAACTTCTTATCTTTCTTCCTAAGAAGTTCCTGCATGAAGTCAGCCTCATAATAATAAAGAAACAAGTCAGCAAGTAGAGGGGCACAGTTTGTTCCCAAATGTCAATGATGTAAAACAATGAACAACAAAAATGCATTACAAATTGTGTCAATATGGCAAATTAATACGAAAGTACGATTTGAGATTATCCGCAGTTACAGAAAGCTTGTAAAAAACTAAAAACAATTAATAAGAAAAAAAATCAGGCATCAAAGACTTAAATCCTAAGGGAAGAAGGCATGACTTGTACAATGCCAAAATAAAAGTATTCACAAGCAGTAGGATATAAGTTTTAAAAAGAAGATGTGGTATATTTGCCAATGAGACAACTTTCCACAAGATACCAAAATGACACAATAATTAACAAATATAGGTAACCGTACAACCTTCAACAATGAGTAAAGCCCATACCGCATAAAAAGCTATAAAAGTCCTCGAAATGATAATGTAAAACAATTCAAACGAGAAAACAAACGGCCTAATTTGTGAATAAAAAATAAACTTAAACAAATATGTAACACATAAACAAACGACAACCACTGAATTACAGGCTCCTGACTTGGGACAGGCACATACATAGATATGTTACGGGGTAAAACATATTAGCGGGATCCCAATCCTCTCCATAACCTTGGACAGTGGTATAACAGTACAACATAAGAAAAAACTATAAAAATCAGAAGAAAAAGGCTTAATAGTTATCAAAGGTATCAGGATTATAATTTAGTACGCCAGATAGATAAATATACAATTGGACGTGGACAGGTACTTGTACATCCCAACAACACAAAGACACTAGATACATATCTGAGAGGTCTGTTTCTGTCATAATGACAAAGATAGACGACCTCAAACAAATTGGCAGTAGTTTATTGATGTGCAAATCTTTAAACTCTATCAAAATCAAGTTCAAATAAACCATATACATTTCCAAAAGATTAAGTGATGGTTGTGTCGACAGAGTTAACTCCTTGCTCTACATGCATTCATCACCATGCGAATCTTTTCAGTCAAAATGTAACATTCGGGAAAGTTTTAAGGTTCCAAATTGTCAATATCTCAGTGAACAGCGGTAACACACTGTTCTTTCCTAGTTTACATATAAAGGGTTCTCAATTAAAAAATGGTTTCAACAAAATTATGAGAAAGTTCGACTTCAAGCTTACGGTCACAATCATCAATTTCCTATTTTACGATTCATTTGCCTCATTGTTTTCAGTCTTAGATCTCAGATACCAGCATAGCTGTCTGAGCCGTATGTTTTTAATGAAATATCACTTACAAATTACTTTTTGAAACTATATAAAGACTCAGTATGCGTTATTACTTAAATTTGTACTTAGTTTTTATAATTAAAGGCACTGAATATCGAATTGCTCAGTCAATCAGCTAGAAAGGAAAAACTTAGCGCTACGGATGGATGTCTTAAAATAAATTAATTGTGATCCGGAAAACCTATGTCAATTTATACAGTTTGTTTCTATATTCCGAAGTATATTCAAAACTGCGATGTTCTACGAGACCACGGATTATGAATGTTTTGTCTTCTTTAAACGATAATAAACGTTGTGTATGCTAGACGCTCGTTTGGTGTACATTGAACTCTCTTCGATGACACCCGAATCAAAATACACAAATGAAGTAAAAAAGTAACAAATGAAAAAAGTAGTTGAAGAGCATTGAAGACCTAAAATTCCGAAAGGTTTTGCCAAGTACTTCAGTTAATCTAGTCATTGGTAGTGATAATCTAGCGCTACTCTCAAATTTCAGCGCGTAATTGAATTCAACTTGACAATTCAGATTTCACAAATAATTAGGATTTTCCACTTTTCTGTGGAAAGACCTATTGGTTTTCTTCTGATTTTTTTTTCTTTCGCCTAATTTTGTTCTTGCGATAAATATTTGTTTCCAAATATATGACTTAGATATTTGGTATATGATATCGAATAGTTTATGCGTCTTTAAAATTTACCCTACGTAACCAAATAATTTTCTATGTAGGATTTATCTCCCCGAACACTGTTTTCCTTGTGCCCGCATCTCCTCTGTAAACGTGAAAGAAAGCGACAAATTTATTTATAAAAATTGCTCGTTATATCCTTTGCATGATTTGTCCTTTTTTGACCGAAACGATATGAACGCTCCATATGAGAGTTATTTCCCCTTATGCATTTGATATAAGTAATATGCATTTCTATCTTGTAAACCATAAGTGATAGAGACCAAGGATCTTTTGATTTGAGGTCCTTGGTCCAAAAATATGAAAATAAGGTCAATGTCATGTTCTAAATTTTGAAGTTGGATTATTTTCACTTATTTCCAAAAACCGTATAAGATATCGACAAATTATTTTTACTAAATTGTTAGTTGCGACAAGTCGTAACACTTAAATTCTTATAACTTATTAACCAAATATAATTAAGACCTATAGTCTTTTGATTTGAGGTCCTTGGATTATGATCTTGAAATTGATCTCAAGGTCATAGCTTAATTTGACGTTCTAGATTTTGACCTTTGCTTTAAATTTTACATGTAAACATGATAAAGGCATGAGACGTTTGGCAATAGGTATCAAACCCTTTAACCTTGAAAAAAACAACCGGATGTGACCTTGTGTAAACCAGAAGTGGCTTTTTTGTACTTTATTAATATAAAAGTATAAATAATCAGATATTTTTGGAATCAGTGTCAAGTAAGTACTCAAATAGTATCGGAAGTAACATTTTTCAAACCGTAAGTTACAAATTATCCCTTATTCAAACAATATTGTATAGAAGCCATAATATTTTTTGGAATCAGCGTCCAATAAGCTATCATTTGACAATTGAAATGACATTTTAAACCTCATTTTACTACCTTCATATTAAAATATATGGTTTTCGGTGGGAAAACCTTCAATTGTTGAGAACAATTGATTTTTAATTATCCTTGTTCTTTTTCTCTTAATTAACAGTAATGAACGAATTGAAACTAGGATCACAATATTTTTTTCAGAAATGCATCAGTGGTCAAATGGTAAAATTATTCAAACTAAGTACTGTATCACTAGCCTTTCACCACGGAGGTTGTGAATTGGAATCCAACAGGTACCAGGTGCGCTGGACTCCCATCCTAATTGAATAGATTGGCAGTTTTCCTACTGAAGACGGGTGGTTCTCTCCCGCTATTATGGTTTCGTCAACCAATAAAACTGACCGCCAGGAAAAAAAAACAATAGCCCTAAAAGTGATGTTAAACACCAATCGACCAATTAATCAATCAATTTTTAATAGGTTCGATAAGTCCTCCTCGATTGAAACGTTATAGCATATTTACGGTATATTGGTTCATAAGAAGGGGTGGTTCTAATTACACAATAATTACTCTATCGGGGCTATTAGGAAGAACAATACACATTTTCTTGCGGTCACCGTATCGAATTTCATAACAGACATGAGGTGTTTATATCTCACAGCATGAACGAAATGTTTTCTTGGGGTAGATCTTCAGTTACCAGGAGTATCGTCTTGTCAACTTTGGAAATTGCATTTTATTTCAATCGAGACATATTTGTTTGATTCTGGATAAACATGTCGAGTGATGCATGTATATCAGGGTACAGTAATCTTGTCGACATACCTGATATCGCTTCTTATATTCGTGCAATTTCCTCAATTTGATTTACTTGGTTGTATAATAAGAATTGGTTAACATTATTTGGTAAACTACTTTTGCTTTTAATCTAATCTAAATATCTCCAAACATGAGACTTTGCGTCTCGTCAGATCATCTTAATGTCGTTCTAAGTCCTACATAGTTATCAAAGGTACCAGGATTATAATTTAATACGCCAGACGCACGTTTCGGCTACATACGACACATCAATGAATTTCAGATCAAAATAGTTATAAAGCCAAACAAGTACAAAGTTGAAGAGCATTGAGTACCAACAATTCCAAAAAATTGTGCCAAATACGACTAAGGTTCTCTATTCCTGGGATAAGAAAATCCTTAGTTTTTCGAAAAAAATAAAGTTTTGACAACAGGAAATTTATCAAAACTACCGTATAATTGATATTCATGTCACCACCGAAGTGCTGACTACTGGGCTGGTGAAACCCTCGGGGACGAAACATCTAACAGCAATGACATCGACCCAGTGGTGTAAATAGTTAAAATAGTGTAAAAAGATACCAGGATAATACACCAGACGCGCGTTTCGTCTACATAAGACTCATCAGTGACGCTCAGATAAAAAAAAGTTGTAAACCCAAACTATATGTGATGTTGGCTTTCAAAGATTATAACTTTTTGTTTCCATGTGCGGTCCTTCACTTCCACAATATACTGCATGTTAGTAAAAGTACGGCGACTTACCTCAAGTACAGTGACTTTATCGTGAGTATTGTGACTTAACTGAGACTATCGAAAAAAAAACAATACTGGAAGTCATCACCAATTATTATTTTTTCAAAGTACTGGCTTCACAGTTATCGTGAACAGGGAAAACATTTGATATTGATTGATTTTGCTCTTTAACTTTATAACTAGCTGACCTTTGAAATTTAGAACTAAATACCATACCCAAGGAAGTTTATACGTATCTGTGTATTTAGTACAATATTTTGTTTTTCCATTGATCGTATACAATTTAAAAATAGACAAGGTGTTTTCCGATAATTTTTCAATGAACATTTTCTGGAATCGAAAATAAAACAAGATAACGCCATTTTTGATTATAAAGGGTATGTATATATTTCGTACTACAAGTATACGATATGTTGATTTCTTTAATTTACTGTTTAAAACGACCTGGCTGACTATGATTAAAAATCGTTCTTCTCCAATGTACATTAGAGATAGTTCAGAAATTATCAATGTACAATAATAAACTGTCTTTTGTATATCACCATCTCGAATATGAGTTTCTTTTTATAGAATTGAGGAGATGTAGTACCACTGCCAACGAAACAACTCTCCAGCAGAGACCAAATGATGTAAAACGTAATAGCTATTTGTCCATGTATGTCCTTCAACAATGAGCAAAACCAATAACAGAATGCATGCTTTCAAAGGTCCAAAAACGACTTATGTAAAACAGTTCAAACGAGAAAACTAATGGCCTGATTTATGTACATAACACCTAGCTTCTTCTAATCAGATATTCTTAAGCTTTATTCTTCCTGTATACAACCAATGTTTGACAGTTAGATTCTTCCTGTAAATAGACAATGTTGTACACCTAGCTTCTTCTTAACCGATATTTTACAGCTAGATTCTTCCAGTACATAGCCGATGTTCTAAAACTACCTTCTTCCTGCACATAGACAATGTTCTACACCTAGATTCTTCCTATCAAATCTTCTACACCTAGATTCTTCCTATCAAATCTTCTACACCTAGATTCTTCCTGCACATAGCCAATGTTCTACACCTAGATTCTTCCTATCAGATATTATACAGCTAGATTCTTCCTGTACATAGACAGTGTTCCACACCTAGATTCTTCCTGCACATAGCCAATGTTCTACACCTAGATTCTTCCTAACAGATATTATACAGCTTGATTCTTCCTGTACATAGACAATGTTCTACACCTGGATTCTTTCTGTACATAGCCCATGTTCTACACCAAGCTTCTTCTAAACCGATATTCTACAGCTAGATTCTTCTTGTACATTGCCAATGTTCTACACCTAGATTCTTCCTATCAGATATTATACAGCTTGATTCTTCCTGTACATAGACAATGTTCTATACTTAGATTCTTCCTATCAAATATTATACAGATTGATTCTTCCTGTACATTGCCAATGTTCTACACCTAGATTCTTCCTATCAGATAGTATACAGCTTGATTCTTCCTATCAGATGTTATTCAGCTTGATTCTTCCTGTACATTGCCAATATTCTACACCTAGATTCTTCCTATCATATATTATACAGCTTGATTCTTCCTGTACATAGACAATGTTCTACACCTAGATTCTTCCTGTACATAGCCCATGTTCTACACCAAGCTTCTTCTAAACCGATATTCTACAGCTAGATTCTTCTTGTACATTGCCAATGTTCTACACTTAGATTCTTCCTATCAAATATTATACAGCTAGATTCTTCTTGTACATTGCTAATGTTCTACACCTATAGATTCTTCCTATCAGATATTATACAGCTATATTCTTCCTGTACATAGCCCATGTTTTACACCTAGATTTTTCTTTAAGAAATAATTCCTTCATGTCATACTCTATGCTCATTTTAACATGGGTAGGCATTATATGATCTTATATTTGTCGATATTTTACACTGAGCGTTAGCGAGGTGTAAAATGTGGTCAAATATAATACCTTCTCATGTTAAAATGAGCATAGAGCATGACATGAAGGAATTATTTCGATTGGTAATAGGACAAATACAGTATTTTTATAGGTTGAAGCGTACGAAAATACCGTAAAAATGTTAAGCTGTTCCCGTTTCCTCCCCGAGGAATCTGTACATTACATTTCATATTTGATAAGTTTAAAAAATACAAGCAGGGTAAATATATGTTGTTCGATATAACATATATTAAAAAGTGTATGTAAGCTGCTTGAATGTATATATTTTATAGTATAACGATGCAAATAACTTTAATATAAACAGTAAATTTGTGCGCATGTGTCAAACATATTTTGTGCTCATTAGAACACGGCTTTGTTTACAAAGCGTAATAAGGACGTCATATTAGAATATCAGATATTCTACAGCTATATTCTTCCTGTACATATCCAATGTTCTACACATAGATTGGTCCTGTACATAGCCCATGTTCTACACCAAGCTTCTTCTAAACCGATATTCTACAGCTAGATTCTTCTTATACACAGCCGATGTTCTAAACCTAGCTTCTAATCTTCTGATGAAATATTCTACAGCTAGATTCTTTCTGTAAATAGTTCATGTTCTACACCTAGATTCTTCTTATCAGAAATTCTACAGCTAGAATCGTCCTGTACATAGCAAATGTTCTACACCTAGCTTCTTCGGATATTCTACAGCTAGATTCCACCTGTACATCGTCGAGGTTCCTCTAGCTTCTTCTTATCAGACATTCTACAGCTTAATTCCTTATGAACATAGCCAGTTTTCTACAGCTAATTTCTTCTTGTACATAGCCAATGTTCTATACCTAGCTTCTTCTTGTCATATATTCTACAGCTAGATTAACCCTGTACATCGTCGATTTTCCTCTAGCTTTAATTTATATTATCATTTATTCAATAACTCGAATCCTTCTGTACATAGCCAGTTTTCTACAGCTAGGTTTTTCCTGTACTAAGCCGATGTTCTACGCCTAGCGTCTTCAAATCATCAGAAAATCTACAGCTTAATCTTTCTGTACATAGCCGGTGTTCATCACTTTGGACTTCTTCTAATCAGATATTATACAGCTAAATTCCCCAGTACATAGCCGCTTTTCTACACCTAAATTTTTCCTGTACATATCTAATACGCCGAGTTCCTTCAAATCATATATTCTACAAATAGGTTCTTCATATCCGATTTTCAACAGCTAGAATCTTCCGGTTCATAGCCGATATTCTACAACTAGATTTTCCATGTCCGATATAAATACAAATAGAAATAATTACTGTTTTGCCAAAAAAAAATATGTAGTCAAAGTTACTTGTAGAAACGTTTAAAAAAGTGTAATGTCGGGAATGTATAAATGTACAATTTAGAGATAATAGTAAGGCCCCGATATGAAGAATACGAAACAATTCAATCGGGAAATATGACAGACATGAACCAACGGCAACCTCTGGAATATGGTTATAGGCTCCTGACTTGAGACAGGCACCAAACAAAAATTCGGGGTAAAATATGTTCATGCTCAACCCTCCCATCCCCCAAAACCTCGGATAGTGGTATAACAGCATACTAGTAATATAAGAACGAGCTATAAAAATCGGTTAAATAGGCTTAACTCATCTGATTGTTACACAGAAGAAAAGCATCAAACAAAAAAACAGACTGCAATAGTGTTTTTATTTGAAAGCTTGATGTTCTTAAAGAATAAATCTTTTAACTTATTTTTTATAGAAAATGTATTTAAGACCATCAGAGATATACTTCAGCCAAAAAGAAATAAATAATCATTTCGACAAACGAAGCTCTCATAGAAACAAGAATTTAGGAGAAACATTAGATGAGTTAGTGGAAGGACAATGTAGTATCAACAATATACCTACAATAAGCGTCATGTGGAGAGGCGGGAAATGGGTAACTGCTGATAACAGACGATTATGGGTCTTCCGCCATCTTGAAAAGCTGGGCAAATGTACTACAATTCCTGTGACGGAAATCTATCAGATTGACCCTCGGAAGTTAAACTCTATAACCGGTGGCAGGACAGTGAGATTTTATTATGGACTTTCTGCAACTGGTAAATGGCACCATCGAGTGTCAAGCATAGACCCAGACGCAGCATTGGCGGCACAACCAGAAACAAGCACACGATATGTAACCAGAAATCCTTATACAACTTCGAGTCTAAGTATGCTTAGAACCCCTACAAGTTACGATCAACAAAGTCCACAAAGAGACTATTCCAACATCAATGATTTCCATGCAGCGATATCAAACCTTTCATTGTCAACAACCAGAAACGTCGAACGCCTTAATCCATTGGAAGTTCGATTCACCAAGGAGACAATAACAATTAACTCTTATTTTGAAAATTTGAAACTCAGTTTAAGATACAGTGCTAATGGAGAGAATAATAATCCCATCACTGTGTATAAAGTATTCGGGAAGTATTGGGTCACGGATGGTAACAAGAGGCTATGGGCATATAAAGAAACACGGTCTCTTAACGTGGGGCTTTGTATTCCAGTAAAGGTAAAGGAAGATAAGGAGGAGTTCCTAGAACTAATGCGAAAGGATCGTCCATGGTTGTCATTAATAGATATTTTGCAGTCTGGGGAAAATATACAAATACTTACATAATATTTGTCAATTTGATAAATGCGTTGACATTTTTTATTATTTCTTGTGTGTTGTTTTATCATAAAAATGTGTGTGTTATAGAAAATAAAAATAATATGAAATATATATATATATAAGTACAGAAATTATTTTTCAAGTATCATCTCACGACACAATACATTTCATTAGGTGTTTAATGTCGATATCAATTGGAGAGAAATTTATACAAAAGAGTATAGAACAATATGATTAGTTCATTGCTAAGAATTCTTATATTACTATATCTTATATAATAAATTGATAACTGCATTATCTGTATTACAATATAATCATGTCCACGTCTATTCATATACTTATATGATGACTTGTCTCGTCCTTTTTCTAAAAAGGTTCATTGGAAGGTAAAAAGACCTAGTTGATAAGTATTCTGTATCAACTTCACAAATAATACACGATGGTTTTGAAGTATAGATTCTGGGTACTGACGTTGTTTATCGTCTTATTAACGTGTTATGCTATAATTTATTTGTCTTAATGAATATTACTTTTACTATTAGTTTTTTGTTATATCCAATAGACGCGGCTGTATACTAACTTGTCCCTTGTTCTGTTATTATTCTAAGAGTTTTTGTATTTTTGTCTTTCATTTTTGCTAATATGCTTTGTATTTATGCCTTTTGTGTTTCTTGGATATATGACGTGGCTCTGTATTTACACATTCCGTCATTGTGTTATAGTTCTATGTATTCTTGTCTTTCATTTTTGTTAATGTGCTAAAATGTCTATATACCTTTTGTGCTTCTTTGTTACATATTCTTTTGCTTTTATAGTGATTAAGATTATAACACAATGTTGACTGTTTACTACTGTACCCCTATTTTTGACATTTTTACCTATTATGTCTGTTTGTTTTGTTTACACATAGTTGTCAATATAATGGAATTAGATGCGACTGTCATACAAGTGAGAGGTTACGCTATAAAACCAGGTTTAATCTACCATTTTTTAAATTAGAAAATGCCTGTACCAAGTCAAGAATGTGACAGTTGTTATCCATTTGGCGTGTTTAAGCTCTTGATTTGCCATATAATAAGGGACTTTGAATTTTCCTCGGAGTTCAGTATGTTGTGATTTTACTTTTTATGTATGTTCTAATGTACTGTATTTAATAAACATGATCTGTGATAGCGGAGTGAGAAAGAATGGTTATAAAAATGTTAAATTTTGTAATGCCCGAAAGGGTCCTGTGATTAGAAATTCATTATGAATTTGAATTTGAATTTATTCAAAATAAGATGACAGGGTTTTTACTTCGAAACATATCAATACATGGGAATCAAAACACTAGTTTTTATTTATCATTAAAAGACACAAAATCAACGTTAAAATGTTTTTTTCTTTTGTCAAACAAATCCCAATCTTCATATTAAAGAATTGTTAAAATGTACATGGACTTTGAAAATTTTCTATACACTTGGTCTTTTTTACCGTAGACTCGCTCTTTAAAGTTGATGTTGGTGTCCCTGTTTGGACTATGGTGCAACACCATATTGAAATTTGGCAAAAGTAATCCTACGTGTATATCTAAATACTGTGACTAGTACAATTAATAAAATATAACCGGAAGAAAAGTGACAATGGGAACTTTTACTATAAATTGCAAAGTGCTTTTTCGGAACTATCGTTTTGAATTGAATATGTATATGACCTCTCGTCTTGAATAGTTATATGAACTCTCGTTTTGAATATTTATATGAGTTTTCGTTTTAAATTGATTTATTATTAAATATAATGTTTCTTCTTTCAAATATCCAAAGAGATTATAGATTTACTATTTTACAACTTAATCCGATGGCTGTCAAGAGTGTGAGAGATAATACATGTTTCTAACACTTGAACTACAAAAGCAATTATCGCTATTTTATAAAGTTAAGCCGGAGGACAATGATCAGCTTATTATTACATAAGATTGGACAATTATATTTATATTTTATGAGAACCTTTTATAATGTTTTAATACCCTTATCTTTGACTTAATTTATGTTTTGTAAACTGTTGCTTGGGCAGTCTTCCCCTAACTTTCGAACTGTAAACTTGTGTTAATAAATTTGTATATATTTTATACGGTCTTGCGTTTAAAGCAGCCATAGTGTCGATTATAGACCTACAGACTTTAATGTAAGCCGTGCCGAACTTCACGGACTCATGCCGCAAGTGCACGGAGTTATAATTGTCCGGGCAATTATAACCCCGTGCACTTGCGGCATGAGTCCGTGAAGTTCGGCACGGCTTACATTAAAGTCTGTAGGTCTATAATCGACACTATGGCTGCTTTAAACGCAAGACCGTATAAAATATATACAAATTTATTAACACAAGTTTACAGTTCGAAAGTTAGGGGAAGACTGCCCAAGCAACAGTTTACAAAACATAAATTAAGTCAAAGATAAGGGTATTAAAACATTATAAAAGGTTCTCATAAAATATAAATATAATTGTCCAATCTTATGTAATAATAAGCTGATCATTGTCCTCCGGCTTAACTTTATAAAATAGCGATAATTGCTTTTGTAGTTCAAGTGTTAGAAACATGTATTATCTCTCACACTCTTGACAGCCATCGGATTAAGTTGTAAAATAGTAAATCTATAATCTCTTTGGATATTTGAAAGAAGAAACATTATATTTAATAATAAATCAATTTAAAACGAAAACTCATATAAATATTCAAAACGAGAGTTCATATAACTATTCAAGACGAGAGGTCATATACATATTCAATTCAAAACGATAGTTCCGAAAAAGCACTTTGCAATTTATAGTAAAAGTTCCCACTGTCACTTTTCTTCCGGTTATAAAAGTCCCAGATTAATGATAGTGGGATTTTACAAAACGTTAGATGATGGAATTTATGAAAATGATAATAGTCTCTGAAATTACTATCAGATATGCTTGATAAACCGTTTAGTAAGCAAAGTGGGTAAACCCAAATTAACATGACAGATTTGTCAACTCATTTGAAAAAAAATATTGCCCGAATAAGTTTCAACACAACATGTAATACAGTTATATGTTAGGAACTGGAAATCTACAATAAATTAAAACTAGTATGATTTAAACCCGAGTTGTATTTACTTATGTGGGTAATTGTTAAAAAACAAAGGTGTTATCACTCCTGACCTATAAAAAGGAAAATAGTCAATACCGTACTTGACCTTCTTCTTCTTCTTCCATATAAGAGTTGGGTTCCTTGAATGAAACGTTTAAACTCTGCGGGACTATGCATGGTGATATTACATATATAGTTCCCTAAGGATATATACAGTATTTACAAACCTTATTAATAAGTTTGTAATATTTTCCAATGTCGACTCAGTTTTGGTAAATAATATCCCACCTGTTGTTATATTGAATCAACCAATGCTTCGACTTGTGAACAAAGTTGAAACGCAACGATGGTTTTGTTATTGCACGGAATTGATGTAAATTGCTGTTTGCAAATCATTCCAAGGTCTTACGGATTCTGAACGGCAAAGGTGGAAAACAAACTTTAGTATTAATCTTGAATTTCAATTAGGATAGACAACAAACAAAGAAAACCACTCGATAGTAGGTTCATGTGTTGGGTTTAGTCAGTTAAAGACTGATATGGCGGAATAATGCAGTTGTTCTTGTTTTGTTGGTTTTTTTTTTGGTTTTTTTTAGGGGGTGGGGGTTTGGCTTTCAGCCCTTTTCTAACCTTTAAAACTGGTGCAACACTAACCATAATAAATCAGTCAAAAGGGCATTGTCTAATAAATTGATAATAGATAAGTGACACACAAAACAAATAAAAAAGACAAACGGAGACACACAATATTCTAAGAGTACTCTTAGTTACTCTTAGAATCTGAAAATGAGTGACACTCATAGTCTGACCGAAAAGATGCAAATCATTGGTTAAACTACCATTAAAGTAATTAACCATATGATTCTAGGACGTTTTAAAATCTTTTAAAAACAAACGGTGTAAGGTTTTGTTTTGTATGTTGATTCTATCAATTTGTACCAGGAAAGACCATCTGTCGGCTTGTTCAAGCCATTTTGTCTTTTTTTCGGTTGATCTGAAGTGTTAAGATTCCGACTATTCTAAAGATTTATTTTAAACTAGATTGTACAGGCTTTTCAGGCTTATGATACATTGTTAACTACTGGATAGACTCCTCTAACGATAAAAAGGTTGTCAATAAAACATACTATGGACAAGCCAATAACGGATTTACAGTTGATGCAATATAATGTCGAATTAGTCAAACAGCAATCTTATTACAATGCACTAATTTCTGCATTCTAATATGATGCTAATAAATAAAGCTTCTGCGCAGAAATTTTACGGCATTGACTTTATCACTTGATTCGGTTATGCATTTATCTATATATACAGGATGCTTAAGGGGTTTTAATTTACATAATGAAATAGTTCTGCGTAGTTTTAACCTAAGAACTCCGTCGTATAAATAAAACAAGGCAAAATCGTGCTTAAATGGTAAATGTATGTCTTAACCCATGTACAATGTAATTACACCCACGGCACACTACAAACAATTACATGTGTAAGGAAGAAGAAAACAACGCACAAATACAGTTCTATTGGGTTTTAGTAGATGTTTAACCCTCGTGTAAATGATTTTTTACAGGAATTTCTTATCAAGGAGGTTATACCTAAAATCATCAGGAATGGATTCAACTTCAGATAATAAAAGTATTATTTGCTCCATCTTTAAATATTCACTAATCAATACAAACAATTCCATGTTAATACTAATTGAGAGCACTTTAATGATTAAAAAAAAATATATGGTGATTTGTGCCTATACATAATCTATAAACCTCAAAAGTAGTAGTTTAACGATAATTTCATACGAATTTTACATGAAAAAAGTTGAACTTAATGAGTTCGAAATATTTATATGAATGTAAGTTTCTTGATCACTTTTCAATCTTTAACAATAAAGTAACATCCCCCATTAACCCACGTAGCATTATTTTACCATTTAAAAGAATATCGTTACGGGCTATATCAAGCAATGCAGCTGGCAAACATAAACTTGAAAACTTGATACGTAATATAGTAATTAATTGTTATAACCAGAGGCATCAATAGGCCTACATGTACAGCATTGTTTTCCTAGTCATACCACCTGTTATCCTAAGTATACATATAAATAGAGAGCATTACCATCAAAAACTGTATATCTTGGTCAAGACATAATCACTACGACTCAAAATGCAAGTAAGTAAAACACATTACCATTTATGAAAACATTTAAACAGTCAAAGATAAAGAGGTTCGTGGTAATAAGAAATTGTAATGTGTACTATGCAAATATTTCAGTTGTTAACACAAAAATCATCTTAATTAACTTTCTAATTGTAAATTTTGCTACGACTTGAAAGTCAGTATTACAGAGTAAGTTTATGGCACTATACTGCTGTACTACAGTTAATAAGAGAACACAACCCCTGTAAATATTAGATTAATTGTAAAAGAAACCAATTTATAATAAATATTTATAAGTAAGAATGTATGTAAACTGTTAAACAAATCGCGTGTCATTTTAACCCTGCAACATTCTGTATGTATGTGCCTGTCCCAAGTCAGGAGCCTGAAATTCAGTGGTTGTTGTTTGTTTATGTGTTACATATTTGTTTTTCGTTCATTTTTTTACACAAATAAGGCCGTTAGTTTTCTCGTTTGAATTGTTTTACATTGTCTTATCGGGGCCTTTTATAGCTGACTATGCAGTATGGGCTTTGTTCATTGTTGAAGACCGTACGGTGACCTATATTTGTTAATGTTTGTGTCATTTTGGTCTTTTGTGGATAGTTGTCTCATTGGCAATCATACCACATCTTCTTTTTTGTATTTCCATATATAACAATACAATATGTATCAAATTATGCATTTCAAATCTACCACTTAAGAAACAAAATTGTTGTCTTTTATTTCTTTACCAGACAATTACGTTTTTTTTTCTCAAAAACTGTTCTCAATATCTTATTTTTCTATAAATTACATTTTAACTTATGAACATTTATATTGAGTTTCAAATGTATACGACCCCAATTTCTTCAGAAACCAGATGTAACAAAAACTTTAATCTGAAACGTGACAGGTAAGCGAACTGATGGAATAACGGGGGACTGATAGACCTTACATAGGCGGAATCAGCCCCCCTTTTTTTCGTGGAAAAAAACAACATTTTCTCAAAAATAGCAACAAATATATCATGATGATAGTTTTCAAATAGCAATACAATTATAGATACTTTTTAAACTTCATTGTTTTAATACAGAGCGGATGATATCTTCTTTTACAAATAACTGCCATAAATTATAGTTTGTCCCATTTCTTGAACATAATATTTTTAGACTACTTTCGTACAATTTTGTCTGTAACAGTTCAACATCTTTCTTTCTATTTTCCAAATAATTTAAGTAATGGGGCCTTTATATATATATTTGGTGTATTGAATTTTTGAAAGGTGCCATTTTACATCTTTCAACAAACAAGAGTGCACACACTGAAATGTCTCGCCTTCTTTACTAATCATTGATATAATGTAGTTGTCCGAAGTATAAAGCTTTATTACAACTGTCACATAAACTTAACATTAACCAAGATAGCTAAACAAAGACCAATGAACCATGAAAACGAGGTCAAGATCAGATGAACCATGCCAGACAGACATGTACAGCTAACAATGCTTCCACACATTAAATATAGTTGACCTATTACTTATAGTTAAAGAAAAATAGACCAAAAAACACAAACTTAACACTGTGCAATGAACCGTGAAACTAAGGTCATTGTCAAATAAATAAATTTTGTGTATTTACTGTCTTCTGATTGGTTAAAAGAATTAGCTTTATTTTCAATGTTATCAATTTTTATGGAGACACGCCCACTCTAACGTTGTGTATTCATACGCAAACATCTGTGTACGTTGTTATTTCGTATTAATACATATCTTTGAGCCTTATTTTTGATAGAAATTTATTTATAATGAATGGCAATAATTTATTTTGAATTTATTGAACCATAAAATTATTTTTTGACTCTTCACATTTAACATAATCCGCTTCGCAGATTATTCAATGTGAAGCATCAAAAATTAATTTTCTGGTTCAATAAATTCAAAATAAATAACAGCCATTCATTAAATAAAATCTGCAGGACTGACATAGATCATAAAATATTTCCATACACCCAATATAGTTGACCTTTGGCATATAATATTAGATAAAACCAGATGCTTCGCAGGGCGTAGCTTTATACGACCGCAGAGGTTGAACCCTGAACGGTTGGGGCAAGTATGGACACAACATTCAAGCTGGATTCAGCTCTAAATTTGGATTGTGATTAAATAGTTGACACAGCATAGGTTTCTGACACAGAATGAATGTGTTCTAATGAACTTAAAATTTTTGTTTTCTCTTAGAGCAATTCACTATGCTGTTCAATATTAATCCTCTCAAAAAAATGTTTGAAGTAATTTTCTATTTATTTTTGAAATTTCAAATGAGAAAAATTGAACCCAATTTTTTAATCACATCCCCCTTTCCCTTATTCCAAAACTAATCTCAATTAAAATATTCTAATGGAGTTTGCAACAATAACTACTCATTTAAATACATCATAAAATATTAAGATGTAAAAAAACTGCTTGTTATCACTGAATGGTAAAGATTATTTAAATTTATCAGTTGGTAGTAAAAAGTGAATATACATTGTATATTGTATATAACAAAGATTTAAGTTGATTCTGGACAAAGAAAGATAACTCCAATTAAAAAAAATTCTTGCAATAAGATATTTCTTGCTTACTATTTTGGACAAAGAAAGATAACTCTAATTAAAAAAAAATATGCTATTTCACAATATTGTGAAATTAGATATTTCTTGCCATTGCACAATACTGTGCAATTGAAAAGACTTGCTATTCCACAATACTTAATATAATAATTTTAGATCCTGATTTGGACCAACTTGAAAACTGGGCCCATAATCAAAAATCTAAGTACATGTTTAGATTCAGCATATCAAAGAGGCCCAAGAATTTAATTTTTGTTAAAATCAAACTTAGTTTAATTTTGGACTCTTTGGACCTTAATGTAGGCCAATTTGAAAACGGGACCAAAAATGAAGAATCTACATACACAGTTAGATTTGGCATATCAAAGAACCCCATTTATTCAATTTTTGATGAAATCAAAAAAGTTAAATTTTGGACCCCGATTTGGGCCAACTTGAAAACTGGGCCAATAATAAAAAATCTAAGTTCATTTTAAGATTCAGCATATCAAAGAACCCCAAGGATTCAATTTTTGTTAAAATCAAACTAAGTTTAATTTTGGACCCTTTGGACCTTAATGTAGACCAATTTGAAAACGGGACCAAAAGTTAAGAATCTACATACACAGTTAGATTCGGCATATCAAAGAACCCCAATTATTCAATTTTGATGAAATCAAACAAAGTTTAATTTTGGACCCTTTGGGCCCCTTTTTCCTAAACTGTTGGGACCAAAACTCCCAAAATCAATACCAACTTTCCTTTTATGGTCATTAACCTTGTGTTTAAATTTCATAGATTTCTATTTACTTATACTAACGTTATGGTGCGAAAACCAAGAAAAATGCTTATTTGGGTCCCTTTTTGGCCCCTAATTCCTAAACTGTTGGGACCTAAACTCCCAAAATCACTACCAATCTTCCTTTTGTGGTCATAAACATTATGTTTAAATTTCATTGATTTCTATTTACTTAAACTAAAGTTATTGTGCGAAAACCCAGAATAATGCTTATTTGGGCCCTTTTTTGGCCCCTAATTCCTAAACTGTTGAAACCAAAACTCACAAAATCAATCCCAACCTTTCTTTTGTGGTCATCAACCTTGTGTCAAAATTTCATAGATTTCTATTAACTTAAACTAAAGTTATAGTGCGAAAACCAAGAAAATGCTTATTTGGGCCCTTTTTGGCCCCTAATTCCTAAAATGTTGGGACCAAAACTCCCAAAATCAATACCAACCTTCCTTTTATGGTCATAAACCTTGTGTTAAAATTTCATAGATTTCTTTTCACTTTTACTAAAGTTAGAGTGCGAAAACTAAAAGTATTCGGACGACGACGACGACGACGACGACGACGCCGACGACGACGACGACGACGACGACGACGACGACGCCAACGTGATAGCAATATACGACGAAAATTTTTTCAAAATTTGCGGTCGTATAAAAACCAAAAACTTACCTTTAACCACTGAACCATGAAAATGAGGTCAAGGTCAAATTACATCTGCCCGCTAGACATATACACCTTACAATCATTCCATACAACAAATTTAATAGACCTATTGCATAGAGAATAAGAAAAGCAGACCAAAACACAAAAACTTAACTTTGACCACTGAACCATGAAAATGAGGTCAAGGTCAAATGACATCTGCCCGCTAGACGTGTACACCTTACAAGCATTCCATACAACAAATATAGTAGACCTATTGCATAAAGTATAGGAGAAACAGTCAAAAACACAAAAAAATTAACTATAACCACTGAACCATGAAAATGAGGTCAAGGTCAGATGACACCTGCCAGTTGGACATGTACACCTTACAGTCCTTCCATACACCGAATATACTAGCCCTATTGCTTATAGCATCTGAGATATGGACTTGACCACCAAAACTTAACCTTGTTCACTGATCCATGAAATGAGGTCGAGGTCAAGTGAAAACTATCTGACGGGCATGAGGACCTTGAAAGGTACGCACATACCATATATAATAATCCTATTACTTATAATAAGAGAGAATTTAACATTACAAAAATTCTGAACTTTTTTTTCAAGTGGTCACTGAACCATGAAAATGAGGTCAAGGACATTGGACATGTGACTGACGGAAACTTCGTAACATGAGTCATCTATATACAAAGTATGAAGCATCCAGGTCTTCCAGCTTCTAAAATATAAAGCTTTTAAAAGAAGTTAGCTAACGCCGCCGCCGCCGTAGCCGCCGCCGGATCACTATCCCTATGTCGAGCTTTCTGCAACAAAAGTTGCAGGCTCGACAAAAAACAATATTAAGTTAAGTAGATGAGGCAATATAGGGTGCGCATTCTATTAGACACAATAATTGTTTATCCAAATAAATTGATTCTCTGTATGAATTCTGAACTTTAAAAACATGAACACGGTCTATTTTTTTTCTTTCAGATCAAATACATAATTACATTGGTGATTCTTGGATTGGCTTTGGTGGCGTCACCAGCCCAGGCAAATACAACTTGTTGTCAGTTACGATTCGCTGACTGTCAATTTACATGCCGGAACTATGCCAAGAACAAGACAGCCTGCACTCGGTATTGTGAGAGGTCACTAGCAACATGTGCAAAGAGATGAGACAAAGTTAAAAAGACATCAAACAATGCAATATTGGCTTAATTTGGATTGTTAATTCTAAAATGTATTTTGAATAATGAAGATTCTTACTGTTTAGTGAATACATCTTTATATTACATATGGGAAGATTCTTTCATTTATGAATAAATAATATAGTTATACTACTAGTACTTCATGTTGTGGCCACTACACTACTTTTTCATTTAAAGTATGTTATGCGTAAGGAAAATAATCATTTTGTCTGCAAGAACCTGACATACAGCCAAAGTCTGCACAATTAAAATGTCCATTCTTTGGTCGTTTTTGATAGAATTTATAGCCATTTTAGTAAATTTAATAGTAAATGCAGTAAAGTAACTATCTCTGAGTAAGTTTTTACTACAACAATTAGTCTACCCATGACAAAATAAATCACTTTGTCAGCTCTTCAACCACACTACATTAAGCCCAACTCAAAGCAGATCTTTAACTCCATTACAAAAGGGCAAACCTAAGGTAGAGTATCAAATAAAATAAGACACACAATGTCTACTCTTCAACACCGTTACATAAGGCTACAGTAAAACGTTGAGTATGGCCATGACACAAGACACACACCGTTTCAAGCCTTCAACTCTATTACATAAAGCCTACCGTAACTAGACGGTACAATATGGCCTTGACACAAGACTTACTATGTCAGCTCTTCAATTTCGTTACATAAAGCCAAACTAAATGGCGGAGTATGGCCTTGACCCAAGACCTACTGTCTGGTCTTCAACATCGTTATATAAGGCCAAACTAAATGGCGGAGTATGGCCTTGACACAAGACCTACTATGTCTGGTCTTCGTCATCGTTATATAAGGCCAAACTAAATAGTGGAGTATGACCTTGACCCAAGACCTACTATGTCTGGTATTCAACATCGTTATATAAGGCCAAACTAAATGGTAGAGTATGACCTTGACACAAGACCTACTATGTCTGGTCGTCAACATCGTTATATAAGGCCAAACTAATGGTAGAGTATGACCTTGACACAAGACATACTATGTCTTGTCTTCGTCATCGTTATATCAGGTCATACTAAATGGCGGAGTATGACCTTGACACAAAACATACTTTGTCTGGTCTTCAATATCGTTATATAAGGCCAAATTAAATGGTGGAGTATGACTTTAACACAAGGCCTGCTATGTCTGGTCTTCGTCATCGTTATATAAGGCCAAACTAAATGGTGGAGTATGGCCTTGACATAAGACATACTATGTCTGGTCTTCAACATCGTTATATAAGGCCAAATTAAATGGTGGAGTATGGCCTTGTCACAAGACCTACTATGTCTGGTCTTCATCATCGTAATATAAGGCCATACTAAATGGTGGAGTATGACCTTGACACAAGACATGCTATATACAAAAAAAAGATGTGGTATGATTGTCAATGAGACAAATGTCCACAAGAGACCAGAATGACACGGACATTAACAACGATAGGTCAGCAAAACTAAATGGTCGAGTATGACCTTGACACAAGACATACTATATATAAAAAAGAAGATGTATACTATATATAAAAAAGAAGATGTGGTATGATTGCCAATGAGACAAATGTCCACAAGAGACCAAAATTACATGAACATCAACAACTATATGTAAGCCAAACTAAATAGTGGAGTATGAGCTTGACACAAGACATACTATATATAAAACAGAAGATGTATTCTTTATATAAAAAAGAAGATGTGGTATGATTGCCAATGAGACACAAGAGACCAAAATGACACAGACATTAACAACTATAGGTCAACCAAACCAAATAGGGGAGTATGACCTTGACACAAGACCTACTTTGTCAGCTCTTCAACTCCTTTACATAAGGCCAAACCAAAAAGGTGGAGTATTGCCATACAAGACAAGCTATGTCAGATCTACAATCCTGTTAAGACAAACCAAAAATATGGGGCATGACCATGACACAACATTAAAGATAATAAAGCCCTTGAATATTAGGCAAAACAAAAATATGAAGTATGACCATGACACAAGAGCTTCGGTTTGTTAAGCAGAAAAAAACACCATTTGAATAACCATGAAAAGAGTATGTCAGCTCAAACTTTAAGTGATAAATATAGACAAACTGTTTGTAAGTACAATTTTATTGTCTAAATATCACAGAGTTAGCGAAATAAAAAATATAATAACACAAATTGTCTAATAACTATCAACAACTATCACTATCTTTTAATCAATCATTCATTCATACTATAGGTTTGTAAATCATCTCTATTTTGACATCAATCAACCTTTTACATGTTTATGTTCATATAGAAAGGATATATTAACATGAATGATACTAAGTAAATGAAATAACATATAAAAACTATTTTTACCAGAAATATGACAAAAGCCTGCAAACAGATGATAAGCTAAGAACATCATTGACTTTCCTTTAACAAAATAGCTGAAATGCTTGCACTCAATACAGGAAAATTAATTTCTGGTAAAATTATACAAGTGATGATTATATGAAACTAAGTCTAAAATTACTTCAAGTTACATTTCAATTCCTTTATATAAGAGCATCATCAGATGTAAATAAAATAAGTTATTAATACCGCCTGCTGAAAGCTACGGACAATAAGATACCTCTAGTCTTTTGCAACTATTTCAAACTAATCATTAATCAAAGGTCAATAACTTGATTATTAGATAGTTATTAATCAAAGGTCAATACTTCTCTGTAATATCAGTGACCTTTTTTAAAGCTACGTTTCACACTATCTTCCTCATACTGTTTTAGTTAGTTTTCTGAATAAATCTGTTACAATAGTTTCCTTTAATCTTTAGAAAGAAACATGGTGGACCAAAATCATATTTTTTTGGAAGAAGTTTTTCAACTAAAATGGAATCAAATAACTACAAATTCTCTTTTAAAATTAAAATAAAAACTAGTATATTTCCCACACTTGTACTATGGTATATTGTACACTAACCTATTATAATATTGTTAAGAATCACACAAATTAGATCATGATCCTCATATCTTATTGAAGATACAAATTTCCTGCTTTACACAGGAAAAACTCAATGTCATTACCTTCTAAAGAGAACAATATTCAGAGTATAGTATAGTAAAATGGGGGTGTCCTCTTAGAATTCAAAGATACTTCAATTTATGTCCTAGATGTGACATGAATGCTGGAGCAATAAATAAATAATACTAGTTTACAATACTAAACAAAATGTCAGTTACAAATATTTTTCAGGCTTCCATACATATCGTTTTGTTTTGGGTCTGACTTTTTTCTCTTGTTTCTGTCTTGGAATAGGTATTGGTTGCCATGGTAATGGATTGTAGAATGTTGGCACTGGATATGCATTAGTGTCATGGTAACCTGAAATGACAATATATTATTGGTTTAATATATTGAAAAAAGTCTGATCATACCACGTCTTCTTTTTTATATGATATCTACATCTATTGACTAACTGTAATTGTTCTTTGCAAACAAACATATATAAAGGTAAACTGGGTACATAGTTACTTCTCATAAAATTCCTTTTATAGTTAAAGGGAACATTTTCATGTTGTGCTGTTACGCCACAGACCTAGGTTAGGAAGATGAACCCCATCACATTCTTTGAGAACCTGTCCTAAGCTAAGCAAGGAACCTAAAAATCAATGTTTGTCATTGGTTACTGTCTTGTCTTTTTTACTTGTTGAAATCATGACATTCATGATCACTTTTGTATTATTTCACATTTGTTATGCCAGAGAATTTTATAGCTGTATATAAGTTTTACTTATTGTTGAAAGCTGTACAGGTTCCTATAGTTATTTATACCTTGTCTTTTGGTTACTGGTGGATAGTTGTCATTGCCAATTATACCACAGTTCCTTATTTTCATAAACATCCAAACATAATTATTAAGTAAAATTATTGAATGCATTTGTTAACAACACCAGTTAAATAAACTTGTAGGACTGATGTATGCAATTGATAGATTTACATGATACTTTTATATAATCATAGATTATGGTTGATCATCGCAATGAGATTGATTTTCTTGCTTGAGCAGGTACAGGTACCATACAGCAAATGGGAGAAAAGCAATGAGTTGAGATGACCAATGATAATCTGTTACAGGTACAGCAAATGGGAGAAAAGCAATCAAGTTGAGATGACCAATGATAATCTGTTTATTGCTATTTTATCTATGACAACAATGTCAATTTCATTGATAACGCCACATGCACCCTTAGTTTCTAGCAATTATTTTTCATATTACGACTCCGCTGAGAAAAGATATTATCATTCAGCAAGATCAAAGGAAAATTTTGTAAAATAGCAATAAAAAAGGATTTGACCAACAGTAAAATAGTTCTAAATTCTTCTTTTTCCATTTCAAGGGTTTCACATTAAAATCAGCTTTTTACATCTAAAAACTAATCACACCAGAATTTACCTATCATGTATACATCTCAGCACTAATAGACAAGTCAGACTCACAACTAATTCTATTTAATAAACAATCCCAATCCCTTTTGCCACTGTTGTATTTATTATCTATATTAAAAGTCTTATTGATTACATTGTATTATCTTTTATAACACACCTACAGTTTGAGATTTACTCTTTCATTTAGAAAGAAAAATTAAAACAAATTTGTTTGAACAAATTCAGTTCTGAACTTTCTTATGTTACCTTAATTAGCTGGGCAATTCTCAGATAACAAGAATCCTGTTATTATTCACTGAACTTCTAAGTTGATACTTAAGTAAAAACTAACAAGAATGTGATTAAAATTGTCTTTGAGCGAGTGTGACATTCTTTTGAAAGTAGAAATATGATCAAATGTAAAATAGACAATTTGAATTTGGGATCATTTGGTTAGATTAACTGCATAGCATTTATAAGATTGTACACCACTTACACTATTCAAAATAAACAATAAAATATCTAATAAAATGCTACATGTTTGCTGTAATACCCTAATCTGATTTTTTTTTATCAAATATCCCATTATAATGAATTATCATTATGATCGGTCCAACGAGTTGTTGCCCTGTTCCGAAGTGGATCTCTTCCGTTGGCAATCGAGACAGGCCGATACGCACGACCGCAAATACCAGTTAATGAAAGAATTTGTAAATTCTGTCCGAATGACGTCTTGGAAAACGAGAAACATTTTTTAATGAACTGCACTATGTATGATGACTTAAGATATAATTTATTTTCTCGAGCCAAAAACTTTATAGGAAACTTTGATTCTCTTGATATTGACAGTCAATTTATCAGCCTTATGAAATGTAAAGAAATACAATCCTCATTATCATACGCACTTTTCAATTTTTATCAGAGAAGAAAGAAATTTATTTGAATGTTAACATATATTTTTTCATAGTTATATTTTTAAAACCTTTTTACTATCATTGTTATTATTGTTACTTTTAAGTACGGATATTTTTAGCTAGATCATTTATTTTATATCATCATATTTAAATTATTTTTGTTTCCCTATAAATATATATATTTTTTTATCTTTTTCTTTTTGTTAATTCTTAATTATTTAAAGAAGTGTATCCGGTTTTTGGCAAAACCTTTTAAACATTGCATATGTTTTTAATCTGTAATCTCTTTATCAATATAGTCTATCTAATATTAATTGATACTTTTACTAGTAAATATTTTAAAAGCAGTTTACTTAATGTGATAAACCAGTAATTATTTTTGAATTTTATAAAGAAATGTTCATTTTATTTTTTATATAAATGTACAGTTGTCTGATGTGTTCTAAAGTGTCTCATAAGTCTATTCTAAGGCTGGATATTTGATCTCTGTTTGTATTATGAACTGTTGTATATATATATTGTCTGATCAGATATGTGACACTATAATAAAATAATTATTTATTTTTTATTTATTATTATCTTTTATCATGTTATTATGCCTATTCAAAGACTTAAATGTAGGCCTTTTCATATTCAATTAAAATAAATGGATATTTACAGGTAAATTTAAAAGGCTTTTAAATAACTAGAATCTCCCAATGTGGCCCCATTGATCACCAAGGTAAACAATCTACCTGACAACCTTACACCTGTCTGATCAGGTAAATTGTTGATGAACATTGGATTTACACTAAACACCTATTGTTTATAACAGGTAATCATAGATTATACTTGATCTTTATGGTTGAATTATTATAGGGGTAATGCATATATATTACATTTTGGAAACATGAGCAGGCTTTTATGTAAATAGTCAATGCAATAATAGGGGGGAGTTTAAAATAAATATGAATATTTTAACAGACAGTTTATACATTATGTATAGTTCATCTTTTTTTTTTTAGATAGATACAATATTTTTTCAATATAATTATACTCTTCACTAAATAATATTTATAGGTTCTGAAAATATATAACAACATTTTTGTGATGACTTGGTTATTTTTCAATGACATCTGAATGGTCTAGGATTATATAACTAATCTTGTAATTTTTATTCATACCAGTGAAAGGAAAGGGAGCTAAAGATGAGAATGAAAGGAGTTTATAAAATAAATAATGCTTTTATTTCATCTTTTCAATTTTTAAAGAAAACAGTGGTCGTTCTTAACAGACACTCCAAACCCCTTCCCTCAAAAATAACTTACAACAAAAAAAACAAACAAAAACTAAACAAACATACGAAATAAACAAAAACCAACAAAAAACACATATATAAGTTATATCATCTGTTTATCAAATTCTAATCCTTGAAAGGAATGTCTTACAAGTTAGATTCATTGTACCAAATTTGACTGTATATCATATTCTTTTATGCAGAGGAAACATCAAAACCATTTTAATATCAAAACTCTATAAAATAATATCAACAATCCACTTTTACAATAATATATCTAAATCTTAAGTCTTCAAATATTCTGTCTAAAGGTTTAAAATGGAATACTGGCGAAAAATTATCATGAATTTTATAACTACTTTCAGAAATGGCAGACTTTGAAACTAGTAAACTTTATCAAGCCATAAAGGATAAAAATATCAACGATGTGAAAGAACTATTAAACAAGGGAGAGAACCCATCAGTTAGAAATACAGACGGAACAACCTATCTCCATGCAGCTGTCCAATTAGGAGCTCCAGTTGATATTTTCAAACTTCTCTTAGAGAAAGTTGATGTATCAATTCGAGGTAGTGATGGACAGACAGCAGCAGATCTTATCTCTACATGTAACTATTCAGATGAAGCTGAGACAGCCCTTAATCTTCATGTTAAGGAACTTATCTTGAAAGGTGATATGGACCAACTGGAAAAGCTATGTTTGTCTGGATGGCAAGTCTGGCCTGTTACCATTGAAGAGGCTAAAGCTGTGTCAGAAGATTTAGAAGGTTTTATGTCTAAATTGTCAGAATTTCAGGTAAATTTTTTCCCTGCAATCTTAATCATAACTGTATTGTATAATTTTCTCAAAGACTTTAGTCAAAGAAGGAAAATATAACCCAACTCATAAAGCCTAAATTGTGCTTAAATTTTTATCATACAATATATTTCTTTGAATAAGTAACAACATTTAAATATCTGCATTCAATTATAACAAGTATAATAAGAGACCTTCTAATTACAGGAAAAGATAAAGCAAGTTCATGAGGCTGTTGAACAGGAAAAAGTCAGAGAGCTCAAAAATTTACTTGATAGAAAGAAATTACTAGAGGCTGCAGATAAAACTGGATTACCTCCCTTCCAGAAAGCTGTTGTTTTGACTCAAATGGATGTAGTACATGAAATGGTCAAAGAATTCAAAGATGCAATTAACTTCCAAGATGGGGTGAGTATATTAGACTTAAATTTATCAAAATCTCTAAATTCTATAGTATTAATCTTTTGACATTTTGATATTTAACCTTTTCAATCAATCAATGGGAGATAACTCATTTTGACTTCTTAGGCTAAGTAACTTATAATGTAGAAGAACGAAGAACAATAATCTGCTATTTAAAGATTTTTTTCGAGTTTGATTTGAATGATTAATTATGATGACTGATATGAAGATTTGTGATTTACAGATGGGAAGAACACCATTCCATTACGCAGGAGGGAAACATGATGGTGGACATATGTATGAACTTCTAAAGGAGGCTGGAGGGGATGAAACTATCAAAGATATTGTAAGTTTACAGTGTTTATACAGCATTAAATTCCATTCAACCAGTAATATCCTATATTCTTTCCATTGTTTCTTGATAAATCCCTAAATCTGTCTTATTTTCACAGTATTATGCATTAAATTTCTGAATAGTTTTCTCAATATTGAAGACTATATCCAATGCAAAGAGTGAAACTGATGATTTGTATGTAATTTCAGAATGGATGCACACCAAAAGATTACTATGATGATCCAATGAAAATTGGTGTTGTAGCTTTGAAGGAGAAACTCAAAGAATCATTGGATAGTGCTGTTGGTACAACAGATGTTACTGAGGAAAAAGCAGAAACCTTGGAGAAAAGTTGTGGCAGCAATAGAAATTGTCGTCGTATATATGTTTCTCAAGATACCAAGCCACGTAATGGTACCAAACCAACAACAATTGATGGAAAATATGTAGCTGAGCATTTAGGATCAGCATTAACATTTGCTTTGGCTGAGTTGGCTGAGAAACGACCAAAAGATCCCATTGAATATTTGTCAAAGTGGCTATATAAATACAGAGAGAATATGGACCATAACATGCAGGTATAACAGAATAAATCATCGGGAAATATACTTCATCTACTAAATCTAATATTCCCTTTCTTAGCAGCAAATATAAGTGGTAACTTCCACATTTTTTATTGCAATGGTAATGTTTGCTAATTTGCATTGTATTATGATTAAGCAAATCTTTTACTGGTGTGGTTACTTTGGCTGATTTGTGCTGAACTACATGCATAATTTTTCTGCAATGTTATTTTTTTGCGAATTTGTGCTGTACAATGTATCAGAAACCTATCTTGTAATTCAGCAAGAAGCTCTGATTGAGAATTTAAAACAAGCAGAGGAAGAGAAAGTCTTGGAGGCAGAAAGGAAAGAAAGGATAAAGACAGAACAGAAACAACTTGAAGAAGAAGAAAGACAAAGGAAAATAAAGGAAGAGGAAGAGAAAAAGAAGAAGGAACAAGAGGAGCTCCAAAGAAAGTAAGTATTTTATTGTGATGGTAATTATTGGAGGATTGGATGTTTTGTTGTATGTATTCAAATAACTGAAGTATTACATTTGTACCGATCTGATAGATTTACATTGCTTGAGACACTTATAATTCTTTTTGAGAAAGAAACATATTTGAAGGAATAAATATGCAGTTTGTTTTTTTAGTCTTTTTTTTTAAATATATTTTGTGGGAAGAAAAAAATCTTGCAAAGACTGTCATAAATAATGAGCTGTAGTAGAGTTTTAATTCTTAGTATATCCTTTAACATATGTAAGTTTATATCTCTTTATGTCAATGTTTTACACTACAGAGCTAAGGAAGCAGCTCTTGCTCAGCGACCCAATCTTGAGACTGTGACAGAGGAAGGCGAGGAAGAAACTCCAAGTAAAGAAAAAGACAGTAAAGGACAGACAGAGTTACACAGATTGGCAGCTCAGGAAGGTAAGATTATCTATCTTGATAGTATTCAATATATCTCAATGGTGTTGTAAGAGGACATTATTTACAGCCATTTGGTTAGAAACACGAGGAACATGGTAAATATATATCAGGGGAAAAAATCACATAATGTAAAATATCCCATATTACATAATACATGGTTTGTGCTGTAATATAAAATATGGCTATGTGGGCATCATCTAACAAATTCTATTTCCAGAGACCAAACAACTTAAATATTAGCAACTATAGATCACTGTAACTTGTTCCACAATAAGCAAAATCCATCCTGCACAGCTAAGTATATAAACTGATAACAATGCTATTTCATTCTTTACATAAAACATGGAAAATTGCTCCACAGAACCAAACAATCTTATTTTAAACAAATCTTCCTTTATAGGATTGAAAAAATAAAATATGTACTAGTAAAATAAAAATGTATACTGCCTCACGTCATGTTATCATTTACTTGTACTAGGTGCTGACATGAGAACATTGATTAACATGGGATATAGTATTGCTGAACGTGATGCTGATCAAAAGACTGCTAGGGATATAGCTGAAGTGGCTGGAATCACAGATAATGTACAGGCTATAGGTTGGTACATTTGTATACATGTGAATACATTTAGGATCATATTATTCATTAGAATAATCCATTATTACCAATCTTTAAACATTTTGTAAATAGTTTTTTGGATACACCGATTAATCGCTGAACTTATAATCCTTTTTAACGGCCACCCTATCATTTGAATCGCTGTAAAAATAAATTGCTTAAACTTTGATACTGTGCATGGTGTTATGATATAACTGAAATGTAATTGGTGATATATGAATACACAGATACAAATGTATAATTCTTTTGCTTATTGTATATTTTAGATAATTATGTTAGAGATCTGTTAAAGGAAGAGAATGTTGATGAATTAGAACAATTAGTGTTAGAAGGATATGACAAACTGGAATCTATTCTGGAATCAATTACTGACCAATCAGAGGACCTAAAACAATTTACTTCTTCTCTACCAGACTATATGGTAAGTTTTAAATGTTTTTTTTAAACAGGAAAATTCTGTTTATTTCAAATTTATCTTTGATTGATTGATTGATGGTTATTTTTTTATTATACTTCCTGCCTCATGAATAGACATCTTGAAATAAAGACATTTCTAAATTGAAATAAACCTTGTGCATACACTTCAATCTATATAATATTGTGGGAAATAATGTCTAGCTAAAGGGGTTGTGACTATATATATATCCTAGCTATGCAGATACCTTACCTTCGATTATATAATCTCCTACAAAAGTTGGAAAATAATTAAGGATTCATTATCCAGCCAGATATCTATTTAGTACATATCATTTTATCTAAAATAATTTCTGCTTCAATTTTACGTATGTTGAAAACTAAAAATAATTTCTGTCAAACGTTCATTTGAAAATTCACAATGAGTAATGCTAAAGGGAAATGAATGTCAGAGGAAAATTAAACTGTTTTATCTATTACTAATGTTAAGTATATTTTTGATTTTTGTGAGAGAGAAAAAGAGAAAAGGACTGCCCTTAAAACTATCTATAAATTTATGGTACATGTAAATAGATCTAAATACTGAAATATATATATGCTGTCAATTTTTCAGAAAAAAATACAAGACGTTTTCACAGTTGTACAAAAGGGTGTTTTACGAGATGTTCAACAAACCCTAGAACGTAAAAAATTAGCTACAGCTAGGGACAACATGGGTCGATGTCCGTTACATATAGCAGTGCTGACAGAAAATAATGATGTCGTAGAATATATAGCAAAGTCTTTCCCTGCTACAGTCAAATGTAAAGATCATGTAAGTCATTATAAATGTTAGTCACATGGAAAGTTTATCATCTTCCTTACATATAACAGTGCTAACAGAAAATAATGATGTCGTAGAATATATATCAAAGTCTTTCCCTGCTACAGTCAAATGTAAAAATCATGTAAGTCAATTAGTCATTATTATTATTATTAGTTAGTCAATGTAAGTCTAATGGAAAGTCTATCATCTGTGAGTTTATAAACAATTTCTAGTAACATGAGTAAGTCATTTTTCATAAAAATTATTAAAATGTTTTCCTCTGTACAAGATTGTACACAGGAGAGAACCTGTACTACATCTCTAACATAACATTTTAAACATCTAAAGTATGCCTCTGCTACAGACAATTTTTTTCTCATATCAAGTTATTTCAGATATTGGACAAGACATATGGCCATTCAATGAATATTAGACTTTTATGACTTGTGTTTTTTTTTTATCTTTCTCCAGATGAACAGAACACCCTTACATTATGCTATGGGATTAAACAATGAAGATTTAGTAACATTACTACTGGCCAATGATGCAGATACAACAGTTAAAGATGTGGTATGTAGAATTACCATGATCAATAAAATCTTGTTGACTAGGACTGAAAGATACTAAGGAAACAATCAAAAACCTTATGTCAAATAAAAACAAACAACATGGTGACAAATCAACAATCAAAAACCTTATGTCAAATAAAAACAATCAAAAACCTTATGTCAAATAAAAACAATCAAAAACCTTATGTCAAATAAAAACAATCAAAAACCTTATGTCAAATAAAAACAATCAAAAACCTTATGTCAAATAAAAACAATCAAAAACCTTATGTCAAATAAAAAAAATCAAAAACCTTATGTCAAATAAAAACAATCAAAAACCTTATGTCAAATAAAAAAAATCAAAAACCTTATGTCAAATAAAAACAATCAAAAACCTTATGTCAAATAAAAACAATCAAAAACCTTATGTCAAATAAAAAAAATCAAAAACCTTATGTCAAATAAAAAAAATCAAAAACCTTATGTCAAATAAAAACAATCAAAAACCTTATGTCAAATAAAAACAATCAAAACCCTTATGTCAAATAAAAACAAACAACATGGTGACAAATCAACAAAACACTATGCAAAAGTTTATATTGATCATTTATCCCCAACTTGGATTGAAATCAATGCTCACAAAGGGTAAAAACAGTTTCTGCTCCACAAGTGGCATTCTTTGGGTTACTCATGCATGTTCTATTTTGTAATAAGTCACATTATCTGATGTCAGGAAAAGAGGAGCTTATTTAACACATAAATCTCTTTATATTTTACTAAAATGAAAATATAGAAATTAAGTTACCAATACATTCAGTTATACAAGTATCTCAACTCCTTATAGAAGTTAAATTGTCCATTAGATATATATACAAAAAGTTCAAAATATAACTTTAAAGTAAATATATATCTTGTAGTCTTCTTTTTCAAGATTTATCAAATTCATTATATTTCTGTGGGTTTTTTTTCAGTTAAAAAGAACACCTTCCGATTATCGTGAGCATTCTGAAGTAATTAAGGATATGAAAGATAAGTTGTCACCACCATCAGTTCAACAGGAATCTGATGGAAAAGAGGAAACTCAGCAACAAGAACTCTCTACACAACAGGAAGTTCAGGGAGGGGAGACTACTCAACAAGAACAACAACCTACACAGCAAGCTGTTGAATCATAAAACTTCAAACACAAAACATACTTACAACGATATTATAATTTGAACATAACTTTGTCTATTGCTTTGCATTTAATACAACTAATTGTGTTCTTGCATAAAGTAGAAGGGTATATTATAGTGGGTCTCATTGGGGTCTAAGCGTGACACAGGATTGCCGATTTTTTTGTGAGCGTGACACGTGATAGTCAAATTATTGTGTCGTTAAAATGGGAAATGAGGTCTTGCGGGACCCGGGAAATGACAAAAAAAAAAAGACTTGCTTACGTTTATAGTGTAAGCGGGATATGAGAAATCTGACAAAATAGTAAGCGGATCCGGGATCGGAACCCCCAATGAGACCCCCATTATATTCATTAATACTATATTTAGGGTTGTCATACACAACCAAGACAGAAGGGATATTGATAATTGTTTTAAGTTAGAACTTTTCTTATCCTGAGATAAATGTGATAGCTTACTTAACTGAAATCTATTCTTTATTTTGATGTTTGTTATTATTTTTAAAAGTAATTTTCATCTAGAGTTTTTACATTTATATGTATATCATATTGAATACATGCATGTCACAAATGATAACATATATGTTTACACCTACATTCAATTAACTACAGCAAAGTCAAGTGCAATGTTAACTTTAATATTTAAATTAACTTCTAGTTTAAAATTTCATATTTAAATCTTATCTTAACTACTGCAATACTTTCAAATGGTTCTATTTGTTATATATACTCTTTGTTACTTATATACATTTTGTACCTGTTGTAGTTTCACTTTTATAAAGCCTTTTAGGTTTTTCTTTATATTGATGTTACATAGTTCTTTATTTCTTATTTTAATAAAATAAAAGATTTTTTTTAGAAAATCTTTGAATTTCTTTTCAAATGAAGTATATAGTAACTGTGAGATGTGGAAATTTACTTTAGTTACATAGAAATTAATACTGTCATGTTAAATGGTACAAACAAAATCAGAATGAATCAGACATGAACACTTTAACCTGTGGTACAAACAAAATCAGAATCAGACATGAACACTTTAACCTGTGGTACAAACAAAATCAGAATCAGACATGAACACTTTAACCTGTGGTACAAACAAAATCAGAATCAGACATGAACACTTAACCTGTGGTACAAACAAAATCAGAATCAGACATGAACACTTAACATGTGGTACAAACAAATTCAGAATCAGACATGAACACTTAACCTGTGGTACAAACAAAATCAGAATAAGACTGGAACACTTAACCTGTGGTACAAACAAAATCAGAATCAGACATGAACACTTAACCTGTGGAACAAACAAAATCAGAATCAGACATGAACACTTAACCTGTGGTACAAACAAAATCAGAATCAGACATGATCACTTAACCTGTGGTACAAACACAATCAGAATCAGACGTCAACACTTAACCTGTGGTACAAACAAAATCAGAATCAGACTTCAACACTTAACCTGTGGTACAAACAACCTAGAAATGGACATAAACACTGAACTTGTGGTACAAACAACCTAGAAATGGACATACACACTGAGTCTGAACCTGTGGTACAATCAAAATCATTAACTGATATGAACATTGAACTATGGCTTAATTAAAATCATTATCTGTAATGAACACTTAACCATTGGTACAATCAATATTAAAATCAGACATAAACAACATAAACACTGAATCTGGGCCAGGATACAATCAAAATAGGAATCAGACATGATCACTGAGCCTGTGGCACACATAAACTAAAAGTGGACATGAACACTAAACCTGGGGTTCATTATCAATATCAGAATCAGACATGAACACAGAACCTGGGGTTCATTATCAATATCAGAATCAGACATGAACACTGAATATGTGGTACAAACAGAATCAGACATGAACACTAAACATGTGGTACAAACAACCTAGAAATGGACATGGACACTGAACTTGTGGTACAAACAACCTAGAAATGAACATGAACCCTGAACTTGTGGTACACACAACCTAGAAATGGACATGAACACTGAACTTGTGGTGCAAACAAACTAAAATGTACATGAACACTGAACATGTGGTACAAACAACCTAGAAATGAACACGAAAACTTAATTTGTGGTACAAACAACCTCAATATGGACATGAACACAGAACCTGGGGTTCATTATCAATATCAGAATCAGACATGAACACTGAATATGTGGTACAAACAAATCAGAATCAGACATGAACACTGAACATGTGGTACAAACAACCTAGAAATGGGCATGAGCACTGAACATGTGGTACAAACAAACTAAAATGGACATGAACACTGAACATGTGGTACAAACAACCTAGAAATGAACATGAACACTAAACATGTGGTACAAACAACCTAGAAATGGACTTGAACACTGAACTTGTGGTACAAACAACCTAGAAATGGACATGAACACTGAACTTGTGGTACAAACAACCTAGAAATGGACATGAACACTGAACATGTGGTACAAACAAAAAAACAAAAATGTACATGAACACTGAACATGTAGTACAAACAACCTAAAAATGAACATGAACACTAAACATGTGGTACAAACAACCTAGAAATGGACATGAACACTGAACTTGTGGTACAAACAAACTAAAATGTACATGAACACTGAACATGTGGTACAACAACCTAGAAATGAACATGAACACTAAACATGTGGTACAAACAACCTATAAATAGACATGAACTTTTTTATTTGGTCGGGTTGTTGTCTCTTTGACACATTCCCCATTTCCATTCTCAATTTTATGAACACTGAACTTGTGGTACAAACAACCTATAAATGGACATGAACACTGAACTTGTGGTACAAACAAACTAAAATGTACATGAACACTGAACATGTGGTACAAACAACCTAACAAGAGTGCACACGCTGAAATGTCTCGCCTTCTGTACTAATCATTGATATTATATTGATAGTCCTAAGTATAAAGCTTTATTACAACTGTCACATAAACTTAACATTAATCAAGATAACTAAACAAAGACCAATGAACCTTGAAAATGAGGTCAAGGTCAGATGAACCATGCCAGGCAGACATGTACAGCTAACAATGCTTCTATACAACATATATAGTTGACCTATTACTTATAGTTGAAGAAAAATAGACCAAAACACAAAAACTCAACACTGTGCAATGAACCGTGAAAATGAGGTCACGGTCAAATAAAACCTGCGCAACTGACATTAAGATCATAAAATATTTCCATACACCAAATATAGTTGACCTATGGCATATAGTATTAGATAAAAAGACCAAAACTCAAAAACTTAACTTTGACCACTGAACCATGAAAATGAGGTCAAGGTCACATGTCATCTGCCCGCTAAACATGTACACCTTACAATCATTCCATACAACAAATATAGTAGACCTGTTGCATTTAGTATGAGAAAAACACACCAAATCACAAAAACTTAACTATAACCACTGAACCATGAAAATGAGGTCAAGGTCAGATGGCACCTGCCAGTTGGACATGTACACCTTACAGTCCTTCCATACACCGAATATACAAGCCCTATTGCTTATAGTATCTGAGATATGGACTTGACCACCAAAACTTAACCTTGTTCACTGGTCCATGAAATGAGGTCGAGGTCAAGTGAAAACTGTCTGACAGACATGAGGACCTTGCAAGGTACGCACATATCAAATATAGTTTTCCTACTACTCATAATATGAGAGAATTCAACATAACAAAAAATCTGAACTTTTTTTTCAAGTGGTCACTGAACCATGAAAATGAGGTCAAGGACATTGGACATGTGACTGACGGAAACTTCGTAACATGAAGCATCTATATACAAAGTATGAAGCATCCAATTGCAAGTCTTCCACCTTCTAAAATATAAAGCTTTTAAGAAGTGAGCTAACGCCGCCGCCGCCGTAGCTGCCGCCGTAGCCGCCGCCGGATCACTATCCCTATGTCGAGCTTTCTGCAACAAAAGTTGCAGGCTCGACAAAAATGAACATGAACACTAAACATGTGGTACAAACAACCTAGAAATGGACATGAACACTGAACTTGTGGTACAAACAAACTAAAATGTACATGAACACTGAACATGTGGTACAAACAACCTAGAAATGAACATGAACACTAAACATGTGGTACAAACAACCTAGAAATGGACATGAACACTGAACTTGTGGTACAAACAACCTAGAAATGGACTTGAACACTGAACATGTGGTACAAACAACCTAGAAATGGACATGAACACTGAACATGTAGTACAAACAACCTAGAAATGGACATGAACACTGGACATGTGGTGCAAACAACCTAGAAATGGAGATGAACACTGAACTTGTGGTACATGTACAAACAAACTAAAATGTACATTTTCAACTTTGATTTTTATTCATTTGATAATTATTAATTTTTTGTGTCAACTGTATTGCTGGTAAAATAAGTAAAGGTGTACATGTGCTTATGTACAATGTATAAGACAACCATCAATTTCAGCAGATTTTATCCCATTACAATTACTCAATTAATGCATTGCTATCAAAAATTCCTTTAACTTTTATTATCTTTCCAATGATCAGTAATCAAAGTAAAAATGAAAATAGAAGTCAAATTACCTTAAAACAAGAATGTGTCCATATATAGTACACGACTGCCCCACTTGCACTATATCATTTTCTATGTTTAGTGGACCTTGAAACTCTAATTTGGCATTAAAATTAGAAAGATCATATCATTTGGAACAATTGTACTAAGCATTTGTAAGTTTCAAGTTGTTCAGACTTCAGACTTCAACTTCATCAAAAACTGCCTTGACCAAACAAAACTTAAACCTGAAGCAGGACAGACAGACAACGAATGGTTGAACGTACGGATGAACAAGCAGATAGACGAACAAATGAAGGGAAGGATGTTTGGGGCATAGAAATTGAAGTTTAGGTCCTAAGTTCTAGTAATCATGGTAATTGTACAAGTCTGATAATCTTTCAGATTATCCATAAGATGAGGACACCCACCCCAGATTCAAAATCATGATCCAGGAAATCTGTTCACAACAATAATTCCTTTTTAGTTGGTCTAAGTCATGTTTGATATAATTATACATCTTTGCCTTTGGCTTTCAATACTAGCATTACAAGTAGGTGAAAATACACTTTTTTTATTAACTGACAGCTTTCTTACAGTAATTTTCAAAGCAGTATTATTTTCTTTAAAAAAAAAACATCCCTCAAACACCATTTTCTCGTACCCTGAGCTAAAAAAATCTTCCTTGGTAACAGCCCTCAAAACCCCAACATTGATACATTGATCACATACCTGTCAATTTTCCAGAAGTATAACCAAAACTATTCGGAACAGATTTGGGTCTGTTCTTGGACCTGTGCAACCATTCTTCATATTTATGTTGTGCGTCTATTTGTTGTTTTTTCTTTGCATGTTCTACCTCTTGTTGTCTTCGTTTCTGTTCTTTTTTTAAATCTTTTTCTTCTTTCTTTTTTCTTTCCATCCACTCATCATAATTACCCTCAGCTTTAACAGCTACACGTCTCTTTTCATCTTCCTTTAAGTCTTTTTCTAATCTTTTTCTTTGTCTATCGTTCTTTTTACGTAATTTTTCTTCATAACTTTTTTGTTCTAACCATTCTTTCCTCCTCTCTTCTGCTTTCTTTTCTTTCATTTCCTTATCTTGTTTTTCCTTTTCTTTTATTGTTTTTTCTTGTTTTTTTGCTCTCCTAATTTCTCTTTGTTTTTTTCTTTCACTTTTACTTTTTTGAATCAACCATTTTTCCCATGAAGATAACTGAGGATCTTTTTGTTCTGTGTATTGTGATGAAGATTCTGATATAATGCTGAAATACGAAAAGTAAATTATCAATTCATTTTCATATAACATGTGTATAAGGAAGTTTTTTTTCTTCAAATTTTCTAACTTTGGACTGTTGGATTTCTTTTACTTTTTCACCTCTTGAAAAAAAGTGTTTGAACTTGAAACTTGCTATTAAACAACAACAGTCATTGAAGTTAGAACTTTGAAGTGTAGGTCTGGCCAACAAAATACCAGTACAAATCATGATACTGTATAAGGTAGCACTCCACAGTTAGAAAATAAAATTTAAAATGAGCCACAAAATGTTTTATCATCTATTCCTGGATTTCTAATACATTAACCTTACTGTTTGTGTTGTACATGTGCATATGTATGTAATCAGTATCTTCCATAGAATTGATTTTTCAAAGTTGAAAGGGTGAAAAATAATTCCTTTTATGTGTATCCATGGAAACATTCTGCATTTATTTACAATAAAATATTGCAAAAAGGGGGGGTAAACATGTCACATATCCCCCCAAAATTTGGATCAAACTAGAATTTCAATGCCTTTGCGTGATACCTTTTTAGAAACTGTTTGCATAGATCTTCCTAATGATCAAATAAAAAATGGGTGTCTTTCGCCTCATTTTTTCCGTAAAATCTAATCACAAAGTTCGTGCCACAAAAAGTTGGAAAAAAACATTACAATAATTGCCGGACCAATGTATGGTATGGGCATGCAAATACGGACTGTCATACAGAAAACAGCCTATATTACATGCATTACATAATCTTGATGTTCATATAAACCCAATACGAAGGCTATTTCAGTACTCAGCTATCCAAAAATGAATTTTATTTCACACTAGCTCTCATATTTTAAAAATTCACGGGGGCCAAAATGCGAAACTACAAACCTAACTGTGGAGTGCTACCTAAATTGATACAATGTACTTACAGGTAGAATGAGGAAAACAAATTACACAAACATTATATAATATAAATCTGAACCAATCTTGAACATATATAATTTGAAGAAATTATTGTAAGGAATTACCATTTATTTTTAACATCTTCGTGTAATCTATTATCTATATCACTTCTGGTATATTGATCCCCTTCCTCTGTATGTAATTCGTCCTCACTTTCTCCCAAACTTTCATAACTGTCATGATCAAGTACTGAAGTCAAAGATGCAGTAGATCCATTGGATTCTAATGACCTAGATCTTGGTCTTGTCACCTGTGGCTCCATCCATTTTGGTTTTGTAACTGTGGCAGTGACTGGACGAGGCCTTAAACTCATCCTGCTAAGTTGTAACCTGTAAAGAAGGCTAGAAAATTGACATGTCAGCAATGAACCCAATTGCACATATATATATGCATACTTGTCATGCTTGTATGAAGCACAGAAACAAATAACAAATACTCACACAAGCGTAGCAGTTTTTAATCAATTTTGATACCAGAAATATAGTCAGGATGTTCTCTATATACAGTGGAACCACAAATTTAAATAATCTACAAACTTTCTAAAGGAATGTATACAGAATTTGCCAAAATAAACAAAATTAAATATCCATGAAAATGGGTACCTTTGAAAATAAATGAATCCACAGTACTTGCAGTGTTTTACATGATATTGTATAAAATGTATATATTGAAAATTTTTAATAAAAAGATTAGGACAATGTAGTTGTTATCTATTCATTCATACCATTTGTGCTGTAAAATTGAAATTGAGTTTAAATACAATTTGTTGCTTGCGATATGTGATAAGCTTCTGAGGATCTGCTTTAACAAAAATTAAAGTCTTACTGTGCCTATCCAATAAGCTTTGTGGAAGTGAATTACCTATTGCCTGACCAGTTTAAAAAATTGTCAATACAATTTGTCCATTTAAATTGTACAATAGGTATTGTGAGAGCTACATGTATTATCAACAGGTGGTCATTTAACTACCTGTAGATTTATTTACCTGGTTTGTTTTTGACAGAGCTAATTTAAATGAATGATACATGTAGCTAGCTTGCTATCCTCATGTTTAATGTCCTGAATGAACTATTCTATTTAGGTATGGGACATTTTACATTAAATACAATATTTGTTCTTTTTAATAAAGATATTTATTGTAAATTTATTCATTTTGCTTACAATCACAAATAAATCATTGCTTGTATATCCCACTTTCATAATGAAGAATAAAGCATTGAAATTTCTATTCACTAAGCCATTTGTACTTTTTTTGATATATTGAAAATAAATTTTTAACAGTAATTCCAATTGAAGTAGATCCTGAATATTAAATGAAACTCAGCATCACTACTATTCCATTTCAGGAATCTTAATATAACATGAAAATATATCCCATTAGAAAACACTACGCCACACATAATTCATCTTGTAGAATTATTCACAAATAGATGGGCTTATATCCAAAAAAATCCATTTCACAAACACTTTAATTCCATTCAGGAATCAAAAACTTAAAATAAATCCCACATTAAAAACACCATGAAGCAAACATATATCTCCTTTTTTATAAACTAAATCCACTGATTGAAATTTCCATCTTGACTATTTAGAGACACAAAAAGAAATGGCTTAAAATGTCCCATATCTAAATAGAATAGTCTATTCAGGACATTGGTCATGATGCATGAGGAAAGCAAGCTAGCTATCGGTCATATAAATTTTACCTTTTAGAAATAGTGAAGATTTTTTTACTGGGTAGTTAAATGACCACCTGTTGATGAGCTCTCACAATACCTATTGACAGTATTGTACAATTTAAATGGACAAATTGTGTTGACAATTTTTTATTCTGGTCAGGCAATAGGTATTTAAATACCTCAAAGGTGATGGAATAATGACAGTAACAGATAGTACAATTGATTGACTGGTAATAATAAAAATTAAAAATATCAGCTGAGTGATTATGCAACATCCTCAGATGAAAATCATGTAAACTGATAACTCAAACAGACGCTCAATGTGGAATTTCATTAGTTTTAAAAGTTAAATCTTTAAATGGTAAAAGTCCCCATTGTATTTATTACACTAAAACCATGACAGTATTAATAATATTAGTCCTAGGTTGTTCAATATTTTCATTGTCAGGCGCCATTTTACCTGTGAGACTCGAAAATCATAAGTTGTCTACCTTTTACCGATTTTTAAAAGCGATTTGAATTTGCCCTGAAGTCAGACAGTAGGCAAGTTTTAGCGCTTTTGAAAATTCCTTGACACCCTAATGAGGATATAGTAATGGGGTACCTAACCGTACCTTCATGACAAAAAACTGAAAATTAGAGAGCCATGCATGGTGTAGTTGTGGTAAGTGCATCAGACTACTAACACAGATTCCTGGTTCCATTCCCTTCTGGGATTTTCAGCTCTCCCTTAACACCATTTGTGAGTTTTGTCTCGAGGAAACGATGATAGTTTGTCAGAAGGGACGATAAATATACGTATTTACACATGTATGCAAATTTGTTCGCCATTACGTAGAATCACACAGGTTCCCGTAAACTTTGACTTCATAATTCAAAACATGTGAAGTCACAACTAAAAAGTGATTGTTGCTTGACGTCAAAAGGTTATTCAGAGGTGATATAAGGTCATTCAGAGGCTGAATACCAAAAGTGTAAATACGTTTATGGCTGACCTGTGTCAAGAGAGAGCCATATCTCTTGCACGTAAGATTTTGATAAGGAGAAGGCTAATGCCGCTACAAGGCAGCACTCGCACCAGCAAAGTGGAAAGGGATTAATATAAGTTGCAAAACTTGTTTCACAATCCACTATAAATATATATGTTTAAATAACAGCATGTACAGTAAAAAATTTAGATTTTTTTAGCATGATGATAAAATGACAATAAAATAATCAGCTGATTTTGACAAATCATATTTATAATTTTTCAAACTGATTTGAGACCTTTGATAAGGATATTTTGACCAATCACGATAACATTTACAAACCAGATTGACGCTAACGTTAGCTGAAAATGGTCGTTTGACGCCATACAGTAATGGGCATTCATACTCTCTGAAATTGTTATTTTGACGGCAAGATTATGGCTTGCATAAATTTGCAATTTGTATGTACTATATATCATTTTTGACTGTGAAAATTTTGACTTGTTCATTTTTAGAATAAGATTTGCAATGAGACAGTGGATCATTCTGGATATTCTCTTAAATGAATTAATGCTAAACTATAGCTACCTATTTTTGGTTGTTTCAGAAAAATATGATTTTAAATTTCTTCTTTTTCAAAGTTTAAAGAATTTATCTTTTGACTTTCTGTACTTCGCAAGTCAAAACTTAGATTTTCATCTGGCGCTAGGGTAAACAGGAAGTGCAATTTCGCAGCGTCTAATTGGACCAAATTTTGAAATAACACGTAGGATTAAGAAAAATTATTACGAAATAAATGTTTTCAAATTAATGCCTTCAATGCATTCAGAGAACTCTAACGAATCTACAATATATAAGATAAAATAATATTCACTGCTACCCTGTAAATTTAAAATTTTAAACATGGCGACCTGACAACAGACGCGAAAATTTAACAACAAGGACAATATCGATAGGACAATTTACCTTGTTCTATGTTTGGGTACGAATTAATTGATGAAATGATATGACCCCCACATGAAAATATATTTCTGGTGTATTGTAGAGTAAATTTACTCAAATCTGATAGTGACAAGCACCTGCCATTTGATATTGGCATTGCCCTGGCCCTAGCTGTCAATGCCTGTTGCCACTTTACTCTTTATAGTTCTATAGTAAGGACTCTTCTTCCAATACAATACATTACAGATCTTCTAGTTGAGTAGATGTGACATCTGAGGTTCAAGTTAAAAATAGTCTGATGGTGCGACGGACTACATCTTATCGCTATTTGTCTGCCATTTCTAAACATCAGAAAAGTTCCCGTAAAATTTCAAAATCATAACATAAATATCTGACGCTATAATGGAAAATCATTGTTGTTTGGCGTCAATAGTTCAAGTTGGGCAGATTGTCCGGGGGAGATTTCCAAATTATAGTGGTAAGGTGGCATGCTTCAATCGTCAGCTCTAACCCTGCTGAATCTGGGGCTGTATATAAAAAATAAATGTTCGTTCCATACACCTTATTGCTAATCCCGGCTGATCCGGCCGCTTGAACTTTTGACAACAACAATCACTTTTCTATTGTGGCATCAGATATTTTGTTTTATGACGTCAAAATTTTACGGGAACCTGTGTGATATCCAGTAATGGCGGACAAATAGCGATAAGGTGTACTCTTGTTAACCCCCTGTCACGTCCACACCACATTGTTTGCACCTTAGACCATTCTCATCCTGGATATGTTCCCACCCTGGACAGTTTAAAAAAATATTTCATTTGCTAAAGAAAGTTGACAATATGTTTGGAATGGTAATTTTTAAATTGTCTAAACTGTTCAATACATTATTGTAAACCTACACTTCTTTTGATAATTTAATAAACAATTTTTTATATGCAACTAAAAACCCAACTAAAAATTCAACCAATAATTAAATAAAAATTTGATGCAAATGGACACGGCAGGCATATGTGTTTTGGAACATACAGACCTGATACATGTACCCCCTTTTTGAAAGCATCTGGTTCTTCTTCTTCTTCTTCTTTAAGTTTTCCAGTTTTCCATCTGAATAAAGATGATTAATAACTGGTGCATACGTGGCCTATTTATTAAAATTAAGTTTATATTATAGTTATTTACAAACGGTGCAAAGAACAGATGTAGTGATTAAAACTATGTACATGAGATGAAGTTTTTTTAAATAATAGTGGAGAGAACAGCATATGTTAGCTGATCTCTGAAAGAGTCGACTGTCTGTGTATTTACTACTGAGGTTGGTAAAAGATTCCATTGAGTTATTGTGTATGGGAAAAATGAAAATCTGTACGAGTCTTTTGATGTATAAATGTGTCTGAAGGTGTGAGAATGATGTTTTCTGGTTCTTGAGTCTGATGGAATGAGAATTGTGCTAGATGGTATAGCAACAAGATGATGTGTGATCTTGTACATCATAACCAGTCGTGCACGCAGTCTGCGTTGTGTTAAAATAGTCCAGTTTAGTGTGTTCAGCATGTTTGATACACTACTAGTATTATGATACCTGTTGCAGGCATACAGAGCAGCTCGCCTTTGGACCATCTCTATCTTTGAAATAGATTCTGAAGTGTGGGGGTCCCAAACTGAGCAAGAGTATTCAAGTTTGGGACGGACAAGTGCTTGGTATGCCTGGCTCTGGTTGAGTGCTATTCAACTGAATAATTGTGATCAGCAATATCTCTATTTTTCTGCCATAGCTGGACTTCACTAAGTTTCCCTTACAAGTTACAATGTGTTGGTCACAATAAAAATGACTGATGCCACAAAGGAAATGTGATCATGGTGATTTTTGTATGACACCAATAGTTCAAATGTACCGACGGTTACCATATCTATATTAATAGGGTGCAAACATTAATCCACCATTCTGCCTCTGATGAAGGTCCCTTTTGGACCGAAACTGGTAAGGCTATGAAACATCACCAGGCGCTGTTAATTATGTGTATTGGTATATCTATAATACTAAAATTACGAGGTCCAATTTGTCAGCCGTCATCACGTAAAAATGATGAATCAAAGAATTCAACTTTATATATAACTAATATAGTACAAAGGTGTAGATTAAAAATTACACCACTCCAGGCCCTTTTGTTTTCCACGTAATTAATATTGCCAATAATTAAGAAGTTCGGGGTAGAGTCCGATACCGATACCAATAGTATATTCACCTGTTACCTACATTGTATTACCTTTTCTGTACGTTCCGCATCTGACAGGCGCACCACCAAACGGTGTATTTAGGATTGATATGCTATATACACTGGTCATTATCACAGGGTTGACACTACTAAATTTAATCATTTAATCAGTAAGACTTTCTAAGATAACAATACGAATACTAAAAATCTGGACTAAAAGGTACAGTTTTCAATTTGTTAGCGGGCATGACGTAAAACAGTGAATCAAAGAATTCAACTTTATTTATAACTAATATAGGACAATGCTGTTGATTAAAAAATACTCCATTCCAGGACCTTTTGTTTTCCAAATAATTTATATTACCAATAATTGATAAGTTCCAGTTCGACGGGTTCAAACAGAAAGATTTGAAAGCAGAGAAAACTGTGTATCTTATAATCGGCATGACTTTATCAAATGACAATACTAAAACTAAAATAAGGCTCGCGCATAGTTATATACTTTAATTCAGTCACGGACCCGCGATATCACGGGTGTGTTCTAGTATACTATATTTTTATGCTTTTATATTTTTCTCACTGATACACATAGTTAATATGGCTTCTACTAATGAAAGCTCCATTTGGAGTTAATGTGTTTAGAGACCACTTATATCAGTACACCTATTGCCTATTGTTCCCTATACATGCTGTAGGCTCTGTTCACATATAAATAACACATTACAGTCTTCACGAAGAACTGTTAAATATACAGGCCCAGAGCTCAGTTTTGAATTTTTTTAGTTACAAATGTAGATTATGTTGGCCTGTAGATATAATTTTCACAGGCATGATAACAATTTTACAAGCCTGGGCTGCCACTCAGCGTGAAGACTGACATTATACAAACATAAACCTATAAGATTCATGTCCCGTTATACTTTTTTCAAACACATTCACTGTATACTTATTTTATAATTTCAACATAAAATATATGCAAACTATTACATTATAGATATTAAGTTATATTAAATACAGTTTAATTTTGTTTTTGCCTGCCATGAATGAGTTACACTTACAATGTAATATATATATATTATATGAAAGCATTAAAAGAAGTTCATGTTGTAAAAGTTTTAGACAAACATGCTGGTTGTATATGAACAAGTACAGTATGAAATTGATTTTTGCTTATTTCTCTTAAGAGAATTTTATATAAAGTTTGATATATGATGATGCTTAATTGTTGAATGAGAATACCGCTGTTGACTTATATATAACATTTTTTTTATTTGCAGGACTTAACAGCTAGCCATGACCTCTAAGGTGGACATGTCCTTAGAAAAAGGGACAACCCCTTCTCTTCCTGCTTTGAGGGAAGGACAAAGCAGTTTGATAGCCCCCCTGCATGGTCCCCAATCAGTGACACCTAGACAGAAAGCATCACAATGGGCACTAGAAACAAGACGCAGGTTTGTTGGAAAAGATAAGGTTTTCTTTGAAACCAAACATTATACAAGACATTAATTATATAATATTACTCTATGTTACAAAGTTCTTTAGGTTTTACTCTTTATTTGGATATGTCACATATAATGGGCAACCACTTGATTTTGAGGTTACAATGTCTAGGTCAAAGTCATTATAAGTTACCTAGGACAGATAAAAAATTATAATGCAAAGTAGTTAACTGATCATAACACTATAAACTTACTTTGGTTTTGAATAAAGATATGAATGATGTTGGGATATAGGATGTTGGGATCTATAATGAGAGGTCAATCTCTATGGATTCCGATGTTGGGATATATGAGAGGTCGATCTCTATGGATTTCTAGGCCTGTGTGTTAAAGTACATGTAAACAGTTAATAAAAATAAAACAAACTGCATGTAAGTGCATGATAGTTTTTGTCGAGCCTTCGACTTTAGTTGAAAAAGCGAGACTAAGCAATCCTACATTCTGTTGGCGTCGGCGGCGTCAACAAATATTCACTCTGTGGTTAAAGTTTTTGAAATTTTAATAACTTTCTTAAACTTTACTGGATTTCTACCAAACTTTGACAGAAGCTTGTTTATGATCATAAGATAGTATCCAGAAGTAAATTTTGTAAAAATAAAATTCCATTTTTTCCGTATTTTACTATAAATGGATTTAGTTTTTTCTGCGGGGAAACAAAACATTCACTCTGTGGTTAAAGTTTATAGAATTTTAATAACTTTCTCAAACTATCCTGGGTGTGTACCAAACTTGGACAGAAGCTTGTTTATGATCATAAAATAGTATCCAGAAGTAAATTTTGTAAAAATAAAATTCCATTTTTTCCGTATTTTACTTTTATAAATGGACTTCAGTTTTTTTCTGCGGGGAAACATTACATTCACTCTGTGGTTAAAGTTTTTAGAATTTTAATAACTTTCTTAAACTATCCTGGGTTTGTACCAAACTTGGACAGAAGCTTGTTTATGATCGTAAGATAATATCCAGAAGTTAATTTTGTAAAAAATAAAATTCCATTTTTTCCGTATTTTACTTATAAATGGACTTAGTTTTTCTGCGGGGAAACATTACATTCACTCTGTGGTTAAAGTTTTTAGAATTTTAATAACTTTCTTAAACTATCCTGGGTGTGTACCAAACTTGGACAGAAGCTTGTTTATGATCATAAAATAGTATCCAGAAGTAAATTTTGTAAAAATAAAATTCCATTTTTTCCGTATTTTACTTTTATAAATGGACTTCAGTTTTTTTCTGCGGGGAAACATTACATTCACTCTGTGGTTAAAGTTTTTAGAATTTTAATAACTTTCTTAAACTATCCTGGGTTTGTATCAAACTTGGACAGAAGCTTGTTTATGATCGTAAGATAATATCCAGAAGTTAATTTTGTAAAAATAAAATTCCATTTTTTCCGTATTTTACTTATAAATGGACTTAGTTTTTCTGCGGGGAAACATTACATTCACTCTGTGGTTAAAGTTTTTAGAATTTTAATAACTTTCTTAAACTATCCTGGGTTTGTACCAGACTTGAACAGAAGCTTATTTATGATCGTAAGATTGTATCCAGAAGTAAAGTTTGTAAAAAGATTACTCCGTTTTTTCTGTAATTTCCTTTAAATGGACTTAGATTTTCTTACAATCATAAAATAGTAACAAGAGGAATATTTTTATTGATTTTTTTCCTCATTGTTGTTGAGCCTGTGATTTACAGCAAAAATAGGCGAGACACTGGGTTCCGCGGAACCCTTACAATTTTTTTTTTATTATAATTCCAGGACCAATTTGCATTAGTTTAGAAACACATATTTTTCCTTTATTCAAAACAAATTAGTTTCAGCTAGATGTAGAATTATTATTATTTTAATTCTCATTATATCTTAATGATAATTGTAAAATTAATGATTATTGAAATATAAATAGCCTTATATATCTTTATTCTCAATAAACCATATTACATAGGTATAGAGAAGGCAAATGAATTATGTACAATATTTACAACAAGACAGAACAAACAAAATAGTTGCTAATACAATATACGAAGTCCATTTCAGCCAGGAGCACATACACCTGTGTTAATAATCTTTATGAATTTACATAGTTTAATCAATTCTGATTTGTTTTTTGAAGACATAATCTGATTGTATTTGACAATATTTGCATTTTTTAGATAATAATTTGACATACAATGTTTCCTGTTTTCTTCAAAGTATTTACATTCTAATATATAATGCATTTCATCACCAATATCATTTTTATTACATAGAAGACAAATTCTATTGTTTCTAACTATATTGTTCCATCTACCCTGTTCAATAGGGAGCTTGTGATTTGTGGTCCTAAATCTACAAAAATCAATAGACAATTTGTTCCCAAGAATTTCAAAATAACCTTCTTTTCCAAAAAAATCTTTAAAAAGTCTGTAATTTATTGCTTTTGGCGAGTTTTCAAGTAAAGAATGCCAGACTTGTACATACTGATCTTTAAGTCTAAGTTTGACGAATGAAACTAACCACTTACAATTTATAAAAGATTGCGTTTCCCATACTTTTGGGATACCACATTCGTTCAGAATAGTCTTTATTCTGTTTAACCATGAAAAATTCACATTGTCATTAATAGACATGTGATAACACAATTTATATAAAATATATGATAGTTTTGTCTCTTTACCAGAGTTTAATTTCCCCCAAAATGAAATCAATCTAGTTTTTATGTCCAATTCTATAGGATAGCTCCCAAGCTCCCAATAAATCATATAAGAGGGTGTAGATGTTTTCAGACTTAATAACAATTTACAAAATTTTAGATGTACCCTTTCAATCATGTCGTTATTGCCAATACCCCATACTTCACAACCATACAGTAGTATTGGCTTTACCATTTTATCAAATAAATCCAGCTGACTACATATAGAAAGATTATGTAGTCGACCTAGTCTAAACACTTCGTACAGAGCCTTGGTAGCTTTTTCTACATTAAACTGTTTTGTTTTATTGAAGTTGCCTGTTCTTGTGAGAACTATTCCTAAGTAGTTAAATTCATCAACAATATCCAGTTTTTTGCCATTAAATAAAAATTGAAAATCACATGATGGTCGTCTCCTTGAAAAAACCACGACCTTTGTTTTATCAACATTTACTTTAAGCTTCCATACATCTGTGTAATCTTAGAAACAATCTAAAAGTTTTTGGAGTTCAGTTTCTGATTCGGCCATCAAAACAGTATCATCAGCGTACAAAATGATAAAAAGTTTAAAAAAAATGTCAAGTTTTTCCTCAAGCTCCTTTGACACTGACTTTAGGCCCTCTAGGTTACAATTTTGCAAAAAAGAATCAAGATCATTTAAAAATAAAGAAAAAAGAAAAGGCGATAAATTTTCGCCTTGTCTAACACCGTTACTACATGGGAAGAAATCAGATAAGGCATTGTTATATGAAATACATGACTTTGTACCTTGATACATATTTACAATTACATTATACATACATCCATTCATATTGTTTAAAAGCATTTTGTACCACAGTGCATCTCGCCATATCGTGTCAAAAGCCTTTTCGAAATCGACGAATGCACAAAATAGTTTTTTCTTTTTTAGTTTTAAAATTTCAAACAATGTATGAATCACAAATAAATTATCGGTTGTTGAATAACCCTTCCTAAAACCACATTGGTTTTCGTTTAAAATCATGAATTCTTCAGAGAAAAGATTTAGTCTCTCGCATAAAATTGCGGTGAAAAGTTTCCTCATACAACTCAAAATGGTAATTGGTCTCAAATTTTTGGGGTCCAACTTGTTACCTTTATTTTTATAAACAGGCTTAATGTAACCAACTAGCCAACTGTCAGGTATAATACCAGTGCGAAATATAATGTTAAATAGTTTTTCGTAAAATTCAATGAATAAACTAGCTGTAGACTTGATATATTCATTTATAATACGATCATCCCCAAATGCTTTATCATTTTTCAGGTTTTTGATCCCCTTAAGAATTTCGTCTTTAGAAATTCTTCTGTTTAGATTTTCATTAAGCCTATCGACATCATTCGGGTTTAGAGTTGGAATATTTGTATTTTCTTTAATTTCTGGGGCGGCGTTCAGATTTTTGAAAAAATCGAATAATTTGTTGATAGGGATGTCAGGTTGGGCTCTCTTTTTTCTACTGTTAAGAAATTTCCAATACTCTTTTGAGTTATTGGATCTCAATGTGTTTATTTTTTTCGCCATTTTTTTTCTATGAGCAATAATTAGAGTATTACCAGATGATTTTCTTTTATTAGAATTAACAATTGTATGGAGGCTAATGAAGTGAAGAAAGAAGATGTTTTAATGTTAAAGAAAGATCTTGTAGCAGTTTTTATAACTGCTTTACAACAAGACAGGTAATTTTTATACAACCTTGAACTCTGACCTATATATAGTATACTGGTACCTCTTGTTCAAGAGGTCATATGGCTTTAATGTGTAAACGAATGACATTGAAACATAACATTATTTTTGATATTCTACTTACACAAATATTTTTTTACGGTGGTATGGGAGTCTAAAATAAAAGTGATAGAATTTGTTCAAACTTTGGCAAAACGTAGTATCTATTGATAGATGTTGAAAAATATAATAAAAATGATAGGTCAATGCATTTTATCAAGCTACAGGATGTGACAAAATGAAACATTTTGTATGGATTATACAGCAAAAAACACCATTTTGTGATTAGAAACTAAACAAAATGATAGAATTGTTAAATACTTAGGGAAAAGATTGCTTTCAGACAATGCTTTGAAAATATCAAAAGAAAAGATAGGGTCACCATACGTTATTTCCGGCTAAAATACAAAATAGGAAAATTCCATGTATAATCCTTCAGAAAATGCACTGTTTTAAAGTTACCTTCCCTGAAAAGGCCAATTTGAAAAAAAAATAAAACAACCAAAAATAATCAACATTGGCAAAAATATTAATATTTATAAGTTATATTGTTATAAATTGGTTCTTTTGAATGAAAATTTACATTGAATATCTGCACTCCAGCATCAAATTTTGCTAATTTGATAGAAAATAGTGACCTTTGGTTCTCTGTTTTTTACAATCTAAGATGGAGGAAGACACCCATACCACCTTAAATATCTTAGTTATCAAAGGTACCAGGCTTATAATTTAATATGCCAGACTCGTGTTTTGTCTACATACAGTACACACAGAGAGGATGTAATCTCATACTCCCAACACAGATTCTGGTGTAACACAGTGTCACACTGTGAAACACAGATTTTCCCTCCCAAAAAACACCAAGTAATTACTCCCATCTGGGAGGGTTTTATGACCTGTTGATTGCCGGTAAAAGTAATAAAAATCAGCAAAGCATGACTACATGGTCTGACAGTGACATATAATTACATGTCAACTATTCTCTCACTTCTTCCTATTTCAACCATTTCCTATTTAGTTTTATTTCTGAAAGCTATAAAATAAATTAATGAAATGATTTCAAAAAATTATATACAAAAAGTATTTTTAGATTGGAAAATTATTTACATTCTTTCAAAATCTCAAAATTAAGAATGGCAACTTGATATTTACAATAAGTTTTAAATCATTTTAAACATATGGATATTAATGTATACATGGTTTAAAAAATAAAAGTAATGATACAAAAATAAATAAATAAAAATAAAATATAAAATAATGTAGATAAATTTCATATATTATATTTTATGTAAAAATAAATAATTAATAAATTCAATATATGTCTTTATTTTCTATTAATTATACTTCATTTACAGATGGTTTTTGTTTTTTTAATTATGTTCTTTAGTCATGAAAAACCAACACTGTCAGAACAAATGCTGAATATATTTTTAATAAATATTTTTAAATAAGTTGTGCAGGATTCTTTAATAAAATCAGATTATAATATATCTCTGAGTAAATTTAACAAATCTGACACTTTTCATCTTTTTTTGTGATTGTCATTTAATGACAGGAAACGCTAGAAATGTTTATTGTATTCATCAACTTCAGGCACACTTCAAAGGTAAACATAGCAATAAAAATCATGGTGTTGGGAGAAACCACACCAAGGTAATAAACAATTTAGGAGTTTTAGGGAGGAATTACTCCAAGTTTCTCCCAATTTCCTCCCAAAATTTGGAGAAAGTTGCTGGAGTTTCCTGGTGTGACACCAAGTTTTTACACAGTGTAGGGAGTATGAGATTACATCCTCTCTGTGTGTACTGTATAAGACTCATCAGTGATGCCCAGATCAAAGAAGTTTGACAGCCAAACAAGTACAAAGTTGAAGTGCATTTATGACCTAAAATTACAAAAAGTTGAAATGATTTTCAGTGTGAAATAATGTTTATTTATTAAATCAGAGTTCATACAATATTTTTGTGTTGTAGTCGAGATTCCTGGGTTTACCTCCATGAAGTATTAGGAATAGTAGAACCTTATAAAGTATACCTTGAGAAGTTTGACCTTAAAACAGAAGTAAGTTATATTTTATATGGTAGGTAGACATTATTTTTTTACAATGAGATAATTTGAAAAAAGGACAAAGATCTATGAAGTTTAAAAGCACCAATTTAAGACCATTGTCACAAGGAAACGGGAATTGAAAGAACAAAAGACATGTTGACCAGTACCACCTAATTAAACCATTTTCAATATTTTATTTCAGATGTACCATTACATAGAAAGACTGATTCACCATGCCGACAACAACAAAGAAAAACTTTTTGATCTACAGTTAGCAGATTCCTTGTCAAAGATATTCTCTAAGGTATTTTATCTCTCTGAGCTGATATACTTAAAATTGATTTCTTAATGCCCAGTAGCAAATATTTCATGCATATTTTAGAATAGAACAACTAGTCTGTCTAAGCTACTGATTCCTTGTCAAAATTATCTATCAAAATGTAAAAAAGGAACTACACTATTGTCTGTATCAACTATCTAAGAGAGACCAAGATTTGAACATAGAAATTTAATAATGAATAGTTTGGATTCAAAGTTCAAAACACCTTTACAGACAGAGGAAAAGTATTCCATTATCACTTTATAATTAATGCATGTAAAAGTTTACTTACTTCTGTATAATGTATATTCAATTTCTTTGTACAATGTAATATTTTTTAGTAATTTTTTGTATTTTATTTTAAGGAAGTAGATAAGATTCGACAAATTGGAGCCTTTCCTGCCAGGAATTATTGTGCTGTACCTCCAGCTCCAGTTATGAAGATCAGTGCTGGTTCTCCCAAAAAGTCCATGCAGTCACCCAGGGCATATTTCCAGCTTCCTGATGGGACAAATCCGTATAAAACTCATGTTTCGGTAGGTTGTCCTCAAGTTTTGTAACTTTTTTGTATAATTGCAACGATTTAAAAAAGGACCAAAAGAAAACTTTCACTCTTCATGCTTAATCTAGTGAAAAAATTGTTAGGAAAATAGGAAAAAGTCACCTTTCATGCAAATGAAAAGAACACTTCATAATTTGTTTGCCTCAGAAGTGCTTTTCTTGATTCACCTTCATCAGAAATAGTATAAACCAAATGTTTAAAAGTATTAAGCTTTTTTTCTATATGATCAAAAAGAATTTCAAAATTAATAAAAAAATCAGCCACACCAAGGGAGACAGAACATAATTATTAATTTCTTTATTTATGGACAGAATTTAGAAAATATGTTATAAATCATGTCAGTACTAAAATACTGACTACTGAGAAGATGATACTTTCATGGACTGACAGCCCACCAGCAGGGTATCAACCTTGCCATATTATATGCAAAAAAGAACCTATATATTTTGCATTTCTGAAGTGTCCTGATGTTTTTCTTTCCATTGTGATCTTAGTTCTATAAAACATGCAAAATTTACCGTTTTTGTCAGTAATATATACACCAAAGTGAGGTAGACATTCAACATGCAGAGAAATAAAAATTTACATTGTATATTTTCAGCACAGAGAAGATAAATACATGCTGGCTAAACCATTAACAATAAGAGATATGAGCAGGTCAATTGCAGATGTAGCGGCAGAGTTAGCTGCTCGTAAGTACTCAATCTCATATTGCTGGAGAAATAGCATTAAAAGTTTATTATTTATACCTGCCTTGCTGTAGGTAAAAGCAGGTCTAGTAAATGCTTGACCCTGTCCGTCTGTCTGTTTGAAAGAAATTGGTAAGAAAGCTTTTGTCCAAGTTTTTGCTTCTTTGAAAGGGGATCTGCGAAATTTTACAAGGATAATTTTGTCTAACTTTTCTTGGCTTCTGTAAAAGGGAATGATTAAATATTTGATCTGGAGCTTAATAATTCTGAGTAGTAGTTAGTAGGCAATGTTTATGATAGCTGTGCTTTCACTTCCCAGGTTTTGGTTTTGTGCTTGTAATTAACAATCTTATTCATTTGACAATTTTGTTTTGTATTTTGAAGTCATTTTCTTGTTTTGTGTGGGCTTTACAATACTCTCTTGGTTCTTTGTACTGTTCATGTTCAGTTGTTGTATCCAGAATGTATACTTTTCATCTTCTTTTGCTTATATTTTAGATATTTTTAAAATGACATTTTTTTTGCAAATTTGTAGTGGTTGTATGCATATTGTTATCAAGTTACTTTTTTTAAAATATGTTTTCTTCTCTAGATTAACCTATGCCCTGAAGACCCATTGGTGTGTTTGTTGTCTATTTGACATATTCCCCATTTCCATTCTCAATTTCATTTAAATTTCTTTAATAAAAACACTTTCAGAAAATTAAAAAAATATGATGTTTCCAAATATCTGACATCCTATTTTAATTCTATCTTTAAATAGGAGAGTCTATATGGAGTCAGCATTATGGAACAGTAACCCAGGCATTAAGGACAGAGATACCAGAAGATGATGAAGTAAGTATTATAAAGTATATTAGGATGCTACATAAGTGGTCAAGGGGTCAAATATTAGTATTTACTTACATAACAAAAGGGAAATTATTTTAGAAATTTTGAAGGATTAATGTAAAGGTCAACATTATTCTTGTGGTCTTAGGTTGGACTGAATTATGTTATATATTTTTTATTTCAATTGTGTTTCATTACATAAAAAAATAAGTTATATAAAAAAGCTAGTATTTTCTTTGATTGAAAGGAGAGGATTTTCAGTCCCAAAATATAACAATTTGTATGCCATTTAATTTGACCAAAGTCTTATGTTTAATCAGAAAATTATTTAATCATTTGATTTAAACTTTATAGGAAAAACCTGAAAAGGAACCAGTTTCAAAAGCTTCAACGCCCAGGAGTTCTCTGACGTCTCTGTATGGAAAGAAAGAGAAAAAGACTCCTAGAATTGAGGTCAGTTGGAACAAGTTTGACTCACACTTAAACATTATGAGAAAACAATTGAAATTACGAATTTTTTTTGAAATCTTACTAAATTAAGATAAAATAATGACAACTAATTAAAATTCAGGGGACACAAGCCACATCAAAATTTTTATAAGGCACAGTTGTGCTATTATATACTGGATGTTTAGCAGTTTAAATCATAATAAAACTTATGAATACTTCTACAAATGTGTATGCATGGTGAATGACATTTCAAAATCAACAATAGCAAGTTTGTGTTTAATTATGTGTTTTTGATAAACCTTTCATTTTCAGACTCAAAAGTAATAGATAAAAACTTTCACATTTTAATATGTTTTAAAGACCCTGCTTGACAAATTCTTTAAAATGAATTTTAAAAGCTTTATAGTTACAGTTATATACATTTTCTGACGAAAAATTGATTATAAACTGACAATGATTAACAGTATTTGTTTATTACAGGAGGAGAAAGTACTTGTGATGACTGGACGAGAAGCCGTAGAATACTTCGCCAAACTTCATCATGTGGGAAAAATAGAATCAATTCATTTTAACATAGTTCCACATAGACATTATAATCCCTATGACTTGATATCTGTACAGAAAAACAAGGTAAATCATATCTATAAAGACATTATAACCTGATATTCTTCTATAATCAAGAAAATTGAAAATATGTGTACACCAAAAATTACTTCAATGAAGAACATTCCCCACAGAACCATGTACAATTACTTGGAACATATTTTATAACAACAGGGATTTCAAGCTCACTTTCAGAGTTTAAAAGTTTTTGTTTTGGAAGAAGTGTGTTTTGATTAAGTTTCAAACTCTTTTACATATGTAAATATAGGCATTTTAGGTAACCGTTTTGATTCCCAAGGGGAGATAATTTGTGTGTGTAAGAAGAAAGGATAACAGCCAAAAAAATGTTTAAAGAAATATGACAGTTCATAATAAACTTAATTATATGCAAACATTCATTTATAATAGATCAATAATATGATTGTTTTTCAAACAATTCTGTCAAACAAGCAAAGAATCTCTAGAAGCCAAACTTGCTACTTTATAATACCAGACACATAATGCTATTTTTATGCCCCACCTACGATAGTAGAGGGGCATTATGTTTTCTGGTCTGTGCCTCCGTTCGTTGGTCCGTCTGTGCCTCCGTTCGCTTCAGGTTAAAGTTTTTGGTCAAGGTAGTTTTTGAAGAAGTTGAAGTCCAATCAACTTATAACTTAGTACACATGTTCCCCATGATATGATATTTCTAATTTTCATGCCAAATTAAAGTTTTGACACCAATTTCATGGTCCACTGAACATAGAAAATGATAGTGCAAAGTTCAGGTTAAAGTTTTTGGTCAAGGTTGTTTTTCATGAAGTTAAAGTTACATCAACTTGAAACTTAGTAGACATGTTCCCTATGATATGATCTTTCTAATTTTAATGCCAAATTAAAGTTTTGACCCCATTTTCACGGTCCACTGAACATAGAAAATGATAGTGCGAGTGGGGCATCTGTGTACTATGGACACATTCTTGTTATTTATATTTTACAGGTGAACACAGAACATTATGTATTCTCTACATTTGGAGTTTTACATGTGTACCCAGATCAACCTTCAGAAACTATGAGTTTATCTGACTGGCAAAGAGAAGCAGTCCTGTGGAACGCTGTTTCTAAAATACCTTTTTTCAAAAACTTTCTCGTCATGAAGAGTTTTCAAAAGTAGGTTTATCTTATTAGATTAAGAAGAAAATAATGAAATAATTAGTTTAAAAAAGCAGAGATAACTTTTTTTTGTACCCTAATCTATGTTACTTTGCAAGAGTGTTATAAATAAGACTAAAATCGGTACACAAATTAATATACTGTACAGAAAATGTTGAAGATTTTACTATGTAAGTTGATTTTAAATGCTGGTAAGAAAGTTTAAACTGTGTTCTCAAACATTTTAATCCATTCATTCCTTATAGTTGAAATGATTTTACTGCTTTCAATTTGCATGATATTTATTGATTTGTTGATTGGGCACATATTTTTTATATAAATCTGTTAAAAAATATTATTATTTTTAATAAACGCAATAAGTTTTTTGTACTGATATAAGAATATTTCCTTTGTAGATGGAGATACAATAGAAATACTTTAGATTTTATGAGGAAAAGAGAAAAAGTGAATAATAGATTATTGCAAGCTGTTCCTGCCTTTGGTGCTGCTCTCATACAGGTTTCAAGGTAATGGAGGAGTGTCATTCTATAAGTTACAGATAGTAACCTCATATTTCCTTGCAGACCCAAATGGAGAAAAAAAACACAAAAATCTAGTTTACTTTCACATATTCTCCAGAAACAATTACATACAACATGTTCTTGAACAAATGGATATCAGACAGTTTAACAAAAAAATAAATTCATTTATCAGCTTTTATTCATATAAATTTATATATATATATATATAACAATATAAAGAGATGTGATATGATTGCCAATGAAACTACTATCCACCAAAGTTTAAGTAAAGTGGATGTTAGCAATTTAAGGTAACCGTACAGTGTATAACAATAAGAAAAACCCATATTGTAATGTTGGCTGCAAAAGACATGAATAAAATTATGAAACAAATCTAACTGCATAATCTATATCAAAGCAATTTACGAAAAACAAAAATATGACCGATTGTGAACCCAAAGAAAAGTATTGAACTACAGGCTTCTGACTTGGAACCTGCACATACAGAATGTAGCTCAACCATACCCTAACCTGGGACAGTGGTGTTGAAGAGCTTAATGAGAAATAAAATGCCTGTATTCCTGAAAAAATGCAGCTTTTTTTTTTAAATTTCAAAAATGAAAAATTATGTTTATTTTTCTTCTTTTAGTATACTGTAAAACACTCATATTGATAACAATTACAAAATAATAATTAGCTTGACTAAATTATTTTGACATATCTGTCATTTGAGGTTTTGGTTTTAACATATTTGTGGATTGGTATTTAATTTTTGTCAAGGGTGGTGTTATACTTCTTCTGTAAACTTGTGTCTTTAATTTTACCATTGTATATTTCAGCATTTATGATATAGTACCTTTTAGCTGGAGATTATAACGTTGTTTTTTTTTACAGGTTACTAAAAGAACTTGTCACTGTTAAATTTTTACCCATTGAAAAAGAGTAAGTACACAATGCCATATATATATATATATTGAATATGAAGAGGAATGTAATCTACTCACATAGGAAAATATCTCACAAATATTCACAAATCTATCATATATTTCCATACTTTTTAGGTGTTGCACATTCTCTATTGAAAATAAATAATTCAGTGATGGAAATGATATTTATTTTAGTGTTTGTCTTTCAGTAAAGTATACTTATTACCAGAATTTGAGAGTGAAGTCAACTACAAGAACATGCAAGCAGAGAAAGTAATAGAAAAATTCTTTGGGTAAGTAGAAAATTATATAATTTATTGTCAGAATTCTGGTGTCATAAGATACCAAAGGGCAGATTGAGGTGGGCTAGGATATCCCCATTCCCCTTTTTATGGAGCAAGAGCTATTACAAGTTTTACTCCTAACATTGTCTACTCTCCTTCCCCCTATTTTTTCAAAATCCTGAATCCACGTCTTTGTAAGAATTTTGGTTGTAATCTTCTTTTTACATTTCTAGACTTCAGGTGGATACATGTCAGTTAGATCGATGTAAGAAATCTCTTTGTTACTTTAAAACAATAGATTGCAAGGAAATCATTAAAATGTTTAGAATGTAAAACCTTTTGCCAGTACAAATATTGTAGAAACTCTAAAATAGAATGTATTACAATTACAAATATTGTAGAAACTCTAAAATAGAATATATTACAATTACAGATATTGTAGAAACTCTAAAATAGAATATATTACAATTACAGATATTGTGGAAACTCTAAGATAGAATGTATTACAATTACAGATATTGTAGAAACTCTAAAATAGAATATACATGTATTACAATTACAGATATTGTAGAAACTCTAAAATAGAATATATTACAATTACAGATATTGTAGAAACTCTAAAATAGAATGTATTACAATTACAGATATTGTAGAAACTCTAAAATAGAATATATTACAATTACAGATATTGTAGAAACTCTAAAATAGAATATATTACAATTACAGATATTGTAAGATGATGGTGGATGTTACTGCTGAAGCTTCATTCAAGAAACTACATCACTGTGAAGAACAAGTAAAAAAGAAAGCTGTATTGTAAGTAACCTCTCCACATATATCAACAGGTATTAGTATAGATATAGGAACCACATATATCAACAGGTATCAGTATAGATATAGGAAGATGTGGTATGAGTGCCAATGAGACAACTCTCCAATATATCAACAGGTATAAGTATAGATATAGGAAGATGTGGTATGAGTGCCAATGAGACAACTCTCCAATATATCAACAGGTATAAGTATAGATATAGGAAGATGTGGTATGAGTGCCAATGAGACAACTCTTCATCTAAGTCACAATTTATAAAAGTAAACCATAGGTCAAGGTTCGGTCTTCAACATGGAGCTTAGGTTCACACCAAACAGCAAGCTATTAAGGGCCCCAAAAAAATTACTAGTGAAAAAGCATTCAAATAGAAAAACCAACGGTCTAATCTATATAAAAAAAAAACGAGAAACACTTAACACTTATGAACTACATCAACAAAGAACAACTACTGACCATATTAACATGATATTACATATACTCTCTATGTTGATTAACACAACAAATAATTTGTTTGATCAGAATAATATTAAAATTGCTATTTGTTAAACTTAAACATAAATATTAAGAAAGGATTCAGGATATCTACAGAAGTATATCATTTACTAAGGAATGAATAGGGGATTTTTTTTTTGGAGGATATTAAAGTCATAAAATAAAATAAAATGTCAGATTTCTTTAGTTTGTAATGGTTCGATACTAATGAGATATTTAAATATTCCAGTTCTAAAGACTCCCTTCACCTGCAGAGGATAAAGCATGAACAAAGACAAGTTAACCTTATCAAAGCCAGGAATGAAACAGGGTATGTGTATTACTTCCAATAATTTCTAGATTTGAATATTGAGTGTTCACATTGCAATACAATACCATTACAAATGTATACTTAATTATGACATTAATAATTTGCCATGAAACAGAAGATATTGGTAATATATGATTTATTGGAATAATTTCACTGAACATTTTAAAGTCATGGGTATTATGTCTGTTCTCACATTTCAAATTTTATATATTTTCAAATTAACTAATCAGCATCATATTAGGAGTAATGCAGGTCAACATAAAGTTAAATATTATTTTTGAATTTTAGTTTTAAATTGCTATGACATAATACAACTGTTAATTTTATAGTTTATTTTTTGGAGAGAAAAAAATCTATGTGTCAAGTATTTTTCAAAGTTTTTGGTATTCAAACCTTATTAGATATCTTGGTAACTTTGTATAATTCTATTTTTTGTTTCAGTCGTCTTGGTAACTTTGTCAAGCTAACAGATCAGCTGATTGTAGAACACATGTATGAGATTTGTAAGACACAAGTTATACAGTTTGTTAATGAAGTGTTAAAGAACCATTCAGAAACTGAAGGATTCTTCAAAGTTTTCCTGGTTTTTACAAAGCAAGGTCAGTAAACAGATAGTATTATACCTTATGATCTTCTAGTTGATTTCTAATTTATAAACTGGTAATGTCACTGGGTTTGATAGTTAGAATATTACAGGATTTGGAAAGTCTGATTAAATAAAATTGATGGTGATGAAATTAATAGTATTGACATCAAACATTTCATCTTAAAAATGATATCTTGTAAGGGTTCTGAAGTGTTGGATCAAACAAATATGCATATAAATAAAAGGAGATGTATGATATTATATATCGTGGGGCAGCACCACAAAAACAGACATTTAGAGGTCAATATATAGTCCTTAATGTAAGACAGGTGTCTGAACAAAATAACAAACCATAAAACAAATACCTATATACCATAAGGCAGCAACACAAAAACAGACATTTAGAGGTCAATATATAGTCCTTAATATAAGACAGGTGTCTGAACAAAATAACAAACCATAAAACAAATACCTATATACCATAAGGCAGCAACACAAAAACAGACATTTAGAGGTCAATATATAGTCCTTAATATAAGACAGGTGTCTGAACAAAATAACAAACCATAAAACAAATACCTATATACCATAAGGCAGCAACACAAAAACAGACATTTAGAGGTCAATATATAGTCCTTAATATAAGACAGGTGTCTGAACAAAATAACAAACCATAAAACAAATACCTATATACCATAAGGCAGCAACACAAGAACAGACATTTAGAGGTCAATATATAGTCCTCAATATTAGACAGGTGTTGGAACAAAATAACAAACCATAAAGCAAATACCTATATACTATGAGGAATAATATATGAAAATATTTGTCAAGATATTTTTACAAACTTTAAAGGTGCATGTAATTTTATCTCGTTCTAAAATTTATATCGATCATATATTTTTGTTTAGATACCCTTGGACTGTCACCAAGTAAGGACAAATTAATAAAAGCATTATCTAGTACTCTGAAGGGCATTCCTAAGGTGCTGTGCTCTAATGCAATTCCTATAGATGGTTCCCTGCCTGATTATCATACAGAGGAAACAGATCATATTAAGTCTGAAGCGGCTGAAAAGTAAGTGAGGACATGATTAATCCAGTCGTTTATTTAATTATGTTTTGTTTTGTAAGTAAGTTATTTGTTTTATGATATATAGATAAAGTAAGATGTGGTGTGAGTGCCAATGAGACAACTCTCCATCCAAATAACAATTTATAAAGGTAAACCATTATAAGTCATATGTTTTTATTGTATTTTTAGTGTACAATAATTGAAACTTGTTTTCTTTTCTCCTTCTAACACAGTTATCGAAGAAATAACTTTATGGGTAGTCATGAACAATTTCAAGTTATGTTAATGCTGAGACCTTGTTACACATTCTAGACCTCAATTTAATTCAATGTGAGGTTAAATTTTAGAATGTGTACTGTTTTTTCTGTAGCTTGCAGCTGTGCATTACAGGTTAGCAATATTTGGTATCAATGATATAAAGACCTTACTAGATAGTCATTATCACTTGATGTTGACCCTCTTTTAATGCTTCAGTTCTCAGGTCAAATTATCCTGATCAGTTCTATACCTGGCTAACTCACTATATAATGATATATAAAAGAACAACAATATTTGTAAAGTGGATTACTGACCATGCAAGGGCTGTATAGCCAGTCAAGGTCGTTAAAAACTTCCATATGTTGTAAAGTGGATTAATTGTGAGTAGTATAGTCCAGTCTGCACTTTTTAACTACTAGTGCAAAGACCAATATTCTGACATTTTTCTTATTGGATCAAACAAAGTTTTGCAAAAACTTGCTAATCCAAAGGAAATTTTACTAATCTTGGGCATAGGATTAGTGGCTAACCGTGCAAACTGGTATACAAATGATAGAAATATGTTATATGACCTTTACCTAAATTTAACATTTAATAATTATGTTGTTTTGAATTTGATACTATATTGTTAGGTTTTAATTTGTCATTGAATTAAATACTCTTTGTTGATTCTTAATTTTCAATCAAATTATATTATAGACATGAGAGAAGAAAGAGTACAGCTGCTGCCACTATGGCTACTCTTAGACGAGAGAGTTTAACTACTTTAACAGTTAGTTCACAAAGACGGGACAGTGTGTTACCAGCTCAGTCACAGGCAGGGGAAACAGTGGCAGGTGATACCATTATAGAAGAGGAGGAGAATCAGGTTACTAAATCTATAGCAGGAGGAGATGATGAGGGTATTGGTATACCTGATTTACCTCAGCCTGGTAAGTGGAATATTCTAAGATATTAAGTTCAGTGCACATGCACACTCATATTCAATGGAAAGTAAGATTTTAACTGCCATATACCTTATTTAAGTATAACAAGGTATATAAAGATGGATATGATCTGCCAAATGATTAGTTGAAAGAGTTAATATTGCATATGTGATAGTGTCCCTATATGAATGATTTAGATTCTAAAAAGGGAAAAGCCTGTTCAACATGTTTGATGTTGACTTATTGGGATACAAATTCCTACTATAAAATCACAATAAAATTCTTTACCCCTGAAAAAATATTCTCTTTTGCAGATATAAAATCTAAAGAGGAGGATGAATTAGGTATTGCAACCCCAGACTTGGTACTTCATGATGATTCTACACAGCTAGTGGTTAGAGGAGAAGGCTTTATGGGACAATACAGTCCTCTGACTAAGGCTAATCTAGAGGAGAAATTACAACAAGAGTAAGCACACAGAAATCTTTTTTGATTACAAAAAACTTTTCTTATCTGTTGCTTAAAAAATCTCTTTCTGAAAATATTAATGTTAGTTATATGACCTATTATGTTATGATCAAAGAAGATTAACGTACCATATAATCTTTTATTTTAAAATGAAGCTTATAATGCATTAAAGATTTTGCTCATTGTTGGAGGCTGTGTGGTGGCTTGTAGTTGTTTACAGACTTGGTCCTTCTGACTCTGGAGGCTAGTTGTCTCATTGGCTATCATATCACATCTCCCCACTTACAAATAAGTACTTTGTTTGTTTTACAGTAAGGTTTATTCAGCTGCCATACAGTTTCAAGAAAACATGATGTTAGAAGCTTTAGATGAGATAGACCAGTACTGTAAACATCATAGCTGGCTTAGTGAGATACATCACTTCTGTAAAAAATGGAGTGACAAATCTTTAAAGGAGATCAAAGGAGTCCCAGCATTTCAAATAGAGGTAACACATTTTTCCCCCATGCAAATAGAGGTAAAATATTTGTTGTTCTGTCCAAAAAGAGGTAAAATATTTGTTATTCCATGCAAATAGAGGTAAAATATTTGTTGTTCTGTCCAAATAGAGGTAAAATATTTGTTGTTCTGTGCAAATAGAGGTAAAATATTTGTTATTCCATGCAAATAGAGGTAAAATATTTGTTGTTCTGTCCAAATAGAGGTAACATATTTGTTGTTCTGTCCAAATAGAGGTAAAATATTTGTTATTCCATGCAAATAGAGGTAAAATATTTTTTGTTCCATACAAATTGAGGTAAAATATTTGTTGTTCTGTGCAAATAGAGGTAAAATATTTGTTATTCCATGCAAATAGAGGTAAAATATTTGTTGTTCTGTCCAAATAGAGGTAAAATATTTGTTATTCCATGCAAATAGAGGTAAAATATTTGTTGTTCCATACAAATTGAGGTAACACAGTTGTTGTCTCATACAAATAGATACATTTTTGTTGTTCCATACAAATTGAGGTAACACATTTGTTGTTCCATACAAATAGAGACATTTTGTTGATCCATACAAATAGAGGTGACACATTTGTTGTTCCATACAAATAGAGACATTTTGTTAATCCATACAAATAGAGGTGACACATTTGTTGTTCCATACAAATTGAGGTAACACAGTTGTTGTCTCATACAAATAGATACATTTTTGTTGTTCCATACAAATTGAGGTAACACATTTGTTGTTCCATACAAATAGAGACATTTTGTTGATCCATACAAATAGAGGTGACACATTTGTTGTTCCATACAAATTGAGGTAACATATTTGCTATTTGATAGTTGTTTTTAATACTTGCTAATGTAAGGTAAAATAAAAATATACCTATCATGGAAGCTCCTTGGATCATTTTTATGGCTCAGTTGAAAAATAATTACTGAAATGATATTTTGATATTTGTATTGAACTTGTTCTGATTCATTGCAGCAAAAATTGAATGACATTAGAAGTTGGTCAGAGAAAGTGAAAATATTTGAGAGAAACTTCACCACAGAAAATGGTTTATTTTATGTGGACTGTTTAGCTATACATGATTATTTGATACCAAGGCTGAATGATATCTATACAGAAGTAGGAATGTTTGTTGCTGAGGAAGCTACAACTCTCGCTAATAACTTCTGTGATGAAATGAAAGAAACAATTGAGGTAACATATATTTCTTATCTTCTCTGAACAGGTTAAGGTAGTAATTTGTTCTTTAGACATTTTTATAACGACTTAGGACATTACATATGTATTATGAATACTAGTTTTACAGTATGAAATACTATTAATTGTTGAAGGTACCTTATAGTTTTGATTGAACAATTTTTGGTATAATAATGATTTTAGAAATAGATTTTTTTAGGTATAATAAGATTCTTTAAAAAAACTATTTCCGAAGAAATTCTTCATCTTAATTTTCTACACTCCTTGTTTACATATTTGATCAGAAACATGACAGGTCATTGATGTAAGTTAGTATAGTCACATAGTACTTCCACAACAAGAAACCTTTGTTCAAATGTTTTATTATATTTTGCAGAGTTTGAAAGATAAAAGTGATGAGATCGATGCATTTGCAACATATGCTAAAAACTTTAACCTATATAAGAAGAACAGTCCTATATTTCAACAGAGATGTGAATACGTTAAATTACTGTTTGAGGTATTGTAAACATATCAATATGTTTTGTTATTTAGTATAGACTTTAAAAATTACTTTCACTTTGATTTATCTTCTTCAAACTACTGGTAGATTTTCTGAATTGCCTGTCCAAACATTTTTAGTTTATGCATTTGTTACATTTTGTTACAGTTTGTTACAGTTTGTTACAGTTTGTTACAGTTTGAATTGTTTAAATGATGGAATTATAAATTCTTTGTTTCTCATGGAGAATTTCCTTTCTGTGAGTCAAGTTACAATTTTCCCTCAATCCACAAAAAATGAAACACACATTGAAATAATTAATAAATCAACTCTATTCTTCCTGATATGTCTCAAAATCATTTTTTCTTGAGATTTTTCCTGAAAAATGAAAATAAACGTGTATATTATCTCTCTTTATTTCATAGGTGGTTAGAATGACGTACAGACAATTAACACCTGAGGAAGAAAGAGATGACAGTAATGTCCGGGCCCGCTGGGATGAATTCATGTTAACCATGCAAGAGGCTGCAGTATTTGTTAATACTAAAACACCACTCATGACTCACCAGTTAGAAGACACACATAAGGTATGATTACCACACATAAAATGATTAAAACACCACTCACCAATTATCATTTATGGTACAAAACACCACTCATGACTACTCATGAGTCACATGTTCCTCCATTGTCCAATTGTATTCATGGAGATCTCTGATTAAGTATGATGTACCACACCTAAAAATCAATAAAACACCACTAATGACTCACCAGTTAGAAAATAAACATCAGGAATGATTCACCACTTATAACATTGCACTTAGATATCCTCAAAGCACTAACTCGTTACTCAGCAGTGACCAAACACTCTTTGTGATTCATCAGTGCAACAAAACACATTACTGAGAAATAACCAGGTAAAATTCCAGACTTTGAAGAAAAAGTTAGATATCTTTTAGCTTGAGTCCATTGAAAATAGTGAGGTTATTCGCCAGTAGCATGTGACATTATTTGTTTCATAGAATAAACAAGTGTGGCATTTGGAGGAGGGAGACAAAACTTGTATATAAGTTTACCAGCAAAAGTATTGATCTAATGGTGAATACAAATAAGATAGCATCAGGCATTCAACTGATACGGGCTATTTTATAAAATCTGTGATCCGAATGGAGAAAAAATTCTTTTTACTTTGATGTAGAAAAATAAGAAAAGACAAAATATAATTTTGATACAATGGTCTGAATAAAAAAAAATAATAGTTTTGCTTTGTATTGATAAATATGTATATATCTGAACAGCGACTTTCCAGAGCCAAGAATTTGAAACAGAAAATGAGAGCTTTGAAAAATCCCAGTCTTTATATGGTATTGTGGACAAGATGAGAACAGCTTTAATAATCATATGTTTGTTTTTACAGCTAGCTAAATAACTTTTCATTTAATACATTTGAGGTTTGTGGTGAAATCTTGTTGTGGTTTGTTGTTTACTGGAATGTATGAAAAAATTACAAGTCACAGATTTAATCTATTTTTAGCATGTCTCAAATCATTGTTATTGTACAATTAAGGAAATACTGTTGTTTTTCTCCTTTCACATTGTAGAGTGCTATGAGAGAAAGATTTTTGGTACACTTAATATTGTTTTCATTGTTGTATTTTTAAATAGGAGGTTATTTCAAGTTTTTGGCTTTCCCTGTGGTGTATTTTTTAGATCTGAAAAATGAAGCAAAATCAATAGACAATATTTTATGAAAATTATTTGTGGTTTTATTGATGTTAATATGATAATGTGACAAAGGCTGATTCCTGTTTAATCTTTTATGAATTAAAATACCATTAATTCGTCTTTTATTACATGTAAATATTACTTTCAGGTTAACAAGATCATTTTAATTTGATATAAATATCCCTTTAAAAAAAGTTTGTTTGATGTGCTGGAATGATAAATAAAAAAAAACCAAAAGTTTTTAGTGTATTACTGTTCTGAATTTTCAAACTTTAAAGTTTCTTCTATTTTGTATTGAGATCTAATAAATTCATATAATTTTACCTCTTCTCAGCCTTGTTAAATGTTGCTCTGGATTTTTTCATTGTTTGGTATTAAAAAAAGTATTCTTGTGAGTGTGACGTTTTTTAACAAATTTTTTTTGCCTTAACTTGAATTTATTGTCAGTAAACTAAAATTTTGATTTAGTCACTGATTAGCATGACTTTATGTGTTTGAGTGAATTAATCATTACAATTGTCATTTTAAAATTATACAAACTTACGATGCCAACATATATCAAATATTAAAAAAACACACCAAAAAAACCCCAGGAATTATCTATTTTAGGTAATGTGAATCTAAGATTTATCAATAAAGTATAGGAAAAATGTTGCAATTATTTGTTTTACTTTTGTTTTATTTAGTTTTTTCTTTCTTTTATTTTTGGACTATTCTTGATGGCATGCTTATAGCAGGTTATTACAAATAGCTACATTAGACTAAAAAGTCTTTTTAAGTCATTACATCATTAGAAGCTATTCATTGTAGACATTTAGAATTAACAGTATAGATTATGTCTTTTATATTTATTGTTTATTTGCAGAAACTGGATATGGAAGCAAGAGAATTAGCTAAAATGGCAACATCAGAACACTTCCTAGACCCAGAACAGAATGCTTCAAAGATCCTTATTGAAATGAGAAGAGTATGTCATTTCATTAATAACTGTAGTCCATATTGGCATCACACTTATTTCTGTAATCAAAATGGTCTCAAACTTATTACTGAAATATACATTGTCATCAAACAGGCCTCTATATTTTGTGTATTAAACTATTGTTAGGTTTTCATATCTGTTTGACAGTCTTCATATGACCTTGACCTTATTTCATGGTTTATTGGAATTGGTCAAAATTAAATTTTCCTGGTTTTGTCAGTTTTTTTTAGATACTATAATCAATAGGTCAACTATAATTGGTGTATGAAATGATAGTAAGGTGTACACACCTGTCTGTCAGGGGATTACTTGATCTTGACCTCATATTCATAGATCATGGACAATATCAAAACCTGCAATTTCTGGACTTTCAACATTAATTCAATGATTAGAACAGCAATTGAGACATTTCAACATGAGCACTTTTGTGATAAAATATATAAACAGGATGTAAATCAGCAAAAGTATTAAATTTATCATGAATTTAGTTAACAAATACAAATATTTCTGTTCATACTTAATCATATTAATTGATGCATGTATTTTATTGACAGATCCGAGATAAATTTTACCATGTCCAGAAACAGTTACACCAGGCTAGTAAGTGGAGAGAGGCTATTGTAGGAGAACCATATGATTTGACTTTCCTGAACGAGATTACAGTCAATATAGATGTACTGCAGGAGTTATGGAAGTATATTGAAGTCTCTAGACATGCTATCAAAGACTGGAAACAAATGCTTTTCAAAAAGGTTAGATCAGTTAAAAGTTATATTTTCAAGTAATTAAATCGATAGTAGAACGTATTCATGAAACAGTACTTTATTTCTGTTCATATTTTGGACCTTAAGCAACCAACAATCAATCAATCAATTCATTTTTCTGTTCATATTTTGTATTCCAAATAATCCATTGTTTGCTATAACTAATGTTTTTTGGAGAAATTTTGTTTATAATAGAATTATTTAAAATTTTAATTGCAAATATTACTATTAATTGATAAGTTCTTATCAAAGGTAAAGTACTATGACCTGGTCATATTGAAACATCAAGAAAAGGAGATGCAGAGTATAACAACACAAGTAACCAAAAGACATATGTCAACATAGTCATCAACAAAAAACAAATGTCTTTACAAAAAGTCAAGACCACTTTGTCCTCCCGATTTTTCAAAACCTTGGGGAAAATTTAACAATAAGAGATATCAAAAGATCTACCAACATCACCAATTTCTCCAAATGATAAAAAAAAAACCACAAGAAGATATGAAATAAGACAATTTCTGACAAAGGTTACTAACAGGCAAAAATACATTTTGATAAATGTATTTGTCTTCCAAATATATAAAAATGTTACATGATTAATTTTGATGGTTATAGATGAATATAAAGAAGGCTTTAGAGAAAGTGATTGAATGGCAAGCTGCAGCTGCTCAACTTAAACCTTACCTCGATAAAAAATCATCACTTCCAGAGGCAGAAAAATTACTTAGTCATTGGTTTACATCACTCAATGAATTCAAGAAAGATCTACCAATACTTCATAAACTAGCCAATGATGCTTTGAAGGTATGAAGATTAAATAGCTAATGATGCCTTAGACATATGTAGATTTTCCAGTACTTCATAAACTAGCAAAATATTCCTTATTGGTATTCTGACAGTCTTAAATTGATCATTTATCAAAAATCTTAATGTAGATGATGATGGAAGTGTTTAACCACCTTGACTGGCTTTTCAGCCCTCGAACGGTTGGGTCTTAATGTAGTAGGTGTCTTCCTCCACTTTAGATTTTGAAAAAAAAAGATAACAAACGGTGTGTATCTTTAATGAAATGTGAAAATTTTGAAAGTAGTATGTTATTCGTGTGTTAGAATTCTGGTGTCAATATAGAAAACATGTGTCATATTTACGGCTGTATTTTACAAGTACAAAGAAATTTGTGGTTCAATTCACTTTTTTCAATTTTGCTTTATAAGGGGAGGTAACTCAGATATTAGGGGAGATAAATCTGAAAAAATATATTTTTATAATAGAATGTGTTGTGAATTTACCTATATTTTTGTTTATTTTCTGTACAGCGACTTGTTCAGATGTCATTTTTGTACATTATTTTCCTCTTCTTTTCAGGAAAGACATTGGAAGGCCATATTTGTTGGCATGAATGAATCATATGACTCAGACAAACAGTTCACAGTATGTGATCTCTTGACCTATGACCTGGAAGAGAATGATCAGTTGATACACTCTATCTATCTTGGAGCTATAGCAGAATATGACCTTGAGTTGAAAATCAATCAAATAAGTAAATTCTGGGAAGAGAGAGAATTTAAACTAGCCAAACATATCCCTGACAGTGTCTTGAGTTCAAAAGGTAAAACAAACTGTAGCTGTTACCATGGTTTTATGCCTTGTTTCAGTTTTCAGTAGAAATTCTTTCTGGTGAAGGATTTTTAGTTTACTTTTTTAAATTTATTGAATTTTGTTTCTTTATTTTGAGATGATTAGACTTTGTTTGAATTTTGTTATTAGAAAGCATTTTAATCTTTTCTAAGAGTGTGATTCATATAGGATTTTTGTGTTGTGAACATTGCATATGAATAACTTTAAGTAAAGAAATCACCCTACAGTATCCCCTTCTATATTTAGAATTAATTTCATTGAACAATTCTTATTTACAAACAAGAAAGAAAATTAATTTTAACCTGTATACTTAAATCACTTCCTATTTTCTTGTTCCCAATTCACTTGCATATAAATGACCTACTATTTTACCGCCTTTCTTAATTGACCAATAGAACCAGAGTTGTCGTCAAACTGGTACACAATGCAAAATGATACTGTACGATATGCTCAAACTCCACCTACAGGTAAGAAAAGTGCATGCACTCAGCAACACGGAGGCTATTCTATATATCATAGTTGCTTTACGTAGTCACCACTGGTAAATCATGCATGGGAAACCTTGTCTTTAGTTGCAGGAGACTATAAACATCTAAAGGGAACAGTAGATTACAATTTTGATTTTCTAAAGTGGTTAAGAAAATGGAAAATGCTTTTCTCAAATGATTAGTTTACAGTGAAATGAGTTTTTAGATAAAAAAAAAAATCTACCGGTATATTAATGTACTTTATTGTCTTGAGAAAAATAATAATATGAAATTCAAAACCCCCAAGGGTCGATTGGTCAAATAAAGAATTTCTATTTCTATCAAGTTAGTTTAACTGGTTAACTTTAATGATATAACTTATCACTCTCAGAAATTCAAAACTGCAAACTATGATACTACATGTAGTTGTGAAGGGGTTTTCAGCAAATTTGCAAAAGTTGATGTTTTTCACACGTAGAATTTCAATAGAAACCTCATTTCTAGGACCTTACATAGACCATTAACATAATAAATATCTTTAGTTAGAGGGGTGTTTCTATTATTGAGGAATACACAGTCTAAAATGGTTTACATTTTTAATTATTCCCAGTATTCTTTTAATTGCTATTCTTCTGTATATAGAGAATCCTTCATCTTTTCATTATAAATATTGTACATTGTATTACAAATAAAAACCTATTGCATATCCTTGCTGATTTCCCCAGTAATGTGTAGATGTTGTTAAGGATAATAGATATCTTTATGATGATTAGTATATATATAAAGGCAAACATTGCATGTATGTTGTATCAAATTTGTAAATACATGTCTGTATTACAGTGTTGATATTAAAAACCAATTGATTTAGAAAGATTTGAGACTTACAGTGCAAGGTACTTTTCACAAATACCTTTCCAGAATATGACATATTAATTGTTTTTGTAAAACATATGAAATTTACTTTCATTCTTTTGAAATCAAAACATTAGACAAAACAGGTACATTAAAAAATAAATGTTTCACAAGCATCTCATTGAAGGGTAAATAAGGTTGATTTATTTTTACAAATTACACAACAAGATGAGTGAAGAGAGATATATTTGTGCATGCACAGCTTTGATGGGGAAATATGAACAATATTTATTAATTTATTAATGAACATACTTAAATAATTTACTGGCTATCATATCAAAATCAAGCTTTCTTATCTAAGGTGGATTTTTTTGTTAAAATAATGATTTTTGTGGTATGATTGAGGTTTTGAACAATCAGGGCTTGGTATAGAAGGGTATTGTCATTTGCACAGTAAATATTAGATTTCTTGGTAATACTAACAAAATATAGTAGATGTAGATTGAAATAGTATAGAAACAAGAAAAGCAGCCCAACGAAAACTGTAATATATCAATTTGCTGATGACATTTCAAATTTAAAAAGACAAACAAAACAATTTCCTTAATAAAAGAATTTAGGCCAAAATTTACATGTATTTTAGACTTGAGAAGAATGCATGGGGATTTTATTTTCAATACTCTACAGTTTTAATATATTAAGATAAATATTTCAATGTATGAAAATCCCGTACAACTGTTACTTAAAATTGATCTACAGGAATAATGACCACCATGAGTTTAAAGAATTAATGTGTGTTAGATACATAATATAATTGTACATAGTGTAGTTTTACTTTGTTACTAACAGAAGCTGAACGTGAATTGGACCTTCAGAGCCTTGCTGGTAATTATTGTGTGTGATATCCCCCTCCCTTTTAATATGACCAGGTTGTAGGTATAATCCCTTAAACATTTGTTATTTAATTGTTGTCACAAGAATTATTTTATGTACATTTGTTGTTTTGTTTCAGATTTTGTTAACATTCTATCTTATGTGCCATGATAAAAATTTTCTAACTGTTTTAACAGTTTATGTTTTAAAAAAAGCCTTCATTTTGCTGTTTAAATGATAATGACATACTTGTAAGTTTTGTTCAGAGTTCTGTATGATCCTATTTAACAGTGTGTTTGGGTTTTGTAGAACCATATAGAATTACTGTCGGTTATAAAAAAAAAAAAACAGTTTGTGAAAAAAAAAATATATTAAATAAAATTTATTATGGCACATTTTGTTCACAAATTAAAATTCTTTTCTTTTTCTGTCTGGTTTTTTTTTCTAAATCTAACTTTAATATTCTTAGTTTTGTCTCCAATTGGTTTTTTAGACATGACTTACTATACAAATAGTGTACTACTTTATCTTGCTGTTAGAGACTTTATTTTCTTGTAGTAACTTATCAAATAGCTACTCTTGGTACAAAAAATTAAAACAATAATTTCAATATGAAATGAAAAAATAATTGGTACATTCAGTTTTGGTTTTCTAGTAAGTAACTATAATCATAATTGAAAATTCCAATGAAAACCTTGTATTGCAATATTTTTTTTCTTTCATTTATATGAAAATATATTTCACAGCAAATATTTGTGTATGCCGTATGTTAATGGGGCTTTTTAATATTTATGAATTTGGGATGGATTTGTGTTTAAACTAATAATTCATTACCATTTTATAAATCATACAATATGGAAAGGTAACAGGACGATGACCCAGTACAATTTCGTTTCCATTCACATTTTAGAAAATAAAAAAAAGATTTTTATATGAAGTGAAACTAATGAATAAAGTATAAAATACATTTAGTAGAGAACAGAAATAACTTCTGTGAATTTAACTGTCTTCAGATCATTTAAAAGTTTAGTGTGTTATATTGATACCAAGATATTTAATATTGCTTTGATTTCTCTGTATATTCTATAACTTATTTAAGAACGATCATCTAATTACACTTTGAATATTTCTTGTTTACCATCATATCTTTCTTTATTTTGACTTATGATTTCACTAACTGGGTAATTCTTTTGTTACACTGATATTACTTGGTTTGTTTGTTTTATTATCATTCTGAATCGTCCAAATTATTATTTGTATTTGTTCGATTCTAGAACCTCCCAAGAAGCCATCAAGTCCACGTCGGCGTACAAAGTTAGAAAAGTACCGCCAAGAAAGGGCTGCTGCTCTGGCAGGAACCCCTAAAGGAATGAATGTAGCTGAAGACGATTTCTATAAACTTATTGAAGTGGATGAGCTCAAATATCAGTTACAGGTAAGGAAAATAAAAGTTCAATTTTAAAGAATGAGCAACAGTTTGCTTATTGCCCTCAGTATTTTATACCACGATTTCAAATATATTCGAAAAGTATGCTTTATTGAATAATTTTTTTCTGGAAGGAAGATAATACCAGGACAAAATATTTCTCTTGTATTATATGTGTTTGTAAATGTATATCAAACAGACCCTAGCCATATGGTAGAAAAATGACTCATTAGTAACATATATTGACTATTTATTGTAGGATACTCGTATCAGTATAAAGGGGATGATGCAGTCACCTTATCTCGGGGACATGAGACATTCAGTAGAATTCTGGAACAGTTCCCTACAGCAGGTGGAAGAAATTACAGACCTTTGGTTTACCTGTCAGAAAAAGGTAGGATATAATAGGCCTGTTGTTTACATATTAAAAATGAAAAGTAATATCAGTCATGTTGCTCACCTGTCAGAAAATGGTTTGAAAATGATAGACCTGTAATTATTTGCTAGATGTCATAAAGTATTGTATAATTTGAAATATAGCATACTGATATTAACATTGTTTTGTTACATATTGAAAACCATAGACTTCCCAAGTAGGGTTATTTGTTATCCATCTATTTTACATTAAATGGATATATGTTTAAACCAAAGGTTAGAAAATAACGGCTGTTAGAAAAGGGCAGAAAATAACGAGCCTGAAGTGCACCTATTAGAATGGTTAGAAAATAGCCGGTCTGTATTCAACCTGTTAGAAATGGTTATAAGATAACTGTGGCTCACCCTTTAGATTTAAGTTAGATATTCTGCAGACCATACAACTAACAGCTTAGAAATCTTTTAAGCTAAATTGATATAGGAAGGTGTATGAGTGCCAATAAGCCAATTCTCCATCCAAAATCTTAATTGCATATTTATAGTTTTTGGAAGAAACTGAATAGTTTTAAAAATTGTAATATCTTAATTATATTATTTTACATGGAATTGATGTAAAATTTCAATCATATTGAAATTCAAACACATTTTATGTTGATACTTTAAATGATTTATTAATTCTTTTTCAGTGGCTATACCTTCTCAAAGTGTTTGAGAGGCCTGATTTGTTTAAAAAATTTGGTGGACAGAATTCCAAGTTTGAGAATGTTCACAAACAGTTTAAAGTAAGATATTTTTACTTTATAATGGTATGAGTATTGTTTGAATGCATCAGACCTTGTTGATGTTATATTTATCACATAATTTTACCATATTTTAAATCAAAAGTTTATGTTTATTACTGATTCATTATTGACCTTTCTTCAACTTTGTAGAGCATTCTAATACCTCACATGAATAATAAATTAAGATTTTCAATATTTGCATGCTGTGGTTATGACAAATTGCTTCAGAATGATATATATTTATTATGAATACATTAATATGGTACATCTGTTCACATGCTATCCTTTGTGAAATGTTTTCTCTTAGTTTTATATTTTTGAAGGGCCCCACAACGAAGTTGTCGGTGCCATATAGTTTTACCCTTGTCCGTAATTCCATCATTCCATCATTCCAAAATTCCGTAATTCTATCATTTCGAAATACCATCAGTCTGTCATTTCGTCATTCCCCAACAAACCATTAAACAGATTTTTTTTCTAAAGCCTTCACATATTGGGCTGATTTTTGGTATGTGAGTTAACCATGATGAGTTACAGATCAAGTTTAAGTTTCCCTTGCCAAATTTTTGCCAAAATTATGGGCTTTGGACTTTGATGAATTGTTGAAAATCACAGTTATACAGAAAAAAATTCTAAACGCTTTCAGATATTGGGCTGATTTTTGGTTTGTGAGTTACTCATGATGAGTTACAGATCAAGTTCAAGTTTCATTCCTCTCCGCTAATTTTTGCCAAAATTAAGGAAAATCACAGTTATACAGACTTTTTTTCTATACACATCCAGATTTTGAGCTGATTTATGATAAGTGAGACTACCATATGTTTGTGTCCACATGTAATTTAGAAATTGTAGATTTTTCAACTTTTTGAGATGGGGCCATTCCTGTCACTTTGACACATCTATTTTTACTATAGAAAGGGCACTGAAGTTGCAATTGATGGTAAAATTTGTAGATACTGCCTATGAGTTTAAACAGGTCTTTTATTTTGACATTTCATTAAGTTTAATTCCGCCGAAATCATACATAAAAGTTTTAATAAAAGTATTGCATAATGAAAATATTAAAGCATTTAAATGAATTTTTTTTTATTTGTAGGATTGGATGAGAGTAGTTTCCAATGATTCCAAAGTTTTAACCGTTGTCAACAGAAAGCGTGGAGAGAAAGGCTACCGACTATTACAGGGAGATAACCTCCGCACGTTATTCCTTGGTTTGATTCAGTCTAAAGAAGAAATCCTAAAGGACCTAGAAACACTTATGGGACTTTCTCGTATGGAGTTCCCACGTCTTTACTTCATCAGCAATGAAGAACTGGTAGAGGTTCTTGGTATATCTAGAAACCCAAAAGCTTTGCAAGACTGTGCTATGAAAGTTTTCCCAGGAATACAAGATCTTAGTTATGCATTACCCTCTGGCATAGCAAGCATGAATACCAATTTGGATTTTGCATTAAATGGTAAGGATTATTTGTCTAAATAGGTTCTGTAGGAAGGAAGTGTTTAAGATATAGCAATTACAAATAAACAAATATAATATAACAAGTCACATATATTGTACATTAGAGGATATACCAATATTTTTCAATTCAGTCGAGTAGATGATAGGTCTAGATCATAAACATGAGTCTGTTTTAGAAAGAGATTAGTGATTATTTAGATACAGTTAAAATCATTTATTTAAATTTTAATTTGGATTTTATATTCAAAAGTTGTTTTATTATCATTTTAGCTGACAAACTTGAGTTAACAGGAATGAAGGGATTATTGGAAGAAGATGTACCATTCTTTGTCAGAGTACAGGCACATCAGAAGGCAACCAAATGGCTTAAATGTCTGGAACAGAACATGAAAAATACCATGACCGTTATCCTTCAATGCTGTGTACAAGCCAGGATGGAGGAAGGTATTAAAGATGATTGTTATAAAAGATATCATTTATATATAAGACAAAATTGTTTTTATGCCAGGATCAGGATGTTTAACTTCTAGTAAAATTTAACTTTTTGTGTAACCCAGTCCATATATTTTTTTTCTGTAGATATCTGACCAAGGGTTAAATTGTTATTGTACATGGACTTTACCTGATTACATTTTAGACATTAAAAGTACAGTAAATATCATTTGACATACTTTACTCAAAATACACCTCATAAAATCTAACAAATAAAAAAGGAAACAGATGATATGACATAATTACAAATTACTGAGAAAAAAATGGTAGATAAAGTATTTTTAGATCACCTGGCCCAAAGGACCAAGTTAGCTTTTCTCATCACTTGGCATCCGTCGTCGTCCTGCGTCCGGCGTTAACTTTTACAAAAATCTTCTCCTCTGAAACTACTGGGCCAAATTTAACCAAACTTGGCCACAATCATCATTGGGGTATCTAGTTTGAAAATTGTGTCCGGTGACCCGGTCAACCAACCAAGATGGCCGCCATGGCTAAAAATAGAACATAGGGGTAAAATGCAGTTTTGGGCTCATAACTGAAAAACCAAAGCATTTAGAGCAAATCTGACATGGGGGTAAAATTAGTTGTCAGGTTAAGATCTATCTGCCCTGAAATTTTCAGATGAATTAGACATTCCGTTGTTAGGTTGCTGCCCCTGAATTGGTAATTTTAAGGAATTTTTGCTGTTTTTGGTTATTATCTTGAATATTATTATAGATAGAGATAAACTGTAAACAGCAATAATGTTCAGCAAAGTAAGATCTACAAATAAGTCAACATGACCAAAATGGTCAGTTGACCACTTTAGGAGTTATTGCCCTTTATAGTCAATTTTTAACCATTTTTCATAAATCTTAGTAATCTTTTAGAAAAATCTTCCCCTCTGAAACTACTCGGCCAAATTAATTGAAACCTGGCCACAATCATCTTTAGGGTATTTGGTTTAAAAATTGTGTCCAGTGACCCGGCCAACCATCCAAGATGGCCGCCATGGCTAAAAATAGAACATAGGGGTAAAATGCAGTTTTTGGCTTATAACTCAAAAACCAAAGCATTTAGAGCAAATCTGACATGGGGGTCATATTGTTTAACAGGTTAAGATCTATCTGCCCTGAAATTTTCAGATGAATTGGATCATCAGTTGTTAGGATGCTGCCCCTGAATTGGTAATTTTGAGGAAATTTTGCTGGTTTTTTTTGTTATTATCTTGAATATTGTTATAGATAGAGATTAACTGTAAACAGCAATAATGTACAGCAAAGTAAGAACTAAAAATAAGTCAGCATGACCAAAATAGTCAATTGATCCCCTAAGGAGTTATTGCCCTTCATAGTCAATTTTTACCAATTTTCACAAAATTTGTAGATTTTCACCAACATTTTCCACAGAAACTACTGTTATAGATAGAGATAATTGTAAGCAGCAAAAATGTTTAGTAAAGTAAGATCTACAAACACATCACCATCACCTAAACACAATTTTGTCATGAATCCATCTGTGTACAATGTTTAATATTAACATAGACCAAGGTGAGCGACACAGGCTCTTTAGAGCCTCTAGTTTTCAAAATCATGACAAGGTCTCCAGTACTGTAGATTTCCTTATGAAATTTGTTTTCTTCTAAAAATAGAAATTTTACCTTGTGGAGAAATTTGGCTTATTTCAAATTGAGAGAAAGAATGAAAAAAAAAAACGTGACAAAAAAGACATTTCATATTGTACAAAACTAGACTAAGTCATTAAGTAATATAGATAAAATGTTCATGTACTTAAATCACAATCAATAGAAAATATGAAGTTTGACACAATATATGATTGTCTTCAGGATCTCGACAGCCAATTCATCTGTTAGAGGAGTTAGCCAAGTTAAACAAACCATTAACACCTAGAGAACATGAGATAACCACGGACATAAAACAGACATTCCGTCACTGGCTGTTACGTTTCCCTGTACAGTGTGTTCTGGTGTCTGAAGCTATACTCTGGGCAAGATCAGTTTCTAAATGTTTTGAGAAGGGAGACATTGAAGAAATGAAATTTTTGAGGTAATACATTAATTATTTCATATTTTTAATAGAATTGAAAATAATGAAAACTGCTTTTGTTTTACTGTACTTTACTTGTGTTGTTCAAAAAAAGATTTAAGATAGGTGTATAAATTGTCAAGTTTCATTTGTCAAGTCTTTTAATGATTTTTTAGTTGATAAATTCTTTATATTATTATTGCAAACTATCATACCTACTATTTTTTACACTGTTAACAAAACATAATCAAAAATAATAAAACTATGGTATTTACACTGTTTTGAGATATTTATATGATATTACCAGGGTTTTCATTGAATGTAACATAGATACCTTATGCTATTATTGATACCAAGTTAACCTAGAATTATTGTTTTGATGTAACTTCATGTGTTATGATAAGATGAATACTGGCTAGTTTATGAAATGATTATTTTAATGTATGTTGATGTGATTTAGGATGAACACCACCTCCAAGTTAGACCAGTATGTAGAGGTCCTGAGAGAGACATATGGTATGAAGGGATATGTTGCTGAGGATGTCATGAAAAGATTAAGTGTGTTATTGTGTAACTTGATTAAACAGACACTACATCAGAGGGATATGCTAGATAGTAAGTTGTGGTTTATATAAGATTGACAAACCTGTCTACTCATATCAGTTGTTCCACAAACTTCTCAATATTTTCAGAAAATAAACTGACTGTCATAAATTGTTGAGAAGATTTTAATGATATTTATTTAATTAGGGTTATGAAAAAAAAAACACTTTGATATGAATCCTCTAAAGATTGAATGCAGCAATCTAGTGAACTAATGTTTTTTGAAACACAGCCTATTAGCCTTGTTGTAAACAGCATATGTCATTTGGACATTGGGCTTTTAACAGAGTTATATGCCCTTTGATTAAAAAAAAATCTAATCAGCCTTCTGCTGTAGTACACACATTGCACAGACATTTTTCAATGGTTTTCAATTATATCTTGACCTTGACATTTTAAAATAGCACTAGTATTAATGTTCTGAAAGTTTGACAAAGGGAAGATGATGAAGGTGTCAACAATTGTTTTCTGTTGTAGTTAGTTGAATAAGAACTACTTGTGATAAATGATATTTTCTATAAGGTTACTGTAACTATTTTATGTAGAAATGATTTGTGATGGCACTGATGATGAAAGCAACTTTGAATGGCAGGCGAGTCTGAGGTATCGTATGGACATCCATACTGTCCTCCGAGCTAAGACTGAAGCTGTAGATGTAGAGATACTACCATTTCAAGTAGGAAGGAAAGGAAGTAGAGTAAGAAAGACAACTCTTGCCAAACCAAGAGTTGAGGCAACCATAGGTTTGTTCTACCATTATTTAGTGATAATTTAGTCAAGAACTAAAATTCTTTTATTTAAAAAAAAGAATAAATTATTATTCTCTACTTATCAAAGGGGTGATATATGTCGAAGAAATTGTTAGTTCACGGCCTGTGTTTCTGTCTGTCTGATACTTCCATTTATTTGTTATAGCCCGAGCAGAGTATTCAAATAAAAATAATTTTGAAATCAAATTTAAGGAAATTTTATAAATTAATGAATTAATAATAGATTAGAAATGGTGGAATGCAAAATAGAGTATCTGCCAAAAATAAGTTTGTTTACAGTAATTCAATACATTCAAATATCAAACACTGAAATCATATGGAGAATTTGTAAAGTTGTTGGGTATGGAGCACATAACTAATGCATATAGGTTCATAAGAAATACTGATCAAGGATAAAACTGATAGAATGTTCAACATATAAATCTTTATAAAATTAAGTGCATTTTGTTTGTAGAAGAACCACCAATGCTGACAAGGACTAAGACAACTGTATCCACAGATTATCATTTTAGCCTGTGTTATCTCCAACAACTAGGGAACCAGTTTAGTTATGATTATGAATATCAAGGTCCAATACAGAGACTGGTTCTTACACCATTGACGGACCGAGCTTTCTTATCTTTGACACAAGCCCTTAAATACTTCCAATGTGCCACTCTGATTGGACCAGCTAGTGTTGGCAAATCAGAAACAGTTAAGGAACTAATGAAGGTATGTTATATTACTGCTGGTGCCTATAACCTCTGGTAAACATCAAAGTTACTTTGTATTGCTCTTAGATGCTTATAACTAATGAAGGTATGTTATATTACTGCTGGTGCCTATAACCTCTGGTAAACATCAAAGATACTTTGTATTGCTCTTAGATGCTTATAACTAATGAAGTTATGTTATATTACTGCTGGTGCCTATAACCTCTGGTAAACATCAAAGATACTTTGTATTGCTCTTAGATGCCTATAACTAATGAAGTTATGTTATATTACTGCTGGTGCCTATAACCTCTGGTAAACATCAAAGGTACTTTGTATTGCTCTTAGATGCTTATAACTAATGAAGTTATGTTATATTACTGCTGGTGCCTATAACCTCTGGTAAACATCAAAGGTACTTTGTATTGCTCTTAGATGCTTATAACTAATGAAGTTATACTGTAACAGTCTTATAAATATGGTTCATAACTAAAAAAAAATTCAACGCAGTGATATAGCTGGAATCTTTCTCTCCTGCTTTGAATGAAGAGACTGCATCTGGAGCAAACATTTGAAAATATATTCACTTTTTTTTCATTTATTCATATTTTAATAATAGATGGACTACACATTTCAATCTTGATAAGTAGCTTTATTGAGATCTGGTCAGAAATTTCAGGGTGTGCACTTGAAATTAAATGACCATTCAAATATTTTGTAGCTATTTGGTAGAAATCTTGTGACTGTCAATTGTAATGAAGACATAACACTGCCAATGATGACTCAATACATGGTGGGCATGGTACAGTCAGGGACTGGTGTCTTGTTTGATGACACAGACAGACTAACTAGAGGTAAGGCATGGTACAGTCAGGGACTGGTGTCTTGTTTGATGACACAGACAGACTAACTAGAGGTAAGGCATGGTATTGTCAGGGACTGGTGTCTTGTTTGATGACACAGACAGACTAACTAGAGGTAAGGCATTGTAGAGTCAGGGACTGGTGTCTTGTTTGATGACACAGACAGACTAACTAGAGGTAAGGCATGGTACAGTCAGGGACTGGCGTCTTGTTTGATGACACAGACAGACTAACTAGAGGTAAGGCATGGTACAGTCAGGAACTGATGTCTTGTTTGATGACACAGACAGACTAACTAGAGGTAAGGCATGGTACAGTCAGTGACTGGTGTCTTGTTTGATGACACATATAGACTAACTAGAGGTAAGGCATTGTAGAGTCAGGGACTGGTGTCTTGTTTGATGACACAAACAGACTAACTAGAGGTAAGCCATGGTACAGTCAGGGACTGGTGTCTTGTTTGATGACACAGACAGACTAATAGAGGTAAGACATGGTACAGTCAGGGACTGGTGTCTTTTTTGATGACACAGACAGACTAACTAGAGGTAAGACATGGTACAGTCAGGGACTGGTGTCTTTTTTGATGACACAGACAGACTAATAGAGGTAAGACATGGTACAGTCAGGGACTGGTGTCTTGTTTGATGACACAGACAGACTAACTAGAGGTAAGGCATGGCACAGTCAGGGACTGGCGTCTTGTTTGATGACACAGACAGACTAACTAGAGATGAGGCATGGTACAGTCAGGGACTGGTGTCTTGTTTGATGACACAGACAGACTAACTAGAGGTAAGGCATGGCACAGTCAGGGACTGGCGTCTTGTTTGATGACACAGACAGACTAACTAGAGATGAGGCATGGTACAGTCAGGAAAAAATAATTGTCCTTCAACCAGTTATAGTCAGATGGTTTTCAAGGTATAGAAAATTAGAAATTCCTAAATTAAAAGTGAGAATACATTTGTTATTTATTTGAAGATTATTGTGTTTTCAGTATATAACATTATTTTGTCTTTCAATAACTTGATATGCAGCAGCTTATTTTTATATTTTTTTATATTACAGGGTTGATGTCTGTAACAGCTCAACACTTTGACTACATCAGGACGGCTCTAAAGACATTACAAGTCTGTAGTGAAAACCAGTACAAGATTAGAGGTCAACCAAGATTTGATAAAGTAAGTCCTCAAATATCCACTTTTACTGCTTCAATAAAATATGTTTCTACTAACAAAGAAATTACAGTAAAACTTTGAACACATGTAAAACTAATAATAATTTAAAATAATTCTACCCCCACTGATGGTATAAGTAGTATAATGTCCATCTGTTTTGTCTGTCCCTATTGTGTACATTTTATAGCACATAACTCAGCTTCTCTGTGAAGGACAAATTGATATTTGGTCAAGAATTTTATATTGTTTAGTTGTATCATAAAGGCATTTTTTTTAATCTGCCTGGTAGTAATTCCCTGAATGAATTAAATATCTTTGTATTGTATACCCAAATGTAAAAACAAAATGTTATTTGTTGATAAGAATTGTGGATTATTGTTCATTCCTGTTGATATTAAATGCCCATTACATTGAGATTAAGTTTTACTGTAATAAGTATTTTTTAAGCATATATATTATTGAGCTTTTTTTTTTCCTTTTAATAATTTTTTAACATGTTAAAATGCATAACCGTTTTTATTTTATTTAATTCAGTTTTCTATTTGCTTCCATAATATTTATGCCATTGTCTGATATAAATCAGAATTTTATTTCCTATGTTGATTTTTTTGTAGCAGTCTTAATATATCCAATTTTATCTTATTTATTCCTGTATATTGACTAATTTAGTAACCTTTGTTATCTCCCCTTATAACATTTCTAACTGATTTGATTTACAGATGTATTCAGTGGTATGTCAGTGTTTTATTGTAGGATATCAGCTTTAATGCCAGTTATTTCCCTTATTTAAAACAGCCAGATTGAGCATTACTGCTTAGGCCAAGGAATATTAAAGTCAGATTATTTTGACATTTTTTACTTTACACTTATGACAGTAAATTTTTCATCAGAAACCATTGAACCTGTTTTCTTGCAAGTGAAATTTTGAAATTAATAACATGAAGTTAACAAAGAGGTAACCAAACCTAAGAATTTTTAATGTTTGTTCTGGACAATTTAGATTTCAATATGTTCAACAGCTATCACGTTATTATTTTAAAGTTCTTGTAACAATCTAAATAGTATCGGTCACTTGCAAATAAATGGTAAACAGTGAATTGTTTTCTCTTGTAAATGATATTAAAAAAAGGAATGGACTTAAAAGTAAAGTTTAGGGTGGTAAAGATAAAAACCAATAAAGGAAATTTTAAAATATTAGTATTGATTGGCCTTATGCATGATATGATAAAACTGATTTTTGAGTTCACAAATAGACAATATCAGCAGTGTTAAATTCATGCTATGAGATATTATCACACATAGATTTTGTAACAAATTTTTCTGCGCAGATAGATAAATGATATATTTAGCCTACAAAATCACCATAATGCTAGCTAGCTTGCTTTTACAGTGAACAGCTTCTCAAACTATATGACTTTCTAATATATTTGTAGGGAATTAAATCATCTTAAATCTATTACAAGTTGCACAGAAAATCCTTAAATTTTTTGTGTACAATTTCATTTAGTAAAATGAACTCTTATGTTTACAATAGTTTATGGCCTGCAATTGATTCAGTGAGATCAAGCTCTTTTTCCTCAGGCAACTTACTGTTATTTATTCTAAGAAATGTAGCTGCTTTTCCAAAACAAAACAAAACACTCTTAGAATATTTGTTTTGATAGAATTTAATGAATAATAAAGAGTATAAGATAAAATATATAAATAAATTAGAATCTCCAGCAAACTTAAAAGAATTGGGTTTTTTTAATCTCAAATTATCACATATTTGTGAGATTTTTATCCATACTGTCTGATACTTACAGAAAGCAGGCATTGGTGACAAAGTTATACGCAGAAATTCTTTGACAACACTTCATCCCCTGCCTACAGCTTCAATGAAAACAGAAAGACAAAATACTGTGCCTCATGGATTCAATGTAAGTACCTTAAATATTTGATCCCTGCCCTACACTTCTAACCATATACCATAATAAGACCTAAAACTGTGTCATTCCATGCCTAGAAGTCTACCATAGTATCAAGTATTATGATATTGTTTTACGACTGTGGAGTTCAATATATGAACACATGATGTCAGTTCCAGTTTAGGCCTAAAACTGTATCATTCCATGCCTAGAAGTCTTCTATTATAATAAGTATTATAATATTGTTTTAAGACTGTGGAGTTCAATATATGAACACATGATGTCAGTTCCAGTTTAGACACTGTTTTATTATTATTCAAGTGAGAGACAGAATTGATTATGTGTGGTACATAAAGTTAACATAGTTAAGGATATGATATATTATATGAGGAATAAATATAAGGAAGTCCCATATATTTTTTATTTTTTTTGCCTTCAAATCATTTCTTTGGTTAAACTTCATGTTTACCACAACATTCTCTTAACATAAACTCACTCTTTTAAATCAATTAGATTGAGGTTATCATGAGTTTTATTTTATGCTTAGTATGTGCCATTTTAGTTTTTCATGTATGTTGTCTAATGAACATATTTCTTACAAATGTATCTTACAGAAATCATCTATATATTATTTGTCGTTTAATGTTTTGTTTCAATTTTCCACAGGAGAAAGGTCTTGTGACATACTTTGAAGATGCCTGGGTTTCAGAGAAAGATAGAAGAAGAAGACATTCAATAGAGAAAGAAATAGAGATCAAAGAATCAGATTTATATAAGAATAACAGACCACCACCATTGTTCTATGGTATAATACGAATTTATATCTTGAAAGTCTATATATTGATTAAAGGGAATTTTTGCAAAAATTGTAGGCATGTAACCAACTATTGTTTGGTGGGAAAGTTTCCATTCATATAATAACATGTTTTGTGTGATAGTGCTTTTCCATAGCCATCAGCAGTGTTTTGTTTTACTTCCACGTTAAGGTGTATTTTCAAATGCATAAGAATATAAATAACAGTAATATATCAAAAGAGATGCTGCCATCAGTATAGGATTGGTAGGATGATGATGAACTACTAGCTCTGGACCTATCATAGCAAATGGATTATTTGGAATATTAGCTATCAAACAAGATATTTGGTTTCCTTTACTTAAAGCTAAATATATACGCTACCTATACCAAGAAGAGTTTTATTTAAACTATTTTACTGTGTATGGATTAGAATCCATTGAAAATTTCATATTACAATGTTTTCAAACCCATTTGTATCAATATTGTGTTTGGGATTTGATTGACAAGAAGTTATATTTATTTCTAGATGAAATATTAGGTAAGAACCAACCCTGAATTACCATAACCTTATTGTTTCCTTCACTTTTGTTGTTATTGATGCACATCTAAAAACTGCACAGAATATATAATAACAATCGACCAGCTGTATATGTCCATTTTGTTTACTAATTGCTGTTTCATTGACTTTATCTTATGTGGCATTCATGTCTTTAAGTTGTTGATATGTCTTTATTGTTTAGTTTTGTTTTATTTTGTTTCTATAACCAAAATGTTTCACTCCTAAAAATAATATATGCTGAGTTAAATACTCTTGTAGATAGCTCTACTACTACTCATACTTAAGTCAGTATACCTTGTGAGTGGACTTCAACATTGGACAAAAAATTAAACATTTAACGAAATTATTGCTTACCTTTATTATTGGGAATTTCATAGAATTGACGAAATGTGAGGTATCTTATTTTGATTTAGGGGGAAAAGCAGCATACAGATCTATAAGTATCAGATGTAAAATCTGAGTTCTTAATATTGCCATACTCTTCCAGTCATTTTAATAAAAACCTCACAATAATTTTAAATTTACATTACCTTTTCTATGGGCTTTAAGTTTCCTCATTGGAAAATGATTTTGGAACATTTTTTGAAAAACAATAAAATAAAGCTTTCCATAACAGAAGAAATACATGTATATTAAAAAGGAGTGTTCTAAACCAAAAATTTCATTTCTTCTGAACTGCATTGACACTATAGAATTCAATCATTTTCTTTTTAAAGTTAAAACTGGTGTTTGAGTCATGTATGTTTTCTAATTGATAACTAACCTTATATTTGATCCTGCTTTATTTCAGAACATGTTAAAAGTAAAAACAAAAGGTCAACAGCACCAGATTATAGCAAGCTTCTCCAGGAAACAGAATACGAGCAGCAGATACTTGGTAACATCATGTTCAATGGGAAGCTTATCCAAGCCAGTGCTAACTTTTCATGTTTTATGTCCATAAATACAAGCAATCCAGCTTATGTGGATATACCAGAAGTATTTAAGGTAGGATACATGAAAAATACACAATTATATATTATTTTGATATAGAAACTTATATCTCTTAGGAAAACCGTCTGTTGCGTTTGGGAATGAGGCATGTACGATAAAACTCTCCTCTCCCTTTTAACTTCTTGATAACATATTCTTTAATGATTGTTTGTTTCTATTACAGAATCTGTTGAGACCGTGTGCTCTTATAGTACCAGATTTTTACATGATAACAGAAACAACTTTGTGTTGTCATGGTTTCCAGGAATATAAACCACTGGCTAGAAAAATCACATTTATACTCAAGATGTTAAAAAATCAGGTAAATATCATAATGAACACAATTTGCAAGGCATAATTATTCCAAACAAGATACTATAACCAAGGCCAGTACTATGTTCGTTCCTGACCTGGTTATTCATCTTGCTAGGTTGGGGGAACTAGCTGGTAGCTTTGACATGAATACATGTCAATGTAACACAGATTCAAAGTTCAATATATAATGTTTATTAATCAGCATTCAATATAGTTATCAATCACAATAATCACATAAGTTCATGAGACATAATAAAACAGCATGTCTAACATAAATCCAAGTCTGTAACACAGTGTCCAATACGTGACTATAAAGCAAGTCTCAGAATACAAGTCTAATACATGACTGTCCCTTACTACATGGTCAACTAATATATATTGTTTTTTCATTATTTAATTTACATAACATTAATACTCAAATAATTTAATTTACATAATAATGCTAGTTTATCTATTTTGCAAATATCCAGTCTTTGTGACATAACCTAAATCATCTTAAAAAGTAAGAAATCCTTTTTGTATATATAACACTTCTTTAATCCTTAATTCTCTATTGTCAATTTAGCCCTCAGAAGATTACAGAATAATTTGCTTTACACTTATCTAAAATTGTGAAGATTTATATTAACTATTTATCAAGTAAATTATTTCTTAAGCTAGTGCTAAATATCTTAACTAATACTAAATTATACAAATCTTTGAATTCCACATTTTAACATTCTTGTACCTAAAATATACTGGTTATACCCTTCCCTTCGTCGCCAAGATTGCTCCTGCAATCTTTAATTATAATACAAAATGCATCATAAAATGATTAATATAATACACACATCATATACCAACAATTGAATTTCTGATTTCTGTAAATGAAATATTACAATATATATAAAAAAAAAATATTGTGAAAACATTAATAAATTTCACTAATTCCTGTAATAAGACATTACTAAATATATATATGTATACATGTTCCTGGATGGGGAATGATCAAGTTTAGGTTGTCCATATCAGGGAAGTTCTCTGAAGTTCACTAATATTGACAAGTCCAACTCTCACATAATTAATGACAATGAGCTCATTGCATACTTCATGAAGTATTTCTGGGTGCATAAGGGAGCATAAAAAATAGCAACATATATATATACGATACCGCTGAAATATAAGATTATCAATGTTTTATCCATATCGGTCATCAGCTACAAGTTAAAAATATTAGTAATCATATCATAAATATTATTCTTAAAAATAAAATTACTTTATGCCTAAACCATAAGTATGTAATATATCAAAGAATTATCTAATAAATATAACTGAAACACAAAACAATATCAAAAATATATCATAAGCAAAACATTTTCATATCAATAAGCAATAATAACTGTTTTTGTATTAAAAACATATTCAATACATATATATATAGGCAATATGTTTGTTCTTGAGCACAATCTTCATATTCCATGTTAACATCATTTTTGGGGAAACATCATATTGATAGTTTTACGGATTAATGTTCATATATTTCTGGTTCAAGTTTTAACTTTATTGTCTCTTCATCTTCATCTGACACTAATCATGTACGGTTATAAAAATGTCACTATATATATATATTATATATATCACAAATCTCTGCTAATTAGTTCCTATAATATTAAATAATTTTTCACTAGATAAAATATTATATGTCCATCATTGTTTGTCTTCATTAACTTTTAAAAGCACAATATGGTCACTTCTATGGGTCCACCATTTCATCATATTGTGGGTCCACTATTATATCATTTTGTGGGTCCACCCATTCATCATTTTGTGGGTCCACCATTTCATCATTTTGTGGGTCCACCATTTCATCATTTTGTGGGTCCACCATTTCATCATTGTGGGGTCCACCGTTTCATCATTTTGTGGGTCCACCATTTCATCATTGTGGGGTCCACCATTTCATCATTTTGTGGGTCCACCATTTCATCATTGTGGGGTCCACCATTTCTTTATCTGTGGGTCCACCATTTCTTTATCTGTGGGTCCACCATTGGTAGGTTACTTCATGAATGTAAGTGCAACCAATATCATAATCATACATGACACCAATTAACCCTTATCTCTTATTATAATTAATTCATTTGAATCAAGGGATTTTCTTTATTTATTTATCTCTTAAATATTCACAAGAATACCACAATTTTAGGCCAGTAACTGAACTACCTATTTGTAAATATTACAATAAATAACAATCTACATGTAAGAATTTCTAATTCTCTTCCTTTTATATTTTATCTTAATTTCCTATACTCGTATAACCAAGGCCAGTACTATGTTCGTTCCTGACCTGGTTATTCATCTTGCTAGGTTGGGGGAACTAGCTGGTAGCTTTGACATGAATACATGTCAACGTAACACAGATTCAAAGTTCAATATATAATGTTTATTAATCAGCATTCAATATAGTTATCAATCACAATAATCACATAAGTTCATGAGACATAATAAAACAGCATGTCTAACATAAATCCAAGTCTGTAACACAGTGTCCAATACGTGACTATAAAGCAAGTCTCAGAATACAAGTCTAATACATGACTGTCCCTTACTACATGGTCAACTAATATATATTGTTTTTTCATTATTTAATTTACATAACATTAATACTCAAATAATCTAATTTACATAATAATGCTAGTTTATCTATTTTGCAAATATCCAGTCTTTGTGACATAACCTAAATCATCTTAAAAAGTAAGAAATCCTTTTTGTATATATAACACTTCTTTAATCCTTAATTCTCTATTGTCAATTTAGCCCTCAGAAGATTACAGAATAATTTGCTTTACACTTATCTAAAATTGTGAAGATTTATATTAACTATTTATCAAGTAAATTATTTCTTAAGCTAGTGCTAAATATCTTAACTAATACTAAATTATACAAATCTTTGAATTCCACATTTTAACATTCTTGTACCTGAAATATACTGGTTAAAATACCATAATGCCTTCCTTTACATGATTATGCAAAACAAAGTCCTTCATGCTTTTTAAGATATTTATAGGTTTCTTAGCACTTTCTTATGTTATAACCATTCGTTCAACAACTTATGAATCATGCTACCTAAGATTTTCAAATTATGATTGCTTGTTTATGATAACAAAATTGAGGTCAAGATTAATACTGATAACTTTTACTATTACGACTCAAGTGTTATGGTCCTTGATCTTATTGAAAATGGCATTTTCTGTGTAATTACTAATGAACCTTTCAGCCAATACTATTTATTTTTTAGTATGCGGTTACTGATGACAAAATGGTGGTCAAATTTGATTTTGTCTATTTCACCTTTTTGCTCTTCAGGAGTTATGGTTCTTGATAGATTGAAAAATAGGCATAAAATATAACATGTCAACAGATCCAGATATTGCCTATCAAAATACAGAAGACTCAGTTCCTATCAATTTGACAGCTCAATCCTTATTAAAATTTAAATTTCTATTTTTCATGTACGACTTTAAAACTTCATGTCTTTTGGGTTAATTAGGTCTTTCCACTTTTCGTGGGAAGACCTTTTGTTTTTCTTCTGATTATTTTTTTTTTTTTTTTTGTTTTTTTTTTCTTCTGCCGTCTGAGATGCTTTTTTGTTTTATTACAACATATCGAATGGATGTTTGGTCAATGATGTTGTTCAGTAATGGAGGTTTCAAAACTCACCCTGTGTGACCGAACACTTATTCTTATAGGAGTTATCTCCCCGCGTCCCCTTTTTCTTGTTATCGCTATATCTCAAAAACTGTATAAGATTTTTACAAACTGTTTTCATCAAATTGTTTGTCTACTCTTAAGAATGATTTGTTTAAAATTTGACTGGGGTGATCAGAAGACACCTTATGGGAGTTATTTCCCTTTGAAAATTTAAAATAAACGATATGTTGGGTTAACTCATACAGTGTAAGTTGTAGAGGCCTACAGTCTTTTGATATGAAGTCCTTGGTCCATATAAAGGAAATTGAGGTCAAGGTCAAAGGTCAAGGTCATGTTATAAATTTTGAATTTTGCTTGTTATCGTTATTCAAAAGAAACTGTAACAGTTGATGATATGATATGTTTGCAAAATCGCTGTTTACAATAAGGTGCAACTTCAACTTATTCAGTCGAAGTGTTTTGGTTAACCCTTATAGGAGTTTTCTCCCCTTATGTATTTGAAATCGTTATTTCTCCACAACCATTCAAGTGATTGACCTCGGACCTTCTAATTTGAGTTCACTGACCCATGACCTTGAAATTGAGGTCAAGGTCAAAGGTCAAGGTCATGCTATAAATTTTGAATTTTGCTTGTTATCGTAATTCAAAAGAAACTAACAGTTCATGATACGATGTGTTTGCCTAATTACTTTTTGCAACAAGGGGCAACTTCAACCCATTTAAGTCTAAGTGTTTTGGTCAACCCTTTTAGGAGTTTTCTCCCCTTTTGTTTTTGAAATCGATATTTCTCTACAACCATACAAGTGATTGACCCGGGGTCTTTTGATTTGAGATCACTGACCTATGACCTTGAAATTGAGGTCAAGGCCAAAGGTCACCTTGACGTTCTTTATAAAACAATTAAATCTTCTGTATATACCTATTAATCTTATTTTTCTATATCAGTTGAGGTACCAAATTACATCAACAAGGAGTGACCCTTTTTAACTTTTTTTTTAAAATTTCATTCTAATTATCGAGGTGGAAAGACCTTCAGAATTGGTTTTTAATTCTGTTTTTGCATTGCTGTCTGAATTTTGGAACACCTAACATCTCCTTTGATAGTATTCATAATGTGAATGTTGTGTATTGCAGCTTCCAAGAAAAACCCAGTATCAGTTTGGATTGAAGGATATCAAAAACTTGGCAGAAGTTGCTACTGCAAAACTGAGGGATGAAAGATTTATTGAAGAACTCAGAGGTATGGTTATTTTGTCAAAAAATATAAAATGAGATGGAGAAATATATATGCAGCTGGCATTAACATTTTTTTTTTCATTTGGAAATGTTTACAGACCAGAGAAGTACACACATATTTTATCATTTTTAATCTGATTGAGGACATCAGTCATGTATGGAAAAAAAAATTGTTGACCCATTGTATGTACAGTCTGTTAAATAACTTAGTTGATTTTTAACAACTGTTGCTTTCAATTAACACTTAACCTTGCTGTTGAGAAAGTGTAATTGTTAAAATTAAAAGAATGTATTTCCATTCAAAGTTTATATTTGTATAATTCATTCCATTTTATGCTAAATTTCAGGTGTTACCATAAAATCTAATAAGGTTTTAAATTATTTATTTTGCTTTTGACTTTTTCAGAAGGAGAGATTGGTGAGACTCCTAGGTCTGATTCCTCCAGTGATGTAGATAAATCTTTAGAGGAACACTGCATGGTATACTCTCTGAAGGCTGTCATATCTCCTAGTCTGGAGGACGAGGATGATAGAACTGTATTTATGAACCATCTGAGAGATACGTTCCCAATGTGTGCCAGTTCACGAGGAACATCAGAACATGTCTATAACCATGAACTGGTCAAATCTCTAAAGGAACAGTTCAAGGAAGATAATATGGTTCTTACTAAAGAGATGATAGCTAGGGTAAGTTATATATTGTTTATACAATGACATAGTTTTCAGTGTAAATGTCTCAAATCTCACTTTTGTGAATGAAAACTGTAGTGTAAGTAATACATTTGCTTTGTATCTACTCCATATGACAATTAATGAAATGGATTTGCATGAAAAAAACATAATACTGTGAATTCAGAAATTATTGTGTGCATTTATTATTGCGATTTTGTCATTCTAGACTAAAATGTGATTTTAATTTTTGTGATATTGAGAAATATCATATTAAAGTCATGTACTTAATTTCAAAATGTGAGTTTAAATTATTGCGATTTTAACCCTGTCGCAATTTTTGCAATAATAAAAACATCGCAATAATTTTTGAATTTATAGAACTTGATTTCTTTCATAAAACCTATATTTCAGATGTTACATATGAACTCTGCCATAGAGATGAGAAAGGGTATTATCCTTTCTGGACCATCTGGTAGTGGTAAATCAACAGCTACTCAAACCTTATCCCGAGCTATTAACAGGCTCAATTATCTCCTGTTTGCTCCAGATCATTCCAAAGATGAATTAGCTACGGACAGAGACCTTATCTTCCATCAGAAGAAAAAGCTAAAGGTTTGTATAACAATCTACAAGAATTAAAAAGATAATGGAAATAAGAAACTTCTAAACTTTTGAGCATCTTAGACGAAATAAAAAATATAATCTTTTTTTTTGTATACTCATTTATCCAGTGTATAATTAAAAACAAAACCATAAAAGGATCAATTATTTATAAATTACATAAAAAACAGGTAACATTAATGGTAGAGCAATACATACTGGGGCAAAATTTATTTTACTCAATATCTGACACCCTATCTTGACATTCAGGCTAAAGCTTAGGTAGTGCAACATTTTGTGAATGTTAAGTTCTATTTTTCAATTTTTTTTGGTACTGAGTTTAATGGTTAGGAGACAATTTCTTCTGGTGATTCATTTCACTTTTGATCATTGTTTCAAACTTTTTAACGTATAGGAAAATGAAAGTGGCAGTAGTGAGGATGAAATGGGTGATGAAGTAAGTTGTCACATGATAGACATGTGACCTTTTTGTACATATATAACAGATTAGTTTTCATCGATAGCATGAAATTAACTATTGACACAGATCACTAGCATGAATAATATCATTATAATATTATCACCGATTTTACTTTGTGATTTGTGAAGAAGAAAGGGGGGGATTCTTTTTGTGTGTAGAGTATAGTAATATCAGACCAACATAGTATCATTTTGATATACTTAGAATTCTTTATATTTATGTCTGTGTTACTGTCTATAGAATCAATGTAACTGACAAATTTAAATTTATTTAAGGATTTTAAAGATGACAAATTTTGTAAATACTTTCAATACATTGGAGAGTTTTCTTGTTTTTTTTTTGTTATGACATAATTATCTACATGAAGAAGAGTAACAGAATATTTTTATTTTCTTAGTATTTGATTGGATTCTAAAATCAATTTTTAGCTCACCTAGCCGGAACGGCCAAGTGAGCTTTTCTCATCACTTGGCGTCCGGCGTCGTTAACTTTTACAAAAATCTTCTCCTCTGAAACTGCTGGGCCAAATTAAACCAAACTTGGCCACAATCATCAGTGGCGTATCTAGTTTAAAAATTTTGTCCGGTGACCCGCCCAACCAACCAAGATGGCCGCCATGGCTGAAAATAGAACATAGGGGTAAAATGCAGTTTTTGGCTTATAACTCAAAAACCAAAGCATTTAGGGCAAATCTGACGGAGCAAAATTGTTCATCAGGTAAAGATCTATCTGCCCTGAAATTTTCAGATGAATCCGACAACCCATTGTTGGGTTGCTGCCACTCAATTGGTAATTTTAAGGAAATTTTACTGTTTTTGGTTATTATCTTGAATATTATTATAGATAGAGATAAACTGTAAACAGCAATAATGTTCAGCAAAGTAAGATTTACAAATAAGTCAACATGACCGAAATGGTCAGTTGACCCATTTAGGAGTTATTGCCCTTTATAGTCAATTTTTAACCATTTTTCGTAAATCTTAGTAATCTTTTACAAAAATCTTCTCTGAAACAACTGGGCCAAATTAACCAAACTTGGCCACAACTATCATTGAGGTATTAAGGTTAAAAAATGTTTTGCGTGACTGCTAACCAACCAAGATGGCTGCCACAGCTAAAAATAGAACATAGGGGTAAAATGCAGTTTTTGGCTTATAACTCAAAAACCAAAGCATTTAGAGCAAATCTGACTGTGTTAAATTGTGCATCAGGTCAAGATCTATATGCCCTGAAATTTTCAGATGAATCGGACAACCCATTGTTGGGTTGCTGCCCCTGAATTAGTAATTTTAAGGAAATTTTGCTGTTTTTGGTTATTATCTTGAATATTATTATAGATAGAGATAAACTGTAAACAGCAATAATGTTCAGCAAAGTAAGAGTTACAAATAAGTCAATATGACCGAAATGGTCAGTTGACCCATTTAGGAGTTATTGCCCTTTATAGTCAATTTTTAACCATTTTTCGTAAATCTTAGTAATGTTTTACAAAAATCTTCTCCTCTGAAACTACTGGGCCAAGTTAATTATAGATAGAGATAATTGTAAGCAGCTAGAATGTTCAGTAAATTAAGATGTACAAACACATCACCATCACCAAAACACAATTTTGTCATGAATCAATCTGCGTCCTTTGTTTAATATTCACATAGACCAAGGTGAGAGACACAGGCTCTTTAGAGCCTCTAGTTTATTCATAAAAGCATTTTAATTTAAATATGATATGTTGAGTCAATCTCTTAATTAAACATGCTCACTCTAAGATAAAAAAAATTCACTAACACAAGTGTGATCTGACACAATAGTTACATATAACTACAAATTAATGTCACAATGCTTAAAGTAGAAGAAGTTAGTTATAGTTATTCGTTAAATGTTGTGAATTATTGTATATTTTTTACACATTGAAAAATGTTTTCTAATTTGACTTTTATATCTTTTTGTTTTAACTATCTCAATAAAATAAAACAATAAAGACAACACCCATCAATTACTGTATGATAAGAGTTTATTCTGGTCGACATGTTTTGCCAACAAGGGTGGCGTCTTCTGTTTTATTTTAGTTTTATTTTATAGTGAAAGACAACTGTGAATACCTTTCGGTATCCACCCACTATTACCCAAACACACGATAACCACTTCAGATGTTGGTTAACCTTGTTCAAATTCAAGTTTACTATCTCAATATATAACAAACCAATATTTCAGATTTAGCCCATGCACTGTACATATATGTTCTAGTTGCTAGTAAAATTGCAGTTTAATAAAAATTTATTTAAATGAACATTTATATAAGATTCAATACTGTAGGCATATTAAGGATTTAATTGTAATTTTTTATGTAACAGGAAACCTTAGATAAAGTTGGTGAACTTGATGAGGAAGTAAGTTGTCACATGACTGACCATGTGATCAATACTAACTTTATAATGTGTGTTGTAACCTGCTGCTAGCTACTTTAAACTCTTTAACATTTGTTCTTTTAGCTTTATAGTATAAATTCAGAAATGTTTTAGCTGGATTATTATTATATGAAGAGAATGTTCTTAAATCTTGTAAATTGTTTGGTAGTGTCTGTAGTGAACTAGCTATATAGTTTGTCCACATTATTTGATTGTTATAGCTTTTCAACAATTTTTTTTTCCAGGGTATATGCCTTATTGTTTTGTTATTATTTTGATTACCTCCTAGTCATTATGGTCCTTCTCTCATCCATGTTTTTGGTCTGTTCAGGACTTTACATAAGAGTAATCAAGTTAAAAGACAATTAAAACTAAGAGTGATGATTCCCCCTCAATCATTTAAACTTGGCTGAATTTGTACACTTCTTCCAAATTTGGAGACAATCAAGCAGTGGGCATTGCACATTTCATAGTAAGACAATAATGTTTAATTTTCAGTGGTAAACTTTCTAAGTAAATTATGTGAATTCGCTCTTTCGAAATGAATAGACGCAGATATATAAAACAAGTGAGACGACTGGATGCAAAGCAATACTATAAATAAATGCTCAGTAAGAATTGAGACGAAGTAAAATAAAACATTTAATTTTGGCAAATTATTACAATTTCATATGAAAAAACAATAATAAACGTTAAAGTTAATTCAATCAATGTTCAGCACCATTCATCAACAACACTTTGATAGCACGTCTATATCCCGCGGACAACAATAAATCTGACATCTACACCATTGCGAATTTATCCAAATCCAAATCATCGGTCAGTATACACTATGTTGCTTCAACGTCCATTAATCGGTCAATTATATTGTAAATTTGTATATCCACAGAAAAATCAGCAAGGAACATACGCTGAAAAATAAAACTTCCACAGAAAATGAGACTGAAACCACTGATTATAAATATTGGGCGGGATAAATAATGGGAGGGTTAGTTTTCGGCTATCGACTGCAGAATGAAAAACTTAAAATTCTATAAATCACAAGTATATAAAAGAACCAATCAAAATGCATCGAATAGTATAAAGTCTATTTCTTTTATCTCCAGTCGCCAATTATATATTTTTAATTAATTAAAAATAGCACATACATTATTTTCTCCTCTGCTAGTAAAGTTAAACCTGATATCTATGGCATTTTGTGGTTGTAGTAGACCTTTTGTGTCATTATTGGAAATCACTTGAATTGTTCCACTGTCATCCCTAAGCCTTTTATATAATACAACATGGGCTTGGTCTTTTGCTGATTGTTGAACACAGTCAGGTGACCTGTAGTCTTAAGTGTCCTTTGGTGATTTGGTGACGTTGGTTCAATCATACAACATTTTTTTATTTTGATATTTAAAGCTTTCCTGTAAAATTTTGCTGCATACACAACATATCTTGTCACTGATTCCTCAAAAGCAATACAGTATTATGTCCATTGAACTGTCAGAACTAAGGAAAATGCAAATGGAAATGTCATGAAATTGTAGAACTTCTAAAGTTTGAAATGTGGTCCATACCAGTATTATTAGCTTTTTTGTATTTTTATGGAGATGTTACATGCTGTAGACTTACTGGCTAGATGCTTTTTACTTTCTCAAGATATTCTAACTAGCTGCTCTCTAAATTCTAACTAGCTGCTATATTCTAACTAGCTGCTCTTTAAATCTAACTAGCTGCTATATTCTAACTAGCTGCTCTCTATATTCCAACTAGCTGCTCTCTATATTCTAACTAGCTGCTCTCTATATTCTAACTAGCTGCTCTCTATATTCTAACTAGCTGCTCTCTAAATTCTAACTAGCTGTTATATTCTAACTAGCTGCTCTCTATATTCCAACTAGCTGCTCTCTATATTCTAATTAGCTGCTCTCTATATTCTAACTAGCTGCTCTCTCTATTCTAACTAGCTGCTCTCTATATTCTAATTAGCTGCTCTCTATATTCTAACTAGCTGCTCTCTATTTCTAACTAGCTGCTCTCTATATTCTAACTAGCTGCTCTCTATATTCTAATTAGCTGCTCTCTATATTCTAACTAGCTGCTCTCTATATTCTAACTAGCTGTTCTCTATATTCTAAATAGCTGCTCTCTATATTCCAACTAGCTGCTCTCTATATTCTTATTAGCTGCTCTCTATATTCTAACTAGCTGCTGTCTATTTCTAACTAGCTGCTCTCTATATTCTAACTAACTGCTCTCTATATTTCAACTAGCTGCTCTCTATATTCTAACTAGCTGCTCTCTATATTCCAACTAGCTGCTCTCTATATTTTTTACTAGCTTCTCTCTATAGTCCAACTAGCTGCTCTCTATTTCTAACTAGCTGCTCTCTATATTCCAACTAGCTGCTCTCTATATTCTAACTAGCTGCTCTCTATATTCTAACTAGTTGCTCTCTATATTCCAACTAGCTGCTCTCTATATTCCAACTAGCTGCTCTCTATATGCTAATTAGCTGCTCTCTATATTCTAACTAGCTGCTCTCTATTTCTAACTAGCTGCTCTCTATATTCTATTTCCATACGTGTGTATTGTATTGGTATTTCATTATTCTGAATGATCTTTTTGTTGAACTGTATTCTTATATCTGTATGGTAAAATATAGTTATAGTTTTGCTCTATTGTTTTTTTAAGCTTTTTTTTTTTTATTATTATAACTTTTCATCTGCCAGTTCAGAGGTGTCCTAGGAAGTCTACTGCTTATAAAAGGATCTATCAAATCTATTGTTTTAGTTAAATATTAGTAAAATTAATCTATATGAATGCATAATTTTCTGGATTGTAAGACTGTGAAAAAAAATTAGTACTATTCTATTTTTCCTTTGAACTTAAGCTAATTTGGGGACATTTTTACATAAATAAATTTAGATGTACATTTGATGAGTCAAGGAATTATAAGTCTCCTAGATACTTTATAATGATTGATATTTTCTGCAGTTTTTGTCAGCCTTATCAGCCCCGGAACCAAAAGCAGACAAGACTAATTTCAGGAAGTTAAAGAGGATGACAAATGTGATAGGAAAAGTAACCGAGGCCATTCAAGATTTAGCCATTCACAAAATAAAGGAAGTAGCAGAATATCCTAAAGTTGATGTTGTTACATTGAATCCAACTGCAGTCTCCCCTCAGGAGGTAAGAAAGTCATTTGGTTGTAAAACATACATGTACCATAGTATTTCACCATTGAATCCAACTGCAGTCTCCCCTCAGGAGGTAAGAAAGTCATTTGTTTCAATATCGATATTGTATGATAATCAATCAAACTTCTTATCACAACCATTAAATACTAAGATCTATGAACAAATAATTCTTATATGATTTGAATATTAAGGAATACATTTATATGATTGGTCAAGAGAGCTTCCAGAAGTGGCTCAATAGACGATGATGTCCTTACTACTTTCTGTAACCAATGTAAACAAGATAGCTAATTTTATGCAGGACATTTTTTTGCATTAACCAAAAATATATTCATGAGCCTAAGCCATCAATTAAGAGAAATTCAGAGATTTGAAACATTATTGCTGTGTTTTTAGTCTTAATGTTTTCGTTGTAGTTCCTTGGAGCCTTTTCTGATGGGATATGGCAGGGTGGACTATTTCCTAAGATCCTAAAGGACTCATCATTTCTATCTGATGCTGTGAGAAATTACATCAGTGGTTTAAAGGACAAGAAAAATAAAGGACAGGATCTACCTTCAGTGTTAGTACGGTGGATTGTATTAGACGGAGTTATGCACCCTGTTTGGACCGAGAGCATCAATACTTTATTTGATGAGGAAAATAAATTATCAGTGGCCAATGGAGGAAGTGTGGATTTACAAGGTGAGATTTATATACAGAGCATAAGCTTTTGACAAAAACCAGCAGACAGGGAGACAGTTCTGTGGATAAAAGTCCTTGTCAGAGATATTCTTTTGGCATCTGTGAGATCAGATATTTTAAAATTAACATCAGTAGTCATTCTTGATCAACTTCATGCTTTAATACATGTATCATCTCATATTTATTTTCTGATAAGCTGCATTCCTCTTGTTTTGCTTTTCACTAAATCCATGGATTTTCTGTGGTCTCATTCCTTGACCATGGTCATTTCATTTACATCAGACTTGACTCTTTTTCCTGTCAATCATTTTAAACTTGACTCAGATCAGATTAAAATTGAAATTCAGAAATTTATATGTCAATTAATGAAGGCAACAGTTGATTAAATTGATAAAGCTTGAGATTGATTTTTACATCTCCAAATATATCATACAGATAAAACAATTAGAATCTAAATGCTAGGTCTAAAGCAATGTAATGCTGTGCCTGTCATTTTTTTCACTGACATTAAAACATTGACAAAAGTGCTACCTTTTCATTATTGAATACCCCACATATTTTTTTATCAGAAGTTTCATACAGGAATCAGCGTTTTATATATAATATATATTGAGAAAAAGATGACTTTATATATTTAGAACGTAATGGACATAAGCAGGCACGTGTGTGGCCACCATTGGAAGGTACAGTGACTAGTTAGTTATTGTGTAAATCAACCATAGCATGCTATTTTTAGCTTCAGCCACTATTAGGAAGCCATCTTTTATGAGCTTCATTCTGATGTGTTATCACCTGATGAGATCATACTCTTCTTTTGATCTCATTATTTACGAATTATTTTTTTTAGGAAATTTACAAACTCACACCTTCTTAGTAGATTTCAGTTTAGCTAATAGATTAAATTGTATTAAGCTTACTTGCATTAGTTCTTTTGAATCCATGAAGATTGAGAAATTTCTTGAGACCTAATTGTGGAACCAGATATCCTGATATTCTGATAGCTGCTTGGTTTGCACAGTACTAAGTGAAATTAGTAATGTTTATATTTTATTACAATTCAGTTTAGTTTTAGTTATATTAGAAGTTGTATTATATTTATATTATGTAGAATTATGCTATAGTTGATAAAAAAAAATGAGAAAAGACAATATTCAGGTAGTTTCTTATTTCAATAAAAAATATTTACTTTAACTAAACTTTCACCAGATTTTTTTTGGTTTACCATATACTTTGCAGGGGTATCATTTGCTAGAAAGGTTACATGATGAATTTATTCACATGTCAACTTTAACTTCAACTGAAACTAAAAAAATATATTTAAAAGAAAAGTGCATATTATTTTTTTTATGTGGCAGTGTTTTATAGTTTTTCTGTAGATACATTTCACCAAAATATTTGTAATTTTATTTATCAAACAGTTTTAACTTACATATAGAAACCTTTCCTTTAAATGATTTTTATTTTAATCAGTTTATCTTATTGTTAGTTTATTATTGTTGTAAATAAGTAATAAGCCTATACACCTAAGTTTTATATTAGTCAAATACATTTTATCTGATTTTGAAACTGCCTTTGTGATGTTTGGAATTTCTCTCAACAAAATAATGCCTTTTTCAAAAGGAAAAAAATAGTTTCATGGACAATATACAAATGTATAGTCATTATAGACCAATGCATATTTTATTGAATGCATTTTGCTATGTATCTGATAATAGATAAAACAGTCAATATTTTCTGAACTAACATGTAATTTTTGTTTCCAGACACAACAGCACTGATTTATGAGACTAATTATCTATCTGATGCCTCTCCAGCAACTCTGGCTCGTTGTGTTATTATAAACTTTGGTTCTGACACTGTGCATTGGAATTCATTATTTGAATCCTGGAGAACAACTGCTAAATCAAGATGGGTCCTGACCTCAGCAGCGTATGTTTTCTTCATGTTACTAGAATGCATTTATGTGATCATTTTATTTCTTATTTAGTTCATCAGATCAGTTAACATGTAGTGCAAAATAAAATGGCGTAAATGAAAAACTGTTAATGTTCAAAAGTCTATGATAAAGAAAACAAATATATTTCTTAGTATTTTTAAAGCTAGTTTATAGTCTAGGAATGATTTTACATTGTAACTTTTTTAATGTTTAGATTTAAAGTATGGGAAGAGTTAGGCAGAGACATATTTCCTCCTACATTGTAACTTTTTTAATGTTTAGATTTAAAGTATGGGAAGAGTAAGGCAGAGACATATTTCCTCCTACACTATAACTTTTTTAATGTTTAGATTTAAAGTATGGGAAGAGTTAGGCAGAGACATATTTCCTCCTACATTGTAACTTTTTTAATGTTTAGATTTAAAGTATGGGAAGAGTTAGGCAGAGACATATTTCCTCCTACATTGTAACTTTTTTAATGTTTAGATTTAAAGTATGGGAAGAGTTAGGCAGAGACATATTTCCTCCTACATTGTAACTTTTTTAATGTTTAGATTTAAAGTATGGGAAGAGTTAGGCAGAGACATATTTCCTCCTACATTGTAACTTTTTTAATGTTTAGATTTAAAGTATGGGAAGGGTTAGGCAGAGACATATTTCCTCCTTCATTATAACTTCTTTAATGTTTAGATTTAAAGTATGGGAAGAGTTAGGCAGAGACATATTTCCTCCTACATTGTAACTTTTTTAATGTTTAGATTTAAAGTATGGGAAGAGTTAGGCAGAGACATATTTCCTCCTACATTATAACTTTTTTTAATGTTTAGATTTAAAGTATGGGAAGAGTTAGGCAGAGACATATTTCCTCCTACATTATAACTTTTTTAATGTTTAGATTTAAAGTATGGGAAGAGTTAGGCAGAGACATATTTCCTCCTACATTGTAACTTTTTTAATGTTTAGATTTAAAGTATGGGAAGAGTTAGGCAGAGACATATTTCCTCCTACATTGTAACTTTTTTAATGTTAAGATTTAAAGTATGGGAAGAGTTAGGCAGAGACATATTTCCTCCTACATTATAACTTTTTTTAATGTTTAGATTTAAAGTATGGGAAGAGTTAGGCAGAGACATATTTCCTCCTACATTGTAACTTTTTTAATGTTTAGATTTAAAGTATGGGAAGAGTTAGGCAGAGACATATTTCCTCCTACATTATAACTTTTTTTAATGTTTAGATTTAAAGTATGGGAAGAGTTAGGCAGAGACATATTTCCTCCTACATTGTAACTTTTTTAATGTTAAGATTTAAAGTATGGGAAGAGTTAGGCAGAGACATATTTCCTCCTACATTGTAACTTTTTTAATGTTTAGATTTAAAGTATGGGAAGAGTTAGGCAGAGACATATTTCCTCCTACATTGTAACTTTTTTAATGTTTAGATTTAAAGTATGGGAAGAGTTAGGCAGAGACATATTTCCTCCTACATTGTAACTTTTTTAATGTTTAGATTTAAAGTATGGGAAGAGTTAGGCAGAGACATATTTCCTCCTACATTGTAACTTTTTTAATGTTTAGATTTAAAGTATGGGAAGAGTTAGGCAGAGACATATTTCCTCCGACATTGTAACTTTTTTAATGTTTAGATTTAAAGTATGGGAAGAGTTAGGCAGAGACATATTTCCTCCTACATTATAACTTTTTTAATGTTTAGATTTAAAGTATGGGAAGAGTTAGGCAGAGACATATTTCCTCCTACATTGTAACTTTTTTAATGTTTAGATTTAAAGTATGGGAAGAGTTAGGCAGAGACATATTTCCTCCTACACTATAACTTTTTTAATGTTTAGATTTAAAGTATGGGAAGAGTTAGGCAGAGACATATTTCCTCCAACATTGTAACTTTTTTAATGTTTAGATTTAAAGTATGGGAAGAGTTAGGCAGAGACATATTTCCTCCTACACTATAACTTTTTTAATGTTTAGATTTAAAGTATGGGAAGAGTTAGGCAGAGACATATTTCCTCCTACATTGTAACTTTTTTAATGTTTAGATTTAAAGTATGGGAAGAGTTAGGCAGAGACATATTTCCTCCAACATTGTAACTTTTTTAATGTTTAGATTTAAAGTATGGGAAGAGTTAGGCAGAGACATATTTCCTCCTACATTGTAACTTTTTTAATGTTTAGATTTAAAGTATGGGAAGAGTTAGGCAGACCCATATTTCCTCCTGCATTGTAACTTTTTTAATGTTTAGATTTAAAGTATGGGAAGAGTTAGGCAGAGACATATTTCCTCCTGCATTGTAACTTTTTTAATGTTTAGATTTAAAGTATGGGAAGAGTTAGGCAGAGACATATTTCCTCCTACAATATAACTTTTTTAATGTTTAGATTTAAAGTATGGGAAGAGTTAGGCAGAGACATATTTCCTCCAACATTGTAACTTTTTTAATGTTTAGATTTAAAGTATGGGAAGAGTTAGGCAGAGACATATTTCCTCCTACACTATAACTTTTTTAATGTTTAGATTTAAAGTATGGGAAGAGTTAGGCAGAGACATATTTCCTCCTACATTGTAACTTTTTTAATGTTTAGATTTAAAGTATGGGAAGAGTAAGGCAGAGACATATTTCCTCCTACATTATAACTTTTTTAATGTTTAGATTTAAAGTATGGGAAGAGTTAGGCAGAGACATATTTCCTCCTACATTGAAGTTTCTTAAGAATGAATGTTGTTCAGCACTAATGACAGATGTTGGTTCCGTATCAGACGAAGTCAATACAGGGATACAGGAAATCAGTTCTTTCCTAAAGATCCTCTCCACACTATTAGATAAGATGTTTCTCAGGGATGATTTTGAGAAGAAACAGAAGTCAATGGAACATGATGGTACATAAATAGTTCCAATATTATCCTTTATCTTTGCTTAATTATTACTACTACTAAACTTTGACATATTTTGGTCTAGTTTTCTTATAGAAACAGAAATAAGATATTAAAAAAAAGGTATTGAGTAAATGTCTGTAGCAACCTGACATAAAAATTAACATGTAAAGGTCGGCATATGAAGATCAGTGATGAAAACACAAGATTTTATAAATCATAAAACTTTAAATTCTCTTTAGCTGAATTAAGGTATAAAACATGGATATTGTGATTGGTTAGCACAAGTAGTACCCAAGTGTTCTGCCACTTAACAAGCGGTAGTACTGGAAAGATTACAAAAACAAATTCAACAGTCAAACAAATACTATACACCAAATGTATTCAGCAGACAAATATAGCAACAAGTTATGATCCTACTCACTCAGACAAACATGTTGATTGTTCAAACTGGTTTAAAATATATTGAATAATAAAGTAATGCATATTATGCCTTTGTTAGGGGTATGTCTTGTACCTGTCTTGCATCTGAAGAAAGGAAATTACTTAAAAATGAGATATGTTTTACCTTTGTTTATTTAAAGATGATAATCGTAAAACTCCCAGCAGTATGGCACCATCTCGACAGGCAACCAGCCGTATGACCAGTAGTTCCCAGATAGAGCACCTCTTACCAAATTATTTGGAAATTCTGAAAGGAATGTTTGCATTTTCCTACATCTGGAGCTTTGGAGGACACATACATGAAAGGTGATTTAAAATGTTTGACATTTTGTATTAATTATTTTGGATTTTAATTAAGAAGCTCTTCTGCTGTGAAATGAAAAAAACAATTGCAATCCATATTACTGTATAAACATCACAATTTTTATACTTATTTTTACATCTATGAATTTATTGGTCTTTTTGTGACAGATTCAAGGATAAATTCAGCAAGTTTTCCCATGATGCTATGTACAGAGCAACCCATCCTATTCGTATCCCTTTCCCAGCAACTGTCTTTGACTATTGTTTAGACGAAACCACAGGCACATTCTTGAGATGGGGAGAGAAACAGCAAGAAAGATCTAAGATTTTAGCAGGAGGCTATATGATAACTCCTGATGTAAGTTACTTGTTTTTTTGCTTACAAAGTAAAAGAAACAATATATCAAGATTTTTAAACAAATAAATCAATAAGTGTATAGCTATTACCACCAAGAATCAGAAGGACAAACAATCAAATTATAAAATCCACTTTACAATAAAGAAAATATTAATGAACCATAACCTATGTTTTAACTTCAAATGTCTAATATACTTTAAAGCCTTCTTGTGATTTTGTCAGACTTCTATTATAATGAATGCTAAACCTTGTTACAATAATTTGAGTTTCTGGACATTCTGTTCAGATCATAACCAAACTTTGGAACAACCATTGGGTTCATAGTTTGAAGATTTAAATCACAACAGTTTTAAATTGATAAAAATCTTGATTCTGGATGATATCTTTTGAATCATACATTGAACTAATATCAAATATTTAGAATTAGGTAACAATTTAGGGAATGTTTTGTTTAATCAATCTTTAACTTTTAATATCAGAATATACATGAATTACTTTGTAGGTTGAGAAGTATAATTACTTAATAGAACTGATGCTGAATGCTCAACACCCTGTGTTACTGACAGGATTACCAGGTGTTGGCAAAACTACTCTAATACAGGTAATAATTATGAATAAGTTGAAATAATAATTGATTAAAAGACAAATATTTCGGCACAGTAAATGGCATATGTTAGGGTCCATCATTTCATTTTATATTGCAAAACAAAGATAAACACTGACAAAGCCAATTGCTATATGGAAATCTTTGTCACATATTATCTTCTTTTTATTCCTATCTGTATTGTAGAATACTGTGTTGTCGAAACAGACCAGTACCAATATCCTGATGTCCAGAGGTATGACTAGTTCAATCTTCCAGAATACAATGGTATCACATATCTTAGAACTTAAACATAAGATAGCTAACAGCCTACCTACGTCAGGAGTAACTGCTGGACGAGGGAAACATACACATCTGTTCTACATAGATGATCTCAATACAGCACCTACCAATGTTGAAGGGGGTAAGTGTCTTTTGTAAGCTTGTGAAGGGGGTAAGTGTCTTTTGTAAGCTTGTTAGTAGGTCATTATTTCATTAAAATCAAATAGCACTTAATGTACAATACTTCCAAACCTGAATCCATTATTTGAAACTTCAAATTTTTAAGCCATGTCATAGGATGCAATGATGCTGAATATTGTGTAACTGGTCAAAGAACTTTTATAATGCATTACCAATAAAAATTTAGAATACAAAATTATTTAACTGCTCAAAGAACTCTTACAATGATTTACCTTTGAACAATTTAGTACATGTATACAAAAGAAACTTCATAGCCATGTCATAGAATGCAATGAATTTGTATATCATTTTTAATAGCTGAAAGATCTTGTACAATGAATTACCATTGAATAATTTTGTATACAAAAGGAACTTTCCAATTTTTGTTTAAGTTCAATTTGTTCTTTCTTTCATGTTGTACTTCTATTTGTAAACAGGGTATCAGCCACCTTTGGAATTGTTACGTCAAATACTAACTCAACGTGGATGTTATGACCGACAGAGAAAAGAATTCCAGGATATGGAAGAGGCCATGTTTTTAGCTTCTACAACGCCACCTAGTGTAGCAGGTAGTCTTCTTTCTGGGGTTGACTCTTGAAAGTTCATGTATTATTCACTGGACTACAATTTTAGGGTAATGTAAATACAGCTGTTGAAAAAAGTGACTTTCTAAAATCTGTTGTTGTTCTGCAGTTGAGGTTCATAAAGGGTGTACAATAATCAATAATTCTGACTTTTTTTTATGTGAAATGTTTTATCTTTTGAAATACCTAACCAACCTTTTTCAACAGAAATTGACCAAGTTTGTTTTGTCCACAAAGAAGTTTGTTAATAGTGTTTTTAAATGGTTAATGAATTAATAAAATTATCTGTGCATTTCTTTTCCTATTGTATTATTTTTTAGATGTAATAAAAGGGAAGTTTTGTTGAGTGTATCTGTTTGGGAAAGCATGTAAATATTTTGCTGCCTTGTCCAATTATATGATTGCACACAATAAAGAGGAGGGAATAGTTTCTTGTATAATTAAATTAAAGTCTAACATGTAGATATATTTATTCAGGGTATGGATTAGGGAAAGCAAGTCATGTGATGTCAACTAGACTGACACGCCTCTTTGTCAATCTAACCGTGTTTACCCCTGCACCTGAAACCCTCCTCAGTATGCATGGTAGAGCATTACAGAACTGGCTAGAAGAATTTCCCACATACAGTGTAGAGCATCATTTTGAATTTGCCAGGGTAAGTTACAAATAATTTATTTACTGTTGTCTCATCTGCAATCGTACCACATCTCATTATTATTATATTATTGTAGAAACTTATAAAACTGTGAATTGCTCAGATCTTTGTATGGTTATAAAACTATAAAGTTGAAAAAGGTTAGCAGATATTTCTATGTACTCTGTTGAGGTGTATAGCATTGTATGTTTACAAAAGGTATGTAAATTTACACAAAGGAAATAAAATTGAGAATGGAAATGGGGAATGTATCAAAGAGACAACAGCCCGACCATAGAGCAGACAACAGCAGAAGGTCACCAACAGGTCTTCAATGTAATGAGAAATCCTGCACTCGGAGGCGTCCTTCAGCTGGCCCCTAAACAAATACATACTAGTTCAGTGATAATGAATGCCATACTAATTTCCAAATTGTACACAAGAAACTAAAATTAAAAAAATACAAGATTAACAAAGACCAGAGGCTCCTGACTTGGGACAGGCGCAAAAATGCGGCGGTGTTAAACATGTTTATGAGATCTCAACCCTCCCCCTATACCTATAGCCTATGTAGAAAAGTAAACGCATAACAATACGTACATTTAAAATTCGATTCAAGAGAAGTCTGAGTCTGATGTTAGAAGATGTAACCAAAGAAAATTAACAAAATGACAATTATACATAAATAACTAGCAGTTAACTGACATGCAAGCTCCAGATTTCAATTAAACTGATTGAAAGATTATGATTTCATCATATGAATATCAGGCTTAATCCTTTCTAATGAACTTTTAAAGAAACTCATGTTCCTATTTAACTTATGGAGAACAGATATTCTGGTTGATAATAACAATAATAACAGGTTAAACATATTAAGCATTGAGATGTTGTTTTATAGATAAATATATTTTAGGCAATGACTCTAGGATTGCTGGACCTGTATGGTCGTATAAAGGAAAAGCTCCGGCCTACACCAACCAATGCCCATTATTTATTTAGCTTACATGATGTGTCCAGAGTAGTTCATGGTATTCTATTGATGTCACCAAGGTCTAGGTCCAGAAAAATGTTAAGAAAGAAAAAGGATGGAGATTCAAGTAGGATAATTTGAATTATGATTTTTTCATTAACTTGATAAACTCCTCTGCATTGCTTTCAGTAATAACTTGTAAAAGAGTAGAAATATGATCAAGTTTATTTAAATGTTTTTGTAAAAGCTATAATTTGAGCTATGAATATTTTACACTGTTCAGGTACATTTGACAGCTTTATAATAAGGTAGACAAATGTTGGCCCACTTCTGACTAGAATTGTTGTATGTATGTAAATTGCAATCGAGAATTTTGAGAAAAGATTTGTGTTTATTCCTCAGGAAGCAGTAGAGTATCGCGACAGACATCTTGGTCAGAGTCCAAGTCTCGGACAGTCAGTGGAGCTAGCGGTGGATATGTTATAGAGGGAGGGTCATCTGCTCCTATGATGAAGGTCATAGGTCAACTCTGGTGTCATGAATGTACTAGGATGTTTGCTGACCGACTTGTTTCTCCTGATGGTGGGTGCAAGCTATCAGTTTTTGTTTTATTACTTTATGCAGAAGAAACCTTGTATGATTTTAGGTTTGATAATTAGTTTTAATTTGAATAAATGTGTGATTGTCAGTTCAAGGTTATTTGTAATGTTCATACTTTGTCAAAGTAAGTATGACTGAGGCCATATAGATATATTGTTTCTAGTTTTATTTACATGAAGTATAAATATCTGTTGAATGTACATAGCTGTAGCATTTCTGATACTATGTCATGGAACGATACCTGCCTAACTTTTTTGTATGTAGATGTAATGTTTGGATATGATATAGATAAGTTCATATACATTCTTGATATATTATAGATTCCAATTGGTTTTCCAAGTCTTTAGAGGAGACAGCTCTGAAATATTTCTGTTTACCCAGAGATGATCACAAATCAGAGATGACTGCCATATCTGAAGAAACTCATTCACAAACTGTAAGTTCTATTCAAAGTGGCTTGCATCATTAGTACTGACAAACTACAAACTTTTGGGAAGAAAGATACATTATAAATTGCTTTAAACGGTGCAAATACTCATTAATCATTATAATTATTTTTTCTCAAAACCACAAAATTTGACATCAACAATTATCCCTTAAATGTTCTTTCCATAGTTTAAGATAATTTGCAAATTTTTTTTCAACAAAAAATGTATTTAAATATTATATTACAGGGGCGTGGTACTCCTCAGACTACAACCTCACCACCTATATCAGAGCCAGAATCTGAGGAGGAAGACAATGAGCTGACTGCTGTAGATGAAGTATCTACTATACGAGAGAACGATGATCAAACCACCACATCTTCAGAGAAACTAGTCACACCCATGGATACACCTGTACCTCTAGGAGAATCAACTCATAGAACTGCTGAGTCTACACCCGGACCAAGGGGAACTCCAGATACTGTCAGGACAAGGGCTTCAGGTAGGTTTAGATAGATACACCTGTACCTCTAGGAGAATCTACTCATAGAACTGTAGAGTCTACACCTGGGCCAAGGGGAACTCCTGATACTGTCAGGACAAGGGCTTCAGGTAGGTTTAGATAGATCTTATCAGGTGGACCAAGGGAAACTCCAGATACTGTCAGGACAAGGGCTTCAGGTAGGTTTAAATCAGTCTTAAGAGGTGGTCCAAGGGGAACTCCAGATACTGTTAGGACAAGGGCTTCAGGTAGGTTTAGATAGATCTTAAGAGGTTGACCGAGTGGAACTCCAGATACCGTCAGGACAAAGGCTTCAAGTAGGTTTAAATCAGTCTTAAGAGGTGGTCCAAGGGGAACTCCAGATACTGTTAGGACAAGGGCTTCAGGTAGGTTTAGATAGATCTTAAGAGGTTGACCGAGGGGAACTCCAGATACTGTTAGGACAAGGGCTTCAGGTAGGTTTAGATAGATCTTAAGAGGTGGACCGAGGGGAACTCCAGATACTGTCAGGACAAGGGCTTCAGGTAGGTTTAGATAGATCTTAAGAGGTTGACCAAGGGGAACTCCAGATACCATCAGGACAAGGGCTTCAAGTAGGTTTAAATCAGTCTTAAGAGGTGGTCCAAGGGGAACTCCAGATACTGTTAGGACAAGGGCTTCAGGTACTGTGGATTCATTTATTTCCGTGGTTACCAATTTTTGTGGTTTGAGGGAAATTTACATATTCGTGGATATTTAATTTCGTGGTTTTGGCAAAGACTACACTCATTCCTTTACAAAATTTGTATTTCGTTGAACATTTGAATTCGTGGTTCTCCTGTACCAACGAAATCCATGAAAATTGGTATCCAACGAATATTAATGAATCCACAGTAGGTTTATATCAATCTTAAGAGGTGGTCTAAGGGGAACTCCTGATAGTGTCAGAACAAGAGCTTCAGGTGGGTTTAGATAGATCTTAAAGGATTTTATGTTTTTAATTAGTCATTGTTTACACTGTCAGGCCCTTTGGTAGGTGTGAGCAAAATCTGGGTCTAATACTGTTCTGAACCAAGAGATTTTTTAAATGTAATCTTAACTCACAAATGTTTAACCATACATATCTAAAACATGTAAGACCATTACATCCTTAAATACAGATGTGCAAAGTCTTAATAATTAAGATTTTTCAGTACCTTGAGATTATTGATTCCACTTACTGGACAGTTCATGTTCCTATTTGTGAATAACATTGTCAAACTAATAGAATTTGCTAAGAAACCAGAAAACATTAGTCCAGTGCTTTTACATGATAATTATTGCTTTGACGATTTCTAGGAGCGGATACAGAGTTAGGTACCAATAGAACAACTAATGCTGATCCTACCTCAGAGTCAGAGTATGAGTCAGACCCATCAGAGGAGAGTGAAAGTAGTGAAGATGATTCATTGGACGAGACAGAAACAGAAACTATAGACACAGCAAGAGGTACTTAACTAAGGACTATCCTTGTTTATTTTGTTATGGTTATAGCAAATTCAGTAGTTGTTGGTATGAAAAGAAGAATGGATTAAAATTATGGGATTATTTGTAATTAGTCATGTTAGCCTTCTCTATAGCATTGATATATTAGGAATGGTCAGTTTTTGTGGACATTTTTACATCATTTCTGAATGGCTGAGTGTCATGTTTAACATTCTAATATTGGGTAAAAACATTTTAGATTTGACATTAATTCTAACAAATGTAACTTTATTAAGGTTATTCTTTAATATTTAGTATAAAACGGAGAGTTCTTATTCTTATTTGTTTGATTTATATTTTTGTAATACCAAGATTGTTACTAATCTCAAATTAATTTCAACAAATTGTTTGTTAGCTAACACCATACTCTAACCTGCATGCCTAATCCATGTTTTACAGCTAAAAAAACACCACTTACAGAGGTATCTAAACAACAATCAGAAAGCAGAGCATCATCTTATTTTACAGGTATTTTAAGCATTCACACAATTTACTCCCATTTACTAGCTATGCTTTTATGTAGATTGATGTTTTGACCAGTCCAGAGTAGTTTTTATGTAATCTTTATATTTTTTCCTTTTTTCACAAGGTTAACTGGGTCTTTAGCAAACATAAACCTTTACACCATTGATATTACAATATGGTTTCTGAAACAAATACATTATTTAAAATAATCATTACTTCAAGATTTCTACCTAAGGAACAGTCTTCAAATGTACAACTTGTATATTTCATCTGTAATGTTTTTTAACACCTACTTGCATGAGAAACAAATAACAAATAACAAAAAAAATGTGTGTAGAAAGTTAACTGTGTAATAGTTTTTACTTAATTAGCTGTTTATACATTTAGTAACATTAATGTTTACGTGATCTAATATGCATGTATATATAATCCTCCATTTTAATTCCATTTTACCAGCCAGTACACGAATAACAGTCAATACTAACAAAGGTAAGAGTTACCTCCCCTTATCTGATTGTAGCTGTTTGACTTCATACAACCTTTTGGGTAGATATTTTGTAAGGCATCTGGATATCTTCTTATTATTGTTAAAACATTGCGTTTAGGAAAAGATGAGAAATTGTAAAGAGTCTAGGACATTAATCAGATTATAAATCAGAGTTCATTGTGTATTTTATTTCCAATCATTTCATGGGTTTTTCTTTCATGGAGATACAAATAATTATAAGTTTTGTTATAAAAGAATTTTTAAAAGTGTACTTGAAATTGACAAAAATATATTTGAAATGTAAGAATAAGCAATCACACGAAAAGTATTGATATAAGACATAGGAATTTTTGATTAATTTGAGAGAAAGTAAAAAAGCAAAAGTCATTCACCAAATGGTCATTTTATATATCTACCCAATAGGATTTCTGTTTAAATGTAGCTGCTAGTGTGCCTTCATTGCCATTAGAAACTTCAGTATTTTATATATCTACCCAATAGGATTTCTGTTTAAATGTAGCTGCTAGTGTGCCTTCATTGCCATTAGAAACTTCAGTATTTTATATATCTACCCAATAGGATTTCTGTTTAAATGTAGCTGCTAGCGTGCCTTCATTGCCATTAGAAACTTCAGTATTTTATAATGACATAATACATTTCTGTTTTCTTAAAAAATAGTTTGAATATTATGAATGGCTAAAACTACATGGGGAACTTATATTTGTCTATTCTGAAATATAGAACTCAACTCTCATTTTCTCTTTGCTAGAAAACTTGGGTTATAGAATCTGACTAACATCTTTTTCAATATAATGTGATGATGATGGACAAAAACTTCATACTGATATTCCAGACAAGGTTGAATAAGTAAAATTCTTATGTTTTTACTGACTTAGATTTTAATTACCTCTTTTTTCAGGTTCTTTGTTAACCTTTGAAACCAGTTCTATTATATATTTAAATTAACTGACATATTTTAATCTTTTGAATGATGAAAACCATAATTTAAATGTTTCATCTCATAACTGAACTCTTAACCTCCAACGTAATGAGGGAAACTCCATTTAAGGAGTCCTGTCTCGCCCACTTGTGTGTTCTCTTTCAATTGAAAAAAAAATCTATCACAAAATCTTTTTTTTGTAATATTGGGTTTCTGTAGATCATTGCCAAAGCTGCTATTAAAATTTAACAAGTAAGTTATTTTAATAACTTGGTCGAACATTTGATATTTACATTCAAAATCATATAGAACTGGTTTTAAGGCATTCCTTTATTTGTTTACCTCCAACTTTTATACTAATAACCTCTGACATTTAACCTCTCCCCCTACAGAGTCAAGCGGTACAGACAGTGTTGAGCACGAACAGATGGGTGTGGCTAAGACTAAAGTTGCCCCTCCCACAGATCAAACAGGTAACTGTAATAAAATGAAAGGATAAAAATTGTTAACTCCCTTTGACGAAAAAACTTAGATACAGTGTTTTTCATTGCTTTGATGATAACATTTTTGAATGGTAATGTTTTGTTGAATCTCATTGATGAGATAAAGTCAACAAAATTTGTATTGTAAAATGATTAATTTGAACTATCCTTCCTTACTTACATATGTTATAACTGGAATTCCTAGTTTGATGTCCTTCCCAAATTCCTTTGTTAAATTTACCTAAAATAATAAATGCATGTTCTAACAGTATTTTAACGGTTCATTAGAATATCACAGAGCTTGAAAACAAATTTGTGAAAGTAAAATTGACTATATATAGATCAATCATACTGTGATGAAAGAAAAGTAGATTAAAACTTCTTCTTAGTCTTCTTCTTATACTCTGTAGTTCTTTAAATATCTATACTTCTTCTTTTATTATTTTTGTTAGCTGTGTTTTGCTAGAGCTTAAAAATATGAATTATGGTTTTGTTTTCAAGCATTGTTTTTTGTATGTCTCCCTTATAAGTGATTAATATAAAAAAGAAGATGTGATATGATTGCCAATGAGACAACTATCCACAAAAGACCAAAATGAAACAGACATTTTAAGACCATCACATGTAAACTAGAAGCATATATATTTGGTTATAGGTTATTGAAAAGTTAAGTGTTTCTGTAATATCTCTCATTTTGTTGCCTCTGCTTGGATATGGAAGCTATAACATAGTGATCCTACATTCTGTTGTCTATGGCAACAATATCTATGTTTAATCTGAGGTTAGAAATGGTTTTAAGACATCAATAACTTTGTCAAACGTTCATGGAATGTTATGAAAAATGTAAAAAAGTTTCTTTATGATAAATGCATTTTTTTCTGTATTTTCTTGATGAATGGACTAAATACTTAATGTCCTATTTCTGTGCTCCTTTAGCCGTTTCATAGTAATATTTTGTCAAGTAACCTCCATGTTTTAACAGCATCAATCAAAAATTTGATTGAATCTTTGTCATTTCTTCAAATTTGCTGACAAGTATATTTTTTTTAATATAGATATATAAGAAGTCCAGAGAACTGTTGCCTGTCATATTTTTAACCTTACATTTTAAAAACAAGCACACAGTTTTCTGGCTTACTGTAAGTAGTGGATGTCTTTCAATAGGTAACCACTGTTTTACATTGTTGTTTTGAATCTCTCCTGATATTTTATTATAGCACCAGGAGCACCTTTAACCAGTAGAGTTGGTAACATAGGAAGTCAGATCAATCTGAAACAAGTCAGGTCTAGTCAGGGAAGTCTGAAGTTCTCTAAGTCTGTCACATTTAAAGCTGGACTACTGGCTGATTGGGAGCATGAAGCTTACTTTGGACCCCTAATGAGTATGGATGAGGTAGGTCAAAGACAAATTTACACAAAGATTAACATAATTAGATCCTCCAAAATGACAAATAAATTAAAATTTGAGCAGATTGTTAATTTACAGCCAAATTATTGATACTTTTCTTGATCATTTTTATTTCTTTTCTGTTATCAAATAAAGCTATCACAGACCAGATTTCTTTTATGGTCTTGAAATAAAAAGTATTTAGTTATGAATTATCCATTTTATTTTATATTTTTTTTACAGTTGAAAGGATCATCAACCAGTTTGGTTGATTTTATTTTCTCCAAGTTTTATATGACAACTCACACAGAAACACTTGGAATGGCCATTGAAAAAGGTAAATTGCTGATGTTGTGTAGTTTTTTTTAGTTTGATATCTCACCAGAATACAAGTTCTCTGTCAAATGATGCATCACTTGAAACAAATCTTCTTCTCATTCTAAAGGTGTCTACTATGAAGATCTTCCATTAATGTCCTGTAGATGACTGATACACAGACAAAATTTTAGGAAATACATCCATAGAATTTCCATTGAATTCTTCTATTCCAAATATTATTCATCACACTGCATTATACCTTAAAATCCATAATTAGTGGAGATGCTGATTTCTTTTAGTTTTAGCAAAAAAACTTATGCAAAATTTAAGATCAAAACCACTGTCACTGCTCAACCTTTGTTGTAAAATCAAATTTAATTTCCAAAGCAAGTAAAACAGAAAGTAACTTACTTGCATGATAATGTATAATATATAGATATAACCAATATTTTCAGCTTATATGGATGGGACAGAGGAGAGTTTAGCTGAGGCCTTATCTACATGTCTTAATGTATATAATGCTGGCACTTCACAGAGACTTGATTTAGTGTTTTTCTCTGAAGCTATCAGACATGCAGCTAGGCTTAGTAGAGTATTGGTAAGTTTAGGTTTTATGTTTCCTCGGAAGCTATCAGACTTACATTTAGGCAGTAAGTTGCAGAAACTATAGTGTTTTTTTGTTTTTTTGGGTTTTTTTTGTCAAATGAAAACCTCTGTTGATATCAAGAAAGAAAAAGATATATGATTACCAATGAGACAATTCTCCACAAGAGACCAAATGACACAGAAATTAAAAAACTATAGGTCACCATACATCCATCAACAATAAGCCTAAAAATTCTAGCAAGAAAACTTTACAGCTTAATTTATGTACAAAATATTGAACGAAAACAAATATGTAACACAGCAACATGACTTGGGACAGGCACTTTCAGAATGTGGCAGGGTAAAAACTAGTTTGAGGCCCCCCTTCCTAACCAGGGACAGTGGTGTAACAATTCAACATAAAAACAAACTATAAAAATCAGGTGAAAATGGCTAAACTCATCAGATGTATACAAATAGAAAAACATCTAAAAATAACCACACAGAATGGATGTGGACAAGTAATTGTTTGATAGTTCAATGGAAAAACACAGTTTATGGGGAATCTATTCATAACACAAAATTAGTACATGCGCAACATAAAAAATAAGTTCCTTCTGTTCTTAATTATTCATTTCTTGTGTCTCTTTATTATAAATAAATGAAAAAGTTATCCCCCTTCCTTGGAAGTAGGACTAGTTCAAAGATTTGGTAATTAACTGTTTTTGAGTAAAAAGCAATAGTAATATTTTACCTTTGCAATGTCTTGCTGGGAATGATTAATGCTATATATATATAGGCTTTATAAAGTTACTGATGAATTACAAAATGTGATTAGAAATGTGTTGATATTTTTTACAGGCAATACAAGGAGGCCATGCTGTTCTGTTGGGTATGAGTTATTCTACTGGAAGGTGTACCCTTGCTAGACTGGCAGCTTATATAGCTCACTGTAAGGTAAAATATCATTAAAGTATATAACTAAAGACATCTCTTGTCATATCTCTGCATAATTCATGAAAAAAAATCACCACAAATGAAATCTTTATAGTTTGTACACTTTAAAAGGAAAATTTAAACTCTGAGTTAAATGAGTTTTCCAAAGCAATGAGAACTACAACTCTGAGTTAAATGAGTTTTCCAAAGCAATGAGAACTACAACTCTGAGTTAAATGAGTTTTCCAAAGCAATGAGAACTACAAGTGAGATACATCAGATTGAACTTTGAAATAAAAATATACACTTGTCACATAAGATAAATGGAAAAAAATAAAATTACTTTGGGCAATACTTAACCCTAAGATATAATTTATCAGAAAGCACCCTCCGACTGCTGTAGAAAGAGATGTAAAGGGGTAAGTTATACATGTGGTCGTGTCACAGCACATGTTGATGATATTAGTATATTTGTACTGGCGGTGTTCAGGAATTGGTTTGATTTTTTCAAGAAAGAGAATGTAGATAGTTTGTTGGTGAAGGTATTGTTGTTTGTTTACACAATTGGGGAATTGTATCACAGGTGAAATGAATTTGTTACTTCCATTAATTATTGCCATTTATATTAAGAATACAATTTAAAAAGATGAATGTTGCAATATTTATTCAAGACTTGCATATTATTTTTTTCTACTTGTAACATACATTACTAACATTTATAAAACTAAATTTACTGTTGCTCGCTTAATATCATATTAATATCTAGTTATTCATTACATTCTAAATTAACAGTTTTAATTACTACAAATATTTTCTAAAGTATAATTTTGTTTTACGCTTTCTTTACAGCTATTTGAACCAAAGTCCCAGTCTGATCCTAGTAAAAACTTATTGATAGTAAGAGAACACATCAAAAGATCATGTTACCACAGTGGAATTCTGGGTAAACCTTCTGTTCTTCTGGTACACGAAGACCTTGGATCAGAATGTCTCCAAGATATATGCAGTGTTATGGCTGATGGTATGTCTATTTTATTTCTATGGTGATGAGTAATTGAACTTGTATCTTTAAATGAATGTCTTATCTAGTAAATTTCATTAATTATCATCAAAATTTAAATTGCTTCCATTTGATGTTGTTTTGTGATGATATAATATTTATAATTCTTTTCAGAAAATAATATAAATAGACAAGTATTTCCTATTATGTGTTAAAATAATATTAAATGAAGGAATTTATTTGAGCAATCATAGAGAAACTACAGTATAGTGTTTACTCAGACTATATTTATATTTATATGAAGGTACTTCCCCTGGACTGTATACATCAAAAGAGAAGTATACCATATGTGCAGACAAATCATTATTAGTCAAACAAAGTTCGGTTTCATTTCACATATTTTGCATGTTTATATGTTTGTTTTTTATTACAATCATTCCTTATGTTGTTATACATGGGAAACATATACATTTCATGTTAAATTTACTTTAAACATTGGCAAAATTCTGCCAATACTGTGTTGTATAAGTACAAAGAAATTAAGATAACAAGTGATGCATTTGTAAAGGATTCCAACATTTTTATTTAAGAAAATAGATAGGGACAGGAGAACAAGATTTGAAGATGCATACACATTTCATTGACAATCTTTAAAATTGTTTTCATCTAAATAGACATAATTGTTGACGGTTGTAGCATGTAATGTTCCATATTAAGGTACACATTCAGGTTCATTGAAAAGTATACATAGAGATAAGTCAACAAAGGTTGTATTTAAGGATTCAGGGTCAAGGAACATTATTTTGTTTAGGCTAGATTAAATTTCCATGTTTGGTTGATGAGTTTCAACTGGTTTTTGTTTAAATCATATTCATAGTTCATTTTCATACCCCATACTACAGTTCAAAAGTATACATATTTTATCCCATCAGTCACTCAGTCTTTTGTGGCTTCAGATGCTTAATCCCACACTTTGGGGTTGCAACCTTTTATATGAAGAAATGTTTTTTGTCAAGAACAGCTAAGCTGCCGATATAATACATTTTATAGTCTTCTTTATGATTTATAAACTTTTGATTATTTAGGTACAAGTCCAGGACTATACAATGAAGATGAGATCCAGTCTATAGTCTCCCATATGATGCCTGGTGGGGTCCAGACCAAGAGAGTAGATAAGATAGAACAAGCATTTGAACGATTCCTGAAGAAAGTCAGACATAACCTTCATGTGATTGTTTGTCTCAGTAGTAAAGGTATTAACATCATTTGTTTGTTTGTGTGTCTAAGTTCTTCTGAATGTTTACTCTGAATGAAATCTTCAATTTTTAGCTCACCAGGCCCCAAGGGCCAAGTGAGCTTTTCTCATCACTTGGCGTCCGTCGTCCGGCGTTTACTTTTACAAAAAACTTCTCTAAAACTACTGGGCCAAAATTAACCAATCTTGGCCACAATCATCATTGATGTATCAAGTTTAGAAATTGTGTTTTTTGACCCGGCCAACCAACCAAGATGGCCGCCATGGCTAAAAATAGAACATAGGGGTAAAATGCAGTTTTTGGCTTACTATTCAAAAACCAAAGCATTTAGAGCAAATCTGACATGTGGTAAAATTGTTTATCAGGTCAAGATCTATCTGCCCTGAAATTTTCAGATGAATCAGACAACCGATTGTTGGGTTGCTGCCCCTAAATTGGTAATTTTAAGGAAATTTTACTGTTTTTGGTTATTATCTTGAATATTATTATAGATGGAGATAAACTGTAAACAGCAATAATGTTCAGCAAAGTAAGATTCACAAATAAGTCACGTGACCAAAATGGTCAGTTGACCTCTTTAGGAGTTATTGCCCTTTATAGTCAGTTTTTAACCATTTTTTGTAAATCTCCATGATCTTTTACAAAAATCTTCTCCTCTGAAACTACCAGGCCAAATGAATCCAAACTTGGCCACAATCATCATTGATGTATCTAGTTTAAAAATTGTGTTTTTTGTCCCGGCCAACCAACAAAGATGCAAAAAGCTAAAAATAGAACATGGAGGTTAAATGCAGTTTTTGGTTATTACTCAAAAACCACAGCATTTAGAGCAAATCTGATATGGGGTAAAATTGTTTATCTGGTCAAGATCTATCTGCCCTGAAATTTTAAGATGAATGGGACAACCCGTTGTTGGGTTGCTGCCCCTGAATTGGGAATATTAAGGAAATTTTGCTGTTTTTGGATATTATCTTGAATATTATTATGGATAGAGATAAACTGTAAACAGAAAAAATGTTCAGCAAAGTACGATTTACAAATAAGTCAACAGGACCAAAATGGTCAGTTGACCCCATTAGGAGTTATTGGCCTTTATAGTCAATTTTTATCCATTTTTCCTAAATCTTAGTTAACTTTTACAAAAATCTTCTCCTCTGAAACTACTGGGCCAAATTTTACCAAACATAGTCAGAATCATTATTAGGCTATCTAGTTTAAAAATTGTGTTTTGTGACCGGGCAAACCAACCAAGATGGCCGCTACAGCTAAAAATAGAACATAGGGGTAAAATGCAGTTTTTGGCTTACTATTCAAAAACCAAAGCATTTAGAGCAAATCTGACATGTGGTAAAATTGTTTATCAGGTCAAGATCTATCTGCCCTGAAATTTTCAGATGAATCAGACAACCGATTGTTGGGTTGCTGCCCCTAAATTGGTAATTTTAAGGAAATTTTGCTGTTTTTGGGTTATTATCTTGAATATTATTATAGATAGAGATAAACTGTAAACAGCAATAATGTACAGCAATTTAAGACTCAAAAATAAGTCAAAATGACCAAAATGGTCAATTGACCCCATAAGAAGTTATTGTCCTTTATAATCAATTTTTAACAATTTTCATAAAATTTGTAAATTTTTACTAACATTTTCCACTGAAACTACACGGACAAGTTCATTATAGATAGAGATAATTGTAAGCAGCAAGAATGTTCAGTAAAGGAAGATGTACAAACACATCACAATCACCTAAACACAATTTTGTCATGAACTGTCTGCTTCCTTTGTTTAATTCACATATGCCAAGGTGAGCGACACAGGCTCTTTAGAGCCTCTAGTTTTGTTCTAATTGAACACATAATAGATCATTAGGGCCCCGACTAAAAGTCGGGTCGCCCTATAGTGATCAGTCTGTCCGTCCGTCCGTCCGTCCGTCTGTCCGTCCGTCCGTCTGTCCGTCCGTCCGTAACACTTTAACTTTGTGTCCGCTCCATATCTAGAAAACCATTATGATTTCATACTTTATACTTTACATGTTTATTAACCACCACCAGAGGGCGTGTCATGATATATGTACAACTTTCTAGGTCAAAGGTCAAGGTAAAAAAACTTTGGTTTCAGTTGCCAACCTTGTGTCCTGTGGTGATGATCTGGTCCGCTCTATATCTTGAGAACCCTTATGATTTCAAAGTTTATACTTGACATCCATTTTAACCAACACTAGAGGGTGTGTCATGATGTATGTACAACTTCCTAGGTCAAAGGTCAAGGTCAAAAACTTTGGTTTCAGTTGACAACCCTGTGTCCTGTGATGAAGATCGTGTCCGCTACATATCTAGATAACCGTTATGATTTTATACTTAATACTTAACATGTTTATTAACCTACACCAGAGGGTGTGTCATGATGTATGTACAACTGCCTAGGTCAAAGGTCAAGGTCAAAAACTTTGGTTTCAGTTGACAATTCTGTGTCCTGTGGTGAAGATCGTGTCCGCTCCATATCTGGATAACATTTATGATATCAAAGTTTATTCTTGCCATCCATTTTAACCACAATCAGAGGGCGTGTCATGATGTATGTACAACTTCCTAGGTCAAAGGTCAAGGTAAAAAAAACTTAAGTTTTAGTTGACAACCCTGTGTCCTGAGTTGAAGATTGTGTTCGCTCTATATCTTGGGAATCATTATGATTTCAAATATTATACTTGACATCCATTTTAACCAACATCAGAGGGTGTGTCATGATGTATGTACAACTTCCTAGGTCAAAGGTCTGTCTATCTGTTGGTCTGTCCATCGCTTACAATTTTGATTCACACTATATTTATTTACCCAACGTTATTGACAGCGGGGCCCACAGAGATGGCTTCCATCTCAATGATATCTAGTTATTTCTGTCACCTGTGTATCACCTTAATTTGAATGATTTTTATTAAAACTCTTGATGAGATTTTCTATATGGAAATTCCTAAATGGCAACAGTTGTAGCCATCAATTCTGGTTAAATTTCCTTTGAATTTGAACACAGTTTTAATATTTTCAAAACCGTATATTTCTCTGTTTTCAAATACTATTTTTTATTTCAATGCAAACTGTAAGCAGTTTATAAAGATATGGACAAATATCAAAATAATGAGATTAATGACAGGGTTTCAATCATTCAGAATTCTGCATGAAAAATGTGTTTGTGATATTTATTACAAGGATCAGCTGGATAAAGATTTGATGTTTTGATTTAACTGGAGTTCAACAACAATTCTATTACTTTTCTTCAGGAAATAGTTTCTCCAGTAATTTTAATAATTTACACAGTAAACTAAGTGAATATCCCGGACTTGTAAAACATGCAGTTTCTGTAGACCTGTACAAGCCATGGACATTTGAAGCTTATGTCAAGATCGCTGAAGTGTGGCTCAGGGATCAGAGGACAAAGGTAAGGAGTCAAAGATCAAACTGATCATTTCTGGTTGATGAATTAAAGGTCAGGGGTAAAATATTTCAGAAATCCATGTTAAACTAGTAAAATAAGTTGATGTTTGATAAAAAGGTCAAGGTTATAGAAATATGTGTTGTCATAAAGAGATAATGTAAAAAAGTAAGATTATGCTTTACTTACTAAGAGCCCACAATCAGACATTAGCAGCAGTGTGGATTGAAAAATGAGAAATGTTTTCCTACTTATGTCAAATAGACAATTAATGTTTCTACCCCTATATAAACTGTAACTAAAGGCATCATGCCATCATTTGTTTATTCCAGTATATAACATTTGTCTGCTCTGTTTTGTTGCTGACTAAAAATTGACAAGAATTTTATCATTTATCATCAGGTACCAATACCATGGCACCCTACAAGAATGTTGGACCAGATTTCACTGACAGCGCATGCCATGGCTTACATGCACCTCTCATCTAAGGCTGTAATAGAAAGACAGTTCTGCCACCAGAGGGAGCCACTGAGATTCTATTCTCCTTTGACCTTCATGGAATTTGTTCACTTGTTTAGATTAATATCAGCTCACATAGTCAAAATGGAAATTGTAAGTGTTGCCATTTATAAGATATTATTTATTGCATATAAGGAACACATGGAAAAGATAAGGAATTATTATAACCATTAATATAATAGATATAAAAATGCAAGTTATACAGCTTATACTGTGGATTCATTATAATTCGTTGGATGCCAATTTTCGTGGACTTCGTGGGTACAGGTAAACCACGAAATTAAATATTCAACGAAGTACAAAGTTTCTATAGGCTTGTATGCAGACCTCAGCAAAACCATGAAATTAAATATCCATGAACATACATGTTTTCCGTTATACACAAAAATAAATGAATCTACAGTAACTAAAAAATATATTTATGATATTTTAGAATGATAACTATTTTCTATAGAATGTAATTAAATATGTACAATACAACTTGGACAAAAATGCCAGATTAGTTATTGCAATTTGAGGAAAATCTTCATACGAATATTTGTATAAAATATCAAAATGAGAGGTCTTATAATTGCTATTCTCACCATGTTACAATATTGACTATGATAAAAACCTAGCAATAATTTTTGAATTTATAGTACTCCAGTTTTGAAATAAACTACTAAAGGATAAAATAGTTAAACATAAGCAAGCCATATGTAAGATTATGGTATAAATATTATACCTTTGTTTGAATGTTTTATTTTAGGAGTATATTAAACATGAGCAAGCCTTAGGTTTGATTCTGGTATAAATATGAAACCTTGTTTGAATGTTTGTAGGAGAATATAGGTAAACATGAGCAAGCTTTGGGTAAAGTGAATGAAGCGTTTGGAAGTATAAATGAATACAAAAGAGAAGTTTCAGAACTGACACCGAAGTACAAATCTGCTACAGATGAAATCAAAGATCTGGTGGCCAGAGTTGAGGACCAGAAGGAACAATATATTGCTGTAAATATCTTATACACAAGTCTAGAATAAATTCTTACTGTACTAACAAGTATGGATTTGATGTGGAGTAATCATTCATAAAATTATTAATCAAAAATTCAATTGAAAACAATGTTAGTGTTGATGAATATGAGTTAAAGGTTTTCCACTAATGATTAAACAAAGATATTTGGTATGCAGTATAATAAGCATAAGCACAGCATTATTTTATCCCAAAATCTTGAAACTATGATAATTTAACGTAAATTTAAAAAAAGAAAGGAAGACTTACAATATGTGAACCTCACTGTGTTACTAATAGAAGTTATGATGCAGGAAAGTGGAACAAAAATAGATTCTAAATTAGAATTGTATTTTTTTGTAGGCCTTGGATAGATGTAAAGACCAAGAACAGAAAATTGAAGCTTTACAGGGACCTCTAGAACAACTGAGAAAAGAGGCACAGACAGATTTTGATAGGGTAAGATATTCTACACATTGTATTCAATATTTCTATTTATAACTGCTAGTGTGATATTTGTATATAACTTGATTTTATCAATTATTTTGCTCTCAAAGTGATATTCCAATTCTTCTGTTTGTTCTCTAATTTTGCAAAATCATTCCTTATCATAAACCTCTTGATGATAAGCAAAAGAACATATATCTATGCTTTACATTTTTCCCAACTGTATTGTTGCTTCTATGTAACATTTTCATGCTTTCTGGGTATCTGACATATTCAGCAGAAATACAAAAATTATGTTCATCTTAAATATGAGAAATACTGTACATTTATTGACCTACAGGCAAATAAAAACTATTTCAGATTTAAGTTATACCTAGTACCATGTAAATCTTTTTCTTCAGTCGTTCTTCAAGAGATCTCCTAGTTCGGAGACTGTTGAATATTTCACTGCGACACAGTATAGGGTAAAATTAAAACTTTTTGTGTGTAGTTTTATTTGCTAGAATATGATGTCACTGGTATATTGGTTCCACAGTTTGTAGACAATTTGATAAAAACTAGACATTTGAATTCAGTGAGCTTTGGCTGAATGCATATTGCCTGCACATTTTATACGGCTTTATTACAAAACCACAATTATATTAGTTTATCTAAAAAATTTGATATGTGGTTATTACATAAATTAGTGTGCTTTAAATTAGTTGATGCACATATAGTTTGAATTTGATTCAAACACTGAAATGGATTTGTAGCAGTGTTACATGACATCGCACTTTGGACAAAGACTTGAATGCTACAATCCAAGGCAGAGGTGGCACAAAACAATGGAATCAACCATCTAAAGTTTTATTTTAAAATGATGTTTAGTTTTTACCCAGTTTCATGTTATTTTTTTTATTTTTCCATATTTTTGCTATTGATAAAAAGGCATATTTACATGAATATCAATTACTTATCAAAGATATCATTTCATATTCTAATGCAACATTGTTTGTATGTTCATTTTGATTGGATAACGTCACTAATTCTCATGGCATCAAATTACAATTGATGCTATGAAAATGTACAAACAAGCACAGATTAGATATAACAGAGTTTAAATGTATGAATCCACATCGTTTTCTGTCAGTTTCATTAGAATGGAGATAACAGTATTGTATTTTAAGCTATGACGGCATCAATTGGTGATTTGAAGGTCACAAATACCTGTTTACCCGTAAACTTAATTTGCTACCATCAAATCACCAATTGATGCTGTCAGAGTTTAAAATACAATACAATTATCTCTTTTAAATCTACCTTACAACAGAACCAGTAAAACCTTATTTTCAAACAATACAGAAAAAACAATATAATGGAATAATTTATTTGAGCAGGTAAACCCTAACTACCAAGCAGCTCTGACAGCCCTTAATGTGATCAACAGAAATGATCTAGAGGAAGTGAAATCTTTCAGAGAACCACCAGAACTTGTCAAATTTGTTGTTAAAGCTTTATGTTTGTTATTCAAAGTACCTCAAGAGTAAGTTACTATTTTATTATCATTTTTTCTCTCTTGTTTATGTTGAGTTACAGTACTAAACATTTTTGATTTTGTCATGAAAGCTTTTTTTAAAAGAGTTATAGTCATTGAAAGATATGATATTGTTGAAAACAAGACACCTGTTATTTCTTGAACAAATCCCATACCGTACAGTGAGCAACAAAGGTTTTAATATGAAAATTTCTGGTGAAAAAGCAATGGCCTGATTTATTACAAAAAAAGTAACAAAAAACAAATCTGACAGGAAGCAATCAACCACAAAATTAGAGTAAATCATAGTTGTATGTTCCAAGTGAGCCACATCACACAAAAAATGTACGCACTTATTGTCCTGCCAAACAGTAATAGTCTTCGTCTTTACCTTTGGTGTCAAACATTTATATATTAGTATATGTATATGTCAATTATAACATTTATATATTAGTATATGTATATGTCAATTATAACATTTATATATTAGTATATGTATATGTCAATTATAACATTTATATATTAGTATATGTATATGTCAATTATAACATTTATATATTAGTATATGTATATGTCAATTATAACATTTATATATTAGTATATGTATATGTCAATTATAACATTTATATATTAGTATATGTATATGTCAATTATAACATTTATATATTAGTATATACATGTATGTATATGTATATGTTTCCAGTTGGGAGAATGCCAAGTTATTATTGATTAGAGATAACTTTATGGAGGAGATGATGTTCTTTGACAAGGACCACATTCCAGAAGACATATTTGAAGAGCTGAAGACATTTGTATTTAATCCTCTGTTTGATCCTGACTTAGTCAAACAAGTCAGTCTGTCAGCGACTAACGTGTGTATTTGGGTGCATGCTGTATATAAATATGCCCACATACATCGTAACATGCAACCAAGATTACGTAACCTGCTAGAACATGAGGATAAATTCACTCAGGTTAGTTAGCAGACTCATGTACTCAATTATTTGTTGTTGGTCAGATCTGTTTACTGGGCAAAGTCAGAAAGATAAAATTCTTAATCATTACATCTCTTATATGGTCACAAATTTTCTGATTATTTTCAATATAACAAAACTGCATTATTTATGTTGAAATTAGTGGAAATTTATTATTGTGAAGATATTATTTTCTTGAAACCTGGATATTTATCTGACATTAAAGAATAAACTGACAGTTCTTTACTAAGTTTTTGTCTTTGTTTTGATCATAATAACAGCTTTATTGTTTTAGGCTCAAGCTAAGTTAGGACAGTTGAGAGTGGAAGCGAACAGAATAAAGAGTGCCCTAGAGAGGGTGATTACATCACATAAAGCTGCTGTCAAGAGAGCTAAGACTATAGAGAGGCATATGCAGGTTAGTTAGTTATGGGGTAATGTTGTCAGGTTTTCAGAGATACCAAAATATTGGTGAATGTAAAGGGAGACAATCTTTTTTACTGCAAGATTTAAGCAAAATCTTGATTTTTGATTTTTTACACAAATGTGGTAGAATTTTTTTGATTTCTCAAAGCTAGTTATTTCAAATTTGTTCAGTTTTATTTTATTTTTTTGGAAATTGGCACTCATGTTATCTTTGAAGTCTTGATTTACAAAATGACAGATTTTATAGTTTTATTTGATGGATAAAAAGGATTTAGGCAATGTTTGAAAATATTCTTATAATTGAAGTATACAGACTTTCAAGTTTCTCTGGGAGTTCAGTAAACAAGACACAATTTACAGACAGGATATATTTTGCCATTAGATGAGAAATATTACATAATTTTAACATTCTAGAAATAAGAATTTCTTTATCTTTACTATACTGAAAGTGATCTTATTCTTTATGTTATTTATAACACTGAAATATTTGTTATAGGCCATAGAGAGAAAGATAGCGAGAGCTGTGAATCTTATGGAACATATGTCTATGCAGCATTACTTGTGGAAGTCCGAGTTAAGAAAGGCTCGTCGTAATGTTCTCACATCACCTGGAGATGCTCTGATTACAGCAGCTTGTGTCTGTTATCATGGCCCTCTGGAGGATAAATGGCGTGCAGAACTTCTGCATGATTGGCAGGACAGATCTAAACATGGAAATTACAAAATGACAAAGAAACTTGGAGAAGATGTTTTCCCGTTAAGTTCAAACTTAGAAGGTTTATTTGATGGACATAAAGAGTTTGACACAACTAGTAGTATGTCCCGTACTGTTACAGAAAGTAGTGTAGGTAGTGAGAGTACACTGGACATGCCGTCATTACCAGAAATAAAGACATACAAATACCCACCGGCTGTATACGATACTAGTAAATATTACAAGTCAGAACTCAAGAAACAAGAAAGTTTTGAGTATGATCAGACACAGACTATTGAGTTCGAAGATTCTGATGACGAGGATGAACAGAGCACATTAATGAACAGGAATAATTTTACTCTACAAGAGATTCTCAGTGATTTTGATGAGTTGAGTAATTGGCGTCTGTCCAATCTTCCAACTGACCTACATTCCATACAGAATGCACTGTTGATGAGAGTGAGTTGTCACAATCGTAAGCACTGCTGGCCTATGTTGATTGACCCGGACAATCAGGCTGAATTATGGGTAAAAACAGTTCAGAATAGTAAAAATGTATTTACAGAGAAAGATGTACAAGAGAGTACTCCAGACGAATTAGATGGTGAGTGGGAAATTATTTCCTTCATATTTTCAAATTTGAATTGTTTTACTGTAATTTCTGCAAAAACATTAGAATGAATAATTATTTATTTATTTTTTCAACTGTCAGTTGTATTGATTTGTTCTTCTTAAGAGTAAGATAGAATAAGGGTGTTAGATTAAATATTTTTTACAGACATTAATTTTTTTTTTCTTTCTATTTCTCTTTTTCTAAATTGCAGAGGTTGTTGAAAATTGCTAGAGCATAATTTTTGATTATTTTTCTTAAGTGTGTGTATATTTAAAAAAATTATTTTGATATTATCAAAAACTTTGAAAAATTCATGAAAGGAAATCACAAAATTATAACCTTCCTTCAAACTAAGTGTTTTGTTTTTTGAATTATTGATTTTTCAACATCTACTAAGTTGTATTGTTTAAGGGTACTATGAAATGATATTTCTTATTTAAGGAATTCCCTTGGAATCCAACAGAAGTAAGAGTAGTTCAGGTCAGTTACCACCTAGTCGTGGAACAACTCTGACCTACTCTGATGTGTATACTGATGACCGTACAGCATCTACCAATACTCTAACTACTACAGATTATACTAAGAGGTAAGATATAAGCAAATATTTATTATAAATCAATTGGTAGGAGGGTTTTATTAACCCATGTTAAAGTTTGTTGTGTTTTTGTTTTTGTCTAAAAAGTTGGGAAAGACTGAGGAATTTACAAGAAATCAAATAAATTGAAAAATTTATGACAGGTCTGAGGTACATATATAGAAGTACCAAGATATTTCATTATAGATTTTGCTTATATTTTCCTAAAAGATTAAAATTAATGTGTAAGATATTTTAAGTTAAATTAAAACATTAGGTCATAGTTTTAATTTTAAAAATATTTTATTACTATTTGGGAAATTCTCCTATATGAACACACAACATTAATAGTAGCATTGATTTTTGGCTGATATTCAAGAGGAGAAAAAGTTAAATTGGATATCTATTTGTTCTACTATCATGTCATGAAATAGTACATGTATTAAAATTGATGATTATCTTCCCCTGAATTCTATATTATTTCTGAAAACGTGTGTTTTCCCTTACTCTTTAAAATTCATGAATATCTTCCCCTGAATTCTATATTATTTTTGAAAACGTGTGTTTTCCCTTACTCTTTAATTCATAAATGAGTCTGCAGTGGAGATGGAGTACAGTAATAACATAAATGTAATAAGTTTTGGATTAGATACAATTTGTTGAGTTGTGTATTTCAGAGAGGACAGTGTAAGAGTACATTTTCAATCGGACGAGTCGTAAGTCAGTTGATCACTCTCTTTCTTGTAGTGGGATTATAATTCAGTAGTTTTCAGCTAATTAAATTTAACATTTATGAGAAACAATGCAGCAGTATTCTGTATCTGCCAGCAGAAATCAGTTTTGAATGATAATTTCTTGTGAAAAGCTTTTTAAGCATTAGCATGTTTACTTATCACTCGCTCTCATTGATACTCAGTCTGTGTACCATTCATCTTTTTATTAACCTGATATTTTCTTAAAATAGATGCTAAGTCATGTGACTTATCTTAATGTGTTAACTTACATTTTAGTGTGTTTTCTTTAGTTGGCTGGTTTAATTAAGATGTATAAGAAGCTAATATTTTGTAGTCATTATTTAGTATATATTATGTAAACAGCATCAATAGTTATGAAAAATTAGAAACTAATATTCCAAAGCTCACTGGTAACATTGACCTTAGGTGGATTCTTTAATACTTTCTAGGTCCCTTTTTGGTCATAAAACTCCACAAGTATTGAAGTATTTATCAATCCTTTTTGTCAAATTGGGGGTTCCTGTTAAAGGTTACCCCTGAAAAGTGCTTGGATGCACCAATTTAATCAAGCATCATTTTAATATTATACTCTCCCTTTGTTTTTGCTGACAAAAAACACTTGATTTTGACAAAATTTTGATTTGTTATAATTACAGTACAATGGGAAGACATTCTCGTAACACGTGGAACAGTGAAGAACTTCGACCTGTGACCTCGGTTACTAATAGTTGGGAAAACTTCAGTCTCCATACAGAACAGAACTTAGATCGCCCAGATAGTAATTTGTGGATAATAGAAGCTGATGATCCCTCACTGGACAGTAAACTTATAAATGCCATTGTACATGGTGAGTCAAGATTATTTATATCTCACTGGACAGCAAACTTATAAATGCCATTGTACATGGTGAGTCAAGATTATTTATATCTCACTGGACAGTAAACTTATAAATGCCATTGTACATGGTGAGTCAAGATTATTTATATCTCACTGGACAGCAAACTTATAAATGCCATTGTACATGGTGAGTCAAGACTATTTATATCTCACTGGACAGCAAACTTATAAATGCCATTGTACATGGTGAGTCAAGACTATTTATATCTCACTGGACAGCAAACTTATAAATGCCATTGTACATGGTGAGTCAAGACTATTTATATCTCACTGGACAGCAAACTTATAAATGCCATTGTACATGGTGAGTCAAGATTATTTATATCTCACTGGACAGTAAACTTATAAATGCCATTGTACATGGTGAGTCAAGACTATTTATATCTCACTGGACAGCAAACTTATAAATGCCATTGTTCATGGTGAGTCAAGATTATTTATATCTCACTGGACAGCAAACTTATAAATGCCATTGTACATGGTGAGTCAAGATTATTTATATCTCACTGGACAGCAAACTTATAAATGCCATTGTACATGGTGAGTCAAGATTATTTATATCTCACTGGACAGCAAACTTATAAATGCCATTGTACATGGTGAGTCAAGATTATTTATATCTCACTGGACAGCAAACTTATAAATGCCATTGTACATGGTGAGTCAAGATTATTTATATCTCACTGGACAGCAAACTTATAAATGCCATTGTACATGGTGAGTCAAGATTATTTATATCTCACTGGACAGCAAACTTATAAATGCCATTGTACATGGTGAGTCAAGATTATTTATATCTCACTGGACAGCAAACTTATAAATGCCATTGTACATGGTGAGTCAAGATTATTTATATCTCACTGGACAGCAAACTTATAAATGCCATTGTACATGGTGAGTCAAGATTATTTATATCTCACTGGACAGCAAACTTATAAATGCCATTGTACATGGTGCGTCAAGATTATTTATATCTCACTGGACAGCAAACTTATAAATGCCATTGTACATGGTGAGTCAAGATTATTTATATCTCACTGGACAGCAAACTTATAAATGCCATTGTACATGGTGAGTCAAGATTATTTATATCTCACTGGACAGCAAACTTATAAATGCCATTGTACATGGTGAGTCAAGATTATTTATATCTCACTGGACAGCAAACTTATAAATGCCATTGTACATGGTGAGTCAAGATTATTTATATCTCACTGGACAGCAAACTTATAAATGCCATTGTACATGGTGAGTCAAGATTATTTATATCTCACTGGACAGCAAACTTATAAATGCCATTGTACATGGTGAGTCAAGATTATTTATATCTCACTGGACAGCAAACTTATAAATGCCATTGTACATGGTGAGTCAATATTATTTATATCTCACTGGACAGTAAACTTATAAATGTCATTGTACATGGTGAGTCAAGATTATTTATATCTCACTAGACAGCAAACTTATAAATGCCATTGTACATGGTGAGTCAAGATTATTTATATCTCACTAGACAGCAAACTTATAAATGCCATTGTACATGGTGAGTCAAGATTATTTATATCTCACTGGACAGCAAACTTATAAATGCCATTGTACATGGTGAGTCAAGATTATTTATATCTCACTGGACAGCAAACTTATAAATGCCATTGTACATGGTGAGTCAAGATTATTTATATCTCACTGGACAGCAAACTTATAAATGCCATTGTACATGGTGAGTCAAGATTATTTATATCTCACTGGACAGCAAACTTATAAATGCCATTGTACATGGTGAGTCAAGATTATTTATATCTCACTGGACAGCAAACTTATAAATGCCATTGTACATGGTGAGCCAAGACTATTTATATCTCACTGGACAGCAAACTTATAAATGCCATTGTACATGGTGAGTCAAGACTATTTATATCTCACTGGACAGCAAACTTATAAATGCCATTGTACATGGTGAGTCAAGATTATTTATATCTCACTGGACAGCAAACTTATAAATGCCATTGTACATGGTGAGTCAAGATTATTTATATCTCACTGGACAGTAAACTTATAAATGCCATTGTACATGGTGAGTCAAGATTATTTATATCTCACTAGACAGCAAACTTATAAATGCCATTGTACATGGTGAGTCAAGATTATTTATATCTCACTGGACAGCAAACTTATAAATGCCATTGTACATGGTGAGTCAATATTATTTATATCTCACTGGACAGTAAACTTATAAATGCCATTGTACATGGTGAGTCAAGATTATTTATATCTCACTGGACAGTAAACTTATAAATGCCATTGTACATGGTGAGTCAAGATTATTTATATCTCACTGGACAGCAAACTTATAAATGCCATTGTACATGGTAAGTCAATATTATTTATATCTCACTGGACAGTAAACTTATAAATGCCATTGTACATGGTGAGTCAAGATTATTTATATCTCACTGGACAGCAAACTTATAAATGCCATTGTACATGGTGAGTCAAGATTATTTATATCTCACTGGACAGTAAACTTATAAATGCCATTGTACATGGTGAGTCAATATTATTTATATCTCACTGGACAGTAAACTTATAAATGCCATTGTACATGGTGAGTCAAGATTATTTATATCTCACTGGACAGCAAACTTATAAATGCCATTGTACATGGTGAGTCAATATTATTTATATCTCACTGGACAGTAAACTTATAAATGCCATTGTACATGGTGAGTCAAGATTATTTATATCTCACTGGACAGCAAACTTATAAATGCCATTGTACATGGTGAGTCAAGATTATTTATATCTCACTGGACAGTAAACTTATAAATGCCATTGTACATAGTGAGTCAAGATTATTTATATCTCACTGGACAGCAAACTTATAAATGCCATTGTACATGGTGAGTCAAGATTATTTATATCTCACTGGACAGTAAACTTATAAATGCCATTGTACATGGTGAGTCAAGATTATTTATATCTCACTGGACAGCAAACTTATAAATGCCATTGTACATGGTGAGTCAATATTATTTATATCTCACTGGACAGCAAACTTATAAATGCCATTGTACATGGTGAGTCAAGATTATTTATATCTCACTGGACAGCAAACTTATAAATGCCATTGTACATGGTGAGTCAAGATTATTTATATCTCACTGGACAGCAAACTTATAAATGCAATTGTACATGGTGAGTCAAGATTATTTATATCTCACTGGACAGTAAACTTATAAATGCCATTGTACATGGTGAGTCAAGATTATTTATATCTCACTGGACAGCAAACTTATAAATGCCATTGTACATGGGGAGTCAAGATTATTTATATCTCACTGGACAGCAAACTTATAAATGCCATTGTACATGGTGAGTCAAGATTATTTATATCTCACTGGACAGCAAACTTATAAATGCCATTGTACATGGTGAGTCAAGATTATTTATATCTCACTGGACAGCAAACTTATAAATGCCATTGTACATGGTGAGTCAAGATTATTTATATCTCACTGGACAGTAAACTCATAAATGCCATTGTACATGGTGAGTCAAGATTATTTATATCTCACTGGACAGTAAACTCATAAATGCCATTGTACATGGTGAGTCAAGATTATTTATATCTCACTGGACAGTAAACTCATAAATGCCATTGTACATGGTGAGTCAAGATTATTTATATCTCACTGGACAGCAAACTTATAAATGCCATTGTACATGGTGAGTCAAGATTATTTATATCTCACTGGACAGTAAACTTATAAATGCCATTGTACATGGTGAGTCAAGATTATTTATATCTCACTGGACAGCAAACTTATAAATGCCATTGTACATGGTGAGTCAAGATTATTTATATCTCACTGGACAGCAAACTTATAAATGCCATTGTACATGGTGAGTCAAGATTATTTATATCTCACTGGACAGTAAACTTATAAATGCCATTGTACATGGTGAGTCAATATTATTTATATCTCACTGGACAGTAAACTTATAAATGCCATTGTACATGGTGAGTCAAGATTATTTATATCTCACTGGACAGCAAACTTATAAATGCCATTGTACATGGTGAGTCAATATTATTTATATCTCACTGGACAGTAAACTTATAAATGCCATTGTACATGGTGAGTCAAGATTATTTATATCTCACTGGACAGCAAACTTATAAATGCCATTGTACATGGTGAGTCAAGATTATTTATATCTCACTGGACAGTAAACTTATAAATGCCATTGTACATAGTGAGTCAAGATTATTTATATCTCACTGGACAGCAAACTTATAAATGCCATTGTACATGGTGAGTCAAGATTATTTATATCTCACTGGACAGTAAACTTATAAATGCCATTGTACATGGTGAGTCAAGATTATTTATATCTCACTGGACAGCAAACTTATAAATGCCATTGTACATGGTGAGTCAATATTATTTATATCTCACTGGACAGCAAACTTATAAATGCCATTGTACATGGTGAGTCAAGATTATTTATATCTCACTGGACAGCAAACTTATAAATGCCATTGTACATGGTGAGTCAAGATTATTTATATCTCACTGGACAGCAAACTTATAAATGCAATTGTACATGGTGAGTCAAGATTATTTATATCTCACTGGACAGTAAACTTATAAATGCCATTGTACATGGTGAGTCAAGATTATTTATATCTCACTGGACAGCAAACTTATAAATGCCATTGTACATGGGGAGTCAAGATTATTTATATCTCACTGGACAGCAAACTTATAAATGCCATTGTACATGGTGAGTCAAGATTATTTATATCTCACTGGACAGCAAACTTATAAATGCCATTGTACATGGTGAGTCAAGATTATTTATATCTCACTGGACAGCAAACTTATAAATGCCATTGTACATGGTGAGTCAAGATTATTTATATCTCACTGGACAGTAAACTCATAAATGCCATTGTACATGGTGAGTCAAGATTATTTATATCTCACTGGACAGTAAACTCATAAATGCCATTGTACATGGTGAGTCAAGATTATTTATATCTCACTGGACAGTAAACTCATAAATGCCATTGTACATGGTGAGTCAAGATTATTTATATCTCACTGGACAGCAAACTTATAAATGCCATTGTACATGGTGAGTCAAGATTATTTATATCTCACTGGACAGCAAACTTATAAATGCCATTGTACATGGTGAGTCAAGATTATTTATATCTCACTGGACAGCAAACTTATAAATGCCATTGTACATGGTGAGTCAAGATTATTTATATCTCACTGGACAGTAAACTTATAAATGCCATTGTACATGGTGAGTCAATATTATTTATATCTCACTGGACAGTAAACTTATAAATGCCATTGTACATGGTGAGTCAAGATTATTTATATCTCACTGGACAGCAAACTTATAAATGCCATTGTACATGGTGAGTCAATATTATTTATATCTCACTGGACAGTAAACTTATAAATGCCATTGTACATGGTGAGTCAAGATTATTTATATCTCACTGGACAGCAAACTTATAAATGCCATTGTACATGGTGAGTCAAGATTATTTATATCTCACTGGACAGTAAACTTATAAATGCCATTGTACATAGTGAGTCAAGATTATTTATATCTCACTGGACAGCAAACTTATAAATGCCATTGTACATGGTGAGTCAAGATTATTTATATCTCACTGGACAGTAAACTTATAAATGCCATTGTACATGGTGAGTCAAGATTATTTATATCTCACTGGACAGCAAACTTATAAATGCCATTGTACATGGTGAGTCAATATTATTTATATCTCACTGGACAGCAAACTTATAAATGCCATTGTACATGGTGAGTCAAGATTATTTATATCTCACTGGACAGCAAACTTATAAATGCCATTGTACATGGTGAGTCAAGATTATTTATATCTCACTGGACAGCAAACTTATAAATGCAATTGTACATGGTGAGTCAAGATTATTTATATCTCACTGGACAGTAAACTTATAAATGCCATTGTACATGGTGAGTCAAGATTATTTATATCTCACTGGACAGCAAACTTATAAATGCCATTGTACATGGGGAGTCAAGATTATTTATATCTCACTGGACAGCAAACTTATAAATGCCATTGTACATGGTGAGTCAAGATTATTTATATCTCACTGGACAGCAAACTTATAAATGCCATTGTACATGGTGAGTCAAGATTATTTATATCTCACTGGACAGCAAACTTATAAATGCCATTGTACATGGTGAGTCAAGATTATTTATATCTCACTGGACAGTAAACTCATAAATGCCATTGTACATGGTGAGTCAAGATTATTTATATCTCACTGGACAGTAAACTCATAAATGCCATTGTACATGGTGAGTCAAGATTATTTATATCTCACTGGACAGTAAACTCATAAATGCCATTGTACATGGTGAGTCAAGATTATTTATATCTCACTGGACAGCAAACTTATAAATGCCATTGTACATGGTGAGTCAAGATTATTTATATCTCACTGGACAGTAAACTCATAAATGCCATTGTACATGGTGAGTTGAGATTATTTATATCAAAGAGCTCAATTTGTGTTTGTGACATCTTGAAATGTACAAAATCAAAACAAAAATATAAACAAACCACCAAACTGTCAACTAAGTACTTTTTGCAGTATTTAATTTATTTTGTATACATTTAAATATATTTGTTTTTCAACATAAATTGTATATATTTGATCCTATAAACTGTTAGAATGTCATTCATAATGCTAACAAAACTAATATTCAAAAAAAGAACCAGAAATATAAAGAGAAAGTCTTAATACATTATAATAGGATTCATTCTTATTTGTTGTTTATAGGTATAACAATTCTGATTACACATATTGAGAGGAAATCCTTAGATCCAGTATTTAGAGGATTATTGCTGAAGCATTTCTTTGTTGACAAAGAAGGAAATAAAATCATCAAAGTTGGGACATATGAGTTCAGATATCATCCAAACTTCAAACTTTATCTTAGTACATCTGTTCCACTCTTCCTAAAAGGTAAATATAATAAAATGGGGAGATAACTTTTTAGTATTAGTATTTTATAACTGTATTGGTAAATAGGGTGTCCACAACAATCTTGGACTGTAATAAAGTATTCAAATTTTCAGTGAGGTATGTAATTCATTCTGAAGACATCATCTTAAAGAAAGAAAAGTATGTGTTTTATCTTATTCTTACATCTGTTTTTAAAAAATTTAGTATGATTCAAATTTTCAACATTGCTTATAAGGGGAGATAACTTAGATATTTTATCTTAAATGTTATTGAAGATGTTTTATTCTATCTTGTAATGATCTTTCTATCACACTAAAGTTGTGTTCATTTTCATGTATAATATATTAAACATTTGACCATTTTGCAAAACTTGAAGCTTCAAAAAAAGCTCTATAGGCTTTACTTTATATAATAGTTTTGAAAAAGCATAATATGTCACATTCTCAAATCATCAAAAAAAGATTGTTTGTAATTTAGTAAGACTACCTTAAACCAATGATTTGTATAGTAAGGTCTATACCAATCCTTGCTTAAACATACAATCCAATTGTATAAAAAAAACCTATTGTATTTGAATGCTAAAAGTGACCAGTACAAAAAAAATTCAGTGACAAGAATTTTTCAGTCTCAAACCAGCAGTTAAAATTCATTAATTACCACATAAATATAATATTGTAGGTGATGGATTACACAGTATCCCAATACACAGAATGTGTGTAATAAACATGGCCCTCAGTGATGAAGCTATCATGAACCACCTACTCAGTGAAACAATGAAAGTAGAGAAGAAAGAATTTGAAGGACAAAAACGATCCAATGAAAATGACATTATCTTACACAGACAAAGGCTAGCTAAAGAACATGTAAGTTGTTAATTCCTGACTATGGTTGTAGGACTATATTTTCAGATTATTTTAGTACAGGTTTGTTTGAGAAGATTCATTTAGATCTATATTGTGTTTATTATTGTTGTACTTGCGAATGGACAGTGAAATGTTCATGTATGGTAAATTTTGTGATGAATTGCCATTAGCAATCAAAGCAAAAAAAAATCCCAAATATTTACTATTTGACAGAAATTTAAGGAAATTTATAGATTTGTTATCCTTTTTGTCTTAAAAAATGAAATCTTTACAAGAACAGTTTATTTATTTTTTAAATTATGTGTCCTACAACATTCACAAGGTAACTGTCAAACATTTTGCCATATAAAAAGAAGATGTGACATACTTACAATATATTTAAATATAGATATTGTGCTGTATTTTCTATACAGGAACTGATTCGAGAAAAGACCTTAAACTTGGATGGACCACTGCTGGAAGATCAGACCATGCTGAATTCTCTGCTAGCTTGCCATGAGGAAATTCATAAGAACAAGCAAATCCTAGAAGAAACTCGTTTCATGGGAGACCACTTGGAGGAGAAATTTGCCCACTATCGTATAATGATCACACACATTACTGTTTTATACAACATGATCAAGAAGATGTGTGTGTTACATCCTTACTACTATCTACCATTCAGTACCTTTGTGGAGATATTTAGTTGTGTCATGAAAAGTAGGGACAGGGGCAAGGGAAGTGTGGGTAAGTAAACTATAACCTTTGACCCTATTATTATCTACCATTCAGTACATTTGTGGAGACATTTAGTTGTGTGATGAAAAGTAGGGACAGGGGCAAGGGAAGTGTGGGTAAGTAAACTATAACCTTTGACCCTATTATTATCTACCATTCAGTACATTTGTGGAGACATTTAGTTGTGTGATGAAAAGTAGGGACAGGGGCAAGGGAAGTGTGGGTAAGTAAACTATAACCTTTGACCCTATTATTATCTACCATTCAGTACATTTGTGGAGACATTTAGTTGTGTGATGAAAAGTAGGGACAGGGGCAAGGGAAGTGTGGGTAAGTAAACTATAACCTTTGACCCTATTATTATCTACCATTCAGTACATTTGTGGAGACATTTAGTTGTGTGATGAAAAGTAGGGACAGGGGCAAGGGAAGTGTGGGTAAGTAAACTATAACCTTTAACCCTATTATTATCCAGGATTGAGTACTAAGGAACATTTTATCTGCTAACAAGATACATTGTACTTATGTAAAAAATTATTGGTCACCATAATAAAAAAAATAAAAAAATTGGAAATACAGATCTTAGGCAAATCCAGTTTTGTACTAATTGGTAAACTCTATTATTTTTTTTAAAACATTGCTATTATTTATCATTTACTAAGGCTATTTTAAGATTTTCAGATTTTGTCGTGAATTAGAAACCATTGTATAATTATCAGTACTATATTTGTCAAAGCTATTTCACATTAATTGTATATATTTTTTGTAACACAGGAGCACCTCAAGCAAGAGCACAAGAGTTAGCAGATGCTTCGTCGGCAGCCATCTTTAAATATGTCTCTATGATGATGTTTGAACAGCACTATCAACTGCTTCAGTTACTGGTTTCCATGGAGAGGTTGAGAATGTCTGGAAAAGCTACAACCAAGGAACTAAGTCTTTTTATCAATAATTTTGATAAACAAGGAATAGATGAACTATCTTTAATGGATAGTAAACCAGGCTGGATGGCAGGACAGGTAGGGATTCATGTATAGAAATATGAGGCTTTAAATTGTATAATAAAATGGTCTTGTTTTATTAGGCCTCAGGAGATAATTTTTGTAGAACAAACACTCATCTATTGAGAGCAAATAATTGCATTTAATTTTTTTTGCTGACTATAGTTGGAACATGTGTATTGTGAATAATGAATTATGGGTTTTATGTTTACAATGAGGATAAAATATTTTTAAATTGTTTCGTAAATGAATAAACTCCTATTAAAGTTCAGATTACCTAAACTGGTATTTTGAATGAGTAGAAATATTATTTGTTTTTTTACCAAAGTTCAAGTTTCTTTAGTTGATATTGATGAGTAAAACTGATTTGTTTTCTGTTTTTACTTATCGGGTACATTAATTGTTATTACAGATTTGGATAGATTGTTTTACTTACATTTATTGTTATTACAGATATGGATAGATTGTTTTACTTACATTAAATTATTATAACAGATTTGGATATATTGTTTTACATACATTAATTGTTATTACAGATATGGATAGATTGTTTAGTGCTAGAACAACTTCACCATTGTTATCATGGTTTGAGGAAGTCTTTGATACAGAATAGTATACAGTGGCAGGAGTACTTTCAGGTAGAAGATACATATCATTTCTTATTACCATGTGCTCTTGTTTAATCCTAAGACTTACAATTACCCAAGTTAGATATCATGAAGTTTTTCATAAGAAATGATTTATCTGCAAAACAAAAATAAAATCCATTTTTTCATTGGATGCAAAAATCTTTATTTACATTTCTTTTTTATTGTCAACAAGTTCTTTGTAAACAGTTTGGTTTATGTTGATTAATGTGCATTTAAATGATATTTTTACTCTGTTTTTTTTCAGCATCCCATTGCTATAATGAACCCAGTGCCTGGTATGACTATGCAGGAACTATCAGTATTCCAGAAATGTATTCTGTGGAAAATATGTGCACCTCAAAGGGTGAGTAGTCTCTATTACTGGTTTTCATATATTTTTATGAAGTTTCTGCATCACTTGAACTATAAGTCAAGATAGGCAAAGATTTTATGTTAATTTGTTATGCTCTGCAATGTTGATATGATTTCACACTGAGTCCTAGATCAATAATTCCTATGTATTTCAACTGTTTTTACATACTTATATTGGCATTGATTTGCAAGGAGACAAAGAAAGCTGTTAGTCAATTTAACAAAGACTTGAAGATTGCTCAACAACACCAGCTTCCCAAATGACAAAAACTTATAAAACAGTTGACACAGATTCAGACTTAAACATTTGCTCATGATGAGATATTTTACCCAGACATTGTGGCATAACTATATACTTAACTATGTTTTCGTACAGTTATGTGAGTTAGCCAGTGCCATGACCCTATATGAGATGGGTAGTGTACGTAGTTTACCAGATAATTACAACATTAGAGACGTCTACGCCTACACTAACAATACTACACCAGTTGTGTTTATGATGCCAAATACATCACATGATAAGGGGTCTTCATCTGCCACAAAAGGTCAGTATATCGGTTGTTACAAGATTTTCTGTTCTTAATTTTTAATCCCTTTAAATATTCTTTTCTCATAGTTTTTTTCCCCCCACCACCCAGACTAAACATTAACTAAAAGCTGGGCAATGGTCTTGCAGGTTTGTCTTAACTTCTTTACTTAACCTCTATCTATTAAAGATGATATGAACAATGACGAGACAGTGATTATTTATCACTGGATTTGTACTAACATCAGCAACTGTGCCAACATGTTGAGCAGGATCTACTTGCACCTGAGATCACCAGTAGTGTTTGGTGGGATTCATGTTGCTCTTAATTTAACTATGATGTTTTGATATTGTGTATGTCTTTAATGTTTAATGTCCCTGTGGTTAATGTTCCCTCTATTTTATATTTTTTTTTATAAAGTAAAAAAACAATTAAGAAGGAACAAACGCTCTAGAAAAAATAACATTTGATAGTTAGATTATTTAAATTCTGTTCTCAATTTCTTGTGGGTAAATAATAATATGCAGAGGTATATTATAATCATTTGGTAAAATTCTTTTGATATACTACAATTATTTCAGGCTATTCATATGTTAGTCCCACTCATGAGGTGAAGAGGTTAGCTAAAGAAATTGGAATGGAAGGTAAAGTAAGAGTAATGAACTTTGGGGTACCAGGTCAGATGTGTGAAGTGAGACATGCATTAGAGGATTGTATACAGAATGGATACTGGTTACTTCTACAGAATTATCATTTAGCTGAGGAACCAGAGCAAGAATTTTATATTTTGTTAAAGGTAATCTTTTTAACTTTAAAATAGAATTGATTAATTAAACAACTTTGCTTTGATAATTTTCATATCTTGATTGACTGTATAAAAATAACTTCACTGAAAAATTCAGATACAAAAAAATACAATTTGTGATATAGGAATTTTATGAACTGAAATTTTCTCCTACCATACCTTTTGTTTTGGTATTGTTAAACTTTGTGGAGGATGTTATTCCTATGATTTAACTTTTAACAGGATATTGTATACAGTAAATGGATAAAACAAGAGAGAAAGAGACAGAAAACAGATATATCTGATGATGGAAATAGCTTGGTTACTTTCTCTAAAACTGGAGATGAAGACAATGAATTACACATCCACAATACATTTAGGTTGTGGATCACTACACAGGCAGACAGTGGTAGACTCATTCCAGGTAAGAATTACATATCCACAATACATTTAGATTGTGGATCACTACACAGGCAGACAGTGGTAGACTCATTCCAGGTAAGAATTACATATCCACAATACATTTAGATTGTGGATCACTACACAGGCAGACAGTGGTAGACTCATTCCAGGTAAGAATTACATATCCACAATACATTTAGATTGTGGATCACTACACAGGCAGACAGTGGTAGACTCATTCCAGGTAAGAATTACATATCCACTATACATTTAGATTGTGGATCACTACACAGGCAGACAGTGGTAGACTCATTCCAGGTAAGAATTACACATCCACAATACATTTAGATTGTGGATCACTACACAGGCAGACAGTGGTAGACTCATTCCAGGTAAGAATTACACATCCACAATACATTTAGATTGTGGATCACTACACAGGCAGACAGTGGTAGACTCATTCCAGGTAAGAATTACACATCCACAATACATTTAGATTGTGGATCACTACACAGGCAGACAGTGGTAGACTCATTCCAGGTAAGAATTACACATCCACAATACATTTAGATTGTGGATCACTACACAGGCAGACAGTTGTAGACTCATTCCAGGTAAGAATTACACATCCACAATACATTTAGATTGTGGATCACTACACAGGCAGACAGTGGTAGACTTATTCCAGGTAAGAATTACACATCCACAATACATTTAGATTGTGGATCACTACACAGGCAGACAGTGGTAGACTCATTCCAGGTAAGAATTACATATCCACATGATTCATGTAGATTGTTTTCATTGCCCTGAATATGCATGAATTTTTTTCACTAGACATTTAGTTGATAACAATTTATCAATCAAATAGATTGTGGATTATACTTATCAGTACAAAAGTTTATGACCAATATTAACACTTCACTAAAACCAGACAATTTCGGGAAGAAAAAAATCGAAATTAGTCCAGGCTTTACCCAAAAAGATTTGAAACACACATTAACGTTTTAATAAACAAAACAAAAGGTAGCCCTGGCTCATGTCTTAATATTTTAATAACAAGATCTTAAAATAAGGCTTTTTTAAGCAGGCTTTTAAGTTTTTAAGCAAATTTAAAATAATAAGTAGCTTGATATATTAAAGTCAGTCTAATTTCTTAAAAACATCTATTTTTTGGAGGAAATTTTATAGTAAGAGTGATATTTTCTCCTTTGCAAGTTATTTTACAAATTTGATTCTCTCTTCATGAATGCCAATATTGGGATTTTTAGTAGAACAATCATTTTTACGGACACATTATAATTTTGATAGATGTGAGTCCTGTTCGAACTTCTTGAGCTTTTTCAGACAATTGTGTGATCTAAATGTTTATGCTCCCTTGTCTGTTCACTGTGGAACAATGAACTATTGCTATAACGCCTATTTAATATAAATTATACGGCCCAAATTATAGGTGTTCTAGTACAGTATGGTATTAAAGTGACATGTGAGAAGACTGGTAACTTTAAATCTACCATGCAGAAATCATACAGAAGTGTGGCATTCCTTCTACAGAACTGGAAACATATAAATGACAGTGTAAGTATTCCTACTTTATTATTTGTATTCCTAGAATTTTATTTATTCTACTTCCCAAAATAATTTAATATGTGTTAATACAGCACATTTTTAGAAGTGTCATTGAATTGCATGATATGAAATCAGTAATAAAGAGGTTAAATATAGCAGATGGTATGTAAGGTTATAACCATATATCTCAAGTATTTATATTTGTTAAAATGAAAGTTCTAAACTTAATATTTATTTTAATCTGTTACAGGTTTCTGGGAAGCAAAACAAAATAATGCCTTTGGCTTTACTCCATTCTCTCTTGTTACAACAAAGTTTCTATGGCCGTAATGCATTTATTAATGACCATCATTGGACTTTGAGTGACATGGCCATGGCTGTTGATGTTTTTAAGAAAGTGGTGTCAAAGTCTACATCGACAGAAAAAATAACGGACATGGTGGCTAAAGCTTACTCTGACCATTGCACTGATAGTACTGATGCTAAGGTTGTCCAGTCCTTGGTCAGTATACTGGTTCAGTATGCCACTGGCAAACAGGTTAGTCAGCTTATATTACTCAAAGTCACACTTTCAAACAATTTGACAACAGCTGTAATTTCATTACTTGAGCAGATTATTACATAGAAAGAGGTCAATTTGGATTTTGTAATGAGAAGAAAAACTCATAATTTGTTTAAACCTGTATTTAAGGTAGATTCATGGTATACCACCATCTTGGATTGTACAACCACAGTACAAAATCGGTCTAGTTATTTGCCTAAATCTACAAATTTGGAGACAGATTTGCAATTCATTGGTTAGACTGGGTTTTTTTTTAGAAAACTTGTTAATTAATTGTATTATATAAAATATTTTAACAAATATCATTTTTTTTTATTTTAGAATCCTTTTTTTTCAATTGAGACTTTTAGTACAAAATTTATACTAGGCTAATGGGGATTTTTTTTATTTTTACTTGTAGCAAGAAAACAAGTTCGGTGACACCATGTTTTCTTTTTATTTTCTTAAAACATATTATGAAACCTTTCTTCTCACAATTTATTTCAAAATTCTGTCTCATAGAATTTTTGTTATGCACATTAATGTGTTTTTTCATGAACAAACTAACCAAATTTTGGCAATTTTCAATGACTCTTAGTTTGAAAAAATAGCACGGTGACCCATACTTTTTATTAATTTTTTGAAAAGAGCATAGTAAAATCTTCATTTTGGCAAATTACTTGTGATCTACCTTAAGGACTCCTAAGATCAATTATATAAGTAAATAATGATTTGTCTTTGGTAACAATCTTGGTAGTATCAGGAGATATTTTATTTTTCATAAATAAAAAATGATATTGGCATAACAATGTTTGTGTGACTGTGGATTCCTTATTATTCATTGGATACCAATCTTCATGGATTTCTTGAGTACAGGTGAAACACGAACTTGAATGTTCAACGAAAGACATATTTTCTTAAGGCTTGTATGCAGACTTAGGCAAAACTACAAAATCAAATATCCACGAGCATTTTTTCAAGTTTTCTTTAATACAAGAAAATTGGTACCCACAAAAAAAAATGAATTCACAGTAGTTGATTAAACATTTATATTTTAATGATATTTCAGATCCCAGAGAAAAAGTCCAATGACATTGTAGGCTTACTGAGTACGTTACTAATGGAATCACCAGAGAACTTCACTCTAAAGAAAGCTGTAGACTCACTGGAGGAAATGACAGCTAAGAACTATGGTCTCCCTGAAACAGCTGATAAAGATGTCATGTATACTCACAGCAGGTCAGTGCTTTATGAAGCTTCAAATTCACTAGTACATTAATTTAAACAGATTCTAAATTAAAGTTTACAGAAAATTAAGTATGAAAATGGTTGCAATTTCATCACCATGTAACAAAAAGTCCATAAATACGGCACCACTTCTTTTTAGCTCACCTGGCCTAAAAGGCCATGTGAGCTTTTCTCATCACTTGGCGTCCGTCGTCGTCGTCTGTCGTCGTTAACAATTTTTCAAACATCTTCTCCTCTGAAACTACTGAATGGATTTGAATGAAACTTAGCATGATTGTTCTTTAGTATATCCTGCACAAGATGTGCGCTTCGATTATTGATCCGTCAAAAAACATGGCCGCCGTTACTTAAAATAGAACATAGGTCAAGTGCAGTTTTTGGCTTATATCTCAAAAACGAAAGCATTTAGAGCAAATCTGACATGGGGTAAAAATGTTCATTAGGTCAAGATCTATCAGCCCTGAAATTTTCAGATGAATCAAACAACCTGTTTTTGGGTTGCTGCCACTTAATTGGTAATTTTAAGGAAATTTTGCAGTTTTTGGTCATTATCATGAATATTATTATAGATAAAGATAAACTGTAAACAGCAAAAATGATCAGCAAAGTAAGATCTACAAATAAGTTAATATGACCAAAATTGTCAATTGACCCCTTAAGGGGTTATTGTCCTTTAATGACAATTTTTCACAATTTGTTCATCATATTTGCTAACTTTAAAAAATCTTCTCCTCTGAAACTACTGAATGGATTTGGTTAAAACTTAACATGATTGTTCCTTAGATTATCCTGCACAAAGTGTGTGCTTTGATTTTTGATCCGTCAAAAAACATGGCCGCCGTTACTTAAAATAGAACATAGGGGTCAAATTCAGTTTTTGGCTTATATCTCAAAAATGAACGCATTTAGAGCAATCTGACATGGGGTAAAAATGTTCATTAGGTCAATATCTATCAGCCCTGAAATTTTCAGATGAATCAAACAACCAATTGTTGGGTTGCTGCCACTTAATTGGTAATTTTAAGGAAATTTTGCAGTTTTTGGTCATTATCTTGAATATTATTATAGATAAAGATAAACTGTAAACAGCAAAAATGATCAGCAAAGTAAGATCTACAAATAAGTTAATATGACCAAAATTGTCAATTGACCCCTTAAGGGGTTATTGTCCTTTAATGACAATTTTTCACAATTTGTTCATCATATTTGCTAACTTTAAAAAATCTTCTCCTCTAAAACTACTCAACTAAATTCAACCAAACTTCAACTGAATGATCAGTAGGGTGTATAAAATAAAGTTTGTGCTTTATTTTTTATTTCGTCAAAAAACATGGCTGTCATGGCTAAAAATAGATCACAGGGTAAAATGCAGTTTTTGGCTTATATCTCAAAAACTCAAGCATTTAGAGCAAATAAGACAATATGTTAAAGTATTTATTAGCTCAAGGTCTACCTGTCCTGTAATTTTCAGCCGAATTGGGTAACTGGTTTTTCAGGTATAATGCCCCTGAATTGACGATTTTAAAGAAATTCTGCAGTTTTTGGTTATTATCTTGAATACTATTATAGATGCAGATCAACTGTTAATAACAAAAATGTTAAGCAAAGTAAGATCTACAAATAAGTCAATTTGACCAAAATTGTCAATTGACCCCTTAAGGAGTTATTGCCTTTTAAAGACTTTTTACACAATTTGTTCATCATGTTGACTTACTTTAAAAAATCTTCTCCTTTGAAACTGCTGTATCAATTTCAGCGAAACTTAGGCTAAATAAGTTTCAGAGTATCTAGTATAAATTTTATATTTCATTTCCTTGTATGTCAAGAAGCATAGCTCCTATGGCTAAAATAGAACATAGGAGAAAATGATTTTTTTTGGCTTTTGAAGAAAAAAGGACGATTCAAAGAACATTTAAATAAATTAAAAGCCAAAATAATCATTGATGAGAGATTTAACCAAAAAAATTAAGGTGAGCGATTCAGGCTCTTGAGAGCCTCTTGTTATCAGTTAGCTTCAATAAAATGTTTCTGTGTTTTATTTTTAGGGTACTTATAAAGGATATGATCCAAGTGATAGGAGCTCCTGAGTTATTACTACGCGTGAACACGGCCATTAGTTATCGTGAAGTATCTGTAGACAGTATATTACCAAGTCTGATATCTACTTTACAGAAATGTTCTGTATTACCAGAGACAAACAAAAATCAGATGTATCCTATTGATGTCTTTACTCATTACGAAGTAGAGGGATATAAAACTTTAATTCAGACTGTTCAATCAGATTTGTCCTTACTTCAGCGGAGGTCAAAGGGTGAAATAATTACACCACCACATTATGATGATGTCATTCACTCAATGAACAGAGATAGAGTGCCACAGTTGTGGCTGGCTCAAACTTTCCCATCATGCAGTAGTCTAACAAAATGGATTAAAGAACTTCCTGTGAAGGTCCAGATCATGTCTGCTTTAGTGAATGATCCCTCTCCTGTTGCTTACAATCTCTCCATGTTTCTCAGGCCTGACAGATTTATAGAGGCCATCAAGCAGACGTTTGCCAGAAAACATTTTGTTGATATCAACTCAGTAGAATTTGAATTGCAGGTAAGAATTAGTCAGCTTAAGATCAAAGGTATCATAGTTTAGTTAGTTTAAACATATTTTATTGTTCCAAAAAGAGACAAATGGATTAGACACAAGTTTTCCAACTTAGTAACGTCTTCTCCAATATATACATAAATATACACATGAATGAACATTACATAAATCTGACTTTAACCAATTATTATTTTAGCATGAAGATATAAAAAATAAATTACATATAAATTTTTAGAATCGAATCAATGGATATTTAACACTTAATATAACCAATCGAATGCGCCTATTTTCCGAAGAAATAAATGCAAACACACCGAACTGTAAATTAGATATGTTAGTGTACATGACAAGTGACTTTAGTCATGTGTGTGTGTAAATTTGTTTAAATGTAAATTACACACTCATAGTTTATAGATACGAATTAACAGAAAAACGGAATAAATCTACACGTAATTGTAAGTATCAATTTTGTTTTTTACTTAAATCCATTGAAACGTTTCAGAATACTAAAGTCAATCATAAAGATCATTCGATTATCGTTCCCAAAAGAGCATACATACATTGATCATGTTCTAGGAAGATCTGTTACAGAATAAGGTTGTCAAAGTTGAGAAAAACGCTTGGTACTTTTTATATACTTTTGTACAGATAGAAAAACACTATCATTTTCTTCAGAACTCAAAGACTCATCACCAGAGAGCAATAACTCAATTGTAATATTGATAGCAAAAACATTGATTTCATTCATCATTAATAGTCTTTCTGATGAAAAATTGTTACAATATAATAAATAATGTTTAGCATCTTCATTGATGAAGCCACATAAACAATTGGCATCTTGTACTAAGTTTGCATTAAACAAATCAGATTGAAGAGTGCTACAATGGTTTCGCAACCTTGCATGTAATACAGATAGTAAGCGGTCTCCAGAGCAAAAATGACTCGGAGGTTTTTTATTCTTATAGTATAACATGTGCAATTTGCTTTTAAATGATGAAAATGTAGGACTCTGTCTAATAATAATATCTAAAGTGTTCCACAATGTTATGGATGCTGGGAAATAAGAATGTTGATAAACCGACAAACGATTCACTGGAATAGTGATATTGTGTCTGTTTCGTAAATAGTAGTTACTAATATCAGACACAAATTCTGGAACCAAGTCATGTAAATAATCTGGAGCCTGATTGTTAATAATTTTATAAAACATGGCTAACTTTTTAACCTCCCGCCTTACGATTAATTTTTCCCATCCCGTCTCCCTGTAAATAGCGTTTCGGCTAGCATAACTTGGTAATCCAGTAACTATGCGAGCAGCCTCGATTTGAATATTTTCTATCCGATCAGAATTTGTGTTCCCACAATTATCCCAAACTTCTGATGAATACTCAAGTATCGGACGAATAAAAATCATATAAATTTTTTCCAAATATTCCCTTTTTAGTCGATATTTTAGTTTGCGTAAAACATTAAGCTGCTTCGTAGTTTTCTCAATCAGTTTATCAACATGCTTATTCCATTTACAATCATTACTAAATATGACACCTAGGTGTTTATGCGCACTAACTGGTTTCAATGTAGCACCACCAAAATCAAAAGTAATATCACTGTAAATATTTTTCAAACTGAATATCATAATATCAGTTTTATTAGGATTAAACTTCACCAGCCATTTTTCTGACCACTTACTTAAATAATCAAGATCTCTACTGATTGAATTTTTCAAAGTGGATTCATCAGGTGCAGTATGACCTATTGAAGTATCATCTGCAAAAAGCCTTCCGAATCCAGACATACCATCAGCTATATCATTTATGTATATTAAAAACAACAAGGGTCCTAATACTGACCCCTGAGGCACACCAGCGTTAAGTTTTCCAATGTTTGATAATGAATCTTTTATGACAACTCTCTGAGATTGTCTAGACAAGTAACTTTTCAACCAACATAGCAAGTCTCCTTTTATACCATATTTTTCAAGTTTATGTAATAAAGCCTTAATCCAAACAGTATCAAATGCTTTGCTTATATCAGCAAATGTAATGCTTGTTAAAAGCTTTTCATTTAGTGCACTCAAAATTTTGTTATACAATTCTATCAACTGATGCGAAGTTGAGTATCCTGGAATAAATCCGGATTGATACTTGTATAATAATTTATTTCCATGTAAATGGTTAAAAATATTTTTAAAAACAATCTTTTCTAGGACTTTACTCACACATGACAATAAGGAGACTGGCCTGTAGTTAGACGGTAATGACTTGTCACCACTTTTGAATAAGGGAATAACATGTGCAATTTTCCATTGGTCCGGAAATATTTTATCATTTAAAGATTTGTTAAAAAGTAGACATAATGGTTTGGAAATTTCATTTCTAACGGCAAGTAACATTCTGTTGCTAACGATATCTGGCCCAACAGCTTTATTAACATCGAGCGTTGAAAGAATATCAAGTACATCTTGTTCACTAACTACAATTTGTGAAATAAATTCAAGACATCGGTCGTCAAATTCCGGCAAATCTTTACTAGCGCCATCTAAATTAGAAATTGAACAAAAATATTTATTTAAAATGTCGGACTTTTCGCTTCCCTCATACGCAAGTTTAAGTTGTGATCAGGGTCCGTCATGGGTGGTAAATCATGAGACGGTGTATCACTTTTAATTAACATGTTAACCGTTTTCCAGTATTGTTTACAGTTTGTAACTTTTAGTTCATCTAAATTTTTATTAATACTGGTAAAAAAATATTTTTTTGCTTGCTTTTTCAAATTATTTACTTTGTTTCTTTGTTGTTTAAATTTCTTTTCTGCGGATGTACTATTTGAGCGAATAAAAATATTACGAAGCCTGTCGCGTATCATACCTGGTTATCTATTGATAAAAAGAAATCTGATCCAACTCCTTCAAAATGTTCTGACTGAAATTTGATTTTCAAAGAGCTGTTATTTTTATTTTAAAAATGCACTTGTTACCAAAAACAACTAACAACTATACGATTGTTTTGTCTTTTTCTATCTTGACTACATATTAATTATTTCATGAAGTAATTCTGGAGCATGTTAACTACATTTCCCAAAGAAAGTAAGTTTATTTTAAACAAATGTAAATGTGAAGCAATATCAAAGCAGTCCATATTGTAAATGAAAGTATGCTGCCCTATGACTCAAATGGAAGGTTTCGAGTCTTTCTACCCTTTCAATTTTCTGCTGAAGAACGTTTATTGTAAGTCAAATATTGTCTCTGGCTGTATTTTTGATAAAGGCTTTAACTTTAACAAAAACCATTCAACATTATTTTTTTTATCTTCCTGTATTAATTTATTCTTTCAAAAAGAACATCTATTGACAAGCTCATTGCACTAGTAGGTGGTTTTCTGAAATTTCATAAAAACAGAAAATTACAAACCGTCAAGATTATCTCCCCTTGGTTACTTGTCTGCCTGTCAATGCTCCCATTTACTTTTATATAAGAATTACAAACAATAAAAACTTGAATGGAAATATTACAAACAATTTGGATTATCTCCCCTTGGTTACTTGTCTGCCTGTCAATGCTCCAATTTACTATAATATAAGAATTACAAACAATAAAAACTTGAATGGAAAAATTACAAACAATAAGGATTATCTCCCCTTGGTTACTTGTCTGCCTGTCAATGCTCCCATTTACTTTAATATAAGAATTACAAACAATAAAAACTTGAATGGAAATATTACAAACAATTAGGATTATCTCCCCTTGGTTACTTGTCTGCCTGTCAATGCTCCCATTTACTTTAATATAAGAATTACAAACAATAAAAACTTGAATGGAAAAATTACAAACAATTAGGATTATCTCCCCTTGGATACTTGTCTGCCTGTCAATGCTCCCATTTACTTTAATATAAGAATTACAAACAATAAAAACTTGAATGGAAAAATTACAAACAATTAGGATTATCTCCCCTTGGTTACTTGTCTGCCTGTCAATGCTCCCATTAAACTGTAATATAAAAATTACAAACATTAAAAACTTGAATGGAAAAATTACAAACAATTAGGATTATCCCCCTTGGTTACTTGCCTTTCTGTCTGAATGCTCCCTTTAAACTTTTTTGACATAAGACAAACTATATGAATTATCTCTCATTAACTACTTGTCTGACTGTGAAGGCTCCCATCAAATCTTACACTCAATCTTTTTTATATTCATATATTTCACCATTTTATTTTCATTACAAAAACTTTAGATATTAATGATATGATATGATTATGATGTCTAAATATCACAATGTTAATATACACATTTTTGAGTTTGATTTATATATGATGAGGATTGTAATAAAGTGAAACCTTCTCATAAAAGGATGGTAACACAGGAAGAGTATTATGTTTCTAACTTTTCTTTAGCAAAATTTATTTTAGGCATGACACATGCTTCATATTAATGCGGTCAAAATGATATTAAATTTTATTTGATTTTTTACCAAAAATCTGACATATTTCCATCATTATGTCACTTGAATATAACGTCACCATAGTAACATTTCACAATCATGACTAAAGGAAAAATACACTTATGAAAAAATTGATTCTGATTTAAATTATAATTAATAATGATTCAAACTAGTTTTTACTTTGAAATATTAAACATGGTATAAAAAAAAATGCCCAAAAATGCCGAAATTATAGCTTATACTTATCCCCCCTCCTCCCTTTTTGATTGAGATCTCCCAGGAATAGGATAGATAATAGAAATGAAGTGATTGTTAGTATAATCAAGGAGGTTATATGAAAAGGAGAGTGAACACTCTGCTTGATAGAAAAGTAGCATCCCCAGGATAGCAGTTCGATCAGAGAAAAATGATAAGAATATAAAGAAACCAATATGTTTATCACCCATTTGAAGCTGTTATATATATATATATGTTGCATATGTCACGTGATTGTTATCAGTGACCCGGTCATTAAAGTTCAGGTGTATTTTTGGTAACAATGCAGTGTATAAGTGTTTATGATATGGAAAAAGATCGGACTCGCAATTTCAAAATCAATCCTCTTTCTACCGTGAAAAAAGATAAAGAAATGACAAAGTGATGAGGGTTTATAGGAAAGTTAGTGTGCGATTTTTATTCAACACTACATTGCTTTAAACAAAGATTTTTGCTTCACCTTTTAATTTCTGTTGACGAGAATTGGCAGGTAATAATCATAGAAAATTCAAAATATTCAAATATGCAAAGTACTTTGTTACTCGAAACCTTCCATTGGAGTCTTAGGGCACCATAATTTTCATTGACAATAGGGACTGCTTTGATATTGCTTCATATTTACATTTGTTCAAAATAAAAGTTACAGTGACCGTTAACGACCAGAAGGAATATTTGCAATTGGAACATAGAGAAATTTATTGGGAACAATATTAAAGTGCTTTCTGTTGATATTAACATTGATGGCAACAAGACAGATATATGTTTAATTTCTATTGGTAATAAGTTTACTTTTAACAAAATTTTTAATTTTTAATTACTTAATAAAAGATATCACAAAAAATCTTATTAACAATTGTTAATAATTGTATATCAAGTCAGGTTATGACACCTCATGTGTTTCAGTTCCTACTCCGGTATGTAATTAGGACAAAATCTCCATCTGTGACAGAGTCGACACCCACTTACAGAAAAGTCAATAACATTTTATGTGTAATTATTTTATTTCGTTCTCTCTCTCCTTCTCATATCATTGGTATAATCAAAATGGTATTTTATTTTGAAAAAGAAGAGTGTTCAGTTTGGATTGACATGAAGATTTTACGTCTTACCAATATTTTGATATCATTATTAGAGAAAATATGTAGAAACAATTAGTCAAAGAAAATTAATATACTTAGATTATTAACCAAGCTTAATTCCCTCCTCTACAGTAAGTAGAAATTATTATGTAATTCAATTACTGTCGTAATGTCAGAAAAATAGATGTTTCAGAAATGACTGGATTCTTTACTGCCTATTGTCAGTAAGAATAACTTCAAACAATTGGATATAATTCTGAGTAAACTGTTTTATTCTTTCAATTTCAATTATTTTATAAATTTGAGGTCTTTTTTTTTTCAAAATATAAGTAATTTTTATAGGTTAAAGACACAAAATAAATAAATTTCTTTTCAATCTCAGCATTTATTCTTATGCTTTTCAATAATTCCTCCGACTTTCTCTGTGTTTCTGATCTATGGTTTTGTGATTATTTAACAAATTTACTGGATGATCTCCAATTAGCCAGTACCAGATCACTACATCAGTGCTTGTACAGATTAAAGAAAGAAGATTTATATCTCTGAACACTTTAAACACTTTGAAGTATTTATGTAAAGTCTGTTATTTCAATTAAAATAGATAATTTATATAATAGTGAGAAAAAAAGTTTCAGAATTGTATCTTATTTTTAGAAGCATTTGTTATATCAATTTGCTAGCTCTACTAAAACGTTTATATGTTAATCTTGAAAAGTTCAAAAGATAATACCTTCTCTTATTTCACTTTAATATCATAGTTCTAAATTGCAATTTCACAAAGATTTCATCAATAATTTCTTTAACATAAAACTTCGATTTGATTAAATGAAAATGTATATCTTTTTGATATTTCATAACTGTTGCATTGTAAACTGGATTGAAGTGTAAATTAGTGACTTATCTTGTAATCAATTTAAATACCTGTAGTGAATGTGTTTTAAGTTTGTTACATAAAATCAGTTTTTTAAAATCCTCCCCTCTCATAACACATTTTAAGGCTGTACAAAATCTACTTCTCATACCTGACTTGTACTCGTCATGAAAGAAGCCAGTGAGGACAAGGACATATCATCGTATGTACCACTCCTGTTAGCAATTTGATAGAAACTTTAACCAGTATGCTGAATTCAAGATTAGTTTTGAGGAAAATTATTCTGGTCTAGGTAGGGGTAATGATTTCAACAATATGAAGTTATCTAAGCACAACTGTGTTTATATGGTCAATCATTATAAGCCTGGTCAATATGGCAATATTCCTTATGAGACATTTTATTTAAACAGGCTTTTTATCTGGAATTTGATGTATTGTTATGAGCCATGCTTAAAGAACCTCTTTAATATATCTTTAACTGACAGCCTGCTTTGTGAAGAAATAAATTCATATTTAACTTAGATAAACGATCTCGTGTAGACCCCCCTGGGAGACAGATATGTAGATCATTATCATAGAAACATAAGAAATAATGAAACAAGACAAGATTACAACTGTTGTATTATTTTTGTAAAGGTACATTGTTGTAAGAATCATCATCAATTGTTGCTGTACATTTTCTTGGTATTTCTATAAATTTGTTACAATCATCAGAGATTTGTTTAATGATGTTTACATTCACTACATGCTTTGTCACTTAATTTGTCTGTCAGGAAACAACAGGATATTGAACTTTATCCAGGATACTTCAATGGTTTCATTCTCTGTTCAGATTTTAAATAATTGTTTTTCTGGTACATTTGTACTATAATCCAGACTCTAATTTTAAATAAAGCTTCTTCACAACTGCATCATAATTGAAATTTAATTTAATTTAATATTCTTGTTAAGTAATAATGAATATTTTAATTAATTTGATATTCCAATAAATTTCTGCATATTATTTGATTATATTTTGACTGTAAGTGTTGTAGACAATAAACGTAAAACACTGTATTGACTAGTTTAGAAAACAAACAAACACTTTCTTTTGACTATTGAGTAGAACACAATGTTTTGATTAACGTAGACAACAAACTGGAACATAGTCTGAGACTAAGTTACACAACAAAATGGAACACAATGTGTTGACTGTTGTAGAAAGACTAAGAACTAAAACACAACTGTTATATTTTGACTGTTAAGAAAATAAACTGGAACACAATCTTTGATAGAACACAATGTTTTGACTATTGTGCAACTGAAACATATATTTTGACTATTTTAACTTGTGCCAATCTTTTAACTAGTTAAGACAACAGACTGGAACAATATTGTTGTAGACAATAAACAGGAACAAATTTTTTGTTTTTGTTTTCAACAACAAATTAGAACACAATGTTTTGACTGTTATAGAAAAAAAATTGCAACACTATGTTTTTACTTATTTAGACAATATTTTTTGGTATTAATTGTGGTTCATTGAATTTTTTCAAAATCTCGTCTTGAAATAATTGTGCTTAATTGGAACTGAATGGATGACAGTTATCTTTGAGGTATCTTTTTCTAAATCATAAATGATGTTCTTACCAAACAACCAATCTTGTTTGAATTTTTGTCTCTCAACTCTCCAGACCTACAAAACCACTGTTGATATAAGAAAATATTTATAAAATTTCATTTTTCATAAAACATGGATTTTTGTCAAACTGTTTAACTTTATTGTTACCAAATGGTGTCATTTAAAAAAATCTTTTTTCTGGTTCCAAAAAAATAAAATAAAAAGTATTCTAAAGTAATATGCCATGCAGATCCCTTAAAGTTAAGTTTCAATAAACATGTTCAAATTGTGTTCCCTAAATGAAATACTTGATGCGTACCTAGTATATATTTACAGAAAATCAATGAATACTACTTATGAAGAATACTTATAAAATAAAGATGGTCAGGTTTGCAGTAAAACAACTATGCAAAAGAATTCAAATGAAGTGGATGTAGCAATTTAAGTTGAACAAACTAATTATCAGATAATGATGTGATACCAGAAAAAAATATTTGCTTGTCCTAACAATAGCTACCATCAGATCATTTACTTCATTTTATCTTCTGTTCCTTGTTCTATAATTAAACCAGAAAGAATCTGTTAATCTAATTATTCCCACACAACATTGATCATAAGTTTTTATTTGTTATGATTACACCAGACAATGTTATAGAATTTTTACTTTACATATTTATAGTGTACTACACAGTGGAGCAACCTGTGTTTTCTATACTGCTTTAGTGATCAAACAAAACAATTCCAATTTTAGTTTTTTTTTGTCTTTACAGTAGTGTCATAGATTTAAATATCAATATGTCACTTGGTATTAATCATGTACTGTGCTTACCAATGGACCAATTGATTCAAAGTTGTGAAACATATTTATTTCTAATTTACATGGATCAGCTGATGATATATTTCAACTCATTGGCACAAACAGTTGTAAGTTTAACAGTGGCGGATCCAGAGGGGGGGTTCCGGGGGTGCGCACCCCCCCTTTATTTTTGCCGATCAATGCATTTGTATCGGGACATATGTTTTGCACCCCCCCTTTGCCCTGGGTTAGCACCCCCCCTTTCGAAAATTCCTGCATCCGCCCCTGTTTAAGATGTTGAAAAGACAATTAGTGGTTTATGAAATGAAGTCCAAATTAAAGATCCAATGGCGTCTCTAATCTAAGCATACATGGTCATACATCATGTGCAGGCCACAGATGGTTGTCTTGATAAAATTTGAAGTCTGTCCGTCTTTAATGTAGATGTTTTAATGCAACCCTAATATTTTTTAACAAACAGCAATACTACAGTCCTTTGACATCAAATAACCTCTTCTAAATATGCTTTTTAAAACCGCTCTCCCCCTTTCCTAAATTCCCCCCCCCCCCATCAATATTTCAATATTCTTTTAAAACATTGTATTTGAAACTTGAAACTTGGGACAAATGAGTATGAATGTTCAGAATACAAGCATGACAAATTTTGATGCAAGGATTATTTTTATTATGCCCCATTTATGGGCATTATGTTTTCTGGTCTGTGCTTGGGTCCATCTATTCGTTTGTCTGTCTGTCTGTTCGTTGGTCCATCCGTTCGTTATTCTGTTCGTCCATTTGTTCCAGTTCAGGTTAAAGTTTTTGGTTGAGGTAGTTTTTTATGAAGTTGAAGTCCAATCATACTGAAACTTAGTAAACATGTTCCCTTTTATATGATCTTTCTAATTTTAATGCCAAATTAAAGATTTTATTCCATTTTCCTAGTCCACTGAACATAGAAATGATAGTGGGGATGGGGCATCCATGTATTTGGGATACATTCTTGTGTTTTAACATTTTATGAGAATACAAGCCAATAAGTATTCCTATATAGAATGTGCAGCTTGTCAGATGATGTATGGTACAAATTCTGTAAGTCCCTGACAATTAACCTTGAACTGTAAAACAGATTCCCATTAATCCACAGTGATTAGACTAGGTACATAATTCCCAAGATAAGAATAGGTACATAACGAGGCAGAAAATTACATCAAACTGACAACTATACCATACACACTGTAGCCAAAAAACATAGGTATCATGCTTATATCAAATCTATCTAATAAATAGAATAGACACTTTGTAAAGGGGAGAAAACTAAATGACAATTCCAGATAATTGATATATTGTTATGTAGTTATAACCAGAGACATATATATGTGGCTGTTATATCTAATGTAGTGTCTCGAGGGATGATAAACACCATTGAGGTATAGGAAGAAGCGATGGAACATTCTTGTTCTTACAAATAAATACATAGTTTATCACATTTAATGATTTTAGCATTATTACAAACTTTGAAAAAAATTTACTGAAACTGTATTTTGTACATCCCCCTCTAATTCTAAAAATAAAACTACACTTAGTATCTCCACAAAGTGTGTGGTCTCTTATTTGTATGAGAGTCAGAAAAAGAATATCTGTCATGGCGATGATAATAAAATTAAGAATGGAAATGGGGAACATATAATTGTCAGTTGTGCAAAAAGTAGTATTTTCCCATGACACTTTTTTTTATGTCCTAGCCACAACAGATATACATGAAGTGTTTGCAAGGGCATGTCCTAAAATTAGTTTCTGTTCTCTAACTTCATTTTGCCTCAATCAAATGTTATGAAACTTATACACAATGCCTATTAGTATTACCACAAATCACAGATCAAGTTTAAATTTTGGTTGTATCACTTTTACTTTAGTTACATCCTTTCATAATGTTATATGCAAGCTGGGGCGTCATCTATGTCCATGGACACATTCTCCATTTGATTTATAACAATTTAGCATAGAACTATAAAATATACAACAATAGTAATTTTAATATTAAATCCAAACATCTCAAAAGTATTCTTTGTTTTTTCCAGGTGATGCCTACAGGAATTAAACCTTCGGTACCACCTAAAGATGGGGTATACATCACAGGTTTACGATTGCACAATGCATTATGGGATTCCACACGAGCCATTTTAATGGAAAATGATTCTGAAAACCAACAAGCTCATATCATGCCTTATATCTGGTTAAAACCAGTTGATGTCAGTTCTCCGTCCAAGTTTACAAGAAAATATGCATTATATGACTGTCCAGTTTACTGCTCTGATGACCCTCGTAGTCATGGGGATAAATATCTGGTAACAAATCTGCCTTTACCAACATTTGATCCAGCAAGTTTTTGGTGCCAGCATAGAGTATTTTTGTCAAGTAGTCTGAGCAGCAATCAGAAATATTGATATTTGTATTAGTTTATAAGTTTGGAAGATTTCAGTATTTTTCACTGCTGTTTATGCAAAATAGAAGAAAAGAATTGGATTGACTCTGTGATATAAAGTTCTAAATCTTTATGAAATGATCAAATGTAAATCTTAAAACAGTTAAAACTTGACCCTCCAGTAAGAGGTGTAAACTGGGTTCCAGTCTGACATATGAACATTTTTTGTAAACCAGACTTTTTAAATAGAAAACAAAATTGTATATAATAATTGTGCTTAATGACAAACAATTCCTGCTGAACTGTGATAGCTTTACTTGTTTATAACTTTATAGTCTGATTTTTGTAAATGTTTTTTAATACTGCTGAAATTTGTTGAAAACTATCTTTTAAAATTATGATTTGTTTATTTATTTTTTATTATTACTTAAAATGTTTTACATATTAAGTTGGATACACAATATTTTCTTATATGTAATGTAATGTGAATTTCGATTTTTATTATATATTACCAACATTTTCATTCCAACCTGCTGAACCAAACGTGGTGCCAACTTGTGATATGTTTTTGAGTTATAATATTTACTGGTTATCTGTGATATCAGATGTGTTTTATTTAAGACAATAAAATATGAAAGATATGTTGTATATTTTGCTTTAATATAATAAAATGACAAGCTTGCCAATGTGACAACTATCCAACAAAGTTCCAAGGACAAGGATGTATAATACTAGTATAGGTCACTCTATGACCTTCAGCATTAAGCAAAACCTATATTGTTTAATAAAAAACTATAGAATCTCAAGAAAACATTAAGGGGGCTCACAGGTTTAAATCAAATTTTTCATTTAATATAGGATTTTGCTATGTTTTTCGATAAATGAACTTTATCTTATACTTAATAGAAAAAATGAAATAAAAAAATTGGGTCACCGTTCATTTACGCTCACAATCTGCCTTCGAAAGAAGCATACATTTTTGTTAATGCTTTTTTTTCTGTTGAACTAATAGAAGAAAAAGCGGTATTATCGATATAAAAAAAAAACTAAATTACAGAAATCACTTAAATTTTACAATTATTTTGTTTGTGTACAGCTTATCCTAAAAAAGCAATAAAAAATATAGGTCACCGATGAGTTAAAAAAGAAATTTAATTTTAATGCCAAAAAATGGCATTTTTGCACCAAAGGAAGATAATTTGGAGCTTTTTCAATGATATCTACATTTTAAAAGTCAACTGGGGCCAACACAAATTGATTTTTAGAATGATTTTTGTGACCATATGATAAAGTTATAACTAATTTATAATGAAATGTTTAATTTTTTCTGAAAATCTTATACCCGCGAGCCTCCTTAAGAAAGAAAAAAAAGTGGCATAATTAAGTAAAGACCATTTAACATTAAACAAAAACAACAATGGTTAACAATAATCAATTACAATCATTGGAATACAACCTTCTGGCATGAGACATGCACACATTATAAGAATGTAGTTGGGATATGAGAATGCTCTTAAACCAGTGACAGTGGGATAACGATACATAATAACTAGTAAATCTGCTAAACAAGAGTGTACACGCTGAAATGTCTCGCCTTCTTTACTAATCATTATTATTATGTTGATAGTCTTAAAAATAAAGCTTTATTACATCTGTAACATAAACTTAACATTAACCAAGAAAATTTATTGTTGACCAATGAACCATGAAAATAAGGTCAAGGTCAGATGAACTATGCCAGGCACACATGTACAGCTAACAATCCTTCCATACAACAAATATAGTTGACCTATTGTCAAGAAAAACAGACATAAACACAAAACTTTACAGTGAGCAATGAACCATGAAAATGAGTTCAAGGTCAAATAAAACCTGTGCAACTGACATATAGATCATAAAACATTTCCATAAACCAAATATAGTTGACCTATTGCATATTGTTTTAGAAAAAAAGACCAAACCTCAAAACTTGACTTTGACCACTGAGTTATATTAGGTCAAGGTCAGATGATACCTGCCAGCTAGACATGTACACCTTACAATCATTCCATACACCAAATACAGTGGACCTATCGCATACAGTATATGAAAAACAGACCAAAACACAAAAAACTTAACAATAACCACTGAACCTTCAAAATGAGGTCAAGGTCATAGGACACCTGCCAGTTGGACATGTACATCTTGCAGTCCTTTCATACACAGAATATACTAGACCTATTACTTATAGTATCCAAGATATGGACTTGACAACGCTAACTTAACCTTGGGCACTGATTTATGAAATGAAGTGGTCAAGTGAAAAATGTCTGATGGGCATGAGGACCTTGCAAGGTACACGAATACCAAATATAGTTATCCTATTACTTAAAATGAGAGAATTTAACATTACAAAAAAAATACATCTATATACAAAGTATGAAGCATCCAGATCTTCCACCTTCTAAAATATAAGGCTTTTAAGAAGTAAGTTGCCGCCTGATCACTTCATATGTCAAGCTTTGTGCAACAAAAGTTGCAAGCTCGACAGTAACTGTTTTTGCATGATCAAGTCATGATATGTCATATTCATCATTTCCATTTTCAATTTCATATGTGAAATTTGTGAAATTGACTAACTTTTTAAAGTAAATTCTTTCAGTTTCTCAGTAATACTGAAGGTAATCAATCTTAAATTTGTTTTGTACTCAATTTAAAAGCTGTTGTGAAGTGCAAGGTGCACTTGTTTGACTCGAACCTTTACCTCATTTTTGTTGGATGTATGTAGCTGTAGGGAAACCTTGAATTTTGTCGACTTTCAATCTTAACATTATATAAATTCAGTGATGATCAGTAAAGCATGTCAATTATTCACTGTTAAAGACTTCTTGAAACAGTTGTTATAAAGTTCATTTGCAATGGAAAACCTTTTGAAATTATACCCAGTGTAATTTGCCACTTCCAATGTCAAGGCGGCAACTTGTTTTACGTTTGTCATTTCAGAGCCTTTTATAGCAGACTTTGATATGGGATTTGCTCATTGTTGAAGGCCATACAGTGAGATTTGGTTTTAGTGAAGAGTGATCAATTTGGCAATCACACCACATATTTTTTATATTTACCACAACAGTTATGGCTGGTCAATTTCATATTTTACAAGATTTTAGTCACAAGTCTAACTGATGCAAGGTTATGCAAAGGGTCAGGCTATGCTGTGTGATGCATGCTGAAATAATCTTTTCTAACATAGTTAGTGGTCCATTCTACCTAATGTTCTTGAGATTTTTTTTCCAATACAGCTGGAGGTCAATCCTACATAACAATAGTCAATGATTTGAATATTCATCAAAAGCTGGTGGTCCATCATACCTAATAGTTTGATTTTCTTTTGGCAAAATACATTTTTGTTCTGTAAATTTCCGTTCTTATTTTATTTCGTCAAGTGCGCTAAACCTAGTCACAGTTCCCTCAGCAAAATTAACCTTAGATAGTGTTGGCTGTTCTCTTAGACATAATGGCTTTAGTGATAACAAAAAAAATAGACAAGACATTTATTACTTGACCATACATAGTACATACATACACATGATTTTCACACAAACAGGGTTAAGCAATAAGACAAGCCAAGCCAGTAAGGCTAATGATACCCTGTGACAATATGACAAGACAACTCAGTTTATGAAGAAAAAGAAAATTTCTGAGCATTTCTTTTAATCAAGGTGCAATTCCCGTCATAACATTAAATCAATATTTTTTAAGATGATTTACGAAATGCTAAGAAATGACAATTTTTTTCTCCATAGTATACTGATTTTCACACTGAAATACAATTTCAAAATATTTTTATTATGGTTTTTATACATTTATCATTAAAATGTGGAATGTACATAGGATTTCAAAGACATTGTATAAGCACAAAAGTATAAGTAAAACATATCAATCTTAACACAGAGACTTAGTTTCTTTATTTGAAAGTTACCCCCTATTCAATTGCCTTTCTTTAGATACAAATTACAAAATAAATTACCAAGCACTATTTCCTTCAAAATATGAATAAGGCGTTTGATTATTCAGTAATAAATTTTTTTATCTGGAGGAAAATTTTACCGTAAAAGGTCTTAAATGTAGATGTAAAGAATTGATAAATTATTTTTGTCTGCCAGAAGGCTGTTGTTACAGACAAAGCTATTGCAGCAAAAGTCAGGCCTTGCTTCAACTGATATTTTTCTCTTTATTTGTATAATAGTGATATTTCATCAAATTTAACAAAAATTAAAGTCAATAGATATGAGGATGATGTATATATAGAAATAAATTTTCTAAAACAAAAAAAATATGTTTAAACATTTTTAAAAACATGAAATATAAAAAAATATAAATGAATGAATGGGTTATCACACATTCAAGGAAAAAAAAAAAAAATGTGTAATAAATTATGCCAACAAAATAACTTAAACCAAAATATACATCAAAATAATGACAAACACAACAACACACAACCAATATTATACCTCTAGTTAAGACAAACCCTGAGTTTATATGCCATAACAGAATTAAACCCTCATCTAAACTGAACAATGAACCATATTTAATTAGCTCACTATGTCACATGTCCAATTTCACTGAACCAAACAATGTTTTTTGGACTCTAGTTCTAAAGGCTCAAGGACACATTAAAGTAGGTTTGTCTTGAAATTTTAAGCTTAACCATACACACAAAATATGTCAAGAGAGTGCAAAAGCTAACTTAAGCTTGTTAAAAAAGATGTTGACTTTAAATTACCATCTTATTGACTTGGCCCACATCACTTATTATTATTACAATCATTAAAGATCAAATGTATGACTAATCAGTTCACAGTGAGGCATTTTGGTTGCATAATCGATTATTAAAGTATAAAGAAGAACACATGTGGTCCGAGTACAGTTATTTCGTAGTGCATTTCTTTTAGACAATAAATGAAAATTAAAAAAATCCCACCTGCGCTTTCTCAATAATATTTTTACAGTGTGTTGTACTACTTTTGGGACAAATTATATCAAAATTATAGAAAACTTCATCAGCTCTAACTCAAAATATGGACAATTTTATGTTAAGGGGGTCTTGAAATCTTTTGACAGCTTCCGAAGTGCTAATTTTTGACCTTTTTCAGATGGACCTAATCACTACTTTACATTAATATTTATGACCCAAATTTTTTTACAGTGTCATTTCACCCCCCAACTTGCTATATGAGGCATAAAACATGGAGAAATAAATTTGGAAGGGGTAAAACAAAATAAGCAAGTAACACACTGTCCACACTAAGGACTATATTCGTGGACTACGAAAATCAAAGGACGATAACTGTGTACTCGGACCATGTATCATTATTGCTTTTTGGAGAACATAATGTCATTTTGTTGCATCAGTCAAAGAGCAACCTTATTTCTGACGGATGAACACTGAACCTACAATAAAAATTTCATAACAAACCAACTAGAAATGCGAGTGTAATACAAATTTGTATATAATTACTATTTCCAAGGGCCTTAACTCTTTAAACAGTTAATCTTAGAAGAAAGTCTAACCCAATTCAATTGTTTGGATGTCATCTATTCAGTAAAAAAGGACAAGATTATATTCTCATGAAATGAGACACACACACAACAAGCATTCATAAACCAGAGGTATACTTACACTACATATAAATAAAAAAAAATATAAATTCTTAATATATTTAACTTTGATTGTCAGATTTTGGACGGTTCAAAAAGTCCATGCAACAAAAACAATTGCTGGTCTTTTTGGACGGTTGATATATATTTTGCAACATAGAAAATTTTCCAAACTTAAAATAGCACCTTAACAATGGACTAGACAATCATCTTAACACCTTAATACTGTAAAACAAATATGTGATGAATAGCTATATTGATTTTTGACATTATTTGAGTAAAACATATCTTCACTGTATGGGAGTGACATTGGATATTGGTTCTAGCTGAGGCAGAGAAGTTGTAAATGCAGGCTGCCATACACATCAATAAATTAATTGTCATAAATTGTCAAAACGCAGTATTTCAGTATTTCCTTTTAAAACACAATTCTTGGAAAATTATGGTCTTGTGTCGTAATAGTGGGTCATAATTGAATAATAGCTTATATGTATATACTTCTTTTTTCCAGTACGAGATGGTAGGTTTTTTTTATATTCTTTAACATTCCTAGACTTTTTTGAAAACCGGTCAATAATTCCTAACATATCATAATAATAAAATTTGAAATCTAATTTTCTACTACAAAATTTTACCCAAGAACCAATATCCAGTGTTACTGCAATGCAGTGGTCTATATTCATAATAATTGTCAATAACTATACATGGTACAATCTTAGTAAAGTCTACGGTTACATTCCATCATTTTTATGTCTTCATTTTTTTTCTTAAAATTTTTATATATTTAAATGTTACAACACACAATGAGCAGTTGTAATGCACTATTTGAGAACAGTAATTGAAATCTCAAAAATAAAAAGATGACAATGATACCAAACAATACATACATCAAACAATCATATCATACAAAAGTACAAAGTTTCTGTAAATTTACATCTTATACAAGGCACTTTACTTCTCCATTATGCATAGAATCATATAATGTACATAACAATTTTTAAAGCATTGTAATGGACATGTACAAAAATGGGAATGATCTAGTAAGACACAAAAATGACAATCAAGAAGAGTTCATATAAATATACAAGTTCTTTTCAAAACCGATGACCCATAACAAAATGAAACATACTGCCTGCAAAAAAACATACCTTCCAAAATTCTGAATTTACTTTTGACAAGTTTTTAATTAGTTTTTTTTTCATTCATTCCAATAGGGAAGATACATAGGGATTTTAATGAGGAAACAATTAATAATTTTCACAATTAAAAATATTAAGCTTGAAACAAGTTTTGTTTTGTTATAAAATAATTTTATCCGTAAAGAACATACATTAACAAACATATCCTATTACAATAATTAAAACATTTGTATAGTTAGTTGTATAATAACAATTTTACTGAAAAAATCTTGTATCAAACAACAATTTGTAAAAAATACATGATCGTTGTATGTAAATTTGTTTTGGGTTAAAAGGTTCAATACAGATATAGTACAAAATGTACTTCACATCTTTAAACAAAAGTCAACAATTTAATAACAACAGCATAAAAGTGACATAAAAATCCACTATTGGTTTTTAATTTAAAATAACCTAACTTCCAGTTTATCATAATTTCTAAGATGTTTAACATAAGAATAAACATTCTGGAGTATACTGTCATTAATTTGAAAAGATTAAACAAAACAACAGAAAAGTTTCATAAATAATGTACATTCCTATACAATAAAGGCACAGCAGCAAAATCATTTAGTGTTGAAACAAATCCCTTAAAAAGGTTATAAAAGTTTCAATTCTAAGATCTATTGTAAGCAAGTTTTCTTCAAATGAAAAGCACAAGTTTTATAAGTATAACAAATAACATGATTGACTATTGTTACTAATGCAGATCATGCTAATACTGTTTGAGTTTAATGCTGTGCCTTTAGTGTCAGGGGCAGATACAAGATAATTCTGAACAGTGGATAAGCAGACATATTGCTGACTATCATGTTGCCCACAACAGGTAGGAAAGTACAATTTCTGCTCACTGCAGGTAAGAGTAATTATTTCCACCCCTTAATACATAAAATTCAACAATTTATAGCACATATTATTATCACACTCCAAGTCATCAGTGAAATAATGTAGAACAATTATTATATTACGATGCAAACACTATACCCATCTACTCACTACATAAATCAAACGGCTAGCAAGTTTAGTTTGGAGTTGTTTCTTTTAGCCAAAAGTTTTTATGATGATCTTTGATAGTTATGAGATTATCTAAAGGGTATTCAATGCTATTTAAATCAAAGGCACATTAATAATGTGGAAGAAAAATATACCTAAAACTTGTAAAATGCAATTTTGCTCTTTTCACCATGAACATGAATGTTAACAACTCCATAACTTTGAAAAAATTATTTACTGAAAAAAAATGACAACATGAAAAGAAACAACTCCAAAAAGATCACAAGGTCTTTATTTGTAAAACAAAAAAGTAAGGAAGATGCACTGGCAATTTATTGCTTCATTAAAGGATTTGTGCCATTTTATCAATTTCTTTAAAAGCAGCAAATTAATATGTTCCATGGTAGTTATATACTTGGCTTTCAGCTCTACTTTTTTTTTTGCAGTTTACATTCAAAAAGAGTTGAGTCTTTTGGAAGGAGGTTAAGGCTGTCATTCAATAGCTTTTGAAATATCAATTAATACAAAGTTTAACACAGAAATTCTGTATAGGAAATACACTCTTATTTAAATCATTTATATTTTCAAACAATCATTTAATAAACAACACAACAATCTTGAGATCAAATTGAGTCAATATTAAGAGCTAAAAACCATTTATAGACAAACATGGACATGCTATAACCTACAACTCAAGACCACCTTTTAATGAGAAAATTCAAAAAATCACTGAAGATATTTCAAATCTAAATCCTCTATTCAGGGGTTTATTTCTTTCAAATTCAGTTTTAAATATAAGAAAATAGTTCTATTCATTTTATTAAAATAAAATATACATGCATCTCTTGAAAATGTTCAAAATGTGGCCTAAACTTGAAGATTAACAAAGCATTTCTAAATGTACAAGAGATTCTTTCTTAATGCAATAAACAAGATGATTATGGATTGGATAAAAGAAGTCATATGCATGTAACAAAATGTACCAATAAAATACCCACTTTTAAAATTTCTTTCCTGATAATTATATTACATGCTGCATATAAAAAATAAAATTTGTCATGAATTGTTTGTTAGTATCTTTCATTTGAATTCTGGAGGTGGTGAAGTTGCAAGATAGCTGTACTGAGCACATGCATCCGATGCATCCCCAGCCCCCATCTCAACAGGTCTATAAAGAGGTATAGCTCCAGTGTTAGCAACAGGTTTAGCAGGCATCATCACTCTCTGAACTTTGTGACCATGCTTTACAAGGATTGTAGGACTGCTGAATGTCCTTCTTGGGATTGTGGTTACGGTTTTCTTTGTGTAAGGTGCAACAGAGGGTACAGTGGTGGTAGACTTACTGGGCAGTGTTGTAGAACAGACTGATGACGGATAGACAGGTACAGTGGTGCTCACAGGCTGGTCTACAGGCACATCAGAGACATATGTGCGGGGCAGGTCTGCAGGGCACACCGGGACTAAGCTGCCCTGAAACAAGGTGCATTCCTCAAGCTTTAATGTGTCAATATATTGCATGCAATTATACATATATACTAGCTGATATTTTGTTGCCAAATAATTTTTAGTCTTACATGTATGCAAGTTTACATTAATTCAGAACTAATTATTTTTTGGTTTTTGATAGAATAATTTTGTTTGCCTTTTTTCTTTTCCACATAAAATACTTACTAAATTCAAAACCAAATAAGAAAAGTAGTGAAAATAACTAAAAATTATTTCCCCAAAAAAACTCATGGACATGTAAATAAGCTAGGCAGACAGAAATTCTTATGAATAATTTTACCCAGTTGTAATGTTTAATGATGCTGAAACCTCAAAATGTTTTTTCAAATAGTTGGTGAATGACCGTGGCTTTTTTCTGCAACTTGTATTATCTAAAAGCCACTGTCTTTAAATTTGTTATATTCTAATTAGTATAAACAGACATGTAACTGCCTGAGCTGCATCTTATATTAGATTAAAAGCCCTGAAATTTTGTCAAATTGTAAATTAATTTGCATAGTTATCCTAGAAACTGATCTACTTGAAGTATATTCAACCATTATTTAAATAACAAAAACCTAGAGAAAAGTATACACTGTTGTATTGCCCTTTTGGCAAGTAGTACATATTTCACACAATGATTGTGAACTGAAAAGCTGATTAAAATTAAGCAAACACTATAATATTGCCATTTTCATGTTTCTTCAAGTCAGTTTTTTTATGTATTCAACATTAAACTCTAGAGAAATACTTATTGTGAAGAACAAATCACTAATGAAAAACAAAATTAACGCCATCCTACCCCCCCCCCCCCCCCCCTTTTCCCATTATGTATTTAAGTAATGGTGTATATGCAGTTGATGCCATGAAATATTAGATGTTAGTAAGGTGAAACAATATGCAGAATATAAATATACTAATACACCAAGAAAACAGACAGCTGGCACAAGTTCTTTGGTAGTTTGCAACATTATTCCCTTCTTTACAAACTGTTTTAAAGGAATATGTGCAACAAATATTTCACAAAATTTGTATGAAAGAGTATTCATTTAAAAAAACAAAACTTTTTGAGTGCTTTTTGTTTTTATTTAAACAGCAGGACACATCATCCAATCTAACTTTTTAAAGACAGAAATGATAAGAAATATTCAGCAATTTATGCAGAAATCTCAAACACAAGAATGAACATGTTGAAATGTTTCACCTGTTTAACTGACCATGAATGAATAGATGTTAATATATTTACAAGTATCACATGAGCTAAACATTATCCACGATCCAAGTAAATGAGGTCAAGTTCAGATGAACCCTACAGGACATGTACACTTGACAATCACTCTATACACCATATGTAGATGACCTTTGCTTTGCATTGAACCATTAAAATCTGAGCCCAATATACCAAATATAGTTATCCTGGCTATTACTCATTAGTGCAAAAAAATCATGTGATAAAAAACTAAGGAAGTTACTGAACCATGAAAATGAGGTCAATGAAAATATAACAGATGGATACTTCAGAACATGAGGCATCTGTATACAAGGAATGAAGTATTCAAGTCTTCTATCTTCTGAAATATAATACCATCTATACAAGCAGTTTACACAGCCGCCTCCAAATTAGCATCCTTTAGTTTTGAAGAAAGGATGTGGTTAAAAATTCTGTAAATACCAACAACATAAACTCAGTTGGATTTCCCCAAAAGCTTTTAAGTGTTTTATAAAATACAAAACAAAAATTCAAACAAACTGATTACTGAACCAAACAAAACATGACAACCAGAACATCAAATTACAGCCAAAAATTTGTTCAAAAGTGTTTTTTTTTTAAATTTACACATCTAAGCACTAATATTTGAAAATTCATGCAATTAACATGATTAATACTATATGACTACGAGAAATCTACACTAAACTACAAAGAGAGCAATAAAGTAAGCCACCATGCACTAATGTTTATAAATGCATAATACATGTTTATGTAAATAGCCTTGGAATCATGGATGGGTAGGACATGACACACTTTTGGTTAGCATCTTGTACCTACAAAGTGAAGAAATCAATTACAAACATGCAGTCTCACCAACCCAACCCTCTCCTACCATCATAAAAACTTCAAACTTAAATCTCAATACAAATCAGGAATAGCATTGTCAGTAGATTCAATAAACTTAAAACCATCCAGAATCCTGAATCCAAGTCTAAAAATGTCCCAGGATAATTAAAAGCAAGTAAAACAAAAACAGGAATATATTCAATCAAACACTCAAAATAAACTTAACATTGAAATAAATAAATAGTAAATAAATATATTCTTTTTAGTTATATCAATCAACACACAGGCAGGCATTACAAATTAATGACAATCAAACCCAAAAGGAAATAAATAATAATGGAATGATCAGACCATGCACCATTGCATTCCTAGAGGATAGCTTGCTTTATGTAATATTTGCTTTACACAATGATATCAATAACAACAATATCCAGATACACATATACTTCAGGTCGTAACATTGGAAGTTCTTAGCTCGTAACAACTTACAACATACAAATCACTTATTTATGAAACAATGAATTATGCAAATTAGTTACAGAACTGTGAGATACTAATGAGATTTTTTCCATCCAAGTTGTTATAATTTACTGCATATACCCTTTACATTGTGACTCTAGTTCTGTAACTTGGTTAAAGGATTAATATGCATAGTGAGGGATTACCTCCATAGAGGAAGCGTCTATCAGTGCAGTGCCAGGATCAGACACCTCACCTGTCGGGAGGGTTAACTGTGGCTGTTGATGGGCATACATAAGCTGCTCAGGTGAGGCAGTCTGCATAGTTGTGTAGTAATAAGCTGGAGATCCAGTCATTGCTTGTGTTGGACTCTACAAAAGTTTCAACAAAAAGTCTAATACAATTAACTATTTATATTATAATCTGAGATCTACTAGTTTTCTTTTTTCGTTCACTAGTCATAAACAGGAGGCAAATTTTCATTTCTGATGCCATTTTGCTATTTAAATTTTATTTTCTTGAAAAATATATACATAGCCAAAGTTCCATTTTCAAAATGTTCAATAATTTTTAACCATAATCTCAAACAGCAGATCTTGGATTGTTTCTGTTAAATATAATCATATTTTCTAGACTGGGGGAATTTGACAGTGTATTAAAACAATTCTGTTGTTGAAGACTGTATGTGGCACTTTAAATGTTTTCTGTTTTATTTTTGGTTTGGTTGCTGTCTATTGACAAATATAATTTTTTTTCATTTCAACCAATTGAATTCACCAAAAATAGACAGTTCGGTAAAACTTGATAAAATCTAGTTATCTTGTGTTGTGTTACATAAGCATTTTAACTACTTCACGCCAATTATTGAATAACAAGAACGTTCCACATTACACTGATCATTGATGTCCCAATCGCACTATCATTTTCTATGTTCAGTGGACTGTTAAATTGGGATCAAAACTCAAATAGAAAGATCATGTCATAGGGAACATTTGTACTAAGTTTCAAGTTGATTTGACCATGGAAGTATTATATTGACAGGAACTCCAACAAGCGGACTTCAAACGTTTATAGTGCGATGCCGCAAAATCGTTAAGTATCTGTTAATTAACTCAACATGGGAATGGATGCATGGGTTCCGATCAAATTTTTGGAACCTCGTGAATGATCGTAATTACGGAACATACCGAAATAACCGGATGTGTACTTAATTGTCAAGGAAATGACATTTATCGACCATGTGAATGACAAATATGTCAGTTTTTACGGGTATTGCTGCTTAAAAACAAATAAAAAGAAATCAAATGAAATCCCCGCGACTGTTTTCACCAAATAAAAAAAAAGAAAAACTAAAAAACTGAAGAGTAACTGAAGAGTAAAAAGATTTCAGTTTAAGTTGCAATCAATTTTAAAAAAGTAAGATTTTTATTCACGAGAAGGCCGTTGGCTAAACACGTGTAACTGTTATAATCATAAAATTCTCATGTATAGTGAACAGAAAAGTTTTTATCAGTAATTATTATCAAGTTTTACTGCTAACTTTGACAAATATTTTAATGAAAGAATTTCCAACAAAAGTAAAAGTTGGCCGTGTGGGGGTGGGGGTACAGGATTACAGAGCTCTGATCCGAAAAAATATCAAATATTTTGATATATTGTTTACTGAAAGTCCGATGGCAAATATTTCATGCAATTAAACAAGAAACAGAAACAAATTGATTAGCATACGGTGTAAGATGTTTCAGAACCAGAGGCAGATTTAGGGGGGGTTGGGGCGGGGGGGGGGGGGGGGGGGGGGGCAGGGGGCCCGGCCCCCCCTTTTTGGGAAAAAATTTGGTTGCTTATAGGGAATCATTGAAGCGTGACTGGAGTGGGCCCCCTCTTAGGTCAGTCAGTGGGCCCCCACTTATGAAAATTTCTGGATCCGCCACTGAGAACGGTTAAGCTTTTAAACACATAAATAAATTCTAATTTGGTTTCCATGATAAAAAAAAAATTAAACTGCTTAGGGACCATCATAGTGATCTCTTTAAATGTATTCAGAAATATTAAAGTTATCTGTAAAAATAAATCTGTCAGACGTCAAAGTAATCTCGGACTAGGTTGAATGTTTAGGGTTTTGGAATTACTGTAACCAAGGGGCTGCTGGCTCAGTCGAAACGCCTTGTTACGGGGTCATAATTTTATGCGAAAAATCATTAGAAAAACGTTTACACCAATGACAGGAACTAGTTGTTGCAGTTATCAAAGATCAAACCGATTCACTTTTGTTTTCATTTAATTCCAAGTCCAAGAAATAAACATAGGACAATGTCAATATCAAATGTACGACTCCTAACTGTAACTATCTCGACTCTCTGTTCTTACTCCTTATCCACACTATTTCTATTCTCTCCTTCTACTCTACTGTTTTACATTTATTTTCACACAGTATTTATACTATTAATCAGACAATACTTCATTTGTAACAATACTCAAATTAATATGACATTTCATAACACCTAGCAATAAGTAACAGTTTTCACATAATTAATATAAAAGATAATTATAATTCCTCATATAATCCCATTAACACATATTCTCTTATATGCTTAATTCTCTCACATTAATTCTCAATCTGTCACAAATCCTTAAATATCAAATGTCCCTAATTAACTCACATTTTGTTTTGACATGTAAAATATTAAATTTGTAAAAACAGTATTTTTGTAAATGTCCAATTTTTGAATAAAATAATAAATTTAAATATAAGTCCAAATTAGCCTTATGACATATGGCTCCTCCTCCACTAAACACGTCCTCGTGTTTATAAAAGTTTGTAAAATCTTCCTCCATGTTCTCTTCTATCATGTCTTTTGTTTCGCCGATGGTTAAAATGTCCATGATGATACTCATCTTGTTGTTGAGTCCATTGTGGCGGTTGTGGATTCCAATGTTGTGGTTGTTGAATCCATTGTTGCGGTTGTTGAATCAACTTTTGCTGGTTTTGGATCTGTTGTTGTTGCTGGTACCGTTTTATCACTAAATCCTGTTGTTCATTTTTCTTTTTCAATTGCTCTATTTCTTCTTTCCAAATTTTTAGTGATTCTGTATATTGCTGGCCTACTGTTCTTTGCAATTGCTCATAATCAAATGCTAAATTCATATACTTTGGATGGTTTGCAACAATTTCCTCATAATCTTCATCAAATTTACACTTAACTAAGTGATGCTGTCTTCTTTCCTTATTGCACGCTTCCATGATCCTCAAATTTTCACTTTTTAAAAATTCATTCCTCCAATGCAGGTTAAACATATCTAGATCTTCTGGTGTGGCTTTAAACTTTTCTAATTCCTCTTGTAATTCCTTAATTTGTATAACATGTGAATCTAAACTTGTCTTGGTTGATTTTAGCTCTTCTTTCAGATCACTTATTTCTTCATCTTTCTTGCTATGTTGAAATTTAAATTTTCCACTGTTAATATTTTTCTCTTTTAATTTTTCTTTAATTCTTTTCAATTCGACTTTCACTGAATATTTTGTGTCCAAAGCACTTACAAAAGCTGTATTTCTGGTGTTTGTAAATGGTAATTCCAGCATTTGACGTTTTCTGTCAAAATGTTCATTGAATCTTGATCGGTCCCTGTCTGCTCTCTTCTTACTTTTCACTTTGCTGTCATTACACTTCTGATGTCCTTTTACTTCCACTGATGGTTTATGAATGTTACACATTCTTGCATAATGTCCCTTTTCTCCACATTTATAACAGTTTTTGAAAGTAGCAAAACATAATCTGCTATGCCCAATTCCACATTTACCACATACTGGTCTTTGATTTCGAAAGTTCGATAATCTCCATTGTGGTCTTATTAAATTCCATATTGTCAGTTGTTGCTTTTAAAGGGGAAACACTCACTTGTTGCAGTAAAAGGTATCTGGTATCTTTGTTGAGATGATAAGTCAACTTGCGCCGGGTCACGTCCACCATATGTAACAAGGGGCTGCTGGCTCAGTCGCTACGCCTTGTTACGGGGTCATAATTTTATGCGAAAAATCATTAGAAAAACGTTTACACCAATGACAGGAACTAGTTGTTGCAGTTATCAAAGATCAAACCGATTCACTTTTGTTTTCATTTAATTCCAAGTCCAAGAAATAAACATAGGACAATGTCAATATCAAATGTACGACTCCTAACTGTAACTATCTCGACTCTCTGTTCTTACTCCTTATCCACACTATTTCTATTCTCTCCTTCTACTCTACTGTTTTACATTTATTTTCACACAGTATTTATACTATTAATCAGACAATACTTCATTTGTAACAATACTCAAATTAATATGACATTTCATAACACCTAGCAATAAGTAACAGTTTTCACATAATTAATATAAAAGATAATTATAATTCCTCATATAATCCCATTAACACATATTCTCTTATATGCTTAATTCTCTCACATTAATTCTCAATCTGTCACAAATCCTTAAATATCAAATGTCCCTAATTAACTCACATTTTGTTTTGACATGTAAAATATTAAATTTGTAAAAACAGTATTTTTGTAAATGTCCAATTTTTGAATAAAATAATAAATTTAAATATAAGTCCAAATTAGCCTTATGATTTTACCATAAAAGGTGTAACAATTCATCTGCATGTCTCGTAACCTGATATTGCTATGAGGTCATCACATAATTATTAACCTCTTTTAGTCTTTAAAACATATTTGATAAATAAGTTAAAAACATTTTACGATATTTTACGATAGAGAAAACCATAAATATTTGTGATACACTAGATAAAAGTTTTCAATCTTTAACTTAAAATTTGAGTTATCTGGCAATATCTGGCACACTACACGAGCATTCCATTATTTTCTGCAAATACTCTACTTCAGAATCATGTAATTTTCATAATCGGATATTTCCCGATTTCCAAGTTCCAATGATTTAAACATACTCAACAAAACTAAAAATAAGCTTGCCCTCTTTCCGAATGCAGTTGATTTTCTTATGTTATTTTGTTAAATGTGGACCGATTTTTTCGATGTATTCAGCTTTGTTCTTTATTTATTGAACGGAAACAGGTGTTGTTATCCATGTGGCGATTCACAAATAACCACGGGAGTTTCCGTGTTTATTTACATTGGTAGGTAGATAAGACCATCGATATCAAATCACGTGATGAGACCAGATTCAGTTAAAAGAACAGGCGAAGTCGGCATCGCAGATACACCACAAAGGAGTTATCACGTACTTGACAAACTGAGTCGGAACCTTTTATTTTCTTAAAGAAATCAGTGGGAGGGGAATGTGCTAATTTTTCGTTGGAGTTCCTGTCAATATAATACTTCCATGATTTGACATAACTTCATCAAAAACTACCTCTAACAAAAACTTGAAACTAGACAGCAAACAGACGGGAAAAAATGCCATAAAAATAATTTTGTTCATCTTACCTGTGGTGCCCATCTCCACTGAGCATTTGTTGTTGCCCACTGTGGTGTGACCTACAAGAAAAAGAAATGTACATGAAATTGTGCATGACTTACTTTTGGCTTTTCCTGCCAACATATACAGTGTTTGACGCCATTCCAGATGAAATATATTACACTTTTTACAGCATTCAGCCTTCAAGATTATTTAGGCCGTAGTTTTTTTATTTTTAGTTTTACGAAACCCTCCTACCCTAATTTTTGCCAAATAGGAAAAAAAATAAAATTAAAAATGTTGATTTTTATTATTTTTTTCTTCCCCGACCCAGTGTTTTTGCATGCAAAAAAAAAATATTTTTAGTTCATAACTGCATGAATGTATCTAAATTTATGCTCTTGGTGATTTAGTAAGTTGTTGCACATTGATTTTCAATTTAAACCTTGTCAAGAAAAAAAAAATAGTTGTTGCACTAGTGTAGTAGAAAATCTCCTGGTGAAATATTTTTTTTTTTTTTTTTGATATTGACGGTTGGTATTAATCAAAGAGCTGAAAGCTCTGAAGAAAAATGACGCCACTGTCTCTAATATTGGGATAGTTTTTATGCAAGTCTTGATTTTCACATACCGTAATTTGTTTAACAATGCAACATGTCTCGTAAGCATATAATTGATATTCGTATATGTGTGTGTGTGAAGTGAAGGTGCCAACTGGCTGGGTTTTTTTTTAAGACAAATGAATAGGTCAAGACTACCTGAATTGTACAAATAAATCCTGTGGAAAGGCTTCTATATTTCTCACTGGTACATAGGCTGAATCCGGGTCCATTCGCGCCCATTCACGTTTGCGCCAACTCATGTTCCCCCCCTTTCACTTTCACACCCTACATGTTCGCAACTAATCTTAATTGGTTTTGTGTTTAATAACTCTGTTAGCAAGTGTTTTCTTATAAGTATAATTGTTGTCATTGTCTCAAAATAAAGTGAGACAGCATATTTTTTTTGTGTTGAATAAATCTTAATCATGTTTTGGATAGCGTATTGTTAAAGATAATAATAATCTTTCTAAATAAAGTGGTATTTTGTCAACGTTTTATTTAGCGTTGAATAACTCTTAATCATGTTTTGGTTAGTGTATTGCTATACTTTGTTTCATTGACCTCTTTCATAATGAATTATTGAAGTGAGATTCTGACTAATTTTTTTTCTGTGTGTTGAATAAATTTTATCATGTTTTGGTTATAATAGTGGATTGCTATATTTTGGTTCCTATATTTTATTGTTTCGTTGTTTCAGATCAAAGGGCTTAAAAAGAATTATCTTTTGTGTTTTTCCTTTAAAATCTTCAATGTTTTACTCATACCAAGCTATAAATACATTCAGTATTTACACCAAAGCAATTTAAAACAACAATCATGATTTTCCAATTATTCAACTTGAATTTGAATTAAAATTGGGCGCGAATGAGTAGAGTGCGAACGAACCTTGGGTGTGAACGTGCGAGGTGCGAAAGTGTATTGGGCGCAAACAGACCTGATACCACATAGTCTGAAACCCCTTCTCCCACAAAATATGAAGTAAATTAAAAAGAAATTGTTCAGAGAACAATTGAAGTCTTTCCACTAGAAAAGATCTATTTTTATATTGAAATATGAAAAATCAGTTTAAAATGTTAGTTCCTATGGCTTTATGACGTCCTATTAACCTATGAACTTGACCTCAATTTCAAGGTCACAAACCATGGACCTTGAATCAAAATATCCTAGGTCTTTAATATGTTTGGTTAATGAGTACTACCACTTGACGCGTAATTTTAAATGTAAGATGGACAAAAACTCCCTTTTATTGTATGCGCAGCCTTTCAACCAAAATATACAAGTAAGGACATGTCGCAACTAATAATTTATGAAAAATTATTTGTCAAAATGTCATACAGTATTTGAAAAGAAGTGAAAATAAGCCAACATCAAAAATTAATAATATGACCTTGACCTTTGACATTGACCTCGTTTTCATTTTTAGTACCAATGACCTCATGAAGACCTTAGGTCTCTATCAGTTATGGTTTACCAGTTGAAAATGCATATCGCTTGAATCAAATGAAAAAGGCGGAATAACTCTCATATGGAGTCCCCATAGAGCTATGGTTCAAACGAATATTCTTATCCTAAATATGTAACGAGCAATTTGGTAAAATAAAATCTTTTACGGTTACGAAGGAGAGGTGGCCACAAGAAAAACAGTGTTTGGGGAGATAACTCTTACAACATAATGTATTTTGTTATAATTACATTTGATATAGGTTTCATTATAATACTTTATTCTGATTGGCTAACTGCACATCACATGTTATTCCTCAAGCAATTGCATCACTCAATAAAACTTTTCATTCATGATAACACGTGGTCCCACAATAAAGTGCACAGATGAATTGAATAAAAAAGTTATAAAATTCGTGTTTTCATGATCCTAGCTAAAAAAAGTAATCATAAGTATTGAATGTTTCTTTTTGTAACCTCATAGGGTTGCAAAAGCGTTGACCGTGTGCACATTTTTAGAATGAAGCGCTTACGCTTACGCGCTTCATACAAAAAGTACTTGGGTCAACGCTTTTACAACTCAACTACATGAATTTTTTGGTGTATTTTTAATGATATATATGAGAAGTCCAAATAATTATTACGTCTGGCAAGGCTTTTTAAATTTTATTCTGGGACACCTTCCTATGACCACAAGGCTATGTTAATTTTTTTCTGGGACGCCTTCTTAGGAAGCCTTCCTACGAACGTCTTAGGAAGGCGTCCCAGAAAAAAATAAAATAGCCTTGTTAGACGTCATTATTATTTGGACTAATACATGAGATATTGGATATTTTTATGCATTATTTAACCAGTTGAGTCTTTTACAGGATTGTTTGTTTAATGCTGTTTAAACATTACTGGAAAAAAAACCACCTTAAATTTGCTAATTATTTGGCATGAAAGTTTGATTTATTGAAAGGGACTTATAGTTTTCCATTTAATTTTAATAATTGTCTAATGGTTAAAACAATAGCTTCGTTGTTTACCCTTATACACAACAACATATTCACTTTGGTTTCGTTGTTTACCTAATATTCACTATGTACTTGGTAACAGTTATTAATTAATTGAATAGAAAATATTATAATAAATATTATTGGAAGCCGAATTGACGTTAAATAGGTGCCGATTTGACTAGATGCCAATTTAACCAGGTGCCGACTTGACTTGTACGTTTCAATTCCTCTGCAATCGTTTGCGGTATTTTCTTGAGAAAACCTATTTTCCATCATCAAAGAGAAGAAGAAACTGCTTGAAGTGATTCCCGAACGCTTCGTGATTGTTAAAATAAGTTTAATTCACTCAAAAAACAATTTTAAAACTTGCGATGTTTAAACAGGAAGTTTCAAAAGCACGTGTAAAAGAAGAAATTAACCGGTGAGAGTGGAAATCCGTACATAACATATATCACTATAGTACGACTTTTAAAGCAAAACAGTTTCATCCTTTTGTAAAACAGTCTTAAATATACCTATCACATTAATGTTTGAAGGGTCTTAAGCTTATTCAAACCATACAAGTCGGTATGAAACACCAAAACGGAATGATAATAACCGATTACGTTTTGTAGTTTACAAAATTCTGGACTGGTTCCTGTCAAACTACAACACTTTGTTCGACTGTAGTGGAATACAAACAGAAACCAGTTAGTTTGTAAACTGGTTCCTGGCTGATTACTACACAATGCTCATGCATAATGATAACACAAGCACATTCCAGTTTGTATTGAAATTAGTAAATACGAAACCAAGCGCGGTAGGCAGAGAAATCAGGTCGGCAGTTATGGAACAATGACTGCGTCATTTTCCAAAAAAAAATCAGCAGCAGCAGTTTTTTTATTTTTTTTATTTCGTCCTCCTACCCATTGGTTTTGTCAAAAAATTTCATAAAACTAAAAATATAATAACTATGGCCTTAGTATGATAATTAAATTCTTGACTTATTTCATATTTTTCAGATCCAGAAAATATTTTTTGGGTTTGAACAGTTTCAATGATTACCATTATCTACTTGTGGACTCCAGAATATTATCAAGACACTATGGCGACTAATTGTACCCCAAATGTTACTGAAGACTTTGACCTATTAATTTACAAATTGTGATGCATGCCACATCTTCTGAGAAGATATCTACTTGGTGACTTAAGATCCTCTAAAATACTTACAGGCTGATATGCATACTGTGGTGAGATATAGTATGCTTGAGGCGAAGCTTGTGGTAACATTAGAGTAGAGTATGCTGCTGCAGCTGCTGCCTGGAGATAAATAAAATAACAATCACAAATCTTATTCTGGCATGAGCAATATGACAGGTGCAACTTGTGAAGCAACAAATGCTTACCCATCTGAAGCACCCATCAACATTAAGACGAGGTCAAGGCCTATAGGTAATTAACACAGACACAATTTTCCTTTATAGACCATTTGATAATTTAGAAAATTACCTAACATGTATAGTTGCTGGTGATCAACCTGCAAACTTAACCCTAAAAGGATGTGAAATAGAGATCAAGGAAAAATGGCAAATGTCAGATATATTTACTTGTAATAGTCCATACTAACTTGTAATTGGACTTGGGAACCTCCCCCTCCTTGAGGACTGGAAAATTATTCCAGGATGATAAAAACATGTTTTTTATGTATAGCATTAGATTCAATTCTGGCCCTGCTTGAAAATATTTACCTGTGATTGTACCTGTGGCTGAGGTATAGGGTAGCCTCCTTCTGTTGGGGGCTGGAATATGGCAAGTCCATTCTGGTATGTATATGGTATGCCATTAGAGTACATGACAGATCCTGCTGGGAGGGTAGGATCTACAAATAAAGTTAGCTAGCAATTCATACAATATATACATACATTCAAACTATTATATATATATATTGGTTGTGCTTTATGGTGCAGATTTTACTGTCAAGTGTTTATTTATACATTTAAAATATTTATAACAAACTTTATGTCTTTAATGTTATTATAAAATGAAGAAAAACTTGTTGTAAGGGTAATTCAGTGATATATTAAAACAACTTCAAATTAAGATTAAATTAAGATAGACAATATAAATGCTGAGGTTTTATTCTTGCTTCACTAGAAATGTTATTACAGAAAGATCTTACATTGCTGATGATGTTTGGTTGGCTTTTTAAAAAATATATGTGTGGTATTACAGAAATCAAAATGATAAATTTAACAAGTATTTTACATTTCTGCCTATTTACCCATCCCTTGCTTTCACATGTTCTGATTCAAGTGTTTCTGATGAAGGCAGTCCAGAAAAAACTTGCGAGATTGAATGTCTCTTTGCTATCTTTTATCTATCATTTTCAGACACACAAAATTTATTTCATTTTGAGGCTGTTCCAAATGCAATAAAATTTCAACTATGGGGAATTACTTAATATTTTTATTAAAACAATATTTAAAAGAAAAACTACTTTTCTATTTACATTTGAATAATGTTGACCTTTAGCACCTGACAGTAAAATCAAATAGAATATGTATATTTAATAGCATGATTGCAATATGCAGATAATTTCAAAACCATTTAAAACCAGTCATACAAATCTAACTGCCAACTTAACAATAGTTTTCCCAGTAGAAGGACCAACAATCTATATTACCAGATAATTTATATATACTACACACTAACCAAAAGGTTGTGTGTATAGAACAAATGGCTTAGACCCATAATATACACTTTGCCAAAGTTTAATATGAACATTTTCTTTGAATATCAGGATTGGAGAGAACTTGAATGACTGATTTCTGATGGACACAAACTAGTGAAGTGTTGTTACGCTAAGGTTGGGTGTCCAACTCATGCTAACTCTGCTATAAACAACAACATGGATTACATCATTATATAATAAAACATGGGTAATAACCAACAATTTTAAAATGCAATAAACTTCAGTTTATATCCAAAAAGTGACTGTCAACTACTTGTTATGGCGCTTTCCCCAGTTCTTAGTTCAGAAAAAAATTTTGAAACTGAAAATATTGAAAGTTAAAACTAACAACACAAGATAACTAAAATATTTGTTGTTTTGCAGTGTGGACACTCATGACAAAGATTTATGGAAGTGCTTTGGATGCATAAAAGATTCAAGTATGCATGTAATTCACAATAATAAAATAAAAAGTCCAAAGGCTTTCAACAAATAAATTTTTGAGAAATAATAACAAATAAAACAAAACTGACAAGCCAAATATATGCACACAATGTACATGTAAATGTATACAATCTTTATGCATCATTTCAGAGCAATTAAGTCTTTGTCATTTTCCTTTATAAATGATTACAATGCCTTGCTATGAGAAGATAAATTTCAAAATAGCCAAAAGTTTTAAGATTTGTCTTCATTACCTGGGAAAATCGTATAATGAATAATAAAATACTAATTCAATTCGATAGTGCACCCTGCATGCCAAAAAAACTGCAAAAAAGATAACGGTAGTGTTTTTGTGTGTACAGAACAGAAACAAAGTAACATCAGTCAGCAGGCTTGAACGTTCAGGCATCAACTACCTTATATACTCTTGAGTTCTGTCTTCAAGCTGAAGAAAAAGGGTAACTCTTCATAGAAATAGTTACTTTAACAGACCTCACTAATAGTCCATCCTAATTTAATTAATGTATTTCTTTTTATTTGTTGTTGAGCAAAAATGAGAAGTGTCAGGTGCAAAAATGATTACAATCATGCTTAGCTGGTACAATAACAAAGTTTTAAGTTTTGTTGAACAGAAAGTAACTGTCCATTATATCTAAAATTATATAACTCTGTAAAACAAAATATATTCTTTTAAAGTTTTCATACCAAATTTCATTTCATTCCTAATACAAGAGTTTCATGTTAGCAAATTACAAACAACTTATCTCAAGAACTTTGATGTTCATCTTAAATAACTTATAAATCCCAAAACAAATACTATAGAACTGCATTTCTTAAGTATGTTTTGCTTTCAAAAGATAAAAACAAAAATAGGCGCACATTACCATCATAAAATTGAAAATTCAGACAGAATTTCATCAGTTCAGATTTTTAGGGTGACAAAAAAGCGATAAAATTGTGTTCGATGCATTGGTGACAAAAGTCCATGTCAAGTAAACACCAACCAAGAGAGCACACACTGAAATATCTTGCCTGCTTTACTGATCACAATTGAATTTTATTTTGGAGACTTTAATACAGGTATCAAATAAACATAATTAATGATCCATTGAAGTTTAGACCAGACTAAATTAGAAAGACAAACATGTACATCTTACAATCATTCCAATCCTTACATACAGTTGACCCATTGCTATCTGAGGAATGGAAAATTAAGTTCAGAGAAGCAAAAGTGGGATGGTAGAGAAAACAGACAAACATCCCGTAGAAATCTGGGTCAAAACCCAACATTAGGAATATATCTTTACAAGATTGCATTAAAATGAACCTCTGTAGCCAGATAATTTAAAGGTAAACCAAAAAACCAAAAGTTTAACCTAATACAGGACAGATGAACAAACGAATCAGAAAACATAACATTCCTCTACATTCAATGACGGGAGGACATAATGATAATGATGGGGTTTCAGTTAACAACAGAATGGTTTTGAACAAGGTCAGAATCTTGATACATATCCTCATCTTATTACTTTCAGTATATGTGTTGACTGAATTCATAAATGAGAATATCCCAAATTAATAGCTCTGCTTAGAAATTAATGAATTTAGTTGCAGTTTATTTTCATGGTTTGTCTGTAACTTGTAAAATCATCCAAAAAAAATCAGGGATGTTTGAAAAGGAGAAGATCTGTTTTTACCATAATGCGTTTTCTGGAATACAGAAATTACACTGCTTCATACAATAGTAACTTTTATTGCCACTTAGTATTTGATATTATTCCTATGTAATAGAAGGTATATAAATTCCAAGGTAAACCACTTCATCATAATTATCTAGAAGTAATCTGTAAAAGTCATCATCAGTAATCTATTTATAGATGTTGTTACCACTCAGGTGTAATGATCATGCAGTATGTTGTCACAGTGTGTTGATGTGCATTAAACTTCTTTGTACTTACCATAGGCTCGGGGAATTATCTGTAACAAAAAGCATGCAAATTATATAACAACTTTCTAATTAAAATTTACCACTATCACTGTTTGAAGTTTTGTCAGTTATGATGAGTATATATTTCATAATTTTGAAAGGCACTAATAATTGATTTATATTTTAAAACTTATTTAGTATCTCAATATGTTTCTATAACAAACTGTTGGTAAAAAAAATTTAAAAATTCATGAGTGTGCCAATTAAACATGAAAACATTGAGACAGTGTTTTTAAATTTAAAACTTGTGCGATAAAACAACTTTTGCTTTTAATAACTATGCAATACATATGCATGCAAGTCTCAACTTATTTTTCAACAAGGTCATTTTCCAGAAAAAAAGAGGAAAAAAAGCTATTTTTTTAAATTTATATATTCTTTTAAATACTGAAATTATGGACAGTTCAAAATAGACGATTAAATGTTCATTTTAATATAAGTCTTGCAATAATTGAAGACTGAAAAAAACCAATGATAAAACAGAATTTACTCTCAGATATCAAATAATCAATAGACCAGTAACTAATATTGCATCAATAGGGCAATAAAGGCAATGGTCTTTAAAAATCTGGTCATAAAATAGTTATAAATGATATAAAAGGAACTAACCACAGCTTCTTGTTCCAAACTGACTTGTTTTCTTATTGCTGGTCCAATATTCAACTTTCTGTCTCTAAATACCAAATTCTCCGACTAAAATAAAGAACAATATCCAGGTAATCGCTAGAATATAACAGCATTTCATTATACCCTGTTGCAACACTTGAACAGTATTTTATAAGTGTCTAGAAATCAAGGCATGCAAGCAAAAATCAGGACAATTTTGAATGCAACTAAAACTACTAACTGGGCTATATAAACTCTGGTCACAATTCTTAATCATTTTTCTTTTTTTTGTCAAAACATGTAGGCATGATGGGCTACAAGATGAACAGAAGCATAGACAGACACACTAAAAGCAATATTCTATTTCAATCATTTTCCCGACGACTACAATTTGCATTTGTTAAAACATTGTTTGAACAATAAATATATACACAAAATTATTCTGGAACATAGATTTCTTCTCCTTTTCATTTCTATTTCTTTTTAAAGCAATGATTTCTTTTAAAAAATTGTTCCAACTACCGGTATATAGTCCACTTACTTCATTTTTAATAATTCTGTCAGCATCTTCCTGGTTTTCAAAGGTAATGAAGCCATACCTATGTTAAAAACAAATTCTTTGTAAACTTCAGTAACTCTTACAGAACACAATTTTGAAATTAACAACAAGTTTAATCATGTAAATACAAACTTACAATTAAAATATCTATACTTTACATCTGGCAGAATTCCAGAATATTTTCAGACCACTACATTGTGTGCCTGTAACAATTCAAACTATCAACACAATGTGTTGTTGTTTGATGTGATAAATGCAATCAGGTTTTCACTCTGTTAGGAATACATGCATGACAGAGCTTAAAATATATTTTTGTAAATATTATTTACCCTTTAGAAACTCCAGCTCTATCAGCGATAATCTTGGAATCTTTGACCGCTCCATAAGCACAGAAGAAATTCTTTAATTCATCTTCAGTTGTCTGTAAACAATCGGGTAACTTTTAACAGAATAATCATGTCATTAAATTCCAGTTTTAATTTATATTATATGTTATAGTATGCAGATGGGACTTGATAAACATGTATAAAATGTCTACATTGTAGGTCTACAAAATCAATTGTAAATGATTAGGGTTACTGATGAGACCATATCAAGAGGAACACATGTGTACTAAGTTTCAAGTTGATTGGATTTCAACTTCATCAAAAACTACCTCGACCATAAACTTTATAACCAGAAGCAGGACGGACGGACAGACTAGAAAACATATTGCCCATAAATGGAGCATAAAAATAGTAAGACTTGTTACATACTTGCCAACTTTTGAAAGTTCCCATATGGGTTTTTACTGCACAACAACAATTTTAAAGGTTACAATTTTTAGCAACGTATTTTGCAAGATCTGGATTGTCTAGAAAAAGTGTCATATTTGTATGATGAACTTACATGCCTTTTCCTCAAGTCTGTTTGCATGATTCTAGTTATATATTAAATCGGTAGAAAAAATATACATGAAGCTAGCAGACCAGGGTTTATTTTCCAGATTAAGAATATTAGATGCTTGTTGAAATTTCCAATTTTGAATTATGCACTAAGATGGACCTTTAACAGGTTGGGAACAACACTTCAAATGAGGGTAACCTAACTGGAAGATCATCACAACCCACTGTAAAAAATTAGCACAAAAAAAGTCATTTATATTCATATTATTTGATGAAACTTTTCCCAAGAACTATGCATCTATTAAGTACTGAATGGTCAAAACATCATGTTTTTTTATCGACATAAATTTTGTCGTAAATGTAACCAAATGATGTAGAAATTGTGTTTTTTCTTCAAATTTCCATCAAATTGTAATGTTTATAGTTCCCTTATTGCCTCTCTATTTGAATAAAATAAAATAATAAGAAGAATCTGTTTCTTGTTTTGTTTTTTTTGTTTTTGACAAATGATTGTTCACTGCTTGCAAATGAATCATTATATTTATATATCTTATCTGTATATATTTTTGTTCATGTCTCCATCTCCTTATCATTTGTAAATGTATAGACAAATAAGAAAGAAATAAGCTCCACATGTATATTTGCAACATCGTAAATTAATTAAAAAAATAACATTCACTAACACTAGTACTGCATGGATTTTAAGCATTATGAAAGTCATATTTGTAGAAAGCTTAAAAAGACTTAAAAACAGTGTAAAATGTCTTGCTATTTCTTAGCTTACACAATAAAATCTAATGTATACTAACATTTACAAATTTAAATTTCAAGATTTTACTAGGAATTAATCTAACTACTAGACCTTTTATTAGTCTAGTTGCACATATTGTATGTTAACTTCTCTTAAGTTATAAACAAATTTATAATATAAACTTCAATTTAATCCTTGAAAGGAGGTCTAGATTGCTAAAATAATTTACAAATTTTAATTTTTTTATTTGTCCAAAATCATTTAAATTCATTTAATCAACATCCTTTTATGATTATTTGATTAAAATATTAATCATTTATAGTCTTTTTACAATTTACATTTTTAAAAGCAAAATAACTGAAAACAGGATAATACAAAGGGAAGTAACAAAAAAGTATTTCAATATTCCCAATACACATCCTTTTGATAACACAACGGCAGTTAGCCAGAGGTAAACATCGTTGATTACCAGTATGTTTGACACCCAAGCTGTCAAGTGAAGCCATATAATTATACATCTTCTTTGATGTTCAGGTAAAATTTAACACAGGTGTCAATTACACCGGTACAGTAGTAAGAAATGATCAAATATGGCGTCTGAAATATTTTGTCTTTTCAGACAAAATATTTCATACACGGGAGTTTTTTCTCCTAAATGGGAGGTTCACATGTATGTTACGAAGGGCATCTAATTCACATGACAAAGGAAAACCATGAATAAAGACAACACTTTATATATCCTTTTTAGTTATATAAAAACAAAATCTTCTTGTCTGCAGGATTGCAAATTCGTAACTTCAAGGGCGAACTTGTAAACAGTGCGAGTTGTCCCGATACCAAATTCACGCATGCGTAATTCAAATATCTACAGTTAAAACATCCTGTTACAAGTAAACAAATAACGTTCATGTGGATGAGATGAAATCTAATAATTTACATAAATAAAAGGGTCATATTTACGATTGTGATTGTTTTACAATCATAATTTACAAATTAAATGATTCTGATGCCTAATCATGTGTAAAAATCGGTGTCAGGAATCTAAGTTGTTTTGAAATTGTAATACACGAAATGAATGCGGCATACGGAGACTCAATGCCAATGGTCAGCCCCTTAAGTCTTCAGAAGACTTGACGTCTTCTTCCACTAATAAAATATTTACAAATGGAGGAAGTGATTCAATTGACAATAATTCTAGATTAACTTACATTTGCTGCTATGCCACCAACAAATATTCTGTTTGGAATGACTGTGCCATATTTTGGAGCATGTGTCCCACTCAAAGGTGTTGTTGATGGGGTTATGCAAGGCGATATGTCTGCTGATGTTGACTGAAATAGGAAAACAAACACTTTAACGCATTTAAGGGCATACGATACAGTTACAGGGGAGGTAATGACGTTGCTAACGTAAAATGTTAATTTCGCGACGTCAAACTGCGACATATCGGGAAAAGATGTATTTTTCGACTGATTTTTATCATTCAAACTGATTTAATTTGCAAACGAGTTCATGGACCCCTATTTTTCAAAACGGCAATTTGTTTAACTTTGCAGGGAGATTATTTGACCCAAATTTTATAAATCTGTAAATAGAGGATTTTTTTTTAATTTTGATATACATGCAGTAAAAAATGATGTTTTTTCCTCAATTCATGAACATTTGATAAATATGAGTTATTTCTGAATTAAAAAATGCATATTTTTTAGGATACTTGTAAAATACAGAAATTACCAATTATTTAACAAAACAAAAATTATATTTATCTTTTATAACAAAAAAGTTATGTCTTTCTTCTGAAAAAGAAATTAAGGCCACAAATCTGCATTTTGAGTAAATATACAAAATTTCGACCTCATTTTACTCAAAAAGTAGCACATGAAGGTCTATTTTTTGTTACATATTTGATTTAAGCAGGTAAAAAATAGCTTATATGCAAATTTTCATGAACTTGTAAATACAGGGTCAAAACTGTATCGTATGCCCTTAACATGTCAAAAGTATACAAGAATGTCAATTGTAAGGCCAGTAAATTGTGAAATGTCTGATTTTTGATCAACCTGTAGTGTTGGTAGCATTAAAATTGAGGACCTTATTTGCCCAAAAATAAAAATCAAGAATGTATATATAAAACACAAATTGCCCCCCTGGCAAAAAGCTTGACTCCATTTTAGAACTGTAAAAAAAACCAATTCGCAACAACATTCTATAACCCGTCAGATATCATGGTCTGACTAAGCAATAATATCTTGCAGAAAAAGACCAACCATCCTTTCTGCTTATATTATATATAGCTCCCTTTTCACTTGATTGGCTTAATGTGAAGGTTACACTGCCTATTTATCATGTATATCCCACTCAAACTAAAACCAATTTTTTTCAAGAAAATTACCAAGTAAATTTAAGAGTGATTTTATACAATAGAAACCATAAGAAGTTTAAATGTCTGAAGTTTTATTGTGTATATTAAATTTTGTTAAGGAGTTTTTTTCATTTTCAGATGGGTTAAACACAAATGCAAATTTTGACGATTCAAACTTGGTTAGAACTATAAATAGCAAACTTTTCAAATCAAATTCTTTACTTGTGCTCTGGTGCTTCTCGTCAGAAAATTGAAATGAGGCTGGAAAGTATATCACCAAATAAACTACAAAACTTTAAAACTTTCTATATCTTATTATAAATCAGTCTTGTAGTTACTTGGAAGTAAAAAAAATATTTAGATATTGATTCTATGGCCAGTTGAAATGATAGGACATTTTTTGAGTAGGAACTCACTTTTGTCCACTGACCATTGCTGATGCACATGGTCATATATGCGATTAAAGGAATAACAAAGTTATGAAAACATTTTTAAAATAGCATAAAATTCAGGGAAAGTTCATTAAACTTGTGAAAAGTGAATTTTTGATAACTAATTTCCTTATTAAAATCCTAGAACACTGGTAGTGCATGCAAAATGTATTGGAAATTGTACTTTATGTTTTCAGTACTACAACCTTGTACAAGAATTTGATTATACAGTGAGTTTTTCTAGGAATAAATGGTTTTTTTAGAAAAATACAGGGTGCAATATGTGTTGTCTTGTTATTTGTACACAAACTGGTAGGTCATTTCAACAATGAACATACTAAATTACCATCTATTAAACAAATCATTTTCTCCCTTGAGCTGGACGACTAAAGCAAAGGGAGAAAAGCAATCAAGTTGAGATGACCAATGATATTCTGTTTATCGCTATTTACCTATGACAGTGCTGTCAATTTCATGTCAATTTCATTAGCAACACATTTTGCATGACATGAAAAATTATCACAAAAAGGTCAAAGAAAAAATGCACAAAATAGCAATAATAATTTTTATTGCAAAATTACACCCATAAGGGTCAAGCAATACAATCAAACAATTTCATACAATACAATGTAATGTAATACCATACAATATATACATTTAGAATAATAGAATATATTTTAAGAGTTCAATTATAAATTTATGTATAAAACACCATCATAAGCTTGTCCAACTCCCTCAGTTCTAAAGACTGCTTAATGAAGTCTCCAATCATTCCAATATGACAATTATATATTGTTTTTATCTTTATTTTTCTATTTAACTTACTTTCTGAACAAGGATGAATATTTTCTAAATTTTAACCCGAATACCAATAAAAATAGTCATCTCAACTGGTCTTTGAGTACAAAGTCTAATGCCAGAACTATTCACATTCAGTCTTTAACATCCATTTTTACAAATGATTTATTATCATGAATGTTAACGAATTCTGTAAAAGTTAGGCCACGGTTTTTTTATTTGTTGGTTTACAGATCCGCCGACCCGATTTTGCCGATTTTCAGAATAAAAATAAAATTGACTTTTCATGCTTTTTTATACCCACCGACCCTTATAAATGCATTATCCCTTAAAAATAATTAAAATTTTCTTTTTTTATGAAATGAAATGCATTAACCCTTTCCCCGACGAGTCCTGGTATACCGGGATTCATGCTTCAAACAGCTGATAATGAGTTCCGTTTTACCGGGATCGGAATACCTCTTTTATATTTCCTGCTCAAACAGTGCAAACATGAGTTACCTTTCTTTGATGAATAACCCGGATAAAAGTGTAAATATAGCGCTTCTGTTTGTTGAAAACCGTGTCAAAATCAGAGGAAATTTATGGAATTTACGAGAATTTGAAATGAGGGAACATTTTTTTTGAAAGAATATGGAAAAATTGAAGCCAAACTAGTATACTTTTTTACATTTGAAATGTCGTTTTATGTACAAAACACTTACAATGGACATCGTTCAGTGTGAGGAATTTGTACAGCGTCATAAAAATTTTCAAAATTTTGTCGTTTTGGGTTAAAAAATTACGATTTTGTGGTCAAAGAGCAGAATTTTGAGAATTTCGACTAGAAAATGGCGAAAATTTGAAAATATTTTATGAAGAAAATATTATCAGAACATGAATCAAACTGTGAACATGGTGTTAGTGAATGAAATAAATACACAAATAACTACAAACAAGTTTTTATTGACATTTATTATGAAGATCTCCCACTTGATGAATAGTAGCCAGGGAAGCCATCATCTCAGATTAGCTTCTGTCTGGACAGCAATCGGTGAAAGGGTTAAAATGCGAAAAGGTTATTATTAAGATTTTTTTTGACAAGTTACTATTTCATTTGGACAAGCAAGTTTTGGTATGTACTTGTGTACAGGACCAGTTGGAAAAATTTTTATTGTAGAGGCCTGGAACTGTTAATATATCTCTATCATGACTACTTTTCAATTTTTAAATATCAAATTGATGAAAACATTGTATTCTTATAAACATAATAAAGATTATCACAATAATCACCAAATTCAGAGATTTCTAGAACTGATATTAAATAAATACACAACAGTTTAATGTAAATCATGAGAAAGTATTTTTACTAAATACCAAGAGGCAAGTGTAACTTTTTTTTCAATCTTGATTCTCTACTATAATGTACAATTCAAAAATTTGTAAGAGTTCCACGGAACCCAGTATCTTGCCAACTTTTGCTGTTACAATGTAATCGCACACCATCAAAAAGGAGGAAAATATTCAATAAAAATATTCCTCTGGATATTATCTTTTGATAGTAAGAAGCTTCTGTCAAAGTTTGGTACAAATCCAGGATATTTTATCAATCTTGTATCGTTTCAAAAACTTTAACTGCAGACTGTATGTAGCAGTCTTCACGCTAATCTGCAAAATCTACAGGCCTGCAGCTCAATTTTTAAAAAGTTTTAGTTAGATTCTGTTAGCCAGTAGATCTGATTTTTACAAATTACAGGCCCGAGAGCAATGTTAATTACCAGCCTGGGCTGCCACTTGGTGTGAAGACTGATGTAATGTAAAATCGAAGAAGTCCATTTATAATAATATATCAAGACAGTGAAATACAGGAAAAATGGAAATTTATTTTTACATAATTTACTATCTTATGATCATAAACAAGCTTCTGTCAAGGTTTAGTACAAATCATTGATAGTTTAAGAAAGTTATTTAAATTTTAAAAACTTAAAGCTTTGAAAACTTATTTCAAGTTTTATCTTATTAAAAATAGTGGACCCTGAAAAATTGGAGTAAGACTTGATTGTTCAGATAGTAATTTAATAATGGCTAACAAATATACAAGTGATATGGCCCTAGCAATGTAACGTAATAATCAATATCCCGAAGGTTTGTATGGTGTTTTCCCGGAATAATCTAAGGTATTACATTCCTCCTTAGCTTTGTATAAACTTAAGAATATAAATGTAAAATAAAATGTGTAAATAAAGTTTGTATACATGAATTAAATTGTAAGTCTTTCTATTGTTCTCTTTGTAATGTTCACTTATATTATGTTTTAAGCTACAGAGATGCTTGTCATCATCTAACCCTAGTATTGCCACTTTTTTACATCTTTATGATCATACAATTAAACCCATACTATTATATGGCAGTGAAATATGGGGAATGTTTAGAACAGATTCAGCTGCTTGTAAGAAAGTTAATGATTATATATTAGAAAAAGTCTTTGGTCAGGATTCTTCTGAAAAATCTCACACCAAATTTATGAAATACATTCTTGGTGTAAACAGAAAGTCAAGTAATATAGCTGTAATGTCAGAGCTTGGTAGATTTCCTATGTATTTTACTATAATTTTATCAATGTTAAAATATTGTCATAGACTGGAACATTTGACAGAAGGACTATTATATGATGCGTTTATATGTTGTAAACAGTTACATAGCTCTAATGTAAATAAATGGAAATATTAAGAAATTAAATGAAGATATTAGTGACAACATGAAAAAAATAAACTAGAGGCTCTAAAGAGCCTGTGTCGCTCACCTTGGTCTATGTGCATATTAAACAAAGGACACAAATGGATTCATGACAAAATTGTATTTTGGTGATGGTGATGTGTTTGAAGTTCTTACTTTACTGAACGATTTTGCTTCTTACAATTATATCTATCATGAACTTTGCCCATTAGTAACAGAGAACTATATTTGGTAAAAATTTACATAAATTTACCAAATTAATGAAAATTGTTAAAAATTGACTATAAAGGGCAATAACTCCTTAAGGGGTCAATTGACCATTTAGGTCATGTTGACTTATTTGTAGATCTTACTTTGCTGAAAATTATTGCTGTTTACAGTTTATCGCTATCTATAATAGTATTCAAGATAACCAAAAACGGCAAAATTTCTTTAAAAATTACCAATTGGAGGGCAGCAACCCAACAACCAGTTGTCCTATTCATCTGAAAAATTCAGGGCAGATAGATATTGACTTGATTAACAATTTAACTTCTAGTCAGATTTGCTCTAGATGCTTTGGTTTCATAGTTATAAGCAAAAAACTGCATTTTACCCCTATGTTCTATTTTTAGCCGTGGCGGCCATCTTGGTTGAATGGCCAGGTCATCGGACACATTTTTCAAACTAGATACCCCAAAGATGATTGTGGCCTAGTAGTTTCAGTGGAGATTTTGTAAAAGATTACTTAGATTTATGAAAAATGGTTAAAGATTGACTATAAAGGGCAATAACTCCTAAAGGGGTCAACTGACCATTTTGGTCATGTTGACTTATTTGTAGATCTTACTTTGCTGAACATTATTGCTGTTTACAATTTATCTCTATCTATAATAATATTCAAGATAATAACCAAAAACAGCAAAATTTCCTCAAAATTACCAATTCAGGGGCAGCAACCCAACAACCGATTGACCGATTCATCTGAAAATTTCAGGGCAGATAGTTCTAGACCTGATAAACATTGTTATCCCATGTCAGATTTCCTCAAAATGCTTCGGTTTTTGAGTTATAAGCCAAAAACTGCATTTTACCCCTATGTTCTATTTTTAGCGGTGGTGGCCATCTTGGTTGGTTGACCAGGTCACGCCACACATTTTTTAAACTAGATACCCCAAAGATGATTGTGGCCAAGTTTGGATTAATTTGGCCAAGAAGTTTCAGAGGAGAAGATTTTTGTAAAAGATTACTTTAATTTACGAAAAATGGTTAAAAATTGACTATAAAGGGCAATAACTCCTAAACGGGTCAACTGACCATTTTGGTCATGTTGACTTATTTGTAGATCTTACTTTGCTGAACCTTATTGCTGTTACAGTTTATCTCTATCTATAATAATATTCAAGATAATAACCAAAAACAGCAAAATTTCCTCAAAATTACCAATTCAGGGGCAGCAACCCAACAACCGATTGACCGATTCATCTGAAAATTTCAGGGCAGATAGATCTTGACCTGATAAACATTTTTACCCTATGTCAGATTTGCTCTAAATGCTTTGGTTTTTGAGTTATAAGCCAAAAACTGCATTTTACCCCTATGTTCTATTTTTAGCCGTGGCGTCCATCTTGGTTGGTTGACCGGGTCACGCCACACATTTTTTAAACTAGATACCCCAATGATGATTGTGGCCAAGTTTGGTTTGATTTGGCCCAGTAGTTTCAGAGGAGAAGATTTTTGTAAAAGTTAACGACGACGGACGACGACGGACGACGCCGGACGCCAAGTGATGAGAAAAGCTCACTTGGCCCTTCGGGCCAGGTGAGCTAAAAATACAATACAAAAGAATTTTGGAAATTATTTAATAAGGGACAAAAGTAATATATCTATTGGAACATTATTTGATTTTTTTAAAGATTTGAATAAGAACAAGTTTGAAGATGAATTTATTATTGAAAACGATGTGAGCTCACCTTGTGACGATGACACACTTAATTGTGTAATTACACGAGAAGAAATTTTAAAAGCTGTTAAAAAGGCGAAGAATAATAAATCGCCTGGAGCAGATCAAATCATTAATGAATACATTGCTTCATCTTTAGACAATATGATTGATATTTACACACAATTGTTTAATCTTATTTTTGATACGGGTATATTGCCGGAAGCCTGGCTTGTTGGTAATGTGATACCAATATTTAAGAACAAGGGGTGTAAATTAGATCCAAAAAATTATAGACCGATAACTTTTTTTCGTGTTTGGGGAAAATATTTACATCTATTCTTAACGACAGGTTGGGAGTTTTCGTTGATGAACTGAATATATTAAATGAAAATCAAGCCGGCTTCGGACATGGGTACTCTACAACAGATCATATTTTTTCTTTATATGCACTTTTTGAACTTCTCAGTGTTAAAAATAAAAAGCTCTTTTGCGCTTTGTAGATTTTGAAAAGGCGTTTGATTTTGTACACCGAAATTCTTTATTATATAAACTCCTTATGAATAATGTAAAAGGAAAGTTTCTTAGAGTTGTTAAAAATATGTATGATGATGTTAAGTCACGTATTGTACATAATAATAATTTATCTGACATGTTTGCTAGTGAAATTGGTGTTAGGCAAGGGGAAAATCTTTCTCCTTTGTTATTTTCTCTATATTTGAACGATTGACAGCAATATTTAGAAAATGTTAACATAACTGGTGTACAATCTTTAACTTTAGATATGGAAAATGAACTTAATATATACCTAAAACTGTTTGTATTATTAAATGCTGATGATACTATTTTACTTGCTGAATCAAGTTCAGATTTACAGTTACTTTTAAATAATTTTTCACAATATTGTAATAATTGGAAATCAAGAATCAATGTTAGTAAAACCAAAGTGATGGTTTTTACAAGAGGAAGAATACCCAATAATTTGAAATTTTGTATTGAAAAAGAAGAAATAGAGATAGTTAAACATTATAAATACCTTGGTGTTATTTTTTCTAGAAATGCATCTTTTTTCGAAACTAGAAAATATTTACGAGACCAAGCAACTAAGGCTATGTATAGTGTTATCAAGAAGAGCAGATTGAATCACTTATCGATTAAATGCCAACTAGAAATGTTTGATAAAGCTGTTGTACCAATTCTTCTATACGGGGCTGAAATTTGGGGATACGAAAATTTTGATATACTTGAGCGAGTTCATTTGAAATTCTGTAAGCACATTTTAAAACTTAAAAACTCGACTCCAAATTTTATGATTTATGGAGAACTTGGGAGATACCCCATTTCTTTATATGCAAAATTACGAATGATCAATTTTTGGTGTCGCCTTCTTGATAATACAAATGAAGATAAATTATCCTGTATACTATATAAATTACTATACATTAATTATAACAATTATGGTATTGGAAATAAATGGATTTTATGTATTAAGAAAATTTTTGATGAATGTGGCATGTCAAATAAATATATGGCATTGCCAAGATTATTTTAACAAAAAATGGATAAAGTTAAGTATTGAGCAAAAGCTTAAAGACCAATTTCGACAAGAGTGGTGTGCAGATTTACACCAATCTTCAAAAGGTTTATGTTATAGAATTTTCAAGACTGAATTTAAATTTGAAAAGTATTTGTCGACCTTGCCTTTTAATTTTTTATATACTTTGTGTAAATTTAGATGCGGAAATCATCGTTTGCCAGTGGAGACAGGAAGGTGGCAAACTATTCCGAGATCCGAAAGGTCTTGTAATCTCTGTAGCTCTAAAGATATTGGCGATGAATTTCACTACATTATGTCATGCAACAGTTTTAACATAGAAAGAGAAAAATATTTACCACACTATTGTAACAAAAATGCAAACATTATTAAATTTAAAAATGTATTCTCATCTGAAAATGTTGTAGAACTAGAAAAATTGTGTAGATTTATACGATATATATCATTGAAAGTCTGTCCTCCTGGTTAGAGGAACTGTAATATTATTATAATGTTATTATTTTCACACATGCGAAACAAAGATATGTATTATATATGAACTGTTATTATCTCTGTAGCTATGTACTAGTTTATGAGAATAAAATCATTCATTCATTCTAGTATAGATTATATTCAGAGAGAAATTGAATTACCAAATTTTGACCAATCAATTGGTTCTTTATGTCAGTATGTTAAAAATAAACTATGTATTAAAAGTTATGTCACTTTTTGGAATAAACTGAAGTATCAAACAATTAACTCTGAAAAAGGGAAGCTTGGTACTTATTTTTCCATAAAAAATTGTTTTAAAAATAAAAAATATTTAGAATTGCAGGACTTCAAAAAAAGGCAGTCAATTTGTAAATTAAGAATAAGTGCTCACTCTTTAAAAATTGAGACAGACAGATATTCAAAAAAGCATATAGAAAGATCTGAGCGTCTTTGTACTAATTGCTCACTTGGTAAAGTTGAAGATGAGCTTCATTTTTTATTAGAATGCCCTCTTTAAGATATTCAAAGGGACGATTTTTTTCAAGACATTTCTAACAATTGTTATAATTTTATAAACTTAAATAAATCTCCTAAATTTTTATGGCTCTTGACCCAAGAAAATGTTACTCTTATGGACAAACTGGGTTGTTATATTTGTGACTGTTTTGAATTAAGGAGATCAGGCATGAACACTGACATTTAGTCAAGTAAATAATTTGAAAATAAATACATATGCATGTATAATGTAATTTTATAATTCTTTTATTCACAATATATATGTGGTTTTTAGCTTGATTCTGACCAATGCTTATATTCCAATTATATATGTATATGCCTCTATTATTGCTGTTGTTACTAATTATGTAAATCAATTTTATCTGATTTTATGCCCTTTATGGGCCCTGTAATTTGGGAAATAAAAATATTCTATTCTATTCTATTCTATTCTATTCTTTCTTAGGCGTTCTCATCACATAAAATAATCTCTGAAGTGTTGTGGAGCACATCTGTCTCTTATTGGTCTATCCACTGGTACATCTAGTTGGTTTTCTTGATTTCTATTATTTCTCTGTTCATTGTAATGTTTTTGTCTGGTTTTCCATAGAAGTCTTACAGACCCCTTTTTTGATCTTTTGATGTCGTCCCCAAGTTATATCTTAGTAAAAATAAGTGGACCCCAGTTTTAGAAAAGTTATTCCAAATATTCAATATTTTGAATTAGTTTATCTTTTTCTAAACAGCAAAATGAACCCTTGTCCCAGACTGAGGGACATGCCCTTGTAAAGTTGGTTGAGGGATATCCCTCATTTGAGGGGGTAGTTCAAGTCCAAATAATAATGACGTCTGGCAAGGCTATTTTATAAGACGTCCAAGAATTTTTTTTAAATCGCCTTGACACATCTTAATTATTTGGACCAGGGGGGTCCAAAGATATACAAGGCAACACAGTTCTATAGTTGGTCCAAAATAGCCAATAAACCATAGCCTGGTGTAATATAATGGTTTGCTACTATATTCTATATATAACTTTGAACCTGTATATATATTTCTAATCAGAGGGCTTGTAATAAGCATTTGATCATTAAAATATGACAGAGAGCATGCACAGTAGCTGTCATTTAGAAACCATGTAGTAAATAATAACATCGAATATATAGACTATCACTTCTATGTCAGGAAATATGAGTTTCTTGTCGAGAAAAAACTCTCTGAGCATCCAGATTCTTGACACTCAACGATTGCCATGATAAAAATAAACGACATTCCAATGTGTAAATCTTCATTTTCAAGGAAAATCACACTTTTTCTTGAATTAAAGTACCACACCAATGGATTCTATAAATCACAAAATATATGAATCAAGGTTATTGATATGTGAAATCTTACCATTTTCTGTGATCTTTTAACTTTTCCAAGTTGATTCTAAGTCAACAACAGCCGATGATCTGCAGCCGAATCTAATCAATGTGTGCAAGAAAAGTTTTTGGAATATTCCAAACTAAAAGAGGGGCGATGTGTCATTCAGAACATTTTAGTATGTCTAAAAATACGTTAAACGTAAACTGTTGGACTTTGAAGAAATAATCATGATAAAATTTATGCAATTATCATGATATTTGAATATCATTTTTATTTTTGAACCTCTGTATTTACTAGTTTTGAAATAACAAAGCACCACCATCCCATCAGGAATGGAATAATCTAATCCTAAGTGACGGATGATTTCGCGCCTGCTGAGCAGTTATCATTCCCCAAAATTGTCCAGGTGCCATGCAGTGAACTCCCCTGGCAATATCCATCCACTACATAGTCCACACTTAAATCGGTTTCATTGATCATATTAGGATGATTTAATTCAAATAAAATACTTTCTACCAACCAACGTAATTTAGTTTTACTTTTTATAACACACGAATGTTTCAAAAGTTCCCATTTTAAAAAGTCTTAAATAAATTAAACAAATATATGTAGATCTACAGTTTATGAACAGTACTACCATGCAGAAAAGGGGGGGGGCTACATTAAAAAGCCATGGCATTGTCCGTGGTCATCACAATAATCTAGAGGAAGAGGACGACCTGCGGGTATTCAACACATTGACCAATCATTCAATGAGTCCCGACTCTTGTATACTCAAAATATATGTATTTGAGCTTAATCGAGTGGACCGATTCTCAACCAAAAACCGCCCGTGAAAAAACATAACCGCCAAAACACTACGAAAGGGCCGGGGAACCCCTATTTGATAACCATTGTAATTGCATTCACTGGTATAACTTTCCTAACTTAGGCATGGATTGTTCAGTTCTCAGTACTACCACATACAAAACCTGATTAAAGTATTGTGTGTATCTGATTTTGACTGAGGAACAAATTGGTTAATTTCGAATTCAACGCCAATTTCAACACTATTATACTGACTCTTTTGTGAACGAAGCCAATAAAATCTTCTACCCTATACACCGGGTAGAACGCCACATGCATGCGGGTGTGTATGTTAGTTATGCTAACACGGTCTGACGGTTTTAAAGCGAAGGAAACGATCAAGGTATTGGTAAGTTCAAGTATCAAAAGCTCTTTTTTGAAAAAAATTTGTCTCAAATAATGTCACGGTATTACACCTCATAATCTACAACTCTTAAAACTAGAGCATGCGAGGTGTTTGATAAAGCAAAGCACTTTCACAGTCAAAACGTCTGATTCTGCTTCCTGGGAATATCTCACAGGCACCTGTGTCCCAAAAAAATTTCCTATATACCTTAACATTAAGGTAGGCCTATATAGGGAAAAAAATGTGAGACAAGTGCCTGTGGAATATCTGAGGGAAATATATTATGATTCGGTTCCTATATACCGCGTGTATTTACATTATTTGCTTCTAACAATTTTCACCGCTTTAAAACCGCCACAATTAGGAAAACTGGCCCGTGAAGCAAAAACGAGAACAGCCTTCGTTGACTTGTATGGGTCACACATCAGATTGCAAGGACTATTTGAATGGAAATAAAGAACTATAAGGGTATAATATACCGTTAATTCTGAAATTTGTTTTTCTTTTCTTTCTTCAGTCATATGAATCAGTCCGAATTAATTGTTTCATGTATCTCTCTCTGAAACTCGCAGAGATTTTCACATTACATATATTTGACATAGTCGGCTATAAGAGGTCCCGAAACGACAAACAAGCAAGGACTGGATTTAGTGCCGAGTTTATGAACTTCGGTCCTTGCTTGAAAGTTGGTGCAACATAAGAACAAACTCTAAAAATTAATATATCCCAGCTTAAATTATTAAGTAAAGTCAAAATTCAGAATATGTTTATCGTAAAACATCGAATTATAACACAACTTGATAAACATAAAAAAATGTAAGTACTAAAATAAACAGTACATGCATGTGCGTTATATGTTTTATATATGGTATCAATGACTTCAAGTGTCTGCTTAACAAATCGATTTTCCTATCAATTATACCTCTAATCACATGCAGGATGTTATGTCCGGATATTTGTCACAATCAGTTATAATTATATCCAGAGATAACTGCATCTGTTTATGGACTAAACCTTTACTATGTATTTTACAATGCACATTTTGTTGCATATTGTTTTGTTTATTCATTTCGTGCATGCCAAACCAGGAAAACGTAAGTGCACTTTTATATTTAAAAAGAAGTTGTGGTATGATTGTCATTGAGACAACTCCCAACAATAGACCAAATGGCACAGAAATTAACAACTCAGTACAAATTAAGTCACCGTACGGCGTTCAACAACGAGCAAAGCCTTTACCACATAGTCATCTATTATAGGCACGGAAATTTCATACCATAACTATAGCAGTCTAGTTGTATGTAAGTTCCGGACCATATGAGTATTGGGACCATACGCGTATGGTCATTACCATATCGGTATATACTCATATGGTCCGACCACACGCGTATGGTCGGGGTAATTAACTCTCGGTTACAGTTTACTTTTAATACTTCTAAACTCTTCATATGGTATATGACCGTTCATTAAAAAGACGCTATCATATATGCAATTGTATTATTATTTTATAATAAAAAGATAAATTGTAAGCTAAATAAGAATAAGAAGTTTCATATAGTTAATTTTACTTATTTGTCAAATTTATATACATTTTATATCGATAGTTATATCATATCATATCATATCATATCATGTACAGGTGCCAGTGCAGATAAACACGTGTGTGCTGATTTACGGATATCGGTGTGCTATGAGGTCGGTCTTGAATGCCTCATAGTCATCAATGTCCAATAAGCTAGGCGGTAGCTCATTCCAGTTTGTGATGGTTCTTACGAAGAAGCTATGTTTTCTTTGTTCAGAACTTGATCCTAATCTGACAAATCGTCGTTGATGGAACTGACGCGTCATTCTTGCTGGTGTCATCAAGTATTCTGGAATCTGAATAGCAATAAGTTGGTGGATTACTTTGTGAAACAGGACGGTAAACGTGATGTTTTTCGTCTCTCTTGTAATTGTGGTAGTTTTAGGTCCTCTAATAAAGATGTTACTATGCCCGGGTCTCGAGAATACTCATGCCTGATGCATCTGGCTGCTCTCCTTTGGACCATTTCTAGCTGTTGTAAGTGTTTTTGGAGATGCAGGTCCTAGACACTGCTAGCATATTCTAGTGTTGGACGTACATGGGGTATGTATGCCTGACGCTTTATATTCATTGGGCATTTACTAAGATTCCGTCGTATAAAGCCTAAAGTTTTATTTGCCTTTGTAGTGATATTTCCGATGTGGTCATTCCATGATAAAAGCCTAGATAGCTCCACTCCTAGGTACGGATTGTGGTTGACTGTTCCAAGGATGTGTCCCTCCATTTCATATGGGTAGATTATTGGTTGTCATCCTGTTTTTATACGTAATGCAAAACATGTTGTTGGATTAAATATCATGAATGACATTTTTACGTTTAGCTGGTTGTGTGTATGAAGGCAAACACTATAAAGTTGGTGAAAAGATAAACGACTACGGAAATTATGGACTTCAGTGTGGAAAATGGGGAATAACAGCTTGGGAGAATTATCAAGGTATTTATTTAAAAACTTTGCAATGTGGAAAAAATAGTTAAAACATCAAATGTTTTTTTTTTCATTTTCTAAAACTGTTTAAATGGCAGTCAAGTGAAAAGATATAGTGCCTTGTTTGTATGTGTGTCTGCTCTATGGTCTGGTTGTTGTCTCTTTGACACATTCCACATTCCCATTCTCACTTTTATTTATTATCTGGCTTGATTATGTGGAACGGTCAAAATTGTAAAAAAAAAAGAAGCACAAAAAGTACATAAAGTACATAAAACTGACAAATACCGAGGAGAAGATATTATGATAGCAGTCCTCTTTAGCATGATATTTAGTAAATATTGAGGATATTTGTAGGGCGTTGTAGGTTCATCCTCACCGAGGCAGGTGCTATACGAAGAATACATGTCTGTAAGGTATTCTTTTAAAAACGTATAAAGAAATGATAATGTATATTATTCACCTACAAGTTTCCTGCATTTTTACCTATCAATTCGAAGTTTGTTGAAGTTATATGTATACCACATCTATACTTATATCTTTATACATTTAGTTTGTTGTGACTTTTAAATTTTTCATTTTAAGACGAATCACAGAACCAAAAGTCAACTAAACCCTCAACATCATCAACAGAACCAACAACACCCAAAGAAGAAGGTGAGGTACATATAAATATAGTATACACACCAAAGGGGGTATAGGTCCAATGTTCACTTAATTTGTTTCCAATCACCACTGCGGGTAAGGTTATCCTGCGAGAGAATGCTCTGTGTCTTCCGTTAACAAAGATGGAAGAGGAGATTTTTTAAGGTTTCTTTGATAACATACAAAAAAAATATGGTTGAGATGTTTGAAGTTCTTGCTTGCGGGTACAAAGGAATGCAGCTTTTTTCATAACAAAAAGTACTCATTTTAGAATATCTGCAATTAAGACATAAGATTTATAACTTTTAATGTTTTAATAGCCTCTGCGACCACAGTTTGTTTTTTCCTCCCCCATTTTTTTTGGGGGGGTATTCCTTTAGTTTATACTATCAAATTCTACAATCAACAAAACAATAAAATATGACAAACGTACAAATACCGTAAAGGTTCTTCTCTTGGGACATGTAGCACATATAATAAGTGTCTTATGTTCTTTGTGCCAGCTGTTTCCCGGAAAATACCTAATAGCTTTTATTAATTCATATCACTATATATTTTTAGACATGTGTATATATGAAAACAAGTCATACAGAGTGGGTTCTCTTATAAAAGACTATGGAACCTATGGACTTGCATGTGGATACTGGGGTATCTATGCCTATAACAGCAAGTAACAGGTACATCTCATATTTAATATTTACTTTATATTTGTAAATGCTAAGTTAAACATCTGAGATAGAGTTTTAAAATACAAATCCCATGCAGTAATGTAGGATATTAAATATATACTATAAAGTCGAATGAAATTTCAGCACACTAGGCTACATGATTATGGAGGTCACCCTTTTCATTTGATACCCATCCATGACATAAATATGTTACATGCACAACAAAAAGCAAAGGAACAGCGCTATCTTTCCTGTTCTCCAGCTTGTTTTATAATTAAATCGTATGCAACAAATGACTTAGTCACTTTCAAGAACTAAAAATATCTTTGGAAGTAGAAATTTTCTACAGTGGGTCAAATAATACCCATTCCGTATGAAATAGGCGTAATAGTTTGAAAACAATAAAAGATCAAGAATGTTAACCTATTGATGTAGATATACATAGGATCAAAGTTATGCATTCAAATTGGTTTATATGAGTCATTTAACATGTTAATAACAAAAATAACGCTTTAAAGACATAATAACTGCGATCATTTATCAAATTTTCGACAATTCGACAAATCATTCTTTGATCATGCATGGAATTTTTTTCACTCACAGGGTTAAAATCTAACATTTGTCAAATTCTACTGGAAATTGAACGAATCCGGATTATATACTGAATCATTGTTTCACAATTTTACATTTACTTACTTTTCATTGAAATAAAAAACGACACTGCAGTAGCAAATATTTGACGAAAAGACCAAATCATCGAAGTTTTCATATCTTGATAATGTATTTAATATGGTGAAATGATTATAAGTACTTATGTATACTGACATGTTCTTAATTACAGACATGTAAATTATAAATTATTTTATATGTAAAATTTGAGCAGTAAAAATGTGGGTGTTCTTGTCATAATTACTACAAACAGTTACATACGAATAGAACATATCATATGAATAAACCGGAGAGTGCCACGCTCTTTGCATGTTAAAACCCCTTATATACAACAACTCTTTGAGGGGTCCGTAGGTGTCCTGTTGCAAAGCTAAATTTCTGTCCCTATCCAATGTATCCTCATTTTACAGTTGCAGTCAAAATTTCCCCGGATGGCCTCTATTACTACAAGACCTACCTATGGTATTTATTGTTAATTGTTCGCATCCTGAACAAGCATGAAACATTTGCCACTGGACGTTTAACTACTATATGATTGATTGATTGATAGATAGTATGGTGCTTAATCTCAAAGGGCAATAACTTCATGCCAGGATTATTTCAATGTTCTTCTATATATTAAGATGTGATTTTGAATAAAACAACGTTTTCACCTGAAAAAATGTTAAGAATTAATATTCATTGCACGAATTGTCACACGTGCAAAAGGTTACCACTTGATATGAACTTCACTTGATGTCATGTGCTTATAAATCGTATAATTATGTTGGTTTTTCGTTTTAGTAGAAAATTGTCATTAAATACACATTTTCGCGAATCATTTGAATACAGGATTAGCTGCATTTGTTTAGGGAAATATTTAGTTACTTGACTTTTGCATGAAAAACTAACTATCGGATAATAATAATAATAATAATAATAATAATACTAGTTGGTTTTTTAAAAGTCAATAAAACACATATTTACATTATATAGATATAAGAAGATGGTATGAGTGTCAATGAAACAACTTTCGTCCAAGTGGCAATTATAAAAGTAAACCATTTTATGTCAAACATAAAAAAAGAAGAAGATGTGGTATGATTGCCAAAGCCTGAGACATGGCTTACATCGATCAGCAAGCTATAAAGGGTCCCAAAAATTACTAGTGTAAAACATTCAAACTGGTAAACCAACAGTCTTATATCGGCTTTACTTAATCAAAAGAAAGTTATATAATTATCAAGGAAGGTTAGTACGTGTTGTAAACTTGACAGATGTGCTGAGTCGTGTTTCAAGCGTTCTGACTCATGAGAAACATTAGGCCGGAAGTCAATCTTGACACTAGGACGTAACTTTCAAACCGAACTGTTCACTCTAGTCATTGTTCTTACTCTGCCTATTTTTAAAACACAAAAACACTAAGTTTAACTATTTTGAAGTCTAAGACGTCACATCGTCACGACAGCGTTAAAACAAAAAATCTGGACTGATGTTTTTACAAAATGTCACGCTACAAGCGTTTCGCAATCTAATTATAATTCTGGTCCTTGATATCAACTCGCGTGCTCGTATAGTCATGCGACTGAAACGAAATCAGAGAACTATATTTACAAAATTGAGAAAAAAATCAATTTTGTCAATTTTGTCTCACAAAACTCAATTTTGTCTCACAAAACTCAATTTTGTCTCACAAAACTCAATTTTGTCTCACAAAAATGATTTTTTTCGTCACAAAAATGATTTTTGTCGACTTAATTGAATTTTGTCGTCACAAAAGTCAATTTTGTCTCATAAAATTGATTTTTTTCGTCACAAAAGTGAATTCTGTTGTCACAAAAATGAATTTTGTCGCACAAAATTGAATTTTGTCTTCACAAAATCAACTTTAATTTTGTCTCACAAAACTCAATTTTGTCTCACAAAACTCAATTTTGTCTCACAAAACTCAATTTTGTCTCTCACAAAACTCAATTATGTCTCACACAATTGACTTTTGTGTTTTAATTTCCATATCAGGTAACAAAAGTCAATTTTGACATGAATTTTGTCATGACAAAACTGAATTTTGTCGAATTTTGTCTACACAAATGAATTTTGTCATCACAAAATTGAAGTTCTCATAAAAGAAGTCTGTATCACATAGTTTTGTAAGACAAAATCATGACAGAATTGATTTTTTTACAAAACCACAAGAGTCCCATTCGGCGCCCCGTATACTTTGCCAAAAGAAAATAAGGCTCTATGTTGAGAAGAGTAAATGAAAAAAGACAAATTAGGGGGGTATATAAGGAACCACTGAAGCATGACTAGAGGTGGCCCCTCTTGGAAGTCAGTGGGTCCCAACTTGTGAAAATTTGCTGGATCCGCCACTGGACATGATACCTGAGTATGACTTGTTTGTATCATTTCAGTTATGTGTTCCTTTGTCCCACACAAATATATGCAAGCAGGGTCCTAGCTGACATGTTACTTTTATATAGACATTAAACAAGAAGATGTGGTATGATTGCCAATGAAACAAATCTCAGAAGACACCAAAATGAAACAGAAATTAACAACTAGGATCAACTATAGGTCACCTACGGTAAAACCTATACCGCATAGTCTGCTATGAAAGACATTAAAATGACAAATGTAAAAACAATTTAAACGAGAAAATTAACGGCCTAATTTAAGCACAAAATAATTTTGGTGAACAAAAATCTATAATGTTGCACAACAAAGAACGACAACCAGTGACTTGGGACAGGCACTTGTATACATACAAAATGCGGCTGGGTTAAACTCGTTGGAAGCCGCTAACCCTCCCTAACCTGAAACAGTGGTTTTACAGTACAGCATACGAACAAACTATAAAAACCAGTTGAAAAAGGCTCCACTCATCAGAAAGATGCAAGTAGAAATACAGATAACAAAAAAATGTTGGCGTGACCTGGTACTTGTTCATCCCAACAACAAAAAGACACTCAGTACATATCTGAGAGTACTGGCAGTTACTGCATGGGCTAGTTCAAAGCCAATAACAACTATAAATAGACTAAAATAAAGAACTTATATCTCACCTGATATATTTTTTCCAGATGTATAGTGTTTTCTTTCAAGATTTCTTGACGGTGCAGATTTCTTCTCGTCTTCATCTACGCGAATTAATGTGCATGACAACTGTAGCGTTTTCGTAAATGTCTGGATCCCATTTCCGTTGTTTTTGTGTTGTGCAATAATTTATTTTAATATGTGTTGAAGGTTCCTTTTCATCTGCTCTCCCGTGAGTTATGGTGTAGGCTATTCCTTTTCAATATAATATATGGTTGTCCCTCGGTATCTAATCTTCTGTTTAGCACACATATCAATATAACGTTGAAACAAGTGACAAATGACTCCAATATTCTTAGAATAAATATATCAATGAATGGGTGACTTGTTTATTATTTCAGATATTAAAACTGGTAACTTTTGGGCAGTATTGAAACATGGTATGACGATGTGTCTAAAGAACACTCTCGACTCAACGACAATTTCTATCACGGAGCACATATTTGTATGTTCGTAGCCTTTTTTTTTTTTTTTTAAAGCTGTCCATATGCCTATTAACATGACTCTTCTATTAAAAACTACAATAAATCACTACAAATCATGCATTTCTTTCTTTTTTTTAAATTTCATTTGGTTCTAACACTACACATATCAAGTTAACAGTTAGAATGTGAAACCAGTATGTTCTAACACTACAAACATCAAGTATATTGTAATAATTTGAAACCAGTTTGTTTTAACACTCGTCTACACACATCAAGATGATACAGTCAGACTGTGAAACCAGTATGCTCTAGCACTACACACATCAGGTATACAGTTAGAATGTGAAACCAGTATGTTCTAACACTACAAACATCAAGTATATTGTAATAATTTGAAACCAGTTTTTTTTAACACTTGTCTACACACATCAAGATGATACAGTCAGACTGTGAAACCAGTATGATCTAGCACTACACACATCAAGTGTATTGTAATAATTTGAAACCAGTATGTTCTAACACTAAACACACCAAGTATATACAGTTAAAATGTGAAACCAGTATATTCCAACACTACGAACATCAACAGACAAGTATACAGTTAAAATGTGAAACCAGTTTATTCTCACACAACGAACATCAACAGACAAGTATACAGTTAAAATGTGAAACCAGTATATTCCAACATTACGAACATCAAGTGTAAAGTTATAATTAGAAACTATAATGTACTCAAATTGTAAACATCAATTCTACTGTTAGAATTTGAAACATCCATGTTTGAACACTGTATGAATGTAAAAGTTCAACCATTATGTTCTAACATTGTAACCATCAAATCTTCGGTTAGAATGTGAAACCCGTATGTTCGAACACTACAAACATATAATCTACTGTACGAATGTGAAACCAGCATGTTCTAACACTATAAACATAAAGAATACCGTAAGAAAATGTGAAACAAGTATGTTCTAAAAATATGAACATTGAGTATACTCTTAGAATGCTAAACCAGTATCTTTCGACATAAACCATTTTTACTGGAATACTTCAACGTGTGATACATGAAATGGGATGAGACCAAATTTGAGACATACCTACGTTTTGCTGTTTGTGTGTATCTTCTTTAAACTTATCTTATTATAAAATCGCGAAATCTATTATCTTTTGAATTCGGTATCTTTTCAAAACTCGTTACGAGTTAACTTGTATGGAACTATGAATATAAAATGATGTTGGGTTGTATTGTAATCCAACAGTCTAAAGTTCAGAAACCTGCCTGGATCTAATAGAAAGGTCCAAATAAACTTGTCAAATGTTGTGTATTAATTAATGAATATAATTTCATGCGGTCATTAATTAATAAACAAATTGCAAGGACTGAAGGGTTCATATGTAATTAAAATGTACATTTTAATGTTGTCACGTTTTTGATGTCATCACCAAAGTTAGGACATAACGTTTTATTTCAATTTCTTGTGGATTTTAGCATCTTTTGACCAAACAGTTTGAACGGGTGAGTTTATGTTTTTGATATTTAGTTCTATCAATTAATATTTTTACATTTCAGTTTAAAAAAATAGTATTAACAAAGCATATTCCAAACAGCATTCAGTGACATCTACACATAAATAAATAAAAACTGATCACAGCCGTGTAAAAAAAAGGAATTTAATATACATAGATAAAGGAAGATGTGGTATAAGTGTCAAAGAGACAACTCTCCATCTAAATAACAATTTTAAAAAGTTAACCACTATAGGTCAATGTACGGCCTTCAACACGTAGCTTTGGCTTACACCGAACGACAAGCTATAAAGGGCCCCAAAATTACTAGTGTAAAACCATTCAAACGGGAAAACCAACTGTCTAATCTATATAAAAAAAAAAAAAACGAGAAACACGTATAAATTACATAAACAAACGACAACTACTGTACATCAGATACCTGACTTAGGACAGATGCAAACATTTGCAGCGGGATTAAACGTTTTAATGCCGGGTACCAAACCTTCTCCCTTTTTCTGAAACAATAGCATAACATCATAACATAGAAAAACACACGATAAAATATCAGTTGGCAGGCTTAACTCAATCAAAAAACGTAATAGCAATATAATAAATACTATCGAACTATCTTTTAAAATTCAGAAAAATCTCGTTTTCTAAATACTAGTTATTCGTTTGAAGATTAACTAAAATTATTTTGAAAACAATTTAAGATAACACGACTTCATAATTTTCATTTGACAAATATGTCGCATAATATTAATTACTTTGTTTTAATTAAACATGTTACATACATGCTGTACATGTTAATACATTTTGTACATTAAAACTTTTTAACATAAAATATAAAAATAAAATGTAGTATTATTGCCAACGAGTCAAACTATATATCAACTTGATTGTCTAGATTGGAAATTAGCTAAACAATTCCTTTTATGCATTGCAATGATACAGATATAAAAATGTCTATTTAGTTGAAATCTTTTTCGTTTATTTTTACAACAGGAAAGAGAGCATAGAACAGTTGGAATGTTTTTTGTTTTCTTCACCTTTATCTGTGTTGTCAGTAAGTTTATTTGGTATATCTCGAATTATGATCACAGGTCAAACAGTCACAATTCAGTTTTGAGATTATTTTTTATTGAACAAGAAAACACTTATTTTAGTTTAAACATATTTATTCATAGTGGATTGGGAAACAAGTTTTGCAACTTATATTAATCCCTTTCCACTTTGCGGGAAACACTTATTTTGAAAATATTTCTTTTTGCATTTTTCTTGAAGTTTTAAATATGAAGCAACTTGTTATTAAAATTTATTCAATTCATATCAATAATGATCAAATAGTTCTGATTCAAACAAAAAATTATCTGAAACTGACATTATCAAGATGCTTGATTTCTTTATTGACGACACATTTTTCGGAGGACGTGTTTTTCAACAGACTGTCGGCATTCCAATGGGAACCAATTGTGTCCCTCTTCTTTCCGAATTGTTTCTTAATTATTTTGAGACCGACTTCATACAGAAACTTCTTAGGAAGAAAGATAAGAAGTTAGCAAAATCTTTTACAAACTATTCCGTGGACTAAGACCATTCAAAGCCACTGGGCCTGATGAAATTCCAGCCTATATACTCAAAGAAGCAGCTTAACACATATCACCATTTCTGACCATATTTTACCAGAAATCTTTGGACACTGGAATTATCACTGACGACTGGCGATCTGCCAACATTGTCCCAGTCTTCAAAAAAGGGAAAAAAACACAAAGCTTCCAACTATCGGCCAGTCTCATTGACTTCGATCTGCTGCAAACTGTTGGAACATATTGTTCACAGCACCATCATGGATCACTTTGACCGCCACCAGATCCTTTGTGACCATCAACACGGTTTCAGATCCAAAAGATCTTGTAAAACACAACTCCTGATAACACTAGATGAAATTGGCAAGAATTTGGACCAAGGAGAACGGACAGACATCATCCTGCTTGATTTCTCCAAAGCTTTTGACAAAGTGCAAGAGACTCCTCCAAAAAATGGACTATTACGGAATACGTGGAGTAACACTCAAATGGACTTCCTAAGCAAGAGAACACAATCCGTATTGCTTGAAAGGCATACATCCGGTCCCTAGACGTCATCTGAGGGGTGGCGCAGGGAACAGTCATCGGACCCCTATTATTTCTGGCTTACATAAATGACATGCCACAATCAACATCTTCTGAGGCAAGGTTATTTGCAGACGATTGCCTAGTTTATAGAAAAATAAAGAATGTAAAGGAGAGCGAGACACTTCTAAACGACCTTAACAAACTTCAAGAGTGGGAATCACGATATCAGATGAATTTCCATTCCGAAATGTGCATCGTGATACGAATGACCTATATACCTTTTTATCGCTATGTTGTGCATTTTTCCTTTGATCTTTTTTGTGATAATTTTCATATCATGCTTCTCGCTTGAGATGGAAAAATTATTGCTAGAAACTAAGGAGACCACGTGGCGTTGCTAACGAAATTGGCATTTGTAATTGACAAAGTCGTCATAGGTAAAATAGCGATACAGATTATCATTGGTCATCTCAACTCGATTGCTTTTCTCACTTTCGCTGTTCCAGCTCAAGCGAGAAAAGCAATCTCGTTGAGATGATCAAAGATAATCTATAAATATAACATTATTATATTAAGGTATATAGGAAATTTTTTTTCTGAGACAAGTGCCTGTGGGAACTACCAACTACATGGTCACACACTAGATGCAGTCGAGCATGGGAAATACCTGGGAGTCACCATAATCCATGACCTTCAGTGGGAGACACATATCAACAGACGGTAGGACACTAGGATTTCTGAGAAGGAACCTAGGACGGTGTAAAAATAGAAGTCAAGGCTAATGCCTACATCACCATGGTCAGACCAACCCTCGAATACGCATCCTCTGTATGGGACTCTTGCCAACATAACCTTGAAAATGATCTAGAACAAGTACAGAGAAGGGCAGCTAGGTTCGTGTTCAATGAATACAAAGACGTATTCCCAAGTTGTGTTAGCTCTTTAATGGAGAGACTAAGATGGGAGCCTCTAAAAGATCGCCGCTGCAAAGACCGACTCACCATGGCATACAAGATCCGCAATAGATCCCTCAAATTATAACAAACCCAAAGATTCAAGGACCAGAGGAGGCCACCGCATACACCAACAGCGCACTCTGAAAGACCAATACAGGTACTCCTTCTTCCCAAAATCAACCAGGGAATGGAACACTCTACCGGAAAAAGCCACAACAGCAGCTACACTAGAAGAGTTCATGGCCAGCCATACCATTCTGCCAGAGGCCTTGACAGGAACTTCACATACCTAGAACTCCTTAGACCCCAGACGCACATAGTTTTATTTGTAAATTATTTTCCTGTAAATAGTTTTTATTAAGTGATGAGGGAAGGCCTCATGATTTCTCGAGCAAGAGTCATTTATATACACTCAGGAAGAGTCCGACTCTGTACTGAAAGAAGAAGAAGAACTTTACTTTCCGCTATATAGATGATGTTCTTTTACTAAATAATTCAAAATTTGGTGACTATGTTGAACGCATCTATCCCATCGATGTAGAGATAAAGGATTCAAGAGATACAGTTAAGTCGGCCTCGTATCTTGACTTACATCTAGAAATTGACAATGAGGGGCGGTTTAAAACAAAACTTTACGACAAAAGAGACGATTTCAGCTTTCCAATTGTGAACTTTCCATTTCTAAGTAGCAACATTCCAGCACCACCTGCGTACCGTATGTATCTCCCCATTGATACGATACTCCCGGGCTTGTATTTCCTATCATGATTTTCTTGATAGAGGGTTGCTGCTCACAAGGAAACTATTAAACCAAGAGTTCCAAATGGTGAAGTTGAAATCATACCTTCGTAAATTTTACGGACGCCATCACGAGTTGGTTGACTGTTTCACAGATGATATCGGATATGTTCCTTACGTCGTAACTACAATCATAATGCCTTTCATGAATATGACCTACCGAATTAGACTATTTACTGGATTTTTTATAACATGAGCAACACGACGGTAGTCACATGCGGGGCAGGATCTGCTTATCCTTCCGGAGCACCTGAGAACACCCCTAGTTTTTGGTGGGGTTTGTGTTGCTTATTATTTATAGTTTTCTATGTTGTGTCATGTGTACTATTGTTTGTTTGTCTTTTTAATTTTTAGCCACGGCGGCGTTGTCAGTTTATTTTCGATTTATGAGTTTGACTGTCCCTCTGGTATCTTTCGTCCCTCTTTTGTTACGAACCCAAAATGTAAAAGTAGTTTGGTACTTAAATGGCTTCATTTTGCCAATTAATATATCCTTTGCATGATTAAAATTTAATACATTTTCATTCATCAAGCTAGGTTTATGAGAAATTTCCTTTATTAAAAATTGAATATAAGTAATAAAAATAAATTTTCAAAATATATTTAACCAATTGTTAAAAAAAAGTTTGTATTTTTTTGTCCCATCAAATTTGTGACTGTATGTCCTGTGACTTTATGTCCTGTGACTTTTTGTCCTGCGCCTTTCTGTCCGTTTACCTTTTTGTAGTGCCCAGTGTTCTGGTGATATTCTTAAAACTTTTTATAATTACTATTTGAATATTAAAAAAATTAGCTGAGTAAACGTCAATGGGATATGTTATAAAGGAGAATGTTCACGAAGGGCTATATAATTTGGATGTTTATTTAATCAGACCAAAATACTACATGTTTCAAATACTTGTGATACTCTTAAGCCAAAAATACATGTTTTGTTACCTTCCATTTAATATTTGTAGCTAAATAGCTTGTTACGTAAATTTTGGTAAATTTTCTCATGATTTGAAATGTTTTGGCATAATTAACCTTGGCCGCGGCCATTCACGATCCAAAATCATTTAAAATGATGAATTTGAAATCAGAATTGGAATCTTTTGGTTACATTACATTTTGGATTGTAGCTGGTGGCCAAGGTTTCCTAAAGCTTTAACGTCTGAAAATTGCTCAATATAATCAAATATTGACAACATTTCCGAAATGGGATATATTAGATATAAGAAGATGTGGTATGAGTTGTCTCACCATCGAAGTCATAATTTTTAAAAGTAAACCATTATAGGTCAAAGTACGTTTTTTTTTATCATGGAGCCTTATAATGTACTTTTATGAAAATGACTTATTTATTTAGCAATAAGGCATTTGAAGTAGACCCATTTACGAACCAAATTATGACCTTTTTGGTGTTTTATGATTCAGTTATTTAAGGTCATATTGTGCCATAAGTGAACCTTGTTCTTTACATAATATCCTTGTATATTGTTTTAGGTGTGTTTGCTTTGGTACCAATTCCACTGGAACCCCAAACACCATGTTTTACACATTTTGGAGAGTGTCTTAGATATTGTCCAGGGGAGAGAATTCCAGACTTAGAGGGCATAGAGAGCTCCTGTATTACAAACACAGCAGGTTACCAGTTCTGTAAATTTTATCATTGTCCGCCAGCAAAATGTAGAGGAAAAAAGAAGGATTTGTACGGGAAATGTTATTACTGCCCGGGTAAGTTTTCTGAATAGTAGAACGGCAAATTCTACTTCTTTCGAGGTCAATCTGTTAAATCAGGGCAAATTCTACTGTCGAGGTAATGCACTGAAAATGCTACTTCTGTCCAGGTAAGTCTTTTTAACAAAGACATGGAGAATGCTACTTCTGTCCAGGTAAGTCTTTTTAACAAAGACATGGAGAATGGTACTTCTGTCCAGGTAAGTCTTTTTAACAAAGACATGGAGAATGGTACTTCTGTCCAGGTAAGTCTTTTTAACAAAGACATGGAGAATGGTACTTTGGCCCAGGTAAGACTTCAATACAAAGAAGCGGAGTACGTTATTTGGGTCCAGACAAGTCTTTAATACAAAGGAAGGGAAAAATCTACTTCGGTCCATGTAAGTCTTTAATACAAAGAAACAAGGGAAAATGCTACTTCTGTCCAGACAAGTCTTTAATACAAAGGAAGGGAGAATGCTACATCTGTCCAGGTAAGTCTTTAATACAAAGGAAGGGAGAATGCTACATCTGTCCAGGTAAGTCTTTAATACAAAAGGAAGGGAGAATGCTACATCTGTCCAGACAAGTCTTTAATACAAAGGAAGGGAGAATGCTACATCTGTCCAGGTAAGTCTTTAATACAAAGGAAGGGAGAATGCTACATCTGTCCAGGTAAGTCTTTAATACAAAGGAAGGGAGAATGCTACATGTCCAGGTAAGTCTTTAAATAATAGGAAGGGAGAATGCTACATCTGTCCAGGTGAGTCTTTAATACAAAGGAAGGGAGAATGCTACTTCTGTCCAGGTAAGTCTTTAATACAAAGGAAGGGAGGAATCTACTTCGGCCCAGGTAAGTCTTTAATACAAAGGAAGGGAGGATGCTACTTCTGTCCAGGTAAGTCTGTAATTCAAAGGAAGGGAGAATGCTACATCTGTCCAGATAAGTTACTTCGATCAACGTTAGTATTTTAAACAAAGGAAGGAGAATGCTACTTCGATCTATGTAAGTAGTTGAAATAAAGGAAGAGAGAAATTGAATGCTACTTCGGTCCAGGTATAAGTATTTTAAACAAAGGAACGGAGAATACTTCTGTACAAGCAGATAAGTCTTTTAAAACAAAGGAAGGTAAAACGCTACTTTTATCCAGATAAGTCTTATACTAATGTTAACCATTGTCGTATATATGTAACGTATAAAAATTATCTAGTAACAAAAATGATATCCAAAGTGGATAGGAAACGGCATGAATAAAGCATACTTAGGTCATAAGCATAACGTATCAAAAATAGAATGGCAGTGTTAGAAAAATAAAGAAAACACTTTCCACTTTGTAAAGACGAGTTTCCTCCAATTGATTATTTGGAAAAAATATTTATCTGTCAAACTATTTATCGTATAATAAAGTGATATTGCGTAATTTTAGGTAACTCTTGTATTGTATGCTGAATTGATATTGCATTATTTAATGTTACTGGGGTACTGGGTGTTGAATTGATATTGCATTATTTAAGGTTACTGGGGTACTGGGTGTTGAATTGATATTGCATTATTTAAGGTAACTGTGGTACTGGGTGTTGAATTGATATTGCATTATTTAAGGTAACTGTGGTACTGTGTTTTGAATTGATATTGCTTTATTCTTAGTTAACTGCCTCTGTATCGTCTGTATTGTCTTGTTTTATGTAACTGCTCAAGTGATATTTTTTTTAGCTCCCATGATCCAAAGGTGATATTTCTTTTTGAGCTCCCTTGTCACAAATTACAAGTGTGAGCTTTACTATCACTTGGCGTCCGTCGTTTGTCTGTGCTTATGAATTATATTCCAGTTTGAACTGTTCGAGAGTGTCCAATGTTGAAGATTGTCAATATCTAGGTGAGCGACACTGGCTTATTGTAGCCTCTGATTAGTTGACTGACCTCTTAAAGTCTGATAAACCGATATTGCATTTTATGGACATAGACCACGGTGAGCCACACCGGCTCTTTACAGCCTCTGGTTTAGTTGACTGACTGTATAGTCTGATAAATCGATATATGTTTTTTAGGTAGCTGTGTTGATGGTGGTAGGAAACATCATAATGGACAAGCTTTTCTTAGTTTTGATATGGTTAATAATTGTTTTTGTGGACAAGATAATTCCAAACACTGCACTAAACATCCAGTTGACCAGTATGCCTACTGTAATCACGCGAGACCTGGTAGTGATGGCGACAATACAGTTGTAGTAGTAGCAAATCCTCGACCACCACCTGCAAAAGTCGTGGCTATTGTAGCTCCACCGCAGCAGCAACAAGCCCCCGCGGTAATGGCTATTGTAGCTCCACCACAGCAGCAACAAGCCCCAGCGGTAATGGCTTTTGTATCAGCACCAACACAACAACCAACTCCCCGACAAATGTCATATGTTCCGTCTCCCACTCGACCACCAACTCAACCACAAAGAGCATACGTACCAGGTCCAACACAGCCATACGTTTCTCCTGGTGCTCCCTTTGCTAATAATCAGGAATCGACAGCTTATATGCAGCAATCTCCACCATCTCAACATCCTCACCAAAAAATGGTGGCACATCCTAATTTTTCAGCAAAAAGTCCAAAATCTAATTTGCAGCAACGTTCCAACAACAATCCAAATTTGTACAGACATAATCAGTATTACCAAGGGTTTCCAAATTATCAACCGTTTTATGGTTACCATGGCAATCCTTTCTTTCAACAACAGATGTGGGGAATCAATTCTAATAAGGAAATCGAAGCGTAACTATAAGTCATTCTCACAAGTGATTTTACTTTAATTCCTGCCTTCAGAAAATTGAAATCTTTTCAAAGAACAGTAGTTGAAGAAAAATGTATAAACAGTTTTCTTGGATATTTCATTGTTTCTTTTTAAGCCGACAATTTTTTCGAGCAATTAACTACTGTGTTGTTCTATCAGTTGGTGAACGAGACGACAACAAAGTTGAAAGGATTTCGGAGCGTGTGTAGTTACAATTATAAATTAAATAATTTTGTAATAATTGGTGATATTTATTTCTTGAATATGAATTTTAAGTATTTTACGGATGAATACAAAACGTAAAAAGTACCTTAAGATATTTCCGTACAAATCATTATCCTGCATGTCCATGTCAACTATGATTTAGTTTTTCTTTATTTCATGTGCACTTTGACTGATGGACATTACAATATTTAGAAGGGGTATGATTGCTTATGCGTCCTCCTGTCTTAAATGGTCTGGTAAAGGACGACAGTTCAACAGCATATACCATTAGGAGAGCTATGAATGGCACGATAAAACATAATGTGGAAAAGGAAGAGATACACAAATATAGCTATCATTGATTTTGTTTTAATGAATTTAAACTTGTACAAGATATGAATTGCTAGTATGTTTTTGGTCGGGTTCGTGTTGCTCATTCTTTAATTTTCTATGTTGTTTTTTGTGTACCAGTGTTTGTCTGTTTGTCTTTTTCTTTTAAATCCATTGTGGTGTCAGTTTTGTTAAATGAGTTTTAATGTCCCTCTGGTATCTTTCTCCCCTCTTTTATGTCCTACATCCTGTCAAAACTATGTACTAACTTATATTTAGATTTTGCACAAGGCTGGATTTTCTCCAACATTTTATGACATCTTTAAACTAAATACGTTGGATGTGTATTGACTGATCGTTAGTCTGGGAAAACATGATTTATGAAGTCGTAATTGGTAGTCTTCAGTAGTTACAACAAATACTCATAGATCGAAGTTTTGTGTTTTGTCTATATGTCGTCTCTGATCATTGGTCAAGTTTTTTTCAACTAATTTTTATAGTTTATGTTACAGTGGATGTCGTTTGTTTTTGTCTGATAATCTTGTTACGTTTGTTTGTTCATCATAAAAGAGTCATAAAATTAAGCAATATCAATTTATTATACAATACTGTTGCCAAAACCAAAATTATATCAATTTATCATACAATATAGTCTCCTAAAATAAAACTATATCAATTTATCATACAATACAACTACCTACGATAAAGCAATATCAATTTATCATACAATGTAGTTACCTAAAACAAAACTATATCAATTTATCATACAATATAGTTACCTAAAATAAAACTATATCAATTTATCATACAATACCGTTACCTAAAATAAACTATATCAATTTATCATACAATATAGTTACCTAAAATAAAACTATATCAATTTATCATACAATGCAGTTACCTAAAACAAAACTATATCAATTTATCATACAATATAGTTACCTAAAATAAAACTATATCAATTTATCATACAATACCGTTACCTAAAATAAACTATATGAATTTATCATACAATACCGTTACCTTAAATAAAACTATATTAATGTATCATACAATACCGTTACCTAAAATAAACTATATCAATTTATCATACAATATAGTTACCTAAAATAAAACTATATCAATTTATCATACAATGTAGTTACCTAAAACAAAACTATATCAATTTATCATACAATATAGTTACCTAAAATAAAACTATATCAATTTATCATACAATACCGTTACCTAAAATAAACTATATCAATTTATCATACAATACCGTTACCTTAAATAAAACTATATTAATGTATCATACAATACCGTTACCTAAAATAAACTATATCAATTTATCATACAATACCGTTACCTAAAATTAAACTATATCAATTTATCATACAATATAGTTACCTAAAATAAAACTATATCAATTTATCATACAATACCGTTACATAACATAAAACTATCAATTTATCATACAATACCGTTACCTAAAATAAACTATATCATTTTATCGTACAATATAGTTACTTAAAGTAAAACTATATCAATTTATTATACAATACCGTTACCTAAAATAAAACTATAGCAATTTATCAGACAATATAGTTACCTAAAATAAAACTATATCAATTTATCATACAATATCGTTACCTAAAATAAAACTTAATCAATTTATCATACAATATAGTTACCTAAAATAAAACTATATCAATTTATCATACACTATAGTTACCTTAAATAAAACTATAAAAATTTATCATGCAATATAGTTACCTAAAACAAAACTTAAACATTTGAAATACAATATAGTTTCCTAAAATAAAACTATATCAATTTATCATACAATATAGTTACCTACAATAAAACTATATCAATTTATCATACATACCGTTACCTAAAATAAAACTTTCTCTAATTCTTCATCAATTTATCCCTTTCTGCACCCATTGTATAAAAAAATTTTAATCAATGTGTAGTTCGTTTGATCTCAGTAATCATTGGTTAAAATTCGATTTTGACGTCGAATTTCCTTGCTTTCCTTTGAATTTTCTATTGAGACGGCATGAAAAAAGGCGACCATGCCTGACGACGTCACATAGAAAGAACACATCTTTTTGCAGGTCATTCGAAAAGAAGGAATAAGTTTGCCTGCATAAGGTTAGAAAATCATTAGAGAAACAGATTCCACCACCAAATCTCGCCGAGGCGTCTCGGACTTTTAATTTGAAAATTTAACTGTCTCGAGTAGATAAATATCGTATTACACTCGATGCAGTGGTGGAATCTATATTTATCAATTTATCATCCAATATAGTTACCTAAAATAAAACTATAAAAATGTGTTATACAATATAGATACGTAAAATAAACAAATATCAATTTGTAATACAATATAGTTACCTAAAATAAAACTATATCAATTTATCATACAATATAGTTACCTAAAATTAAACTTAATAAATTTATCATACAATATAGTTACCTAAAATAAAACTATATCATTTATCATACAATACCGTTACCTAAAATAAACTATATCAATGTATCATCCAATATAGTTACCTAACACATAACTATACCAATTAATCATACAATATAGTTACTTTAAATAAAACTATAAAAACATTTCATACAATATAGTTACTTAAAATAAACAAATATCAATTTGTAATACAATATAGTTACCTAAAATAAAACTAGATCAATTTATCATACAATATAGTTACCTTAAATAAAACTATATCAATTTATCATACAATATAGTTACCTAAAATAAAACTATAAAAAATTATAATACAATATAGTTACCTAAAATAAACACATATCAATTTGTAATACAATATAGTTACCTAAAATAAAACTATATCAATTTATCATACAATATAGTTACCTTAAATAAAACTATATCAATTTATCATACAATATAGTTACCTAAAATAAAACTATAAAAAAATATAATACAATATAGTTACCTAAAATAAACACATATCAATTTGTAATACAATATAGTTACCTAAAATAAAACTACATCAATTTATCATACAATACAGTTACCTAAATAAAACTATATCAATTTATCATCCAATATAGTTACCTAACATATAACTATACCAATTAATCATACAATATAGTTACTTTAAATAAAACTATAAAAAATTTTCATACAATATAGTTACTTAAAATAAACAAATATCAATTTGTAATACAATATAGTTACCTAAAATAAAACTAGATCAATTTATCATACAATATAGTTACCTTAAATAAAACTATATCAATTTATCATACAATATAGTTACCTAAAATAAAACTATAAAAAATTATAATACAATATAGTTACCTAAAATAAACACATATCAATTTGTAATACAATATAGTTACCTAAAATAAAACTATATCAATTTATCATACAATATAGTTACCTTAAATAAAACTATATCAATTTATCATACAATATAGTTACCTAAAATAAAACTATAAAAAAATATAATACAATATAGTTACCTAAAATAAACACATATCAATTTGTAATACAATATAGTTACCTAAAATAAAACTACATCAATTTATCATACAATACAGTTACCTAAATAAAACTATATCAATTTATCATACAATATAGTTACCTAAATTAAAACTATATGAATTTATCATACAATATAGTTACCTAAAATAAAACTATATCAATTTATCATAAAAAAGAGTTACCCAAAATAAAACTATAAAAATTGATAATACAATATAGTTACCTAAAATAAACAAATATCTATTTTTAATACAATATAGTTACCTAGAATAAAACTATATCAATTTATCATACAATATAGTTACCTAAAATAAAACTATATCAATTTATCATAAAAAAGAGTTACCCAAAATAAAACTATAAAAATTGATAATACAATATAGTTACCTAAAATAAACAAATATCAATTTTTAATACAATATAGTTACCTAGAATAAAACTATATCAGTTTATCATACAATATAGTTACCTAAAATAAAACTAAATCAATTTATCATACAATATAGTAACCTAGAATAAAACTATAAAAATTTATAATGCAATATAGTTACCTAAAATGAACAAATATCAATTTATCATACAATATAATTACCTAAATTAAAACTATATGAATTTATCATACAATATAGTTACCTAAAATATCAAGTTATCATACAATACTCTAGTATTAATGAGGCCATTATCACTGAACGAGGACATATCACAGGGCCATTATAAAAACAACAATTTCTTAATACATTTATAAACAAACTCGTCTTTATAAAGTAGAAAGTGTTTTCTTTATTTTACTAACACTGTCATTCTATTTTTGATACGTTATGCTTATGAGCTGAATACACTTTGTTCATGTTGTTTCCTATCCACTTTGGATATCATTTTTGTTACTAGATATTTTTTTATACGTTACATGTATACGACAATGGTTAACATTCGTATAAGACTTATCTGGATAAAAGTAGCGTTTTACCTTCCTTTGTTTTAAAAGACTTATCTGCTTGTACAGAAGCATTCTCCCTTCCTTTATTTAAACTACTTACATGGATAGAAGTAGCATTCTCCCTTCCTTTAATAGTGTATGTGTTGCTGACAACTTGATGTACTCTCTACTCTTTTAATGCAAGTTTAGTTGGAAAAAAATAATGTGCACGTCACCATTATATCTAGGAATTTTTGATATTATCATTTCATTTTTCCTGTAATGATCCTGTATTACTGCCCAGTTTGTATGTATTAAGCCAAGTTAGAGTTTCTAATAAACAGTCATTTCTGGCAATAATGTACTTGGTTGGTTGATAAAGATATCTAAAATAAAACTATATCCATTTATCATACAATATAGTTACCTTAAATAAAACTATATCAAATTATCATACAATAAGGTTACCTATAATAAAACTAAATCAAATTTTCATATAAAAAAGTTACCTAAAACAAACTATATAAATTTATTATACAATACAGATACAAAAAATAAAGCAATATCAATATCATAAAATACAGTTACATAAAATTAAACTATATCAATTTATCATACAATATAGTTACCTAAATAAAACTATATCAATTAATCATACAATACAGTTACCTAAAATAAAACTAAATCAATTTATCATACAATATTGTTACCCAAAATAAAGCCATATCAATTTATCATATTATACAGTTACCTAAAATAAAGCGATATCAATTTATCATACAATACAGTTACCTAAAATAAAGCTATATCAATTAATCATACAATACAGATACCAAAAGTAAAGCAATATTAATTTATCATACAATATAATTACCTTAAATAAAGCAATATCAATTAATCATACAATAGTGATACCAAAAATAAAGCAATATCAATTTATCATACAATATAATTACCTTAAACAAAACTAAATCAATTTATCATACAATATAGTTACCTTAAACAAAACTATATCAAAAATATCATACAATACAGTTACCTTAAATAAAACTATATCAATTTATCATACAATATAGTTACCTAAAATAAAAAGTAAATCAATTTATCATACAATTTAGTTACCTAAAATAAAACTAAATCAATTTATCATACAATTTAGCTACCTAAAATAAAGCCATATCAATTTATTATACAATACAGTTACTTAAATTAAAGCGATTTCAATTTATCATACAATACAGTTACCTAAAATAAAGCAATATCAATTTATCATACAATATAACTACCTTAAACAAAACTAAATAAATCTATCATACAATATAGTTACCTAAAACAAAACTATATCAAAAACATCATACAATACAGTTACCTTAATTAAAACTATATCAATTTATCACACAATATAGTTACCTACAATAAAACTATATTAATTTATCATACAATACAGTTACCTAAAATAAAACTATAACAATTTATCATACAATATAGATACAAAAAATAAAGCAATAACAATTTATCATAAAATATAGTTACCTAAAATAAAGCAATATCAATTTATCATACAATACAGCTACCTAAAATAAAGCGATATCAATTTATCATACAATACAGATACCAAAAATAAAGCAATTACAATTTATCATAAAATATAGTTACCTAAAATAAAGCAATATCACTTTATCATACAATATAGATACCAAAAATAAACCAATACCAATTTTTCATAAAATATAGTTACCTAAAATAAAGCAACATCAATTTATCATACAATACAGATACCAAAAAATAAAGCAATATCAATTTATCATACAATATAATTACCTTAAACAAAACTAAATCAATTTATCATATAATATAGTAACTTTAAACAAAACTATATCATACAATACAGTTACCTTAAATAAAACTTTATCAATTTATCACACAATATTGTTACCTACAATAAAACTATATTAATTTATCATACAATACAGTTACCTAAAATAAAACTATAACAATTTATCATACAAAATAGATACAAAAAATAAAGCAATAACCATTTGTCATAAAATATAGTTACCTAAAATAAAGCAATATCACTTTATCATACAATATAGATACCAAAAATAAACCAATATCAACTTGTCATAAAATAGAGTTACCTCAAATAAAGCAATATCAATGTATCATACAATACAGATATAAAAAAAAAGCAATATCAGTTTATCTTACAGTATAGTTACCTTAAATAAAACTATATCATATAATCATACAATATAATTACCTTTAACAAAACCAAATCGATTTATCATACAATATAGATACCTGCAATAAAGCAATATCAATATTTCGAACAATACAGATACCTCAAATCAAACAATATCAATTTACCATACAATACAGTTACCTTAAATAAAGCAATATCAATTAATCATACAATACAGATACCAAAAATAAAGCAATATCAATTTATCATACAATATAACTACCTTAAACAAAACTAAATAAATCTATCATACAATATAGTTACCTAAAACAAAACTATATCAAAAACATCTTACAATACAGTTACCTTAATTAAACCTATATCAATTTATCACACAATATAGTTACCTACAATAAAACTATATTGATTTATCATACAATACAGTTACCTAAAATAAAACTATAACAATTTATCATACAATATAGATACAAAATAAAAGCAATAACAATTTATCATAAAATATAGTTACCTCAAATAAAGCAATATCAATTTATCATACAAAACAGATACACAAAAAAAGCAATATCAATTTATCTTACAGTATAGTTACCTAGAACAAAACTATATCATATAATCATACAATATAATTACCTTTAACAAAACCAAATCGATTTATCATACAATATAGATACCTGCAATAAAGCAATATCAATATTTCGAACAATACAGATACCTCAAATCAACCAATATCAATTTACCATACAATACAGTTACCTAAAATAAAGCAATATCAATTAATCATACAATACAGATACCTAAAATAAAGCAATATCAATTTATCATACAATACAGCTTCCTAAAATAAAGCAATATCAATTTACCATACAATACAGTTACCTAAAATAAAGCAATATCAATTTATCATACAATGCAGATACCTAAAATAAAGCGATATCAATATTTCGTACAATACAGTTACCTTATATATGGCTTCACCAATGTATCATACAATACAGTTACCTAAAATATGGCTATATCAACTCTAAAATAATGAATGTTTGTCTACTTTTAACCTTGAAAATTGAAATAGCCAGAGAAAAGCTTTAAATAACAAAAACAACTAGCATAACAAGATCTACAAATAATCATAAGGAACAACTATTTATTTAAAGGGGTTCATGTATTTTGGTTTTATTTTACGCTATCAAATCAAAATATAAGGTATGAAGAAATCTGCTTGACCACCATGAGCCCCCCCTCCCCCAATTAAATTGAGTCAAGAAAAAAAAACTATAGCAAAACAAGATATTTAAATCTGTAAACATTGTTAGTCTACTCCGTATAGCACTTATTGGTCTTTTTAAAATGATGACGATTTTCATCCCTTTGCATTGCATATTGGATTATTAGATAGTTAGCAAAAATGATCCGCAAAACAAGACATGCAGCAAATTGGTCAACTGATGAACTCGTTATTTGTTTTCTAATTGTTGCTTTTGTCCTTAGTTTTTGTAAATAGCAAACAAAACAAAAAAATCAATTCAAAATCAACCGAAAAGAAAATTTAATTGTGATTTATATTCTTTTCTACAATGTGGGAGTATGCCAGTTGTTGAAGATGGGCATATACCTTAGTGAGCGACACTGGCTCTTTCTAGCCCCTAATTCACTTGTTTAGTTGACTGACAGAATCGATATTACTTTTTCAGGTAGCTGTATCGATGGTGGTAAGAAACATCATAATGGAGAAGCTTTTCTCAGTTTTGATTTGGTTAATAATTGTTTTTGTGGACAGGATAACTCCGCACACTGCACTAAACATCCAGTTGACCAGTATGCCTACTGTAATCACGCGAGACCTGGTAGTGATGGCGACAATACAATTGTAGTGGTAGCAAATCCCCGACCACCACCACCTGCTAAAGTCGTTGCTATTATAGCTCCACCACAACAGCAACAGGCCCCCGCGGTAGTTGCTGTTGTACCAGCACCTACGCAACCACCGCCTCCAAGACAAATAGCTTTTGTACCAGAACCCACGCAACCTCCGCCTCCAAGACAAATGGCATATGTACCGCCTCCCACCCGACCAGCAACTCCACCTCAAATGGCATACGTACCAGCACCCACCCGACCAGCAACTCCTCCACAAACGGCATACGTACCGGCACCAACAAGACCACCAACACCGCAACAAATGGCATATGTACCACCTCCCACCCGGCCACCAACTCCACCTCAAATGGCATACGTACCGGCACCAACCAGACTACCAACTCCACCACAAATGGCATATGTACCACCTCCAACACAGCAATACGTTCCTCCTGGTGTTGCCATAGTACCAGTGCCTAAAAATCAGGAATCGACAGCTTATATTCAGCAACCTCCACCATCTCCACAACATCAACACCAAGAAATGGTGGCACACCCTAATTTCTCAGCAAAAAGTCCAAAATCTAATTTGCAGCAACGTTCCAACAACAATCCAAACTTGTACAGACATAATCAGTATTACAAAGGTTTTCATAATCCATATGTTCAAAGTTATCATGGCAGTCCTTATTTTGGACAACAGATGTGGGGATTCAATCGTCATGCAAATTTCGATGCGTAGCTGTCAGTCTTTCTTACATATGCAATAACTGATTTCTCCTACCATCAAACAACTTGAACTTTCTGAAAGTACAATAGTTGTTATATGTATATATAAATATATAATAAATGCGTTTGTCACGGATATTTTATTGCTTTTTCCGCACAACAATCTTCTCGAGTTTTCGGAGTTACTAAGTTTCATTATATTACGTATTTCAGGATATAAAGTTAATTTATTATGGATTGACAATACGTATAAGAATATTTAGAATTATCTTCTATGTTGACTTGAGTTATAATTGATATGTTCAGAGTTATAAATTAACCGTTAACAAAACTTAGAATTTTGAAATACTAAGGCTTTTGTATCTCAGGAATAGATTACCTTAGCAGTAATTTGGATATTTTGTAGGAATATTTGGTCCTCAATGCTTTTCAACTTCGTACTGTATTTGGCCTTTTTAACATTTCTTTATTCGAGCGTCACTGTCTTTTGTAGACGAAACGCGCGTCTGGTGTAAATATAAAATTTCAATCCTGGTATCTTCGATGAGTTTATACAAGTCCATGTCCAAGACGATTTGGTCTTCACTTTTTCCCTTAGAGTTTGACTAATAGACATTACGATATTTAGATGTGGTATTATTGGAATGATCAAGGACGAAAGGTCAACAGCATAGACCGTTAATATATCTAAGAAAGGCGCGATAAAACATACAATGGAGGGAAATCGGATACTCAATCAATGATTTTGTTTTCAATCAATTATTTGTTTTACTAAATATGCATTGATATGCAGTTATTGTACTATATCTTGTCGATACTATATATATATGTGCTTATATTTAGGTTTTGCACAAGGGTGTGATTTTCTCGAACAAGATTAAATTTGTTGGATGTGTATTGATTGGTTCTTGATCTGGGGAAAAAATATTTATTTGTTAGATATAATTGAATTTCAACTAGCAAACAGCAGTAAATGCTAATACTCGTAGATCGGCCATTTGTTTTTAAATAGAAGTGATTTTATTGCCAATGAGACAACTCTACAGAAGAGACTATAGTGCATCGATCGGCCCTTTTTTAACAATGGGCAAAATTTATGCCTTATACAACGATAGCTACAAAAGATCCTGAAATGAGAAATGTGTGTTAAAGTATTTATGTATTATGTAAGATGTGGTATGATTGCCAATGAGACAACTCTCCACAAGACAGTCATAATAAATGACACAGACATTAACAACTATATGTCACCGTACAGCTTCGAACAATGAGTAAAACCCCTATTGCATAGTCGACTATAAAAGACCCGAAATGACAAATGTAAAACACAACTCGTACGAAAAGACTGTCTGTTACTTTCTAGATGTCGTTTGGTTACATGGATATTGTTTCTGGTTCTTTTAACACGTATATTAAGTGTCTGTCGGCGTCAAACCCCCCCCCCCCCTCATAATGGAACCCTTATTAATCTTGGTTTAAAACAAATACTCCTTTATTGTCGATTCTTTTGTATTACGGTTATACCTATATACCTAACCTTATAAGTCCTACTAGATAGCCAAGAATCAAATATGTTTTCTACTAGTGAATTTTGGCCATACTTCAACCTTGGACTAATATCAAAATTATAGTGTAAATGGTCACAGTTTCATCATATTTGACATTATTTCCAAAAAGACTCACTTTTCATTATGAGTAGGGTGTTTCATCAGCAATTACATTTCAAGATATATGCGGGGAAAACTTATGAAACTTATGAAACGTTTTCATATATGGTAAATTGTCATTGTACTAAAGAATTGAGATGAAGCCTAATCGTTTCTGTCCACAGGCCCTTGTTTCTCTGAACAGAAATTGTTTTTCTTCCTATAAACCTTAATCAGATATATATACATGACTTTTTTTTAGAGAGACGACACCTGTGCTTCTGTCTTACAAATGTATACCGTGAACGAATGGCAATTATGAATATATATATACATGCATGTTATAAAGGGCCCCCCAACTTGCATATATATATATGCATAATTTGCCATTCATTCAAGTTATATATTTAAATTAGCTTGCTGTTTTCGGTGTGATCATAGGCCTCGTGTTGAAGACCGTACCTTGACCTATAATGGTTTACTTTTATAAATTGTAACTTGGATGGAAAGTTGTCTCATTGGCACTCAAATCACACCTTCCTGTATTTTGTATATCATTTCACTGATAAAAAATTGTCAAATCTGTCCGCAGTTTGGCAACCCATATATCCCATTTTTTTCAAATCCAAGTAGCAATACTTGATCTCAAAAGCCAAACATGTATGAACATATGACAACTGTCACACATAATGTTTGTCTGCAGAGGCATTATATACATAAATACATACTACCATTGACCAACGAACATGACCATATGACAACTGCCACACATATAATGTATAATCATCTTCAACAACTACTTTCGGCAGAAATAATAAGACGCGCTCACTATCCGTGGTCGGCTAATGTTGTACTAGTTAGGAAAAAGGATGGACACACTACGAATGTGCGTAGATTATCGTCAGTTAAATGACAGGACAATAAGGGATTCGTACGCTCTTCCGCGCATTGAAGAAATGCTAGATTCTTTAAGAGGGAATATTTACTTTACAGTTTTAGTTATGAAATGTGGATACCATTAAGTAGACATCGCCGAAGAACACAAACAGCATACTGCGTTTAATATTTGGCCATTGGCGATTTACATACTAGAATCTGTTTTATCTACATGGGTGATTTAATCATTTTCTCACGTACATTTGAAGAACATCTGGATAGATTAGAAAGAGTATTACAACGTCTCCGATAAGAAGGACTAAAACTGTCTCCGAAGAAGTGTAATTTCTTTCAACGCAAGGTGAAATATATCAGACACATTGTATCAGCGGATGGAGCAGAACCGGGTCCAGAAAGATAGATAAAGTAGTCAATTGGCCAAAACCAACAACGTCAGAAAAAGTCCGCCAATTTCTGGATTCGTGGTTATTACAGGAAGTTCATACGAGATTTCTCAAAGATTGCACGTCCACTCACTGACATTTGGCCATCACCAGGAAGAAAAATAAGAGGAAAGAAAGGTCAGAAGCAACAACATAAACCTTGGATATGGAATAAAAAATAAGAAACAGCATTCCGTCAAGTAAAACAACATTCATCCTCACCACCAAAACTTACCTTTCCAGACTTCAACAAGCCTTTCAAATTACATACTGATACCTGTCAAAATGGATTAGGAGCTGTTTTATACATCATGGACCAATGAAAGTAATAGCCTATGCAAGCAGAGGTCTAACAAGAGATGAACAAAATTATCCCGTACATACTCCGAACAGGAGTTTTTAGAGTTGAAGTGGGCCGTGACAGAGAAGTTCAAGGACTATTTACTTCAACAAAGATTTACAGTTTTGACGGATAATAACCCTCTCACATACGTATTATCAACAGCAAAACTCGACGTCACAGGTCATCACTGGCTAGCTGCACTATTTTCGTTCAACTTCGACATCATTTATCGTCCTGAAAAGAATAATGCAGACGCCGATAGAATGTCTCGATTGCCTGGAATAACCAACCAACAAGAAACCATCACGTTAGATTCAGTAAAAAGCCGTCTATAAGTCAACACTTCAATGCAGCTATGTGGAGTCATTTACACATTCGCCTGAAGTATTGAATGATATACCGGAAGTTTTACATGGACAACAAATTAATATAAGAGAAGCTCAAAAGGAAGACTCGATTATTCGATATTAGTTGACACATGTCAGTAAAGGTATCACACCACGAAAACATGATATAGTGTAATGACTTGGCCAAGCGAAATTCCTTGGAAAACATGTGTATTTTCATGTCGAGCACCTGTTATCGGCTATGATTCAATGTTTGGCTATTTCAAAGTTTGACACCGGTTCTCACCTTTTTAATTCAATTCATTATGTTTTCAGTGTTCTATGTAATCCGTTTTCCAAGTGTAAAACCATTTTTATTGTTGTATAAACGAGATAACTTTTGTACTTAAACTTTCACTTTCACTTCAGTCGCCATTTCCGGCACAATGATTTTAGTGTATTGATTATGCAAATGAGGTGACCTGTGTGTAACCTCAGTGAACTTTATGTACCACTAGCGTAAAACAGTGTATGAATACTATAGTGGCCGTAGATTGATTATTCCAGGATTATTGTATTAAAACGATATTGTTTGTGATTGTAAATGATACTAAGATGATTTTTATGTTTCGTAAACATGTTGTTTACGTTTTTATGTACTTAATTCTAGCTATCGGGGATTATTTTCGTTCTTGTCAGGCCCGTTCACAGTTCCCCGTTCGTTTCCCCGTTAAGAACCGTTCGTTACCCCGATAGCTTCGTCGGGTATATAAAGCTTGCACCTGTTTGTCAGGGGCTCTTCCTACTTTGTCAGACCTACAGTGATGTTGCCAGATTTTCGGTCAGTTGATACAGTCGATAGCTGAAGTTTATCTTATTTCTATCATGATTTTCATGTAGTTTAAGTAGTTTTACTGCAGTTTAGAACGTTTTGGACTTGTTCTGTTCATTATAAGTCTTTGTATTCTAAGACTTAGATCAGAATCAAAAATGGATTTAATATAATTGTACATGTACATATAAATAGCTGGTCTATTTATTCAGGCTAGATTTGCTAACCTGTTTCTTTTAGTTAATCGGAATAAAGTTACATGCCTTCCCCATTCCCCTTTCCCCTCCCATTTTGTTAAGGACATTTTGTTAAGTATCCTGTTTGCTGAGATTTTCCAGTATTCAGAGAGAATATTTGTTAATTCTGAATATTTGTTAGGTTAGGAATTGTAAGAAGCTAGAATAGTTAAACTGCTTTGTAAATAATCTCAATCTCAGCGATTGAAGTTGTCTTCCTGTGCTTACTCCAGGAGGCTGAAGTCATAGTATTAAATATAACAAGTTAAGGTTATTTTTAATGTATAATTTATTAGAAGATGGCATAGATATAATATATATATGTTAATGTGGCTATTGGTACTTTACGGAACGGAACAGAATTTCATTTAAGGTATCCAAAGGGGGCATTTATCAAAATTTCCAAAAATCTTTAAAACAAAACAAACTTTAAAATTTCTGTGTTTTACGGTTTTCCATATACAAATAACACAAATGTACTATAATCTCATCTTCACAGGTGAAATGTGCAATAATGTATAACATCGGGAACTATTCTGTAAATGAATATGTCGGATTGTCCTGATAAATTATCATGAAATTAACGCATTTGCAAGTCATGCATTATGATATCTAGACTGACCTCACGTCGTCCTTTCCGACGATGATTAGAAACATTGGTTCTGATTTTAACTTTTTAAATTTATTATTCCGTTCCGTTCCGTTCCGCAAAGTACCAATTGCTCTGAGGAATTGGTATTTAACGGAATCGAACGGAACCAGACATTTATAATGTAATAAAAGCAGTATGATATAAAAAAAAAAATGTGTCTGACACCCCTTTTTGCACGAGAAATAAGTGTTTTAGAGAGCATTCCCGACCAGATAAATAATTAAGAATTTAAAACAAAGGCAGCTTAGACAAAAAGTCTTACTCCTTCCATTGGTAATTATATTTTTTAAAAGAGGCCTTCCACCTCTCGTGCCGACGAGGATTAGAAACAGTAATCAAGTTGAATCTGATTTAAACTTTTTAATTTATTATTCCGTTCCGTTCCGCAAAGTACCAATTGCTCTGAGGAATTGGTATTTAACGGAATCGAACGGAACCAGACATTTATAATGTAATAAAAGCTGTATGATAAAAAAAAATGTGTCTGACACCCCTTTTTGCAGAAGAAATAAGTGTTTTAGATAGCATTCCCGACCAGACAAATAATTAAGAATTTAACACAAAGGCCGGATAGACAAAAAGTCTTACTTCTTCCATTGGTAATTATATTTTTTAAAAGAGGCCTTCCACCTTTCGTTCCGACGATGATTAGAAACAGTGATCAAGTTGAATCTGATTTAAACTTTTTAATTTATTATTCCGTTCCGTTCCGTTCCGCAAAGTACCAATTGCTCTGAGGAATTGGTATTTAACGGAATCGAACGGAACCAGACATTTATAATGAAATAAAAGTAGTATGATCAAAAAAAATGTGTCTGACACCCCTTTTTGCAGAAGAAATAAGTGTTTTAGATAGCATTCCCGACCAGATAAATAATTAAGAATTTAAAACAAAGGCAGCTTAGACAAAAACAAAAAAATCTTACTCCTTCCATTGGTAATTATATTTTTTAAAAGAGGCCTTCCACCTCTCGTGCCGACGAGAATTAGAAACAGTAATCAAGTTGAATCTGATTTAAACTTTTTAATTTATTATTCCGTTCCGTTCCGTTCCGCAAAGTACCAATTGCTCTGAGGAATTGGTATTTAACGGAATCGAACGGAACCAGACATTTATAATGTAAATAAAGCAGTATGATAAAAAAAATGTGTCTGACACCCCTTTTTGCAGAAGAAATAAGTGTTTTAGATAGCATTCCCGACCAGATAAATAATTAAGAATTTAACACAAAGGCCGGATAGACAAAAAGTCTTACTTCTTCCATTGGTAATTATATTTTTTAAAAGAGGCCTTCCACATTTCGTTCCGACGAGGATTAGAAACAGTGATCAAGTTGAATCTGATTTAAACTTTTTAATTTATTATTCCGTTCCGTTCCGTTCCGCAAAGTACCAATTGCTCTGAGGAATTGGTATTTAACGGAATCGAACGGAACCAGACATTTATAATGTAATAAAAGCAGTATGATAAAAAAAAATGTGTCTGACACCCCTTTTTGCAGAAGAAATAAGTGTTTTAGATAGCATTCCCGACCAGATAAATAATTAAGAATTTAACACAAAGGCCGGATAGACAAAAAGTCTTACTTCTTCCATTGGTAATTATATTTTTTAAAAGAGGCCTTCCACCTTTCGTTCCGACGAGGATTAGAAACAGTGATCAAGTTGAATCTGATTTAAACTTTTTAATTTATTATTCCGTTCCGTTCCGTTCCGTAAAGTACCAATTGCTCTGAGGAATTGGTATTTAACGGAATCGAACGGAACCAGACATTTATAATGTAATAAAAGCAGTATGATAAAAAAAAATGTGTCTGACACCCCTTTTTGCAGAAGAAATAAGTGTTTTAGATAGCATTCCCGACCAGATAAATAATTAAGAATTTAACACAAAGGCCGGATAGACAAAAAGTCTTACTTCTTCCATTGGTAATTATATTTTTTAAAAGAGGCCTTCCACCTTTCGTTCCGACGATGATTAGAAACAGTGATCAAGTTGAATCTGATTTAAACTTTTTAATTTATTATTCCGTTCCGTTCCGCAAAGTACCAATTGCTCTGAGGAATTGGTATTTAACGGAATCGAACGGAACCAGACATTTATAATGAAATAAAAGTAGTATGATAAAAAAAAATGTGTCTGACACCCCTTTTTGCAGAAGAAATAAGTGTTTTAGATAGCATTCCTGACCAGATAAATAATTAAGAATTTAAAACAAAGGCAGCTTAGACAAAAACAAAAAAATCTTACTCCTTCCATTGGTAATTATATTTTTTAAAAGAGGCCTTCCACCTCTCGTGCCGACGAGAATTAGAAACAGTAATCAAGTTGAATCTGATTTAAACTTTTTAATTTATTATTCCGTTCCGTTCCGTTCCGCAAAGTACCAATTGCTCTGAGGAATTGGTATTTAACGGAATCGAACGGAACCAGACATTTATAATGTAATAAAAGCAGTATGATAAAAAAAAATGTGTCTGACACCCCTTTTTGCAGAAGAAATAAGTGTTTTAGATAGCATTCCCGACCAGATAAATAATTAAGAATTTAACACAAAGGCCGGATAGACAAAAAGTCTTACTTCTTCCATTGGTAATTATATTTTTTAAAAGAGGCCTTCCACCTTTCGTTCCGACGATGATTAGAAACAGTGATCAAGTTGAATCTGATTTAAACTTTTTAATTTATTATTCCGTTCCGTTCCGTTCCGCAAAGTACCAATTGCTCTGAGGAATTGGTATTTAACGGAATCGAACGGAACCAGACATTTATAATGAAATAAAAGTAGTATGATCAAAAAAAATGTGTCTGACACCCCTTTTTGCAGAAGAAATAAGTGTTTTAGATAGCATTCCCGACCAGACAAATAATTAAGAATTTAACACAAAGGCCGGATAGACAAAAAGTCTTACTTCTTCCATTGGTAATTATATTTTTTAAAAGAGGCCTTCCACCTTTCGTTCCGACGATGATTAGAAACAGTGATCAAGTTGAATCTGATTTAAACTTTTTAATTTATTATTCCGTTCCGTTCCGCAAAGTACCAATTGCTCTGAGGAATTGGTATTTAACGGAATCGAACGGAACCAGACATTTATAATGAAATAAAAGTAGTATGATAAAAAAAAATGTGTCTGACACCCCTTTTTGCAGAAGAAATAAGTGTTTTAGATAGCATTCCCGACCAGATAAATAATTAAGAATTTAAAACAAAGGCAGCTTAGACAAAAACAAAAAAATCTTACTCCTTCCATTGGTAATTATATTTTTTAAAAGAGGCCTTCCACCTCTCGTGCCGACGAGAATTAGAAACAGTAATCAAGTTGAATCTGATTTAAACTTTTTAATTTATTATTCCGTTCCGTTCCGTTCCGCAAAGTACCAATTGCTCTGAGGAATTGGTATTTAACGGAATCGAACGGAACCAGACATTTATAATGTAATAAAAGCAGTATGATAAAAAAAAATGTGTCTGACACCCCTTTTTTGCAGAAGAAATAAGTGTTTTAGATAGCATTCCCGACCAGATAAATAATTAAGAATTTAACACAAAGGCCGGATAGACAAAAAGTCTTACTTCTTCCATTGGTAATTATATTTTTTAAAAGAGGCCTTCCACCTTTCGTTCCGACGAGGATTAGAAACAGTGATCAAGTTGAATCTGATTTAAACTTTTTAATTTATTATTCCGTTCCGTTCCGTTCCGTAAAGTACCAATTGCTCTGAGGAATTGGTATTTAACGGAATCGAACGGAACCAGACATTTATAATGTAATAAAAGCAGTATGATAAAAAAAAATGTGTCTGACACCCCTTTTTGCAGAAGAAATAAGTGTTTTAGATAGCATTCCCGACCAGATAAATAATTAAGAATTTAACACAAAGGCCGGATAGACAAAAAGTCTTACTTCTTCCATTGGTAATTATATTTTTTAAAAGAGGCCTTCCACCTTTCGTTCCGACGATGATTAGAAACAGTGATCAAGTTGAATCTGATTTAAACTTTTTAATTTATTATTCCGTTCCGTTCCGTTCCGCAAAGTACCAATTGCTCTGAGGAATTGGTATTTAACGGAATCGAACGGAACCAGACATTTATAATGAAATAAAAGTAGTATGATCAAAAAAAATGTGTCTGACACCCCTTTTTGCAGAAGAAATAAGTGTTTTAGATAGCATTCCCGACCAGATAAATAATTAAGAATTTAAAACAAAGGCAGCTTAGACAAAAACAAAAAAATCTTACTCCTTCCATTGGTAATTATATTTTTTAAAAGAGGCCTTCCACCTCTCGTGCCGACGAGAATTAGAAACAGTAATCAAGTTGAATCTGATTTAAACTTTTTAATTTATTATTCCGTTCCGTTCCGTTCCGCAAAGTACCAATTGCTCTGAGGAATTGGTATTTAACGGAATCGAACGGAACCAGACATTTATAATGTAAATAAAGCAGTATGATAAAAAAAATGTGTCTGACACCCCTTTTTGCAGAAGAAATAAGTGTTTTAGATAGCATTCCCGACCAGATAAATAATTAAGAATTTAACACAAAGGCCGGATAGACAAAAAGTCTTACTTCTTCCATTGGTAATTATATTTTTTAAAAGAGGCCTTCCACATTTCGTTCCGACGAGGATTAGAAACAGTGATCAAGTTGAATCTGATTTAAACTTTTTAATTTATTATTCCGTTCCGTTCCGTTCCGCAAAGTACCAATTGCTCTGAGGAATTGGTATTTAACGGAATCGAACGGAACCAGACATTTATAATGTAATAAAAGCAGTATGATAAAAAAAAATGTGTCTGACACCCCTTTTTGCAGAAGAAATAAGTGTTTTAGATAGCATTCCCGACCAGATAAATAATTAAGAATTTAACACAAAGGCCGGATAGACAAAAAGTCTTACTTCTTCCATTGGTAATTATATTTTTTAAAAGAGGCCTTCCACCTTTCGTTCCGACGAGGATTAGAAACAGTGATCAAGTTGAATCTGATTTAAACTTTTTAATTTATTATTCCGTTCCGTTCCGTTCCGTAAAGTACCAATTGCTCTGAGGAATTGGTATTTAACGGAATCGAACGGAACCAGACATTTATAATGTAATAAAAGCAGTATGATAAAAAAAAATGTGTCTGACACCCCTTTTTGCAGAAGAAATAAGTGTTTTAGATAGCATTCCCGACCAGATAAATAATTAAGAATTTAACACAAAGGCCGGATAGACAAAAAGTCTTACTTCTTCCATTGGTAATTATATTTTTTAAAAGAGGCCTTCCACCTTTCGTTCCGACGATGATTAGAAACAGTGATCAAGTTGAATCTGATTTAAACTTTTTAATTTATTATTCCGTTCCGTTCCGTTCCGCAAAGTACCAATTGCTCTGAGGAATTGGTATTTAACGGAATCGAACGGAACCAGACATTTATAATGAAATAAAAGTAGTATGATCAAAAAAAATGTGTCTGACACCCCTTTTTGCAGAAGAAATAAGTGTTTTAGATAGCATTCCCGACCAGATAAATAATTAAGAATTTAAAACAAAGGCAGCTTAGACAAAAACAAAAAAATCTTACTCCTTCCATTGGTAATTATATTTTTTAAAAGAGGCCTTCCACCTCTCGTGCCGACGAGAATTAGAAACAGTAATCAAGTTGAATCTGATTTAAACTTTTTAATTTATTATTCCGTTCCGTTCCGTTCCGCAAAGTACCAATTGCTCTGAGGAATTGGTATTTAACGGAATCGAACGGAACCAGACATTTATAATGTAAATAAAGCAGTATGATAAAAAAAATGTGTCTGACACCCCTTTTTGCAGAAGAAATAAGTGTTTTAGATAGCATTCCCGACCAGATAAATAATTAAGAATTTAACACAAAGGCCGGATAGACAAAAAGTCTTACTTCTTCCATTGGTAATTATATTTTTTAAAAGAGGCCTTCCACATTTCGTTCCGACGAGGATTAGAAACAGTGATCAAGTTGAATCTGATTTAAACTTTTTAATTTATTATTCCGTTCCGTTCCGTTCCGCAAAGTACCAATTGCTCTGAGGAATTGGTATTTAACGGAATCGAACGGAACCAGACATTTATAATGTAATAAAAGCAGTATGATAAAAAAAAATGTGTCTGACACCCCTTTTTGCAGAAGAAATAAGTGTTTTAGATAGCATTCCCGACCAGATAAATAATTAAGAATTTAACACAAAGGCCGGATAGACAAAAAGTCTTACTTCTTCCATTGGTAATTATATTTTTTAAAAGAGGCCTTCCACCTTTCGTTCCGACGAGGATTAGAAACAGTGATCAAGTTGAATCTGATTTAAACTTTTTAATTTATTATTCCGTTCCGTTCCGTTCCGTAAAGTACCAATTGCTCTGAGGAATTGGTATTTAACGGAATCGAACGGAACCAGACATTTATAATGTAATAAAAGCAGTATGATAAAAAAAAATGTGTCTGACACCCCTTTTTGCAGAAGAAATAAGTGTTTTAGATAGCATTCCCGACCAGATAAATAATTAAGAATTTAACACAAAGGCCGGATAGACAAAAAGTCTTACTTCTTCCATTGGTAATTATATTTTTTAAAAGAGGCCTTCCACCTTTCGTTCCGACGATGATTAGAAACAGTGATCAAGTTGAATCTGATTTAAACTTTTTAATTTATTATTCCGTTCCGTTCCGCAAAGTACCAATTGCTCTGAGGAATTGGTATTTAACGGAATCGAACGGAACCAGACATTTATAATGAAATAAAAGTAGTATGATAAAAAAAAATGTGTCTGACACCCCTTTTTGCAGAAGAAATAAGTGTTTTAGATAGCATTCCTGACCAGATAAATAATTAAGAATTTAAAACAAAGGCAGCTTAGACAAAAACAAAAAAATCTTACTCCTTCCATTGGTAATTATATTTTTTAAAAGAGGCCTTCCACCTCTCGTGCCGACGAGAATTAGAAACAGTAATCAAGTTGAATCTGATTTAAACTTTTTAATTTATTATTCCGTTCCGTTCCGTTCCGCAAAGTACCAATTGCTCTGAGGAATTGGTATTTAACGGAATCGAACGGAACCAGACATTTATAATGTAATAAAAGCAGTATGATAAAAAAAAATGTGTCTGACACCCCTTTTTGCAGAAGAAATAAGTGTTTTAGATAGCATTCCCGACCAGATAAATAATTAAGAATTTAACACAAAGGCCGGATAGACAAAAAGTCTTACTTCTTCCATTGGTAATTATATTTTTTAAAAGAGGCCTTCCACCTTTCGTTCCGACGATGATTAGAAACAGTGATCAAGTTGAATCTGATTTAAACTTTTTAATTTATTATTCCGTTCCGTTCCGTTCCGCAAAGTACCAATTGCTCTGAGGAATTGGTATTTAACGGAATCGAACGGAACCAGACATTTATAATGAAATAAAAGTAGTATGATCAAAAAAAATGTGTCTGACACCCCTTTTTGCAGAAGAAATAAGTGTTTTAGATAGCATTCCCGACCAGACAAATAATTAAGAATTTAACACAAAGGCCGGATAGACAAAAAGTCTTACTTCTTCCATTGGTAATTATATTTTTTAAAAGAGGCCTTCCACCTTTCGTTCCGACGATGATTAGAAACAGTGATCAAGTTGAATCTGATTTAAACTTTTTAATTTATTATTCCGTTCCGTTCCGCAAAGTACCAATTGCTCTGAGGAATTGGTATTTAACGGAATCGAACGGAACCAGACATTTATAATGAAATAAAAGTAGTATGATAAAAAAAAATGTGTCTGACACCCCTTTTTGCAGAAGAAATAAGTGTTTTAGATAGCATTCCCGACCAGATAAATAATTAAGAATTTAAAACAAAGGCAGCTTAGACAAAAACAAAAAAATCTTACTCCTTCCATTGGTAATTATATTTTTTAAAAGAGGCCTTCCACCTCTCGTGCCGACGAGAATTAGAAACAGTAATCAAGTTGAATCTGATTTAAACTTTTTAATTTATTATTCCGTTCCGTTCCGTTCCGCAAAGTACCAATTGCTCTGAGGAATTGGTATTTAACGGAATCGAACGGAACCAGACATTTATAATGTAATAAAAGCAGTATGATAAAAAAAAATGTGTCTGACACCCCTTTTTTGCAGAAGAAATAAGTGTTTTAGATAGCATTCCCGACCAGATAAATAATTAAGAATTTAACACAAAGGCCGGATAGACAAAAAGTCTTACTTCTTCCATTGGTAATTATATTTTTTAAAAGAGGCCTTCCACCTTTCGTTCCGACGAGGATTAGAAACAGTGATCAAGTTGAATCTGATTTAAACTTTTTAATTTATTATTCCGTTCCGTTCCGTTCCGTAAAGTACCAATTGCTCTGAGGAATTGGTATTTAACGGAATCGAACGGAACCAGACATTTATAATGTAATAAAAGCAGTATGATAAAAAAAAATGTGTCTGACACCCCTTTTTGCAGAAGAAATAAGTGTTTTAGATAGCATTCCCGACCAGATAAATAATTAAGAATTTAACACAAAGGCCGGATAGACAAAAAGTCTTACTTCTTCCATTGGTAATTATATTTTTTAAAAGAGGCCTTCCACCTTTCGTTCCGACGATGATTAGAAACAGTGATCAAGTTGAATCTGATTTAAACTTTTTAATTTATTATTCCGTTCCGTTCCGTTCCGCAAAGTACCAATTGCTCTGAGGAATTGGTATTTAACGGAATCGAACGGAACCAGACATTTATAATGAAATAAAAGTAGTATGATCAAAAAAAATGTGTCTGACACCCCTTTTTGCAGAAGAAATAAGTGTTTTAGATAGCATTCCCGACCAGATAAATAATTAAGAATTTAAAACAAAGGCAGCTTAGACAAAAACAAAAAAATCTTACTCCTTCCATTGGTAATTATATTTTTTAAAAGAGGCCTTCCACCTCTCGTGCCGACGAGAATTAGAAACAGTAATCAAGTTGAATCTGATTTAAACTTTTTAATTTATTATTCCGTTCCGTTCCGTTCCGCAAAGTACCAATTGCTCTGAGGAATTGGTATTTAACGGAATCGAACGGAACCAGACATTTATAATGTAAATAAAGCAGTATGATAAAAAAAATGTGTCTGACACCCCTTTTTGCAGAAGAAATAAGTGTTTTAGATAGCATTCCCGACCAGATAAATAATTAAGAATTTAACACAAAGGCCGGATAGACAAAAAGTCTTACTTCTTCCATTGGTAATTATATTTTTTAAAAGAGGCCTTCAACCTTTCGTTCCGACGATGATTAGAAACAGTGATCAAGTTGAATCTGATTTAAACTTTTTAATTTATTATTCCGTTCCGTTCCGTTCCGCAAAGTACCAATTGCTCTCAGGAATTGGTATTTAACGGAATCGAACGGAACCAGACATTTATAATGTAATAAAAGCAGTATGATAAAAAAAAATGTGTCTGACACCCCTTTTTGCAGAAGAAATAAGTGTTTTAGATAGCATTCCCGACCAGATAAATAATTAAGAATTTAACACAAAGGCCGGATAGACAAAAAGTCTTACTTCTTCCATTGGTAATTATATTTTTTAAAAGAGGCCTTCCACCTTTCGTTCCGACGAGGATTAGAAACAGTGATCAAGTTGAATCTGATTTAAACTTTTTAATTTATTATTCCGTTCCGTTCCGTTCCGTAAAGTACCAATTGCTCTGAGGAATTGGTATTTAACGGAATCGAACGGAACCAGACATTTATAATGTAATAAAAGCAGTATGATAAAAAAAAATGTGTCTGACACCCCTTTTTGCAGAAGAAATAAGTGTTTTAGATAGCATTCCCGACCAGATAAATAATTAAGAATTTAAAATAAAGGCAGCTTAGACAAAAAGTCTTACTCCTTCCATTGGTAATTATATTTTTTAAAAGAGGCCTTCCACCTCTCGTGCCGACGAGGATTAGAAACAGTAATCAAGTTGAATCTGATTTAAACTTTTTAATTTATTATTCCGTTCCGTTCCGTTCCGCAAAGTACCAATTGCTCTGAGGAATTGGTATTTAACGGAATCGAACGGAACCAGACATTTATAATGTAATAAAAGCAGTATGATAAAAACAAGTCAGACCCTTCTTTTTTGAATGAGTGGTAAGTGTTTTAGATAGCATTTCGACTTGATCAATATTTAAATAAACAGCTGCGCCATGAGCGCATGATACGCCCGTCGTCTTGTGAAAAAACATAAATCTTTTTTGAATAACACAGGGTTGTACAGGATGTCATGCTTAGTATATCCTGACTACTTCCTTATTCCCGCTCAATAGGAAGATTCATCATTGTACAAGATGTAGTTGGAAACCTGACGCAACATTAGCCTGTTAAGTTTTAAGCAATAGAGATACAGCGCAACATGTGGAAAAAAAAAACTCTTTTTTTACAAAAAACTCAATAACTCGAAAATATAAAAATGAATCATCACCAAAAAGTATAAAGATCTTTAGATTAATATAAAGAAGTGTGTAAAGTTTTAAGCAATAATCATAAATCGTTTTTGAGATATGGTGCGACATGTAACCCCCCCCCCCTTTTTTTTTTACAAAATACTCAATAACTCAAAAATGAAATTTTGAATCATCACCAAAACGTATACAGATCTTAAGATTAATATAACAAAGACATGTGTAAAGTTTTAAGCAATAATCATAAATCGTTTTTGAGATATGGTGCGACATGTAAACCCCCCCTTTTTTTTTTACAAAATACTCAATAACTCAAAAATGAAATTTTGAATCATCACCAAAACGTATACAGATCTTAAAATTAATATAACAAAGACATGTGTAAAGTTTTAAGTAATAATCATAAATCGTTTTTGAGATATGGTGCGACATGTGAAAAAAACACACCCCTGTTTTAGTTACAAAGTGCCGTAACTCAAAAAGTTGTAATCTTATTTTCACAAAAAAAAAACTCCCCTTTTTTTTACAAAATACTCAATAACTCAAAAATTAAATTTTGAATCATCACCAAAAAGTATACAGATATTAAGAATAATATAACTAAGAAGTATTTAAAGTTTAAAGCCATAATCAAGAATCGTTTTTGAGATACGGTGCGACATGTGAAAAAAACACACCCCTGTTTTAGTTACAAAGTGCCGTAACTCAAAAAGTTGTAATCTTATTTTCACAAAAGAGTATACAGATCATTTGACCATCATAAGAAACAACTATGTTAAGTTTCATGAAAGTTGGATAAGTCGTTCTCAAGTTACGGTGCGACATGTTTACACCGGACAGACGGGCGGACGGACGGACGGACACTGGACATTTGTATACCATAATACGTCCCGTCAAAATTGACGGACGTATAAAAAATAACACAAAGACAGGTTAGACAAAAGGTCTTTCTACTTCCATTGGTAATTATAAATTAAAAAAGGGGCCTTCCGAAGATGATTAGAAACAGTGATCAAAACTTGACAGACAAAAGATTGACGTGCGAGTTTAACACAATGTAATGTGATGCCTGAAACACTTCTCAAGCAACGTGGGTCCTATTTGGCACCACAAATAGCAGAGATCTACAAAAAGCTTGGCTGTGACAAAGAGACGTCTGCAGTACTCAAACTTTATTTATAGAACGAACAACATAAAAACAAGTACACAATCCCGAACCTAATAACCGTTACACTATCCCCCCTTTTCTTTATAAACAGACAGTTCTCAATAAGAATATCTCTTATTTTTTTGCACAAATGTTTTTGTCAATCTTTGAAACGTAAGGGTTGGTTTATTTTGCGTCCATATCGACTGATTTTAGGTGGGTGCTTTTCTTTTGTCATCTGATGATTCCCAGGTAAGTCTGGAGCCTGTGTCCTCGACTCACTGGAATCTGAACTGTCATCCATCTTGGGTGAAATCTTTGGATTTAAGGCATCATTGAGAGACCCTATCTTCTTGGTTACGTTTGCATGGGTCTTACTACCACTTGAGACTGGACTCAGTGTCCCCGAATCACGTGATATAATCTCCTTCTGTTCTGATTCATCATCTTGTTTGGTTGAATTCTTGCCCGAATCTAAACTTTGTATCGTCTGTTCTAATGAACATATGATATAGTCTTCAAATAGTGAATTCTCTTTCTTTGAACTATCAGATTTATCGTCGTTAGCCGCATCATAAGCATCTGAAATTTCGACAACAAATTCTTGCGATAGCTTAATATTCTTGTTCTCAAACCCACCTGAGTCTGGAGCCTGTGTCCTCGGCTCATGTGGCACATTTGAACCAATCGCACTTACCTCGTCCATGTCTGAAACATTATCTTTTTCAAGATAATCCTGTAGGCGAGTTTCCACTAAAACCGACCCAGTGTTGTTATTGTCTTGTAAGGAAGCTGGGTCTAAAACATCAACAATACTTTCTTTTAGACCTTCAACTCCTCCATATACATCTGTCTCGTCCATGGGCTTTAAAGTATCTAAAGTGGGTTCCATTTCAGATGTCACTCTTGATATTTGGCAATCATTTTCTGTTCGATACCGTCCTGGTATCAGCTCATTATTTATTAGCAGATCACCTTATTTGGCCATTATGATACCATCTACTTCTTTCAGTAAGTCTATTCCAATCAAAATATCATCTCTTATGGGGGCAATGCATACTTTCCAAATTATCTCCTTTTTACCCAGTTGAAGCTTTGCAACAATATTCATGTCAGCCTCCATTTCTTTCCCATTTTCTGCATTCAATAAGCAAGCTTTTATAACGGTAGTACCGCTCAAACCAATACAATTTGCAAAGGATCTTGAAAGTACCGTTACATCTGCTCCTGTATCAACAATAGCATCGACCTTATTGCCATTGACTTGAATTGGAATGAGTAAATCTTGTTCTCTGCCAATTTGATAATATATCTCCTTTCACAATCAGCACCAGTATCTTGTCTTCTCATAGGGCTGGGGGATCGTGATATTTTTGGACAATCACGTTTGAAATGGCTTTTATCGCCACAAAAATAACATCTTGTTGACTGTGCTGTCAAGGTAGCTGGTTTTGAATCATGCAGCATGGCCCTTTCTAAAAGATCTCTTAGTGCTTTGATTTCATTCTGTAATGTTTGATTATCTGGTTTCCGAAATGAATTTACCAACTGCCTAACGCTGTCCATCCCTTCATATTGGTCAGTACTCTTTTCCTCTTCATCTTTCCACGTAACGCGTCTGGTCCTTTGTTTTGTATTATAATCAACATCCCTGCCCAACGTAGCATGATAATTGTGTTGTAGTTGTACAACAATATCTAGTGCTGAAGATACAGTCTAAGGTTGGTGGTTTAAAGCTTCATATGCTATTTTGGCGTTCTTGTGGCCCTTCAAAAAGTGTTCCGCTGCAAGTTCCTCTTGTAACTCGATACTACTTGTTGGGTATGCTCTTGAGACTAATCGTCTTACTTCTTCAGCAAACTCTTCATTCTTTTCATTGTGTTGTCTTAAATCAGATAGTTTTTTTCGTGCAGTGGATGATAAATTTACTCGCCTGTCCTCGCAGGCATTCAATGTACCTTTCTAACTTTTCCTCCTCTGTCCATTCGTTTCTCCTAGCTTCCCTGTTGAATGGGATAATAAACCCCTCATAATCATCCTTCCCGTCGAATGTTGGAAGTTTTTGGTGCGGAACGTCACTATTTGGTACTTTTTGTCTTGTCTGCTGTGTATTGTTACTACTGTGCATAGCTTCAATATCACTAGAAAACGAAGGTTGTATGTTTCTTATCAAATCTTGTCTATTATTTGTGTTCATAGAACTCGACCTAGACTCCAATCTTTCTATAGTGCTTAACAACGGTTTAAAAGGGGGGAGTGTTGTGGTATCCCTTGGTGTTGATGACAATGGTGTGTGTGAATTAGCATTTAGTCTGGGACTGTTCCCGCGACCAAACTGCAAACTCCCGTTCTGTCTGTCATCATCTAAATTCTGTGTTGTTGTATCCCTTTGTGTTGATGACAATGGTGTGTGTGAATTTGCATTTGGTCTGGGACTGTTCCCGCGACCAAACTGTAAACTTCCGGTCTGTATGTCATCATCTGTATTCTGGGACGATGGCCTGGGACTATTCCCTCGACCGAACTGCAAATATCCTATTGGTTGATTATCTAAACTAAATGAAGGTGGTCTGGGACTGTTCCCACGACCGAACTGTAAAACCGATTTCGGCTTGCTATCTTGACCGAACAGAGATTGTCTGTGACTGTTCTCTTGGTCAACCTGAAAACTGTCAACTGGTTTGTTTTCACCTAACTTAGGGTCTAGGTGTTCATTATTTCCATCATATAATCCATACTTTGGACAAATAGAAGACCCAGAAAAATCGTCAACTGTGTAACCGGAAGTATTAGTTCCTGTGCTCTTAATGTCGGATTTCGATGTCTCCCGGTTCTGCAAAAACGTATTGTTCAATTCTTCTATACTTCTACTTTGTTGGTAAAGTAGCTGCATTGTATTGGCAGAAACCTCATCCTGTTTTCTAAACATATGTCATGGTGTCAGCCAAGGTTCCCATGTCGTTCCCCATTCTTTCTAACACGTTAAGCATTTTTATGCCCAACTGATCACCATTTGGCGGGGAATCTTCGCTGACTTTTCGATCAGAACCCGTCTCTACTACTGTATCGTCATTCATGTTTATTATTAAATTGCAATTTATAAAAGATTGTAATTTTCAATCCTGTGGATCGACGTGTACTGAAAATGATTCCCTATCTATAACCAATACTCTTGGCATATGTCAAGTGGTAATCTTCTAAACCACTTTTGTGCCCATATTCTTTTAGGATGAAGCCCGTCTCTTAGCAGGTGAAAATTAATATTTTGTCTGTTGTGTGATGACGAGTGGAATAGACCTGAGATAGTTGTGTAGAACAGTTTCACTCATAAGTCCTTTATTTTCTAAATTCGATCTGTAATACTTAAAAAACACGTATTACATGAAACAGTCTAAAAATATGCAAATTATTATGATACAAAATGCAAATCTTGACTAAAATAAATTAAAAAATAAAAAATAAAAATGTTTTTGTTTGTCCGGTAATTTGGTGACGAGGTCGGAGCCACCGGAATTATTTTTTTTCAAATGCAAATTTTCGTCATCTAAATTTTTTGTAAAATTAAAAAAAAATTCAGTATTTAAAGTATAAAAATCATACGATCTCACCGGAATAATTATGTTTGGGTTGTGATTGATGGGGATCCGCTTCTGGATCGTCCAATCGTCGACTCACAACTTGCAACTTTCCGATGAATTTCCAAACTTCTCAGTCGAATAAATTCACAATAGTCGACACTTCTGACACCAGTGTGATGCCTGAAACATTTCTCAAGCAACGTGGGTCCTATTTGGCACCACAAATAGCAGAGATCTACAAAAAGCTTGGCTGTGACAAAAAGACGTCTGCAGTACTCAAACTTTATTTATAGAACGAACAACATAAAAACAAGTACACAATCCCGAACCCAATAACCGTTACAGTAATTAAAAAATTGACACTGTCATAGTTTAAGTACACTTGTATTTCTACATCAAAAGCTTATGTCATTCGCACTGTATATTGTCAAAGTTGCGGACTTCTAATTTAATAATAGTTATCAAAGGTACCAGGATTATAATTTAGTACGCCAGACGCGCGTTTCGTCTACATAAGACTCATCAGTGACGCTCATATCGAATTAGTTATAAACCAAACAAATACAAAGTTGAAGAGCATTGAGGATCCAAAATTCCAAAAAGTTGTGCCAAATAAAAGGTTGATTTTGATATTTTCATTTGTAACCACTGTAATGACGCCGGGTATAATTGACGAGAGCTTTGTTTTTATTCAAGACATTTTTTTTCATTTTTTTTTTAACTTAAATACACATGCATGATATTCATTAGCACAATTTAAAACTTACATTCAAATGAATTCCAAGAGGATCAACATTACTTTAGACATACAAATGTAGCAACTCATTCCGAACTTTAATCATTAACGACAACATTTTTTTGCCCATTTCATCATTTTTTTTCCCGAAAATTTTAAAATATAATAAGGAATGGATCGATTTTGGGTAACCTGCATTTGTGTTAAATTATTTATTAATGATCAGGTCGAGAATGCTATATAAAACAATTACCACTCATTCAAAAAAAGAAGTGTCAGCCTTTTTTTATCATACTGATTTTATTACATTTGTAGATGTCTGTTTCCGTTCGATTCCGTTAAATACCAATTCCTCAGACCAATTGGTACTTTGCGGAACGTGCAATGTGAAAAATGCCCGGCAGGCATGGCTTTTTATCAGGAATTTAATGTAAAAAAACTCATCAAAATCGGACTTGAAATAAAAAACAAATATATTTTTTCAGGCCCCCCCCCCCCCCCCCCCATTGGCCCCCTTTATCTCGGGTCCCATAAGAGCAATATAAATCCGTAGGCAGTCTACAAATAGAAAATTTAAATGGAATATAAAGAACCGGTTTTTATTACATTATAGATGTCTGTTTCCGTTCGATTCCGTTAAATACCAATTCCTCAGAGCAATTGGTACTTTGCGGAACGGAACGGAACGGAATAATAAATTAAAAAGTTTAAATCAGATTCAACTTGATTACTGTTTCTAATCCTCGTCGGCACGAGAGGTGGAAGGCCTCTTTTAAAAAATATAATTACCAATGGAAGGAGTAAGACTTTTTGTCTAAGCTGCCTTTATTTTAAATTCTTAATTATTTATCTGGTCGGGACTGCTATCTAAAACACTTATTTCTTCTGCAAAAAGGGGTGTCAGACACATTTTTTTTTATCATACTGCTTTTATTACATTATAAATGTCTGGTTCCGTTCGATTCCGTTAAATACCAATTCCTCAGAGCAATTGGTACTTTACGGAACGGAACGGAACGGAATAATAAATTAAAAAGTTTAAATCAGATTCAACTTGATCACTGTTTCTAATCATCGTCGGAACGAAAGGTTGAAGGCCTCTTTTAAAAAATATAATTACCAATGGAAGAAGTAAGACTTTTTGTCTATCCGGCCTTTGTGTTAAATTCTTAATTATTTATCTGGTCGGGAATGCTATCTAAAACACTTATTTCTTCTGCAAAAAGGGGTGTCAGACACATTTTTTTTATCATACTGCTTTTATTACATTATAAATGTCTGGTTCCGTTCGATTCCGTTAAATACCAATTCCTCAGAGCAATTGGTACTTTGCGGAACGGAACGGAACGGAATAATAAATTAAAAAGTTTAAATCAGATTCAACTTGATTACTGTTTCTAATCCTCGTCGGCACGAGAGGTGGAAGGCCTCTTTTAAAAAATATAATTACCAATGGAAGGAGTAAGACTTTTTGTCTAAGCTGCCTTTATTTTAAATTCTTAATTATTTATCTGGTCGGGAATGCTATCTAAAACACTTATTTCTTCTGCAAAAAGGGGTGTCAGACACATTTTTTTTTATCATACTGCTTTTATTACATTTTAAATGTCTGGTTCCGTTCGATTCCGTTAAATACCAATTCCTCAGAGCAATTGGTACTTTGCGGAACGGAACGGAACGGAATAATAAATTAAAAAGTTTAAATCAGATTCAACTTGATTACTGTTTCTAATCCTCGTCGGCACGAGAGGTGGAAGGCCTCTTTTAAAAAATATAATTACCAATGGAAGGAGTAAGACTTTTTGTCTAAGCTGCCTTTATTTTAAATTCTTAATTATTTATCTGGTCGGGAATGCTATCTAAAACACTTATTTCTTCTGCAAAAAGGGGTGTCAGACACATTTTTTTTTATCATACTGCTTTTATTACATTATAAATGTCTGGTTCCGTTCGATTCCGTTAAATACCAATTCCTCAGAGCAATTGGTACTTTACGGAACGGAACGGAACGGAATAATAAATTAAAAAGTTTAAATCAGATTCAACTTGATCATTGTTTCTAATCCTCGTCGGAACGAAAGGTGGAAGGCCTCTTTTAAAAAATATAATTACCAATGGAAGAAGTAAGACTTTTTGTCTATCCGGCCTTTGTGTTAAATTCTTAATTATTTATCTGGTCGGGAATGCTATCTAAAACACTTATTTCTTCTGCAAAAAGGGGTGTCAGACACATTTTTTTTTATCATACTGCTTTTATTACATTATAAATGTCTGGTTCCGTTCGATTCCGTTAAATACCAATTCCCCAGAGCAATTGGTACTTTGCGGAACGGAACGGAACGGAATAATAAATTAAAAAGTTTAAATCAGATTCAACTTGATTACTGTTTCTAATCCTCGTCGGCACGAGAGGTGGAAGGCCTCTTTTAAAAAATATAATTACCAATGGAAGGAGTAAGACTTTTTGTCTAAGCTGCCTTTATTTTAAATTCTTAATTATTTATCTGGTCGGGAATGCTATCTAAAACACTTATTTCTTCTGCAAAAAGGGGTGTCAGACACATTTTTTTTTATCATACTGCTTTTATTACATTTTAAATGTCTGGTTCCGTTCGATTCCGTTAAATACCAATTCCACAGAGCAATTGGTACTTTGCGGAACGGAACGGAACGGAATAATAAATTAAAAAGTTTAAATCAGATTCAACTTGATTACTGTTTCTAATCCTCGTCGGCACGAGAGGTGGAAGGCCTCTTTTAAAAAATATAATTACCAATGGAAGGAGTAAGACTTTTTGTCTAAGCTGCCTTTATTTTAAATTCTTAATTATTTATCTGGTCGGGAATGCTATCTAAAACACTTATTTCTTCTGCAAAAAGGGGTGTCAGACACATTTTTTTTTATCATACTGCTTTTATTACATTTTAAATGTCTGGTTCCGTTCGATTCCGTTAAATACCAATTCCACAGAGCAATTGGTACTTTACGGAACGGAACGGAACGGAATAATAAATTAAAAAGTTTAAATCAGATTCAACTTGATCATTGTTTCTAATCCTCGTCGGAACGAAAGGTGGAAGGCCTCTTTTAAAAAATATAATTACCAATGGAAGAAGTAAGACTTTTTGTCTATCCGGCCTTTGTGTTAAATTCTTAATTATTTATCTGGTCGGGAATGCTATCTAAAACACTTATTTCTTCTGCAAAAAGGGGTGTCAGACACATTTTTTTTTATCATACTGCTTTTATTACATTATAAATGTCTGGTTCCGTTCGATTCCGTTAAATACCAATTCCCCAGAGCAATTGGTACTTTGCGGAACGGAACGGAACGGAATAATAAATTAAAAAGTTTAAATCAGATTCAACTTGATTACTGTTTCTAATCCTCGTCGGCACGAGAGGTGGAAGGCCTCTTTTAAAAAATATAATTACCAATGGAAGGAGTAAGACTTTTTGTCTAAGCTGCCTTTATTTTAAATTCTTAATTATTTATCTGGTCGGGAATGCTATCTAAAACACTTATTTCTTCTGCAAAAAGGGGTGTCAGACACATTTTTTTTTATCATACTGCTTTTATTACATTTTAAATGTCTGGTTCCGTTCGATTCCGTTAAATACCAATTCCACAGAGCAATTGGTACTTTGCGGAACGGAACGGAACGGAATAATAAATTAAAAAGTTTAAATCAGATTCAACTTGATTATTGTTTCTAATTCTCGTCGGCACGAGAGGTGGAAGGCCTCTTTTAAAAAATATAATTACCAATGGAAGGAGTAAGATTTTTTGTTTTTGTCTAAGCTGCCTTTGTTTTAAATTCTTAATTATTTATCTGGTCGGGAATGCTATCTAAAACACCAATTTCTTCTGCAAAAAGGGGTGTCACACACATTTTTTTTTATCATACTACTTTTATTTCATTATAAATATCTGGTTCCGTTCGATTCCGTTAAATACCAATTCCCCAGAGCAATTGGTACTTTGCGGAACGGAACGGAACGGAATAATAAATTAAAAAGTTTAAATCAGATTCAACTTGATCACTGTTTCTAATCATCGTCGGAACGAAAGGTGGAAGGCCTCTTTTAAAAAATATAATTACCAATGGAAGAAGTAAGACTTTTTGTCTATCCGGCCTTTGTGTTAAATTTTTAATTATTTATCTGGTCGGGAATGCTATCTAAAACACTTATTTCTTCTGCAAAAAGGGGTGTCAGACACATTTTTTTTTATCATACTGCTTTTATTACATTATAAATGTCTGGTTCCGTTCGATTCCGTTAAATACCAATTCCTCAGAGCAATTGGTACTTTGCGGAACGGAACGGAACGGAATAATAAATTAAAAAGTTTAAATCAGATTCAACTTGATTACTGTTTCTAATCCTCGTCGGCACGAGAGGTGGAAGGCCTCTTTTAAAAAATATAATTACCATTGGAAGGAGTAAGACTTTTTGTCTAAGCTGCCTTTGTTTTAAATTCTTAATTATTTATCTGGTCGGGAATGCTATCTAAAACACTTATTTCTCGTGCAAAAAGGGGTGTCAGACACATTTTTTTTTTTTATATCATACTGCTTTTATTACATTATAAATGTCTGGTTCCGTTCGATTCCGTTAAATACCAATTCATCAGAGCAATTGGTACTTTGCGGAACGGAACGGAACGGAATAATAAATTTAAAAAGTTAAAATCAGAACCAATGTTTCTAATCATCGTCGGAAAGGACGACGTGAGGTCAGTCTAGATATCATAATGCACGACTTGCAAATGCGTTAATTTCATGATAATTTATCAGGACAATCCGACATATTCATTTACAGAATAGTTCCCGATGTTATACATTATTGCACATTTCACCTGTGAAGATGAGATTATAGTACATTTGTGTTATTTGTATATGGAAAACCGTAAAACACAGAAATTTTAAAGTTTGTTTTGTTTTAAAGATTTTTGGAAATTTTGATAAATGCCCCCTTTGGATACCTTAAATGAAATTCTGTTCCGTTCCGTTCCGTTCCGTTCCGTTCCGTAAAGTACCAATAGCCTGTTAATGTTATAGCATATTTGATAGTTGATTGAAGGCTGTAGCAAATAATTAAGATAAAAACTGTGTAATATTGTTTACTGAACAATTCATGAATTTACTGATAAAACATCTTTATGCTCACATTTATCTTACTTTTCCTTGCTGAAAACACATATAATACACCATTGTTGTCCAACTGGTCTCTGGTTGTTGTCCTTAGACTGTCTCATGAGAGAATAGATCTTCTTGTTAGACTGAGACAAGAGACTATTCGATTGTCAGATAGATAATATTCATTTGTGGAATAGTCTGATGGTACTGTCCTGGAAGTTTCCACTTCTTGAGTGTTAGTTTATATGAGATTCCAGGTTATAGAGGTGCTGCCTCTATTTTACAGTGTAATGCTGTTCTATAAACTACACGATAGAAAGTGCGTTTAGATACACAGACTATTACGTATTTGAATATTCGTTACCCCTTTTGTTCTCGCTATTTGAGTTTCTTGTTAAATATAAAGTAAAGTTAATGTGTCAGAAGTGTTTTAACCCTGTTGGTCTAGTACACATCCGTGTTTAAACCATTCTCTGTTTTAGACTAGTTATTCTAGTCTATTGAGGTTTCCTGTGTACCTGAAACACAGGTGGTGGCAGCAAAGTAAAAGACACCCGTTTGGCCAGTTATTACATTGGTGGCAGCGGTGGGATACTCAACAGTTACACGAGTATCCAGTGATACGAACCCATACCTAGAAATAGTAATACGAATAAACAGAGATGGTGAAAACAAGATCAATCAGAGACCACAGTGGTGAAGACACCTATGACACAGAGATAAATACTGAGTACAGTGAAGATTTTGAGTCATCTGATGAGTGTCCAGCAGATACCACAGTCGTTCAAAGACCAACCACGAGCCAGAGTGCTCCTATGCTGAATTTGAGAAAGAAAACGAGAACAGCTAGAAATCTGAGGTTACAGTCCACAACACTTAGAGAAGCTATGCCATCCTCCCCTACCCCACATGGTGTACCAGAGAGCCCAGACAGATCCAAAAGAACTAAAAGTATGGATCTCCTGGAAGGTGTCACCAGCGTCATGAGAAGTATGATGACAGAAATTGTGCAGGTCATGAGAAACATGACGGAAACAATAATTTCGAGTTTGCAGGGCCAAGCAAGTTCCCCAGTAAGGCAACTGACAAGGAAGAGCCACAGAGGCAGGTCCTCTTTCCCATCAGCTATAAAATCCCCAAGAAGAAGAATTCGAAACGGTCATATAAGCACCTCCAGTAGTAGTTCTAGTGACAGTGACTCCAGCAGTGATGAAGATAGGAGCCCCAGGGTCTCCAAAAGTAAACAACAGAATAGTAACAGACTACCCATTTTTACGGGAAAAGAAAAGTGGAAGGTTTGGTTCAACAGGTTTGAAGCTGTTGCCCACCTGTTCGGCTGGTCAAAGAAAGAGAAGTTGGCTGAATTATTACCTAGATTGCAGGGGACAGCCGGTGACTTTGTCTATGACCAGTTGTCTAGCAAAGTTACCCAATCTTACAGAAGACTGGTTAAAGAATTAGAAAATAGATTTGGAGAGATAGATACGACTAAAATTTACATTTCTAGGTTCTATGGTAGACGACAGCATAATGATGAGTCAGTACAGAATTTTGCTGCTGAATTGAAAATGCTTTATGACAAAGGTTACCCCCACAGAGACAAAAGGACCAGACAAGAAGACTTACTAAGAACTTTCCTTTTAGGGCTTCAAGATGAGAGTGCTAGGATACATGTTGAACTGAATAAAGAGCCCAGCTCCATAGAAGAAGCTGTGTATTTTACTGTACACTACCAAGAAACTTGTCGCTACCCTAACGAAGACTTTAATTTCTCCAAAGGTTTCAACCAGGTTAACCGAAAGCCCATTCGTCAGATCCAGCAGCAAGATTTTGTACAGAGGCAATTTGATTCCAGGCCTCTGAAAGACAAGAGATGTTATAATTGTGATCAAGTTGGTCATTTTGCCAGGCAATGTCCCCTGCCCAGGAGATTTAGGAATGACCCTGACCAAAATGGAAACAACAGAACTGTATCTTTTAACCAGAATGTACCTGCGCCTTTTCGGCCAAGTACAAGAAATAATGATTTTGGAACTGATACCAGTTTGAATCTGAATGCCCCTGATTTTGAGAATGGTCCAGATCCTTTAAACTGAAGACGGTCAATTCTATGTGCCGAGAGGAGACCCATGATGAACATGAAAATGGCCAGAATATTTATTTTGTTGATGTTAATGAATCAAGTGAGATTTCTTTTGTTGATGAAGGACTCAAGAAACCCCAAATTAAAATGTATGATAATCATAATGTATTGACGCATCAAGTTGAGAATTGTATGGCAGAGACCCAGCCTGAAATGGCCCATATTGAAGTATTGGACCATATCCGTAGTATTAAAGTTGAGAAATGTATGGCAGAGACCCAGCCTGAAATGGACCATATCCGTAGTATTAAAGTTGAGAAATGTATGGCAGAGACCCAGCCTGAAATGGACCATATAAAAGTATTGGACCATATCCGTAGTATTAAAGTTGAGAAATGTATGGCAGAGACCCAGCCTGAAATGGCCCATATAAAAGTATTGGACCATACCCCTAGTAACATATCACATGATTTTGTGGAGGATAAACAGTTTATTTTGGTGGATTTAGGGCCACCAATAGAGTTAAAAAGTACAGTTGAGATTGTTAATACAGCAGAACCAAGTATTGAGATCCAAGAGGAGATAATTTTGCCTCTAGACCTTGAAGATGATAATATATTTGAAATTTTTGAAGATTCTGAAATGCAGAGTTTATTCAGAACAGAAGAACCTATATGTAAGCCAGTTTTTAAGATTGAAAAGAAGTCCAGACAGGATGGAATTTATATAGATGGGATAATAAATAATGTAACCACTATTTTTACTGTGGATACTGGAGCTGCCAGAACCGTTATATCTGAAGAGTTATATCTAAGAATACCTGAAGAAGTCAGGCCACCTTTGGTACAGTCGCACTCGCTTTTTGGAGCTGATGAAAACCCACTCAGGGAGTTGGGAACAGCTGATTTTGGAGTGAGACTTGGAAATTTCAGTTTTAATATGGAGCTAGTGGTAGCACATATTACGGATAGCGTTTTGCTAGGATTAGATATCCTTTTGATGGGCAAAAAGGGTCCTGCTGAAATAAGGTTGGCCGATCAAATTTTATATTGGAATGAACAGTATATTCCATTTGAATTTGCTGGTGAATTTAGTAGAGTTAGAAAGGTTGTAGCAGCTGACAGTACAGTTGTACCAGGATACAGTGAGCTTATCTTGTCAGCATATATAGAGAAAACAGATTTAGACGGTTGGTTGTCTCATCAAGAATTTTTGATAGAACCTTCTGCTGATTTTATGGAGAAATCATCCCTAATAATTACTACCTGTTTAGTTGATCTTGCTGGTAGTGTGATGAGTAAAATTACACTGGTAAACCCTTTTATGAAGGAGGTCACCATACATCGAAACACGCTTATTGGTACTGCACGTTTAATGGAATTTGAAGTTATACATTTGGTGAATGTCAAAGATAACTCTAAGTATGAAACTTCCACAAACTTGAGTGTTCGATGGTTATCTTCACTAGATCAGCATAAAGATACCATGTCTGTTGCTAAGATTCCAGCATTTAGTGAATCAGTAACTAGGGCAAGGCCTGAGCCTGAACCTCCTCCATTGCAGATTAGCCTTTTAGTTCTGCTGGCAGCTTTAACATGTTTAACATGACATCATATTTCCACATTTAATATCCTATTTACGACTATTCACCTCCGACATTGTCCGCTGTATCTTCCATTTACTACTAGATTTTGTGTTGCTGGCTCTTTCTGATGATAACTTGATTTGATACTTCAATTACTTGGAGTTAGTTGGACAGTATCTCAACATAAACCTCATGCTGACCTATTTTTCCAGTCAATACCTATAGACGTCCCTGTTTCCCGCTGATGTAGAATTCCTTCCCCAGGAGAACTGTATCGTTGTACAGAAAAGCGAAGCCCAGCATACGAAGACCACTACAGAAGAAGACAAAAAGATAGATTATATTTTTGTTTTAATTGTATTGATTGTTATATATATTTTTATGTATTTTAAATTTCAATTACTGCAGTAATTGTTTTGGTACTGTAATACTGAGATTGTCCAGTATTAATAGTTGCCATTTTTAGTGCTAGCAAAAATCTAACACTAATTAGTCGGTATTTTAAGTGTTTTGTAGGATTAGACATTATGAAAATGTAAATCCTGAGATGGGTAAATTTTTGAATTAATATTGATATCGTAATAGATGTTGATAGTGACAAGAAGGTGAAGCTATATTTTAACAAGTTGTATCTTGTAATTTTTATTGTACTTTGCCAAAGTACTCTTCTAGAGATTAAATGTATATGTGTGTAAATGCTGTTGCTTACAAGTAACTTGTTTATTGTTAAATAATTCTAGTCAAGGTTGAAGTTTTAAAGTTTAAAGTTTGTTATTGTTGAAATTATATTTTCTTTATAGTATAAGCATAATAATTCACGATAGTTTTGTGTTTTCGTGAGGACACTGAAAACTAAAGTGGGGAGCCAATGTAATGACTTGGCCAAGCGAAATTCCTTGGAAAACATGTGTATTTTCATGTCGAGCACCTGTTATCGGCTATGATTCAATGTTTGGCTATTTCAAAGTTTGACACCGGTTCTCACCTTTTTAATTCAATTCATTATGTTTTCAGTGTTCTATGTAATCCGTTTTCCAAGTGTAAAACCATTTTTATTGTTGTATAAACGAGATAACTTTTGTACTTAAACTTTCACTTTCACTTCAGTCGCCATTTCCGGCACAATGATTTTAGTGTATTGATTATGCAAATGAGGTGACCTGTGTGTAACCTCAGTGAACTTTATGTACCACTAGCGTAAAACAGTGTATGAATACTATAGTGGCCGTAGATTGATTATTCCAGGATTATTGTATTAAAACGATATTGTTTGTGATTGTAAATGATACTAAGATGATTTTTATGTTTCGTAAACATGTTGTTTACGTTTTTATGTACTTAATTCTAGCTATCGGGGATTATTTTCGTTCTTGTCAGGCCCGTTCACAGTTCCCCGTTCGTTTCCCCGTTAAGAACCGTTCGTTACCCCGATAGCTTCGTCGGGTATATAAAGCTTGCACCTGTTTGTCAGGGGCTCTTCCTACTTTGTCAGACCTACAGTGATGTTGCCAGATTTTCGGTCAGTTGATACAGTCGATAGCTGAAGTTTATCTTATTTCTATCATGATTTTCATGTAGTTTAAGTAGTTTTACTGCAGTTTAGAACGTTTTGGACTTGTTCTGTTCATTATAAGTCTTTGTATTCTAAGACTTAGATCAGAATCAAAAATGGATTTAATATAATTGTACATGTACATATAAATAGCTGGTCTATTTATTCAGGCTAGATTTGCTAACCTGTTTCTTTTAGTTAATCGGAATAAAGTTACATGCCTTCCCCATTCCCCTTTCCCCTCCCATTTTGTTAAGGACATTTTGTTAAGTATCCTGTTTGCTGAGATTTTCCAGTATTCAGAGAGAATATTTGTTAATTCTGAATATTTGTTAGGTTAGGAATTGTAAGAAGCTAGAATAGTTAAACTGCTTTGTAAATAATCTCAATCTCAGCGATTGAAGTTGTCTTCCTGTGCTTACTCCAGGAGGCTGAAGTCATAGTATTAAATATAACAAGTTAAGGTTATTTTTAATGTATAATTTATTAGAAGATGGCATAGATATAATATATATATGTTAATGTTATAGCATATTTGATAGTTGATTGAAGGCTGTAGCAAATAATTAAGATAAAAACTGTGTAATATTGTTTACTGAACAATTCATGAATTTACTGATAAAACATCTTTATGCTCACATTTATCTTACTTTTCCTTGCTGAAAACACATATAATACGCCATTGTTGTCCAACTGGTCTCTGGTTGTTGTCCTTAGACTGTCTCATGAGAGAATAGATCTTCTTGTTAGACTGAGACAAGAGACTATTCGATTGTCAGATAGATAATATTCATTTGTGGAATAGTCTGATGGTACTGTCCTGGAAGTTTCCACTTCTTGAGTGTTAGTTTATATGCGATTCCAGGTTATAGAGGTGCTGCCTCTATTTTACAGTGTAATGCTGTTCTATAAACTACACGATAGAAAGTGCGTTTAGATACACAGACTATTACGTATTTGAATATTCGTTACCCCTTTTGTTCTCGCTATTTGAGTTTCTTGTTAAATATAAAGTAAAGTTAATGTGTCAGAAGTGTTTTAACATGCAGACTTTTTATACGTTCAGGTATTTCACATCCAATTTTTTATGGAAATATTCTTTATAAAGCACAAAGGTGTCAGTATTCACCTCATAAACTTACAAAACCTTTGAATAGACTTATTAAGAAGGGATATAATTACGATACTGTTGTCAAGTCATTAAAGATTGCATATTTTGGCGTTAATATTGAGTCACTGATGAGGTCTTTGCGTCGGAACTAAACACATTTATTCTAAAAACAGTTGTTGGCATGACACGGGTTATGTTCTTCTCATATATGTTATGATGGTATGATACTAAACCCCTTACGGGAAGGATTGTGCCTGATGTTCATATGATGAAATCATAATCTTTCAGTCAGTTTAATTGAAGTCTGGAGCTGGCATGTCAGTTAACTGCTAGTAGTCTGTTGTTATTTATGTATTATTGTCATTTTGTTTATTTTCTTTGGTTACATCTTCTGACATCAGACTCGGACTTCTCTTGAACTGACTTTTAATGTGCGTATTGTTATGCTTTTACTTTTCTACACTGGTTAGAGGTATAGGGGGAGGGTTGAGATCTCACAAACATGTTTAACCCCGCCGCATTTTTGCGCCTGTCCCAAGTCAGGAGCCTCTGGCCTTTGTTAGTCTTGTATTATTTAAATTTTAGTTTCTTGTGTACAATTTGGAAATTAGTATGGCGTTCATTATCACTGAACTAGTATATATTTGTTTAGGGGCCAGCTGAAGGACGCCTCCAGGTGCGGGAATTTCTCGCTACATTGAAGACCTGTTGGTGACCTTCTGCTGTTGTGTTTTTTTATTTTGGTCGGGTTGTTGTCTCTTTGACACATTCCCCATTTCCATTCTCAATTTTAACCCTGTTGGTCTAGTACACATCCGTGTTTAAACCATTCTCTGTTTTAGACTAGTTATTCTAGTCTATTGAGGTTTCCTGTGTACCTGAAACACAGGTGGTGGCAGCAAAGTAAAAGACACCCGTTTGGCCAGTTATTACAATAGAACCATCTCCATACAACAACCTATTATACACCAACTTTGAAGAATCATGATTAAAAACGAAGAAAAAGATCAGCTAGTAATACCAACTTCAAAAATACAAGCCGTGCTAAAGACATAACATAACAACATGGCTCATCAAGGACGAGACAGAACTACATCACTTATAAAAGAAAGATTCTTTTGGTGAGGCATGACAAAAGACATAGAACAATGGATACAAAAATGCCCAAGATGCATATGGAGAAAGACACTAACAAATGAAAGAGCACCACATTTGTCACTCAAACGCACAACAACAGACTAGTCAGCCTATGAAAACTGTTTGCATGGATTTCTTGAAATTAGAAATTTCTATGGGAGGATATCACTATGTTCTTATGATAACAGATCATTTCACGAGATATACAGTCGATCCCTACTAAGAATACAACTACAAGAACCACCGCAGAGGCATTTTTCGAAACTTTGTTGTACACTACGGCCTGCCTCATCGAATACATTCTGACCAAGGTGCTAATTTTGAAAGCCGTCTGATAAAGGAGCTCTGTGAAATCACTGGAATTAGAAAATTAAGGACAACACCGTACCATCCACAAGGTAATGGCCAGTGTGAAAGATTTAACAGAACGCTTATCAACATTCATGGAACACTCCATAAAGATCAAAAGAGGGATTGTAAATCATACCTTGCTCCTATAACACATGCATACAACTACACAAAGCACGACATCACAGGATATCCACCGTTTGAATTGATGTTTGGACGATAACTAAAGTTAGGTTTGGACTTACAGATGATAAAGAAGTGAAAAGTGCAACAAAGTATATACACGATATAAAAGAAAAGCTGAAGAAAGCATACCAACTAGCGTCAACATCTGCAGAAGGATTGCACAAAAAAACAGAAGAAAGGATATGACGAGAGAGTGAAAGGTGTTATAGTCCATAACGTGATAGAGTACTAGTCAAGACATCAGCATTCGAGGGAACCAATAAACTCGAAGATAAATGGGAAGAAGATAATTATGTAGTTTTAGAATATCAAACATTGAAATACCAGTTTTTGTAGTCAGAAAGGAAAATGGATGTGGAAGAAAAAGAACACTTCATAGGAATAACGTATTACCTATTGGAAGCATAGATGTTTTGGAAGAGGAGGTAAGGCCAGTACCAGAACCAAGAAAACCTGTTCCAAAGCCAAGACTCAGGCGTACACATCCACAACAAGAAACTATCACGGACAGTGAGGATGAATCATTTGTGGTAATGTGGAATGTACCAGAAAGCGAAAAGGAGACAGATGTCATCGTACAATCAGACAATGAACTTGATTCTGTACTGGATGAAATTGACATTCCCGTACCAGTGAATCGGATTTTGATTCAGTAGAGGACGCTCACCATTCTGATGATGAATTACAGATCCAAGATCAAAATGAAGAAAACGACGAAAAAAGTAGTTTTGTCAAAGATGCTCCAGTAGAGGAATCAGAAACAGAAGATGAAAAAGATGAAACAAGCGACAATGTAGTGAGACGATCCACTAGAATAAAAACATCGACAGAAACTACTAAGTACAAAGATGTTGTGGCAAAGAGTGCCCAGAAAACAAATTGGATTTATCTCAAGTCAGCTGCGGCTTCAGGAAATTTCTCCAAGTACGGCGATGATGCTTCGAAGGACATGCTACAGTTAATTACAAAGTCAGATGATTGAGGATATTGAAGTGATTTTGTTTTAGACGAGGACGTGTTTTTTCCTTCAGACCGGGGGAAGACATTTGACATAGATGTTTTCAAACATTTGATGTCATTTCGGGGCCTTTAATAGCTGACATGCGGTATGGGCTTTGCTTGCTCATTGTTGAAGGCCAAACGTTGACCTATAGTTTCTTGTTCATTTTGGTCTCTTTTGGAGAGGTGTCTCATTGGCAATCATACCACATCTTCTTGTTTATACTTTCCTCTTTGAAGGGATCTAAAAACTTTATGAAAGCAACTGAACAATAAATTATGAGTCATGTAATCTCCATCTCAAACAATCCATCTACACTCTTCTTTAATATATACCTTAATCAGAATATAATTAAAAGATAATAGCAACAGAGGTGATGATTGTTTAAAACAGCTTGTGGTATATGATAGAAACTGAAAAAAAAATTACAAGAAAGATAGCATGTAACATCTTTTATTCACAGTATGAAGAACAAAGAAATATTCATCATAATACATTTGTACAAAAATACCTTTGTATAATACAAAAGTATGAATCAATCACACATCATCGAATTTAAATGCCTAGACTAGATTTCAGATATCAATCTGACTTTTAGGGTTACACATATTTCCATTGTTTACTTACCAAAAATCATTTCAGATATTGAAAAAAAAAATGGAATATTCAATTTCATGATAAACATAATTTGAAATACGACATACAGACTTAAGTTGAATTTAATCAATTCTACAATGAGAAATCTCAATTTTGAAATTCTGGTTAAAGTCAGGGAAAATAATTTAGTCATCCTCTTGCATTTTTTACATAAAACATTGATAGTTAAATAATCAGGTTACTTATTGGTGAAGTGCAATTCAACAATCACTGCAAGAACAACAAAATTAAGGACTGACTATTGAAACAGCACATAGTATGTGATGGCAAGTCTGGGAAATAACAATTCTTGGAATGTAAGTTACTGTCCCTCAGAAATGCAATGATTAAAAGGAACTGTGAGATTTGTACCAATGAGACAGAAAAACAATATAAATATAAAAACCAAGAGACATTTAGAGGTTCATATTTGATCTACAATAATCAATAAGTGTCTATACAAAATGTCAATACAATCATCAATATATACCTCCAATCTATGAGGAGACAAGCACTACTATCCTGGAAGTGATTGACCCTATTGGAACTGCCAAACAAACAAGCAAATAAAAAAAAAACACCATATAAACATATAATATACATGTCATATGTTCTGATTTTGCTATTTCTAGTTATTTATGGTCCTCAAAACAGCATTCATCAGTGGGTATTTTGTTTAGCTTTGTCTAGTTATTTATGGTCCTCAGTACAGCATTCATCAGTGGGTATTTTGTTTAGCTTTGTCTAGTTATTTATGGTCCTCAGAACAGCATTCATCAGTGGGTATTTTGTTTAGGTTTGTCTAGTTATTTATGGTCCTCAGAACAGCATTCATCAGTGGGTATTTTGTTTAGGTTTGTCTAGTTATTTATGGTCTTCAAAACAGCATTCATCAGTGGGTATTTTGTTTAGCTTTGTCTAGTTATTTATGGTCCTCAGAACAGCATTCATCAGTGGGTATTTTGTTTAGGTTTGTCTAGTTATTTATGGTCCTCAGAACAGCATTCATCAGTGGGTATTTTGTTTAGCTTTGTCTAGTTATTTATGGTCCTCAGAACAGCATTCATCAGTGGGTATTTTGTTTAGCTTTGTCTAGTTATTTATGGTCCTCAGAACAGCATTCATCAGTGGGTATTTTGTTGAGCTTTGTCTAGTTATTTATGGTCCTCAAAACAGCATTCATCAGTGGGTATTTTGTTGAGCTTTGTCTAGTTATTTATGGTCCTCAGAACAGCATTCATCAGTGGGTATTTTGTTTAGGTTTGTCTAGTTATTTATGGTTCTCAGAACAGCATTCATCAGTGGGTATTTTGTTCAGCTTTGTCTAGTTATTTATGGTCCTCAAAACAGCATTCATCAGTGGGTATTTTGTTTAGGTTTGTCTAGTTAATTATGGTCCTCAGAACAGCATTCATCAGTGGGTATTTTGTTTAGGTTTGTCTAGTTATTTATGGTCCTCAGAACAGCATTCATCAGTGGGTATTTTGTTTAGGTTTGTCTAGTTATTTATGGTCCTCAGAACAGCATTCATCAGTGGGTATTTTGTTTAGGTTTGTCTAGTTATTTATGGTCCTCAGAACAGCATTCATCAGTGGGTATTTTATTGAGCTTTGTCTAGTTATTTATGGTCCTCAGAACAGCATTCATCAGTGGGTATTTTGTTGAGCTTTGTCTAGTTATTTATGGTCCTCAAAACAGCATTCATCAGTGGGTATTTTGTTTTCCCATCACATACTCCTTGATAATCATCAGATTTCATGTTCCATGTCATTAGACCTCCAAAACCATTTTCTTTAATCCATTTTGCCTAAATACATATACATATAATCAATGTTACAAATATGTATGCAATGCAGTATGTTTTTAATACTAAGCCCATAAATTAACTTTAGAAGAGTTATATGTTATAAATATCAATGAAATGTTTTGACTTTTTTTAAATTAATCCTAGAATTTTAAAGTGTTTGCAATATTATTAATGAATATCAATCATTATGATGATCCTTTCAGAAAATAATATCGAAAAAATTTGTCAAATTTTATTTTCAAAGATATTCAAAGATTTCCAAAGAAGTCGTATCATAATTTTGTTAACAATGTATAATATTGCTTCACCTTTATTGTAGTACTTTGAACATCATCATAACTGACCCACTGATCACCATAGTAAAGGTATGGAACTTTAGCAGCATTGTCAAATACACGAGTGGCATTCTTCTTCTTCAGGGCGTCACATGCCTAAAAATCAAGTATATTTCTATTGAAAAAATGTCTGCAAACTAACTTTTCATTCTTCTTGAACACATCCATGTTTGAATTGAATAAGCACTATATTTTTAGTATTTTAACTACTATTTGTATTTTCATCTAGTAAAAGTTGTTTGTTTATACCTGCCCTTTAGCAAGGGGGACAGGAGGCGGACTAAGGCAGAAAAAAAATATCCTAATTTTATTGCTATTTCACAACAATTTTTACTTAAACTCTGTCAAAGTAATAAATTTAATATGTGTATCCTAAACATTTTACATTATAAGCTTAATGGAAATTAGAGTGATATGTAATGAATGTTGCTTTTTCTAACCATTGACATCGGCAGAGAACCACAATTTTAACTTTTTTTGGCATGGGGTACAGCCATTGAGCAAAAACTTTCCAGTCTGCTCTGTCTCAAAGCCTTGATACAGCAATTATGGAGTGACTATGCAGGGTGGGATAGGAGAAGGTAGGGATAAATAAATACTTACACAGAGATAACCTGCCATATCACATTCCCCTCTACCAGTGGCTATAATATGGTACCCATGCATTGACGGTGAGATAGGAGTATAGATAGATATATAAATACTTACACAGAGATAATCTGCCATATCACATTCCCCTCTACCAGTGGCTATAGCATGGTACCCGTGCATTGATGGTGAGATAGGAGAATGGACGGATATATAAATACTTACACAGAGATAATCTGCCATATCACATTCCCCTCTACCAGTGGCTATAGCATGGTACCCGTGCATTGATGGTGAGATAGGAGAATAGATAGATATATAAATACTTACACAGAGATAACCTGCCATATCACATTCCCCTCTACCAGTGGCTATAGCATGGTACCCGTGCATTGATGGTGAGATAGGAGAATGGACGGATATATAAATACTTACACAGAGATAACCTGCCATATCACATTCCCCTCTACCAGTGGCTATAGCATGGTACCCGTGCATTGATGGTGAGATAGAAGAATGGACGGATATATAAATACTTACACAGAGATAACCTGCCATATCACATTCCCCTCTACCAGTGGCTATAGCATGGTACCCATGCATTGACGGTGAGATAAGAGAAAGGATAGATATATAAATACTTACACAGAGATAACCTGCCATATCACATTCCCCTCTACCAGTGGCTATAGCATGGTACCCGTGCATTGACGGTGAGATAAGAGAAAGGATAGATATATAAATACTTACACAGAGATAATCTGCCATATCACATTCCCCTCTACCAGTGGCTATAGCATGGTACCCATGCATTGACGGTGAGATAAGAGAAAGGATAGATATATAAATACTTACACAGAGATAACCTGCCATATCACATTCCCCTCTACCAGTGGCTATAGCATGGTACCCGTGCATTGAGGGTGAGATATGAGAATGGATAGATATATAAATACTTACACAGAGATAACCTGCCATATCACATTCCCCTCTACCAGTGGCTATAGCATGGTACCCGTGCATTGAGGGTGAGATATGAGAATGGATAGATATATAAATACTTACACAGAGATAACCTGCCATATCACATTCCCCTCTACCAGTGGCTATAGCATGGTACCCGTGCATTGAGGGTGAGATATGAGAATGGATAGATATATAAATACTTACACAGAGATAACCTGCCATATCACATTCCCCTCTACCAGTGGCTATAGCATGGTACCCATGCATTGACGATGAGATAAGAGAAAGGATAGATATATAAATACTTACACAGAGATAACCTGCCATATCACATTCCCCTCTACCAGTGGCTATAGCATGGTACCCGTGCATTGAGGGTGAGATATGAGAATGGATAGATATATAAATACTTACACAGAGATAACCTGCCATATCACATTCCCCTCTACCAGTGGCTATAGCATGGTACCCGTGCATTGAGGGTGAGATATGAGAATGGATAGATATATAAATACTTACACAGAGATAACCTGCCATATCACATTCCCCTCTACCAGTGGCTATAGCATGGTACCCGTGCATTGAGGGTGAGATATGAGAATGGATAGATATATAAATACTTACACAGAGATAACCTGCCATATCACATTCCCCTCTACCAGTGGCTATAGCATGGTACCCGTGCATTGAGGGTGAGATATGAGAATGGATAGATATATAAATACTTACACAGAGATAACCTGCCATATCACATTCCCCTCTACCAGTGGCTATAGCATGGTACCCATGCATTGATGAGGTCAACAGTTTGTATGCATGACAATAGAATGGAATGCCAACCATTAGTTTGTCTTTACCAACCCATGATCCCCAGTGAGTTGCTGACCATGCCTATAATTAACAAGATATATCATTTATACTAATGTTTACAACCAGTGAAGCACTCAAATAGTGCTGCATATTTAAATGCATATTTCTGGAATAGAAATCTAAAAGAGTACAATATGTGATCACATGTAAAAAATCAAATAAAACAAAATTGAGCATTCATAAAACATTCTTTAGCCTTGTATGAAAAATTGTATCTTGTATCTATAATTTTTTTTTTTTACAAAGACTAAATATTAACTACTTCATCTTAAAATATGTATGCAAATAAATTGCATTTTATAGAGAAATTATAGGTACTTGGGGGACAGGACAACAGTTGTTTTTAGCCCTCCCACTTTTTTCCAAAAATATGTTATTCATTTTATTTTTTATCAATTCAATATTTTTGTTTTGTGTTTTTCTGTATTTCATGAACATAAATATACTGCAAACAACTTGTATTTCCTTTTTCTTATCAATTCTAAGTTTACTATCCACACTGATCTTTAATATACCAGAAAAAACGTCTATTTTAGCAGGCATTTTTGTAGACCATATAGACATACAGGATATCTTTATAATGAAACTAAAGGAGTGCACTTACCAGATTATTTGTATTTTTAAAGGCAAATTTGTAGAACAGACAGACTGACAGACAGACATGACATGACATCCTTAAAATGCCACTAGATAATTGCACTTACCAGATTATTAGTATTGAAGGCATATTTATCATAGGCTTCAGGAAACAGTGGTGAGTTGTAAGCTGTCAATGGACTCAAGAGTCCCCATCCGTTGTAATCATATCCCATCATGTTGACAAAGTCTAAGGCCCTGTAGGGGAGAACTACAGTTAGATAAATACGTTTCTATTTTTGTTCATTCTTGGTAGTTTAAAGAGTTAGAAATTGTATTTCTAAGTTTTTGAAGTTTTGTTGTAGTTAACTGTATAGTGACTGTACATGTACAAATCATTCTTATTTTACAACTATGAAATCTGTGGTTTGCATGCATCTATAAAACTTATGTATTTTCTAGACAAAGACAAATTGGTTGAACTTTTCTATCTTTTTGCTAGTAGAAATTAACATTTTTTAATATACAAGAAATCTTACTTTTTTAAATAATCCATTTCATATATTTTTTCTGCCATTTCTTTTGTTGCAGCCACAGCTGCTGAGAGGAGAAGCCTTGTTCTATTTGTCTGCATGGCTTCCATTTCAAAAGATTTTCTCAATTCCTACAAAATAAATATGGTTTGTATCAATGAACAAATATTTCATTAGATATTTAGAACCGTACTTTTTGATACCATTGGTTTCATAATGGTTGATATTTATAAGCATTTACACAGCATATATTATACATACATGTATCGTATTATAAGACATATTTAAATCTGTGATTTCTGATGATTTAGTTTATCAAAAATATATAATATAATATTTACTGTAAGTACTATGCTGAAATTATGGATTTGTCCATGTGGTTTGTCTGTCATAGGCCAACCAGGAAACTCCCAATCTAAATCTAGGCCATCAAAATTATATTTCCTCAGTAATACAACAGCACTTTGGACAAATCTAAAAATAGATATACAAACATTATTGAAGACCTGGCAAGCCAGCTATAATGATTTTAAGAAATAATTGTCTTTTATATCAATCATTTAATCTGTAGTTTCATTGGATGCTTTTGATCTTTGACAAAAAAGAGATTACCTAAAAAAATAATAATGAACAAATCAGTTTTACTTACTGTGAAATGTTTTCCCTACTTTCCATAACTGGATCAAAGTGGCCACCATTTGATACCATAATTATCAACTTTGGATTCTGTTGTCTAATAACAGGAATGGCTCTCTGGAAAAGGGCTGCATGTGAAGGAGTTGCTGGCTGTATTTGGTTATTTCTATCTATAACGGTTGGAATAAATATAACATGTGAACACAGGCTTGAATTAAAGCCTTCTGGGATAGGATGTTTTGTTGTGGTATTGATTGTGTTACTCATAGGATAATAACACACTGTCTTAAATGTGGAGATTCTCTCTTCAGGTTGCTCAAATGTCCTCACTGTAAACAAACATAGATACAATTTAGGCAAGGTAGATGTTGTTTTTGCTATATTATTAATGCTCATTTTTTACTATTGGCATCATAAAATCTGAAATTATTTAGGAATAATTTTGAAATAATGTCTGTGTATGCACAAACAGGAGAAAATAGGGGATGGTAAGAAACTTCTATATGAAGGGGAGAGTCAGACAACACCATAGCCCACAAAGGTAAAACCAAAAACACACAACAATCAAAAAAATTAGAACATAAAAGCAAAAATTGGGTAACAGGGACCCCACTAGGTATTAAGAACTCTAAAAGGGTCAGCAATTTTTGCTCCCTGGCCCACTTTTACTGAAATCAAGAATTTTATAATTTTGTCTGTAGGGAGAGGTACACTGAGGTCTGAGGCTCAGTTAGGTGACAGGACAAAGAGGATGTAATCTACCCTGTATACCCTCAATTTAATGTTGTCATTAATTCTAATTCACAATAACTAACTTACCATATGTATTCACATTTGCTTTAACACCAAGAGAACATACAACTAGAAGTAAACAATACAGCAGATCCATGCTTCTTTATAAATCTTTTGGCGCTCCTCCTTTTAAAAGCAAAAGTACGAAAATTAACAAAAAATATCCAGTGTATCATATATACATGATATAAAGTCAGATTCTAACAAAGTTGCCAAAAATGAAGAAATAAGTAACAGTTATTTTAATGTTACTGTTAGAACTTCTAAGAAGTGTTAGTTAAAATATACACATGATCTTTATATACATGAACAGATCATTTCATTAACTAATAAACCATATCCCCTCCCCTCCTTTTCAGTATAAAATTGTCCAAAACCTTTTCACCAGTATACATTCGATTACCAGAATCTATACCTGGCCCCTTCAAAAATCTTAGAGATCCACCCCTGATCAAGGTGTCTTTTGAATGGCGCTTACATTACAATGTTATTATTCATTATAATATATAAAAAAAAAGTCAAACTAAAAACTAAACTTGATTGTTTAAAACTTTTATCTTAATCATAAAATAGAAATGTCGACTTTTTGTTAAGGATATCCAGCAGGGTTTGGACAAAGAGAAATAACTCCATCATTCTCATATTTCAGATTTGACTATAATTTAGTAATGAATCCAGATTTCCTGTATTAGTTTAGATATGATATATGTATGTTACAGTGAATTTGTAAATCAGGGATTTTGTAAAACCACTGAAAATATTGCTAGGGATTTTGTAAAATATCCGATTAAAAATTGAAACTTGTTCTTTGAAATGCATTTTATAAATACAAATAAACAAATGATTTTGAAATATATTTAATAAAATTGAGAAAGAAAATGGTGAATGTGTCAAAGGGACAACAACCCGACCACAGAGCAGTCAACAGCCTATTAAGACTACAATTTACTTGTTATTGCATAAGTTTGGGTGAAATCTGTTACACAATTGTCCTACTTTTGGATAGGACACATATTTTGTACACATCTACATGATTTATTCTTTCATAAACATCACAAATGGAAGGCAGTTTAACTGCTTGTTGAAAAGGTAAGAAATTGTCAATAGATACAGCTGACATTCAAAAACAAAGCATCAGTGGGTTCAAGCTAGTTTTTAGTGTATGACCCTTACAAAATGTCATGTCTGCTAACAAGACTACATGTTGTTCATGTCTTCAAGACATTCATAATATTTGATATCTTTAGCTGACAAATAATGTTTTTTACTATTTTTGTTCACATTTCCTTATTGTAGAACTTTATACCTACATTAAACATATATCACTTTAATTAGATTTAAATCTTAAGAGTGGTGAAAGTATAGAAACTTAATTAGGTTTTATCACTTTGTGATAGACATGATAGAATACATGTATAAGACAGTATCTGAGATATGACCAAAGTAAGAACCTATAAGTCTCTAACATAAGAAGACATGAGCATGTCGTCTACCTTGTAAACATCTCATTATGGTCATTGACTAACTACACAACTTTATTATATTAAGGTCCGACTAGACTTGAAAAAATTTCAAGTTTTACAGGTTTGTATGTACTTAAAATAATAATGACAGAAAAACACATCCATTGTGTAAACACATTACAAATGATCTCGTGATCAGGAAACTCAAAAATAAAATGACATTTAAATGTGTATTCGTCTGTATTATAAATATTAAGATACAGATCGTTGCAGAACTGATCCAATACATGTATTGTTTGATGTAGATATTATAATAGAAATAAAAAGACACCTTTACTTACAGAGAACAAAGTGAAACTACCAAAATAGACAGGTCTATTTTCGTTTTCTTATTTTTACAATAAACAAAGTAGGATACGGATTAACATTTCCGTACGTAACATTATAATATCGGATGCAGACGAATATGTCTCAAGCAATAATTGTATATTATGATCTATTATCCACTAATATGATTTTGGGCTTAACTCTTTATTTCTAATTTTGAACACAATTAGTTTATGAAAAAGGTAAATCGAACGGCAAAACAAACCTGCAATTCTCATTTCAAATATCATATTTGTATAGGTTACTGCAGTAAAGGTGGCACGGTAGTATTTCCTGGCCCATAAGGGATAATGATAGCCTTTTTAGAATTTTCACCACTTTCTAACACTGCAAAAAATTATACATTCACAGTTAAATGAAGTACTTTCATTTTACCATTTCGAAATGAATTGGAATATGTATCATGACCGTTTACTTTTTTTGCTATCTTTAAAATCCTAAGGCCACTAGTACTTTTAGGTCTTTTATGGTGCAGTGAATGCAAAATTAAAAAAAAATCTCAAAAATTCATTTTCATCTGTATGTAAAATTATTTCATATTTTTCTACACCTGATTCATGATCATTCATCACTCAGTTTGGGAAAGTATGTTCAGTTGATACCTAAGTAGGGTACACAAAAGACATTGTCAAGAATCAGTCCGGTCGACATTGCGCATGCGTGAATTCAGATACCCTACATGGATACAATCGTTATATAGAAGTTGTATGGAAAATAATCTTTAACAGACGATATTCGGTTTTCTTCTCAGTTCTTTTCTTCACTGTTGAGATCACCATAATCCTTAATGTGTCTTCTTTTTAATGATATAAATTATTTTAAATTAATGTTTAAACTTAATGCAACAAATTTAGATTTTTCATAAAGGGATGTCAAATGGCTTACAATTGCCGTTATTCTTGCAGAAAATGTCATTTTTAGGAAAAGTGGTCAGTTTTGAAAAAATAAATAAAATACTTTTACTGATGACATTCCTTACCTGTTGAGACCAAGAGAAAGATGAAAAGTTATAGTTTAATGTGGTGTAGTTTATTTTTAAATTGGTCATTGTCTACTTGCACCAAATTTGATTTAAAAGTAGGCGATTTTAAGTTTTTATTCTATCAACTTTTATTTGACAACAGGATACATTGTTTGTGTAAACAGATAGCAGCCTGTTACACAATCTTATTTATACAGTCACGCTGAGACATAATAATTCATGTGATATAGTTTAAACGACGTTTTGTATTAACTATGTTTAGGGCTGAAGGAATTACAAAACACTAAATAATATGAAATTCACGTTTTTATAATTGAAGTTATTTATAATCAAAGTTTTTGTTTGTGTCTGTTTTCACGTGCTTATAACCGATATTAAATAAAGTATGAGGATGCAATCGTAATCTAAACGAATTGTTTTAATTATCAATACACAATCACTTTTTTTTTTTAATTAATGGGATTAAATGCGTTTGGAAATTTAAAAGACATTTTCGGATTTTAATATTTGTATATATATAAGGAAGTGGTGAGGTTGGCTTTTTAAACGTTAACTATAAATATTTTAGACTTTTTTTTTTGTTTATTTTGTATTGATATTCACTTAAAAAATCATCAGGATCGTAAAATTTACAATTTAATTCAATTAGATCATTGTAAATGAAATTATCATCTTAATGCATGTATGATTTATTTTGAAAAGTTGTCCTCCATGATATATACTCTATTATTAATGTACATAATTATTTCATATACATATATAAAATGTTTTTGTTTGACAAAAATCTGTTTCGTCCTTTGTTCTGATTATTTTTTACGTCTCTATTGAGATATTAATTATGTAATTTTAACGGGATGACCTACTCTCCACCCACGAAATTCACAGGCTACTGCTATATAGGGTTCTGTAAACTTTAATTGAATAATTTGGCTGTCATAATGTATGAAACACTTTCTTTTCCTTCATAAATGATTTAAAGAGAGCCATAGATATTCATAGATATATGTATATCTACTTATTTATATCTCTGGTTTAACTTAGAAGTTAATACGATAATTTACAAAATAAGACGAGGTGGTATGAATGGCAATGAGAATGGAAACGAAAAATGTGTAAAAAAGATAGTCAACAATCCGACCAAAGAGCAAAAAATAGCCCAAATCCACAAATTGGTCTTAAATGCAACACAAGAATATTCCGCGTGCGCTAGTTTGCCCCTATACACAAAGTTAACTATATTTCATCAAAAAGAACGCCACATGTAACTCCGTAACATAAATGAACCAAAGTTTTTAAAAAAAACCTTGCACGCACGCACACAAGACTAACAAAGGCCAGATGTTCCTTACTTGGGACAAGCACAAAAATGCGGTGGGTGAAACGTGCTATATAACAGATCTCATGTTAAATGTCGAAACAATGAAAATAGGGGGAAACCCAATTAAACGAACAGGTATATGCTTAATCAATAACACCAAGAAAATAAATATTTCAGACAGCAACTTCAAGAAACGACAACCACATATATAGTTAAAAGTAATTTGTTCCTGGCTTTATAAAACGGAACTAGAAACCGTGATATTCAGCGGGGTTAAAATGTTTGTGAGTGCTCAAATATATCTGTGGTATGAAAGCACAACACACGACAAAACTGTTGAAATTAGTAGAAAAGGCTTCCATGTCAGATTGGTACGAAACTTATCTACAGAATACAAAAGATCTATAAAGTACCGATTTGAAGATAAATTATCCACCAGTACACATCCAAAAAAATATTTAAAAAAAACCAAAGAGATGTGGTATGATTGCCAATAAGACAACTTTCCTCCAAAGTTCAAATGAAGTGGACGTATTTAATTATTATAGGCAACCGTACGGCCTTCAGCAATGAGAAACACATACCATTTAATCGGCTATAAAAGGACCCAACATGAAAAAATATAAAATTATTCAATTGAGAAGACTACATTCATAACAAAACAGTTTACGAAAAAAAAATATGACCGACATTAACCAACAACACTTTATTTTACTCGAGGAATTGTGTTGTTATCCGCACTCAAAGTATACTGTTAAATTTAATAATTTTGAACTGTCGATGAATGTTTGAAATTAAATAAAATGAAAAACATTTCGAATTCTTGAGGTACCAGGTATATAGGAAGCTGTGGTATGAGTGCCAATGAGACAACTCTCCATCCAAGTCACAATTTGTATAAATAAACCTTTATAGGTCAAGGTACGGTGTTCAACACGGAGCGTAGTCTCACACCGAACAGCAAGCTATAAAGGGCCACAAAAATTACTAGTGAAAAACCAACGGTCTAATGTATATAAAAAAATAGAAACACTTGTGAATCACATAAACAAACGACAACTACTGGACATCAGATTATATGAATAAAAAAAGAATCGCAAGACAACAGCCTTTCAGCCAATTACATGTGAAATAGTTGTACTAAAATTTCAATTACATTTCAATCAGTTTGATACTCAATTCATTTTAAAAAATAATATCTATTTTTATTTATATGCATCTTACATTTACCAATTGAGATCAAACATCGTGAGACGTTTTAAATAGGACTTATAATCTTCTTTAGTAGTCCCGGGTTTCAACATAGATCGAAGATCTCTCCGGCCTTCAATCAATTTAACAAACTGCAACAAAATACAGAAAACATGATTCGAAATTATCTTATAGATAACATCTGGTATTGGTTTTCACTGAAATTATCTTTACAAAACAGCGGGTGTTCGACCCCTCAATTGTGCGTCTTATCGCACATGTCAAATTATCAAGTAACCTCATGTGGAGCGAGGATGGGTTATCGTCCTTGTCGATACAATTAATTGTTATCAAATTGAGTTATCTCCCTTAAACCGGACAGATTCTTGGCAATGAGCAACCTAAATTCTGGAAATCAAATACTACCGTGCCACCTAAACCGCTTACTTGTATAACAATCGCATCAAATTCGACTCCAATATATTCATAATGATGCGTGAACAAAACACAGTGGCGGACCCTGAGGGGGGTTCCGGGGTTGGAACCCCCCTTTTATCCTGGGTTTGGACCCCCCTTTTTAAAATGGCTGGATCCGACCCTGAAACAGACATAATAGGTAAAAAAGTTTTTAAAAAATATGGGCACAGCAGTCGTCACTGAGTTGCAATCTTAAAACAAACAAATATTGAACAAAAAAGCACAAAATGCATTATATCAAATTAATTTAAAAACCACATGCAATGCTTTTTTGCCGTTCGATGGTTTTTTTTCTGAAAATTATAATTTCATTTGTGGAATAGTGATATACAGGGTTAAAAAGTCAAAAGTATTTTAGAACTTATTTCAGAAACAGACCGAGATTTAAAATTATCCAGAAGTTCTTTACAATTTTTAAGAATGCACACATGGTTAATAATGGTTTACTGAAAAATATTACAGCAGGGTTTTTCGATATCACAAACTAGTCAAAACATTTAGATTTTATCATCGGAACAAGGACATCATTCGTAAATATAAATCAACATGTTGACATCTTATATTACGTGCAGGTATTTGACACTCAGTCTTTTATGGGAGTTTTTTGTACAAAGCACAAAAATGTAGACATTCACCGCAAAATCTATCAAACCCTTTAAACAGACTTATTCAGAATGGATACAGTTACGATACTGTTGTCCGGTTATTAAAGATGTCATATGTTAGTATAAATATTGATTCACTCATAGGGACTTTGCATCGGAAATAAACACATTTATTCTAAAACCATTTGTTGCCATAATACGGGTTATGTTCTTCTCATTATGACAGTATGATACTAAACCCTTAACAAAAGAGATTGTGCTTGATATTCATATGATGAAGACATAATCTTTCAATCAGTTTATTAACACCTGGAGCTGGCATATCAGTAAAGCCCTGGTCACTTCGAACCCACGACACATCTATACAGCGCCACGACATACAAAAAGGCACTATAGACGTTCTGTCAATAGCATGAAAATATTGGCAATGGGAAGAAAATAGTGTCCATATATATAGTGCCTGTGGATCGTCGTACGACATTCGCACGACAGTCGCACGATTGTTTAAGCATCGTGGCGATGTCGTGTGTTGTGGGACGAAAATTGGACATGTACCTTTTTTGCTTTACGATTTTTTTCTCGTGTATGTGTCTTGTGACTGTCGTTAGAGCGTCTTACCACAGTAGTGCGACTGTTGTGCGATTATACACATTGTCGTGGGACCAACATAAATCATTTTAATTAAAATAATCGTACGACTGTTGTACGCAATATCAGGACTGTCGCAAGACAGTCGTAATACATTCGCACGATTGTCTTACTAATACCAAATTTCGTACGACGCTCGCAAAACATTGATTGTCTGTCGTACGACAGTGGTACGTTCGTCGTGCAACATATTTTTATTATAGACAATTCGGCGGGAATGAATGTTTGGAAACACATACCGTCTTCTGTTTACAGAGGATGGCTATTCCACCCGGCAGAACGATTATGTCTGGCCCTGCTGAATAGGCGTCTTGTCGGACTCTAACAAGAGCTTACTATGGTCTTGTTAGCGTTGATGTGACCCCGTGAACAGTTTGGGAACCCGCGAAAGCCCCGACGTTGGTGAGTAAGGCCATGGATCGAACGTTTTAAATTTGCTGAAGAATTATAATATAAACTAATACGAAAACCTTTGTTTATTTGGACCAAGGATTTGTATAGTTAGACTAACTATACAAATCCTTGTTTGGACCAAACTTATAAATACATTGAACAATATTGAAAGCAAATGGCAAATGGTACGCAATAAATCGGGCCTTCTTTATATACAAGTATTTCGGAGTCAAACTCGCAAGTGATCCACGACTGTTGTGCGAGCCGACAGTAGTACGACAATCGTACCACAGTGGCACGACAGTGACACGACAGTAAGACGCGCATCCAATGACATGGAAACCTGAAAAATAGCCCCCCAAAAAAATCACGATTATCGTACAACTGTAGCACATTCGACTTGTGACAAATCCACGACAGAACAATTACATTTTTTTTCTGTCGTGTACCTATCTTGGAACCATTGTGGAGATGTCGTAGCTGATGCGACCACTCGGTTTTTTTCTTTCGACATTTTGCACGACAACTATTTTATAGATCTTCTACGACAAAAAATCGTACGATCTGGTGTGACTGGGGCTGAACATCTTGTATTCCTTTATTAATTTATGTATCATTGTCATCATACTTTGTTTCTATTGTTATCCGTATTCTGACATCGGACTCTTCCTATCCGTCTTCTGATATTGTACTCGGACTTCCTTCCAAACTGCAGTGTAAACGTCGATATTGCTGCGAGGCCTTGTACAACAAGTATTCTTACCTATGTATAGATCATGATGGCCTTACACTAAGCCTTCGTAAGTCATCCCAAGATGTCGGACGAAAAATTAGGTCAGTATTTTTATTGTCTGTTAAGGTGTTTCTACATAATTTTCTTTACAAAGCATACTTTGATACGATGTAATTATATAAAAGATTCACACGGAAGTCACAAATCTCTACCAAAGAACGTGTATAGAAAGGGAAATTGGATTTGAAAAATTCGCTAAGATGACCGTAAATAAAATATTTTCAAGATGACCGTAACATTGAATAAGGATGACCGTGATTGGTAAAATGATGACCGTAATTTCGAAAGGATGACCGTAATTTATAAAGGATGACCGTACCTTTCATAGTATAACCGTCATTTCTAAGAAATATCCGTATTTGTATTACCTTTTATGTATCAAATAATTAATTGTGTTGGTGAAAGACGTATTTATAAGACAACATTAGTTTAAACAATATTTATTCAGATAATTCATCATGATACGATATTATACAAAGGAAATAATATTCAGGATTCAGAAACACGCAATTTGCTTTTACATATCTGTCTCCTTTACAAAAATAATACACTTATTGAACAATACATAAATATAAATACTGGCATGCTCTGTAATAAATACAAGAATATGAAAAAGGTGAAAGAAGAAAAAGAAGAAAAAAATTAATGACAAAAAAAATAAAAATAAACAGCTGCGCCATGAGCGCATGAAACGCCCGACGTCTTATGAGGAAGTTATATGCAATAATCATAAATAGTTTCTGAGAAAGTTTTAAGCAATAACCATATATAGTTTTTGAGACACGGCGGGAAACCCCCCACCCTGTTTTTTTTTTTTACAAAAAACTAAATATCACTAAAATAAAATTTTGAATCAAAACCAAAAAGTATACAGATCTTTAGATTAATATAACAAAGAAGTGTGTAAAGTTTTAAGCAATAATCATAAATTATTTTTGAGATACGGCGCGACATGTAAAAAAAAACTCCCCTGTTTAACAAAATACTCAATAACTTACAAATTAAATTTTAAATCTTCACCAAAAAGTATACAGATCTTAAGATCAATATAACAAAGAAGTGTGTAAAGTTTTAAGCAATTGTCATAAATTGTTATAGAGATACGGCACATGTAAAAAAAAAAAACTCCCCCTTTTTTACAAAATACTCAAACACTCAAAAATGAAATTTTGAATCATCATCAAAAAGTATACAGATCTTAAGATTAATATAACAAAGACATGTGTAAAGTTTGTAGCAATAATCATAAATCGATTTTGAGATATGGCGCGACATGTAAAAAAAACCTCCCCCTTTTTTACAAAATACTCATTAACTCAAAAATGAAATTTTGAATCATCACCAAAAAGTATAAAGATATTAAGATTAATATAATTAAGAAGTGTTTAAAGTTTTAAGCCTTAATCAAGAATCGTTTTTGAGATACATTGCGACATGTGAAAAAAAACACACCCCTGTTTTAGTTACAGAGTGCCGTATATCAAAAAGTTTAAATCTAATTTTCACCAAAAAGTATACAGATCATTTGACCATCATAAGAAACAACTATATTAAGTTTCATTAAATTTGGATAAGTCGTTCTCAAGTTACGGTGCGACATGTTTACGCCGGACAGACGGACAGACAGACGGACGGACAGACGGACGGACGGACAGACGGACGGACGGACACCGGACATGTGTATACCATAATACGTCCCGTCAAAATTTTTACGGGCGTATAAAAATAAACATGTATTGTTGTAATGTATACAGTGTGAAATGCTTTGGTTCCTATTGAGTGATGAAGCATTAACATCAAGGGTTAAAACGTTTACTTCCGATAATATATTTCTGCACCAAACTAAATAAAAGACTATTTTGCTCATCTGAGAGTACCGTTGATCCAAAAAAGAAAGTTTTTGTGCTAACTTGGGCAGGAAGAACTGAAACAGAATCCAATAGTTCTTTTCTTAAATTAGTATATATAGAACAAGATAACAGGAAGTGAGAATTTGTTTCTACATCACCACAACGACAATTTGGAGAGTCTACTAAGTTAAGAAGGAAAAGGTGAGAATTCAATGAACTTGAATCCATTCTTAAGCGAGCATGAAGAATTTGACCAAAACGATGTCCTATATAATAATACGCTGGGATCTTACTATTTTGGGTACTAATTTGTTTTTTGAATTATGATAAAGATTCACATTTTCTTATGTTTAAGTTAAGAGTGTCCCATAGTTTTGTTGTTGCAGGGATGAAATATTCAGAATATAAATGGGTCCGTGTGTTGACTTGTGAAATATTATTTCTCTGTCTTGTATTATGATCATGCCTACTGCCTACTGAATCAGGCAATAAGTCTCTTAAATACTCTGGAGTTTTATTATTCAAAATTTTGTGATAATGAGTTAGTCTGTGATTGCGTCGTCTTTCAGATAATTTTTCCCGTCGAGTTTCAACATATAAATTGTTTATACTGCTAAGTTTAGTACCCCCGTGACGATACGCGCTGCGTCAAGCTGAATACTTTCAAGTTTAGCAATCAAATTCTGATTTTGAGAGTCCCAAACGACATCGGCATATTCAAGAATTGGGCGAAATTTTTTCAAGTCAAAATCTATCAAGAACATTTATTTTCTCATTATATTTATTCTTTTGTAAGATTTAGAAACTATATGTTCAATATGGTCGTTCCAGGATCCGTTTTTAGAAAAAAAAGACACCTAGATGTTTGTGTTTACTTACTGTTTGTAGCTCTTGGGTGTTCATATTAAATGGAGGATGAAAGGGTCTATTTTTTTGGTTGCAATTATCATACTTTCAGTTTTTTGGGCATTAAAATTAAGAAGCCATTTTTGACCAATTATAAATCTTATCTAGATCGTCATTTAAAATTTTAGCTGTTTCTGTTGGATTGTCAACCATAATATATAATGAAGTGTCATCTGCGAATAGCTTAATTTGAGCTTGAAAATCTTCTACAATATCGTTTATAAATATCAAAAAAAGGAGAGGGCCTAGAATTGACTCTTGTGGGACGCCTGCATTTAGAGGTAACCATTCGGAACTTGAACCGTTAATAACCACTCGCTGGACTCTATTTGTAAGATAATTTTCAAACCACCTTAGTAAAGAACCCGGTATGCCCGCTTGTTGAAGTTTGAATAGCAGTCCCTTATGTCAGACTCGATCAAACGCTTTAGGCAGCAACCAGAAAATCAAATGGTTGCTGCCTTACTTATATCACAGAATACTATCCTTATTTCCTTACCGCTATCTAAATCCTTCCCAAAATCATTCGAAATGTTAATTAATTGATTAACTGCTGATTCCCCCCGTGTAAAGCCCGACTGATTTTTCGTTAAAATATTATTGCGCATAAAGTGATTGTAAACATGTTTATATACACATCGTTCCATACACTTTGTTATCGGACCACAGATGAATTATCACGTTGTGATTGGTTAAACGCCGTCACGTGGTGACCCCCTATGAGACCGTATGGGGCTAGTAAGATTCATATGGGGTTCGTGACGCGTTAATGGCGACGTCATCTATTTATGTTGTTGTGTTTAATTGTTTATTTTTCAACAAAACGCCGCACAAAAAGTCCAGCGTCCGATAAATTCGTTATACGGTTAACTACTGACCCCCTACGGATCCATAGAGGGTGAATAAAATTCATAGGGGACTCGGCCTCCGGCCTCACCCCCTATGGATTTTACTAACCCTCTATGGATCCGTATGGGGTCAGTAGCGAACCATATAACTTATAATATTACTCTCAACAAGGAAATAAGTCTATAGTTTTTAACGTCATTCGGTTTACTATTTTTTAGTGTTGTCAAATCGTACACTTTTACCTAACCGGTTACTCGGATAATCGTTCGACAGATTAACCGGTTAACCGGTAGTTTTAAGTTGTCGTTTGAAAGCCTTATCAATAGTACCATACATGTACACATCGTTATAAGATGTGGTATGAGTGTCAATTTGACAACCTTTCATCCAAGTCATAATACTGACGTTACGCACGATATTGTGTCCCAATTGGTAACGTCAAAATTTGACGTTTTACATCGGTAATCGAGTATACTTTGTTCGTTTTGATTATAATCATTTTTGATCGATATGGATACTTCAAAGTCTTGAATATGTATGAAATATTTGCTACTGGTAGATACGCAAGCAAATAAACTTTTCGGACTTCTGATTCGGCTTGTGTTGTATTTTTCTTTATATTTATTGTAACTTTTATTTGTTTTGCTCTTTTCTTTTTAGTTTCTTTATCTCTTTACAATATTTAATTTTCTCTGTCTCGGATATGAAATTCTTTTGTTCTGTAATTAATATTTTACCTATTTATTGACAAATTACCGTATGTTTTTTTTTCATTTTAGATAATCATTAATTTTTTAATTGATTATAACTACTTTTATATATTGCAGTTCTTATCGTGGTTTCTATGATTCTATCTATTTTCGAAATTTGTAATTTGGTTATTTTGTTTTGTCCTCTGATCTTAAAACATAAAATCGAACCGTACTTGTTATTTAAAAACAATGAAATATCGTTCATATATAATATGATCAGTGCGTGAACTGGTGACAAAATATTATCGCCCCTGTAAACAGTGGGCTCTTCTGACTAGAGGTAATCGGTAAAGAATAGCGGAAAATGGTGTACATTGTTTACGAGCTTGAAATGAGCTAACACAGACGAACTGAGACGTGTCAACGTAATCTGAATATGATAATGCACCAGGTAAATTATTAATTGTTAAGTTTATCACATCATCGTATCTTCATATGATAGGTAAATAAGTGAATTTTCGATTTTAAGGATGTACACCTCTGAGGAGCCAAAAATTTCTAGAATTAAACTTTTTTTCTTAACCTGATTTTTAGGTTTATAAGACTGTAACAAAACAATTGGTGAAGAAAAATCATATGGTGGTGTGCTTCTTTTTTTGCTACGGCCCTTTGAAAATGTCCAATTGTGATGATTTTCTCACTTTTCATCGATTTTTACCTATTTTTGGGCTATTATCGTGAAAAAAATCATAGTTCCACAATTAAACTTTTTTTCATACTATCCATAAAGATGAAGTGGACCAATCTGAATAAATTTAACTTACAAAAACTATAGGTAGGTGTTAATATAAGAAAGTTTTATCATATTTTGATGCTTTTTTTGTGTAAAATTTACCATACTGCCAATTTTGTATTTTTATGCTTTTTCTCATTTTAAAGAACAAAATGCATATTAATTCAACTTTTTTGTTATAATATATGATTGAAAAAATACATATCTAAGAAATTTGAAAAGACCAAAATGAGATGGGATGTATATTATTCTTGTAAAATCATTTTTTGTATCCCTCACCCATTTTCTCAAAATTTTGACTAAAAATACTGACTTGGATGGTCGTAAAATTTGAAAAGTGGATTATTCAAAAAACGTTCATGGTAAATACACAATTTTTTCACAGAGTTATGTTTGATTATAATATTTTTAAAATTCTATGATATTTTCCACTTCTATCATATGTTTTGGAAATAATTTAAGAACGAGATTTCAACGAGACTGAACGAGACTGAAAAGTCAGAAGAATACATCCTTAAGTGTCGTCAGGGTTCAAACCTGGAATTTTGCCAACCTTTCATTATTATTTTTTTAAAACTAACCTATAGTCGGAACATCTTGATTTTCTCCCAATTTGTAAAGTTAATTATGCTGCTTGACATATATTTTTTTTGGGAAAAAAAATTGATATGCAGTCAAATGTGGCAGTTTTTAATATTTGTTGCTATGTGAAATAAAGGGAAGTAAATTAAAGTAAAAGAAGGCGCGCTTTTTCAAATAGTAAACAATTTAATTCAGATGCATAGTATTTTGTCAAATGATAAAGAATATCGTAGAAACTTGCTTTATATTAGAGCTACATGTTGAACAAATTCAGTTAAAAAAAGGGGGGGGGGGTAAAATGCTACGAAATTTAGATTTTATTTATTTTTTGTCGACAGCCAAAAGATGATTTGACATGTAACTAACTACTTTTTCAATTTCATTGTAAAGTAAAATTGGCTTTTTTTGGGGTCTCTGTTTATTGTGGTCTGATGTTTTCAGGTTCTCTTTGGATTGCCAAATAATATTATAATCATCTAATTGAATGTTCAAATTATTTTGCAGCGATGGTGTGTATGGAAGGAAGACTGTCATAAAACCCAACAGTTCCGGATGGCCCTTTAAATAATTGCTTAACATCAATAGCGATGTAAGATTCAAGTGTTTGATTTAGCACAAGTTTAGCCAGGTTTTCCTTGTAATTGTGGCAGAAAAACCACTAGACAGTGTCATGCATTGAAAGGATATCAAACGGATATTTTATGGAATGATTCTCATACATATAAAATCATATGCATAGGAATGTGGAGCTAGTGTCTTTCATGCAGCAATTTTTAATTTCCAATATAAACTCTGAAAAGACAAGAGCATAGAAATGTATACCAATGAGAAACATTCTTTGTGAATAAAATCATTCCAAAACTTAAATGTGTCATTAGTGTTGCATTATTTATCAGTAGAGATAATCAGATTCCAGTAAGATTGTCCAACTGATGGTTTTTGTTTGTAATCATTTTTGTAAATCTTAGTTGTTTTGACAATCCGGGCTGTGCATGTTGCCCGGCTGCCCCTTTCAGTGTGAGACAATATTTTGTTTATGATATATGATAAACAAAATCACTGATTCAAGACTGGAGCGGACCCCTTTTAGGCAGTTAGTGCGAATCCTTTAGGTTTAAACCATTACATGCAGTACGGGGGAGGGGGAAGATTTTTTTTTACAAAATCAAACATTTTTCCTAATAATAATACATTGAGATTTAATATATTCTTTGCTATATGTCAATGTATGTAGTGTGTATATTAAAGTATTGCCAACAAAATTCATCAAATTTGGGATCATAATATTGATTAAGAAAAACCCTTACCCCCTGTACATCATAAAAGTTCATAATCTTCTGTAACACACGTGCATGGTTAATTCGGATCACATATTTTCTATTCCGATGTTATAAGAATTCGAAGGTTCATATCATTTACAATATTTATGGGATTTTTTTTTTACTATCAACGTTGAACCTCGAGGTTACATTGTAGTAAAAAAAAATCCAACAAAAACGTTGAATGTAAATGATATGCACCTTTAAATCTTATATTGTAGGACTCATGTTGTTCAAACATAATGTGTTGATCAATTATGTTATGATGATTTTGATAAACTTCACATTAGGTAATCTTTCACGTATATTGATTACATTATATCGAGTTGTCCCAACGATATACTTGTCGGTGTGCTCGATCATACGAATTTACCTACATTCATATAGACAAAATGGCACAACTTTGAAAAATTCTTGTGACGAAACTACATTTTGGAACACGTTAAAAATTGGATACCCAGAAAGCTACATTATTAAGGTTTGATATATATTTTTTTCAAAAAAAAAGAAAAATATGCAGTCAAATGTGGCAGTTTTTTACACACCCCTATGTTGAACAATAGGTTGTTCAATTAACAGCATGTTTGGCAATTAAAAAATCATATATTAACACATTTAGCTTTAACATATACTTTATTTATAGTGGTTGTATAAAAGTTATATAATGGTTTTGTGTTTTAAGAGATATTCATCCCTATGCATATCGGGTTTTATGCGTAAATTGTCTCTCCTGTTTTTAGACCTTTTCTATCTCTTTCATAAAAAGAGTGACTTTTCTATTAATCCCACTGTGATAATACGAACTGCTTTCAAATTCGATGGCCTAGGAGGAGGATTGGCCTAATGAGTTCATATAAAGTGATAAAAAGCATGGTAATTTTAAGATACGCTCGTGGCGAGATTTGTTCGAATCCGATCCTAATCGACAGTTATTGCAACTATTTTAACTTAAGGTCGCCTGATGTCCGGCTTCTCCTACCTTTGAAGACAGGTCAATAAAATACAACATATGTCGCTTATAAATAAAATACATGATGTGGTGTTTAGCACCAAAACAAAGAACAAACTATTAGAAATAATTCGAACACACATATATGTATAGCGTCCCGAATCGAAAAAGTTCAAAACGTAAGAAAATTGCTCAGTGGACAAACTTGCAAGACATTTGAATTGTAAATAAACGAAGTCATTTCGACTTAACAGCTTATCAAAAAGTATGTTTTCGTATTGTGGGGTGAAAGCACAATTACGAAAAAGCACTGTTTTATATGCTACAAATTGAATATTTAATAAAATGACGTTTAAACTTACAGTGTTTTGTAAAAAGCGGCGAAATTCGACATTGGACAATTTTGCAAGACTTTTTCCCGAGGCCTATGCGTTTTTATTTGTGGTGCGAGTGCTGTAAAATTCCGAATTTGAAATGGTCTATCTAAGCACATTTGTAGGAATAATTTATAAAAACAGAATTTTATATCATCTGATATTTTAAAAAGCGATAAATTTTGATAACTTACCATTTTCAGAAACCTGACCATGGCGAGGATTATTCATTTTTGAAAAAATAAATTTTTACCGTTCGATCAACACAAAAAACAGCAAAGGCGTCATAAATAATAATAGACGTTTATCATTCATGCGAATTTTCGCGGATTTAAAACTTTTTATTAGACCACAAAAATTCCCGCAAAAGTTATTTTGCGAATAATTTGTTACGTCTGACACGCATATTTTTGACGTTTTGGTAATATTTGTATCATTATTTGAAACTATTGTGAAAAGTTAAAGAATATTTTTAATATTTTTGGAAACAGTAATACCTGCCTTATCTATGGATATAAATTTCATAAAGCTGAACTAGTTAGTTTTCATAGAAGAGCTATTTATCAAATTGCTCTGTCGCATTTCACGGCATTGACGCAATAACGTGCTTAACGTCACTACGATCAAAGAATTGAAGTTTGTCCTTTGGCATTATCGGTCGTCCCTCTGTCTATATCACTTTGTTCATCTCTTAATATTATTCCGTATCATGTCTTTGTGACGTCAAATACGTTGACCCGGCCTTAATAACTTTGACCCGGACTTATCAGCGACGTCATAATGTTTGAACCGACGTTAATAACTTTGACCCGAACTTATCAAGTCATCTTTTGTGTGCTGGCGTAACAAAGAAAACACTTCCGAAACACGCAAATATAGCCCGATAAATCGATTATCAGATTATCTGCATATTGATATTGTAAAATATCAGCTGCTTGGCATTATATGAAGGCTTTTTGATCTCGTTCGCTACGCTCACTCGACAAAAAGCTTCATATCATGTCTCGCAGCTGATATTTTACGATATCAACATGCAGATAACCTGATAATCGGTACTTATAAGCTTGTCTGTGAGGATTCCTGGAGAAGTTTGCTTTTTAATAAACAAATACACCGTATCAACTATAGCATTTGTACCAACTTCAGATTGAATAATATAAACAAAAAACCCGTCTTGATCTCGTAGAATTGAATTTGTCTGAAACCGATCAGTTTAATTTTTTCTTGTTGTCTTCGAAAATAATGTGGAGTGTTTCAATTTGAAATGATTAATTATAAAAAAAAAATTATATGTATTTAGGATCAACAATAGCAATCAATATACTGGACAATTGATCTGTCAAATTAATAACCACGACGACAATTTTTAAATAAAACATAACTATTTAATGATTTCCATGCAAATTTATATCAAAACTATCAAAATTGAAAAAAAGTCCGGTTAACCGGTTTGCGTTTTTGGTATTCGGTATTCGGTCGTTCGACCGGTTAACCGTTGACAACACTACTATTTTTATAAACTGGGGTAACATTTGCTCTTTTCCATTGATCAGTTAAATAGTTTACATAGTGGATACTTTAAAACAGAATATGCTTCTTTTAACAATTTGGGACTTATGAGGTCTGGGCCAGAAGCTTTTGTGGGATTAACAGTTTTCACTATATCTTGAACTTCAGTAACAGTAAGTTCTATATAACTAATGTGACTTTTGTCATCACTAATATTATGAAGTTCTTCAGGTAACACAGCACTTGAATCATCAATATTTGACTGGGAAGAAAAAAATCCGATTAAATTCATTTGCCTTTTCGATTTCATCAAATGTTAAGTCGTTATTAAAACCGTTAATGGGGGTACACTTGCGTCGTTTGTTTTTAATCCGGATATTTGTTTAACCGTTTTCCACCAGTAAGTAGTGGTTTACTGTTCGTGATTTTTTTAATTAAATTGTTGTTATAATCATCCTTCGATTTTCTTATTAAACTAGTAACTTCATTTCGTATTTTCTTAAATTTTGACCACTCCGATGTTTTTTTAAATTTTTGAGCCTATCTGTGGATTCTATTTTTTTCCTTATCTTTTTTTTAACATCATTTGTTAGCCATGAAGGTTCATTTTTGCGAACAGTTATTATTTTATTTGGAATACAATTTTCAGCAGCTTCTATGATAGTTTTTGTTATTTCGGTTGTAAATTGTTCAACGTTATTTAAGTTTATTACGGAATCCCAATTTTTTCAGATAAAATGTTACGATATCTGTCATAGTCTCCTCGATCATATAGCCAAATTTTCCGCTTAAAAGTTTTTTGACGACATTTTGGAAAGTTCAAAAAGACTAATTATAGGACAGTGAAAACGTATTTGGTCTAATAAAGGTGGCCCGACTCCACAGTAATTTATTATGTGAGCATCATTTGTTATAAAAAGGTCTAACAATGATGACGACGATTCAGTAAAATGAGTAGGTTCATCTATCATTTGAGTAAGACTAAATTGGCTTAACAAAGGTGTAATTTTTGAAAACAACATTATCCTAAAGGTAGACAAAAATAAGACGTGCTTCAAATATATGGTTCGTCATATGTAGCATCCAACTACAAGCCAAATAGTTAAAAAGAACTAACCAAGACCCTATTGCGACAAACTCAACAAAACTTGACACATTGCATACAAATATGGATATTTCTTTCAATTGACGGTCATCCTTTTAAATTTAGTCATTCTTTATAAATTACGGTCTTCTTTTAACCAATTACGATAATCCTTGTTATGAATTGCTAATCCTGTTACGGCCATCTCGATTACGATTTACGGTCATCCTCGCGAATTTTTCAAATCCAAATTCCCGATTTATACACGTTCCTCAGTAGAGACTTGTGACTTCCGTGTGAACCTTTTATATATTTACATCGTATTAAAGTATGCTTTGTAAAGAAAATGATGTAGAAACACTTTAACAGACAATAAAACTACTGACCTAATTTTTCATCCGACATCTTGGGATGACCGTGAATGCAGTTACGGTCATCAGCTTTACCCCAGTGCCTATAGAGACAAGCAAGTCGACATCATATCTTTATTTACATCTAGAAAATGACAATGAGGTCGGTTGAAAACCAAACTTTACGACAAAAGAGACGATTTCAGCTTTCCAATAGTGAACTTTCCATTTCTAAGTAGCAACATTCCAGCAGCACCTGTATACGGGGTATATATATGAGGGGGGATAGGAGGGGTCCTGATCCCGAAATCCCGAATTTAAATAAAGTAAATCCCGGCGTCCCGAAATCTGAATAAAAGGATTCCCGGATCCCGAGCTTAAAAACACCCGATCCCGGAGTCCCGATAAAGGTCCTATCCCCCTCACATATCTCCCAATTGATACGATATTCCCGTGCTTGCATTTCCGATCATGATTTTCTTGATAGAGGATTGTTGCTACAAACACCAAACAAATGAACCATTAAATTACACTTTTGTTTAACATAAATTTATGTTGTGAATTTTAAGGTTGTACTATAACAACTACCCTAATACATATGGTGTCTTACATTGTCTCAGGCAAATCAATCGAAGTATGAGGGAAAAAACTGAAACAGATTTTATAGTTTCGTCTTGTTTAACTAGCTAACCATATACAATTTCATTTGCCACCACAACCCTGTTTTCTGAGTTAGTATAAATCCTGGTGTTTGCTGGAGTGCTGGACATTTTTTTAACTGTTATGGCAATATTTACTCACATAAAACCTGACCATATTTTATGACTATACCATGCAAGGATAGTGAAGTCTGAGTTTGCTTTTCCAGCTTTTAAGACTTTAGTCCATGGGTTCAACAGCCCAAACATGTCATAAAAAGGCTGTCAAACATTGGATAAACCTAAGACAACTTGAAGCTTTGTTGTTTATTGTTTGTTTAAGAGGAAATGTCAGGCGCGGATCCAGAGGGGGGTTCCGGGGGTTTGAAGCCCCCCTTTTTTTTCGACGATCAATGCATTTGAATGGGGACATATAGTTGGAACCCCACCTTTGTCCTGGGTTAGGACCCCCCTTTTTAAAATGGCTGGATCCGCCCCTGAATTATGTGGTAGGTGTGATCAGTTGTAATGTGTTATAACTGTGTAATTTCTGATTTCTTTTATTTGTGCATCATTATGATGAAGTTAACCATACAAATGATACAGGAAAGATTAAATATTATATATCTGTACATAATCGTTTTGATGAGGTATATATTGTATTATAAGTTCAATGTGTCAATAACCAGCAGGGAAACATATCACTAGTCATCACATTAACCTCCAGGGAAACATTTCATTAGATATCATATTTACCTTCAGTGATACTTGTACCACCCAGATTGACAACTGGTTGAATTCTGCCATTTTGCTTAAAAATCAGAAGACACTTTTAATTTCTCACTATTGTGAATGAAATAAAAAAAGACCTCAGAAAATGAAACAATTTTATTCTAAAAGGTTTTAAAAGATAACATGTTTAAAAACATGCACATCAATAAATGTGTAAGTATATATATGCTATGTATATTTGGCACAACATTCAAGATTTTATCCAGCAGGTACATTTAATGTACTACAAGCTAATTTATATCTGGCTATAAAATGATAAACCTTCAGTAGATGAATTCTAGAGATTCTTTGTAACTTAGATCTATCTGTTACTTTCAACACATTGTCATATTCAACAAAGTTGGTTTTAGTTTTGAGAGTAATGGTACATTGTATTCAACAATAGTAAATAATTTATGTAGTCGCTTTACTTCTGAATGACATAGATTTGTGAGATTTTCAAAATAACTGAATAATATTTAGAAATCTCACAATCAACTACAAAATTGAAAATATTATAAAAAGAACCACTCTAACCTTTTCTTAGAAAAAGATACATTTTTCAATACTATAAAATTCTGTTAATACTGAAATAAACGAACTGTATTGCACAAATGGCAGGTTTGATGTCAAAATGGACATGTTTGATTAAAAAAGTATGTTTTGTTCATTGTTCATGTTGTTTATGTAGAATTAAATGAGAAAAAAGAAACTGCTAAAAGACCCAAGCAGTGTAAAAAGGAAGTTGGATGTCAGAAATGAGAAAAAAGCTGAAACTTCCCATAAAGCTCTAAGCAATGCAAATAAGAAAGTAAAAAGTAATTTAAGTTATACATGTATTAAGTCTTTTACTTTTTTTTCATAAAGGCTTTAATTTTCCAGTCAGGTCTTTATTTGCCTTTAAAGATGGTGGGCATCACCCATAGCTTGGCAATAAGAATTGGGCAAGTATTTTCAGCATGCTATTAATCATATGTAAATAAATTATTTATAACTTCTAAAATATTTTTGTACTAGTAGTTCATGATCAGCCACTTTTGTTTGAATCAATTGAACCATCTAGTTTTTTTCTTCATTTTTGTTGTTGCTGATTGGCAAAAAAGCATAAAGCTGGGAGCAAGTATTTTATAATTAGTACATGTACTTCTATTCTCAAGAAGTTTCATGATCATGATGATTGAAAATGTACATCTTATTATACTCATGTTCATAACATGAAAGAAACAAAATATATTGATTAATAAAAAGTAGATTGTTAACGGATGGTATCTGTAAGCTGTTTGGCTGATATGACAACCTCTTCTACAGATAAATGTTTCTTTTCAGCGTAATCAAACACTGCTTTTGCAAGCTGTGAACGGCTAGCTAAACTTTCTGATTTTCTTTTATTACAGCGTAACTTATCATCATCTTTAACTGGACAATCAAGTAATTTCCAACGAATTCTGAGAGAGGGTTCAGCAGCTCTGAAGACATGGAGACTTTGAACCTTTAAGAATAAGTCTATCAATGAAGTTTTCTTTGAATCACTTGGTGACACATGTTTCCTACTGTTCATATAGTCCGACATGTAAAATGAGCTGTGTTCATAAGAATCCACATCAAAATGACCATATCTCTGACCAAGCTCAACACCAGGTGGATAGGGGGGCTTTTGATACACCATATTTTGTTTATATTGCCAGAAACTTATTGGGAAGAAGACTTGAACATTTGGTATGGTATTCATACGGACTCTGTTCAGGTAGTCAATGTCCATTTCCATCCCAATACTACAAACACTGACTAGATCTCCCGATTGTAAATCTCTGACAACATAGTCCAGTAGACCTATTTCTGACTTATCAGAAGTCTCTAATATCTTCCATGTGATAGTTCCCTTCCTACTAGGGTGGTTATTCAGATGGTAATCTATTACAGTTTTGGGAACAGCAAAAGGATCACCACTTTTTCCCTCCTTTTTCTCATACACAAATATAACATAAAGATAGGAATTATCACTGGTTTCTAACACTGTCTTTGCAAATCCTTCCATAAAATTCCCAAAATCTCCCATCTCACTTTCATACACAGGCAGGATTAAATGTATTTGTGAATTTTCTGTCACGTAAGGCATTGGGACAATTTCCACTTTACCTAAAGGACGGAGTAAATGAACTCGTTTCTGTTCTGTCTTTTCATGTCTATGTTTCCCATATAGCTCTAAATCTAATGTGTATTCCATGCCTCTCGAAGGCTCAAATCTTCTGTATCCGTTTATAAGTTTGAACTGTTTGAATTTGTCACCATAAATACTGATTAATCTCTCAAAAGCAATCTGCTGAATTTCTTGTATATCTAGTTTGTCAGCTCCTGAAACCATGAAATATTAAGGTTTGTTAACAATTACATAAACGAAATATAATCTTGCAAGCATTAAAATCAATTAACAAAATAAAATTTCATTAATGAATATGTGTCCTCTATATAAAACTACTAATAATGATATTAAGTTTCACACTTAGTTAAAATTAAATAAAAGAACAGAGTTTTAATGTCCCCAGAGTTGCACATATTTTATATGTATAAAGATAATCAAAATCTGTCAAGAATTGAACACATGAGAGAACTTACAATGCAATTCTCTATAAAATCAATGTTTCCAGGGGCCTTAACTCTTTTCCAAATAATTGATCAACACTGATTTCAAACTTTTCCAAGACATAGCTGATATAAACCTATGATATAAGTTTCACTAAAATTTGGAAATAAACTCATCATAGATACCAGGACTTAATTTTGTATATACGCCAGACACGCATTTTGTCTACAAAAGACTCATCAGTGACGCTCGAATCCAAAAAAGTTTAAAAGGCCAAATAAAGTACGAAATCGAAGAGCATTGAAGACCAAAATTCCTAAAAGTTTTACCAAATACAACTAAGGTAATCTATTCCTGAGGTAGAAAAGCCTTAATTATTGTACAAATTAGAGTGCTAATGATGCAATTTTCAATCAGGGGTTAAAAAATCCACTAGCCCGACGCCCGGGACTACAGCATTTAGGCCTCGGGCAACCAAATTTGTAACCCAATATGCCCGACGGACTAGTGACAAAAAATTCTTGGTGTTTCTAAAATAGAAAGGGGAAACTCAGACTACGTCATCAGAATGTTAACTTATTTTGTACAAGTTTTAAAATAGAACAAATAACTCTGAATGGATCCCGAACTTTCAATATTGATGTATCAGTACATCAGTACAGGCTTTATATGCAACCTGATTGCACCTCCTTCTGAATAATTTATGGCAATATAAATGTGAATCCTTTTTGACAGCAGAAACCTGACTTTTGTCAAATATAACTGTTAAATGTTATGGACGCCATTTTGTTATTATTTACATACTGTAAAGAAGCCTCTAGAACCATGATCTAAACATTAACAGTCTGGGACAAGTTAAATAAAGGCAACAGTAGTATATCGCTGTTCAAAACTCATAAATCCATGGACAAAAATCAAAATCGGGGTCACATACTAAAACCGAGGGAAACGCATTAAATATAAGAGGAAAACAAATACACAACACTGAAATGTAACACACACAGAAACGGATCAAGCATCAGACAAAATTCCACGAGAATAACAAATATAACATCAAAACCAAATACATGAATTTGGGATAGACAAGTACCGTGACACGTCTTATCGCAATGTGAATTTACACTAAAAAATAAGGAAAACAAACGACGCAACGTTAAAATGTAACACACACAGAAACGAACAATAATATAACAATGGCCATCTTCCTGACTTGGTACAGGACATTTTTAAAGGAAAAAAATGGTGGGTTGAACCTGGTTTTGTAGCATGCCAAACCTTGCACTTTAATGGCAATGTTAAATATAACTTTGAAATGACAACATAATATAACAGGACTACGGTACAATACAAATAAATAGGAGAACATATTAGACAAAGAAATACATGATTAATAGATAACAAAAAGCATCAGGGTAAACTTGATGCAATAAATTTTCATAAATCATGATAATCTTCTTTGATATTCAAATGAATTCGATTTTTAAAGAAATAATTTTTTTTAACAAATACAATTTCAGTTCAGTTAAAAGACTGTGCGCAGGTTGTAATCTATTTATAGCCCACAAATAGCTTACGTGATAAATGTAAATATGGACATTACAGTACTTCATTTATAAAACAATTATAAAAGACCAAAGCTATTGATGGTGATATTTATTTACATAAATATTTGTGGTTAGAATTTTATAAACTGATAACAAATATGAGCATTACATAATTAAGCAACTGATAATTCTTTAAAACAAAGCGATAATGTATCTTGTAAAAAAAAACCAATCCTTTATATACCCATGTATAGCAGTGGTGAAGACTTGTATCATGTCGGGATTTGGGTAACTCATTATTACAGAATATTCAGTGAATATTCAATTATCAATTAATTGAATATATCTGCTAATGCCAGTAATTGGATAGTTTTGCCAAGTTGTGGGTATCCAATTTGCACAAATCTACTGTACAATGGATAAAAATTGTTAACTTTATATAATTCATTGTTATTGCAGCAAACTCTGAATTTGTGAGGCATACTAGGGCTAGCAGGTCAGTTTTGCTGGGCTAGTAGTTCTTCCAACAGGGCTAGTAAAATCATGCTACCAATTAGCCGTGGGCTAGTGAGATAATACAAAATTTCTTAACCCCTGTCAATATATTAATGTTTCCAAGGGGCATAACTCTTTAAATAAATAATTGATCTGCACTGATTTTCAAATCATCCAAGACATTGCTGATATAAATCTAGGATATATAAATTTCATAAAAATCTGGCAAGAATTGTTCACAAGAGAGCCCTAACAAGACCACACATATTTCAATGTCCCCCATAATGTGCTGCATTAATTGGGGATAATTATTTCCTCCAATAAAAGGTGGATTATTTAAGTATCATTAAAGTATAGATGTAAAACAGTTGAAGTTACCTTGCAATGGTCTAATGTTGGTAAAGTCATCATCAAAATATATATGTGTATCTGTGAAGTAGGACCACTGTACTACATCAAATCTGGTGTTTGGTTTAAATGCTTCAGGCACACCTGATATGTAGAAAAGACATAATCAATTATTGAACATATTAAAAATTTTATTAAAATAATGATGGTATTCATTTTATTGCTTTGTAAGGTCAAGCAAAGACATATTTACCTTATCTTGAAGGAAGGTAATACAATACGCTTTGTACTGGGAATGATATATAAAATTTGTGTTTTTGATAAATTCTCATATAATGATAATATAGAACAAACATGACATTATTGGCTTATTCAAATGTTCAAGCATATACTTAATTTGACCTACAGCTTATTTTTTTACTTTTTCTTGGATCATTAACAAGCAATCAATTCATAAAACACATTCCAAGGTTTTGCATGCATTGAGATTTCATGATTTTGAAAAGAAAAGGAATATATAGTTGCATCATCATTTCTATTTTCTATCACTTGAGGGATACACTCAATCCGTTAGATATTTTAAACAAGATAAATTACCTCTGTGAAGGGGAGGAAAACAATGAATTTAAAATTCAATAAAATAATGGAAGAAATCACAAGAAAATTAAATGCATCATGTGTTGAATACAATGCCCTTTTTTCACACAAAAAAAACCCATTGAAATTACTTTTTTAACTTTCTGTGAAAAACAGAAGTTTGAATCCGCATACCTATTGGCCACTGAAGAGAAGCTTTTCCACCTGGTGCAAATTCACTCAAACCAATTATACTGTCCTTGGCTTTCTGTATTTCTTGACGAGTAAGGTTGATTTCCAACTGACAAAAATATCTGAAAATAGTAATTCATCGATCACAATATAAAAGACACTACGAAAACAATTTGCTATAATGTATTTTTTTTAAAAATCAGTTATATCACAGTGGATCTCACCACAATAGTCATGATAAGCCATTGGTGTTGCAAGTTATTGTTAGGCAGAGTTTTATAATTAAAATTCTTTCTTATATACATAATATTATAAGTTTGAATCCCCACAATAAGGCTGGCTAGAATAAAAAAATCTGAAAAAAAAATTTCACTGCAAATTCTATTTCTTACTTTATTAGCTGTTACTTTATCATATGGTACAAACATCGTTTAAAAAAAATAGTTTTGGCCCCAGATGACTTTTAAAATGTATATATATCATTGAAAACACTCATAAATTATCTCCCTTTGGTGCAAAAATGCAATTTTTCAGCATTTAATTTGAAATATCTTTTATAACTCATCGGTGACCTATATTTTGATTGTTATTTTCAAATAAACTTAAACTAATTTATTATAAAATTTGATAGATTTCTGTAATTTAGTTCTTTTTTCATTTCGATATTATCTCTATTTCTCCTATTAGTTCAACAGAAGAAAGGTACCTTTACAAAAATATATGCTTCTTTGGAAGGCAGATTGTGAGCGTAAATGAACGGTGACCACATTTTTTTATTTAATTTTTCGATTAAAGTCATAGAACTTCAAATTAAAAAAATAATGCATATGTTTTTTTATAACTCAACGGATAGTTTTCATTATAAAACTTATGTACATATACTTTTTTTCTGATGAAAATTCTTTAATTTATTCATATTTAGAAGAAGTTTACTTTATTTTAGTTGCTTCCTTTCAGGAAGCAATTCCCATGACATATTTTCTGTATGCAAAGTGACCTCAGTGTGACCCATCTCTTATAAAATCTATTGATCACAATACGCATGGATGTCCTTAAAATAAACTATTATCTGAATTTACATGTTAAACACATGCTCAATTTCCATGCTTTTTTGTTGCTTTTTTCGTTGATTGTTAACAAACAGGTGACAACCGATAAACTTCGGCTTCAAAACACAAACTTCAATTACCTGCAATATTTTCACAACAACACTGAAAAAAATTGACGATCATACGAAATTTACATGAAAAAAATGATAAATTCATGCACAAAAGACTAACTTAATGATGTTTGTATGCATTGGTTCAAGAATTGGAAAAACATTATTTTTCACCGGTCACCTGTTTCTTATGACTTTAAGTATAAGATGAAGTTCATTTATAGAAAAATATAGCGAATCCTTTATTAAGAAAAAAAATCGATTTAGACCGGCGAGCCCCCTTAAACATCATTTGATTCAGAAAGTTAACTCATAATTAAACAATTTATAACAAAATCATAGTATATTTCAGAAATTAGTTCTTTCAGCATTTACTGTGGATTCATTATTATTTGTTGGATACCAATTTTCATGGGTACAGGTGAACCACAAAATTAAATGTTCAACGAATAACAAATTTTCTATAGGCTTAAATGCAGACATGGCAAAACCACGAAATTAAATACCCAGGAACATGCAAGTTTTTCGTAATCCACGAAAATTGGTACCCACGAAAATAAATGAATCCACAGTATATTAAAAAACACTGTGAACTTATTGAAGTAACAATAATCTGATTACTGCAGTAAAATAAAACTGTGTTCTCAAGACCTGGTGGCTATGTAACACCCATGTTCAAAACATACTTTTGAGTATCAATTTATGCGAGCCTCATGTCTTTAAGATCCCTGTGTTAAGACTGTATATTTGCCTATAGATGTGTAGTGATTTTATGGTATAAACAAACTACACATTTAGATGCAAACATTCAGTCTTTACACAGATGACTCCATCAAAACGCTTCACAAGCAGAGGCAACCGTTTTGTTTCTTACAGTTTGTCTCTGGATGTGTAGTTTTTTTATGGTGTCATTAAGCTGCCTAACTGATGTATTTTCAACCATTCTTTTGTTTATAACGAAAACATGGCATCATCATAATCATTGTGAATATACTAAGTAATGTATAAATAACAAGCTACAAACCTATGTATTTTATACAGAGATATATCATCTGGCATTGGATATATAGAGAATGAACTGTTAAACATGGCATCGTTACGTAAACTTGGAATGTCATCTTCGAATTCAAAATCATCTACTTTATAAGATCGAAAGGTTTTATCCTAAAAAATATAAATTCTACAAATTAAACTACAATAGAAGAAAACAAAGACAGTTTATATCTTTATACATAATACTGAAGTAAATGTAGGATCTCATTCTTCATAATTGTGAGGTGTATTTAATGGACCTCTGAAACTTATAGATCTATATAAGAAGATTTGGTATGAGTGCCAATGAGAAAACTCTCCATTCAAATAACAATTTATAAAAGTAAACCATTATAGGTCTAGGTATGGCCTTCAATATTATCTGTAAATCTGTTTGTATATGGTGATGATGATGGTGTACGTATTTACAATAAAAATGTAGTTAAATTGCTTAAATTTCTAAAACAAAAGGCTGCCCGGCATAGGGGATTCAACAAAATAAAAATATTAAATATTTAGATGTCATAGAATCTAAAACATAAATTACCCCTCCTTTCTCTGAACACTTTGAATTGGCAGTTTGTAAAATGCAAGCTTCAAATGCTTGGCTTGGGTTCTGTTCTGACTTCAAGAAACAGGAATCTATTTTAGGATATACTTTTGACAAAACACTCTGAAACAGAAAAACATGAAAAATAGGAAATCATTACAATAATTTTTTTAGTATAAATTTATATAAACAGAGTTACAGTGTGAAAAGTTTTCCTTATTGATCATAAATAACCAGTATTATTGTGGTAACACATTCATAACAGATATACATTGTGCACAAAACATCCCACTTGCATCATGTGTATTGGTCACATTTTGTGGTGATTTCTTTATCAATATGGCATGATGTTGGACATGAAATCTGCACTGTAGTATTTCTCAGCATGTACAATATATTTGTTTATCTCATTGTTGAAGGCAGTGTTGGCCTTTTATTGCTTGCTACAGTTTTAGACAGTTAATTAATTTATACTCTGTAGGATAGTTTACTCATTGGCAAGTTCATGTATACCACATTTATCCTAAAACTAAAGCTCGAATTTTTTTAACTAGAGGTAGTGTCCCAAAATCAAAAGACTATTTTCATATTGTGGTCTTTCGAATTTTGAGTATATACATGTAGGTTACAGCAAGGATTTGTATAGTAAATCTTACTGTTCTATACATTCATTGACATTGTACATGCTATATGTACAAATCCTTGGTTACAGTGAATTTGTAAAAATCCCTGTAATTTTATGGTGTCATCTGTGTGATGACTGAATATTTGCCTGTAGATGTGTAGTGATTTTATGGTGTTATTTGTGTGAAGACTGAAATGTCGGTTATTCTGTATAATCACTGAACTGATATGTGATTTTATAAAATTGCTGATTTTGACCTTGGTCATATCTAACATGTCTAAGATATTGTATTACATGTATCAATGTACATGTTGTAATCTATCATAAAGTGATCACACTTTAACATGTTTAAATAAGTTTCTAAACTTTCATGGCTTTCTCCACAAATCAAATTTAAAGTAAACATTTGTTTAATGTAGGTACATGTATGAAGTTCTTTAATGTGGAAATGTAAAAAAATAGTAAAAATAAACCCTGGTATTCATCAGATACATGTAAGATGAAGATGTCAAATATTATGCTTGAGGACATGTTCAACATAGAGGACGTAGTCTTGTTACCAAATTAAACATGGCAATATGTTTTAGGGGCATGTACTAGAACCAGACCAATGAACCCATGTACACTGATTCTCTGTTTTTGAGTCAGACAGCTGTGTGCATCTCAGAAGAAACAGAGTTTACGAAATATTTTTTCCCTGGTGGTCATTGAAGAAAATCTGCTGGTCCTCAATATTTATTCTATTGAAAAATACTAGTTAAAATGGTGTCAGTCCTATAGATGCAAAATTTTGGTGGTAAAATTCTGAGGTCAACCACTGTTCACGAACTCTGAAAAAGGTCTCATATCTTTTCAACAAGGATTTTGAATGTCTAAACTCTACCATTTGTGAATGTTCTGAAATATCATACATGTACAAAATGTACAGAAGTATAAGTTTAAATGCCTATTATAATCTTAATGACATTGTTTGAATAAAAATCCCAGTTGATCTTCTGTTAGGCAGAACAAATCTTTGTTAACAATGTACATGTATCAATAACTCTTTTTGGTTGTCCTTTATTGCTTTTTTGCTCTTGAAAGTCTAATCTAAAGTTATGTTTGATATAATGTCAATATATATAATTATTAAAGATTTATTTGTCTAACTAACCTTGTCTAAATGCATGTACTTGTACTTGTACGATTCGCTCGTGTATGTAACAACGTATTAGATTTTAGCGAGAGAAATTTATGTATTACTGAAAAATTATTACACCAGGGTTTTCGATATCACAAACTGGTCAAAACATTTACTAAATTTTATCACCGGTATAAGGAAATAATTCGTAAATATAACTCAACATGCAGACATCTTATACGTTCAGGTATTTCACATCCAATTTTTTATGGAAATATTCTTTATAAAGCACAAAAATGTCAGTATTCTCCTCAGAAACTAACAAAACCTTTAAATAGACTTATTAGAAGGGGATATAGTTACAACACTGTTGTCAGGTCAATAAAGATTGCATATTTTGGCTTTAATATTGATTCACTGATAGGGTCTTTGCATCGGAACTAAACACATTTATTTCTAAAAAAACAGTTGTTGGCATGACACGGGTTATGTTCTTCTCATATATTTTATGACAGTATGATACTAAACCCCTAACATGCCTAATGGGAGGGATTGTGCCTGATATTCATATGATGAAGACATAATCTTTCAATCAGTTTAATTGAGGTCTGGAGCTGGCATGTCAGTTAACTGCTAGTAGTCTGTTGTTATTTATGTATTATTGTCATTATATTTATTTTCTTTTGTTACATCTTTTGACATCGGACTTGGACTTCTCTTGAACTGAATTTTAATGTGCGTATTGTTATTCTTTTACTTTTCTACATTGGCTAGAGGTATAGGGGGAGGGTTGAGATCTCATAGACATGTTTAACCCCGCCGCAATTTTGCGCCTGTCCCAAGTCAGGAGCCTCTGGCCTTTGTTATTCTTGTATGATTTTAAATTTTAGTTTCTTGTGTATAATTAGGAGTTCAGTATGACGTCCATTATCACTGTACTATTATGCATATTTTAGGGGCCAGCTGAAGGACACCTACGGGTGCAGGAATTCTCGCTACATTGAAGACCCATTGGTTGCCTTCGGCTGTTGTCTGCTCTATGGTCGGGTGGTTGTCGCTTTGACATATTCACCATTTCCTTTCTCAATTTTACATTTACCTGTGAAAGAATAATACCACCATCAAGTGTACACATGTCTCCTTGGTCACCTCTATGTAATATGGCTCCCATATGTACCTCTTCACTGATACTGATGTGACCAACAAGTTCATAAAGTTTTTCTCCTCTTATATAAGTACGATCAGTGATGAACAAGTAGTAATCAAATGTACTTGCATAATGTTCCTTTATGTATTTAAGTGCATGTATTGGTAGTTTCTTATTGTCCTGATCAGGAAAACTAATGACTTGCATCCCAGGGGGAGGCATTCCACTTTTACCATTTGTAAAGAAAACTGTTTTTGTGACATAGTGTGCAAATGTTTTATTCAGTGCCATTCCAAATGAATTGACTGTGTGAGGAGTTGACAGTACTCCAACAAACAGCTTTTCTTTTATACCAAGTTCAGTTGACGCAAATCTTGGACGAACAAATTTTTTACCATCTTTTATTTCTTCACGCTGATATTTTTGCTCATGAATGTAGAAATCATTCCCGTCTGATTCAGTCTCTTGGTCATTCGCTTCACCTTTTCCTGGTTCTTGGTCCTTGTTTTTAGTATCTAACTCATGGATCATCTTTGTTTCTCGTAATTTAATTAAACTTTCTGTATCTTTTGTATCTATGGGATCACAGAGATCATCAAGAAATGGTGCCACCATCATATTAAGGGCTATACCCATGCAAATCCCTATCAAAACAGGTATACATGATCTAACAAAGCTGTTCCTCCCCAACAATGACATTTCGAGAAATTGGGAAACACTTATTTGTTCTCTTGGCAATCAGAACTATCTGGCTTGTTTAAAATTTGGATACCATACTTTTATAACACCTCTCCTAAGTTAAAGTACTTCAAAGTATCTCAAATTACAAGTGTCTGTGTTAAATACGTCATTGATTAATGTGTAGATCAGTTAGACGCTTTTAGACGCCGTATTTAATTGTTGTTATGAAGAGCAAATCAACCAAGATCTATAACTACTCAGCGAAAATGGATCAGGTAAAATACCAACTAACGACAAATTATCGAACAATTTTTCAAAAAGCATGTTTTCCCTCCCATAACGTTGTCTTCACCAGACAATGATAGACTGACCCTTGTCAGTAAGCGACCCGTGACCAACTGCGCTAAAAGATTTTTCTTTACGACTTTAGTCTTTCACCATCAGCTTCATTTTATGTGGTGTAAATATTACACACAATATTCTTAACAAAAGGTTTTAATTTATTAATGAATTTGCAGTTGTTTCAGACATAATCGCTTCAACATTATCAGCCCAATAAATTGCTTATTCTGATTATAACTACAATGTCAATGATTGGGACCTCAACTCAATCATCAATAGACAATAAGGGTGGTAATGGGGGAATCTGGGTCCGTCTGCCCTGATTCTTGTTCGCCCTAGTTTGTGTTCGCTCTAATATCTGTTCGCCCTAATTTTATTTTTTAGTATAATGTTGCGTTGAGTGTATATGATTAAATGTGTTGAAGTCAGTCAACAATTTCGTCAAATATTTACGATGTACATCATGTTAACTTGTCTAAAGCTAATTTCAGTACTAAAGGATATTGTTACTTGTATTGAGGATTAAGTTTGTATCTGTATGTTATTACGTTACTAGGAAATATAAGTTTCTGTTTACTAAAGACTAAGTTATTATGACGTTGTCTTGCTGTTACGACAGTCAATCAACAGTAATTAAAAATAATTATAAAATAAAGCAGATAAAGTATAACAATGTATCCAAGAATTTTATTTAATTAATATAAATTTGGAAAATAAATTTAATAGATATACAAAAATTTTAATATTATATTTATATATGTAACATATATATACAATCATAAATGAATATAGGGTGAACGAACCCAGGGCGAACGGACTATCGGGGCAAACAAACTCAGTGCGAACGAACCTAGGGCGAATATGTAATCAGGGCGAATGATCCGGATACCGTAATGGGGTACCTTCATGACGAATAACGATAAAAAATTTTGCCAAATGACATTAAAGGTAATTTTTGGTGTATGACGATAAAATAAACTCTTTCTTTAAGACGATATAAACATCGACTGATTTTGTTGTAACATGTTAATTATTTTCCAAAAATGAAGGTAACAATAATTATTTGAGACCTCTGAGGAATCACGACAAGGATATTTTGACAAATCACAGTAAAATTTTAACCAATTTAATTTGACCCTTATAGAAGCCGAAAATGACTATTTGACGCCTGACGTGAAAGGACAACTACTACCCTCATCAATGGAATCATGACATTTCTAATCCAAATTTATACCTATATCAAGCACAAATATTGTGTCCAATTTTGTCCCAACTGTTCTAGGTTGGACCTCTGAAGTGATATCCAGCTGTGCTCAGCAAAGCAATTTACTAAATGAGAAATATGTTCCTGGTTACTGGTTTATGACATTTTTAATGACATTAATAGTATGTGCTTTAAGATAATATTTTTTACTAGTCTTCACCACTGACTTTTGAATCCACAAACCTGAAGCTCCATTTATCACTGGGGTAAAGCTGATGACCGTAACTGCATTCACGGTCATCCCAAGATGTCGGACAAAAAATTAGGTCAGTTTCTGTATTGTCTGTTTAAGTATTTCTATATCATTTTCTTTACAATTCATACATTGAAACGATATAAATTTATAAAAGAATCACTCGGAAATCACTGATTACTTCCGAGAAATTTGCATGAAACGGGAAATTCGATTTGAAAAAATCGCTCAGATGACCGTAAATCACAATCGAGATGACCGTAACAGAATCAGCGATTCATAACAAGGGTGACCGTAATTGCTTTTAAGATGACCGTAATTTGTAAATGATGACCGTAACTTTTAAAGGATGACCCTCAATTCTAAGAAATATCCGTATTTCTATAACTACCTTTTTGTATCAAATGATTAATCGTGTTGGTATACACATATTAATATGAGAGTATTATCCTATAGTTAGAAGAAAATAAGTCGTGCTTCAAATGCAAAGATTGCCATGTGTATCTTTTTTTTTTTTTTACAGTAGAGGGTTTAATGTTTAAAATACTTTACAAAATGACATGCTACAAAAGCGCGATAAAATGACACCTCACAAGTATAATGAAAAAAATGCGGTGCACAGCCTCCAACTGCTCGACAAAAGATTTTTTTTATTTCTAGGATTCCTTTTAATGACATATAATAAATACACATTTTTAAAAATTTCAATGCATGTAAACCCATTGATATTATATCGTCTTCCATTTTGTTGTGCAAATAAAATAACAGAAATATTTTGAAAATATTATACGTATCACAAGGCGGAACGTTGTCAATTTGTATATATATAGAAATGTTATTCATACAGTCAGGATTCTACTTCTTCAAAATTGTCTCCCCATTACGCCAGTTCATGCTCACAATCGTAGAAATGGTCTGGCCATTGTAGGGATGACGCTCTGCCAATTTTGCTCTTGAAAACTGATAAATTCATCCACATAGTACCATTACGATCGGACGATCGTTATATATCAGTTATATCTTAAAAGACAAATGTATCTACTAGCTAATGAGCATCAGTTAATGATCTTGTCTGCATTGATTCAACTTAAAGATATTGTCTGTTCGGATGTCCGGTGGAATTTTGGAAAATTCTTAAGCATTTAAATAAATTGTAATTCAATATTTCGTGCCGTGGAAGGGCCGACTAAACATTTTCAGTGGTTGAAGATTATAAACCCTAGTTATCACACACAAGAAAGTCATATTTTTTCGAAGATATCCATTTTCATCATCCAAATTAAAAGACTGACGTCAGGTACTTTTAGAAAAAATAGCTATTCGAACACACCTACTCTGTTTTTGTGATTCATTAGAAAGGTATTTCACTTGACCCATATATTTCATCTTTTAGTACTGTTGTTTTTTGACGTTATAAAATCAACCTGCAGCTTTGATATATAAAAATGATAGAATCTGAAGTGAGATGCTATATCAAATACTCTTGCTTTGTAAGACAAAATATACACCAAACATGCCCTAACATAAAAAGGTGCACTCGACTTTCTCTTTCCGATACAATCGCTACCTGTTTTGGGGATTTTTTTTCATGATTTTGTTACTATATCAAACATTACAGTAAACATTTATCGCTTTCTCGATAAACAAAGAGCGTTCTCGATAAACAAAGAGCTTCGATTCTTTTGTTCTATTTCAAAAGTGTCTCCGCCTGCATATATCAAGACAATCTAATTGAAATGTTGATCTCTGATTACGTTATATACTGCATATGAGCTATAACGTAATCAGAGATCAACATTTCAATTAGATTGATATCAAGACAAATTAAGAATTTAATCTGCTTCCTCTGAAACCATACACATGGGCTCGATTACCTAATATTCGAATGTATTATTAATGTTTTTAATGCTCCATTTATTGACATTAAGTTTTTCTTGTCTGTGCGTACGTTCGTCCGCTTAGAGTTAAATAAAATTGAAACTTAGTACACAATTTACCTATGGTATGATCTTTTTAATTCTAATGCCAAATTACAGTTTTATCCATTTTCACAGTCCACTAAACATAGAAAATGATAGTGTAGATGAGGCATCCGTGTATTAGGGACAAATTCATATTTCTTAAAATTTTCGTCATATCGCTGTCAAATTTTAACGTCGTTTTCAATAAATATTTCATTGTTTACGAGAAATATGCAAGTTAACTATCACTGTCATAAATCCAAAATACGGCCAATTATATTATAGTTTAAAAAAAGAAATTTATGAAACATATTTATATCCGCTAACCGAGCCCCAATTGAGATCGACAAACTCAATAAAAAAGCTTTGAATACAATACGGATATTTCTTAAAATTGATGGTCATCCTATAAAAGTTACGGTCGTCCTACATAAATTACAGTCAGTTTTTAGTTACAAATTACGGTCATCCTTTACAAGTTACGGTCATCTTTTTACCAATCACGTTCATCCTTGTTTTATGTTACGGTCATCTTGAAAATATTTTGATTATGATTTACGGTCATCTTTACGATTTTTTCAAATCGAATTTCCCGTTTCTTGCACTTTTCTCGGAAGTAATTAGTGATTTCCGAGTGATTCTTTTATAAATTTACATCGTTTCAATGTATGATTTGTAAAGAAAATGATATAGAAACACTTAAACAGACAATACAGAAACTGACCTAATATTTCGTCCGACATCTTGGGATGACCGTGAATGCAGTTACGGTCATCAGCTTTACCCCAGTGATTTATGATGATTTTTGTTGGATTCTGTTCAATGTCTGGAGCCTGAGTGGAAGAAAAGAATTTTACAAGTCTAAATGAATTTTACAAGCCTGGACTGGTGATCTTGTGGTTAAGTGTGAAGACTCAGACTTTGCAAATGTAGCTTGTTATTGACTACAATTGACACTCAAATCATCATCTTAGGTTGTTCATAATTTTAAACATAAATAAATTAGGTCTAACTTATAAACATGTGGCAAGAATGAATTACAAAATTATCTTTAAATGCATTTATTTTTGGCCTGTACTGCATGCAATGTAGCATAATATATAACAACTATTATATATAGTATATAACTTTCTGTCTTTCATTGCAGAAAATGGAAGTTGATGACAGTTCAGTGAACCATGAAGGAATCAAACAGTATTACATTAGTAAAATTGAAGATTTACAGGTAACAAATGTAGTCACTAAAAGACAAAAGTATTGAATCAAACAGTATTACATTACTAGAAATAAGACAACTTTCTACAAGAGACCAAATGATGCAGACATTAACAATTATAAATTTAACAAAAGCCATACCATATAATCAGCTACATAATTAGGATGTATTTGATTAGATACAAATGAAATATTTTTCTTCACAGTTAGTAAATACAGAAAAGACACAGAATTTAAGAAGATTAGAGGCCCAAAGAAATGAATTGAATGCAAAAGGTAATCTATGATATGCTGAATCTTATTGTTGTAGATTTTTATTCCCCTGCCGTAGCGGAGGAGGCATTAAGTTGTACCCTTGTCTGTCTATATGTCCCAAAATTGGTTTCCATTCTCTAACTTAAGTTCTTTTCAACCAAATGTTATGAAACTTATACCAAATGCTTATTTATACCACAGAACACAGACCAAGTTTGAACTTTTATGGCCTCCCTTTGACCATTCTTGAGTTATGCCCCTTTATAAATGCAAAAGTTGCAAAATGTTAGTTTCTGTTCTCTTACTAAAGTTTGCCCCAACCAAACATTATGAAACCTATACACAATACTTATTACTATTATTATTACCACAAAACTCCAATCAAGTACAAAGTTGGTTAGCATCAATTTTATCGTTCTTGATGTCCCTTTGAGAATGGTGTATGCAAGTGGGGTCATTATCTGTGTCCCTATTATCTGTGTCCATTGTAACACATTCTCTTTTTATTTATTTTGGGCCCTGTTTTCAAATAAGAATATATATAAACATGGTTTGAAAGGTCCAACATTAAACATGTTATATTTCAACTAAAATTAAATTTTTGGTGTTTTTTACATGCTGAAGCTAACCATGTTGTTAGATTTTAGATAATAGGCAAATTAAATGTCCAATTTAAAATTTTCAAGATCTTTGACCACATTTATTTTTGTGACAGAAATCTATATTATGTCAAAAATTTGATTACAATCCAAATTCAAACAGTATCAAGCTTGAATAGTGTCCAAACTTGCCCCCACTGTTTAGGGTGTGACCTCTACTGTCATATCAGGCTGCACTCTTGGAAGTATTTTATTCTATAATTTAATAGATTTTTCAGCTGTGAACATCTAAGGTGAGAGCCATAGTTGTTGAAAGTAGTCTGAAAATTGTTTAAAATGATAGAATTAAGGGAGGTGATTACTACTGATAATTAGCTGTTTACATCCAAAGTGAAGATTAAACCAAGTAGAAATGGAGAAAAGGGGACATAAAAAAGCGTGACAATGTGATATCTATTACAAACAGGGCTTCCAAAGTTATTTTTAGCCAGCCATACATTTTAATTATTACCCCGATTTTAATCCCTTGAGACTAAATAGACAAAAGCCAAGCAATTATGGTAATCAGTTGGCCATCCCAATGAATGACATTTAAAGAAAAATATGATATTAAACTTTCTTTGATTCAAATTCGAAGTTCTGACATAAACTCTTTAATTGGCAGTGCATCTTTGGAAGTGTGAAACATCAATGTACTAATATCTGCGTTAGATTCTTTAATTGTGCAAAATAATGTTGTCAAAAATTTTTATTTTGTTTTTGAAAAACACATTTTTGTACTACCGGATGTTGACTTGACAATGGTAAAATTAAAATCATATTTATAAACCTTTAGTAAACGTATGCTAATAATTTTAATCTTTTTGAATAAAGAAATTGGTGGTTAACTGCTGAAATGTAAGAAAATATCTTTGAATAGACCAATCAATATCTGGTGCAATCTACAGTTTATATAATTACCTGTCAACTGAACAGGTAAAGTTCAGCTGTCCATCAACAATTAACCTTGATTTATAGTGAGAAGGTATTATAGTAGGGTTTGTTTTGATGCTATTTATACATCATGTCACTTTTATGACCCGAAATGTTTGGCTGTTATCTAAAGGTCGGGTCAAAAAGATGGCAAAAACACCCAATTTTTTTTGGTGAACCATGATAAAATGACTGTCTCTTGAAAAGTAAGATGACTGATTTTTGCTTATCCCAGACGGACATTGTCTGGAAAAATTTAATTTGCCGGAAATATATAACCGTTTGGAAGATATGATTACAATTGCAGTAATTCAATGCCAAAGTTACCCTGTTTATGGACAGTTTTTTTGTCTTGCCTGCAACAACAATCATAGAATGCGAGACATAGATGTTGTTTTTCCAGAGACAATGGGGTCAACAATTGTTAAGTTTACTGCTTTTGCAGATTGAAAGAAACTACTTCATGTACTTATGGTAGATCAAAGATATTTTCTATAAGTTGCATGGCTATCAGTAAATATCAGTTATACGAGAATTTGTAGGCGCTGTGTCCTAGGTCACACATAGTCAAGAGAATTTAAATTAACAGCGGGAAGTACTTTTTAATGTTATATTTGCGATAGATCAATGTCATTTTCTATGAAGTTGTTCATATCAGTTTTACAACTATTTTAAGGCCCTATGCCCTAGGTCATACATAGTCTAGACACTTTGAATTAATACTGGACAGTACTGTTCAATGTGAAGTTTGATGGGAACTATTTGTAATTGATAAATGACATTTTCTATAAAGTTGTAAATATCAGTTTGAGGAGAATTTCCAGGTCCTACCCAAGTAGGTCATGTTTAAGTGATTTTGAATAAATATCCAATTTTGCTGTTCATCAAAGTAAAAAATAACTTACCTGGTCCGATTTGCAAAGTGAGGTTTTCTCCGTCCATCACCATTTACAAAAATCTTCTCTGAAACTACAAGGCCAAACTTAAATATATTTTACCACAATCATCATTAGGGTATCTTGTTTAAAAAAGTGTATGATGACCCTGCCAACTAACCAACGTGGATAAAAATAGAACATAGGGGTAAAGTTCAGAGATTAAAGCATTTTAAATAGAGTAAATCTGACATGAGCTATCAGGTTGAGATCTATCCGCTGTGAAATATTCAGATGAATCAGGCAACAGGTTGATGGGTTGCTGCCCCTGAATTGATAATTTTAAGTAAATTTTGCAGTTTTTGGCTGCTATTTTAAATTATTATATTTAACAGTTAAAGATTCAGCAAAGCACGAACATCGAATAAGTCAATATGACCAAAATTGTCAATTGACCCTTTAAGGAGTTATTGCCCTTTATATTCAATTTTTGTAATCTTCTCGACTTAATTTACTAGGCCAAATTGAGAGAACTTATTTAAATAATGATATGGACAATAGGAGGACCTACGTTTACTTTAACTACTGGGCCAAATTAAACCATTAATTATGATTTTAACATTTAAAAAAAAAAAACAGTAGATAACAGGTGAGCGACACAGGCTCTTGAAAGCCTCTAGTTGTTAGTTTTCTGCAGACAGGGGAGACATCTCGACAGTCTGTTTTGTTTAATGACCACTAAGCTGCTGTTTTGTTGAAATAAGTTTTATGGCATGAGGATAATAAGTTTACTTTTATAAGTTTCTTTAATTTACACATATTTTATATTTTTTAATTAAAACCTCTGACTCAACATAAACTAGGCAGTGCTGGTTGAGGGAAAAAAGATAACAAAATTAAAAAAAAAAACAGATTTAAGGACATAATACAGTCTCTCATTAAAGGTGACCTTAGTCCTATATATTAAAAGTTTTCTTCTTTTGTTAATAAACATTTAAAAGAATTGTAATAAAGTATATTGATTTCACAATGTCAATGAATGTTATCAAATGATTTGAAATTCAAATGGCTTAAACTTTTTTACTGTAGTTCGAATGTTGAGAGAAGAATTACAACTTCTACAAGAACAAGGATCCTATGTTGGTGAAGTAGTTAAAGCAATGGACAAGAAAAAAGTGTTAGTTAAGGTATAAAATATTGATATCTCAACATATGTCTAGTGATATTATCTACATAATACAATGGCAGTAACAACTTTAATGACAAACAATCAAAATAAAGATAAGAGCCAGTATGTTTTAATGAACAAGTAGTCAAAGTCAATGCCAGTAGTAAACTAGGCTCCAAAAAAGTAGTAAAGAACATTGGTCCTTTTGAAAAATTAATATGCAACAAATAGCAAAGAATTGCCATTAAATTGACAAATTGGTAATAATTGTTTTTTGTGATGAACAGATTTCTCTCACACATAGTTTGTTAATGACATGCATGTGTTTAGCTGTGAGACAGTTAACAACAAACAAAAATCCCCTAAACATGCTAAATAAGTTATTAAACGATAACAATTCAGTCATCTATGACAAACATGTGCAAGCACTCACATAATAAGACCACCTTGTATGACAAAGAACTTAGAATGAAATTCAAAACAGTGTGGCTGTGGCCATTGATTGACACATTAAATTCATCCATTGATTAGGACAATTTAGGTGAATGTTTGTATGTAACGACCAGTGTTCACTATGCACTTTTAAAAGACTCTTTAACTTACGGGTCACCAAAGGTTCTCAACACCTAAATAAAGTTATTCGAAAAATTAATCTGAAATAACACGATGTTTTGATTTATATCAATTATATAAATCAAAACATAAAGATTATTCCTGATTAATTTTTCGAATTATTTTATAATTAAAGGCGTTTAGAAACCTTTGGTGACCCCACAGTTTAAATGTCTATCATAGGTACGTCGTGAACAGTGGTCGTTACAGACAAACGTTCACATAAATTGTCCCAGTCAATGGATGAATTTAATCTGTCAATCAATAGCCACAGCCACACTGTTTTGAATTTATTCTATTTCAGTAAAGAAATACAACCTAATATGCTTAACAATACTTAATGGTTTAGGACAGAATAATCATGCATGTTTTTGATTTGCTTTGATTTGAAATAATATAACAGGCAACCATATACACTAAATGGTTAAGGACAGCGTAGTTGTGCACAATTGTGACTTGCCTTAAATTCAAATGATATATATAACACCCTCATATAAGCAAACTATAGAACAAATCATTAGCTGTAAGGTTGTATTCCTGTATATGAAAAAAAAATTGTCATACAGTGTGGTCTTTAGAACAAATCAACGTGGTAAACTTTCAGATTGTTCAGGAAAGACCATTTGTCTCTTAACAAGTACAACTTACAAGATGCTCAGGGAAGTTTGAGTACTCACAAAACAAATTTTGTTTAACACATTTACATTTTAATTGTTTCAAGGTAGAAACTTTTATAATTCCATTAAGCAATAGATATGTAAGCAATGGATTAAGTAAGCAATGGATTTAATCCATTGCAAGTTATTACATTGGGCATTCAAAAGTAAACAGTGCCATTTATACATTCTTTTTTCAGGTGCATCCAGAAGGAAAGTTTGTTGTAGACTTGGACAAAAACATTGACATCAATGATGTAACACCAAACTGTAGAGTGGCGCTGAGAAATGACAGTTATGCTCTTCATAAAATATTACCTAATAAGGTTAGTCAGATTCTTCACATAACACTACAAAATATTACCCAATAAGGTTAGTCAGATTCTTTACATAACACTACAAAATATTACCTAATAAGGTTAGTCAGAATCTTTACATAACACTACAAAATATTACCTAATAAGGTTAGTCAGATTCTTTACATAACGCTACAAAATATTACCTAATAAGGTTAGTCAGAATCTTTACATAACACTACAAAATATTACCTAATAAGGTTAGTCAGATTCTTTACATAACGCTACAAAATATTACCTAATAAGGTTAGTCAGAATCTTTACATAACACTACAAAATATTACCTAATAAGGTTAGTCAGATTCTTTACATAACGCTACAAAATATTACCTAATAAGGTTAGTCAGATTCTTTACATAACGCTACAAAATATTACCTAATAAGGTTAGTCAGAATCTTTACTTAATATTTCACTATAAGATATTACCTAATAAGGTGAGTCGGATTCTTCACATAACACTACAAAATATTGCCCAATAAGGTGAGTCACATTCTTCACATAACACTATAAGATATTACCCAATAAGGTGAGTCAGATTCTTCACATAACACTATAAGATATTACCCAATAAGGTGAGTCAGATTCTTCACATAACACTACAAAATATTGCTCAATAAGGTGAGTCAGATTCTTCACATAACACTACAACATTTTACCTAATAAGGTTAGTCAGATTCTTTACTTAATATTACACTATAATGGTCCTTATAAGCTAAAGTCACTGGCAAATATTTTTTTTGATTTCTTACAGAAGTAGTTTTTGTCGAGCCTGCGACTTTTGTCGTAGAAAGCTCGACATAGGGATAGTGATACAGCGGTGGCTACGGCGGTGGCTACGGCGGTGGCTACGGCGGCGGCGTTAGCTAATTCTATAAAGCTTTATATTTTAGAAAGTTGAAGACCTTGATGCTTCATGCTTTGTATATAGATGCCTCATATTACAAAGTTTCCGTCAGTCACATGTCCAATGTCCTTGACCTCATTTTCATGGTTCAGTGACCACTTGAAAAAAAAAATCAGATTTTTTGTAATGTTGAATTCTCTCTTATTATAAGTAATAGGATAATTATATTTGGTATGTGCGTACCTTGCAAGGTCCTCATGCACGTCTGACAGTTTTCACTTGACCTCGACCTCATTTCATGGAGCAGTGAACAAGGTTAAGTTTTGGTGGTCAAGTCCATATCTCAGATACTGTAAGCAATAGGGCTAGTATATTTGGTGTATGGAAGGACTTTAAGGTGTACATGTCCAACTGGCAGGTGTCATCTGACCTTGACCTCATTTTCACGGTTCAGTGGTTATAGTTAAGTTTTTGTGTTTTGGTCTTTTATTCTCATACTTTATGCAATTGGTCTACTATATTTGGTGTATGGAATGATTGTAAGGTGTACATGTCTAGTGGGCAGATGTCATCTGACCTTGACCTCATTTTCATGGTTCAGTGGTCAAAGTTAAGTTTTTGAGTTTTGGTCTCTTTATCTAATACTATAAGCCATAGGTCAACTATATTTGGTGGATAGAAATATTTTATGATCTATATGTCAATGGCACAGGTTTTATTTGACCTTGACCTCATTTACATGGTTCATTGATCAGTGTTAAATTTTTGTGTTTTGGTCTATTTTTCTTAAACTATAATTGTTGTATGGAAGCATTGTTAGCTGTATATGTCTGCTTGGCATGGTTTATCTGACCTTGACCTCATTCTAATGGTTCATGGGCCTTTATTTAGTTATATTGGTTAATAATAAGTTTATGTGACAGTTGTAATAAAGCTTTATACTTAGGACTATTAACATAATATCAATGATTAGTAAAGAAGGCGAGACATTTCAGCGTGTGCACTCTTGTTTAACTGTTCACTCGCAACAGAAGCAGTATAACAGGAGACTATGTCTAGAATACATTTATCACTGAGTATTATCTGTGCACCTGTTAAATAATATAGAAAGGTTGATTGTAGGATAAATAGATTATTATAACTCCTTTGTTTACAGGTTGATCCATTAGTCAGTTTGATGATGGTGGAGAAAGTCCCAGATTCCACATATGAGATGGTGGGAGGATTAGATAAACAGATTAAAGAGATCAAAGAAGTTATAGAATTGCCTGTTAAACATCCAGAACTATTTGAGGCATTAGGAATAGCACAGCCAAAGGTATGATAGTGGGAGTAGTCACAATGATATAAATCACACTGAAGTAAGAACAATGCAAATATATATCATAAGATAAAACATCAAGAATTATAAGCACAAAACAATAAAAGCTGAAAGATATGAAATATGACCCCTAATGATGACTTCAAGGTCTTTTCCAAACGGCTGTTTATTAGAAAATACACAGTTGTTTCAATAAACCACACAGTTACAATCCAAGTAGATAAAATTGTAAAATAAGGTTATAATGTCAAGCCATAATATTTTATTTACGGCTGACTTTTTATATGACCTATAAAAACAAAATACACACTAGCTTGTGTTGTAGACTACCATATCAATGTGTATTTGTCACATTGTATTTTATGGTCTGTTTTCTATTTTAGGGTGTCCTTTTATATGGACCACCAGGTACAGGAAAGACATTGCTGGCAAGAGCTGTAGCCCACCATACAGAATGTACTTTCATCAGAGTCTCAGGGTCAGAATTGGTCCAAAAGTTTATTGGTGAGGGGTCCAGAATGGTTAGAGAGTTATTTGTTATGGCAAGGTAGGAATAAAAGTATTTTGAAAGTTTGTGATGATTCAAAAATGGATAGTCTAAAGGGAAACATTTTTGTTCAGACAAAATGTAAAAAGATATAAATTGATGTGGTTTTTTTTTTTAAGTGAAATGTTATTTATTTGAATAATTGCAATAATAATTTTTTCAGTAGCACAAACATGCCTTGAAAAAAAAAGAATTTCCAATTATAAAGATTGCACAATGAATGCAGAGGCATCAGGGCTTAAACCTTAAAACAATTTGGAAAGATTGATAAAAAAACTGAATTTGTTAGCAAATGAAAATTATAAATCAATTTCTTAACTTAAAAACATTTTTCACTGGAAATTTATGAAAAGTTTTTAACCATAATTATCTAATGTTGTAGAGAGCATGCTCCTTCAATTATTTTCATGGATGAAATTGATTCCATTGGATCATCACGTCTAGAGGGAGGATCTGGTGGTAAGTACATACATATAAATGATGTAATAGTCAAATTGTCTTGTTCATTATACACTTTTGACACTTTAAATGCAATCAATACATAAAACTAAAAGTATCTACCTAAAAAAGATGTAAACTTGCAAGGAGGTCATCAATGCATCTCTTAGATAAGTACACAAAGTAATATAAGATTTAAGTTTAGATTATTAATACAATTTTGGGATTTGTAAATAGTTATCTCCCTTAGATAAGTCTTTCACACTTTTAATAGGGAATTTCAGATAAATTCTTGTACAGTTATTATTCCATGTTATCAATAGAACATTTTCAATTTCTCAATTTCATTAGACAGAACTTAAGGAAATATGTATAATTACACTTTTACGATGTGCCTTCCTAGAAAACACTGATATTTTATGACAATTAGTATAACAAATTTCTCATTTATACCAAAAGGTTACAACAATAACATAATTACAACTTATTTGCTTGCTATCTTGCAGGCGACAGTGAAGTACAGAGAACTATGTTAGAATTATTGAATCAGTTAGATGGATTTGAACCAAAACAAAATATTAAGGTAAATTTATGAATCCTGTTTTGTACACATACTTCCTTTCTTTCAAGCTACAAATTGAATGGGTAGGGTTCTGTCTGTACAAATTGAATGGGTAGGGTTCTGTCCGCACAAATTAAATGGGTAGGGTTCTGTCTGTACAAATTGAATGGGTAGGGTTCGGTCTGTACAAATTGAATGGGTAGGGTTCTGTCTGTACAAATTGAATGGGTAGGGTTCTGTCTGTACAAATTGAATGGGTAGGGTTCTGTCTGTACAAATTGAATGGGTAGGGTTCTGTCTCTACAAATTGAATGGGTAGGGTTCTGTCTCTACACATTGAATGGGTAGGGTTCTGTCTCTACACATTGAATGGGTAGGGTTCTGTCTCTACAAATTGAATGGGTAGGGTTCTGTCTGTACAAATTGAATGGGTAGGGTTCTGTCTGTACAAATTGAATGGGTAGGGTTCTGTCTACAAATTGAATGGGTAGGGTTCTGTCTGTACAAATTGAATGGGTAGGGTTCTGTCTCTACACATTGAATGGGTAGGGTTCTGTCTGTACAAATTGAATGGGTAGGGTTCTGTCTGCACAAATTGAATGGGTAGGGTTCTGTCTGTACAAATTGAATGGGTAGGGTTCTGTCTGCACAAATTGAATGGGTAGGGTTCTGTCTGTACAAAGGGCAAAATATTATTGGTGATTTCTATCAGTTTTATTTCAAGACTTGTCTGTTTATAAATTTTGTAAAATTCATTTAATCAAAATATGATTATTAAGTTGAAAGGAGCTTTTTGTGTCATTTCTAAATCAGTGTAGTGTTTTAAAGGTTTTATCATTATAGAGTTATGGGTCTTTTTCTTCAAATTTGATGCTATTTTAAAGTTTATCAAAATTCCAAGTTTTTTCAAATTAAGGAATTACCATTTTCGAAATTGACAAGTACAAATGTACCACCTGAATAACATATGAGTTGAAAATAATGTATTATCTGTTTCAGCAGTTATTGATTCAATTAAAATGCATTTACATTTTTAGGTCATAATGGCAACAAACAGAATAGATATATTAGATTCTGCTTTATTACGACCTGGAAGAATTGACAGAAAAATAGAGTTTCCACCACCAAATGAAGAAGTAAGAAAAAGTTTTATCTAACACAAAATTATTTATTCTTACATTGAATAGCTGGTCTGGCAAATGAAGTCAGAAAAAAATATACACACACAAAGTAAATTGCATAGATTCTGATCGGCGAATATACATTGTTTGGTTCAAAATAATCATCTGTGGCAAGGTCATTAAAAAAAAATCCTTTATTTAATGATTGGTTATACTTGCACTTTACAACAGATTTCTATAAATAATTCATTGCAGTATTTACTTGTCAGATTAAGAAATAAGAATAGAGTTGTTTATTCAGATTCATGTGGAAAAGAAAACCCAACATGTAATTATAAAACGCTTGTTTAAATTTCAGGCCAGAGCAGATATCCTGAAAATTCACTCTAGAAAAATGAATTTAACTAGAGGAATTAATCTCAGAAAAATAGCAGAAATGATGCCAGGAGCTTCAGGTGCTGAGGTCAAGGTAAGCGTAGAACATATAAATGTAGGTCATAAAGTCACATTTCAGTATGAATTATCTGTACAGGGAAGTACAAATGTAATGGAAGCTTGCAGATATCACCTTTTGTCAAAAATCTGTAGTACAAATTTCCTTTAAAAAATATAGATTATTGCTGCTAAAATTCTGATCTAATGATATAAAAGTTATAGTTTGGTCATGTAATTTGTTTTTGTTAGTACTAATCATTGAAGTGCATCTGGCGTATCTAAAATGTTGAAAAATAATATCTTTTTCTTGAATTTTTACCTGCTTTTCTAGTTAATGTAATGAAGTTTATGTTGATTTTAACATGAAAAGTACAGTAGTAACTTTATTTCTATAGAACATGACTTTGATTTCTCCAACTCAACATACTTTTGGTAAACATTCAATGCTTCCCTGTATGAGAAGTAATAGTTCTTGTAATTGATATCAGTGGATAATGCACACTAAAACCATTTAATTCAATACCCATCAAATTTCGCATCTTCATTCAAATAATTATCAGATGTGAAAACAAACAAGTTTATTTGAACTGTAACAACTTTTCAACACTTGTTTTTTTGGCTTCACAAAATAGGCCTTATAAAGATAAAATGAAATTTGATTTTAAAATTTAAAGTTGATTTCTCTATATGTTACAAGCATATAGACATTAGATAATACATAGAATTTGACTTTGTATATGCCAATGAGTAGGCATTAAGTGCAAAGTAATCATGTATATATATATATATATATGTACTTTTTAACGTAGTTTTCAATTTAGACTCGTATATATATGTACTTTATACTTACAGAACATTTTTTCTAATTTCTTATAAACCTTTATGAAATCATGGTAAATGTGCAGGAATTTGAACAGATGAATGCTTGGAATGGAAGAAATTAATTTGACATTTTTTTTTTGACATTCACATAAATTGCAATTATCTTAAAGCTGTCCATGTTTGGAATTTTATTAAATAAACAGTTTTTTTTCTCCACTAATAACAACCTTTATGGAAAATGTTCATGATAGAATTCAACATTGTTAACTAATTTACAGATTTTTAGCATTTGTCTATTTTAGTTTTTTCTAGAGTAGGCCCATTAGTAATATGATTTCCGAATCATTTAAATCTTCTTACTTTTCTTTCAAAATAACAAAACACTCCAAGGAAAAGTGTCGTCTGCATCACAAGAAATCTAATTCTCCCGTCTGGAATTACTTTAATTTATATTATGTGTATTGTCTAGAACAGCTTAATGAAGAAAAGGTTTCTTACAATATCTAATTTTCTTAACTTCATTTCTTCAGAGAAACTTAATCATGTACAGATGTTTTTTAAAACAGATTGATAAAGCTTTAGGCTGTGTAAAATTCAAAATGCCGTTATTTAAGTACTTTATAAGATTTTGTATACATTTATTCTAAGTGAATATAGAAATGATCTGAATGAAAAATAACCATGCATAAAACGTTAATTGATGAAATACATAATTGATATTGTAGGGAGTGTGCACAGAAGCAGGAATGTATGCTTTGAGAGAAAGAAGAGTACATGTCACACAAGAAGATTTTGAATTAGCAGTAGCTAAGGTTTGTCATTTGAGGATTACACTAATACTTATTGACAGGGTGTTACACAATTATAATGGTATTGTTGCAGCAATGATATCAATTATTGTTACAGTTGAATTGATGTTTGTCCCCATACAAGAATATTGTAAAACTTCTATTGATTTGTTCTTCAGATTGGCCAGTATTACTTGCATTGTTCAGCTAAATGTTAAGTTTATACCTTAAAAAATTAGAAGCAGTTTTAAAATTAAATTGTTGTTTAATATGATTTTAGTATAGCCCTGATGAAAGATGGAATTGATGCCTTTCTGTCTTCAGATTTTAGTTTTTGTAATTTTAAAAACCATTCACGCTTAGTTTCAAAGCATTCACCGCACATGATAAATGTTGCCTGTTGATGAATAAAATATCCACTTGTTATGCTTGTACAGCAATCGTGGAAGTCTTAAATAAAACTGATAAAAAAATCATACTTTGCTAAAACTTAGTATATATTGATTTATGTTTATAAAAATATAATAAAAATTATAGGTTTTAAGTTATTATCTTATGAAATTTGTTCTCGTGAAAATTTACATTAGTAATCATCATTCTTGCATCAAGTTTTGCTAACCCTAAGGTTCTCTGTATTTTACAATCAAAGATGGAGAAAGACACCCATACCACCTTAAAGGGTAATACAAGCCTTTTCTTTGGTATCATCTTCTATATGGTAAAGTTGGATATTCATGTATATAAACAAGTGTGGCTTAATTTTATGGATATTTTCTCACAGACCAGTGATAAAAGGCCAACTTTGCTTGGTAATAAGAATCATTGTAAAGATGTTAATATCTAAAAAAAACCAGTTCATCTAACATTGACCTCATTTTCAGGGACTAAACTTAACGCTCGCCCGGGCGCCCGAGCCGACCAGATTTTCGGCTGGGCGAATATATTTAGTCATCATGGTCGCCCAGCTGGCGACTGTAAAAAAATTGAAGTAAATCCCATTTGTACCCTTTCCCTCGCGATATTAACAAAGACTGTTCCCAAAAGGAAACCTGTTTGTCTTATCACAGCGATATAGAAATATAGAGTATTTCCGAAAACCAGTAGGTTATTTCTAATAACTGAACCCAGTCGAATAGCTATGTTTTCAATCCGGAGTCACGATGTTGCATATATATATACACCTTCTTCTTTCTGCATGTTTTCTTAGTTCTACGATAATTTCATTATTGAACAGTGTTTTCTATTTTACTGTTCAATAAGCATCGTGAAAGGGATGTTTTCTTATTGTCCTGTGAGTCATTACAAGCCTGTGTTAGACGGTAACTTGTTCCTGGGTCGCTTTATACAAAAATATTTAATAAAAAACGAAATTTAAAATCTCGTAAATAAAAATCCCAATATCTAGTTTGATTTCCAATCTTCATTAAAAACTTATTGAAAAATATATTTTGATCAACACTATTAGAGGATGGCTTGGATTGAGATAATATTTAATGTTCAAAGAAAGAGCCATATTGTCTAAAGGTCAACAGGAAGTTGAAAATTTGAAGGGAGATAATTTTGTTAGGAAACAACCTAAAATAAATATTGTCAAATCTTATGATACATTTCTGGTGGCAATAATTCAAATATTATAATGGTTACCACAGAAAACATTTTCAAGACTACAAGTAGGATTTCACAATAAGGCTTCATTAGAAAAACTGTTTTGTTTCATACCATGAACATACATTTAAAGAAGAATCAAAGAAGTTTGTATTTGAACATATATATGAAGACTACTTCCTGTTTTACTTCTTGTATGAATGATCCTCCTTACGTGGGAGCACTTAACAAATGTACAAGTTTGTTAACATAAACATCAAAATGATTTGCTTTGCTTCATGGTATGATAATCTGATAAAAAAAAAATCTGACTGGAACCAACATCAAGAACATATTAATTTCTGAATAAGGTTTAAATACAACTAATGTTCTCCAGCTGAGCCTATAGCTAGCAATATTCAAGTTTATTTATACAAAGTATCCTTACAATCCCGGTTATTGCGCTAAAGTGCCCTTTCAGAAAACAAGCACCCTTCTGCCCTGAGATTTAAGCTGGAACACTGTTAGTAAGTATATACTAAGTAATTTTCAGTTTTGTTTTATTTTAGTATGAATATTAGTGGGCTCCTAAAATTTTAAGCGGGCCCCTGAAAAAAATATCTTAGGGGCCCAGCTGGCCCCTAGAGAAAAACAGTTAAGTTTAGTCCCTGATTTTCAAAGTTACACACTCATTGTAATATTTTTAAAAGAGTTATGCCTCTTGAAAATAGTAATTGAATAGTGCATTGCATTGCATTTTGACCTTTCATTTCTCTAAAACATTTATAAAAAGTTTTAAAGAAAAAAAGTGTTCATTTAGTAATTCCCCTTGAATAGAATAAATATGTGCAACTTGCAACTCTGTTCTATTATTTAAAAGCGCAATGGCTGTCAAATTCATGTTCATTAATTTGAACTCAAATTCTCATATTTGATCAATAATATACTAAAACGAATATCCAAATTATAAAAGTCACTAATAAACAATTTACAAGACATGGGCTCAATAAAAAGTATTTTCGTTATGTATGCAATTTGTTCTAAGCAGCATCTTTTTGACTATCAAGTTGACCTCTGAAGTCTGTAGACAGACATTTAAGCAATATTAACATAAAAAAATAGATAGCAAACTCATGCAATTGAGTTTCTTATTATAGGTTAAAAATACATGTTTACAATTGTATAAGAATGACTTTTTGTGGATAGAATCAGTCAATCAAATTATTTACCTTGGTTTCACTTTCAATGTTCACATTCTTTCCTTTTTATAACTGAACATGTATAATTCATGCATTTTCCATCTCTAGCTAAGGGGCTAAGTTAAATTGAAGGTCACATGAATACCTATTCAATGAGGTAAAATTATTCACTTGCAAGTGAATAATTCATCATAGATGTCTCTTAACTTTTTTTGACAAAATTGAACTATTTGGCTGCTAAATGAGAATTATCACTTCACTGTTTCACTTTCATTAATGATTGAACAAAAAAAATAATCATATTTTAAATTTTTATGCCCCCGCGGTAGCAGAGGGTCATTAAGTTTTACCCTTGCTCGTCTGTACGTATGTCCCAAAGTTGCTTTCCGTTCTCTAACTTGAGTTTTTCTCAACCAAATGTTACAGAATTTATACAAAATTCTTATTACCTCTAAATACAGATCAGGTATAAATTTTGATGGCGTCACTTTTACTGGTTTAGAGTTATGCCCCTTTACAAATGGAAAAATTGTTTCCATTATTTAGCTTAAGTTTGCCTCAACCAAATATTATGAAACTTATAAAAAATGCCTATTACTACAATATACAAATCAAGTTTGAATTTTGGTGCAGTCCCTTTCACTAATCTAGACCCTTTTCAAATGGAAAAATAGCTGAAATTTCAAAAATCGAAATCAAGTATTTTTTTTTAAATTAGAGTTATTTTCCTTTGTTCATAATTATAGTTAAATCAACTACAATCTGGGTTTTTTTTTAAATTTTCTTTGAAAATTGGAGTTATCTTTCTTTGTCCAGAATGGTAGTTGAATCAACTAAAACCAATGTTTTACACAATGCAATATTCAATTTTACTACCAACTGATAAATTAAAGCAATCTTTACCATTCAGTGCTGAGAAGCACTTGGATTACTAATCTTAGGTTATGCACATTTACAAATGGAAAAATTGCTGAATATTTTCATTTCTCATCTCTTACCATAAGTTTGTCTTAACTAAATTTAATGAAATGTATATATAATGCTTATTACCACTAAACTCAGTTTAATTTCAAATTTTTGCAGCTTCACCTATACAGTTCTTGAGTTAAGTCCCCTTATAACATTAAATGCCAGCGGGGGCATCATCATAAGGAGACATTCCCACTGTGTATCATCGCCACCGGAAATTGGGTACTAACGAAGCGGAGAGAAATAGAAAAAAAAGTAAACAAGTTAGGAATTCGTTCAATTTAAAGCATTTCCACTCATTTGATGAGGGTGCCGCTTAAGAAATGATTTTCTGATATATAATTCTTTTAATTATTAGGCCGATAAGTACAAAATAAATACAAGATTTTGTGTAATACTCCAAAACTTGCCACTTAGTACCGGAAAATTTCGAGGTCTATCGTCCTTTGTAGCCCCATTCTCAAGATATTGAACTGTTTTTCATTATTTTTCCAGACACGATTTTAGAATATTATAGTGTGGCATCATATTTAATGAAATTTGTTGTCAAAAACATGTTTTTTAAAGAATATGGACAAAAACACTGTTTGTTTGTTGTACGGCGAATTGCAGGACGTTGTACGGCGAATTGCAAAATAACAACTTTTGTCTGTACGGCGTCATGCAATATATTATAATTTTAAGAGGAAATTAATCACTGTTTAGATAATATCAAGTGACGATATTTTGTTGATATCAAAGCTTTACAGGCTTACAAACATACAACATGTCTTACTAATCAAATATTATCAAATATATGCCGTTAATTCAGTTCAGGAGGCCTCGTTGCCTTCCGCTTTTCGATTTTGTAAAAAAGTTTTTTTTTAAAGTCATAAGAAACGAGTGACCGGTGAAAAATTATGTTCTTCCAATTCTTGAACCAATGCATACACACATCATAAACTTAGGCCGTGTTCACATTGACCTAAATTCGGTGTTGTGTTAGTGTAACTCACACGTAAACTAAACACAGTTGCGTTCCCATTGATAAAACTCAATGTTTACATGTAGTTTAAATCATGTTTTATCTACACACAGTCGATAGTCAATGTACACGGGTATCATTCGGTTAAACGAGAGAAATGGTCGTGAAAGAATATCTAACGGCGGTCAAGTATTGAGAGACGATCGTGAAAGCTCTGGTAACGGATCGTGAAAGACATTTAAGGAAAATTCTAGGTCAGAATCTTTGAAAAAAATCGCTTAATTTTCAAAACGCGGAACAAATCCGAACAAAAAATAATGTCTGTCAAAATGGTTTAACTTCCTCAACATACCTGTGAAATGAGATAAAGAAAATACGCAGTACTTTATGAAAAAACACAAAAGGCGCAATGCATGTCTATCAAATTAATTACAAATAACACGCTTTTAGTACCTATAATGGTCATATTTCAGTTTATCGTGATATATTTGAAATTAAATCTTTGGTGTATCTGATAGTACAGTAAAATTAAGGTATGTTCTTCTATTAAAAGCATTAATTTGTATATGAAAACCTTGAATTTGTTGAATATCCATCAAACTTGATCGTGAAAGATCAGGCAACGCATTATTTTGATCGTGAAAGATAATGCGTGACCAGACTTATTACTAGTAATCAGAAATTAGTATTTCTTTTACCATTTGATAAACCTGCAACTGGTTGAAGCCTGTAACTATTTGATAAGGATGAACATTAAAGCTATTCTTTTTTTTTATTCAACACTTTACCTCGAAAGTTAAAAAAAAAACAACAACTAAAACGTCTCTAAATAAGTTTGAAAGATTCAGCTCTGAGAATCGGTCAAGTGCAATTCAGGCAGACCGACACTGTTTAGCCAATAATATGGATATGCAACGTTTAAACCAAAATGATATCCATCAAACAAAAAATTACAGCAAAACAGCATCTTTCATGAGTAATTTGAGATTGAATGATAACCAACATTGTGTGCAACAGTACTTTCTTAAGTTCTGTATATACAACGCAGATGTGGATTCATTTAACTATATACTACAGACTATAGAATACCAGAGCGCAAATGCTGTAATGTCTCGTCTGCTTTACTTATGATAGTTAATTTTTGGAACATCTATAATATCAAGGGTTTTACTAGAAGTGGCAAATGCGCTTAATGCGTTTAATGTATTTTTTGTCCATCTGATGAGTTAAGCCTTTTCAATTGATTTTTATAGTTCGTTCTTATGTTGTACTGTTATACCACTGTCTCAGGTTAGGGGGAGGGTTGGGATCCCGCTAACATGTCTAACCCCGCCACACTATTTATGTATGTGCCTGTCCAAAGTCAGGAGCCTGTAATTCAGTGGTTGTCGTTTGTTTATGTGTTACATATTTGTTTTTCGTTCATTTTTTTTATACAAATAAGGCCGTTAGTTTTCTCGTTTGAATTGTTTTACATTGTCATATCCTAGCCTTTTATAGCTGACTATGCAGTATGGGCTTTGTTCATTGTTGAAGGCCGTACGGTGACCTATAGTTGTTAATGTCTGTGTCATTTTGGTCTCTTGTGGATAGTTGTCTCTTTGGCAATCATACCACATCTTCTTTTTTAAATTATGATTGTCAATGGTTCATAAAAAGAGTGCAAGGTCAGATGAACCATGACATACAGATCTCTACAAATATCCCGTAGACCAAATAAATGTGTTCCGATCCTTACAGTGCCTTAGAAACTGACAAATGTAAAAGTTATGCTTGGCCAATTAATTCGAAACATAAGGTCAAAAGTATATGAACCCTGACCGACAGCCAGATATAGACATCTTACTATCATTCAATATATCAAATGCAATTGACGTCATCATGGTCATATATGAAACATGCAGACAGACATGTACACCATCCACGAAATACCATGGCGCTATAGCATACAGGTATATATCCAAAAGGCTAGACAACATAAAACGAGCATTGCCGAATGATGCATGATAATGAGTTCGATGTTATTTGAAACCTTGCAGAAATCGAAAATGTACACCTCACAATCATAACAACAGACAGTTATCCTAAAGCTTAACGAATCCGCGATACGGACTTGACCACAAAAATGAATCTTCATCCATGAAATAAGGCAAATTCGGGGTCAGGTGAATCCTGTCTGACGGACATGTAGTTTATAGGATCCAATAAGGCAATATACAAAATGTGGGTATCCTATAACTCGTGATAAGTGAGTACTTCACATGACAATAAAAAGCTTCATCCTACAATCATCCAACTATTTTACATTTCATTTTCTAAATATTAATACTTTGAAAAGCTTAAACCTATTGAGGATGTTAACCTATGTATATATATAGCTTTTCTCAATACAAATAACAAATATTAATTTTGATATAATTGAAGAATAATTTGAACGTCTTCGTAGCATCATATCTTTCACGATCCTTTTCACGATCTTCAAAAATGCGGTACGTGATCTTTCACGATCCGAAAAATCAATTTTTGTGTAAATAGTTCTTTATTTACCAAGTTTCAGATTATGTTTATACAAAATAACTATGAGAACCATTTGATTAATTCAAATAGAATGCCCTTATTCGTATTAAAGTAGTTTTTCTAGTCGAATTTGCGAAAAAATCATGTTTGTTTACACTTTTTATGTCATTGAAATGTCGAGAAGCAATCTGCCTTTTGTTGTTTTGTAATAACTTTTTACTTTTAAAACTGGATATTCTCACATACTGATCATAATGTTGAACCATTTTGACAGATAGTTTTATTTTGTCGTAAATTTGTCTGTGTAATTAATTAAATTAGAATATGTATTGACCTTTCATATGTCTTCTCGATTAAATGTCTTTCACGATCCGTTACCAGAACTTTCACGATCGTCTCTCAATTCTTGACCGCCGTTAGATATTCTTTCACGATCATTTCTCTCGTTAAACCGAATGACACCCGTGATGTAGGCCTTGTGTAGGTTAAGTGTACACAAAACTAGGCATTTAGGACATTCGTTTTACCGTGTATATTTTTTAAGGAGGAAACTTTTTTTGAGTAAAGTTGATATTTTTGATAATTATTAGTACAGTTCTTTACAGAAATTGTTGTTTAAATTTTACAGTTTTTTTTTGTTAAAAAAAAATAACGTGATTTATTAACCCCTGATCAAGACTCAAAGCAGCATCATTGCCGAACCCATAAGGCAGCAATCAATTGATTTTCGGTGGAGCCTATTATAGTTGAGTATAAAACATAAAGGCACGAGGGGTGGGGCTATGGATTTTGTTTTGGAAAAAAAAAATGTTTCCAGTTTTTGGCCCTGAAAAAAAATTGTATGTTTCACCCTCAGCTGCCACTATATATATAATGCTAAAATTGATTTCGACTTGTCACCAAAATTTGTCCTGAAAAAATCTATAGCCCACGCACCCCCTCCCCCCTCCCAAAAAAATGAAATAAATAGTTGCTGCCTAATTCATTTGAAAAGGTCTTCCCGAATCGACTTGACGTTCGCAGAAATATTTGCCACTGGTCTTTACTCAAACAACGATTTATGCATAAATGCATGACTAAAAAAGTGTGAGGTAAATGGTATGTTTGTCTAGTATCTCAGATCCGTTAAATAGCACTCAAAATAAAAAAAATAAAACTTACCAATTTCCTTTACCAAATACTCCTTGAAGACGAAATACCATTTGAAACAAACAGAAAAGATAAAAATGTAATGATCCCTAATATCTCAATCCTTTTTTCGGCTGTAATCACGCTACTAGTATATTAAAACTACTGCAAATTATAAAAATGGCTTTCATAAAGTAACAACCACTTAACTCAAAAAAGGGGGAGGTGGTTTTTTTTTTTTATCAGAGAAAGATTTTTTTCGCGCGTACGTATTTATTCCGTTTTTTAGCTCACCTGGCCCGAAGGGCCAAGTGAGCTTTTCTCATCACTTGGCGTCCGGCGTCCGGCGTCGTCCGTCGTCGTCCGTCGTCGTCGTCGTCGTCCGTCGTCGTTAACTTTTACAAAAATCTTCTCCTCTGAAACTACTGGGCCAAATCAAACCAAACTTGGCCACAATCATCATTGGGGTATCTAGTTTAAAAAATGTGTGGCGTGACCCGGTCAACCAACCAAGATGGCCGCCACGGCTAAAAATAGAACATAGGGGTAAAATGCAGTTTTTGGCTTATAACTCAAAAACCAAAGCATTTAGAGCAAATCTGACAAGGGGTAAAAATGTTTATCAGGTCAAGATCTATCTGCCCTGAAATTTTCAGATGAATCGGTCAATCGGTTGTTGGGTTGCTGCCCCTGAATTGGTAATTTTGAAGAAATTTTGCTGTTTTGGTTGTTATCTTGAATATTATTATAGTTAGAGATAAACTGTTAACAGCAATAATGTTCAGCAAAGTAAGATCTACAAATAAGTCAACATGACCAAAACGGTCAGTTGACCCGTTTAGGAGTTATTGCCCTTTATAGTCAATTTTTAACCATTTTTCGTTAATTAAAGTAATCTTTTACAAAAATCTTCTCCTCTGAAACTACTTGGCCAAATTAATCCAAACTTGGCCACAATCATCTTTGGGGTATCTAGTTTAAAAAATGTGTGGCGTGACCTGGTCAACCAACCAAGATGGCCGCCACGGCTAAAAATAGAACAAAGGGGTAAAATGCAGTTTTTGGCTTATAACTCAAAAACCAAAGCATTTTGAGGAAATCTGACATGGGATAAAAATGTTTATCAGGTCGAGATCTATCTGCCCTGAAATTTTCAGATGAATCGGTCAATCGGTTGTTGGGTTGCTGCCCCTGAATTGGTAATTTTGAGGAAATTTTGCTGTTTTTGGTTATTATCTTGAATATTATTATAGATAGAGATAAACTGTAAACAGCAATAATGTTCAGCAAAGTAAGATCTACAAATAAGTCAACATGACCAAAATGGTCAGTTGACCCGTTTAGGAGTTATTGCCCTTTATAGTCAATTTTTAACCATTTTTCGTAAATTAAAGTAATCTTTTACAAAAATCTTCTCCTCTGAAACTACTTTGCCAAATTAATCCAAACTTGGCCACAATCATCTTTGGGGTATCTAGTTTAAAAAATGTGTGGCGTGACCTGGTCAACCAACCAAGATGGCTGCCACCGCTAAAAATAGAACATAGGGGTAAAATGCAGTTTTTGGCTTATAACTCAAAAACCAAAGCATTTTGAGGAAATCTGACATGGGATAAAAATGTTTATCAGGTCAAGATCTATCTGCCCTGAAATTTTCAGATGAATCGGTCAATCGGTTGTTGGGTTGCTGCCCCTGAATTGGTAATTTTGAGGAAATTTTGCTGTTTTTGGTTATTATCTTGAATATTATTATAGATAGAGATAAACTGTAAACAGCAATAATGTTCAGCAAAGTAAGATCTACAAATAAGTCAACATGACCAAAATGGTCAGTTGACCCGTTTAGGAGTTATTGCCCTTTATAGTCAATTTTTAACCATTTTTCGTAAATTAAAGTAATCTTTTACAAAAATCTTCTCCTCTGAAACTACTTGGCCAAATTAATCCAAACTTGGCCACAATCATCTTTGGGGTATCTAGTTTTAAAAATGTGTGGCGTGACCTGGTCAACCAACCAAGATGGCTGCCACCGCTAAAAATAGAACATAGGGGTAAAATGCAGTTTTTGGCTTATAACTCAAAAACCAAAGCATTTTGAGGAAATCTGACATGGGATAAAAATGTTTATCAGGTCAAGAACTATCTGCCCTGAAATTTTCAGATGAATCGGTCAATCGGTTGTTGGGTTGCTGCCCCTGAATTGGTAATTTTGAGGAAATTTTGCTGTTTTTGGTTATTATCTTGAATATTATTATAGATAGAGATAAATTGTAAACAGCAATAATGTTCAGCAAAGTAAGATCTACAAATAAGTCAACATGACCAAAACGGTCAGTTGACCCCTTTAGGAGTTATTGCCCTTTATAGTCAATCTTTAACCATTTTTCATAAATCTAAGTAATCTTTTACAAAATCTCCACTGAAACTACTAGGCCACAATCATCTTTGGGGTATCTAGTTTGAAAAATGTGTCCGATGACCTGGCCATTCAACCAAGATGGCCGCCACGGCTAAAAATAGAACATAGGGGTAAAATGCAGTTTTTTGCTTATAACTATGAAACCAAAGCATCTAGAGCAAATCTGACAAGAAGTTAAATTGTTAATCAAGTCAATATCTATCTGCCCTGAATTTTTCAGATGAATTGGACAACTGGTTGTTGGGTTGCTGCCCTCCAATTGGTAATTTTTAAAGAAATTTTGCCGTTTTTGGTTATCTTGAATACTATTATAGATAGCGATAAACTGTAAAAAGCAATAATGTTCAGCAAAGTAAGATCTACAAATAAGTCAACATGACCTAAATGGTCAATTGACCCCTTAAGGAGTTATTGCCCTTTATAGTCAATTTTTAACAATTTTCATTAATTTGGTAAATTTATGTAAATTTTTACCAAATATAGTTCTCTGTTACTAATGGGCAAAGTTCATGATAGATATAATTGTAAGAAGCAAAATCGTTCAGTAAAGTAAGAACTTCAAACACATCACCATCACCAAAATACAATTTTGTCATGAATCCATTTGTGTCCTTTGTTTAATATGCACATAGACCAAGGTGAGCGACACAGGCTCTTTAGAGCCTCTAGTTTTTCGATGCTGGTGATCAAATACTTTTATTCAATATTTAACACTATAATGTATGGGGAAACTCTTGATTCAGATTTTTTTTTATCATCTGTATGACCAGATTCTTTTTTTTATCAAATTGGGGATCGGAATATTTCCATCCCCCCTCATTTTGAAGTCAAATGGCAGTTCCCTTACTGCTAGAAAAATTGTCCGAAAAATTTGCATTCGGTTCTACGTAATGAACATTTAAATGACACATAGTTTACAAGTGTGAACAAATCTTATGTACAGGTAGCTAAACAAGGTGTATAGATGTGAACAAATGTAATGTGAAACCAGTGTGCATTACGGTAAACTAAATGTAAACATGTTTACTGTACATGGCTTTTGGTGTGAACACGGCCTTAGTCTTCTGTGCACGAATTTATCATTTTTTTCGTGTAAATTTCGTATTATCGTAATTTTTTTTTTCAATCGGTCAGTGTTGTTGTGTAAATATGGCAGGTAATTAAAGTTCGTATTTTGAAGCCGAAGTTTAACGATGGTCACCTGTTTGTCAACAATCGACAAAAATAAACAAAAAAGCATGGAAAGAGAGCACGTGTTTAACATGTGAATTCAGATAATAGTTTATTTTAAGGACATCCATGCGTATTGTGATCACCGGATTTTTACGAGATGGGTCACACTGAGGTCACTTTGCATACGGAAAATATGTCGGGGGAATTGGTTGCTGGAAGCAAGCAATTAAAATAAAGTAAACTTCTTCTAAATATGAATAAATTAAAGAATTTTCTTCAGAAAAAAGTATATGTACATAAGTTTTATAATGAAAACTATCCATTGAGTTATAAAAAACATATGCATTATTTTTTTTGATTTGAGGTTTCTTATGACTTTAAACCATATTATCCTAAATACATTAATATATATATATCGTTATACAACTAACGACTGTAAATGTTGTCTTATTTGTTGTTAGGGTGAAATTTTGTAAGTTCAATAAAATAAACCGTCCATTCATCTTTTGTTGGTGCTAGTTTTTTGTTTTTTTTAGATAAAAACAGTTAAGATGTGGTATGATAGCAAATAAGATAACTATCCATCAGGATCAAATAAACTATGTAAGCAATTATATGCTATCGTACGGCCTTCAACAACGAAAACTCGTCCCTTATAGTCGGCTATACAAAGCACCTAACGAAAAATGTGGAAGGACTCAACAAGAAAGCGAACGGCCTAACTCATAACAAAACAATTTATGAAAAAAAAGAGATGAAGCAACGACAACCACCGAACCACAAGATCGAGAATCCGGACAGACACATAAAATTGTTTAGTTATTTAATTTCTGAAATGACTCATTTGTAAAAATAAACTTTGAATTAAGAAAATACTTTGTTTTCATCGAAAGTAAGGAGAAACAAATCGTGAATTGCATTTCGAATTAATTGTTTTGTCTGTTTCTATCTAATGCATTTTATCTAATGCATAATTAGATGGGGGGGGGGGGGGGGGTAGTGGGTCTGTTAACATGTTAACAACACCTCGATTTTGGCAAACACAGATAACAACAAATTTTAAATGCTGATAAGAGTTAACAGCAACTTTAATGACACATGGACAGACAATTGAACTGATGGAAAAGCAGACGGAGTGATTGACTCTAAGAAAAAAGACTAGTATGTCATGAATAATCGAAAATGCTTCAAACACCAAAAGGGAGGCTTCTTCTGGTTATGCATATTGTTGAGTAAATGTTTTGTGTCAATCAATCGAAGAAAACTTGGGTTATCGTCATGGCGTAGGAAAGTGTAACAAACAGATAGAATGAGTGAATACTATAGGGCGCGAACATTTTTTTAATGACGGGGGCTTTTATAAATTATAGTTACATTGCAGTCAGGGTATTCATACGACTCATTGCTTACATGATTTTATTGAAAGGAATTACGAAGGTTTACTGATTTTAATTTTAAATCATCAAAACCAGTGTAAAATCAGAAAGTAACATGTAAGGTGTCACAAGTTGAAGCACTCTTTCATCTCCATCTGAGCTGATATAAAGAAGCCTTGGTCTATCTTTAGATCCATTCTGAATTTCTTAGACTAGCAAATTTGATTTCAATTTGAGAACCAATTCCTATTTTTTTCGGCCTCTTCTACCAGGCCAACACTGTTCAGTTAATTTACGAATTGCAAATTGAAAAGGTACTTTATTTTTTCACAATTCCGTCCAGGTACTCTGGGTCGATATAACTTATCAAACATTCCATATACATGTGAATTATTTTCGTCATAGGACTGACCAGGGTTTAAGCTGGATAAGAAGTGGCCTTTCCCTTTAACGTTTTGGATACATTTCAAAAAGAAGCCAGAAATAACTACATTGGTTAGACGTATAAAGAGGGGCATGAGATATCTTTAAACATGTTTAACACTGCCGCATTTGTTGCACCTGCATGACCCAACTTGAGTCCGTAACCTTTGCTATAAAGTCTTGTATTTATTTAATTTTTTAAATTTGGGTTCATTTATATGTTTCAAAAAACAAACATTGAACTTCGACCCCCTTTTGTAGTTAATTGATTGCTCACTTAGGAGACAGCTTCAGGTATACCATACAAGTTTAGTTTCGAGCCATGGTGAATTTTCTAAATATGAACGTTTTTGTACAATTGAATTGATTTTTAGATAGTTGAATAATAATATAGCCTTCCTAGTGGGTTTATATGAACATTTAGATTATTTTTAGCATGTTTTATAAGCCATTGTTCAGTTTGACCGTCCAAGCGTTCCTATCTGTACCGCCATACATTTTGAAAATTTTGTATTTTTTTTTCAACCAAGATTCGACGCTCGATCTTTTCAATTCAATTTCATGGGAAAAAACAGCAGAAATGCATATGATTTTTTTTTACCTCTTGATAGATATATGTCTATGGTATTAGGAAAGGTATCACTCTTATTGATTGAAATTTTCCTTTGGACCAAATTTTTCAGATCTTTGTGACATGTTCAACCCCCTATTTTGCAATATTTGGTATCAAATAATTGCTCATTGTTGCCATAGTTACACAAAAAAAGAGATTATATTTCACCATTATTACTATTGGAAATCAAATCTATGGACGATTCTCTTTCCATAAATATACACATGCATAGCTTAAATATTAAGCCTTATTTATTAGGAAGGAAGGGAAAGAGGAAAGAGGGTGTTTAAAAATTATGAGTGTCAATTCTTAGTTTTTTTCCTATCTGTGACTTGACACCCACCCTAGTGCATAATTTTCTCGCTGCGTTGGGTTGTTTCTTCTATTTGGTCGAGCTTCTGTTTCTTTGACATTTCCATTCTCAATTTAATCAAGGATTTATTATACTCACTGAAGATTTTTTTAAAGACATGTACAGTTACATATAATTATGCTGTTAATGTCACTCCTTTGCGGAAGCAACGTGTAGTAAGAGATGGACAGCAAATTTTAATGTGATTCTTGTAAATAACAGTTAAGATCAGTTAACAGAGAAAATAATGTCAAAAACAGTGAACACTTTAAGTATAAAGTAACAGATAACAAGAATCTCAATTTCAAATAAACAGTTAACATCATTTCAAATTTTAACAAAACAGATTACAGACAGTGGGTCGAAAACAGTTAAGTTTTTAAAATTTATCAGTCAAATAACAGTTTTAAAAAATTTAAACCTTGAAAAGACCCCCCCATCTGAGATATTTGAACTTAATACTTTATTTTCTTTGAAAGGACGCGGTAAATAACTATTCTAAAATTAGCAAGTTGCCATACAGTTGAAAACAAGTTGCCATACAGTAAATTTTTCAACACGAGCAAGTTGCCGTACCCTAGAATTTATTTTTTGTGGTCTATATTCTTTAAAATGTATCTTTTTGACAACAAATTTCAGTAAATATGATGCCACACTATAATAATCTAAAATCGTGTCTGGAAAAATAATGAAAAACAGTTCAATATATTGAGAATGGGGCTACAGAGGACGATAGACCTCGAAATTTTCTGGTACTACGTGGCAAGTTTTGGAGTATTACACAAAATCTTGTATTTATTTTGTACTTATTGGCCTAATAATTAAAAGAATTATATATCAGAAAATCATTTCTTAAGCGATACCCTCATCAAATGAGTGGAAATGCTTTAAATTGAATGAATTCTTAACTTGTTTATTTTTTTTTCTGCTTCTCTCCGCTTCATTAGTACCCAATTTCCGGTGGCGATGATACACAGTGATTCCCCATTTATTTTATATATCTTGTAGCTAGTGCCCTTTTGGTATAAATCATAAACCTAAATATTGATAACATTCCCTTATGAAAGCTCATTTTTAGCCATAGAAAACTTAATGAACACTGTAATTCAACTGTCAACTTGTTTTTTAATTTTAAAAGAAATTGTGTTTTTTCCCCCCAATTTTATTTATTTTAAAGTGTCACATTTATTATTCTGTCTTTATACTACAAAGGAATAAGTGATTTGAAGTGATCAATCACTTGATCACTCAGGAGCCTGTAATTCAGTGGTTGTTGTTTGTTCATATGTTACATATTTGTTTTTCGTTCATTTTTTTACATAAATAAGGCCGTTAGTTTTCTTGCTTGAATTGTTTTACATTGTCTTATCAGGGCCTTTTATAGCTGACTATATGCGGTATGGGCTTTGCTCATTGTTGAAGGCCGTACAGTGACCTATAATTGTTAATGTTTGTGTCATTTTGGTCTTTTGTGGATAGTTGTCTCATTGGCAATCATACCACATCTTCTTTTTTTTATAATGGCTGAAATTTGGCATATTGGTGTATGGGTTACAGAAACTACTGTAGTGAAGTTATTGAAAAAAGAAAATGTTTTGACTGTACAAGAAAGTCAAACCTCTGTCAATATGCTTTTCTAATGGTTCACTTATAAGGGAGTGGTTGAGAGATAGCAAAGAAATTATTTTTAATTGAAGATAGTTTCCTACCAAAAAATATGGAAAATTTGGAAACTAATTCGAGTCTATAGATTTTCACATCCGGAAATCTTGTTACTGATTTCAGTCAGGTTATTATGTCCGCCACATTTCATCTGAATGGTACAGTATAAATGATAATTTCATCATATTTAAAAAAAAGCTAGGTATAAGTTGACCTGGACATCCTTAAGGTCTACAGATTTACAATTTAAAATGTATCGTTGATTTAAGAAGTGATACAAAACAGTTTGTTAGGAATTGCCCTCTTAGCCTATGTAGCTAGGAGAAGTTTTACTACAACAATCAGTAGGCAGATTTTCAATTTTCACTTCTTGAAAATAAAATGCAGATTAGGAAACAAGAGTTTTCTTACTCTGATTTCCATATTTTAATATTTTACATTTTTAGAAATTTAACCAAATTTCTCCATATCCTTGTTTTGGTTTATATAGATCAGATATATTAAGTTTTGTTATATATCTAGAACATTTGTCTGCTGGAATAAATTAAGGTTAAAATAAGAGCAGGAGTTTTTCAGTTTCTGACAGATCAATTACTTGAAATGTAACTTGTATCTTGGATGTCAGTTTCAATGTTGTAAAACAAATTGATATCAATTTTCCAGTATTTACATTATCAGAAAATCCATACTGCCAAATGGATAACGAACACTAAATAAACACAAATACAAAAGCAAAATGTGCTGGAATAATTGTATGTATTTGAAACCCAATTGTAATTTTGTCATATTATTGATGTTCATTTTAAAGATTGGTATTCATACCACAGACAACTTACATTTAGGTCGAAATTCTGTCCTGTCAAAATTGTTGAGAAATTTTGATGGATGGAGAAAGAATAGTAATGGACATGTCCTAATGATGTATGAGAATAATAATGAGTAAACAAATTATAGATATATAATACTAATTACTTGTCTAGTAACATTCTAATTGGGGGGTACATTTAAACTATACATCATGTACAGTGATACATTGACACCTGACAAGAAGGTCTACTTCTTACTATCTTTAAACCTCAAATTACATAATGGATTTTAGTTTTTGCTATCTCAAATGCTTGAATTAAACACAAATTTTGTGTCCATCCATCTTATAATCCTTTAAGTGTTCTGATGAAAATGGAAATTCTTCCTCCTACATGTTTCTTAAGAAAACTCTTAAGCATCACATTGATGGATACTGTCTAACAGAAGAATGAAGATCCCTAAAAACTGAAATATTTTGAAATGCCGGAACTGACTTGAACAATCCTTGTATTTTATTAAGGCCCTTGGTGGGTGAGAAGTGTAAGAAGTTCATCTGTTAAATCACTATCCTGTCAACACTGTTGTTGTGATTTTCAATCCTGCATATATATGGCAGGTGAATTGGACTTCAATCTAAATTGATATGGATTGCGGCAGTTAGTTCTCTTCGCTTCCTCCATTGATAAACAAACCGACCAACATGATAAAACCAAGAGTGCTGATGGTGACATTAAACATTAATCAATCTATCTATATTGATTTTTTATTGGGGAAAGAAGGCTTCAAGCCGTCAATCCCCTATGGGGTTGACCAGAGTGACACTCCCTCACATCATTCATTTTGTTTTTATACATGTTATAGTGTGGAAACTAGTGAGACCATTTTTTTTCTGTAAAAATTCTGAGAATCTTCCTCCAATTCAGGAGCACCTCAATCAGAGACATGTATACTAAATGTATTTATATGTCTCTGCCTCAATTGATGAGTAATTATCCCCTAAAATAAAAGTTAATGTATTTAAAGACTTCAAATGTGACATTTCATTGGATTAGTAGTCTTCTATTAAAACTAAATTTTTGTGTACCTACATAATCATTGTAATGGTAAAAAAAAATTAATAAAAATTTGCATTTTGTAGTTTAAACATATTTATTATTTACAAATATTTCAAAATTAAGATTTGGAAACAAGCTTCACACAGTTTACATCACTCATATTGTTTTTTATTAGTACCTGTTTCCCTGTGATGAGAGTTGTAACTCGGAACTTTAACAAAGGAAATTAAAAACTGAATAGATTTTTCAGTCCACACTTTCTAAAGAAAAAACTTAAAAATCCAAGAGTACTGTCACAAAAAATGGTTAATGGCCCTTGAGTTTTAGATAATTAGCTATCAACTTTAATCAAATGTTTAGATTTAGAAGATGCAGAACTCTTCCATTGGTCCAAATTGAATCCTAAACTAAGGAAATGAAATTACATAAACAACAATTGATTTCAATATTGTCAACCTTTCTACATGCTCTAGCTGTTCTCTTTTTCATTCTTCATATAAAAACTATCAAAAGATACCCCCCCCCCCCCCTTTCCAAAAAACATAATTAAATAGAAACAAGGGCCGTCTTTCCCCTCAGAGCTATTCAGCTCTTTGATTTTGCCTATTGTTGATCCTATTATGCATACACTTACCTGTCTGATGTTTGACAAAATGGTGAGTCCTTCGTAAAATTGTGTTCTGCAATAGAAGGAACAACAGGACTATTTTATGTCAAGGTCTTATAAGTTTTGAGCTAGCTTTGTTATGTTAGTTCCAATGATTTGAAGTAAGGACATAGTTCTATAAAAGAAATTTAATATATTTGACTTGTGGTTGTAAAAACCGTTAGATGTTGTGTCTCATACTAGAAAATACTGACTGATTTATCCCCAGTTATTAAATTATTGATTTATTTACAGCAACACAAGTTTTTGTCTTACATTTGTCACATTTGTTGTCTTTTGAAAGAGACTTGTAAGATGTGTGGCATGTGGCATGTGGCTGTTAATGTTTTATCACAAGTCAATGTTACTGCCACCATCATGATTTTGATTTTTATCCTGCAATTGCGTGTCCTACTATACAGATACAGCCCTACAGATATCGCTATGCTGTATCTGAAAACATACAGATATCGCTTTAAAGCTCCACCCACTGCTGGACTGAGTACTGTTTGAACCTGTGTGACCTTAGAATGTGTAATCCAGTTGCATTCCAATTACAATGACAATTGTCGATTTCAAATGATTGTGTTACAAAATCAACCATGTCAATTTCAGCATGCATGTTCAGTGAATGTCAAGTCCCTAGCGTAGGACAACTCGTACACTTCTGTTTCAAATTTGACAATGTTTTGTTATTTGTTTGTACTGTTGAAATTAGTTGTTATGTTAAAAAAGATAATTATTCACCTTGACCGATGTATTATTGTTGACCATTCGAAATTCTTTTTTTGCGAACCCGTCTTCAGCGTAATGTGTGATTTTGATATAACTACGCGGGCCTCAAGGGATTAAAAATCGAAAACAAATGCTAAATATGTTAGTTTTTGTGCCTTTAAAAACACAAACAATATACAGAATTAATTGCAGGATAAAGACAATAACTGTTTAGTGTCTTTAAATATAAGCTGTATTTGTAAACCGTTCGAAACAGGTGTAATAGCTCCATAAAAGCTAGCATACACTTTGTTTCCTAGCCTCGTACAAATACAGCTGATATTTAAAGACACTAAACAGTTATTGTCTATATATTTTGGTCATATTGATATTTATTTTAAATTTAGAATCATCCAGGTAAGAAATGCATTTGTATCACTATAAAATAGATTGTATATATTATGTAAAAGAAAGATACACTTCATGTTTCTATCATTACAGGTTATGCAGAAAGATTCTGAGAAGAATATGTCCATCAAGAAACAATGGAAGTAGTGCTATAAATAGACATATACATAACTTTATGTCAACTCTGGTATCATTTGTCATTTATGTCAGAATTAAACATGTTTCACGTTGTTTACTGTGTTCCTGTGCGGATAAGTCTGAGGTTAATATTTGACCAGTTTTATATGCTATTCAAAAAACATAAAGATTCCATGACATGAAACACTATTCAATATCAATGTTTCAGTAATATTTGGAATGGAGGGATATGTGATAGTTTATTCATAACACATTACTATATAAAATGCAAAAAACATGAATTTTATTGTTGTTCCTCATTTTAAAGATGTATTAAGACCATCTTACATGGAACAAAGCTCATATCTGATTGGAAGATTAAGGCTACCCAAATGTGAACATCTAGACTTTATTGGCAAAGTTTGTTTATGTTACATTTTTGCATTAAACCACATGTAAAGATATCCAACAAATACTGTCATTGTTTTATCAGCAATCTAAACAAAAAATACCAGGTTTCAGTCAACCAAAGGCTAAATATGGATTGTTAACTACATTTTTAGCTCACCTGGCCCAAAGGACCAAGTGAGCTTTTCTCATCACTTGGCGTCCGTCGTCATCTGTCGTCCGTCTTCTGTCGTCGTTAACTTTTACAAAAATCTTCTCCTCTGAAACTACTCCTCCAAATAAAATCAAACTTGGCCACAATCATCATTGGGGTATCTAGTTTAAAAATTGGTGACCTGGCCAACCAACCAAGATGGCCACCATGGCTAAAAATAGAACATAGGGGTAAAATGCAGTTTTTGGCTTATAACTCAAAAACCAAAGCATTTAGAGCAAATCTGATTGGAGTTTAACTGTTAATCAGGTCAAGATCTATCTGCCCTAAAATTTTCAGATGAATTGGACAAATGGTTGTTAGGTTGCTGCCCCTAAATTGGTAATTTTAAGGAAATTTTGCTGCTTTTTCTTATTATCTTGAATATTATTATAGATAGAGATAAACTGTAAACTGCAAAAATGTTCAGCATAGGAAGATTTACAAATAAGTCAACAAGACCAAAATGGTCAGTTGACCCCCTTTAGGAGTTATTGCCCTTTATAGTCAATTTTAACCATTTTTCGTAAATCTTAGTTATCTTTTACAAAACTCTTTTCCCATGAAACTACTTGGCCAAATAAAATCAAACTTGGCCATAATCATCATTGGGGTATTTAGTTAAAAAATTGTGTCCAGTGACCCGGCCAACCAACCAAGATGGCCACCATGGCTTAAAATAGAACATAGGGTAAAATGCAGTTTTTGGCTTATAACTTGAAAACCAAAGCGTTTAAAGCCAATCTGATGGGGGTTGATATTGTTTATCAGGTCAAGATCTATCTGCCCTGAAATTTTCAGATGAATTTGACAACCCTTTGTTGGGTTGCTTCCCCTAAATTGGTAATTTTAAGGAAATTTTGCTGTTTTTTGTTATTATCTTGAATATTATTATAGATAGAGATAAACTGTAAACAGCAATAATTTACAGCAAAGTTAGAACTAAAAATAAGACAACATGACCAAAATGGTCCGTTGACCCCCTAAGGAGTTATTGCCCTTTATAGTCGATTTTTAACAATTTTCATAAAATTTGTAAATTTTTACTAACATTTTCCACTGAAACTACTGGGCCTAGCATTATAGATGGGATAATTGTACACAGCAAGAATGTTTAGTACAGTAAGATATACAAACACACCACCATCACCAAAACCCAATTTTGTCATGAATCCATCTGTGTCCTTTGTTGAATATTCACATAGACCAAGGTGAGCGACACAGCCTCTAGTATTGGAAATAACATGAATAGAACAAATGAATTTGATGGACTGCATAACAGTTTCAACCTCCTATAAACAGTCAAAATGAGAAAAAATTCACACAAAAAGTAAATCTTATAAAAATAAAATTGAGAAAGGAAATGGTGAATATGTCAAAGCGACAACCACCCGACCATAGATCAGACAACTTATAAAAAACATACTTCAAGTATGACAAAAACTGACAGAACAAGAAAAACTGTGAATAAAGTCTTACTAGAAAAATGACAGCTGTTAATTATTTGCTCCAAAGACTCCAAACAAAGTTGGTGAAGGGCTATGGTAATGTCAATATGACTTGCACAGTCTAGCTGGCCACTGTGTCAGTATGATGGTTTGTCTAGCAAGATCACTCTGTCAGTATGACTGTTGTACAGTATGGCTGGCCACTGTGTCAGTATGATGGTTTGTCTAGCAAGACCACTCTTATCAGTATGACTGGCCACTGTCAGTATGATGGTTTGTCTAGCAAGATCACTCTTATCAGTATGACTGGCCACTGTCAGTATGATGGTTTGTCTAGCAAGATCACTCTGTCAGTATGACTGGCAACTGTGTCAGTATGATGGTTTGTCTAGCAAGATCACTCTTATCAGTATGACTGGCCACTGTCAGTATGATGGTTTGTCTAGCAAGATCACTCTGTCAGTATGACTGGCAACTGTGTCAGTATGATGGTTTGTCTAGCAAGATCACTCTTATCAGTATGACTGGCCACTGTCAGTATGATGGTTTGTCTAGCAAGATCACTCTGTCAGTATGACTGTTGTACAGTATGGCTGGCCACTGTGTCAGTATGATGGTTTGTCTTGCAAGATCACTCTATCAGTATGACTGGCCACTGTATCAGTATGATGGTTTGTATAGCAAGATCACTCTATCAGTATGACTGGCCACTGAATCAGTATGATGGTTTGTGTAGCAAGATCACTATCAGTATGACTGTTGTACAGTATGGCTGGCCACTGTATCAGTATGATGGTTTGTCTAGCAAGATCACTCTTATCAGTATGACTGGCCACTGTGTCAGTATGATGGTTTGTCTAGCAAGATCACTCTTATCAGTATGACTGGCCACTGTGTCAGTATGATGGTTTGTCTAGCAAGATCACTCTTATCAGTATGACTGGCCACTGTGTCAGTATGATGGTTTGTCTAGCAAGATCACTATCAGTATGACTGGCCACTGTATCAGTATGATGGTTTGTATAGCAAGATCACTCTGTCAGTATGACTGGCCACTGTGTCAGTATGATGGTTTGTCTAGCAAGATCACTCTTATCAGTATGACTGGCCACTGTCAGTATGATGGTTTGTCTAGCAAGATCACTCTGTCAGTATGACTGGCAACTGTGTCAGTATGATGGTTTGTCTAGCAAGATCACTCTTATCAGTATGACTGGCCACTGTCAGTATGATGGTTTGTCTAGCAAGATCACTCTGTCAGTATGACTGTTGTACAGTATGGCTGGCCACTGTGTCAGTATGATGGTTTGTCTAGCAAGATCACTCTATCAGTATGACTGGCCACTGTATCAGTATGATGGTTTGTATAGCAAGATCACTCTATCAGTATGACTGGCCACTGTATCAGTATGATGGTTTGTGTAGCAAGATCACTATCAGTATGACTGTTGTACAGTATGGCTGGCCACTGTATCAGTATGATGGTTTGTCTAGCAAGATCACTCTTATCAGTATGACTGGCCACTGTGTCAGTATGATGGTTTGTCTAGCAAGATCACTCTTATCAGTATGACTGGCCACTGTGTCAGTATGATGGTTTGTCTAGCAAGATCACTCTTATCAGTATGACTGGCCACTGTGTCAGTATGATGGTTTGTCTAGCAAGATCACTATCAGTATGACTGGCCACTGTATCAGTATGATGGTTTGTATAGCAAGATCACTCTGTCAGTATGACTGGCAACTGTGTCAGTATGATGGTTTGTCTAGCAAGATCACTATCAGTATGACTGTTGTACAGTATGGCTGGCCACTGTATCAGTATGATGGTTTGGCAAGATCACTATCAGTATGACTGTTGTACAGTATGGCTGGCCACTGTGTCAGTATGATGGTTTGTCTAGCAAGATCACTATCAGTATGACTGGCCACTGTATCAGTATGATGGTTTGTATAGCAAGATCACTATCAGTATGACTGTTGTACAGTATGGCTGGCCACTGTATCAGTATGATGGTTTGTCTGGCAATATCACTATCAGTATGACTGTTGTACAGTATGGTTGGCCACTGTGTCAGTATGATGGTTTGAATAGCAAGATCACTCTATCAGTATGACTGTTGTACAGTATGGCTGGCCACTGTATCAGTATGATGGTTTGTCTAGCAAGACCACTCTTATCAGTATGACTGGCCACTGTGTCAGTATGATGGTTTGTCTAGCAAGATCACTCTTATCAGTATGACTGGCCACTGTGTCAGTATGATGGTTTGTCTAGCAAGATCACTCTTATCAGTATGACTGGCCACTGTGTGAGTATGATGGTTTGTCTAGCAAGATCACTATCAGTATGACTGGCCACTGTGTCAGTATGATGGTTTGTCTAGCAAGATCACTCTATCAGTATGACTGGCCACTGTATCAGTATGATGGTTTGTCTAGCAAGATCACTCTTATCAGTATGACTGGCCACTGTGTCAGTATGATGGTTTGTCTAGCAAGATCACTATCAGTATGACTGGCCACTGTGTCAGTATGATGGTTTGTCTAGCAAGATCACTCTATCAGTATGACTGGCCACTGTATCAGTATGATGGTTTGTATAGCAAGATCACTCTTATCAGTATGACTGGCCACTGTGTCAGTATGATGGTTTGTCTTGCAAGATCACTCTATCAGTATGACTGGCCACTTTATCAGTATGATGGTTTGTCTAGCAAGATCACTATCAGTATGACTGGCCACTGTGTCAGTATGATGGTTTGTCTAGCAAGATCACTCTATCAGTATGACTGGCCACTGTATCAGTATGATGGTTTGTATAGCAAGATCACTCTGTCAGTATGACTGTTGTACAGTATGATTGGCCACTGTGTCAGTATGATGGTTTGTCTAGCAAGATCACTCTATCAGTATGACTGGCCACTGTATCAGTATGATGGTTTGTATAGCAAGATCACTATCAGTATGACTGGCCACTGTATCAGTATGATGGTTTGAATAGCAAGATCACTCTATCAGTATGACTGTTGTACAGTATGGCTGGCCACTGTATCAGTATGATGGTTTTGTCTAGCAAGATCACTATCAGTATGACTGTTGCACAGTATGGCTGGCCACTGTGTCAGTATGATGGTTTGTATAGCAAGATCACTCTATCAGTATGACTGTTGTACAGTATGGCTGGCCACTGTATCAGTATGATGGTTTGTCTAGCAAGATCACTATCAGTATGACTGTTGTACAGTATGGCTGGCCACTGTGTCAGTATGATGGTTTGTCTAGCAAGATCACTCTATCAGTATGACTGGCCACTGTATCAGTATGATGGTTTGTATAGCAAGATCACTCTATCAGTATGACTGGCCACTGTATCAGTATGATGGTTTGTCTAGCAAGATCACTATCAGTATGACTAATGTACAGTATGGCTGGCCACTGTATCAGTATGATGGTTTGTCTAGCAAGACCACTCTTATCAGTATGACTGGCCACTGTGTCAGTATGATGGTTTGTCTAGCAAGATCACTCTTATCAGTATGACTGGCCACTGTGTCAGTATGATGGTTTGTCTAGCAAGATCACTCTTATCAGTATGACTGGCCACTGTGTCAGTATGATGGTTTGTCTAGCAAGATCACTATCAGTATGACTGGCCACTGTGTCAGTATGATGGTTTGTCTAGCAAGATCACTCTATCAGTATGACTGGCCACTGTATCAGTATGATGGTTTGTCTAGCAAGATCACTCTTATCAGTATGACTGGCCACTGTGTCAGTATGATGGTTTGTCTAGCAAGATCACTATCAGTATGACTGGCCACTGTGTCAGTATGATGGTTTGTCTAGCAAGATCACTCTATCAGTATGACTGGCCACTGTATCAGTATGATGGTTTGTATAGCAAGATCACTCTTATCAGTATGACTGGCCACTGTGTCAGTATGATGGTTTGTCTTGCAAGATCACTCTATCAGTATGACTGGCCACTTTATCAGTATGATGGTTTGTCTAGCAAGATCACTATCAGTATGACTGGCCACTGTGTCAGTATGATGGTTTGTCTAGCAAGATCACTCTATCAGTATGACTGGCCACTGTATCAGTATGATGGTTTGTATAGCAAGATCACTATCAGTATGACTGGCCACTGTATCAGTATGATGGTTTGTATAGCAAGATCACTCTATCAGTATGACTGGCCACTGTATCAGTATGCTGGTTTGTATAGCAAGATCACTATCAGTATGACTGGCCACTGTATCAGTATGATGGTTTGTATAGCAAGATCACTCTATCAGTATGACTGGCCACTGTATCAGTATGATGGTTTGTCTAGCAAGATCACTATCAGTATGACTGGCCACTGTATCAGTATGATGGTTTGTCTAGCAAGATCACTATCAGTATGACTGGCCACTGTATCAGTATGATGGTTTGTATAGCAAGATCACTATCAGTATGACTGGCCACTGTATCAGTATGATGGTTTGTCTAGCAAGATCACTATCAGTATGACTGGCCACTGTATCAGTATGATGGTTTGTATAGCAAGATCACTCTGTCAGTATGACTGGCCACTGTATCAGTATGATGGTTTGTATAGCAAGATCACTCTATCAGTATGACTGGCCACTGTATCAGTATGATGGTTTGTATAGCAAGATCACTATCAGTATGACTGTTGTACAGTATGACTGGCCACTGTGTCAGTATGATGGTTTGTCTTGCAAGATCACTCTTATCAGTATGACTGGCCACTGTATCAGTATGATGGTTTGTATAGCAAGATCACTCTATCAGTATGACTGGCCACTGTGTCAGTATGACTGGCCACTGTATCAGTATGATGGTTTGTGTAGCAAGATCACTATCAGTATGACTGTTGTACAGTATGACTGGCCACTGTGTCAGTATGATGGTTTGTCTTGCAAGATCACTCTTATCAGTATGACTGGCCACTGTGTCAGTATGACTGGCCACTGTATCAGTATGATGGTTTGTATAGCAAGATCACTATCAGTATGACTGTTGTACAGTATGACTGGCCACTGTGTCAGTATGATGGTTTGTCTTGCAAGATCACTCTTATCAGTATGACTGGCCACTGTATCAGTATGATGGTTTGTATAGCAAAATCACTCTGTCAGTATGACTGGCCACTGTATCAGTATGATGGTTTGTATAGCAAGATCACTCTATCAGTATGACTGGCCACTGTATCAGTATGCTGGTTTGTATAGCAAGATCACTATCAGTATGACTGGCCACTGTATCAGTATGATGGTTTGTATAGCAAGATCACTCTATCAGTATGACTGGCCACTGTATCAGTATGATGGTTTGTCTAGCAAGATCACTATCAGTATGACTGGCCACTGTATCAGTATGATGGTTTGTCTAGCAAGATCACTATCAGTATGACTGGCCACTGTTTCAGTATGATGGTTTGTATAGCAAGATCACTATCAGTATGACTGGCCACTGTATCAGTATGATGGTTTGTCTAGCAAGATCACTATCAGTATGACTGGCCACTGTATCAGTATGATGGTTTGTATAGCAAGATCACTCTGTCAGTATGACTGGCCACTGTATCAGTATGATGGTTTGTCTAGCAAGATCACTATCAGTATGACTGGCCACTGTATCAGTATGATGGTTTGTCTAGCAAGATCACTCTATCAGTATGACTGGCCACTGTATCAGTATGATGGTTTGTATAGCAAGATCACTCTATCAGTATGACTGGCCACTGTATCAGTATGATGGTTTGTATAGCAAGATCACTCTATCAGTATGACTGTTGTACAGTATGACTGGCCACTGTGTCAGTATGATGGTTTGTCTTGCAAGATCACTCTTATCAGTATGACTGGCCACTGTATCAGTATGATGGTTTGTATAGCAAGATCACTCTATCAGTATGACTGGCCACTGTGTCAGTATGACTGGCCACTGTATCAGTATGATGGTTTGTGTAGCAAGATCACTATCAGTATGACTGTTGTACAGTATGACTGGCCACTGTGTCAGTATGATGGTTTGTCTTGCAAGATCACTATCAGTATGACTGTTGTACAGTATGACTGGCCACTGTGTCAGTATGATGGTTTGTCTTGCAAGATCACTCTTATCAGTATGACTGGCCACTGTATCAGTATGATGGTTTGTATAGCAAGATCACTCTATCAGTATGACTGGCCACTGTGTCAGTATGACTGGCCACTGTATCAGTATGATGGTTTGTGTAGCAAGATCACTATCAGTATGACTGTTGTACAGTATGACTGGCCACTGTGTCAGTATGATGGTTTGTCTTGCAAGATCACTCTTATCAGTATGACTGGCCACTGTATCAGTATGATGGTTTGTATAGCAAGATCACTATCAGTATGACTGTTGTACAGTATGACTGGCCACTGTGTCAGTATGATGGTTTGTATAGCAAGATCACTCTATCAGTATGACTGGCCACTGTATCAGTATGATGGTTTGTATAGCAAGATCACTATCAGTATGACTGTTGTACAGTATGACTGGCCACTGTGTCAGTATGATGGTTTGTCTTGCAAGATCACTCTTATCAGTATGACTGGCCACTGTGTCAGTATGACTGGCCACTGTATCAGTATGATGGTTTGTATAGCAAGATCACTATCAGTATGACTGGCCACTGTGTCAGTATGATGGTTTGTCTTGCAAGATCACTCTTATCAGTATGACTGGCCACTGTATCAGTATGATGGTTTGTATAGCAAGATCACTCTGTCAGTATGACTGTTGTACAGTATGACTGGCCACTGTATCAGTATGATGGTTTGTATAGCAAGATCACTCTGTCAGTATGACTGGCCACTGTATCAGTATGATGGTTTGTATAGCAAGATCACTATCAGTATGACTGGCCACTGTATCAGTATGATGGTTTGTCTAGCAAGATCACTATCAGTATGACTGGCCACTGTATCAGTATGATGGTTTGTATAGCAAGATCACTCTATCAGTATGACTGGCCACTGTATCAGTATGATGGTTTGTCTAGCAAGATCACTATCAGTATGACTAATGTACAGTATGGCTGGCCACTGTATCAGTATGATGGTTTGTCTAGCAAGACCACTCTTATCAGTATGACTGGCCACTGTGTCAGTATGATGGTTTGTCTAGCAAGATCACTCTTATCAGTATGACTGGCCACTGTGTCAGTATGATGGTTTGTCTAGCAAGATCACTCTTATCAGTATGACTGGCCACTGTGTCAGTATGATGGTTTGTCTAGCAAGATCACTATCAGTATGACTGGCCACTGTGTCAGTATGATGGTTTGTCTAGCAAGATCACTCTATCAGTATGACTGGCCACTGTATCAGTATGATGGTTTGTCTAGCAAGATCACTCTTATCAGTATGACTGGCCACTGTGTCAGTATGATGGTTTGTCTAGCAAGATCACTATCAGTATGACTGGCCACTGTGTCAGTATGATGGTTTGTCTAGCAAGATCACTCTATCAGTATGACTGGCCACTGTATCAGTATGATGGTTTGTATAGCAAGATCACTCTTATCAGTATGACTGGCCACTGTGTCAGTATGATGGTTTGTCTTGCAAGATCACTCTATCAGTATGACTGGCCACTTTATCAGTATGATGGTTTGTCTAGCAAGATCACTATCAGTATGACTGGCCACTGTGTCAGTATGATGGTTTGTCTAGCAAGATCACTCTATCAGTATGACTGGCCACTGTATCAGTATGATGGTTTGTATAGCAAGATCACTATCAGTATGACTGGCCACTGTATCAGTATGATGGTTTGTATAGCAAGATCACTCTATCAGTATGACTGGCCACTGTATCAGTATGCTGGTTTGTATAGCAAGATCACTATCAGTATGACTGGCCACTGTATCAGTATGATGGTTTGTATAGCAAGATCACTCTATCAGTATGACTGGCCACTGTATCAGTATGATGGTTTGTCTAGCAAGATCACTATCAGTATGACTGGCCACTGTATCAGTATGATGGTTTGTCTAGCAAGATCACTATCAGTATGACTGGCCACTGTATCAGTATGATGGTTTGTATAGCAAGATCACTATCAGTATGACTGGCCACTGTATCAGTATGATGGTTTGTCTAGCAAGATCACTATCAGTATGACTGGCCACTGTATCAGTATGATGGTTTGTATAGCAAGATCACTCTGTCAGTATGACTGGCCACTGTATCAGTATGATGGTTTGTATAGCAAGATCACTCTATCAGTATGACTGGCCACTGTATCAGTATGATGGTTTGTATAGCAAGATCACTATCAGTATGACTGTTGTACAGTATGACTGGCCACTGTGTCAGTATGATGGTTTGTCTTGCAAGATCACTCTTATCAGTATGACTGGCCACTGTATCAGTATGATGGTTTGTATAGCAAGATCACTCTATCAGTATGACTGGCCACTGTGTCAGTATGACTGGCCACTGTATCAGTATGATGGTTTGTGTAGCAAGATCACTATCAGTATGACTGTTGTACAGTATGACTGGCCACTGTGTCAGTATGATGGTTTGTCTTGCAAGATCACTCTTATCAGTATGACTGGCCACTGTATCAGTATGATGGTTTGTATAGCAAGATCACTCTGTCAGTATGACTGTTGTACAGTATGACTGGCCACTGTATCAGTATGATGGTTTGTATAGCAAGATCACTCTGTCAGTATGACTGGCCACTGTATCAGTATGATGGTTTGTATAGCAAGATCACTATCAGTATGACTGGCCACTGTATCAGTATGATGGTTTGTCTAGCAAGATCACTATCAGTATGACTGGCCACTGTATCAGTATGATGGTTTGTATAGCAAGATCACTCTATCAGTATGACTGGCCACTGTATCAGTATGATGGTTTGTCTAGCAAGATCACTATCAGTATGACTAATGTACAGTATGGCTGGCCACTGTATCAGTATGATGGTTTGTCTAGCAAGACCACTCTTATCAGTATGACTGGCCACTGTGTCAGTATGATGGTTTGTCTAGCAAGATCACTCTTATCAGTATGACTGGCCACTGTGTCAGTATGATGGTTTGTCTAGCAAGATCACTCTTATCAGTATGACTGGCCACTGTGTCAGTATGATGGTTTGTCTAGCAAGATCACTATCAGTATGACTGGCCACTGTGTCAGTATGATGGTTTGTCTAGCAAGATCACTCTATCAGTATGACTGGCCACTGTATCAGTATGATGGTTTGTCTAGCAAGATCACTCTTATCAGTATGACTGGCCACTGTGTCAGTATGATGGTTTGTCTAGCAAGATCACTATCAGTATGACTGGCCACTGTGTCAGTATGATGGTTTGTCTAGCAAGATCACTCTATCAGTATGACTGGCCACTGTATCAGTATGATGGTTTGTATAGCAAGATCACTCTTATCAGTATGACTGGCCACTGTGTCAGTATGATGGTTTGTCTTGCAAGATCACTCTATCAGTATGACTGGCCACTTTATCAGTATGATGGTTTGTCTAGCAAGATCACTATCAGTATGACTGGCCACTGTGTCAGTATGATGGTTTGTCTAGCAAGATCACTCTATCAGTATGACTGGCCACTGTATCAGTATGATGGTTTGTATAGCAAGATCACTATCAGTATGACTGGCCACTGTATCAGTATGATGGTTTGTATAGCAAGATCACTCTATCAGTATGACTGGCCACTGTATCAGTATGCTGGTTTGTATAGCAAGATCACTATCAGTATGACTGGCCACTGTATCAGTATGATGGTTTGTATAGCAAGATCACTCTATCAGTATGACTGGCCACTGTATCAGTATGATGGTTTGTCTAGCAAGATCACTATCAGTATGACTGGCCACTGTATCAGTATGATGGTTTGTCTAGCAAGATCACTATCAGTATGACTGGCCACTGTATCAGTATGATGGTTTGTATAGCAAGATCACTATCAGTATGACTGGCCACTGTATCAGTATGATGGTTTGTCTAGCAAGATCACTATCAGTATGACTGGCCACTGTATCAGTATGATGGTTTGTATAGCAAGATCACTCTGTCAGTATGACTGGCCACTGTATCAGTATGATGGTTTGTATAGCAAGATCACTCTTTCAGTATGACTGGCCACTGTATCAGTATGATGGTTTGTATAGCAAGATCACTATCAGTATGACTGTTGTACAGTATGACTGGCCACTGTGTCAGTATGATGGTTTGTCTTGCAAGATCACTCTTATCAGTATGACTGGCCACTGTATCAGTATGATGGTTTGTATAGCAAGATCACTCTATCAGTATGACTGGCCACTGTGTCAGTATGACTGGCCACTGTATCAGTATGATGGTTTGTGTAGCAAGATCACTATCAGTATGACTGTTGTACAGTATGACTGGCCACTGTGTCAGTATGATGGTTTGTCTTGCAAGATCACTCTTATCAGTATGACTGGCCACTGTGTCAGTATGACTGGCCACTGTATCAGTATGATGGTTTGTATAGCAAGATCACTATCAGTATGACTGTTGTACAGTATGACTGGCCACTGTGTCAGTATGATGGTTTGTCTTGCAAGATCACTCTTATCAGTATGACTGGCCACTGTATCAGTATGATGGTTTGTATAGCAAAATCACTCTGTCAGTATGACTGGCCACTGTATCAGTATGATGGTTTGTATAGCAAGATCACTCTATCAGTATGACTGGCCACTGTATCAGTATGCTGGTTTGTATAGCAAGATCACTATCAGTATGACTGGCCACTGTATCAGTATGATGGTTTGTATAGCAAGATCACTCTATCAGTATGACTGGCCACTGTATCAGTATGATGGTTTGTCTAGCAAGATCACTATCAGTATGACTGGCCACTGTATCAGTATGATGGTTTGTCTAGCAAGATCACTATCAGTATGACTGGCCACTGTATCAGTATGATGGTTTGTATAGCAAGATCACTATCAGTATGACTGGCCACTGTATCAGTATGATGGTTTGTCTAGCAAGATCACTATCAGTATGACTGGCCACTGTATCAGTATGATGGTTTGTATAGCAAGATCACTCTGTCAGTATGACTGGCCACTGTATCAGTATGATGGTTTGTCTAGCAAGATCACTATCAGTATGACTGGCCACTGTATCAGTATGATGGTTTGTCTAGCAAGATCACTCTATCAGTATGACTGGCCACTGTATCAGTATGATGGTTTGTATAGCAAGATCACTCTATCAGTATGACTGGCCACTGTATCAGTATGATGGTTTGTATAGCAAGATCACTCTATCAGTATGACTGTTGTACAGTATGACTGGCCACTGTGTCAGTATGATGGTTTGTCTTGCAAGATCACTCTTATCAGTATGACTGGCCACTGTATCAGTATGCTGGTTTGTATAGCAAGATCACTATCAGTATGACTGGCCACTGTATCAGTATGATGGTTTGTATAGCAAGATCACTCTATCAGTATGACTGGCCACTGTATCAGTATGATGGTTTGTCTAGCAAGATCACTATCAGTATGACTGGCCACTGTATCAGTATGATGGTTTGTCTAGCAAGATCACTATCAGTATGACTGGCCACTGTATCAGTATGATGGTTTGTATAGCAAGATCACTATCAGTATGACTGGCCACTGTATCAGTATGATGGTTTGTCTAGCAAGATCACTATCAGTATGACTGGCCACTGTATCAGTATGATGGTTTGTATAGCAAGATCACTCTGTCAGTATGACTGGCCACTGTATCAGTATGATGGTTTGTCTAGCAAGATCACTATCAGTATGACTGGCCACTGTATCAGTATGATGGTTTGTCTAGCAAGATCACTCTATCAGTATGACTGGCCACTGTATCAGTATGATGGTTTGTATAGCAAGATCACTCTATCAGTATGACTGGCCACTGTATCAGTATGATGGTTTGTATAGCAAGATCACTCTATCAGTATGACTGTTGTACAGTATGACTGGCCACTGTGTCAGTATGATGGTTTGTCTTGCAAGATCACTCTTATCAGTATGACTGGCCACTGTATCAGTATGATGGTTTGTATAGCAAGATCACTCTATCAGTATGACTGGCCACTGTGTCAGTATGACTGGCCACTGTATCAGTATGATGGTTTGTGTAGCAAGATCACTATCAGTATGACTGTTGTACAGTATGACTGGCCACTGTGTCAGTATGATGGTTTGTCTTGCAAGATCACTATCAGTATGACTGTTGTACAGTATGACTGGCCACTGTGTCAGTATGATGGTTTGTCTTGCAAGATCACTCTTATCAGTATGACTGGCCACTGTATCAGTATGATGGTTTGTATAGCAAGATCACTCTATCAGTATGACTGGCCACTGTGTCAGTATGACTGGCCACTGTATCAGTATGATGGTTTGTGTAGCAAGATCACTATCAGTATGACTGTTGTACAGTATGACTGGCCACTGTGTCAGTATGATGGTTTGTCTTGCAAGATCACTCTTATCAGTATGACTGGCCACTGTATCAGTATGATGGTTTGTATAGCAAGATCACTATCAGTATGACTGTTGTACAGTATGACTGGCCACTGTGTCAGTATGATGGTTTGTATAGCAAGATCACTCTATCAGTATGACTGGCCACTGTATCAGTATGATGGTTTGTATAGCAAGATCACTATCAGTATGACTGTTGTACAGTATGACTGGCCACTGTGTCAGTATGATGGTTTGTCTTGCAAGATCACTCTTATCAGTATGACTGGCCACTGTGTCAGTATGACTGGCCACTGTATCAGTATGATGGTTTGTATAGCAAGATCACTATCAGTATGACTGGCCAATGTGTCAGTATGATGGTTTGTCTTGCAAGATCACTCTTATCAGTATGACTGGCCACTGTATCAGTATGATGGTTTGTATAGCAAGATCACTCTGTCAGTATGACTGTTGTACAGTATGACTGGCCACTGTATCAGTATGATGGTTTGTATAGCAAGATCACTCTGTCAGTATGACTGGCCACTGTATCAGTATGATGGTTTGTATAGCAAGATCACTATCAGTATGACTGGCCACTGTATCAGTATGATGGTTTGTCTAGCAAGATCACTATCAGTATGACTGGCCACTGTATCAGTATGATGGTTTGTATAGCAAGATCACTCTATCAGTATGACTGGCCACTGTGTCAGTATGCTGGTTTGTATAGCAAGATCACTATCAGTATGACTGGCCACTGTATCAGTATGATGGTTTGTCTAGCAAGATCACTAGCAACTATGCACATGCTAACTTATTCTGACGATTGAATGTTTTAGAAACTATGCACATGCTAACTTATTCTGACGATTGAATGTTTTAGAAATTATGCACATGCTAACTTATTCTTCACTGATGTCTGTTTATCGTTATCAAGCTTCGGTAATTTTATTGTCTTAACTTCTATTTCTACTTAATTTGTCAGAATACAGATTTCTTGTATTAAATTTCACGTAGTTTGACAAATGCTGAAACCTTCCAGTTGTACCAAATTATCTTAATAAAGTCACGTTTCATCTTTCCACACTGAAAATTAAAATTAGCAGTCAAGTTTGCCCTTCGAATAGTTTTGATTATAAAATCTGGTAATCGTATTTCAGATTATCAAATAATGGATAATTGTTGTATTTGTATGCTTCCAGGTTTTAACGATTCATTTACATGTACTTTTAATTAGTATAGAAAAGTTATCTTAAGATCATGTGTACTTGTTCGCTCTCTTCTCATATCAATGTCCGTTCCTCATCCTATATATTATATTCATCAATATGTATTTGTCTTATACGTATTGTATTATTAACTTGAGTGTATCATATTAGGTTTGTACAGAAACAGCAGCCACATTTTTTTGACTTGGAATGTTTTAAATATTTTACAGCTTAAACTTTGTGAGTTAATGTAAGAAAGTTTCTTACAGCAGGCGTTTGATATAAACTAGTTTCATGTACCTGACAAAAGATAAATAAAATGAACACAAGAAAAAGTTAAAAAAAAACGGGAATTCTATGAGTAAGAGACCCAATAGTTAGATTCCCAATATCTGTCGGGGCTTACCCTATTCAGATATTTCGAGAAATTTCGACAAACTAGAGTTTGGTTCGATTTGAGGAAAATTTTAGTACATAAACTGTAGAAGCCAGTAGTTTATTGTTTTTTTTTGTTTTTTTTTTTTTTGGGGGGGGGGGGTGTATATTAGTCCATAAAACCCTATAGATAACATACAACTAGATGAGAAATATTCTATTTTCATACATTTTACCTGCCCAATCCCTCAAATTGCATTTTTCATCAGGGATCTATATATCCCAGTGTCACATATGTAAAAAAAACAACAAAAAAAACCCAGCTTAATAACAACAGCTGAAACCATCTAAATTCAACCTTATGACTGGTGACCTGGTAAGGTCTGCCATTCAAAGTTTTCTTCTCCCTTCATCTTATGAGTATTTCGAATATGTTAATTCCATTCTCAACTTTATCAATCATTCCGAGACGTCATCTGCAAACGACTGTCTTGAAATTCCATTTTTGTAGACAGCATATTAGTTCTGGGGATAGATGTTTCACTTTTATTGATATTTGGTATAGAGAAATAATTTAATTAAGAAGAAAAAGATGAAGTGTCACGTCTAATTTCCCTTTTAGTCTAGTTATTTAAGAAAATGCGTCAATGTTGTTGAAGTTGTATGCCATTTAGAATTACGTTTCATTTCAACTAATTGACAGGTTGCATGAGGAAATTATAGGACAGTTCTTTTTTTCAAACAAATCTTTCCACCTTATTTAGGACAACTGACAATTTTTCTCCAACAAGATGGAATACTAGTATGAGGGATTTGATTCTCGGTCCACTTCAAGTAGCTTTAAAGTTATTGATACGTTGGAAATAATGAAAATATTAATGACCAATAAACTGACACAAACTCGAACAATTTTTCCAATTTATCATTCTGTGTCTGGAATGTAGGTGGATTATTTTATAATCAAATCTGGATAAAATTTCACTCTTTATTTATATTACACATTGTGAAATATGAAGCAATTTTACTAACTACAACGAATGTTGGTCATAATACTCCAATTAGTATTAAAGTTATAGGTACATGTACTCTTCAGTTTGCAGACCACAATCCACAATTGCAGGGTTTCATGGTGGTTTAGGTATAATGCAAAAAAATACTAATCGCAATGATAGTACAATTCTACAAAAAAAAAAGATTATCAATGGTAACAATTTGACAAGCATTATTTTATTTAAAAAAGACGTGTTTCATTGCTTGATATATATTATGCAGGTCAATCAGAAGATGATATTCTAGAAAATATAAAGAAAAAAGCCTAATATATATATACATATAAAAATAAACTTGCATTCCAGTTAAAGTGTTATAATAAATGCTATCTCACGTTAACTCACATGACCTTTTATCAACTTTAAAGATAGAAATAAATGCATTTGGAAGTGAGTCGGTAATTATTTTTTATTTATTTATTAAACTATTTGTGTGTTGTGTAATTGTACAATGTACATTCCATACACATGTACATATTTATGTTGTATATATGTAATCCACCATTTTCTACATTTGAAAATGCCTGTACGAAGTCAGGAATATGACAGTTCTTGTCCATTCGTTTTTGATGTGTTTTGTTGTTTTTGATTTTGCCATGTGATTATGGACTTTCCGAATTGATTTTCCTCTAAGTTCTGTATTTTTGTGATTTTACTTTTTTCTTTTTACAGCAAGTAATGTCAAATTGATTTCACCTATATGCATATTTGTATGCTTTTAAAATAACAAACCACAACTAAACTCCTAAAATCTCATCCAGGGATAATATCAAGAATTGATTTTAGTTCATCTTGATAGTGTATCAAGAAGTCATCTTTAGTCGATGGGCAGCCCTTAAAATCCCAGTTACACGAACAAACCTTTAGGGACCCTTACCCTTCTGGTAATATTATCATGTTTTCATTTCAATGTCACGGCATTTCATCCGTCGATAGTCATATTTTTAAGTTCGTCTTAGTGTTGTTCTCTTCGCGTATTCATTCCAGTGTTATCAATATCATCCTCGATTTATGTATATAACTATTTAAGCGGTCAAGCTAGCTGTACGTCCATTAGTCCAACTATGTGTAGCTCAACAGGCCATACATGAAGCTGCTACGATATTGAACGTATTGAACGCATCCCAGCTCGATGATTAACATATCAGATTTGTGATTAGCTGTAGACTGTGCTTTCTGCACATTCACCATTATTGTAAAGAAATCAGACCTATGCTTAATCCACATTTGCCTTTCTATGACAGTGATGAAAAAAGCAAACTTTACCTAAAAGTACTACACAATCGCTATCCTTTGTAAATAATTAAAAAAAAAAAAAACTGTCAATTAGACCTTCTTTACATCTGAAGCACAAAACCTGTAACTCAATTTGTCTGTTTTATTTGAATGTTAGGAGTGTCTCAATTACATGAATATTGGTTAATTCTAGATCTTCATATAGTGAACTTGAATTTTAACAGTTTTCTATAAATGTCGGAGTGGATAAAATGAAATTTGAATTATTCCAACATAGTCAGACCGGTATTATTGCTAGAATTTACTGAAGCTGAAAACAGATATAGCATCAATTTGAAAAGTACATCTATGTGGGCAGTTATTTTATACAATATGATGAAATTTGTATCATACTATTGTTTTAAATGTTTACAAATAGAATAAAATATCGGAGTGCCCGTCTTGTTTCTGGCAGTCAAAATATGTTTCAAATTATCAACATTTCCTTAATAGAATTGTATTTAGTATTAACCAAAACCATTCCCCTCCTTATTATTAAAAGATCTCGATTATATTCTGTTCTAACTAACACGATATTCATTGACTTGTAGTCATTATAAATGGATATAATGTCGTACATTTATTGCTTTTTACATATATACATTAATGTGCTATGTGATATGATCCTAAAGACATATTCTTTGAATTCTGAAGCTGACATGTCAGTAACTGTTAGTAGTTCTTTGTTAATTTATGTATCATTGTCATTTTGTGACTTAGTTTCTTTTGTCACCTTTTTCTGGCATCGGACTCAGACTTTGAAACTGAGATTGTGCGTATTGTTATGAGAAAGTTCATTATATATATTGGCTAGATGTATTGATGGAGGATTGAAACCCTCGCCGCAATTTTTGCGACCGTTCCAAGTCAGGAACCTTTGTAAGTCTTGAATGTTTTCTAACTTCAGTAGATTTATATGTTTTGGAGTTTAGTGTGACGTCCATTTTTTTGGGTCAGCTGAAGCAAATTACCGGATGCGGGATTTTCTCGCTGTGTTGAAGACCCATTGGTGGCCATGGGCTGTTTTATGCTTTTTGGTTGAGTTGTTATCTTTGACACATTCCTCATTCTAATTCTCAATTTCATTAGACCATCTGTTGGTTCAAGCACAAGAAGTTTATTTCGATCATTGGATAAATATTGTACATGCTTCAATGTAGTACCATACACATACACTTGGTAATCCACAAGAAGATAAAATTGGATTTTTCGATTAATGGCAAATGACGCCCTTGTATCTAGATTTAATCAAATTAACCAAAATGAAAATTTAAATTGATTACAAATGTCCAATGATCGCGCTACTTAAATTATTTATTTTGTTTAATCTACTTAAATATTTTTTTGTTATTGCTGAATGCCGGTATGAATGTTGCTGAAATATTTATAGAAATGTATTCCAATAATTAAGTACCAAAATAATTCAATTTACGAAAGTTAACAAGATTTCAGTCAGTCTGTAATTAATTTCAATAAACGTTTGAAATCACTGAATGAGGAAATCTCCGATAGCTATCATTTCTTATTATTCAGCATACATGGATTGAATAGACAGATCTGATCAACTTATAAACCGTGAAATGTAGTACTTTTGTTCCTTTAAACTACTTTTGAATGTAAGTTCACCCTTTTCAAATAACTGATGTTATCAGTAATACGTTATTTACGATTTACTTCTTCCGAAAATCAAGCCCAGTTTATTTTACCGGTCTTTCTAGCGTGCTAAGCTTCATAGAAAGTCACATCACGGATTTGAGTTGTCATACGTGTTTATAACTTGGTAATAATTCATATAAGAGTCGATCAGAAGTTAATCTCATGCTAAGAACAGATATGACTAGTTCTTCATATGCCAAAAACTTGGTAAATTATAGGAGTATTGCCGACACATCAAACGACAACCACCGCATTGTAGGCTCCTGTCATGTCATACATTAAAGGCACATAATATATATAACAAACATTATATAAGATATTTTATGTAATTTCTGTTCTCTCTAAGGCAGCAACCATTTGATTTTCGGGGGGGGGGGGGGGGGGGGCTATGGTTTTTTCCTGTTCTCCCTAAGATATTATAAAATGTATCACATCAAGTATACAATAGCCTATAAAGTTTATCAATTAAAGGCAATAGAAGATAACCTTCATAATTCATCAATACAAAGTATGGTAAAAAAAAGACATCGTTTTGACCGTTAAACCCGAGTTCCGGTCAAACCGCATCATAGGCATTACGAGTAAAATAATCATACAACATGGGGAGAATTTGTAGCAAGATGAACTTAAATATGGGTTTCATCAAATTTCGACTTCGTTTTTATTATCCTAAACTTATTTTATAACAAATGGAAAAAATCAAAGAAAAATCACTAAAAAAGGCACATGTATTATTTTAATCACAAATACAAATGAGATGTTTTCATCTGTTATGCAAAAAGTGTTTCTAAATTATAGACTGAGGTGATGCCATGAAATGAAGCTAAATTCGATTAAATGCAAGTTATAAACCATCCAATAATAGATAATTAAAACAATTTTCTTGTCAATACAAATGGATGCAGAAAATAAATGTATCTATCAATTTCTATATAATTTTCTGAAGCAGTACATAACAATAGAAACCCCAGTTTTTTTTTAAAGCTGGCGATTGAGTGATAGATTTCGTCGCAAAAAAACTTGCACTTTTGATGCAACATCGTCGTGCAGATATATGTGACAGTGCAAAAGTGAACATAACTTCTTCTTAACTTATTTATAAGATTAATAAAATCAAAAGTTAAATTAAATTCGAAATTAGATAAAATCGGGCGATATCTTTTTGCGCCAAAAAGTAACTCATTTGCACCACAACTTAATTGCGCCAATACTTCTTTTGTACCACCTAATTTTCGAAACTGTAGGTATCATTTGCGCGGTGCATTACGTTTGCACGCAAAAATCATTAGGTTTGCGCGCAGCTTTTCATTATAATTGCGCGCATTTATTTGACAGGTAAACTCAGGTTTACTTAGGCAATAACTCTTATTTATCTATACATTTATTCAATAATTTTAAGTAAAAGTACCCTTTCCGTAGTGCGCCCTTGCGCGGTGCATTACGTTTGCGCGCATTACCATTACATTTGCGCGCATTACCATTACATTTGCGCGCATTACCATTACATTTGCGCGCAAAAATCATTACGTTTGCGCGCAGCTTTTCATTATAATTGCGCCCAAACGTAGTGCGCCCCATTTGCGCCAATAAAATAATCCTCTGATTGCGCCAATTTTATTTACTTTTATATAACAACTTTTCAGGAACCCTAGCCGATAGGTCTAAATCGAGACAGTTTGTAGTCATTATGTATGCGACGATTCTTTCATCAGTTTGTACTTTGTCTGCTGCATTATATGTTCCTGGTCTGTTGCGTTATTCGTTAAAAAAATTCAATAGATATAGGAAGATGTGGTGTGAGTGCCAATGAGACAACTCTCCATCCAAATAACAATTTAAAAAGTAAACCATTATAGGTTAAAGTACGGCCTTCAACACGGAGCCTTGGCTCACACCGAATGATTATTTAGTTGGGAAAACCCACTCTCTCAAAAAGTCTACCATATTCGCTATCCATCCTATTTTCGTACGGATATCCACCCTTTTCATATACTTTGAATGTTAAAGGGAAATCGTACTTCATCACCCATTTTGACCAAAAAATCACAAAAAATAGATGTTTAGCTGTATTAAGTCCTGTTAGTGTGCTTGAATCATAAAACTTTGCTTTATGCTTTTCCCAGTCCATCATTATAAACTTGCTCTTAATATTTATTTGGCATAAGTGCTGTTTTTTCTTTATGTAGGTGAGAATACCAAATAAGGATTGGAAATATTTGGAAATATACATATAATACGAAACAACTATACGAGCAAATGCAAAGTATGTTCTTGGGGGAGGATATTACAATATGATTAATAAACAGGAATACCGATTGCCACAAACTCATACTTTCTTCTAACTATTTTATTGTCATATTTTCAAATTTTAAAGTTGATTTTATAACAAATAAAATGATTTGCGCCATGTTGTTATGTTGTTATGTCATGCACCCTTGTCATTTTCTTTGAGATGTAAACACCTTTATTCACTATAACTTAAATGACTTTATTCACTATAACTTAAATGACTTTATTCACTATAACTTAAATGACTTTATTCACTATAACTTAAATGACTTTGTTTCATTCAATAGTTTGATCTTATTTGTTAAACAAGAAAAATTTGTTTTTAAAAAAAATAAACAATCGAGTTTTTGACATTTTCATTAGATTAAATAGAGGAAAACAATTACTGTTGATGGACTGGGTAATACATCAATAAGAATTTTCTATAACGAGGTTTCAAAATTGACTTTAACCACGGGGAATGTTCGTTTCAGTAAATCTGTTTTATTGCTGTTATTTTCAATTGTTTTGTACACAACAATAAGGCAACAAGGACAATTAAATCTGATTATTTTTATGTTTTAAGTTTTGTGGTTTAATTTTTGTGCATACACATGATTCTTTGCCAAATATGTAAGAAAACGTAAGAGAATAGAATGTTTATTTTTGAAACAACACATTGTATGATATTTGAAAAAAAAAGATTGTAAATTGAATGCGGGAAATTAATTTCAGCCACGATAATAGCCTACATGTGGAGGAATTCTGAAGAAGAAGAAAATCCAGCCATCACAATTGTTAAACTTTGTATTTTAAATTAGAAGTGAGCAACATCTATCAATTCATGCAATTATGAATAGAAAAACTTATTACACATGAAAATATTGCCGCGAATCTTTAATGCATTAAAACATAGGACGTGTGTAATACTTCTTTTCTCCTTTCACTTTGCAAACGCGAAATCGGGAAATCGAGAAATTGAGAATCGTGAAATCGGAAAATTGAGAAATGAGAAATCGGGAAATCGAGAAATCAAGAACGCTTTTTCGATTTTTCGATTTTCTGATTTTCCAATTTCTCCATTTCTCGGTTTCTCGATTTCCCTATTTCGCGTTTGCAAAGTGAAAGGAGAAAATACAAATAGACGAAATGGCCGCATCCGTCCACCGTAAATATCCGTGTTTAACACGTCTTATTTGATTTAATACGCATATAACAGGTGTACAACAACTTGTGTTTAACATGCGCTATGACACACAAGGAAAATACAACATTCGTAAATGATGTCTTTGTTCGAACGCATACACTATTTTTCATTCTGATTTATTTTTGTACTTCGTTCGCAAGCATTTAATAATGTTGAATTATTTTGTCGCAATTTGAATTTCTTAAAAAAAAGTTCATATTCAAATAGTTTCATGAAAATATTTTTTACTTCTCCCTAACCCGGCAAAAAGGGACCCTAATTGTCCAAGGTCTGAGGAACTTGGAACCTTGATTTTCTTAATTATTTCTTCATTGAAGGATTGAAGTTATGGATACCATTAAACAAGCTGACGTAGCTGATTAAATTACTGTCAATAAAACAATCTGTGTAAATCTCCATTATGTCATGTTATATTATGTGTTTGCATTGCTGGTTATTGTCTAAATATCTATATAAGGCAATTAGACATTCACCGATAGAAAATGATTTTTTTAAAAGCTGATAATTTAATCGTATCTCCATCGGATCTCCGACAGCCCTCGTGAGGACCGGTCTCGTGAGGACCGTTACTCATGCGATAGGAGCATTAATGGCAACACTGTCTCCATATACAACTGTAAATAAATCCAACTTAATATATATATTTTGACAATAGTGCAAATATGTCAGGGTTCCATATAAAAAATACTAGTAAACAAATAAATAATATCAGTTATGATCACTCTGAAAATGAAACAATATCGCACATATTTTTTAATATAATTTAATAATTGTCAAATATGGTGTTCTATATAAATTACTCCACAATATTTTAAGCACAACACGATAGAACCATAATAATTTCAAACGATTTTTGTGCTTTTTGTGTTGTCAACTATGATTAAAACCAGATATCCTCAAGGACCCAAACCTCAAGATAAATGGAATTGAAATAAAAATATAAACAAATAAACGTCTAAATCAGTAAAAAAAGATTAATCATAACTGTAGTTTACAGTCGGACAATGACCACAGACACCCTGCCGCTCTAAACCATAGCTGTGACGTATTCGTTGACAATCGATGCCGTATCTCCAAGGGTAGTTTATATCTAATTATTTGTTATCAATAAAACCTTAACTGATATTATAATAATAAAATCGTATAAAAACTTATCATTGGTGAATGAAAGAAGATGGTAATTTTAACTGCTTTGATATTCCGCCTCTAGAACATCTTATCCTTGATTATAGTAAGTATGTACACCAGTAAAACCAATACGTGTCTTGACAAGGAATTCCGTTGTGTTATATTGATAAAGGTTTTTATTCTCTGTTGCTGTTAAATCATCGCTTTTGATTTTGGTGTTTTTGCTTACGTATGATTTGTTGATGACGAGGTGCGAGATACCAACCTAAGGGAACATTTATAAATCGGAAATCGAAGAGAATCCGACATGCCATAATAGACGAAGCATTGTATTATTGACTGCTCAACAGCACAAACCTCACAAAAACTGCACCGGAGAGGTGAGCAGATCCTGCTCTACTAGTTAACTGCACCGGAGAGGTGAGCAGATCCTGCTCCGCTAGTTAACTGCAACGGAGAGGTGAGCAGATCCTGCTCTTCTAGTTTACTGCACCGGACAGGTGAGCAGATCCTGCTCCACTAGTTAACTGCACCGGAGAGGTGAGCAGATCCTGCTCCACTAGTTAACTGCACCGGAGAGGTGAGCAGATCCTGCTCCACTAGTTAACTGCACTGGAGAGGTTGCACCGGAGAGGTTAGCAGATCCTGCTCCACTAGTTAACTGCACCGGAGAGGTGAGCAGATTCTGCTCCACTAGTTAACTGCACCGGAGAGGTGAGCAGATCCTGCTCCACTAGTTAACTGCACCGGAGAGGTGAGCAGATCCTGCTCCACTAGTTAACTGCACCGGAGAGGTGAGCAGATCCTGCTCCACTAGTTAACTTCACCGGAGAGGTGAGCAGATCCTGCTCCACTAGTTAACTGCACCGGAGAGGTGAGCAGATCCTGCTCCACTAGTTAACTTCACCGGAGAGGTGAGCAGATCCTGCTCCACTAGTTAACTGCACCGGAGAGGTGAGCAGATCCTGCTCCACTAGTTAACTGCACCGGAGAGGTGAGCAGATTCTGCTCCACTAGTGGTACACTTCATATTGGTTATGGTTAATCAGATTCGGTGATAAATATCATTCGCTGATGTAAATCGAGTAAAAGATCTTCTAAAGTTTAACACCGTCAATTCTTCATAGCTTATCTCTTCCTAGTTGCTGTACTTGAGTATATCTAACCATATTTGTCCTACTACAGGGTTTTTGATGCTGATGGTAAATCGGATTGTAAATATCACATTTATTCACTAAAAGTCTGTACATATTGTAAAAACATCATCTAATGTCTAAAACGAAACCTAGAGTTCAAACGGACACTATCATGTAATATAAGGAAAGAAAGATAAGAGTATTATTCCCCTGGAGATAAGTTGTCGCGACAATAGAAGAATTTCTCTTGATACCATTACTGAATGCTTACGACAGGCTTACAATGAGAATGACATAATACAGAATTACAAAATGGCTGTGTTGTCCTAGTTTTGCCGAAAGGGATTTGTTAGTTTAACAGTACTATGTTTCTCTTGAGTTCCTGTATTAAATTTGGGAAGGAACTTGTTTCAATTCGACTGAACTTGATGCAATTTTCTAGGAACTGCAACCAAAGTATTCTTTTCGTCTAATCATTTAATTCCTATAGGGAATCAAATTACATTAACGAAATCGCTTGCTTATAACCGTCTTGAAATTAAATAGAATATTTCCCACTTTCCAATAATAATTCTGAAGCATGTTGTGAATAGACAATAAAATCAACTTTCAAAAAGAGAAATTAAATTTGAAAGTTTCTAGAGATGACACAGCAACCATATATTACAGACATGTATATTAAACGAACACAGAAGATGTTACATTTATAGGTTATATGATACAATGTCTAGCATGTCATATTATGGAAGTAATTCTGTGACATTTTGTTTCACACTATTCAATAGAACACGATTTCATGCATATAAGGTTTAAATGAGGGTCACTTCTGTCTGTAAATGACTTTTATCAGGACAAAGGAGCATGAGAAAAAGAGCAGAACACGGTGGTTTTATTTTAGAGGCAAGTTGATACAGTTTTAGCAAAATAACACTATTGAATTAAAACCAGAAAAAAATAAAGTAAAGAAAAGACACGAGGCAGATTGAGATGAAGTGTTCACTCACGACAGCGCCTGAATATAAAGTAGAAAATTGCATCAATAGAAGCTCATCGCATTCACGGGTGTCATTCGGTTTAACGAGAGAAATGATCGTGAAAGAATATCGAACCGTGGTCAAATATTGCGAGACGATCGCGAAAGTTCTGGGCCGCGTTCAACATCGTAGCAGTTACGTAGTGCTACGTAGATTTTTACTATTGAATGTGTAGCTATAGACTAGTTGTTACATATATATTGATAGCAGTTACGTAGCCGCTACGTAGCTGCTACGATATTGAACAAAATCCTGGTAACGGATCATGAAAGATATCTAATCGAGAAGACATTTGAAAAGTCAGTAAATAATCTAATGTAATTCCTTACACAGACTAATTTACAACAAAATGAAACAGTATGTCAAAATGGTTCAACATTATGATCAGCATGTGAGAAAATCCAGTTTTTAAAGTATATAGTATTTACAAAACAACAAAAAGCAGATTGCTTCTCGACGTTTCAATGACATAAAAAATGTAAACAAACATGATTTTTTTCACAAATTCGAATAAAATAAACTACTTTTATCCGAATAAGGGCATTCTATTTGAATGAATCAAATGGTTCTCATAGTTTTTTGTATAATCATAATCTGAAACTTGGTAAAAAAAGAAATATTTATACAAAATTGATTTTTCGGATAGTGAAAGATCACGTACCGCTTTTTGAAGATCGTGAAAGATATGATGCTACGAAGACAGTCAAATTATTCTTCAATTTTATTATAATTAATACTTGTTATTGGTATTGAAAAAACTAGATTGGCCAAGATCCTCAATAAATTTAAGCATTTCAAAGTGTTAATATTTTCAGAAAATGAAAAGAATAAGAATGTGTCCCTAGTACACGGATGCCTCATCTGCACTATCATTTTCTATATTCAATGGACCTTGAAAATGGGGTAAAAAATATAATTTGGCATTAAATTAGAAAGATCATATCATAGATGATAAATAGTATAGATAAAACCAGGGGAAGTTCAACCCAAGCAATTAATCAAACTATGTATAAACTATAATTTAATTTTTAAATTACCGTCAATATAATATACATGTATGTTTGACATTGATTCATTATTTGCATAAATTGGATGCTGTCTCATGACCGTAATGTATAGCTAACATCTACCTCATTTTTTTATTGTAGGTGACACTTAAATAATAGTTTCTTTTTACTTGTATTCCCGTCAACAACCTCTATTTTAAAGTTGCATAGAATATATAGTCTTTTGATTTAGTTAAGCCATTTTAATTGAAATTTTATAGTGTGTCTTTCTATGTTATGATGTTACACTATTTTTTCAGATAAGGGTGAGGGTTTGGTACCATGAAAACCCGCCCAATTGTTTGCACCTGTCCAAAGTCAGAAATCTGATGTTAAGAAGTTGTCGTTTGTTGATGTGGTTTATACGTGTTTCTAGTTTCTTGGTTTTTTTTTTATATAGATGAGTCCCTTGGTTTTCCCGTTTGAATGGTTTTGCACTAGAATATTTTGGGTCCTTTAAAGCTTGTTGTTCGGTGTGAGAAAAGGCTACGTGTTGAAGACCTTACTTTGATCTTTAATGGTTTACTTTTATTAATTATGACTTAATGGAGAGTTGACTCATTGGCACTGAGTCATAACACATCTTCTTTTAATATATATACCTGTTTTACAAACTGATTCCACAAGTCAAGGAACTCTTGAACAGAATTATGTTATGCGTCTTAAATGCCTCAATTAGACAACTTCCTGTTATGGTCAGTTAATATCTGTTTTCAATGGGTACAACCTTTAACGCTCTTTATAAATCGAAATGGAACGTCTGTTTTATTGAAATTAGATCTGAAGTTATATTTATTTCACTCAAGACGTCAGTAAATATTTCACAGAATGCAGACGGGAACTGTCTAAATCACGATAAAAATGTCATCATAAATATATCTGTATTCTGTTTAGTTTTTTGTGAACGTTGGAAACTCGTCAATTCTCCATAAAGGCAGAAAACTGTCCAGACTTTTATTCGATCTGTTAACTATATTTTTCTACAGGACTATTTTTGGTCGTAAACATTTCCTGTGTAGAAGTAATTTACGTGTCATCTAAGACAAACGTTTTTTGTCATGGTTACATTTAATTCTATTTGTCATGAAATATATAAATAACTACTTACATATTTTAGATCTCAACCCTCCCTCTACACCTCTAGCCAATGTAGAAAAAGTAAACGCATAAAAATACGCAGAGTAAAATTCAATTCATTTTTAATAAGTTTGTTATGTTATTGATCATGTAATGAGTCAAGTTATCGGATATATTGTTTTGGCATAATCTTGCTATAAAGCGAAAGTGTAGTTATTTTAATAGAAGACAAGATAGTTTAAACATATTTGCCCATATGATGCCTTCTTTTGCAATAAAAAGTAAGATATACAAGCTGGTATTTTGTGTTTTTTGTTAGTTATTTTATGTGCTTCGTACCGATCGACCGAGTAAACTCCTTTCCAACTGAGTTTTACAGTTAGTTATATTGTTGTCCCAGTTAAGGGGAGGGGTAAACGTTTCTTTTGCAAACATGATCAACTGAAAAATGTTATAATCCCGCAAAATTTGTGAAGCCGTGTCTTTGTCAAACCAAAAGCCAGTAGTCATGTAAGTGTCGTTGATTGCTGTATGCATATAGCTTACACGTGATAGCTTACGATAAAGTAGATAGTTTAAGTCAGGTCATTTGACCATACTGGTTCATTATATAGATAAAGAGCAAAGCTCTTTGCACGTTCTGAGCGGTATGTATGTTGAATGCTGCAAGGCAAACGTTTGCCTATATATATATATATATATACATGTATATATACAACACACAGTCATTAGATCCAATTGCGGTCCAAACAGCAGACCCTCTCTTGCGTAACCTTTAGGTTTGCAGTAATTGTTAATGTATTCTTTTCCTGAAATAGTTGTTGAACGTTGAGCAATAACAATAAATTAAGATTTTGGGATATTTTTGCCTAGTTTACTTGTTTACTATTCGATATGGGTCAGTTAGCTGGTAAGTGAAAGCCATCTATCAACTATGGGAAAGCGTGATTAATAATTATTTATTTAATACCTGCAACCTGGCTGATTATAGAATAGGAAAATATTATTTGTGTCATAATGTTTAAACAAGACTAATGCTCTTTTTATTTATATACTACATTCAATGGATAAGTGATTGCTTGTTGTGATAGTCAGAGGGGTGCCATTTTGATGGATGAAGAACATCCGGGTTTTTACAGGACCAGACGACAGTCATTGATCTTGATTACGTCATATTAAGTCGGAGATTAACTTTCCTGTACATTTGTGTTCATGAATTAGGTCTTTAACATTATGTCTTCTGAACAGGTCACTGGCATCTTAAGGAATATTTTGAGTTGAGATTAAAATTTCACGTCAATAACTTAATCTTCTTTTAGATTGCGTAGTGAGGACACATTATTTTAATAAATATTTTGTTTCTTTTCCAGCAAACTTTTATAAAAAGGAAACACATGTTTTACTCCTTTTTAGCTCACCTGGCCCAAAGGGTCAAGTGAGCTTTTCTCATCACTTGGCGTCCGTCGTCCGTCGTCGTTAACTTTTACAAAAATCTTCTCCTCTGAAACTACTGGGCCAAATTGATCCAAACTTGGTCACAATTATCTTTGGGGTATCTAGTTAAAAAAATGTGTGGCGTGACCCGACTAACCAACCAAGAATGGCTGCCATGGCTAAAAATAGAACATAGGTGTAAAATGCAGTTTTTGGCCTATAACTCAAAAATCAAAGCATTTAGAGCAAATCTGACGGTGTAAAATTGATTATCTGGTCAAGAACTATCAGCTCTGAAATTTTCAGATGAATCGGACAACCCGTTGTTGGGTTGATGCCCCTGAATTGGTAATTTTAGGGAAATTTTGCTGTTTTTGGTTATTATCTTGAATATTATTATAGATAGAGATAAACTGTATACAGCAATAATGTTCAGCAAAGTAAGATTTACAAATAAGTCAACATGACCAAAATGGTCAATTGACCCCTTTAGGAGTTATTGCCCTTTTAAAGTCAATTTTTAACCATTTTTCGTAAATCTAAGTAATCTTTTACAAAATTCTTCTCATTCGAAACTGCTTGGCCAAATTAATTCAAACTTGGCAACAATCATCTTTGGGATATCTTGTTTAAAAAAATGTGTGGCATGACCCGACCAACCAACCAAGATGGCTGCCACAGCTAAAAATAGAACATAGGGGTAAAATGTAGTTTTTGGCTTATAACTCAAAAACCAAAGCATTTAGAGCAAATCTGAAGGCTTTTAAATTGTTTATCAGGTGAAGATCTATCTGCCCTGAAATTTTCAGATGGATCAGCCAATCCGTTGTTAGGTTGCTGCCCCTGAATTGGTTATTTTAAGGAAATTTTGCCGTTTTTTGTTATCATCTTGAATACTATTATAGACAGAGATAAACTGAAAACAGCAATAATGTACAGCAAAGTAAGACCTAAAAACAAGTCAACATGACCAAAATGGTCAATTGACGTTTTTGTCCTTTATAGTCAATTTTTAACAATTTTCATAAAATTTGGAAATTTTTACTAACATTTTCCACTGAAATTACTGGGCCAAGTTCATTACCGATAGAAATAATTGTAAGCAGCAAGAATGTTCAGTGAAGTAAGATGTACAAACACATCACTATCACCAAAACACAATTTTTTCATGAATTCATCTGCGTCCTTTGTTTAATATTCACACAGACCAAGGTGAGCGACACAGGCTCTTTAGAGCCTCTAGTTTTTTTTATCCTCTTTAAATGATTATGATATTCAGTATGTTTCTTAAGCCGAGAATTCGCTTTACGTAAAGTTATGAAGATGTGGCATGACAGTCAATGAAACAAATACCCACCAGGGTGGAGTGGATGCAAGTAATTATAATCCATTATAGGCAACCATACGGCCTCCAACAATGATAATAACTCAAACCACATACATGACATAGTAGGCTGTAAAAGGATACGACATCAAAAAGTGAAACAATTCAAACGAGAAAAACAACTTATTTTTTAATTAACAAAACAATTTACAACAAACACATATGCCAGACATAAACCTACGTCAATCACTGAACTACACTACATTTCCCTGACTTAGAGCAGGCACATGCAGAATGTGATGGGGTTAAACATATTTAAAAGAGAAAACATCACCCCTAAAAAATCATGTACCAGATAAAGCGTATTTAAAACAATTTTTGTACTTAATGTAGCTCTTTTCAAAACGGGCAAACATACCTTGAGGCGAAATACATCACCAGTAATAATACAACTGATCTGTGGATCATACAACTCATCAGAGATTCATACAACTGAACAGTGATACATGCAACTGGTCAGTGATATATACAACTGGTCAGTGATACATACAACTGAACAGTGATACATACAACTGGTCAGTGATACATACAACTAATCAGTGATACATACAACTGGTCAGTGATACATACAACTGGTCAGTAATACATACAACTAATCAGTGATATATACAACTAATCAGTGATACATACAACTGGTCAGTGATACATACAACTAATCAGTGATACATACAACTGGTCAGTGATACATACAACTGGTCAGTGATACATACAACTGGTCAGGGATACATACAACTGGTCAGTAATAGATACAACTGACCAGTGATATATACAACTAATCAGTGATACATACAACTAATCAGTGATACATACAACTGGTCAGTGATACATACAACTGGTCAGTGATACATACAACTGGTCAGTGATATATACAACTAATTAGTGATACATACAACTGGTCAGGGATACATACAACTGGTCAGTAATAGATACAACTGACCAGTGATACATACAACTGAACAGTGATACATGCAACTAATCAGTGATACATACAACTTGTCAGTGATACATACAACTAATCAGTGATACACACAACTGGTCAGTGATACATACAACTAATCAGTGATACATTTAACTGAACAGTAATACATACAACTGGTCAGTGATACATACAACTAATCAGTGATATATACAACTGGTAAGTAATTAATACAACTGAAAAGTGATACATACAACTAATCAGTGATACATACAACTGAAAAGTGATACATACAACTAATCAGTGATACATACAACTGGTCAGTAATTAATACAACTGAAAAGTGATACATACAACTGGTCAGTGATAAATACAACTGGTCAGTGATATATACAACTGGTCAGTGATATATACAACTAATCAGTGATATATACAACTAATCAGTGATACATACAACTGGTCAGTGATACATACAACTAATCAGTGATACATACAACTGGTCAGTGATATATACAACTAATCAGTGATATATACAACTAATCAGTGATACATACAACTGGTCAGTGATACATACAACTAATCAGTGATATATACAACTAATCAGTGATACATACAACTGGTCAGGGATACATACAACTGGTCAGTAATAGATACAACTGACCAGTGATACATACAACTAATCAGTGATACATACAACTGGTCAGTGATACATACAACTAATCAGTGATACATACAACTGGTCAGGTATACATACAACTGGTCAGTAATAGATACAACTGACCAGTGATACATACAACTGAACAGTGATACATGCAACTAATCAGTGATACATACAACTGAACAGTAATACATACAACTGGTTAGTGATACATACAACTAATCAGTGATACATACAACTGGTAAGTAATACATACAACTGAAAAGTGATACATACAACTAATCAGTGATACAAACAACTGGTCAGTAACTAATACAACTTGTCAGTGATACATACAACTGGTCAGTGATAAATACAACTGGTCGGTGATACATACAACTGGTCAGTGATATATACAACTGGTCAGTGATACATACAACTGGTCAGTGATACATACAACTGACCAGTGATACATACAACTAATCAGTGATACATAAAACTGAACAGTGATACATACAACTAATCAGTGGTACATACAACTGGTCAGTGATACATACCCCTGATCATTAATACATACAACTGATCAGTGATACATACAACTAATCAGTGATACATACAACTGGTCAGTGATACATACAACTGGTCAGTAATACATACAACTGGTCAGTAATAGATACAACTGACCAGTGATACATACAACTGGTCAGTGATACATACAACTGAACAGTGATACTTACAACTGGTCAGTGATACATACAACTGAACAGTGATACATACAACTAGTCAGTGATACATACAACTGAACAGTGATACATACAACTAATCAGTGATACATACAACTAATCAGTGATACATACAACTAATCAGTGATACATACAACTGGTCAGTGATACATACAACTAATCAGTGATACATACAACTGGTCAGTGATACATACAACTAATCAGTGATACATACAACTGAACAGTGATACATACAACTGGTCAGTGATACATACAACTAATCAGTGATATATACAACTGGTAAGTAATACATACAACTGAACAGTGATACATACAACTAATCAGTGATACATACAACTAATCAGTGATACATACAACTAATCAGTGATACATACAACTGAACAGTGATACATACAACTGATCAGTGATACATACAACTAATCAGTGATACATACAACTGAACATTGATACATACAACTTATCAGTGATACATACAACTAATCAGTGATACATACAACTAATCAGTGATACATACAACTAATCAGTGATATATACAACTAGTCAGTGATACATACAACTGAACATTGATACATACAACTGGTCAGTTATACATACAACTTATCAGTGATACGTACAACTTATAAGAGATTTATAAAACTGATATAAATAGAAAAAGGACTTTTACATATATATTTCCAGTTGTATAGAATAATAAGCATCCCTATTTTTTCTATAATGATCGCAACCATGTATTTAATTCAAACTCAGCCAGCATACTGTGACGATTTATCCACTAAACATGACGAGATATTTCCCATACTGATATATCGACTAAATTTAGTTTTCCTAGCGAGTAATTTCTCAAATAGTTTATTTTTAGTTGTTACCATAGGATATAGAGATGTAAGATCATTTCCGAACTATTTTGTTTATAATTATATACAATCATGCAGTTCCTAATGAAATGGTAAGAGACCCATAGAGTTTTGCTTTACGAGTTATTAATTTTCATTAGGGTTACATTACTGATTCACTACTTTCAAGTGTCAAGAATATTTGATATATTTATTGTAATTATGATTGATAAATAATCAAATTTATTTCATTCGTAAGAAATAGAATTAAATTCAAATTCTTTTCTGTAAGAAAACTGAATGCTTTCCAGTGACGCTATTGAAGACCAAATGACGTTTTCTTTTAAACATTTTCTATAGTGCATGAATAAACGTGCGTCATTATTCTATAAATATAAAGATTCATTCAAAATAGATAAGAAACCATGCAGACTTAATATCTTCTTATTTATTAAAAATATTTCAGCAACATTTATTTCAATTTTCAAGTTCCCAGTCCGATGCAATCACACAAGAATAAGAAGAGAAACGAATATTCATGGCTCATAGAAATTGAACCTGATTGATTTCTTGATTGATTGATTGGTGTTTAACGTCCTTTCATCACTATTGCGCTATTTTGTGACGGTCATTTTGTTTTTCTTCATCAGTTAATAAGTGAGCTTTTATCCGAGATAAATAAGCTTTTACTCGAGACTTTAGCAGTTAATAAGCTTATAACACGTGATTACTTATTATTCACGATGATTTATCGGTTGATCATGACGACTTTACACCACGCCATTAGCTTTTTTTTTTACACGAGACTTCATCAGTTGATAAGCTTTATTACGAGACTTCAGCGATTAATAGGCTATAACACGAGATTTCGGTGGTTCAGTTAGATTTTAGAATTCAGTTAGAGAGGTTTCATTAATTTATATGTTTTCACACGCGGCTATTTCATCATCTAATAAAATAAGCTAGTATTAGAAGATTCAGCAGTTGATAATAAGTTATACGAAATGAGTTCGTAGGTTGTTACGTAATTACACGAAGCGAATTATTTTTTCCTCATCTGGAACAACTGTTTCACTTCAATTCTTCTTATCAAATATTAACATATCAGTATGTTGGCATGTTCGGAACTTTCCATCACCGCACGCTAGGGACGAAATGTTTTTGGTGTCATATGAATAAAAGAGCAACAACTTAGTATTCTAAACATAACAACAAGGCCATAGTATGGTTAACTTTACGAGAATTGCAATATTTCTTAACCACAAGGTCAGAGTATGCGGGTTAATTTTACATACGGAAATTGCATTATTTCTCCTAGTTCAATTACAATTGATTGACTGAAACCTTTAAATAAAAAAGATTCACATTAATCCTGTAAGTAGAGAAGAGAATGCTACGGGCGGATGATAGTATTATTACCATCGGAGAATAACAGTCACTCAATGTCAGAGATACCGCGTCAGTGATAGTTTACATTATTTAAAAACACGTATTGTAGAGAAAAACAGCCAAAAACATCGATACCGCCTCAGTAACAGTTTACATTATTAAGATACACGTATTGTAGAGAAATAACAGGCAGTAACATGGAGATCGCCTCATTGGCAGTTTACATTATTGAGATACACGTATTGTAGAGAAATAACTGACAGTATCATTGATACCGCATCAGTGACAGTTTACATCATTGAGATACACCGTAACATTGATACCGCCTTAGTGACAGTTAACATAATTCAGATACACGTATTGTAGAGAAATAACAGCCAATAGCATCAAAACCGCCTCAGTGACAGTTTACATTATTGAGATGCACGTATGGTACAGAAATAACTGGCAGTTACATCGATATCGCCTCAGTGACAGTTTACATTATAAAGATACACACGTATTGTAGAGAAATAACATGCAGTAAAATTGATACCGCCTCAGTGACAGTTCACATTATTGAAATACACGTATTGTAGAGAAATAACAGGCAATAACATCGATATCGCATCAGTGACAGTTTACATTATTGAGATACACGTATTGTAGAGAAATAACTGACAGTAACATTGATACCGCCTCAGTGACAGTTTACATTAATGAGATACACGTATTGTAGAGAAATAACTGACAGTATCATCAATACCGCCTCAGTGACAGTTTACATTATTGAGATACACATATTGTAGAGCAATAACTGACAGCAACATCGATATCGCCTCAGCTGCAGTTTATAATATTGAGATACACGTATTGTAGAGAAATAGCTGACAGTAACTACGATACTGCCTCAGTAACAGTTTACATTATTGAGATACACGTATCGTAGAGAAATAGCTGACAGTAACTACGATACCGCCTCAGTAACAGTTTACATTAACGAGATACACGTATTGTACAGAAATTACTGGCAGTAACATTGATACCGCCTCAGTGACAGTTCACATTATTGAGATACAAGTATTGTAGAGAAATAACTGACAGTAACATCGATATCGCCTCAGTGACAGTTAACATTATTGAGATACACCTATTGTAGAGAAATAACAGGCAATAACATCGATATTGCCTCAGTGACAGTTTACATTATAAAGATACACACGTATTGTAGAGAAATAACATGCAGTAAAATTGATACCGCCTCAGTGACAGTTTACATTATTAAGATACACGTATTGTAGAGAAAAAACAGGCAATAACATCGATATCGCCTCAGTGACAGTTTACATTATTAAGATACACGTATTGTAGAGAAATAACAGGCAGTAACATCGTTACCGCCTCCGTGACAGTTTACATTATTGAAATACACGTATTGTAGAGAAATAACCGACAGCAACATCGATACCGCCTCAGTGACAGTTTACATTATTGAGATACACGTATTGTAGAGAAATGACAGGCAGTAACATCGATACCGCCTCAGTGACAGTTTACATTATTGAGATACACGTAATGTAGAGAAATAACAGGCAATAACATCGATATCGCATCAGTGACAGTTTACATTATTGAGATACACGTATTGTAGAGAAATAACTGACAGTAACATTGATACCGCCTCAGTGACAGTTTACATTAATGAGATACACGTATTGTAGAGAAATAACTGACAGTATCATCAATACCGCCTCAGTGACAGTTTACATTATTGAGATACACATATTGTAGAGCAATAACTGACAGCAACATCGATATCGCCTCAGCTGCAGTTTATAATATTGAGATACACGTATTGTAGAGAAATAGCTGACAGTAACTACGATACCGCCTCAGTAACAGTTTACATTATTGAGATACACGTATCGTAGAGAAATAGCTGACAGTAACTACGATACCGCCTCAGTAACAGTTTACATTAACGAGATACACGTATTGTACAGTAATTACTGGCAGTAACATTGATACCGCCTCAGTGACAGTTCACATTATTGAGATACAAGTATTGTAGAGAAATAACTGACAGTAACATCGATATTGCCTCAGTGACAGTTTACATTATTGAGATACAAGTATTGTAGAGAAATAACAGGCAATAACATCGATATTGCCTCAGTGACAGTTTACATTATAAAGATACACACGTATTGTAGAGAAATAACATGCAGTAAAATTGATACCGCCTCAGTGACAGTTTACATTATAAAGATACACGTATTGTAGAGAAAAAACAGGCAATAACATCGATATCGCCTCAGTGACAGTTTACATTTATATTAAGATACTCGTATTGTAGAGAAATAACAGGCAGTAACATCGATACCGCCTCAGTGACAGTTTACATTATTAAGATACACGTATTGTAGAGAAATGACAGGCAGTAAGATCGATACCGCCTCAGTGACAGTTTACATTATTGAGATACACGTATTGTAGAGAAATAACCGACAGCAACATCGATACCGCCTCAGTGACAGTTTACATTATTGAGATACACGTATTGTAGAGAAATAACAGGCAGTAACATCGATACCGCCTCAGTGACAGTTTACATTATTGAGATACACGTATTGTAGAGAAATAACCGACAGCAACATCGATACCGCCTCAGTAACAGTTTACATTATTAAGATTCACGTATTGTAGAGAAATAACTGACAGCAACATCGATACCGCCTCAGTGACAGTTTACATTATTAAGATACACGTATTGTAGAGAAATAGCTGACAGCAACATCGATACCGCCTCAGTGACAGTTTACATTATTGAGATACACATATTGTAGAGAAATAACCGACAGCAACATCGATACCGCCTCAGTGACAGTTTACATTATTGAGATACACGTATTGTAGAGAAATGACAGGCAGTAAGATCGATACCGCCTCAGTGACAGTTTACATTATTGAGATACACGTATTGTAGAGAAATAACCGACAGCAACATCGATACCGCCTCAGTGACAGTTTACATTATTGAGATACACGTATTGTAGAGAAATAACAGGCAGTAACATCGATACCGCCTCAGTGACAGTTTACATTATTGAGATACACGTATTGTAGATAAATAACAGGCAGTAACATCGTTACCGCCTCAGTGACAGTTTACATTATTGAGATGCACGTATTGTAGAGAAATAACTGACAGCAACATCGATACCGCCTCAGTGACAGTTTACATTATTAAGATACACGTATTGTAGAGAAATAGCTGACAGCAACATCGATACCGCCTCAGTGACAGTTTACATTATTGAGATACACGTATTGTAGAGAAATAACAGGCAGTAACATCGTTACCGTCTCAGTGACAGTTTACATTATTGAGATACACGTATTGTAAAGAAATAACAGGCAGTAACATCGATACCGCCTCAGTGACAGTTTACATTATTGAGATACACGTATTGTAGAGAAATAACCGACAGCAACATCGATACCGCCTCAGTGACAGTTTACATTATTGAGATACACGTATTGTAGAGAAATAACAGGCAGTAACATCGTTACCGCCTCAGTGACAGTTTACATTATTGAGATACACGTATTGTAAAGAAATAACAGGCAGTAACATCGATATCGCCTCAGTGACAGTTTACATTATTGAGATACACGTATTGTAGAGAAATAACCGACAGCAACATCGATACCGCCTCAGTGACAGTTTACATTCTTGAGATACACGTATTGTAGAGAAATAACTTACAGTATCATCGATACCGCCTCAGTGACAGTTTACATTATTAAGATACACGTATTGTAGAGAAATAACCGACAGCAACATCGATACCGCCTCAGTGACAGTTTACATTATTGAGATACACGTATTGTAGAGAAATAACAGGCAGTAACATCGTTACCGCCTCAGTGACAGTTTACATTATTGAAATACACGTATTGTAGAGAAATAACCGACAGCAACATCGATACCGCCTCAGTGACAGTTTACATTATTGAGATACACGTATTGTAGAGAAATGACAGGCAGTAACATCGATACCGCCTCAGTGACAGTTTACATTATTGAGATACACGTAATGTAGAGAAATAACAGGCAATAACATCGATATCGCATCAGTGACAGTTTACATTATTGAGATACACGTATTGTAGAGAAATAACTGACAGTAACATTGATACCGCCTCAGTGACAGTTTACATTAATGAGATACACGTATTGTAGAGAAATAACTGACAGTATCATCAATACCGCCTCAGTGACAGTTTACATTATTGAGATACACATATTGTAGAGCAATAACTGACAGCAACATCGATATCGCCTCAGCTGCAGTTTATAATATTGAGATACACGTATTGTAGAGAAATAGATGACAGTAACTACGATACCGCCTCAGTAACAGTTTACATTATTGAGATACACGTATCGTAGAGAAATAGCTGACAGTAACTACGATACCGCCTCAGTAACAGTTTACATTAACGAGATACACGTATTGTACAGAAATTACTGGCAGTAACATTGATACCGCCTCAGTGACAGTTCACATTATTGAGATACACGTATTGTAGAGAAATAACAGGCAGTAACATCGATACCGCCTCAGTGACAGTTTACATTATTGAGATACACGTATTGTAGATAAATAACAGGCAGTAACATCGTTACCGCCTCAGTGACAGTTTACATTATTGAGATGCACGTATTGTAGAGAAATAACTGACAGCAACATCGATACCGCCTCAGTGACAGTTTACATTATTAAGATACACGTATTGTAGAGAAATAGCTGACAGCAACATCGATACCGCCTCAGTGACAGTTTACATTATTGAGATACACGTATTGTAGAGAAATAACAGGCAGTAACATCGTTACCGTCTCAGTGACAGTTTACATTATTGAGATACACGTATTGTAAAGAAATTACAGGCAGTAACATCGATACCGCCTCAGTGACAGTTTACATTATTGAGATACACGTATTGTAGAGAAATAACCGACAGCAACATCGATACCGCCTCAGTGACAGTTTACATTATTGAGATACACGTATTGTAGAGAAATAACAGGCAGTAACATCGTTACCGCCTCAGTGACAGTTTACATTATTGAGATACACGTATTGTAAAGAAATAACAGGCAGTAACATCGATATCGCCTCAGTGACAGTTTACATTATTGAGATACACGTATTGTAGAGAAATAACCGACAGCAACATCGATACCGCCTCAGTGACAGTTTACATTCTTGAGATACACGTATTGTAGAGAAATAACTTACAGTATCATCGATACCGCCTCAGTGACAGTTTACATTATTAAGATACACGTATTGTAGAGAAATAACCGACAGCAACATCGATACCGCCTCAGTGACAGTTTACATTATTGAGATACACGTATTGTAGAGAAATAACAGGCAGTAACATCGTTACCGCCTCAGTGACAGTTTACATTATTGAAATACACGTATTGTAGAGAAATAACCGACAGCAACATCGATACCGCCTCAGTGACAGTTTACATTATTGAGATACACGTATTGTAGAGAAATGACAGGCAGTAACATCGATACCGCCTCAGTGACAGTTTACATTATTGAGATACACGTAATGTAGAGAAATAACAGGCAATAACATCGATATCGCATCAGTGACAGTTTACATTATTGAGATACACGTATTGTAGAGAAATAACTGACAGTAACATTGATACCGCCTCAGTGACAGTTTACATTAATGAGATACACGTATTGTAGAGAAATAACTGACAGTATCATCAATACCGCCTCAGTGACAGTTTACATTATTGAGATACACATATTGTAGAGCAATAACTGACAGCAACATCGATATCGCCTCAGCTGCAGTTTATAATATTGAGATACACGTATTGTAGAGAAATAGCTGACAGTAACTACGATACCGCCTCAGTAACAGTTTACATTATTGAGATACACGTATCGTAGAGAAATAGCTGACAGTAACTACGATACCGCCTCAGTAACAGTTTACATTAACGAGATACACGTATTGTACAGAAATTACTGGCAGTAACATTGATACCGCCTCAGTGACAGTTCACATTATTGAGATACAAGTATTGTAGAGAAATAACTGACAGTAACATCGATATTGCCTCAGTGACAGTTTACATTATTGAGATACAAGTATTGTAGAGAAATAACAGGCAATAACATCGATATTGCCTCAGTGACAGTTTACATTATAAAGATACACACGTATTGTAGAGAAATAACATGCAGTAAAATTGATACCGCCTCAGTGACAGTTTACATTATAAAGATACACGTATTGTAGAGAAAAAACAGGCAATAACATCGATATCGCCTCAGTGACAGTTTACATTTATATTAAGATACACGTATTGTAGAGAAATAACAGGCAGTAACATCGTTACCGCCTCCGTGACAGTTTACATTATTGAAATACACATATTGTAGAGAAATAACCGACAGCAACATCGATACCGCCTCAGTGACAGTTTACATTATTGAGATACACGTATTGTAGAGAAATGACAGGCAGTAAGATCGATACCGCCTCAGTGACAGTTTACATTATTGAGATACACGTATTGTAGAGAAATAACCGACAGCAACATCGATACCGCCTCAGTGACAGTTTACATTATTGAGATACACGTATTGTAGAGAAATAACTGACAGTAACATCGATACCGCCTCAGTGACAGTTTACATTATTGAGATACACGTATTGTAGAGAAATAGCTGACAGTAACTACGATACCGCCTCAGTGACAGTTTACATTATTGAGATACACGTATTGTAGAGAAATAACAGGCAGCAACATCGATACCGCCTCAGTGACAGTTTACATTATTAAGATACACGTATTGTAGAGAAATAACTGACAGTAACATCGATACCGCCTCAGTGACAGTTTACATTATTGAGATACACGTATTGTAGAGAAATAGCTGACAGTAACTACGATACCGCCTCAGTGACAGTTTACATTATTGAGATACACGTATTGTAAAGAAATAACAGGCAGTAACATCGTTACCGCCTCAGTGACAGTTTACATTATTGAGATGCACGTATTGTAGAGAAATGACAGGCAGTAACATCGTTACCGCCTCAGTGACAGTTTACATTATTGAGATGCACGTATTGTAGAGAAATGACAGGCAGTAACATCGTTACCGCCTCAGTGACAGTTTACATTATTGAGATACACGTATTGTAGAGAAATGACAGGCAGTAACATCGTTACCGCCTCAGTGACAGTTTACATTATTGAGATGCACGTATTGTAGAGAAATAACCGACAGCAACATCGATACCACCTCAGTGACAGTTTACATTATTGAGATACACGTATTGTAGAGAAATGACAGGCAGTAACATCGATACCGCCTCAGTGACAGTTTACATTATTGAGATACACGTATTGTAGAGAAATAACAGGCAGTAACATCGTTACCGCCTCAGTGACAGTTTACATTATTGAGATACACGTATTGTAAAGAAATAACAGGCAGTAACATCGATACCGCCTCAGTGACAGTTTACATTATTGAGATACACGTATTGTAGAGAAATAACAGGCAGTAACATCGTTACCGCCTCAGTGACAGTTTACATTATTGAAATACACGTATTGTAGAGAAATAACCGACAGTAACATCGATACCGCCTCAGTGACAGTTTACATTATTGAGATGCGCGTATTGTAGAGAAATAACCGACAGTAACATCGATACCGCCTCATTGACAGTTTACATTATTGAGATACACGTATTGTAGATAAATAGCTGACAGTAACTACGATACCGCCTCAGTAACAGTTTACATTATTAAGATTCACGTATTGTAGAGAAATAACCGACAGCAACATCGATACCGCCTCAGTGACAGTTTACATTATTGAGATACACGTATTGTAGAGAAATAACTGACAGTAACATCGATACCGCCTCAGTGACAGTTTACATTATTGAGATACACGTATTGTAGAGAAATGACAGGCAGTAACATCGATACCGCCTCAGTGACAGTTTACATTATTGAGATACACGTATTGTAGAGAAATAACCGACAGCAACATCGATACCGCCTCAGTGACAGTTTACATTATTGAGATACACGTATTGTAAAGAAATAACAGGCAGTAACATCGATACCGCCTCAGTGACAGTTTACATTATTGAGATACACGTATTGTAGAGAAAAAACTGACAGTAACATCGATACCGCCTCAGTGACAGTTTACATTATTGAGATACACGTATTGTAGAGAAATAACTGACAGTAACATCGATACCGCCTCAGTGACAGTTTACATTATTGAGATACACGTATTGTAGAGAAATGACAGGCAGTAACATCGATACCGCCTCAGTGACAGTTTACATTATTGAGATACACGTATTGTAGAGAAATAACCGACAGTAACATCGATACCGCCTCAGTGACAGTTTACATTATTGAGATGCGCGTATTGTAGAGAAATAACCGACAGTAACATCGATACCGCCTCATTGACAGTTTACATTATTGAGATACACGTATTGTAGATAAATAGCTGACAGTAACTACGATACCGCCTCAGTAACAGTTTACATTATTAAGATTCACGTATTGTAGAGAAATAACCGACAGCAACATCGATACCGCCTCAGTGACAGTTTACATTATTGAGATACACGTATTGTAGAGAAATAACTGACAGTAACATCGATACCGCCTCAGTGACAGTTTACATTATTGAGATACACGTATTGTAGAGAAATGACAGGCAGTAACATCGATACCGCCTCAGTGACAGTTTACATTATTGAGATACACGTATTGTAGAGAAATAACAGGCAATAACATCGATATCGCATCAGTGACAGTTTACATTATTGAGATACACGTATTGTAGAGAAAAAACTGACAGTAACATCGATACCGCCTCAGTGACAGTTTACATTATTGAGATGCACGTATTGTAGAGAAATAACTTACAGTATCATTGATACCGCCTCAGTGACAGTTTACATTATTGAGATACACGTATTGTAGAGAAATAGCTGACAGTAACTACGATACCGCCTCAGTGACAGTTTACATTCTTGAGATACACGTATTGTAGAGAAATGACAGGCAGTAACATCGATACCGCCTCAGTGACAGTTTACATTATTGAGATACACGTATTGTAGAGAAATAACCGACAGCAACATCGATACCGCCTCAGTGACAGTTTACATTCTTGAGATACACGTATTGTAGAGAAATGACAGGCAGTAACATCGATACCGCCTCAGTGACAGTTTACATTAATGAGATACACGTATTGTAGAGAAATAACTTACAGTATCATCGATACCGCCTCAGTGACAGTTTACATTATTAAGATACACGTATTGTAGAGAAATAACCGACAGCAACATCGATACCGCCTCAGTGACAGTTTACATTATTGAGATACACGTATTGTAGAGAAATAACAGGCAGTAACATCGTGACCGCCTCAGTGACAGTTTACATTATTGAGATACACGTATTGTAAAGAAATAACAGGCAGTAACATCGATACCGCCTCAGTGACAGTTTACATTATTAAGATACACGTATTGTAGAGAAATAACCGACATCAACATCGATACCGCCTCAGTGACAGTTTACATTATTGAGATACACGTATTGTAGAGAAATAACAGGCAGCAACATCGATACCGCCTCAGTGACAGTTTACATTATTAAGATACACGTATTGTAGAGAAATAGCTGACAGTAACTACGATACCGCCTCAGTGACAGTTTACATTATTGAGATACACGTATTGTAGAGAAATAACAGGCAGCAACATCGATACCGCCTCAGTGACAGTTTACATTATTAAGATACACGTATTGTAGAGAAATAACCGACAGTAACATCGATACCGCCTCAGTGACAGTTTACATTATTGAGATACACGTATTGTAGAGAAATAACTTACAGTAACATCGATACCGCCTCAGTGACAGTTTACATTATTGAGATACACGTATTGTAGATAAATAGCTGACAGTAACATCGATACCGCCTCAGTGACAGTTTACATTAATGAGATACACGTATTGTAGAGAAATAACCGACAGCAACATCGATACCGCCTCAGTGACAGTTTACATTATTGAGATACACGTATTGTAGAGAAATGACAGGCAGTAACATCGATACCGCCTCAGTGACAGTTTACATTATTGAGATACACGTATTGTAGAGAAATAACTTACAGTATCATCGATACCGCCTCAGTGACAGTTTACATTATTGAGATGCACGTATTGTAGAGAAATAACTTACAGTATCATTGATACCGCCTCAGTGACAGTTTACATTATTGAGATACACGTATTGTAGAGAAATAGCTGACAGTAACTACGATACCGCCTCAGTGACAGTTTACATTATTGAGATACACGTATTGTAGAGAAATAACCGACAGTAACATCGATACCGCCTCAGTGACAGTTTACATTATTGAGATACACGTATTGTAGAGAAATAACTTACAGTATCATCGATACCGCCTCAGTGACAGTTTACATTATTGAGATGCACGTATTGTAGAGAAATAACTTACAGTATCATTGATACCGCCTCAGTGACAGTTTACATTATTGAGATACACGTATTGTAGAGAAATAGCTGACAGTAACTACGATACCGCCTCAGTGACAGTTTACATTATTGAGATACACGTATTGTAGAGAAATAACCGACAGTAACATCGATACCGCCTCAGTGACAGTTTACATTATTGAGATACGCGTATTGTAGAGAAATAACAGGCAGTAACATCGATACCGCCTCAGTGACAGTTAACTTTATCAAGATACACGTGGTGTAGAGAAATAACCGACAGCAACATCGATACCGCCTCAGTGACAGTTTATATTATCAAGATACACGTATTGTAGAGAAATAACTGACAGTTACATTGATACCGCCTCAGTGACAGTTTACATTATTGAGATACACGTATTGTAGAGAAATAACTGACAGTTACATTGATACCGCCTCAGTGACAGTTTACATTAATGAGATACACGTATTGTAGAGAAATAACCGACAGTAACATCGATATCGCCTCAGTGACAGTTTACATTATTGAGATACACGTATTGTAGAGAAATAGCTGACAGTAACATCGATACCGCCTCAGTGACAGTTTACATTATTGAGATACACGTATTGTAGAGAAATAACCGACAGTAACATCGATACCGCCTCAGTGACAGTTTACATTATTGAGATACACGTATTGTAGAGAAATAACTTACAGTATCATTGATACCGCCTCAGTGACAGTTTACATTATCTAGATACACATGTATTGTAGAGAAATAACAGGCAGTAATATTGATACAGCCTCAGTGACAGTTTACATTATTCAGATACACGTATTGGAGAGAAATAACAGGCAGTAACATTGATACCGCCACAGTGACAGTTTACATTATTGAGATACACGTATTGTAGAGAAATAACTGACAGTAACATCGATACCGCCTCAGTGACAGTTTACATTATTAAGATACACGTATTGTAGAGAAATAACTGACAGTATCATTGATACCGCCTCAGTGACAGTTTACATTATTGAGATACACACGTATTGTAGAGAAATAACAGGCAGTAATTTTGATACCGCCTCAGTGACAGTTTACATTATTGAGATACACGTATTGTAGAGAAATAACTGACAGTTACATTGATACCGCCTCAGTGACAGTTTACATTATTGAGATACACGTATTGTAGAGAAATAACTGACAGTTACATTGATATCGCCTCAGTGACAGTTTACATTATTGAGATACACGTGGTGTAGAGCAATAACTGACAGCAACATCGATATCGCCTCAGCTGCAGTTTAAAATCTTGAGATACACGTATTGTAGAGAAATAGCTGACAGTAACTACGATACCGCCTCAGTAACAGTTTACATTATTGAGATACACGTATTGTAGAGAAATAACTGACAGTTACATCGTTACCGCCTCAGTGACAGTTTACATTATTGAGATACACGTATTGTAGAGAAATAACTGACAGTATCATCGATACCGCCTCAGTGACAGTTTACATTATTGAGATACACGTGGTGTAGAGCAATAACTGACAGCAACATCGATATCGCCTCAGCTGCAGTTTAAAATCTTGAGATACACGTATTGTAGAGAAATAGCTGACTGTAACTACGATACCGCCTCAGTAATAGTTTACATTATTGAGATACACGTATTGTAGAGAAATAACTGACAGTTACATCGTTACCGCCTCAGTGACAGTTTACATTATTGAGATACACGTATTGTAGATAAATAGCTGACAGTAACTACGATACCGCCTCAGTAACAGTTTACATTATTGAGATACACGTATTGTACAGAAATAACTGACAGTAACATCGATACCGCCTCAGTAACAGTTTACATTATTAAGATACACGTATTGTAGAGAAATAACTTACAGTATCATTGATACCGCCTCAGTGACAGTTTACATTATTGAGATACACGTATTGTAGAGAAATAACCGACAGCAACATCGATACCGCCTCAGTGACAGTTTACATTATTGAGATACACGTATTGTAGAGAAATAACCGACAGTAACATCGATACCGCCTCAGTGACAGTTTACATTATTGAGATACACGTATTGTAGAGAAATAACTGACAGTTACATCGTTACCGCCTCAGTGACAGTTTACATTATTGAGATACACGTATTGTAGAGAAATAGCTGACAGTAACTACGATACCGCCTCAGTAACAGTTTACATTATTGAGATACACGTATTGTAGAGAAATAGCTGACAGTAACTACGATACCGCCCCAGTAACAGTTTACATTATTGAGATACACGTATTGTAGAGCAATAACTGACAGTAACATCGATACCGCCTCAGTGACAGTTTACATTATTGAGATACACGTATTGTAGATAAATAGCTGACAGTAACTACGATACCGCCTCAGTAACAGTTTACATTATTGAGATTCACGTATTGTAGAGAAATAACTGACAGTAACATCGATACCGCCTCAGTAACAGTTTACATTATTAAGATACACGTATTGTAGAGAAATAACTTACAGTATCATTGATACCGCCTCAGTGACAGTTTACATTATTGAGATACACGTATTGTAGAGAAATAGCTGACAGTAACTACGATACCGCCCCAGTAACAGTTTACATTAATGAGATACACGTATTGTAGAGAAATAACTGACAGTAACATTGATACCGCCTCAGTGACAGTTTACATTCTTGAGATACACGTATTGTAGAGAAATAACCGACAGTAACATCGATACCGCCTCAGTGACAGTTTACATTATTGAGATACACGTATTGTAGAGAAATAACAGGCAGTAACATCGATACCGCCTCAGTGACAGTTTACATTAATGAGATACACGTATCGTAGAGAAATAACTTACAGTAACATCGATACCGCCTCAGTGACAGTTTACATTATTGAGATACACGTATTGTAGAGAAATAACCGACAGTAACATCGATACCGCCTCAGTGACAGTTTACATTATTGAGATACACGTATTGTAGAGAAATAACTTACAGTATCATTGATACCGCCTCAGTGACAGTTTACATTATCTAGATACACATGTATTGTAGAGAAATAACAGGCAGTAATATTGATACAGCCTCAGTGACAGTTTACATTATTCAGATACACGTATTGTAGAGAAATAACAGGCAGTAACATTGATACCGCCACAGTGACAGTCTACATTATTGAAATACACGTATTGTAGAGAAATAACTGACAGTAACTACGATACCGCCTCAGTAACAGTTTACATTATTGAGATACACGTATTGTAGAGAAATAACTGACAGTATCATTGATACCGCCTCAGTGACAGTTTACATTATTGAGATACACGTGGTGTAGAGCAATAACTGACAGCAACATCGATATCGCCTCAGCTGCAGTTTAAAATCTTGAGATACACGTATTGTAGAGAAATAGCTGACAGTAACTACGATACCGCCTCAGTAACAGTTTACATTATTGAGATACACGTATTGTAGAGAAATAACTGACAGTTACATCGTTACCGCCTCAGTGACAGTTTACATTATTGAGATACACGTATTGTAGAGAAATAGCTGACAGTAACTACGATACCGCCTCAGTAACAGTTTACATTATTGAGATACACGTATTGTAGAGAAATAGCTGACAGTAACTACGATACCGCCCCAGTAACAGTTTACATTATTGAGATACACGTATTGTAGAGCAATAACTGACAGTAACATCGATACCGCCTCAGTGACAGTTTACATTATTGAGATACACGTATTGTAGAGAAATAGCTGACAGTAACATCGATACCGCCTCAGTGACAGTTTACATTATTGAGATGCACGTATTGTAGAGAAATAACTTACAGTATCATTGATACCGCCTCAGTGACAGTTTACATTATTGAGATACACGTATTGTAGATAAATAGCTGACAGTAACTACGATACCGCCTCAGTAACAGTTTACATTATTGAGATACACGTATTGTAGAGAAATAACTGACAGTAACATCGATACCGCCTCAGTAACAGTTTACATTATTAAGATACACGTATTGTAGAGAAATAACTTACAGTATCATTGATACCGCCTCAGTGACAGTTTACATTATTGAGATACACGTATTGTAGAGAAATAACTGACAGTTACATTATTACCGCCTCAGTGACAGTTTACATTAATGAGATACACGTATTGTAGAGAAATAACCGACAGCAACATCGATACCGCCTCAGTGACAGTTTACATTATTGAGATACACGTATTGTAGAGAAATAACTTACAGTATCATTGATACCGCCTCAGTGACAGTTTACATTATTGAGATACACGTATTGTAGAGAAATAACTTACAGTATCATCGATACCGCCTCAGTGACAGTTTACATTATTGAGATACACGTATTGTAGAGAAATAACTGACAGTAACATCGATACCGCCTCAGTGACAGTTTACATTATTGAGATACACGTATTGTAGAGAAATAACTTACAGTATCATCGATATCGCCTCAGTGACAGTTTACATTATTGAGATACACGTATTGTAGAGAAATAACCGACAGCAACATCGATACCGCCTCAGTGACAGTTTACATTATTGAGATACACGTATTGTAGAGAAATGACAGGCAGTAACATCGATACCGCCTCAGTGACAGTTTACATTATTGAGATACACGTATTGTAAAGAAATAACTGACAGTAACATCGATACCGCCTCAGTGACAGTTTACATTATTGAGATACACGTATTGTAGAGAAATAACCGACAGCAACATCGATACCGCCTCAGTGACAGTTTACATTATTGAGATACACGTATTGTAGAGAAATAACTTACAGTAACTACGATACCGCCTCAGTAACAGTTTACATTATTGAGATACACGTATTGTAGAGAAATGACAGGCAGTAACATCGATACCGCCTCAGTGACAGTTTACATTATTGAGATACACGTATTGTAGAGAAATAACCGACAGTAACATCGATACCGCCTCAGTGACAGTTTACATTATTGAGATACACGTATTGTAGAGAAATAACTTACAGTAACTACGATACCGCCTCAGTAACAGTTTACATTATTGAGATACACGTATTGTAGAGAAATGACAGGCAGTAACATCGATACCGCCTCAGTGACAGTTTACATTATTGAGATACACGTATTGTAAAGAAATAACTGACAGTAACATCGATACCGCCTCAGTGACAGTTTACATTATTGAGATACACGTATTGTAGAGAAATAACCGACAGCAACATCGATACCGCCTCAGTGACAGTTTACATTATTGAGATACACGTATTGTAGAGAAATAACTTACAGTAACTACGATACCGCCTCAGTAACAGTTTACATTATTGAGATACACGTATTGTAGAGAAATGACAGGCAGTAACATCGATACCGCCTCAGTGACAGTTTACATTATTGAGATACACGTATTGTAGAGAAATGACAGGCAGTAACATCGATACCGCCTCAGTGACAGTTTACATTATTGAGATACACGTATTGTAGAGAAATAACTTACAGTAACATCGATACCGCCTCAGTGACAGTTTACATTAATGAGATACACGTATTGTAGAGAAATAACTGACAGTATCATCGATACCGCCTCAGTGACAGTTTACATTATTAAGATACACGTATTGTAGAGAAATAACTGACAGCAACATCGTTACCGCCTCAGTGACAGTTTACATTATTGAGATACACGTATTGTAGAGAAATAACCGACAGCAACATCGTTACCGCCTCAGTGACAGTTTACATTATTGAGATACACGTATTGTAGAGAAATAACTGACAGTAACATCGATACCGCCTCAGTGACAGTTTACATTATTGAGATACACGTATTGTAGAGAAATAACCGACAGCAACATCGTTACCGCCTCAGTGACAGTTTACATTATTGAGATACACGTATTGTAGAGAAATAACTGACAGTAACATCGATACCGCCTCAGTGACAGTTTACATTCTTGAGATGCACGTATTGTAAAGAAATAACAGGCAGTAACATCGATACCGCCTCAGTGACAGTTTACATTATTGAGATACACGTATTGTAGAGAAAAAACTGACAGTAAGATCGATACCGCCTCAGTGACAGTTTACATTATTGAGATACACGTATTGTAGAGAAATAACTGACAGTAACATCGATACCGCCTCAGTGACAGTTTACATTATTGAGATACACGTATTGTAAAGAAATAACAGGCAGTAACATCGATACCGCCTCAGTGACAGTTTACATTATTGAGATACACGTATTGTAGAGAAAAAACTGACAGTAAGATCGATACCGCCTCAGTGACAGTTTACATTATTGAGATACACGTATTGTAGAGAAATAACTGACAGTAACATCGATACCGCCTCAGTGACAGTTTACATTATTGAGATACACGTATTGTAGAGAAATAACTTACAGTATCATTGATACTGCCTCCGTGACAGTTTACATTATTGAGATACACATATTATAGAGAAATAACTTACAGTATCATTGATACCGCCTCAGTGACAGTTTACATTATTGAGATACACGTATTGTAGAGAAATAGCTGACAGTAACTACGATACCGCCTCAGTGACAGTTTACATTATTGAGATACACGTATTGTAGATAAATAACAGGCAGTAACATCGTTACCGCCTCAGTGACAGTTTACATTATTGAGATACACGTATTGTAGAGAAATGACAGGCAGTAAGATCGATACCGCCTCAGTGACAGTTTACATTATTGAGATACACGTATTGTAGAGAAATAACAGGCAGCAACATCGATACCGCCTCAGTAACAGTTTACATTATTAAGATACACGTATTGTAGAGAAATAACTTACAGTATCATTGATACCGCCTCAGTGACAGTTTACATTATTGAAATACACGTATTGTAGAGAAATAACAGGCAGTAACATCGTTACCGCCTCAGTGACAGTTTACATTATTGAAATACACGTATTGTAGAGAAATAACTGACAGTATCATTGATACCGCCTCAGTGACAGTTTACATTATTGAGATACACATATTGTAGAGCAATAAATGACAGCAACATCGATATCGCCTCAGCTGCAGTTGATAATATTGAGATACACGTATTGTAGAGAAATAGCTGACAGTAACTAAGATACCGCCTCAGTAACAGTTTACATTATTGAGATACACGTATTGTAGAGAAATAGCTGACAGTAACTACGATACCGCCTCAGTAACAGTTTACATTAATGAGATACACGTATTGTAGAGAAATAACTGACAGTATCATTGATACCGCCTCAGTGACAGTTTACATTATTGAGATACACATATTGTAGAGCAATAAATGACAGCAACATCGATATCGCCTCAGCTGCAGTTGATAATATTGAGATACACGTATTGTAGAGAAATAGCTGACAGTAACTAAGATACCGCCTCAGTAACAGTTTACATTATTGAGATACACGTATTGTAGAGAAATAGCTGACAGTAACTACGATACCGCCTCAGTAACAGTTTACATTAATGAGATACACGTATTGTAGAGAAATAACTGACAGTAACATTGATACCGCCTCAGTGACAGTTTACATTATTGAGATACACGTATTGTAGATAAATAGCTGACAGTAACTACGATACCGCCTCAGTAACAGTTTACATTATTGAGATACACGTATTGTAGAGAAATAACTGACAGTAACATCGATACCGTCTCAGTAATAGTTTACATTATTGAGATACACGTATTGTAGAGAAATAACAGGCAGTAACATCGTTACCGCCTCAGTGACAGTTTACATTATTAAGATACACGTATTGTAGAGAAATAACAGGCAGTAACATTGATACCGCCTCAGTGACAGTTTACATTTATGAGATACACGTATTGTAGTAAAATAACTGACATTAACATCGATACAGTCTCAGTGACAGTTTACATTATTGAGATACACGTATTGTAGAGAAATAACAGTAAATATAAGAGAGTACCACTTCAGTGATTAAGCATCGTCTCACAGCCTCAGTGATATATAATCGTCACAGCCCCAGTGACATAGCATCGTCAAAGCCTCAGTGATATAGCATCGTCAATGCCTCAGTTATATAGCATCATCAAAGCCTCAGTGATATAGAATCGTTACAGCCTCAGTGATAGGAGGCGATATTGAGTAACTATTATTTTATAGGAATAACTTTGTACTGTTATATAATCCAGCATTCACCTCGTCAGTGTTGATGTTTTTTTTCCAAAATGAAATATTAACTGAAAACAAAATAACAAAGTATTTCTCTTACAGCTGATATGACTCGGGACTGTCCCGCACGGCTTAAATGGATTGGGTTGTCACTTCTTAAGGTGATATGACTTGGGGTTGTCCCGTTCAGCTGATATGACATGGGGTTGTTCCTCATTCAACGATATGACTTGGGGTTGTCCCGTTCAGCTGATATGACATGGGGTTGTTCCTCATTCAACGATATGACTTGGGGTTGTCCCGTTCAGCTGATATGACATGGGGTTGTTCCTCATCCAACGATATGACTTAGGGTTGTCCCGTTCAGCTGATATGACATGGGGTTGTTCCTCATTCAACGATATGACTTGGGGTTGTCCCGTTCAGCTGATATGACATGGGGTTGTTCCTCATTCAACGATATGACTTGGGGATGTCCCGTTCAGCTGATATGACATGGGGTTGTTCCTCATTCAACGATATGACTTGGGGTTGTCCCGTTCAGCTGATATGACATGGGGTTGTTTCTCATTCAACGATATGACTTGGGGTTGTCCCGTTTATCTGACATGGCTTGTCAGATGATATGACGTGGCGTTGTCCTGTTCAGCTGATATAACTCGAGGTTGTCCCTCCATCAGTTTATATGACTTATTGTTATCACTCCTTTAACTTATATGACTTTGGGTTGTACCGTTCAGCTGATATAACTTTGGGTTGTACCGTTCAGCTGATATAACTTGAGGTTGTCCCTCCATCATCTTATATGACTTAGGGTTTTCCCTCCATCAGCTGATATGACTTTGGGTTGTCCCGTTCAGCTGATATAACTTGAGGTTGTCCCTCCATCATCTTATATGACTTAGGGTTTTCCCTCCATCAGCTGACATGACTTTGGGTTGTACCGTTCAGCTGATATGAATTATAATAGTTGTCCCTTCAACAGCTGATATGGTTTTGGGACCCGAGTTGTCATTTTTTTCAGCTGTTACTGCTTGGATTTGTTCTCATTCAGCTTTAATGGTTTGTGTCCATGGTTCTCTAATTTAACTCATCATGAACGTGCAGGACATATTTTTCACTGGACATTAGCCAACCAATAAATAATATCATATTCTGTTTATATGAATTACATGTTCAATTTAAATACTTCTGCTAAAAATATTATGTTTAGTTTTTGTTGTTGTTAATTTGGTAAATATAGTTACGATTTGTTTTATGCATGGTTGCCATAGATATAGGAAGATGTGGTGTGAGTGCCAATGAGACAACTCTCCATCCAAATAACAATTTAAAAATTAAACCATTATAGGTTAAAGTACGGCCTTCAACACGGAGCCTTGGCTCACACCGAACAACAAGCTATAAAGGGCCCCAAAATTACTAGTGTAAAACCATTCAAACGGGAAAACCAACGGTCTAATCTATATAAACAAAACGAGAAACGAGAAACACGTATATATTACATAAACAAACGACAACTACTGTACATCAGATTCCTGACTTAGGACAGGTGCAAACATTTGCAGCGGGATTAAACGTTTTAATGGGCCCAAACCTTCTCCCTTTTTCTGAAACAATAGCATAACATCACAACATATAAAAACATACGATAAAATATCAATTAGCAGACTTAACTCAATCAAAAAACGTATGATTACACAAAGATTACATGTACTTTTATATCAAGAAGGTCATCGCTTAGGACTTATTGCATGACCTTGGCCTCTGGCATTTTTTTTATCACCAAAATAAAAGCAATAATCAATCGGAACACTTTTTATATTTACAGTATGGGTTTATTTGTTTTACATTTTTTTAACGACTATACCTATATCCATTTAGTGTTACAGATTTCGGTTTAGTTTTTATCCTAAATATTGTTTTAGTAGGTTTTACTGAAATTTATGTTATATCATTAAAATAATACTTTGATATGAGGTATATAATTGCGTTAGTTATAAAATATTTCTAAATGAGAAATTTTGTGTACTTTATATACCTTTTAGTTTTTAACGGGTTATAAAACAAAAATTCTTTGAAAGTTTCACCGTTTTACCCACAAAGCAAGATAAACTTTTCGCCTTTATACTGTCACTGCGTAGTTTGAAACTTGTTCTCTCAAAATATTTTATGGATATATAGCATTGCAGCCTTTTACATTATGTTTAGTTTAATCATTAATGAAATCTGACAATAAAAATCTCATAGGAAAGCCAATATAAATATTATATAATTAAAGACGCCAAGATTAGGCCAGTTAACTCCAGACGAGTTCCCCTAAATCTTTCCACAAATCTAGAATTCTGTTGGAAATTCGAGGTAACGATCGATCATCTGACTGATTCTATCCATATGATTCAATTATCATTTTCTAAGAGCGATTATATTTAATAACGTCTCTCGGGTCTTCTCGGGCTTTTCTTAATAACATAGTCAACTTCTCTTCTCAGTACTCCGTATTTCATATCAGCCCTGATAGTAAAGGGTGTTAAAAACAACATATTTTTATGGAAAATTAATTACATTTCACGCCGTGTTCTGCATCCCTAGGGAACTGTATGTAATGGATCGGCGTGAAGAAAGACACTAAGTCATATTCAATAGCTGTAATATTATATACGGGGGAGATATTAATAAACACAGTTTCCATCGCTTACGATACGTCATTTTTTTTTCTAGAAAGTGCTATAAAACTCTGACAGAAAAGATATAAAAAAAAATGTAGGACATGGAAAGAATACTTAGTGCAGTTAATATTTACGTCGGTCAGAATTTTGAAAAACGTCCCAATTTACGGTATGGCATTTGCAAAGTTTTAAGTAATGGGGTATATGTTTTCAGTTAGTTACATGTACATGAATGTTATAAAAACATACCAAATAAATCTAGCGAAAACAAACCCAAGAGGTAATAAAGCCTCGCGAAATTAAGCAAGTGACGTACTTTAACGTTAACTAACATTTTCATAGTAGCCCAGTTATAATACGCGGGCCCTACGAAAATAAGTTGGAAATGTGCTAAAGCGGGAACTGTCTTTCGATCAGAGAATCCTTACTGGTCAAATAATAAAAAGGAACTTTACAGTACTCGACGAGAGTGTAACATAAATTTAAGGTTCCACTAAAGTCAAAATATAGGACACACCATTAACATCTAAACTTTGCTTGTATTTTTCAACCCATAATGAATAAAGTTCTAAACTATGGGAACATATATTCATTTAAACATACTTAACATATAAATTCAGTGTAAATTGTATTAAATAAACTTGATTTTTTTTGTGTTATTGTTAACCCAGTTTTGGGGATGAAGACTCAATTTTCCAAAAACTCTAGAGGCATGTAGGGTGACTTTATTTGTTTGAAATTGTTATAAACGAATACCATATAATGCTGTGCAAGCTAAATTAATGTTTATTTTAGAGGAAATGTATTGATTTACGAGTTTCAGTTTTAGTAGTGTGGCCAATCAGCAAATTTTATCGATTTGCCTTAACGGAATAACAGGACTGTAAATGTGTGTCATATTCCGGGTCTGAAACGGGACCGACGGATTTGATTTGTATATTACAATTATAACAAAATTATAAATTTAAGAAAAAAACAATTAAAGTTATAAAAACCAACAAAAAATATTGCCAATTACAAAGCAACGATCTTCAAACGAACTGGACTATTCCAAATATACAATTTGACCATACAACAAGCATAATTATCACTAAATTTGTGTTTTAAATTGCTATTTTCTTCTCACCGATCAACATTACACGAAAGATATTTTGCACACAAATGAACCATGTGATATTAATGTAATAAGAGTAAAAATCCCGTGAAAGTAACACGCAATAAATTTTCTTTCGTTCAAAATGTGGTAAATTACAGCTTAAAAAAATAGTCTTGAAATCATGAAATACTTATACTTAAATTATATAAATCTTTTCAGCTTTCTTTGTATTATAAATTAAATTTTAATTAAGAATTGAATGCGTCTTTTTGTAAATTTATTGGTGTGTAAAAGCGTTGACCGAAGTACATTTTCGCGCTTCATTCTAAAAATGTACGCACGGTCAACGCTTTTACAACCCTATAAAGTTACAAAAAGAAGCATTCAATACTTAAAATTACATATTGATTTTTTTTTAGCTAGGATCATGAAAACACGATTTTTATCAAGTTTTATTTAATTCACCTGTGCACTTTATTGTGAGACCTCGTGTCATCGTGAATAATAAATGTTATTGTCTAATGCAATTGCTTACGGAATAACATGTGGTGTGCAGTTAGCCAATCAGAATAACGCATTATAGTGAAACATACATCTAATGTATTTGATACACTTGTATGGTCTGTAATAGATTATGGTGCCTCTATATGGGGAACACGTGATTGTTCATGTATAAATAGTATTAAAAATAGAGCAATGCGTTTTTTCATGGGTGTAGGAAAATACACGCCTAATATGTCTTTGTATGGACATGGGCTGGATGCCATGTACAATCAAACAGTGGACTAGTGGTTTTAGAAACTGGACACGTTTTTAATAAAATGAATGACGATAGAGTAAATAAAAAAGTGTTTATATGGGGTAACACATGTAAAAAAGTAAAAAATTGGCATTTTAGAGTAAAAAATAAGTTTAAAGAACTTGATATGGAATATTTGTGCAATGGTGCTATTTTGAACAAGGATTTAGTTAAGCATATTGAAAATGTATGTTTTGAAAAATTTAAGGGAGAATGGTATGACAAGATTATGTCAGATGATAAAAATAAATTACGTACATATAGAATGTTTAAAAATGTATATGGCGTAGAAAATTATTTAATTTTTAATATGCCAGGTAGATACAGGAGTGCTTTAGCAAAATTTAGATGCGTTGTAGCACCTATCAGAATTGAAACTGGTCGTTATGAGAATATTGATATTGAAAATAGATTATGTTTTAACTGTACTGATGACGTTGAAGATGAAAAACATGTTTTGTTAAACTGTCCTGTATATTCAGAGATTCGTAATGTTATTTTTAACCATGCTAGTATTGTTGATGAGAATTTTTTACATATGTCTGATAATGAGAAATTTATATTTCTTTTTACAAATGAAAATATGGTATTTTATACTGCCAAAATCTGCTATGAAATTTTAATAAAGCGAAAATGTATTTTATATTCGTGATAGTTGACTTAAGTTGTATTTGTATTATGATTTTTTTTTAAATTGTTTTATAGTCTCTCATAACTCTTTATAGAGTGGCTCTTGTTGTTAATTTGTGTTTTAAAAGGCTGTATATTTTATATGTAACAAGTGGTGAGACTTTAATAAAGTATTTGTCTTGTCTTGTCTGTCTTGTAATTAAATAAAATAGCCGTGTGTTATCCGTTAACTTTAACTCGTTAACTAGACGTCTTTTTCGATACTGGGCACCCTACTATTTATTTTATCGATCTAAGTGAACGAATATCGAAGGTATCATACAGAAATTGGACAAATATGTAATTGAAACATATTTCTGTGACAAATAAACATTAGCTTGTACTGCATTTCATGTAATAGTATTCGTTCATACCAATTTTAAACAAATTAAGTCATCTCAATGGCCTTCAGATTTTTTTTTAGAAAAATTAGTGTTCAGCCCCAAAACCGGTTTGACCATAAGTTAACACAAAAATTTCAAGTTTATTTACAATTTTCACAGTGTGTATATGTTAAGTATGATTAAATGAACACATGTTTTCATAGTTTAGGACTTAATTCATTTTAGGTTGAGAAATACAGGCAAAGTTTAGATGTTTCTGTAGTGTCCTATATTTTGACTTTAGTGGAACCTTAACATTTCCAACAAAAATTCACCTCAGTGCATCGGTTTATCTTTGTGTTTAAATCTAATGGCTTGTCCATTTTACTACATTAATAATTATTAATACTTATATTGAAATTGAATGTACTGTTGAATATATTTGTACTTTTCAAATGTGAAAGTGAGGTAAACTTTGTAAGATAAATATTATTAATGTTCACTTGTATTGTCAAAAATTCAAAGATCTCACTTGTCTGTATATCACAGATTAAATAAGGTTTAATGACGAGAACGGTTTTATTTTAGTTAATTTAATTTAATGAAATGTATAAAATGGATTTGTATATCAAGGACATTTAAAGTCTTGTGTATCACAATTCAATTTGAGGATTTAGGTCTGTTTACGAATAATTCATTATTTGTGAGTTTAAAAGGTCAACCGAGAAGATATTTTGAGAAAACGGTTTTGAAAATTGACCATTTGTATCAGTTGTATATTGTAACATATGCAATATACTGAAAAAGTATTGAATTGGTATAAAGATTTTTTTCTTATAAATCGCCGTATATAGTTTCATTTAAAACCCATCATTCAGGTTTAATACTCGAATCTTTTCACAGTAGGCCGTATACAATTCCCTTTCGATCAAACGCCCTCTCTTTTATTTGTAAGGAATTCACTGAAGCTTATTTGTGGTGCGAAAAAATATGCAAATTTCATCCTCGTATTGAGGCGTCGAAATTAAATTCTTTTCAAAATTTTAAATTAACTCAGCGAGAAATAAATTTTACTTAGTCAAGGTAGAAAATTTTGATATTTCACTTGTAAAGCTTTGAGGCTACTTATCAAATCGTCAAAAACTTAGATTGTTATACTATAGTGATGTATAATATACATTTAAAATGTTTGTGTATCAACACCTGAGCGTGTTCCAAGTCGAAACAACCACAACACAAATGGATATACAATTGTCTTAAACACGCTTCTGCATTGTGACGTCGACGTCACCATTGGAATTTGTCTATGTTGAAGTGGGCTTATCATGAAGCTGAAGAGCTTAGAATCATAGAAGATATAATGTCTTGTAACAACCATACATTGTGTCGTCTAGGCGTATACACCCCACTCCCGGGACAAGATTCCAAGGACCGGTGGAGAAACCGTCACATACCTCCTGACATTACAGAACTAGATGTGAAAAACTTCCTAATAAAAAACCCGGACGTTTTTGAGGAATATGTAATAGAATCCGTGCCAATTGATGTTTTACAAAATTTGATCCAAGCCAAGCAGGATAAACCTGAGAAAGGAATACATTTAGAATGTGCCACAATACCTCTTCAACAAAGGTACTGTCTGGACTCAGTGAAGGATATAAGTTCACAGTTAATAGATATTGTAGAAGACCATGAGATTTATGCAGAACTATCAGAAATGGTTCTTATTGTAGCCCGAGCCGTCCATGCCAGTCATACTACTGTGTATATACCAACACATCAAAACCACGAGCTTTGTATTCTAAGGGATGGCAAATTAACACCTTATGGGCCCAGTGGACTTAAAACTACAGTATCTGCACACGCAGTCATAGAAAGGAAGAGCCTTCTAGTAGAAGATATACAATTTGATCCCAGGTAACTCATAGTGTGCCTTCTTTAGTGATTCTTTACTGATTAAGCTTTAACTGACCTTTGATATTTAGTTGATGGTGAGGTTTACAGAGAGGCAAATACACACCACACATTCAATATTTTATTTATAAATTTGAATGTGTCGAATAGAGAAAAAATAATCTGAAGTTCTAGATAATTTGTTAATTATAAAGCCAGTTTAATATGGTCTTATAAATCAAACTTTAAATATTACTATTTATTTCTGTTAATACTGATAATACGGCGAAAATATTATACTGAAAGTGCTAATACTGATTAAACGACGAAAATATGTTACTGTTAATACTTAATACTAATAATACGGCGAATATTTGTTACTGTTAATGTGACAATAAGGCGAATAATGTTTCTGTCGATTTGTCATGGTGACTTTGTCTAAATTGATATTATGAATTGACAAACGTTTTAGTATCACATCGAGTTTTAAGAACATCTTATATTCCCATTCAATTGCCAAGTAAAATATGTTGACATTTTGTAAAGTGCAGCCGTTATTTTTTTGTATGAAAGGAAAACTATTGTTAGTGTACTGAAAACGTACAAGTCTCTTTAATATATTCATCCAAAGTGTTTTAGAATTACATTTTAAAAATTTCATTTTGAAAAATATATACGCTTCATGTTTGATCAAAATTCATTAATACAAAATATTTATCGCATACAAGTATCACATGAAAAAATATTGGACAAGGTTAATCCGATTTAATATTATAATGATATCCTAATGGCCCATCAATTTGTCATAAGAGTAGTAATTTACAAGTTTTCATTGTATACGTAAGCAAATGACTAAATATAAATGGGTTTTACGCATACAACTTATCTGTTGATATTGAAATCGTTTTGTGTGTGGTTTAAATACAATGCTTTCAAAAAGCATCCAATTCTATAAGCTTTTACTTTAATCTGTGATTACAGGTACGATATCGCAATACACTAATTATTCAGGAAACCAAATTAACCTTAAACGTAAACCACACATATCTGTTTATTCACATACAAAATATAAATCAACAGTTTGGTAATGATAGGATCTGACAACAGAAAATGCTAGCTTCCTCTATAAACCACAATGAGACAAATCGTCCAATGTTATAATGAACTAATCTGGAATAGGTCGGGGTCGTTGGGACTATCTTTTGCTTAGTAAGACGCAAAGACATTAAATATGAGTAGCATTAGGTGTACGAGCAAAGACGTGTTAATGTGTCTTTTCTTAACTTTTGAGCTCTGTGTTGATTATTCAGCTAAGTGTATCTATTTAGCACAAAGCAGGGTTCATACTCATTGTTATGTCCCGATTCTACTATGCTTATAATATTTGTGACTAGACATCGAAGACGAATGTATCATCATTATTTAAACGTGGTACTATTTTGTATAGACATATTGCTGAAAACATTACGATGCATTTTTGTTTGGTTCAAACAACATATATGTATATATATACACATTAAGTTTTGCCTTACTTGTAATTTGTACTAAAGTTTCCTGTACTTTTCATGTTGAGCAAACGGTAATATGAACATTTCTTTTTGATAACAGTTCATTTTGGGGTTCCTTTCGCAGACTGCGTTTGTCGATTTCTTTGAAAATTCAGGCACCTATTTTGGATTTAAATAACTAAACCTTAAAGTGCCGAGTATAAATTACAGGATTAAACAATATATGTACTATCGACGAAACAGGCGAAAAGTTACGCAAACCTCGCGAGTTTTCGTCCTGTTTCTAAAGCTATTGCAAATGAATTCAATATCCATATTCCGACAATGTACGTATATTATATATATTTATATATTATATCTCATCAAAAGACAGTCATTGTAAAATAATGATATTCATATGTCTATTGTTTTAGGTTGCTGGCTCACTGGTGCTAACCATACATGTCCTCGTCCTCGTCCGAATAAAATATAGTATTGATGAATATTCATTAATTATCTGATTTTTTTTAGATTTCCAAAAGGAATTGGCCCTGTTGGATACTCAGTCGGAAGTGTAATCTGTATTCCAGTTATTTTGCCATCAGATGATATTATAGGTGTACTCGAAGTCACAAGAGAACAATCCAAGTTTTCGTTCGCAAAGGGTGATTTGCAAACGGCGCATGCTTTAGTGTCATGGATGACTGCATGCTTGCACGAATCTGATATGAAAAGAACTTTGAATGCACAAAGCAAACTGAATGACTTTCTACTTGAAACATCTCGCGAAATATTTGATGAAATGAACTGTGTTGATACCGTGGTACAGAAAATTATGACATTTACAAAACAACTTGTAAACGCTGATCGAATTTCAATGTTTCTTGTCGACGAAGAAAAACAAGAACTTTATGCTGACTATTTCGATGAAGGTGAAATAGATGAAAACGGCCAGCCAATGTTCAACAAAAAGTCACAGATAAGATTTCACAAGGACTTAGGAATAGCCGGTTATGTCGCTAGAACTGGAAAGGTGGGTCATACCAGTATATCAATAATTCATCTGATGAGTTAAAATTGATAAGCTTAAACTTAAATCAAACATTAATTTCGAGAAAATATCATCCCCCTCCCCACACCTCTTTCTCTTTCCAAATTAAAAGTGTTATCGTTCGCTATAACTATATCCACTTTAGTCGTTGCAACTTTTTACATAAAAAAAGTTATTAATGAGCAGAGGCACTATCACGATACCCACTGAAAATCTTTATTTTATTCACATTGCAGATTCAGATTCAATAGTTTCGCTCTCAACTTGAAATTTGGCATTTTGAATGCAAACGTTTTTGTTTTAACTAATTACCACCTTTTAATATATTTCTATGCGTTCACATTATAATTAGATCTTTGGTTTGTGCGCCGTTAGATTTGAGTGCTGATGCGTGTAAACTATCCCATAAGTATGTAGAGTGACATAGTTGTCTCATTGGCAATCATACTACATGTATTTTATACATGTATAAGGATAAAAGAAGTGAGAGCTTGTTGAAAATATTCCATTGGATGAAAATGACGTTACGTAATATTTTTTGAACAAAGATAACTTTACTGATTTAAAAATAGACATTGTGTCCCAAACTACAAGTAACTTTATCAAGAACGATTCAACTATGGCAAGCCGTTCTCGTCAAAACTATGTTTAAACCATTTTTCGAAAAATTTACACACTGAGAATTACAACAAAGCACACTGAGATTTAAAAACTTCAAAACGCACACTGAGAATTGAAAATTACACACTGAGAATTGAAAATTACACACTGAGAATTAAAAATTACACACTGAGATTTCATAAAGACGCACTGAGATTACAAAAATGAAAAACGCACAATGAGAATTGAAAATTACACACTGAGATTTCAAAAAGACACACTGAGAACAAATAAACTGAAAAAACACACTGAGAATTTGAAATTACACACTGAGAATTTAAAATTACACACTGAGATTTGTGCGCACTTTTTATGCGCACATATCTAATTAGCATACTTGATCTGAATCTATTACAAGCTTAAAACAACAAGGGGACAGAACTCGTTAGTCCTTCGATTTGGTTCCAAATTATTAATAAAAAAAACTTTAGAAATACAACAAGAAAAATACCCACTTAATACTCTTATTACAAAATATAACCAAATGGTGAAAAACTTTATTAAAATTATAAGAAAACATTGGAACAATCTGCATAAGAATGCAGTGAAATTTTTACCCAAGTGTCTATTATAGCATATCAACGTAACAAAAATATAAAAAGATTAACTAGCGAAACCAGGGAAACAGTTGGAAGACTTTTGAAAAGGGACCCACGGTTTTAAGTTAAAAAAAATCATCCCGATACACTGGTAGTAATGATCTGAATTATAGGCAACAAACTTGTGAATATGAGCGATGTTAAGTCTTGAAATTTATTACGAATGTTGGTTGAAGGAATCGCATTTCATTATAATGACAAGAGTTCTTGAGATCAAGATATTAATCTGTTGAATCATTCATCTCATGAATATTCATTAGTAATTTGCATATTAATCTCAGTGTGTATTTTTGAAATCTCAGTGTGTAATTTTGAATTCTGAGTGTGTGTTTTTCAATTTATTTCATCTCAGTGTGTCTTTTTAAAATCTCAGTGTGTAATTTTGAATTCTCAGTGTGTGTTTTTTATTTTTTTAAATCTCAGTGTGTAATTTCGATTTCTCAATGTGTTATTTTAGGTTTTTAAATCTCAGTGTGTATTTTTTTCGAAAAAAGGGTTTAAACATAGTTTTGACGAGAACGGCTTGCCATATTCAACATCCTATATTTCAAATTTTAAAGCATACTACATAGTTTGTTGAATAAATTGCTATTAAAACCATATTTAAAGTGATTCCCCAAGATAAAATCATATGTAAAGCTCACCGACTAATGATTTTGATGGATGGAACATACCGAAGAAACTTTTGATTCTGGTGATATCCTAGGTGATAAAAACTCCTTAAAAGTCGCATAACAGAAAAGATGATAACATTTGCAGTTAAAATCTTTAAATATGGTAGCGCAACGGGCCATGACCAAATTTTGAATAAATATAGAAAGAAGTTTTTGAATATTATGTTGCCAATTTTATAAACTGACGATTAATCCTAATTCATACGAGTAATGATCAGTGTTTATCCATCATACATATTTTAAATGGGGATCAATATAAGAGCACAAAAGGTTAAATAATATGTATTTTTTTTGTATTTTCAGTCTTTTTACTCGTGTGGTTTCTTAAAATTCACCAAATTCCATTAAGAAAACCACCAGGGGTTATCTGAGTTCTTTTGGTATTGTGGATAGGGGTACAATGGAATGAGACTGGTTTCCTAACCTAGTATAATTTGACTTAACAATTCAGTAAATTTCCTGTCCTTTCAACAGTTTTAAAACTTTACATTTCAGTTTTTTTTAAGGGTATAAAATACATGAAACATCCATAGATTATAGATGATTTTTAACTTATTTTGCCAGGTTGTGAACATCTACGACGCCTATGAAGATGACCGCTTCAATCAAGCTGTAGATAAAATGACCGGATATAAAACCCGGAGTATTCTGTGCATGCCAATTATAGGAAAACAAAAAGTGGTGGGTGTGGTGCAGCTTATAAATCGCCTTGATGCCGAATGCTTCACGAATGCAGACGAGAATGCGTTTAAATTGTTTGCCGTTTATTGTGCCTTGGCCTTACACTTTTCCAACCTGTTCAACATGGTGAAACAACAACAAACACAACATAAAGTGGCGATGGAGGTGCTTCAATACCATACCAGAACACCACAAGACGAGGTAGATCATTTCAAAGAAAAGCCCATACCGAATGAGGACGAAGTTCCGGAGCTACTGAAGTTTTATGACTTTTGCTGTTATGCATACGATGAATACTTGCCTAAATATGTGATTTATCTTCTCCAGGATATGTTTGGAACAGATAGCTTTGAGTTGGAAAAACTCTGTCGATTCACATTGACAGTGAGAAAGAATTACCGACCGGTAACATACCATAACTGGCAACACGGGTTCCATGTCTTCCACAGCTTATGGTGCATGGTCAATGATGACGAAACATTTTCCCGATTCGATAAAATGGCATTTACAATTTCTGGTCTTTGTCACGATATTGACCATCGTGGTTATAACAACGCTTTCTTTCAGAAGCTTCACCTTCCGTTGGCTAATTTGTATTCTACCTCAGTTATGGAGCAACACCATTACAGACAAACGGTTACCATTCTTCAAACAGAAGGTACAGATATATTCTCTTTCATGACCGCAGATGATTACAAAGAAATGTTAGAACAAATTCGACACAATATTCTTGCCACAGATTTAGCTCTATACTTTGCAAACCAAAAAACTTTGTCAGGTTACATAAAAGATGGTTCATTTGACATAGAAATTCCTCATATGCGTACGCATGCTAAAGCTTTAATGATGACTGGTGCAGATTTATGTGCATGTGCCAAACCATGGGCAACGCAACAGGAGACGACAAAGAATTTGTATGACGAGTTTTACTTTCAAGGTGATGAGGAAAAAAGGCATGGTCTTACACCAATACCAATGATGGACAGAAACAAATTTGATGAACTTCCAAAACAACAAATTGGATTTATAGATTTCATTTGTAGGCCATTATATCAAACATTATGCGACATTCTTCCGAGAACGATGCCACTACTGGCTGGAGTAGATGAGAACAGATCGCACTGGGCCGAACTTGCTGAACAAGAAGCTACATCATTTTCTAAAATGGGGGTCAGTTCTAAGAACGAATAGATATTATACATTTAGTTCTATCTGTGATATATTAAATTATTTATAAACAGTTTATTTTCTATTAATCTGCATTCCGAAACTTCCAAAATTAGCTTTATATTATAAACGGGTAGCATCAGTTTGAAGTGTCAGAACACCGGCCGAGTTTATCCTCTCCATTTAGTTTTTGTTGCATAGCTATAAGTTAACAGGGATGGTCATATCTAAATACGTATCATCTCCAGTGCCTAAACACTAGAACATATACATAGCAGATGGAAAGATCAGATTCAAGGAAAACCAGACTAAGTTACAAGTTGTATTCTTTTCTTTATGAAAAATTTACAAATCATGTACGATGTCTTTTGTTTTTTGTGTGATCTTTTATTTTTATTTATACAAGAAATGATCCTTTAGAATATTTTAGAAATAATAACTTGGTTTTACATGACTGTTTTATCCACTTGTTGACATCTACGCTGAAACAATAGCCCATTTGTATTGTTATCCGTGAACATTATTTCTACATTTAAAAGGCTGTTTATTATGATGTACAATCCGCATTAGCAAACAGAACACAAATCAGAACGAATGAAATGCAAACCGTTATTATTTTCATTTCCTTTGAATTTCACAATTGAAAAAGCAGTCATAATTTTTGATAAATGTCTTTTTTGCTTCCATTACCGGAAATTACTACGCAAATGCGAAATTTACAGTTATCCTGAACAGCATTGAATCGCTTATTTTTGACGCGATGTTTGTAAAACAATACAGGGAGTATAGCAAATATGATGTTGTAAAGAAAATTCTGCCCATTAACAAGAACTGAATGTTATCAAAACGAAACATTAAATGTCAAAATACAAATTAAGTCTTGTTATTCCGCACTTTATTTTTCACATTAAGCGTATCAAACTTCTTCTAAAGCAATCGTTACTGTTTGTTCATCGAATAAACGAGAAGGAATTTCTTTGGTATGACATTTAAAAGATTTTACTTGTACTTTAGCAAGTATTCGTTCAAATGATGTAATGAAACCCGTAAAATAATAGGCCAATTAAAACCCATGTTAGGAAAATTTATTTGAATAAAAACGTAATATTTACATTGACAGACAAACATTTTCTAAGTAAAATGTCATCATCCATAATTCGTATTTGATTTTTATGTTCCATTTTTTAATCAGTACTGAGGATGATAAAGTACAAACATTCTAAAACAAAATGATAATGTCTTAAAGCATCAAAAATATAATTGTTTACTTTTTACAAATATTGTGACTTGGATGGCGAGTTGTCTCATTAGCACTTATACCTTATACCACATCACGCAGTTTGTGAAAAGTATGACATTGTGGAATGTCAAATTATAAGAACGTATCATACAGGATTTAGGACAATAAGTTTTGATACCTGGGAATCAAGGTTTAGAACATTACCACTGGATATATCTGGAAAAACATAAACATTCCATATGGTACGAAATGGCATGCATAATCATAATTATTACATATGATATGAAATGACATACACACCAATCTCCCATATAAAACGAGGCAAATGGCAAACAAATAAATCTTTCTCTTGCACGGAAGAAGGATTTTCGTGAGTTGCAGCAAACAAATCTACATTCAGATGTTTGAAGGACACTTGATAAAATAAGAAAATGGCGATTAGATGTTTTGAATTATTAGATAACATTACTAAATAAACTCAGTTATGGCATATATCTTAGAACTACTTGACATTATCTAAAAAAGCATGCCATTATTGATAAAAATGAACTTGAGCTCGTCGTCAAAAAAGATTTTTTGTTATTCGCTAGGGAGTCGATATTAAGAATTGAACGATGGACAGTTGGTGCGTGAATTTTTCTTGCTACCTGATTGGAAGATATTACGAGACGCGAATAATCAAAGTTTATTGATTGGTTAGGACAATCCAAACCTAGTAAATGTCCTTCAATCCCGTAGAGTATCGGATTTGTCCTCTCTATTTTAGCAATTAGATTTTACACAGGTAAAAAGAAAAATCACAAAAATACTGAACTTAGAGGAAAATCAATTCGGAAAGTCCATAATCACATGGCAAAATCAAATAACAAAACGCATAAAAAACGAATGGACAAGAACTGTCATGTTCCTGACTTACAGTAACTTTTATCTATAAATAGTCGAATCTTCTGGAGTAAGCAACAACGTTAAACGATATCTAATACTACTTCATAACGTGTGACCTCAGGTGTGTGGTAAAATTTGTTGATTGATGCACGTGATTATTCTAGTAAATGAATTAATCTACAAAGCTTGAGCATTTTCCATTTTCATCAGCTAAGAGTCGACTAACCCTTTTTGAAAGGCTAAGGCTTGTAGATTGTGTCTTCAAAAATCGCAAGTACAATGCATCCGTAGTTCATAATCATTCCGAATGGCAAAGTAATTTAGGTATATTTACAGGGCTTATAAAGCGTCAACAGTCATTCCATTGAAGACATTTTGTTAAAATTTAATATCTGAAATGTAGAAAATATAAATTTATAAGTTTAACAGCCAATAAAAATTGGAACGTTAACGACAATGAGATGTCATTTTATTGAAGTTGTCATGGTAACTAAGAGAAAATGGCGTTTTATCTGATTGGTTCATTAGCCTTTTTTGAAACTCAATAAATTTTCGTGAAATTGAGAAGAGATGACATTAATTTTTTTCCTGTCAATCTACGTGATAATTTGTTTTTCGTGTTCAAACATGTTTTCTTGGAATAAATGTAAATTGTCGACTAAATAGACATCTTCAACCAATCTTATACTTTGTTTTCTTAACACTCTTACAGAAGCATCCATTTCGAACAAATGATGAAAAAAAATCTGGAATTTATCAGTTGACATGTTTTATTACAATAAGTGACAGGAACTAAAATATGAAATACACTACGCCATCACACTCAAATGGATTATTTATGATCAAGTTTGAAAATGTATATAGTCCTCAGAGAGTCAATGCTGTGACTCTGAGATCTTATTCTAGCTTAGAAAATCAGTGAGAAAACTTTTAAAATGTTTGTTTCCAACCAGGGACCTACCATATGATCAAGTCACTATAACAAGATAATCTTTTTTTTTAAATTTCCAAACAGTTACATGATGACGTAAATGAACAATACATATAGTTCCTCTTTAATAAAGTAAAACCTCTCTTACCCCCAAAGTTATGCAAACATGCATTGATCAAAAGACATTTAATAACCAACTACCAATCAATCAATCATAAGAGTATTACCAACAGCGAGTATTTGGCATGTGAATCATTAGTTATGTGTATAAATCACACACACAGCAGTAAGACCGAGTACTTCGGCATGGGCTTTCGGTCATAACACTTCATTCTCTACTTCGAGTACCAAATTTGGACTCGAAACACCAAATCCAGGTATTGTATTGGTTGAATTCTTGAGTTCAATAGTTGTACTCGATGCAACCCAGGTAAGCGCCTTTCTCTGTGCATGTATCTGGGTCAATTGTAATACAAGGGGATATGGTTTGTACTTCAACGAGCGAGAAACGCAACGACAAAAATAACAAAGAGACACCAAGAGGACAAATTATTTATATAAAGATAAGTCACATGATTTAAAGTGCTTATTTAGTCTTGCAAGTTGATAATAGAATACACAATTAAAAGAAATGAAAAAAACCTACAATAACGCTTATGCTTAAAAAAATGTACGACTCTAAAAGCACTTTTGCATTATATTTAAAAAATATTAATATCAGGTTATATATAAACCCCCTTTGGACAATATATAGAGTTGATTAACCGCTACTGTGAAGAACAGTTAGTACAATCCGGAGAAATAATCATTTAAACCTGATATCAAAGAAATTAAGAGAAAACAAACTGCCTTGTCAACAAAGATGACGTTTTGTCTCTCTTTTGTAATTACTTATGATATATCTAAACTGATGCTTGTCGGGGAACGATAATAACACAATGGCGTGATGGCATCGCAAAACGTAAAACAATAATAAATTGTCATTGGACTGACGAATTGAACATCAAAATATCACATTTCCCGCGAGAGTTTACTGTTAGACGATATTCTTTGGTCGTTAATAAATTTGAGTTTTTCTCACTGCTTGTGACATCTCCCATGCCTAGAAGAGACTTGGCACGAAACACACATCACACAGAGTGATAATTCATAAAAAAAATACGTGTCAAACAAAATACAGGATGGGCCATGTAGTATTATTTTTGTATAAAAAGTGTACAAAGGGTATTTGCTTAGAGAAATGCTCAACATGAGTTATATAGTCTACGTTATAACCAGACTGATTTATAGAAAAAACCCACAATATATAACATTCATAAATAAATAAAAATCATTGTTTTGACTTTGAATAAGTTTCGTTTTTGTTTTTCATCACCTACTCTTCCTCGTTTGCAAAACCATATTTTTATGAGATATTCCCAGGACAAAAATATGTCGGTCGGATAAGTTTTGTATTAGAAAGTTGAAATAGTTTCAATCTTTACAGAAGTATGTTACTGGTATCGATGTTGTAACTTAATCGAATTACACAACTGAAGATAGTTGGTTGTATAAAAATGGAATGAGTAAGTTAGTATAAATATATCTCAAGTTATTTAAATACTTTTTAAACATAAAAAAAAACAGTCAAAAAGGGGAGCGAACACAATCGAAATAGCCGAATCCTAACGAGGAAGGGGATTAAGGGCATCGATGACATTGGACCACAGCTGTCGACAGATCGAGTATTTGCATCAAATTTTCTTTATAATTTAAGTTACATGTTATAAGACGTATGTAGCGATAGCTTTTTAAAGATGAATATGTGTGTACTTTATGTAATAAGAACTTCATTCTAAATGCACATATTCAATATTACTTTCGTGTTTTTACTTATAATAATATGTACAAAGTCAGGATGGAAATGAGTATGATTTTAGTGCCCTGTGAAAAAAAACCCAACAGTTAAAAAAGCCAAATATTATAAAGGAAGTGAAAGAGAATCAAAATACCATAAAATAAACAGACGACATGAACAAATAATAATGAACGTGGCTGATCTGTCTGCAGCCTGTGTAGCTTTTGACTTTTGCGTAGTAAATAGCGAAATTTCCTGATTAAAAAGTCGAAAAGTACACTTGATAAAACTAGTATCTAACAAAATCGTACTGTAGCAGATATAATGGCTGTAACTTAATAATCACACACCGTCGCTATATGTACTAATTGAATAAGAATAAGACAATGTCTTATGAAATACCAAGATTAAGCAAACCTGCTTTGGTATGACCAATATGACTGACTTTAACATTTGTAACATGATGGGTTTCATTTATAGAGCAGGGACCAATGACCCCTTCGGAGTTTATATTTTAACCAAATTTTACGGGAGATTGCGTTTCCCAATCTTTCGTTTTAGGAAAGAATTAAGTGTTTCCTGAACTGGTATTAGTCTGTTTTTTTCCTTTATCTGTTGGGGATCCTTTTGCTAAACCTATATGTTCCTGTGTTGCTTGTGTACTAGGATGATATCTGTTATTCTTGATATGGTCATGATGTTGTTGCTTTTTCTTCGATTTATGTTTCTATTCCCTTTTGATATCTTCACATCGTTTTCCTATGTATCATGCTCAAGACTTGTAAACATACTACTGTTACATATTCATAACACATTTGTTATACGACACTTTGTGAGGAAAAATAAATTGGGATAAGGTCATGATTTGCAACACGTGTTTGCGAAAAACCGTTCCCAGATACGCTCGAGAGCAAAACGAGCTTTTCAGTGTTATTCCGACTACATGATATTACTTGGAATTAATATAAATTTTAAATTATTGATATTTTCTTTTGTTTTATAAAAAAGGAGATGTAGTATTATCTCAAACGAGTACGTGATATTTTTGTGTGTGCTGATGCGGCACCAAGAAATCATAACCAATCACAGCCAATCATCAACTACAATCCATAAGGACCAAACGGGAAAAATGTCGTCGTTCGGCTTTTAGATTGAAAAAAACATTACATAGATATAGGAAGATGTGATGTGAGTGCCAATGAGACAACTCTCCATCCAAGTAACAATTTAAAAAGTAAACCATTATAGGTTAAAGTACGGCCTTCAACACGGAGCCTTTGCTCACACCGAATAACAATTGTCAGACTTAACTCAATCAAAAAACGTATGATTACAGTATACATGTAATTAGATATCAAAGGTACTGGCATGATAATGAACTACATTTTATCATTTCAACAGATTAAAGACGCTTTTTATATATAAAAAGGCCCTTAAAGAGTATCCATAAGGGTTAACAGTAATAGATGGCGATAGAGTCAATATAATTTATTTTATTTTGTATATAAGTGCAATCTAGATAACAATTATCCCATCCCTTTTCAACTAACCCAGTAAAATCTTCCAGACTAGCATCATTACTTTCCTTCAGAGACACAACAAAACTATCACAGTCGCACAAAACTTCCGAAAGTAAATTTATTGTAAAACATTTCAAAAGAGACAAAAAAAAACCCGGCCTGATTTATATGTACTACAGGAGTGAATGGCAAACATATTTGGTAAACAGCAACTGGATCAAAGGACAGAAACATACAGAATGAAGCAGGGTTTAACATGCTAGTAAGTGACCAAGTGCTCATCTCTAATGACACTCACAGGAGCATATAAGAATGAAGCGGTTTGTAATATGTCAGCGAGCGTTCAATTGATTTCTGATAAAATTCGCAGGAGATGTAATGATATCACATGAAAAAAAGATAATTGTTAAAATGAAAATTTATGATATAAGAATACCAGAACAAAAGTCATTGCTATAAGATGGATGGTAGGATACTAGATTGATAAAAACTCATTTCCTAGTATCTTCGCTTTAATCTTCTTTGCAATCCGTTCTCTCTTTATTTAACGCATTTGTGTACTTAATTTTCCATCAAAATTTGTTTTGGTCTTTGAAGATAGATTTTAATCAAACAATGTTTTCCTTATTGAGGATAGATACTTTTATCAATGGCATGCTGACAGTAGCGCATGTGGCTTTTTTCTCGATTAACTGCTATTTCCGGATAGATGTCACGCAAAATCGCGTTTAAATCTCGTTCAATAACACAAATATATGTCATCGAGATCACCCCAGTATGAGATGAAAGGATACAAATTGACTTTAATATTTTTACATTAGACTAATGGCGCGTATCTTTATTTAAAGTTGATGTAGAAATGACAAATATATTATAGTACAGTTTGATATAAACTGAATAACTTAATGGCTTCATTCGAACATATTGGTTCGTAAAGAATGGTCAAAAGGAATTATTTTATTAACTTCTTAATATTTCTTAACGTTTATGACCCCTTCTGTAGCCATGTGAATTACAAATTTTCAAACTACAATTGTATTAAAACAACAAAGATAATAAATGATAGAGATGGGCGATTTTGTACATATACTAAGAAGAGACTTCAGGCAAAGCATTAAAGGGGCACTAGCTGTCAAATTCATGTTCACCAATTTAACTCAAAGTCTCATATTTTATTTATTACAATGTAAAACATTTTCCAAACTATCGAAAGTATAAAATAAACAATTTACAGGCCATGGTCTCAATAAGATTTAGCTTCGTTTCGTGTGAATTTTAGCCTAGGCGCCATCTAATTAATTTCAAGTTGACATTCTATGACCATATAAGCAATGTAAACAGAAACATCGTTATAAATAGATTAAGCAACTCGTGCAATTGGATTTTTAAATGTCTGTTAAATCTTATATTATAGATTAAAAAAATGTTCATTGTCGTCTTTTACCTAAATATAAGAATGATTTTTTTGTGGATCGAATCAACCAATCAAATTATTTACCTTTGTTTCACTTTCAATGTTGACATTATTTTCCTTTAAATAACCGTACACGGACAATGCATGCGTTATTCTAACTTTTAACGGGGTTAAAATTGGAGTTCATATGAATACGGATTTACTGAGGTCGAATTATTCACTTGCAAGTGAATAATTCATTATAAATTTTCATTAGCTTAATTTGACAAAATTGAAACATTTTAGCTGCTAAAAGCGAATTATTATTTCACTATTTCACTTTCATTAATGATTGAACAAAAAAAAAAGAAATCATACTTTAGATGTTTTTATATATCTCGTAGCTAGTGCCCCTTTAATATTTATTGTTTCATTGCATTCAATAGAAATGGGGAATTTTGTGACAAATAAAACCAAGATTTTGTAGAAAATCGTCAGACTTTAATACAAAGATTTTGTTATAAAATATTAATCATAGATTACTCACTCGTTTTTCTATGACGGGAAGCGTTTATTGTTAATTTTAGAAAGAGTCATAAACAACCTTTAAATTCCAATACCTTTCGAGGTACCATTGTTGAAAATTTAGAGAAGAACAAGCTGGTTTGTGTGAAAAAGTATTTTTTGCAAAAAATGTCATATATGACTTTGTATAGTTATCAAAGGTACCAGGATTATAATTTAGTACGCCAGACGCGCGTTTCGTCTACATTTTAAAGACTCATCAGTGACGCTCATATCGAAATATTTATAAAGTAAATAGTTGAAGAGCGTTGAGGATCCAAAATTCCAAAAAGTTGTGCCAAATACGGCTAAGGTAATTTATGCCTGGAATAAGAAAATCCTTAGTTTTTTGAATAATTCAAAGTTTTGTAAACAGGAAATTTATAAAAATGACAACATTATTGATATTCATTTCAGCACCGAAATGTTGACTACTGGGCTGGTGATACCCTCGGGGACGAAACGTCCACCAGCAGTGCATCGACCCAGTGGTTTAAATAGTTTCAGAAGCCCAACAGGGAATATATATATATATAAACATAATTATGATAAAAAAAAAAAATGCAAATCCATGCCAATGAGAACTTATAACAGAAAATCTATGAAAATAATTTGTTTTAAAAACTTTTATATAATTCTGAGAATTGAATATACCAACGATCAGTATGTACCCATTGGAAGTAACGCTGCTGTTTTTGTGGATTTGTTATGGTCAATCATTAAAAATAGTAATATAGCGAGACGATAATTCGCTTTAAACAGGCAAATTTGACCATTTTTTTTTACAAAATAGGCTAAAAAAACATCGCTGATGGATTATTCGACCTAATTTTATCCGTATTCATGTGACCATCAATTTAACCTCTTAGCTGGAGATGGGTTACGCATATACTAGGCGTGTTCACCTATCAAAATGAAAAGAATTTCAATATTGAAAGTGAAACAAGGATGAACCATCTAGTTGACTGATTAGTTCCACAAAATATCACTCTCGTACAAGTAAAAACGATGATAAACAAACGTATTTACTATACCATATTAGATATACCAAACATACACAAAAGTTTGGCTGACTAGTATACCAAATACAAATTGGACTATACTTCGAAACCATATAAGAGGCATATAACCTAAAACATTAATCATCTAATTGATGTTGCATTCACAGTGCAGAAGAACTAGCCGGCATTTGATATGATATAATCTGACATTATGTGTCGATACATATTTATACAATACATCAATAGAAAATTACACATAAGCCTATCTTAGTCTCTATTCAAAAACAATGTTAAATATTGTATTCCTTGTGGATTGTTTATTTTATGCTTTTTACAAGTTGTATACACATATTAGTATGTTAAAAATCAATATGAGAGTTTGAGTTAAATCGGTGAACATTAATTTGTTCAGTTAATAAAATAGATACTTCAACAGTACTGAAGAAATCATTACTGAAACAGTACTGAATTTATAGAATTAGTTTCTATACAGTTATTGTCTATTAAGGTTTATGACCCCTTCTCTAGCCATGTGAATTATGCAATTTTTAAACTGCAATAGTATCAAAACAGCAAAATACTTAATAAGAGAAATTGGCCATTTTGTACATATACCAAGGGGAAACTTCGTGCAAATTATTATTATTTATGGTTTCATTGCATTTAATATAAACAATGGATTTTGTGGCAAATAAAACTAACATTTTTGTAGAAAATCCATAGACTTTATTACATAGATTTTTATTATTAAATTTAAAACATAGATTACTTACTTGTTTTTATTTGATGTGATAGCGGTAATTGTTTACAAAAAGTCATACACACTCTTTAAATTAACAAAAAATCGTGCTGAGTCACAAAAATCGAGCGCACCCTTAAGGTTCATGTGGACCCTATAGTCTCGATAACCCAGACGCATATTCAAATATAGCGTCTGGGGTGATTAACCGGACTGGTCGGATATTTATAGGGGGCGTAACAAATAATTAAATATAGAACATATCTATAAATAGCACTTCCGTTATCCCCATTATATTCAAACGGTAAACAGTGTAACGTTACATGTATAAAAGTTATGTGATTATTAAAACTGACATTTTGTAGTTGACCCTATTTTGCCCAACTTGCAGATGGGCAATTTTAAAAGAACGACCAAAAAATGTAATTAGCGGTGGTCTTTTTTCCTGAATTTTGTAACACATGTAAAAAAAAAATGAAGAATTAAGGCAGGATTTTTTTTCGTGGGAAAAATTTGGTGGATTATATAGGGAAACAATGTAGCATGACTGTAGAGTGCCCTCCTTATAACAAGGTCTGGATCAGCCACTGTTTGTGTACATAGAGAGCCCATGGATCCGTACAGGTGGACCGTTGTACATAAAGCCATACAATATGCCCTAATTTTCTGGTGAGTTACAGTTTCTCCGACATGTAACACAGTATCCCGAACGGCCTACAATCTAGGACCTCGTCTTTATATTTATTGTCGTTTTTCCGTCCTGAACATTACCATTATTTACCACAAGACGATAACCGAGCAACCCAAAAAACAATCTATTTGTATATTATAACACACCACGTTTAATATTCTCTTATCTTAATGCTATAAAATGCCATTTTGCTATATTTTTGTATTCTAGCATTTTCTCTCTATTCTATGAAGTATTTGCCACTTGACGTTAAGCAACCAACAGTCGGTATATTGATCTATATTGAACCCACATAAACCTGTATTCTTTAATGTTTCCCTTTTTTCTTAGTTTTGTCTCGTTATTATTTTTTCTGCAAATCCTTGTTATAATTTATGCTTTCCTTTTTATATAATCTTTCAGATATCTGACGCACTTACCTTACTCGGAAAGCACAAATCACGTTACGTTTATGGAAAGAAAAAAACAGCTCATACAAATACTTAGATTTCAATGTAGAAAATCCTCCATAACAACTTATTACATGTACTAGCAGATCAGTGAGATCATACAATGAGCCAACTCAATTTTTATTTACAAAATTAACTGATCTTAAAATTGCAAACAACAGAATAGTCTAAATGTTTTACAATAATCTATATCGCCTAATCCTTTTGGGGAAAAACATTTCGGGACCAATCTTCACACAATACCACTTTGCCAGTCTCCGTGTCCCTGAAGAAATACATAAGTTAACCAGCCATTCATGAAACCCAATTTAATACTCTTTGAATTCATGTTTGAATCAATCACATGGACAAGATGGAATGGGATTTATCAAATACTGCATGATAACTTGTAAAAAAAACCCTGAAAAGTGTATTCTCCTACTACAAACTATTATGCTGAGTTTACACGTAATACGAATTCGATTCCAATATCCATCGTGTATTAAAAGGCAACTTCACAAAAATTCTCCTGTACATGTGAACTTTTATATAAAATAAGGAGATTGGTATGATTGCAGTTGAGGCAACAACCTAGCGGAGTTCAAATGACATGGATGTTCGCAAATATAATCACTGCTCGACCTTCAATATTAAGAAAACTCCACACCATATAAATAACTGAGAAGGGTCAGACATGAAAAATGAGATACAATGCCAACGTGAATGTTTATGTACCTTTTTTCGCTTTATGGTTGCTGTCAAGAATAATGTTTATATACTGTGATTATAATGATTGCTGGCAGCTTCAGTAATTAAAAATGAATCTTTGATTTTTTTTTTATAAAATTGGAGCTTTTTATGATACAATGAAAATTCAAGTATTATAGATTTTTTTTTAATTCTTCACATTTTACATATAATATCTGTGTCCAGAAATCTTCATTGGTTTGTCTACAAAAGAAAGTAAATGTTAAAATCGTATTAATTTTTTATCACCAGCATAGCATATATGAAAACAAAATGTTTGGAAAAAATATTATATGTAAATATACATTTTAAAATGTCTTGGTGCAAGCTGAATCCCGCTACGACATGCAAGATTATCTTGCTGTGTTGATGACACAAACCATTGGTGGCATTGGGTTGTGTCCTGTTCTGTTGTCGGGTTGATGTCTTTTTGACACATTTCCTGTTTGTATTCTCTATCAAAATCATGCATGAATTTTTATTATATTGAAGGCCATACAGTTGTCTATACTTGCTCACATCTACCTCGTTTGAGCTTGGGGTGGATAACTGTCTCATTGGTATTCATATCACATCTTCTTATTTGTATAATGTTGACCTTTTGGTACTTTTATTCTCAATTTTTGTTTTAGTCTACATTATGACCTCTTAATCATGTAGATGTCTACTTTGGGTAATGTATGTCACTGGGATCACCGGTTGTTGCCTCATTGATACCTCCTTTCATTGATGCTGGATCTATTGTTTTGCATAAAATCGAATTTTCAGTGTTTTCCTCATGCCATGGTTTATTTCAAGGTCAAGAAAGCCAATTGGTATATATTCACCGACAACATTGCATGTATTCTTTTATGATTTTTTTTTTAGTGTGGAAAAAATGCCTTTTAAAAGAGCAAAAAAGTATTGTCCAGTTGACCAGTCCAGACTTTTTTTACCAACAGTATAATATTTAAATTACTTTTTATAACAACGTGTCCCACTTCTTATATGTTTGTAAAAGCTAAATGCATTTGTTTTATAAAAAAATCGAGCATAAATCATTTTGACCATTTGGTGTATGTTCAAATTGGCATCTTCTAGATATACTTTGTTTGGTTTTCTTCTACTAATGGTTTTGGATTGCGTTCCCTCCTTTAAATGTGTATTCTTCCTCCCCCTTTTTTCACATATCAAAATGAGAACTCCATTATACACTGCAGACAGATACAACAAACTTATCCTGGATGAAGTTCACATTTCATAGCACTTTTCAATAAAGTATTTATAAAGTTAAAGATACTACTTATCAACCACAAAATGTATTTATAGCGTATACGACTGTTCGAGTGGTCCCAGTTAATACAAAAATTGCCATTTATTGTATATAAGTATTAACTTGTTTGCGTAGCACGGACATGCATGAAAGAATATAACTACTCGATGTTTCAGGTTGTACTAGTATTAAAATTTATGTAACAGTTTGTGTTGTTATATCATCTTACCAAAGTTTGATGTGCTGTTATTTTCCTTCGCGGTGATGGAAGCCATGCTGTCTGGTGTTTTCCACGACTTGTATGTCGTCACAAAAAAAATATAAATAGCTTTAAACAACAATCGGTACACTCGGGCTTTTGAATAGTATTATCGTAATATAATTTCTTCCGAAGTCAATAACCAACTTCTTGGTTATTTGTCTTGGACATTATCTTTAAATACAAGCTAAAAAATCCGATACCATTCCGAATGTCATAAATTACCATTTTTATATCACATGTCATCCAGACGCTCTACTTTGAAAAATAAAGCGGCTGGATGATCGAGACTAGTGGACCCTATGGCTAAAATGGCCGTATTTTCACCTCAAACCTGTACCTCTGGAAATGTTTTAAGGCATAGCATGCCCTAGATAAATAAAATTCAAATGCATTGTATGATTTAGAAAATTCATAGCTTAATTGGATTTTGCCGTACACTTTTGTTCGGCTCTGCAGAAGATGATAAAATTACAAACAGTTGAGTTTACCTTGATATGGTCCACTCAGGTACACAGTTTAAATAACCAATTATTGTCAGGTATCTATTGTCCATCTAATGTCCATGTCAATTAAAAATGCTCACTTTAATTTTTACCTGTGGGGAAGTTCTCAAACCTGTTTCCCAACTTAGTTTATTTTGGGGCTATTTACACCACTGGGTCGATGCCACTGCTGGTGGACGTTTCGTCCCCGATGGTATCACCAGCCCAGTAGTCAGCACTTCGGTGTTGACATGAATATCAATTATATGGTAATTTTTATAAATTTTCTGTTTACAAAACTTTGAATTTTTCGAAAAACTAAGGATTTTCTTACCCCAGGAGTAGATTACCTTAGCCGTATTTGGCACAACTTTTTGGAATTTTGGGTCCTAAATGCTCTTCAACTTTGTATTTGTTTGGCTTTTTAACTATTTTGATCTGAGCGTCACTGATGAGTCTTATGTAGACGAAACGCGCGTCTGGCGTATAAAATTATAATCCTGGTACTTTTGATAACTATTTACACCACTGGGTCGATGCCACTGCTGGTGGACGTTTCGTCCCCGAGGGTATCACCAGCCCAGTAGTCAGCACTTCGGTGTTGACATGAATATCAATTATATGGTCATTTTTATAAATTTTCTGTTTACAAAACTTTGAATTTTTTCGAAAAACCAAGGATTTTCTTACCCCAGGAGTAGATTACCTTAGCCGTATTTGGCACAACTTTTTGGAATTTTGGGTCCTAAATGCTCTTCAACTTTGTATTTGTTTGGCTTTTTAACTATTTTGATCTGAGCGTCACTGATGAGTCTTATGTAGACGAAACGCGCGTCTGGCGTATAAAATTATAATCCTGGTACTTTTGATAACTATTTACACCACTGGGTCGATGCCACTGCTGGTGGACGTTTCGTCCCCGAGGGTATCACCAGCCCAGTAGTCAGCACTTCGGTGTTGACATGAATATCAATTATATGGTCATTTTTATAAATTTTCTGTTTACAAAACTTTGAATTTTTCGAAAAACTAAGGATTTTCTTACCCAAGGAGTAGATTACCTTAGCCGTATTTGGCACAACTTTTTGGAATTTTGGGTCCTAAATGCTCTTCAACTTTGTATTTGTTTGGCTTTTTAACTATTTTGATCTGAGCGTCACTGATGAGTCTTATGTAGACGAAACGCGCGTCTGGCGTATAAAATTATAATCCTGGTACTTTTGATAACTATTGGCACCTTCTGGAGTAATGAAAAAAAGTGCACGGCAAAATCCTGGTAAGTTTTTTTTTTTCTAAAACATAAAACATACTTAAAATTCATTTATCTAGGGCATGCTATGCCTGATTTTTTTTACAGATCCGCAGGTTTGTCTGAACTCAGAGTAAATTTTGAGGTGAAAATACAACCATTTTAGCCATAGGGTCCACATGAACCTTAAATGTTTACTTGAATTGGTCCATATTTACATTTTTTTAAACCAATATCTAAATTTATAAACTTATTTTAAGGATATCATTGCTAGCACTGCATGTTAAAATCATCTTTCTATCAAGTATCGAATTGTCAAATATGAGAGTACAAGGGGAAAAGCTGATGATTTTCTATAAAATTTCCATATGTTTAGCATTGAATCAACACAAGGGAACATAATCCTTAAGGTTCCACTAAAGTCAAAATATAGGACACTACAGAAATATCTAAACTGTGCCTGTATTTTTCAACCTATAATGAATAAAGTCCTAAACTATTGGAACATATGTTCATTTAAACATACTCCACATATACACACTGTAAAAATTGTAAAAATCTGGAAGTGTGTGCAATGACTTTTAATTTGTTTAAAATTTGTATAGACGAATACTGTTAAATGTAATGCAGTATAATCTAGTGTTTATTTGTCAAATAAATATGTTTCAATGACATTTTTGTCCAATTTCTGTATTGTATCTTTGATATGCATTCACTTAGATACATGAATTTAACCGAAACTCGTAAATCAATACATTGGCCAGAGGTATAGGGGAAGGGTTGATATCTCATAAACATGTTTAATCCCGCCTCAATTTTACGCCTGTCCCAAATCAGGAGCCTCTGGCCTTCGTTAGTCTTATATTCACCCCGTATAACCCCGATACAGATGAAACCGGACGTTGACGCGTTCGAATCGAACACACCGTGTAACACTGAGTTCTGACAATAAAAAATAATACTTTTAAAGAAAATACAATATCTATTCTTCGGATATTTTGCTCCAATATATTCTTTGCCATAAAACTCATTAGATATTTAAAGGTTTTTAAAAAATGTGACATCTTTATATACAAACATTTAAAAACGCACGACGATATCAGTGATAAAACGTGCATGGTATTTTTAAATCTTCAAAAATTAATGTGTCTCGTACCTCATAGCTTTTTAAACATACATTTATGAAAATTTTATATTTGAAATTATCAAACTTATTAAGATCGTATCTTTATGTTGTGTCCAGAAAAAGAAAAGTACACGTTTTAAATTGTCTTTATTTTCATGTTGTGTACGCTTCGTTGTCATTACACCTTTTTGTACTGTACGCTTCGTTGACAACATATTGCGTTTGTCAATGAATTTTGCATGTATCAAATTATACCCTTTGGTATGATTATAACCAATATGCATTTTATAAAAAAATAATTTACCAACGTTTCATACAGACAGCAACCCATAATAACCGTTGTATTGTTGGAACACTCGTAGAGACATTTTGTGCATGTAAAAAAATCCTTATGTATACGAAAGTGTAAATTGGTAGCAATGAGTAAAATCACAAAATTATTGAACTCAGAGGAAAAACAAATCTGAAAGTCCCTAATCACACCGGAAAATCAAATGACAAAACACATAAAAAAACGAACGGACAACAACTGTCGTATTCCTGACTTGGTACAGGCATTTTCAAATGTAAAAAATGGTGGATTTAATCTTGTTTTATAGCGCTAAATCTCTCACTTCGTACGACAGTTCCATCAAATTCCGTTATATTGACAATGATGCGTGATCTAAACAGACATAATAAATAAAATAGTCCAAACATGGGAACAATAGTCGTGTTCGTGTTACTATTTCAAAAAGAAACAATTTAAGAGAACACAAAAGCATATATCAAATTAAAAACACATTCAAAATTGAAAATACAATAACTCGACAGATGCATGATATGGCTTAGCAGACATGTACACACGTCCAATTTCTAATTGGATACAATTTTTGAAAGTGTTTACGTGACAGTCAATGTACGGTTAGGGTGGTGGGTTGGGTGCCTGCTAACATGTTTAGTTCCGTCATGTTCTGTATGTGCCTGTCTAAAACCAGGAGTGTGTAATTCAGTAGTTATATATATTTGTTATTCACTATTTTGTGCATAAATTATGCCGTTAGTTTTCTCGTATGAATTGTTTTTAACTTGTAAGTTTGGTGAGTACTAGTGGGTCATAGATTACAAAAGAGTTACATTAAGGCTACAGAATATGTGTATTCAATGACCATGTAACTTATAGCCACCAATAGTAATACAGTTTCTTTTATGTGAAGATGTAAAGATTAAGAGATAATTTTTGATATTCAACTGGTTTGCTTTCTTCAATTATGTTTTTTGTTTGTTTAATTTTTAAGGTTTAAAGATTGTGCTTAACTCGCTCGAACATTACAGTCTTTCTACTGTGATGACAAAATCTAAACGATTCGTTATTCTTGTTACTATTAACACCTTAATATTTACCCACCCATATGCATTTCATTCAAATTTTGACTTATTTTGGAGAAGACAGAAGGGGCCGTATTTATATTTCCAAGTTACCCTTTGCGTCATCGGTAAATTATGCGGTTGAGCTAAGCATCAATCATCAACTTAAACCTTAGTCATTTGCTTTGTTTCTTCTTTCATGTCTTAAAAGTTATAAAAACAATTAATGAAACGTTTCACAGATGGTACTGACCAATTTCTGCACCCCATTATTTGTTAATGACACGCGTACGTAATGGCTTTAGATGTAAAAAAATAAATGAATTAAAATTAAAAAAAAAAGCAATTGGAATGCAATGTAAGTCATTCGGTAATCTAAGTTCAACGAGATCCTATGTCTGCTTTCGTCTAGGCGAATTTGGACAGACATCGGTATTTGGAAGAGCCTTAAGGTAGATACATGGTATACCGCCATCTTGGATTGTACAATCACAGTAAAAAATCGGTCTACTTATTTGCCTAAATCTGCAAATTTGGAGACATATTTGCAATTTGAAGGTTAGACTGTTTAATAATATAAAGAAAACTTGGTAATTTATTGTATAACTCAAAATATTTAAACAAATATCATTTTTTTTTGCTTTTAGAATCATTTTTTCAAATAGGCCATTTAAGGGAAGATAACTATTTTATTAAAAAAAATATACTGGACTATATATTTTTTAACTGTTCATTTCATCTAGAATAACTTTGAAAGTCCTAATTTTCAATAGAAACACTCCTATCTAATGTTAGTTGGTTAAACATTGAAATTTGGGTTTGTATGACTGATATTTTGAGTTCAACTAATTTGACTAAGTAAACAGATACAAATTTACAATAAAATACAGAAAAAGAGTCGTCGAAATCATCTCGAATACCTTGACAAGAAAATGACTTTTGAAGGTTTTTGTCAACGAACTGTACAGTGATTATTTGAAAACGCACAACGAACGCGACACATTTGATGGAACGAACAATACAGTTAAAGAAAACTTATTTAGTATGATATTGCGTTTATTCTAAGTTCTACGGAACATTTGAAGGCACGCAGTAATGCAACGTATAGTTATTTAGTAATGCCTAAGGTATTAATACGCAAATGTGTATGTACGAAAAGATATTCAGCATTGTTTATCTCATAAAACGTATGAAATTGCACCATGTCTGTGCGTTTTGCATCGAGCAGTTTTATCAAACGTTCTATGCATTATCTAAAACTTACAACAACTGTATAATTGAATAAATAAACTATCATGCACATTGACATGTTTATATTTCATCGTATAAGTTCTAGAGAGGCAATCGAAATTGTTGTCATCCCAAATGTTGTCCTGATTATCGCTTCGAACGCGTCAACGTCCGGATTCATTTGTATCGGGGTTATACGGGGTGATATTACTATTGATTTTATTTTCTTATGTACAATTATGAGTTTAGTATGGCGTTCATTATCACTGTTCTAGTATATATTTGTTAAGGGGACAGCTGAAGGACGCCTCCGGGTGCGGGAATGTCTCGCTGTATTGCAGACCTGTTGGTGACCTTCTGCTGTTGTCTGCTCTATGGTCGGGTTGTTGTCTCTTTGACACAATCCCTATTTCCATTCTCAATTTTATTTTCTTAAAAATGAACATTAGCTTGTACTGTATTATATGTTACAGTATTCATTCATACCAATTTTAAACAAATAAAGTCATCTCGCAAGCCTCCAGATTTTTTGGCAAATTTAATGTTCACCCCAAAAACTGATTTTGCCACAAAATAAAAACTTCAAGTTAATTTACAATTTTCACAGTGTGTATATGTGAAGTATATTTAAATGAACCTATGTTCCCATAGTTTAGGACTTTATTCATTATAGGTTGAATAATATAGGCAAAGTTTATATGTTTATGAAGTGTCCTATTTTTTTTGACTTTAATGGAACCTTAATGAACAGCACGCAATTAACAGAAAGTGTAACATTATAAATTTTTAATCCTGCCATAAGAGTGTATAAAAAGAAGATGTTGTATGATTGCCAATGAGGCAACTATCCACAAGAGACCAAAATGAATGTATTAAAAAAAACGTTGGTAAATTCTTGGTAGTGTAATAGTTTGACATATTTGAAATAATTTGCTAATTTGAATGAAATATTTAAAGCATCTATGCCAATTATATTAATGATTCGTAAGGGACCAGTTGTCTATGTTTTGAACAACTTTTTACTTTTATAAATATATATATATATTCAATGTTTTAATCAACTAAATCATTCAAATCATATTACATTTTTTGTAACTATAACTATTGTATGTTTTGTCTTGCAGTCATAATTAAACTGTAATTATTCTGCCCGAATATTGGCACTGCGAGTAGTCAATAAAAATATTTGTATTCGTATTTCGTATTTTTATTTGAAAGAATTACAACTTACAGACCAATACTAAAATGAATGAAACAATATTACTGAGTTTCACATATTTGCTCATTTGAGCTTTTAAAAAAATAGGTCAATTTCGAAATATAAATAAATCAATCTAAATTAATATATTGTTATTTAATAGGTTACAGTGATGTATTACGATCATAAACATTTATCAAACATAAAAAACCAAGAATTTTGAAATAAGTTTTAGAATGTACATCACACTCAGAGATCTAACAAATGACAGAAGCAGTCATTAGACATGCTATTTGGCGTGGGATGTCTCTGATTTCAAAATCAAATCAATTTGTAATTTATCTTAATTTATCAGTAACGCAATTAATTTCCAGTTATGAATGAACCCTTGTAGGCCATTGAACTGAAAACAACAAACATCATCGAATTTGTCATTAGCTGATATAATTTACTGGTCACTACTATTATCAATCATTTCAAATAAAAAGCAACAAAAGAAAATTTCCGAAGCCTGTTTTTACACTTCCCTTGCCAAACGTTAAACTGGTTTTCAATGACTATCAATTCTTCCTGTGTTTTACGACGCCATAACATTGCCTTTAACAAAGAGAATTCTTGTTAATAATTCCATTGACCAGTAATTGGATGTTGTATTTCATCAACGAACACAGCTACTGTCGCAAGAAATATTCTTCCTTGTCAAGGTCAAATAGAATACAGAATATTTGGAATTAATGTAAAAACTATGCTGATTAAATCATTAAATAATGTGTAATTAAGTCACACGTCCGGCTAAACTGTATATGAAATCTGTTGGAAATCTCCAGAGAATAGGTTTTATGATTATTTGATAGGAAAGGGAGATACTTTTTTTCAAAAATTGAGCTTCCTCAGTCCAAAGGGTCAATATGAGCTATTATCTCCAATTAGCATTTGTCGTCTTTATTCTTTATATCATTAATATTACCATACTCTCATATTAAAGGACTAATGCAGATAAGAAAAAATACAAGAAATTATCCTACAATTTTCGTATCGTTTATTTCAAGCCAAAAAATATTATTGCCATCTGAGGAAATTAGCTGAGGCATTGAACTTGCGCGCATTGCATTACCATTCTATTTGCGTACAGATTTAAGATTTTATTACGTTTGCATGTACTCTTTTTACAGATAAACTCTGTAATGACCCCTTTTGCTCTGTTTTCCCCCTCTAACTTATGAAATTCCATTCGTGTGACTTAGCTCAACTTGGAACGCACTTGAAATATTTATTAAACCGACCACTTCTAGTTACAATTTGGAGAGGAAATAGAACATAATTCAAACAGCAATTTATCTTAAATATTCGCATTAAGTTTCATGTCTGTCTCTAGCTTTTCCGGGATTTCTCAGGAGAACTGTTTATTTTAAATACAATATGAAAAATATATGATTTAAATTCACAAATTTGTTCAAAATTCATTATATTAACCTAAGACATATTTATTATGAATTGTCTTAATTCTACCTGTGTTACCTTCTAATTATAAATGAATACCCGTCAATGTAATCCAAAGTTGCATACAAACATAAAAACAAATATCTCACAATGCACTCAAATGTAATAGCAAATTAAAAATTCAAATAAATGAAAAAAGTTAGTGTTCCTTTTTAAACGTATTAAGTTTTAGAAGCAACAGATTGGAAACATTTCAAAAATCGTCTTCTGTCTCTAGAACAGTGTATATTTACAGTACCATTCTATTCATATGTTCTTGGATAATATGTGCAAGATCCCTAAATAAAAGTTTTATTATTTATGGATCGGATAGAAACAATATCATATGCCTGGTATCGTTGAGGATTTATTTTCTACGTCATTTTGTCTTTGTCTAAAAGTAGTTTCATCGGCCATCATTTCACATCTTTTTTATTTTTAAAAATTCTTTTTCAATTTTCCAACAATGTAGAAATTCCCGTTAAATTGGTTTTCACATTCTACAAAAAATATTTGAAACGTCTAGTATCTCTTTAATCTGGTCTTTTTAATTTGTTAGTATTGGTAGTTTATATGAAATCATCAATTTGTGGTAGTAAGGGTGTCTTTCGCCATCTTGGATTGTACATAACAGAGAACAGAGAACAAAAGGTCCATTTTTCAATCAAATTAGCTAAATTTAATAAAAAAAATGCAGACACATAATTTGAATTTTCATTCTAAAATAGAAAAGAATTAGATTTTAACTTGTAAATGTTAATATTTTTACAAACGTAGATTATTTTTGCTTGATTGTATTTTATTTTACAGTTCTGTCTTTTAGTTAAACATCTAATTACATACTGATGTTTTTTTCCTGTATAATCCATACATATATGTTATTTTCACGACCTGTAGCTTAATAAAATGCGCGGCGATCTTTTTTTTGAGCATATTACAACTTATACTACGTTTTTGCAAAGTATGAACAAATTCTGTTATTTTTAATTTAGACACCCATATCGCCCTAGTTCCGTTCGACATACAGAGTATAAGTGCCTCTCTTTTTTTAAAAGAAAATGTATAAGAGCACATTCAGTCTACCACGTCCAAACAAGAAGGAAATGAATAAATCATTTAATAGATCGCATTCCGTCGACTTCCATACAGTACCTCATGAATAGTATCATCATTTTCCCTTATCAATACAATACCATTGTTTCTTAACTTAATTACAAGAGACAATTTAACCCTGCCATGGATCCAAAATGTCCACTGTTTTACATTTGACATGGTAAATGGTTTATTGGATATGACTATCATATGATTGGTGACGCAAACAATACACAGTCTGAAGTTGATGATTCGGATGGGTTTTACCACCATGTTTGTCTGATTGTATCGGGACATATGTGTGTTGCAGCCATTGTCATCACTTTGTCATCAGTAATAGGAATCAAAGGAAAGTGATTGTATAATGCTGTGGTTCTTCAAATTATTTATGATAGTGCTTGATTTGTCATCATGTATTGATGAAGTTTGTTCTATAATTTTTAGAAGAAACCTCCTCTTGGGGCTTAAATCTTTGTTTTGTTAAGTGAACAAATTGATGTAATTAAAGTTTCCATATTTGTTTTCCTAATTTTGATTGACTTTTACTGTAACGCGGCATTGTTATGATATGTGTTTTTGTATTAAAAAATTGACATGTGCTATGATTTCCAATGAGATTGTATCAATGATATCTAAGTTCAAATATGGTAATGTAAACAACTACGGCGTTTTATAACTAAACTTATAGCTGTTTGAAAAGGCACTTGAATGACAGCTTTCGTTATTTGATGTATATTTGATACTAATAATTTATAAAACATAAAGTAAAAAATAAAACTTATATGTATAAGTACCCGGCCACGTCCACTTGTATTTTTTGTCTATCTGATGAGTTAAGCCTTTTTCAACTGATTTAAAAAAAAAACCGGCCTTATTTATGTTAAAAAAAAATGAACGAAAAACAAATATGTAACACATAAACAAACGACAAGCACTGAATTACATGCTCCTGACTTGGGACAGGCACATACATAATAATGTGACGGGGATAAACATGTTAGCGGGATCCCAAACCTCTCCCTAACCTGGGACAGTGGTATAACAGTACAACGTAAGAGTTTTCTCGTTTGAATTGTTTTACATTGTCTTGTCGGGGCCTTTTATAGCTGACCATGCGGTATAGGCTTTGCTCATTGTTGAAGGCCGTACGATGATCTATATTTGTTAATGTTTGTGTAATTTTGGTCTTTTGTGGATAGTTGTCTCATTGGTAATCATACCACATCTTCTTTTTATATTATAGTATTTATTTTCAGGGTCACTTGTTTAGTAGCAATGACTTGTCTATTCGAATCTAAGCGTAGGAAGCAAAATTTGTAATTACATTATGTTATTCAGTACTGGCAGTAAAATTCCTGTGTTCCATGGTGTCATTTTTCATGGTATGGTACATGTGCAGTCATTAAAAATACAATAAGCTGATAACAGTCCAAATCCGTTTTATTTATATTTGTTTTTGAAAGAGCAATAGCTACGAGATGAAGAATTTTTTTTTAAAAGTGAAATATTTAAACGAAAATTCGCTTTTAGCAACCAATGTTTAGCTAGTGAAAGGAAATGAATGCCAACATTGAAAGTGAAACAAGGCTTAACCATTTGATCGAATAATTTGATTTTCAAAAACTCATTCTTATACAGGTAAACGATATTCAAGATATTGTTTGAACCTATAATATGAAATCGAACAAACTTAGAAAAATCCAATTGCACGAGTTCGCTATCTATTTATAACTGTGTTTATGTTTATGTTTCGAAACATACACGTATGGTCATGATCATATGAGTATATACTCATATGGTCTGACCATACGCGTATGGTCCGACCGTACGCGTGTGGTCGGGGTAATTAAAACGTTTACTTTAAATACGTTTATCCTCTTCAAGAGGTATGACCCTTCTAGTTGTTACGTCATTAGAAATGTCATTTTATTTTATTTTGATAATAACACAGATTAACTTACTGAAAATAAGCAGTTTCACAAAGTAAATTTTACTCGCTATATGTAAGTACAATATACTTTTACTTTTATTTCTGAAATTAATTCTTACACACTTTTAACCCTGTATGCTAACATTGCCTATGTGAAATTTTAAAATTGTTTGTATATACATTCTATGACAAATAAATGTGACGTATAAAATTTTCTGACGTCAGACACGCGAATCAATGAATGTGTCTGTAGATATATGTTTTTGTGTTCTGTTAAATTGTTCCTTTTAAAATTGTTACAGGATGATGACTGCTATATACCCATATTTTGACTATTCTATTTATTATGTCTGTTTAGTTCACGCATCATTGTAAATATAACGGAATTTGATGAGACTGTCATCAAAGTGAGAGGGTTAGCGCTATAAAACCAGGTTTAATCCAACATTTTCTACATTTGAAAATACCTGTACCAAGTCAGGAATATGAGAGTTCTTGTCCATTCGTTTTTGATGTGTTTTGTTATTTGATTTTGCCATGTGATGATGGACTTTCCGATTAGATTTTCCTCTAAGTTCAGTATTTTTGTGATTTTACTTTTTGCAAGAATACAATAAGCGATGAAAACTAATATCAACTGATTGTGACATCTGTAATAAATGTTTATGTAGCCTTTCAATTATAAAATTAATGCTTTTTTTGTAACCATCATTGTTTTTTTATTAGATAAAGTTTGTTATATTTTTAAAACGTTTCTAATGTATATTTGAAGAATTACTATATGGTCCAAATATTAGTATGGTCCGGCCCGTTAATAACCAAACGAGCATATACTCAAATGGTCCGACCATATGAGTATACTATGGTCATGACCATACACGTATGGTCTAAATACTTCTGTGTTCCGGAACATTTACAACGGGTTATATGACCGTCGTCACTCTTCGGAATGTCACCTCGATGGTTAATAAGATGGCATTAAATTTAAATACACACGAAATGTTGGTACATATTTTCGAGGTTATGCATCGTGAATTGTATATATTTGACTCTTATTATTTAGATATACGTTTTTGTATGTTATAAGTCAATATGAAAATATTAGCCAAATCGGTGAACATGAATTTGACAGCTAGTACCCCTTTAAGAAATACAAGTTGGTTTTCTTCTAGTTATTTTTAAAAGTGAAATGGTTTGTTATATTTTTAAAATTATTATTCATTTGTCAATTTAAAAAAAAAATCCCAAACATTAAGCTGATAACGATGTAATTAAACAATTAATTCTTCCTACTGTTAGAAGCGCCAATTTCATTATTAACAACATGTGTGATTGGAATAATATATTTATAATAAATACCTATACAACTAACTAATGATCACTAATGGACACATATATAGAAATGTGGACCAATAAATGATCAAATATTATTCTCAACTGCATCAACCAGACAAAATAATAAGTCTAAAATGATGGGCACCATGCATTACTGCACCATTTGTCATTATCATTAGGTCCAATTCGGTTAACTCATACCTCTCAATCGTCATATTGTTTTCTTTATTATACTAATTAATCAGAATTTTTTGGGGTGACTTGCCTCATATATCAAATACGGACAATAAAGTAAGAAAAGACTCCAAATACACTGAGTATGACCGTTTCTGCTTAACTGTATGATAGATAATGCATGGTAGAGCTCTATTTATAGGCAATTTTCGTTCAAATGTGTTTTTTGTAGACTCAATCCACTCAGAGTTTTTCATTTTTGCAATATTTCAGTGAAATAGCATTGGAGTTAAAGATATGAGACACCATAATTATCAAATGTACATGTGCAGCTTCACTTAATTGAAATCAGAGATATTTGCAGATATTATATTGATAATTATTTTATCTAACAGAGTTGAACAAACTCCTTTGGTATGCTTTTATGTTTAGAAGGAGAATATAATTGGATAGGAACGAATAAATATTTGAGAGTACATATTTCATTTTGGTCATTATCAGACAGAAATCTTCCTGGTAACCATTGTTTTTGCATCTATTTTGAATGCTTGTAACCGATCATGCAAATTTGTAATTACACCCTCACAGTAGCGTGAACGTCTCAGTTGATGATACGGAAGACAATACAAGAAGAAGTATGATTTAATGTACTAAGCTTTTATTTCTAGATTCTAATTTTCATATAAGATAGGAAAAATAGCCTTATGCTGAAATTGTATTCTGATCAATTTAAGGTAACGATCTCCGGAGAGTTTTATTGCATAATAAAATCCACCTTATATATGATCGACTCCCAAGATTTATATCCAAAGGAAAGTGTATTTATTAATATTCATAACATCATGGCCGTCTAGGTTGGCCTCGGATCGTAGATAACAATACGTATTCTATCGATGATACATCGTTATTCAATTTGTTAGGGTGTCAATATTCAAACACACTCAAAATGAGTACAGACTTTATGGGAGTTTTTGTATAACTTTGATGTAGACACATTGTTATCATTTGTTCAATACATTAACTTGTTAAGACTTCAGTTTAAATCAGTGAGATTTGACAAATCTTATCTTTTATCACCGATAAAATAATTTTAAGAGATAGTTGTTTTTGTTTCAATGTAAAGTTTTCCCAAAGACATACCCTGAGGCCTGTTTTTTTCATACAATAAACGATTACAAATGTTTTAGTTTTTAGTTTTAGCTTTAGTTTGCAATAATTCACATTTCTCTTTTTCTCGGACTTTTGTGGTTAATGTTGCATGCAGTCAAGATAAGTAAAGCGAGTATGTCTACACTAACAAAATTGGGCAACATCAACTATCAATTGTAGATCATGTTACTGATTATAGCATTTTATTACGTAGGTTCGAAATAGCTTAAGAATAAATAACAAAAAGAGATAAGTGATTTCAATTTCTTCGGAATACATGTGTAATTACTTGTTTTGTACTTTTTATCTCTCTGTTTTAGTATAAGCAATGCAATCTCAGGATCTTTGTTTTAGGGAAGTGCGTGTAAGGTTTTCCATTCTTCAATTAACAAAACCTTCTTTCAGTTAAAATATAAAAAATCTTTTTGACTTTTCTGAAACAGGACATTTTCTCTATTTAAATAGGCAGGCTTCTTAACATATATTCGTCAATCATGAATTATATCCTTCTATTATTACATTTTAAAAGTGTTTTGTACTGTACGTGCAACAGTCTGATAATTAAACACCACAAAGTCAACATTACTAAAATCTAAAGATAATATTTATTATTTGAATTTCAAATTCAAATTTTAAGAATGTGTTTAACATTTTAATTTCTTTTTTTTGCCTTTTTTTTTACTGGAAAAATATATATACCATTTCTATTCAATGTGTGCAACATATTTAATAGAGATGATAACAAATCCATATTATCCTATCATTGATGCTGAAATTGCAATACAAGGTGTTCTAATGATAATGTCAATGCTACAAACAATGGCCATTTATGAATGTGACCTACTGAATTATACTATTTACCGGATTTTTTTTATAGCATGAGCAGCACGACGGGTGCCACATGTGGAGCAGGATCTGCTTCCTCTTCCGGAATTCATGAGATCACCCTAGTTTTTCGTGGTGTTTGTGTTTGTGCTTATTCTTTAGTTTTTTCTATGTTGTGTCATGTGTACAATTGTTTGTCTGTTTGTCCTATTAATTTTTAACCATGGCGTTATCAGTTTATTTTCAATTTATGAGTTTCACTGTCCCTCTGGTATCTTTCGTCCTTCTTTTTAACATTTCCATATAAGCGAGAGGTTTAATCCGCCATTTGTTTCGTTTAAATGTCTTGTACCAAGTCCGAAATATAGCAGTTGTTATCAAATAGTGTGTTTCTATGTATGTTGGGCATGTCAAAATTTTTACGTTAAAATGTTTTGGTCACACACCGTTGTCAATATAATGAAATTTTACGTGACAGTCATACAAGACCTGTTGGTGACCTTTTGCTGTTTTTTTTCTATGGTCGGGTTGTTGTCTCTTTGACACATTCCCCGTTTTCATTCTCAATTTAATGTTAGAGGTTTAGCTTTCTTGAAAACCACGTCAAATCTAGCATTGTCTACATAAGAAATTTTTTTCATTTGATTTTTGAATATTCTTTTTTAGTTTTCTTCAGAGTTAAGTATTTTTGTGATTTACCTTTTATTATATAATATTTTGTATTAAGGTGATACCTAACACTACAGGGAGGTAACTCTGTAAAATCAGCTAAACGTTTTAAGGACGTTGCGTTGTTAGGGAATATTACGCTTCTCAATGATCAATATTAGTGTTGGTCAAACTGCTATTTAACCAGTGTAATTTTTCTGATCAAATGATTGGTTCAAATTTTTGATTTTTTTTTATATTTTTGTCAAAGGGTAAAAGTAAATACTTAGTAAAAATTAAGTGAACATTAAACGAGCCAAATTAATTTTAGTGAAGGTATTGGGTACCACCTTAAGACAATTTTTTTTGCTAGAGTTTTTGTTTACTCATAGAAATAAGATTTCTTGAAAAGCATACATTGAAATAATGACAGATATGTAATGATTTGTGGATGAACAACTCGCATTTTTGTGGTCATTGGACATGGAATAATAAATAAAATCAACCCTGATATTCATTTTTGAAGACTAGACGCACTTTCGAAATAGGTTAAGAATAGATAACAAAAAAGGATAAGTGATTTCAATTTCTTCGTAATACATTATAATTAAGTGTTTTGTACTTTATATCAATAACCTCCATCTAATTGTTTTAATATAAACAATGCAATCTCAGGACCTTTGTTTTAGGGAAGTGCGTGTAAGGTTTCCCATTCTTCAATTAACAAAGCCCTCTTCCAGTTAAAATATAAAAAAATCTTTTTGACTTTTCTTAAACAGGACATTTTTCTCTCTTTAAATAGGCAGGCTACTTAACATATATTCGTCAATCATGAATTATATCCTTTCATTGATACATTTTTAAAGTGTTTTGCATTGTACGTGCAACAGTCTGAGAATACAACATCACAAGGTCAACATAACTAAATTCTAAAGAAAATATTTATTATTTGAATTTCAAATTCAAATTTTGAGAATGTATTTAACATTTTAATTTCTTTTTTTGCCGGTTTTTTTCTGAAAATAATGTATATACCATTTCTATTCAATGTGTGAAACATACTTAATAGAATTAATTGAGATAAGTCTGCCAATTGATATTTTATCGTATGTTTTTCTATGTTGTGATGTTATGCTATTGTTTCAGAAAAAGGGAGAAGGTTTGGATCCATTAAAACGTTTAATCCCGCTGCAAATGTTTGCACCTGTCCTAAGTCAGGAATCTGATGTACAGTAGTTGTCGTTTGTTTATGTAATATATACGTGTTTCTCGTTTCTCGTTTTGTTTATATAGATTAGACCGTTGGTTTTCCCGTTTGAATGGTTTTACACTAGTAATTTTGGGGCCCTTTATAGCTTGTTGTTCGGTGTGGGCCAAGGCTCCGTGTTGAAGGCCGTACTTTAACCTATAATGATTTACTTTTTAAATTGTTATTTGGATGGAGAGTTGTCTCATTGGCACTCACACCACATCTTCCTATATCAATTGATAACAAATTCCTTTTATCCTATCATATACGCTTAAATTGGTATACATTGTGTTCACATGACAATGTCAATGCTACAGACAATGGTCATTTAACGGATTTTCTGCGGTAAGCTGATTATGTTACAGAATCAACACGGTCAACGTTATATCAACCCTAGGAAAGTCATATTGTCGAAATCACGAACTTATCGACTGTTAAAATTGCGTACATTTATATGTTTAGTCTTTTGCATTGTATTACCAACTTTGATATCAACTACATGGTCAAATTATATTGCGGAAATATACATATTTCTTTAATTCGTTTGCTTAAATGACAAAAAAAAGTAAAATCACAAAAATACTGAACTTAGAGGAAAATAAATTCGGAAAGTCCATAATCACATGGCAAAATCAAATAACAAAACGCATCAAAGACGAATGGACAAGAACTGTCATATTCCTGACTTGGTACAGGCATTTTTAAATGTAGAAAATGGTGGATTAAACTTGGTTCTCTAGCGCTAACCCTCTCACTTAATGACAGTCTCATCAAATTCCGTTGTATAGAGATTTTGTTACAATCTTGCATTCAAATTTTTGTCCGCTGAACTATTCCTATTTAATGACATGCAAAAAAAACAAATTTATTTATTTCTTTTATATTCTGAAATATAACTGGTCGAATGCTTACAAATAGATGGTTTGTATAGAATATTCACAAAAGCGGCGAAAAATGTTAATAAATGTGTCTTAATGTTATCATATCTCAAATTATAAAACAACACATTTTTTTTTAATTATGGTATATTATTTAAACCTAAATTTCTTTTTTTAATGATGAAAAAAAATTAAAATAAAAAAATACAGTGATTTCTTTTTTTTTCATTGTATACGTCTTTTTAAATATATATAAGGGGGAGGGTTGGAATCCCCCTAACATGTTTAACCCCGACACATTATATTTGCATGTGCCTGTCCCAAGTCCGGAGCCTGTAATTCAGTGGTTGTCGTTTGGTTATGTGTTACATATTTATTTTTTCGTTCATTTTTTGTTCATAAAGGAGGCCGTTAGTAGCTTTCTCTTTTGAATTGTTTTACCTTGTCATTTCGGGGCCTTTTATAGCTGACTATGCGGAATGGCCTTTTGCTCATTGTTTACCGAACGGTGACATATAATTGTTTATTTCTGTTTCATGTTGGTCTATTGTGGACAGTTGTCTCATTGGCAATTATACCACATCTTCTTTTTCTATACTTATTGTTATTGTAATATTATATTTTGACGTTTTCACTCTTGACTCAGTTACACTAAACAAGAGTGCACCCGCTGAAGTATCTTACCTTCCTTACTTATCATTTATGTTATGTTGATATAGTTCTAAATATAATGCTTTAGTAAACCTGTCACAAAAACTTAACATTAACAAAGAAAACTAAACATTGCTGAATAAAGCATGATAATGAGGTCAAGGTCAGACGAACCATGCCAGACAGACATGTACAGCTAACAATTCTTCCACACAACACATATAGTTGACATATTGCATAGTTGAAAGAACCAAGATCAAAACACAAAAACTTAACATTGAACAATGAACCATTAAAATTGGGTCAAGGTCAGATGACACCTGCCAGTTGGACATATACACCTTACAGTCCTTCCAAACACCGAATATACTAGACTAATTGCTTATAGTATCTGCAATATGGACTTGACCACCAAAACTTAACCTTGTTCACTGATCAATGAAATGAATGTCGAGGTCAAGTGAAAACTGTTTGACGAGTATGAGGACCTTGCAAGGTACGTTCATACCAATATAGTTATCCTATTACCTTTAAGAGAGAATTTAACATTACAAAAAAATCTTAACTTTTTTTCAAGTAGTCCCTGAACCGTTAACAAATGGGGTCAAGGGTAATGGACATGTGACTGACAGAAACTTCGTAACATGAAGCATCTGTATACAAAGTATGAAGCATGAGGTCTTCCACCTTTAAAAACACAAAGCTTTTAAAAATTTAGCTAACGATGCCGCCGCCGACGCTGTCAGATCACCATCCAAATGTCGAGCTTTCTGTGACAAAAGTCGCAGGATCGACAAAAACATAGTCAGTGACTCCATTATTATCATACATCCTTGACACGAAAATTTATGTATCAACAATAAATATTTTTTTAAGAAAAAAACTATTGATGTTCAGTTTCGATAATTAAACGAGAATTTGTTTACCAAAATGTGTGACACAGATCCTTTACCGTTCCTAATTTTTAACTTCCTCAGAAAAAGTTGGCCTAAGACGGAATTGGCTTTTTTATAACTTTTTTTTTGTCTTCTATTTTTTTGTTTTTTTATAAATACTTTGCATTCAAATATTTGATTTTGAGCGTTTCTGAGGAAGTTAAATCCAGAAAAGCGCTTCTGACGCATGCAATCTGTATAACGTGTTGTTTTCATTTTTATACATATATCTTGGTGCTGGAAACTATTAGCAATTTACAGTTCTGTCTGTGCTCAGAGTTAATTTTGATCAAAAAGTTATGATGAACCTTGAGACTAAATTAGGAAATTAGAATGACACAAAGATGGCAATGGAACTAATTTTTATACTAAAATAACGGAATCATCAGAAATATATTTCTCATCAAGAATAGGACTGTCAATCATGCTATAACCTTTTAACTGAAGCGTCATTCAAATTTATAATCAGTTCTATATTTCATTACGAATTGATGCCAGTTGCTTTGACAGGGAAAACAAATTTTCATCCTCACTGTTTCAAGTATCAGTCACTTGTCCTATTATGTTGTTTAAAAAATCAAAGATTAATAATTCGGAGCAACTTTGTATATATAAAGATACCTCAATATTTCAGATAATAGAAATGATATAATTTTACTCAGATACAATATACATTATTAGTATATATAAACAGTAGTATACCGCTGTTAAAAACTCATATATCCATGAACAAAAAACAAAATCGGGGTAACAAACTAAAACTGAGAGAAACACATTAAATATAAGAGTAGAACAACGACACAAAATTAAAATGTAAAACACCCAGAAACGGATTTAGCATTAGACAAAATCCTATGAGAATTATATCATTGTCAATATTGTTCTAATATATATGTATTTTATAGAGCTCTAAATAATTGACTTGATTGATAGATGATTATTCACAGAATACATTATTGTTATATCATTGTCAATATTGTTCTGATATATATTTATTTTATAGAGCTCTAAATACTTGACTTGATTGATAGATGATTATTCCATTTTACAATTTTAATGAGTTTTGATAGTGACTCTTAATTTATCACACATATTTACATGTTTTTAGTATCAGTTTATACGGAAGAAAAACAAACGATGTTGACTATAGTCAACATTTTGTTATAATCTAAATCACTAAAAAAACTAAACTATGCCAACAAAAAAGCACAAAATACTCTGAGTTCTTGAGTAGTAACATACAATCGACCCTAACCTATAGAGGTAATCATTTGTAATGAGGTGTGACGCACGCCTAGCAGGAGGTGGTTTCTTAGTTATACCATCTGGTCAGTTGAAGGTCATGGTTTTGTAATGTGTTCACTCCCAGGTTTGTAAATGTGTACCTGAAAGTCGGTATCATTCCTTACACAAAAGAGGTTTTATTAACATCTTTAACTGAATGATAGATTTAGAAATATCTCTGAGAAGCTTTCGAACATTGAGAAATATTTTACTCAATGATCTCACTAAAATGGGCATTTGTGTAAAAATATAAAAGTCAATATTGCTTTACTTTGACAGCATGATTGAAATAAATTTCATGATTCAAAACATTTCTTGCCTCAAACAAAATGGAATACAGAGTAATGAGATGATAGTTGAGAAATATGAAGAATATATTTTTTTTAGGAATAGTAAACTTAATATTAAATGCTTTATTGAAACATTTATTTTTAATTAATTTATTACCTTCTAATAAAAGTACACACATTATCGGTCATTATATTATTAAATTTTATAAATACAATTCAAAGAAATGAGTTGAGTAAATATAGTTCAATAGCTATCTGATCACATTAACGGTACCAATTTCACCGCATCAGATCGACATTTCGAGAATAAATGTCTCTTCATTTATACACAAGGGTAGAAAATTAGGTCCTAATATAAAAGCAGAGGAACTCATAGTATTGTCAAATCTGGAACAAAGAATCATATCCTGCATTTATGATGTCTGGTAGATTTTATTATTTTTATTATGGAATATTCTTAATCTGAATAATATTGTTTCTACTCTGGTAAATTAAGTGTTTTTAATTATTACAGACATTAAGTTTAATTTACAAATACATAATCCTTCTTTATGATTCCCTTGTTAAAAAATATTCTAAATACAACGTAAATAAAGTTGCAGCTAGTAAATAAAGGAATGTCTACAATTTCCTTTTTTGTTTATGTTTCATTATAACTATTTACTCTTGCTCATTTTATAAAGCAGAAAAAAATGATCAATGCCAGAGAAGTTTATATATCTGCTGTCAAAAAAATCATAAAAAGTAATCAAACATCATTGTTTTCTTTTACATTAGATGAAAGAAAAACCCAACTTTCTCTTTGGTTGACGTGTATTGTCTTAGAAAAATTAAATTCAATATGTTATTGCATTTCACAGAAAATGATAGACGATCAAGGTCTATTGAGTTGTTGATAAATAGAACTTATTGGCGGCGGTGCTGTGAGAAATTGAAGAAGTGATATTCCGTTGCCGTGTGTTTCAAAAATTGCTATAATTTGATAATTTATACACACTTTATAAATGTTTGTTACCTTATCGCGCATGTAAAAAAAACATAAGGAAATGGATAACAAGAAACAATACACGGTTTATTTCTTTCTTGTCAAACTTCCCAAAGGTAACAGGATTAAGGTCAAATATATGTAGGGATATAAGGAATTCTTTTATCATCATAGAGTTGAGTCAGATTATGTTGTAACACACAATGCTTATCATCAATAATACTAAAATTCTTAATCACTAAAAAAAACACCATATAAACATGTAACAAAGAAGCACAAAAAAGGCATATAGACAGAGCATATTAACAAATATTAAAGACAAAAAATATATACATAAGTTTACCATAGCGAAATAACACAATGATGGTATGCAAAAGTATAAAGCCACCTCATATGTATCAACGACACAAAGGAGATGCTAACTCTTAAATACCAAATAAGTTGGGAAATGTATATCTGTTCCGGACCATATGAGTATTTGGACCATACGCGTATGGTCATGACCATATGGGTATATACTCATATGGTCCGACCATACGCGTATGGTCGGACCATACGCGTATGGTCGGGGTAATTAACACTCTGTTACAGTTTACTTTTCATACTTCTAAACTCTTCATATGGTATGACCGTTCATTCAAAATACGCTATCATAAAGGTAATTTTATCATTATATTATAATAAAAAGATAAAGCTAAATAATAATAAAAAGTTTCACATAGTTACTTTATTTTACTTAATTGTCAAATTTAAAGTAAACACATTTTATACCGATGGTCATTACCGATTTGTTATTACGAGTAATGGCAATATGTCGACTTAAAAATTAAATTCCAAAAATTTCTTAATGAACTGTTACATAAGAAGTCACTGGAAAGTAGCATACTATAAATTAATTTAAGTTGTGTTGTGAAGATGGTGTATTGCAGTCATTTTACGATATTTGAGATCTAGAGCTTCTTAAAAACACCGTAGACATCAGAATTGCAGCTGCAAAAAAGGCTTGTTTTTCACTCGCAAACAAAATGTGTAAATGAAAAAGATCGTGCACAAATTTCTTGCAAATGCAAAAAAGCTAATGATACCGTGTGGAGGTGAATGTCATCCAAACCTAAATGCAGGAATGTAACTAGCGATGAAAACTAACTATGGCATCAATATTAAATTTTACGTATTTTTTTTTATTATAAAATTACAAAAATTGTCATGTTTTAAACCATCACTGTCTTTTTAGATAAAGTTTTTGTATTATTGAAACGTTTATAATGTAATTTGAAAAAAATATATATACCTATATGGTCCAAATACTCATATGGTCCGGCCCGTTAATAACCAAACGAGTATTATACTCATATGGTCCGACCATACGCGTACGGTCGGACCATACGCGTATGGTCGGACCATATGAGTATACGCATATGGTCATGACCATACGCGTATGGTCGGACCATATGAGTATACGCATATGGTAATGACCATACGCGTATGGTCCAAATACTCATATGGTCCGGAACATATCCATTGTTCCTTTTAAAATTGGTACACGATGATGACTGGTGTAGCCATGTTTTGACTATTTTATTTATTCTGTTTGTTCAAGTTCACGCATCATTGTAAATATAACGGAACTTGATGAAACTGTCATCAAAGAGAGAGGTTTAGCGCTTTAAAAACTACCAATTTTAAAAGTATTCATTTCACGTGCAAATGTTCATAACGATACAAAATATCTTATACAGTTGCTGAGCCATGAGTGTTTTATATTGCACCTTTTTGAAAGTTAAATATACAAAAGGAGTAGGTTTTTGGCTTCAATTTTCATCTGACGAAAGATTTTGACCACTATTTAAACACTTAAATGTCTATTTCATTTGAATCAATTAGTTTATGTGAAAGATTTTAAATGATTTAGTCGTTAAAAACTATCCGATTTAAGCTCAAATATGAAATATCTACCAAGTATGCCGACAAATGTCACTTTTCAGATGGTTTTTGTCAAAAATGAAAGTGACTGCATCCGTGTTCATCCTCAACCTTTATATATGGTATGTATTATCATAAAATACACCTTACATTTCAATATTAGGGATGAACACGAATGCGGCCAGTTTCGTTTTGCACGAAAACCGTCTAAAATTTAACTAAAATGCTAAAATTGTGAAGATTTCAGTAATTTAGCATGACTTTATGGTGCAAGTACCCGATATATATGCATTGTATTGCAAAACGAGCCCATATTTATGTAGCAGGAGCATTCTTCTATCCAATAAATAACTAAAAGTTTACATTTAAACAATTTTGTAAAACTGCTATATTTTGGGGCCGAAAATGGTTCTTACTGAACCTACTCCTTTGCGAAATCTTCAAAATACCACCAATTTTAAAATGTGATTCACCTACTTCTTAAAATGTTTAACTTTAAACCTTCTTCATATATTGACTGTTTTATTGTTGCACTTGTATTTTTAATAAATAAATGTAATACTGGATTGTATAGAGAAGTATGAAATTAGATTTGTGCTTTGAAGATTACGTAGATTATAATTATAACTCACTTTTTTCACAAAGCTACGTAGTGGTAATATGAAGTTAAATGTTGAGGTTTGGCGATATACAACAGATAATGTACTTGCTGTTATATGAAAAGTGTTGAAGATGAGTACCTTTTTTACTTTAGTGTGTCCTGTGTATAGCTTTGTACAGATGACTTTTTTTACCAAACTATTACTGTTCGTTTCCAAATGTGATAAAGCATTGGTATTTGTATCAAACAAGATTTTTAGTTAGAAATTTGTGCAATTATTTGAAATCTGTCTGTCTGTCTGACTTAGATCACATGTAAATAGTTGATTATTTGTCAATTGTAATATTTTATAATATTGCTCCCCGTTGTTTATTGTATGTCACAATGTGAATATGTTTGTGTCGCTATACTATGTACCTCCTGCTTTGCAAATAAAAAAAATCATTCATTTATTAAATAGATATGATATGAAAGTTCCACTCAAACGTGCTAAGAACATACGTACGAGGCATCACGTCGTAGAAAAACATTAACCTATATGATACGGGTATGACAGCACATTAGAGTATTGTGTATGTATCGATTTTCCTCACCATTAATTTACTTACTGCTATATGGGTATATATCAAACATTTTGAATTTTAAACTGTTTTTAAAAATCATGTTTTATTTCGTATTTTACATTTCATATACTTTCCTTTATCATATAACAAGCGTTATATTCCAAGTTTCATTTTGTTTCAATAATATATATATTTTTTAATCGTTGTGGCTTTACTGCAGTTATATCCTTCTCGATCCGTTTATTAATTAAGTAACTATAGGACATGGACAGCTTTTGCATTTCGCAAGTAGGAATAAACAGAAAATATGCTCATTTAAAATGTTAATTAGCAGGAAGACATCTAGAAAATGCAAGACAATGACACACACAGAATTATCATTATAAGAAATATTAAATCCAATCTATCGTGATAAAGAGTAGGATTGAATACCTTAATGCAATAATATTATAAACTATCTCAATACAAATATGTGCAATATAAAAGGTTATTCGCCGGTGAATAATAGGGTTTATTATACATTACATATATTTTAAACAATTCTTTTGGGTGAAACGTTGTCACGTGACATGGAATAATTCAGTTGTTTTTCATTCAATTGCAAGGAAGGACGAATAACCCTAAAAATTTCCACCAGCGGTGAATAACCCTATTATTCACCGGCGAATAACCTTTTGAGATTGTTGATTTGTACTTGAGTTATCTCCCATGATTATGACGTCACAGACGTAAATAAACAAAATGGCAGCGTTCACGTTACAGTTGAAGCTCGCCGAGAGACGAAGAAGAAAAAGAGACGAGGAAATAAGGCATTAGACATGAATAGAGTGACAGCAGCTGATGATAGCTCTTATAGAGTAACGGTCCTTTTCAGGGCAATCAATATTTTACAAAAAGATTTTTCTTTTGTTGTACAATCTAGAAAGTCTAAAACACAAATGTATTTTCATCTGACGTCAACTTGTCTTTGACTTTGTTATGTAAAACATATAGAAAGTGTTCGAAAGGCCTTTCCACTGTTAGTTCGGTATAATAAATCAATTGTGGCCCCTTAGAATCGATGAATATCCAAAATTGTCAACCCTTGAAAGTTATTTCACTTCGGGCTGCGCCCTCATTGAAATAACCTTCTCGTGTTGACAATTTTGGATATTCACCTCTTCAACGGGCCATATTTAGGAGATAACTGTATTGTATTTTAAGCTTGGCCTTCGTAAAACGTAGATTTTACTGTCGCAAATTGAGTTTACCTGAGGTCGTGATATAAAGACATTGCTGTATCTTACTCTTTTTCACTCTTAGGTCGTGATATAAAGACATTGCTATTTATTACTCTTTTGATTGGATGACTGCTCTTTGAAGATCTCCGCATATACATTTTCGATTAAATACTTGGTTGTATGATTCGCCACATTAGATCTTTTATTAAATCATTAGATCTTCCGGAGCATCTGAGACCACCCCTAGTTTTTGGTAGGGTTCGTGTTGTTTATTCTTTAGTTTTCTATGTTGTGTCATGTGTACTATTGTTTTTCTGTTTGTCTTTTTTTTGTTTTTAGCCATGGCGTTGTCAGTTTGTTTTAGATTTATGAGTTTGACTGTCCCTTTGGTATCTTTCGTCCCTCTTTTATGTTAAAGTTACATTGGATCATTTGATAATTTAAGAATTGAAAATCCAATGCATAGGACAAAAAATATAGCAAGACAATATATTAGATATATGTACATGTATGAGGGAAATGTATTTCCTTCTTTTTAATTGACTCCCCTAGTTTTAACCCTGAAAATATATATATTTTTTAACACAATCGTAATTTCACCAATACTGAGCCATAGTGCTAGTTATACCATGTTTGACTAAAAGTCCATCAGCAGCTGTAACAAACCAGTGGTATGAGCTTAAAAGGTTACAATATAAATTAACGTAAGGAACCAACATATATAAACGTAAAAAACATTCTTGATGATCTTACATTGACATTGTTGTCTATTACTAATTTGACACATTTTGATATATATTTTCCTCTGACAACAATTATTAGATCTGCTTTAAAAAAAACATTTGATTAAATGATTCTTTGAAAGGTACTTTGAGGAGCTGTCAATATTATTGAAGATATTACGCATACGATTTACAATTAAGTTTAGATTATGTGTAGAATTTAGACAATATTCCGTTATGTTGGCAGATTAATTGAAATATTTTGTATGGTTCAAGACATTATTATATGAAACAAAATGAAATATAAAGCAATCATTGTAATATCATGCAATACGATGGCGGTGACAGACCCAAATAAAAGATTGGAACAAGAACATCACATTCAATTACCAATTTAAATTTATCTATATAAATTATATTTGTTTATTGTTTCATACAATAATCAGGGAAATAAATTCCGTTTGTTTTATTATTTAAAAAAAAAAATATTGATCAGGTATAATTGCTTTTAGCAAAATGAATTATAAAACATACACGACTATAGACTTGTCTGTTAATGTTACATACACGACTATAGACTTGTCTGTTAATGTTACATACACGACTATAGACTTGTCTGTTAATGTTACATACACGACTATAGACTTGTCTGTTAATGTTACATACACGACTATAGACTTGTCTGTTAATGTTACATACACGACTATAGACTTGTCTGTTAATGTTACATACACGACTATAGACTTGTCTGTTAATGTTACATACACGACTATAGACTTGTCTGTTAATGTTACATACACGACTATAGACTTGTCTGTTAATGTTACATACACGACTATAGACTTGTCTGTTAATGTTACATACACGACTATAGACTTGTCTGTTAATGTTACATACACGACTATAGACTTGTCTGTTAATGTTACATACACGACTATAGACTTGTCTGTTAATGTTAACAATAGTCCTCAAATTACTACAAAGAAAAACTTGATTTGGACGAAAAACGTTTCCCACCGAAATCTAACAGTGAACTCAAGCGCTCCAGAGGAATGAAAAGATCCCTTTCCACGTACTTACGGGTAAAGATAGCATGTACACAACTACAATATGAAATTACTACAACTGTATAATTACCCCGATGATATATGCAGCTTAGTAGTCGGTGTTTCGGTAGTAATTTGAACCACACACTTACTTGGACATACAACAAATGCACAAACAACGCTTACCAATTCAAACCATAAACAATGGACTGGATCTTCCTTCATTGTATTCATTAACTGCTGCAGTCAGGCAGAAGTTTGATGTGTGTGAGCTTTTTGTTTTGCAATAATGAGGACAACTTCATACAGAATTTTAGGAAAAATGCAAAGAAGCTAGCAAAATCTGAAACCCCTTAGTTGATTCCCTGGGCAATTTGGGGTTACTTTAATAGGTGATAAATAATAAAATATGTTAAAATAAAAAAAAAAATAAAAAATAAAAATAAAAACAAAAATGAGGCAAAAAGGCAACAGCAGTTCACCGCTGTTGAAAGGTCATAAATGGATTGAGAGAAAACAAATCTAGGTTACAAAATAAAACCGAAGGGGGAAAAATCAACTTTAAGAGGACATCACACAGAAACCACTACCCATTAACATACATAGAAACGAACTATTTGATATCAACTGTCATATTCCATTGTTTATTTCTGTATTTCTCTGTCCTGAATGTTTTTTACATTTGTTTTTACTGTATTCCTGTCATGGAATGGTTTCATTTAAGTGTTATATTTAGCATTTTCATAAAAGTGCAAGGTTTCGCTAGCCACAAAACCAGTTCTACCACCATTTTTGTCATAAAATGTTGTGTACCAAGTCAGGAAAATAACAGTCATATCTTATAGTTCGTTTCTGTGTATGTTGCATTGTTAATTTGTTCACTTTAATGTATCTGTTGTTTTGTTATTATCCTCTTATAATTGATGTGATTTCCTCGTTTTTAGTTTGTAACCCAGATTTAGTTTTGTCTCAATCGATTCATGACTCCGAACAGCGGTATACTACTGTTGCCTTTATTCATGAAGTGAAATACTAGTACATTTCAGGATTGTCAGATGTGTTTTTTTTTTAAAGAACTCTGATGTTCTAAAAATTACAGCATCCATCAAACATTAGAAAATGTTGACAATAAAAGACAAATAATTTTTAAGATGTTTTTTCATAGTAATAGCATTATTTGTCAACAGGAGAAATTTTTGTTTGATTGAGAGTGCGTAAAAGTAGGATTTGTGCTCGCTTAAAAAAATATTCTAGAATGGAAAGTTTTATAAAACAAAACTGAAGTAATCTTTTTAATCTGCCTTCACCTTAGGGAGATGATTTATTCTGTTAAGAGCGAATGGTTCAAATGTTTTCATTTAAGTGAGGATATTCTTAAATATCAGTGAATTGTTCTGTAGCCACAGTTATATATGGACTAAGCGCGAGAAGGAAGACGTAGACACTCTTTCCGAATGGATTAAGGCAGTGAGGTCGTTGATACTAATCAGAATTAAGAAACTGAATAGATCTATCAATAATGCCCATGTTATGTCAATCCTTAAAGACCCAAATGTGGCAAAACACCTATCCTACCTCCATGACAATTATGTTGATGTCCCCGCAGATAAAACCCCAAACAACAGCGGTTTTGTGTGTAAAACTCATTACATTGACTGCTTGATAAACGAATTAGGTATTGACAATTCACTTGGAAACTCAACATATACCCTTACGACACTTACCAAAGAGGAAATCCTGGATAATCATAGGTCTTTTCTGTGTTCCTTTTGGAATTTCAACCAAAGATGAAGAACTGGATCTTCCATCACTATATTGGATACCTAAACTACATAAGTGTCCTTACAAACAACGGTATATTGCTGGGTCTTCAAAGTGGTCCACGAAACCTCTTTCTAAATTATTAACATCTATTTTATCAGCAATCAAAGACGGGCTTCAAAGTTATTATGAAAATGTATATTCTAGAGGTGGCGTGAATCAGATGTGGACACCTAAAAAATCCAAAGATCTTTTAGAGTACATACAAAATAACTCTCGTTCATCTTGTAACAGTATTAAAACATTTGACTTTTCTACTCTTTACACAAGTATTCCACATTCCAAACTAAAAGAATTGAAAGAGTTGATATTGCTTTGCATCATAAAAAATAATGGCCAACGTAGATACATGTATCTTGTCTTAGGAAGGGACAAATCCTACTTTGTAAAGGATCACTCTGATTCAAAGAAAAAAAATCTCTGAAACTTATATTATCAAAAAGCTTGATTTCTTGATTGACAACATATTTGTTACGTTCGGAGGACGTGGTTTTTTTTACAGACCTTCGGCATTCCAATGGGAACAAACTGTGCCCCTCTACTTGGTTCTTTATTATTATGAGGCTTACTTCATGCAGGAACTTCTTAGGAAGAAAGATAAGAAATTAGCAATATCCTTTAACTCTATTTTCTGCTATATAGATGATGTTCTTTCACAAAATAATTCAAAATTTGGTGACTATGTGGAACGCATTTATCCCATCGAACTAGAGAGAAAGGATACTACAGATACAGTTAAGTTTGCCTCATATCTTGACTAACATCTAGAAATTGACAATGAGGGTCGGTTGAATGCAAAACTTTACGACAAAAGAGATGATTTCAGTTTTCCAATATCTCCCAATTGATACGATATTCCCGTGCTTGCATTTCCTATCATGATTTTCTTGATAGAGGGTTGCTACTCAAAAGGGAAGCTATTAAACCAAGAGTTCCAAATGGTGAAGTTGAAATCATCCCTTCGTAAATTTTAAGGACGCCATCATGAGTTGGTTGACCGTTATGGAATAACAATTTCACAAATGATATCAGATATGTTCCTCACGTCGTAACTACAATCCCCTTCCGTTTCATGAATGTGACCTACCGAATTAGACTATTTATCGGATTTGTTATCACATAAGCAACACAACGGGTACAACATGTGGAGCAAGATATGCTACCCTTCCGGAGCACCTGAGATCACCCCTAGTTTTTGGATGGGTTCGTGTTGTTTATTCTTAAGTTTTCTATGTTGTGTCATGTGTACTATTTTTTGTCTGTTTGTCCTTTTCATGTTTAGCCAGGTGTTGTCAGTTTATTTTTAATTTTATGAGTTTGACTGTCCCTCTGGTATCTTTCCTCCCTCTTTTATCGAGCAATTAGACTAAAATCTTAAAAGAGCATGTGTCTCTTTATTGGTCTTTATGCCTATTAAACAATTGACACTCCCCTTCATTGTAGATGATCTTTGTTTTGTTGATCTTATACTGCTTATCATTAAGTCTGTTTAGTTTCTATCTATGTTCTCTAGTTTTTGTTATTCTATTATAATTTCTATCATTATCATCAAAATTGGTTCAAATCGTATTTAAAGGGTATAAGGGTCAATAAGGAGTAGTACGACAATTTCCTTCAATAAGTTTAATTGTATATCTTGTTCTGCTAATTAATTTATTTTTTCAAGTTTCTCTATATCTATAATCTGGTTTTGGATATAAGGCCAAAAAAAATGGTATAAATTGCAATGAAAAAGAAATAACTCTCATAAAGATTCGACTTACGATTTTTACCATGTTGACTTGATTGTTGGACTTGACTTGCTGATCATTTTGAAAATGTAACGTTCCTTTTATATATTTGACAAATTTTTGACAAAATAATGGCTTAAAATGAAAATAATGGTAAAAGTTGTCATTTAAGCACATTAACTAAGTGAAAAGTCGACTGCCAGTTATGATGTTTATGACAATTTGTTAGAACTGAATATTCTGAATTTATTTGCAACTGTGAGATTTTCTCAATTAATAACAATTTATAAAATAATAGACAAAACAAGCATCTTAACCCTTTGTTCTATTTTTAGTCATATCGGCCATCTCTGTTGACATGCAGGATCATCGGACACATTTTTATGATAGATACTCCAATGATGATTGTTTGAAAGAGAGGGGTATTTAATAAATTTCACGCAAGGAAAAAGAAAAGTTAAATTTATTTTTTCGTTAGATGAGACCCTATTCTCTTTAGAAATAGCCATGTTTCTTGGATATTATTCATTCTAATTTCAACGAAAATAGGGGGCCAGTTGCAATAGCTTATCGTACCTTGACCCCGTAGTTTCAAATGATAATGTTTTAGTAAAAGTAAACAGACAGTGACGGACGCCGGACACCAAATGATGAGAAATACTCACTTGGACCTTCGAGCAATATCAGCTAAAACTATGCTTGTTAACAGATACATAATGCAGGCAACCATCTTTTATCTTTTATCTATTTTGATTTTAGCAATAAACTTGTAAATTGATGAAATCAGTTCAAAACTAGGTACAAGTATCTTATGTTACTTTTTAATTCTTAATAGTCGTATTTGTATAACAACATGATGTTATGCCCTTGCAAGTTTAACGTCATTTGTTCTTTTTAGATGAAAAATGATAAAAGAAGCAGGCTTATAATTTTACACTAGTAATTTTGGGGCCCTTTATAGCTTGTTGTTCGGTGTGAGCCTAGGCTCCGTGTTGAAGGCCGTACTTTAACCTATAATGGTTTAATTTTTAAATTGTTATTTGGATGGAGAGTTGTCTCATTGGCACTCACACCACATCTTCCTATATCTATTATAAGAATGGCAATATGAAGTGTGATATATCTTATATAATAGCCATCGCGTTGTCAGTTTATTTTAGATTTATGAGTTTTACTGTCCCTTTAGTATCTTTCGTCTCTCTTTTATATAGGTAGCATAATATTTCGAAATTGTAATTAAATATTTATATGCTGTTATTTTCGATTTATTGAAAGTATATTTGTTGACCAATTTGTATCAACAACGACACTGATCCATGATGTCTCTCTTATGATGAATTTTATCAACCAGTATTCCATATCCTGTACTACGTCATTAACTTAAATCTCGTGTGTTTGAACACCATGATAGTTCTTGTGAAAGTTAATTTTTGTCCCAAAAAGATCGTTAGCTGGTATGCATTTTTTAGATTAACAAATAAAATCGATGAATGTGAAACGACAATTTCCATATCAATGATTCAATCTGAAAATATTAAAAAATCTTTTAAGATGTATGTACAAAAATGAATAATTCAATGATAATTTACAATATGAAAATCTTAATGGGGAGAAAAAAAAAAAAAATCGAACTTAAAGGAAAGTTCCAATTGGAAGGTCATGGTAATATCATAGGCTCAGACACATCAAACGAATAGGAAAAACATGTCATATTCCTGTCCTTTAAAATATTTTTTTTAAAACCGTGGTGGTAGGGGGTGTGACAAAACAGTTTGCCCTAATATCCTTCGCCATTACATCATTACTTGTTCGGCACGTTGTTTTCCGTAGACATACATTTGTCATTACAAAATTCAACAATTGCAATTGCAACTCATATTTGAAAAAAAATTAAAAGACGTATACGACAATCCCAAAGGTTATACAAATACCATTTTCTTTGTAATCTAAATAAAGTAATTACTTTGCGTACACGTAGTTTAACTGAAGCCTAATAATCTTTTTGTAAGATAGAAGTCTCAGTTTAATATGTTTCCCGAAATATACACTGTATTTGTAAAAGTATAACTTAATGACAAATGATAGACGTTATCTATAATAACTTCTTTATAACTGTGTCAATGATCTTAAACATATCATTTACGATAGCAATTGTGATTTTGTTCATAATTAGGATATTATTTTCCGATTGACATTTAGTTGGGATTGGAATAGATAGCAAGTTAATATCTTCGATTGAATATCTTCAATAGTATTTGTTTTTAAATATTTGCAAGTCGACATTCAAAGTAGGTCATTGGGTGTCATACTTTGGTTTTATCGGTCAGCCCGTACTCATTATATCTATTGCATTAGGTCATACTATTGCATCGTTGGTTTGTGTGCCCCACCTACGATAGTAGAGGGGCATCATGTTTTCTTGTCTGTGCGTGCGTGCATCCTCCTCAATACAGATAGTCGATCTACGAAGTATAAAATAGTTGCCATGGTGATGAATATTGCTAACCATAGATTATTCAGACCCGTTTTTGAATATTCGGAGGAACTGCAAAAACGTTCATTCTTCAATTTGAAGTTCACAAATAAGTGTATTGGTGCTATGAATATAAGTAATATTCTTCACCATAAAAGAGTAAAAAGCCACTTTCCTTCTTACTCTTAAAAAAATTCAAAAGAGTTATTAGAGAATTTACAGTCTCAATCATTAAACATTGTACCAACATTAAAACTCTTTATACCCCTATTCCAGATACTAAACTTAAAGCTCGACTGAAAGAAATTGTCAGAAAGGGCACTAGACGTTTTAAATATCTGGTTTTGAGGAGGAATTCAGCTTACTTTGTGAAAAATCACACAGAGTCAAGCAAAAATACACCGAAGAGGATATCACTGCCATGCTGGACTTTTTCATTGACAACATATTTGTTGAATTTTTAGATTTGGTCTTCCAACATACTATTGGAATCCCTATTGGTACCAATTGCGCACCTCTACTTGCAGATTTGTTTTTGTATTCCTATGAAGCAGAATTTATCCAATGGCTTGTACAGAAAGGAGAAAAGGAATTAGGATACTTTTAATTTCACCTTTAGGTAAATTGATGATAAACTGTCTCTTAATAATAATAGATTCAGTGATCACTTACATTTAATATATCCAAGTGAACTTGAAATTAAAGATACTACCGACACAGATAAATCTGTTTCATATTTAGACCTTTTTCTCGAAATGGCTACGGATGGTAGGTTAAGTACCAAAATTTATGACAAACGCGATGATTTTTATTTTCCTATAGTGAACTTTTCATTTCTGTGTAGCAACAACTCAGTGGCACAGTCTATGGAGGATATGTATCTCAATTGATACGTTACTCTAGAGCTAGCTCAACGTACGTTGATTTTGTTGAACGAGGAATACTGAATATTGATAACAATAAAAAAAAAATGCAAATTATCATCGTATTTTGACTATATATTCAAAATAATCTGACTTTAGAGTCTACTTTGTATTCAAGCATTAGGGATTTTAGTGTAGATACTTTTTAAACATCCATTATTTCAGAATCAAATTTCGCCTTTTTGCTATTTCATGATAAAGATGGAATTGAAGGTCATATTTTTTATAAAAGTGAACCTTTTTAAATATCACATTGTTGCTGGAAGCAAGACACTACTTGTAAGTTGTGTCAATCGTTAGGTTAGTCGACAGAAAAGGTCTGTCGAAATTATCTCAAATATCTAGATGAAGATGTTAATATTCGTTACAAATGTTGCGCGCAATGTGATTTGTTTAGTATATATAATTTGTATAATATTACGTAAAAGTAATTTTCTACCTTTCTTGGTATGACATCTTATATCCTTTTAGTTTTTTTCCTGTGACATTTCAGCATTGATTATAGTTTCCATATCACAGAAATTACAAGCAACATTAGCAGATGCTAAGGTTGAAATATCAAACTGCAAGCAATATTTACATAAGAATTATTATGAAGAATATTAATACAGATGATTACTAAAGTCTCATATCTTTTCATGTCTATTAAAAAGAAAGTAACCTGATCAGAGACTTAGTGATGCACAGTGTGATTCATTTTCTAAACTTCTGTCTATGCATATACCACCTGGACTTTGTTCATCATTAACTTTCAATAGAACAGAAGTAACACACATTGAAGAAAAGAACCAGGTTAATTTGATTGACGTAGTGAGCATAGCCGAGAAGTAAATGACAATGTAATAACAGATAGACAAAGTAGGCATAAACAAAAGTTTAATATTTTTTAATAACAGATTTGCGTAGGAAAAATACAGCAGAAAATTGGACTAACTTACGACAGATTTACATTATGACCATCATCAATTCTGATTGCGCTATTACGGATTATAGATAAAAGCAAATGTACCGCTGTCCAAAACACATTTTTTCATTTTAAAATCGAGTAAAGTTTTTCATATGCCCGCGTCACACTGTCCCGATTTTTATATACGATGGACACCAGAATGCGAAAATTGTAAGTTCGTACGAAGTTGGTCCCGATCTTGTTAAAATACCAAAAAGTGACCGAAGCAAATACGATGAATAACAAAGTCTATACGATGGTGCCGAAATTATATACGATAGCAAAAGATGGACATACGAAGGTTAACCGAAGACGGGTTTTTAAGCTTCATATTTCAACCGAAGCCTACATGATGGATCACGAAGGCTACACGATGGATTACGAAGGCTACACGATGAATTACGATGATGGCGCGATGGCCATACCATGTCTAAAAGACGTCGTGTACAGCTTACGATGCAGTTTTAAATTGTAGACACTCTAAAACCAATATGTTTTAAAAGATTTAAACCACATTTGGTATATTGTTCCTCCTTGTAGTGATCTGACATTTTTTACGTTCAAGGCCAAAGGTCAAGGTCATGCAGATGAACTTGTTTTTTTTCTCCTTGGAATAGCATAATTCACAGAAAATTGGTTGCTCATTTTTTTACCTACTGGTTCTAAAGACATTAGTAAAATGTGTGCACTATTCTGAATAACCACCCATAATAATGCCCATGTTCACTGATATATCTTTAAGGTAAGGTAATGGGTTCGTTGATCCCTTTTATTCAAAAAGAGCTCTTTCCAGGAGAATATCATAATAATATAGATAAAAGGAAGGATGTGGGGAAAGCAACAAATGCAGCAAAATATGACATATAGAAACAAAATGGTTATGGAGTAAACATTCGTGTGACAACAACTCAGACGATACATAAAAAATCAGAATAATGAAGAAAAAGTTGGTTTCCGTATATACGTGTACCTGCAGTGTTGGTGTACGAGGCGCGTTTATAATTTTCATTATATTACTAAATATGAAAAATTGACAAAAAATGATATTTTATTTGTAAAAGTAAATCCTGAGCCTGTAATAGCTGCTCTTCTTGTTCCATTTGAATTAATAGAAACAACACTGTCACCTGTCTTGTTCTCATAGAATCATATGATATGAGCTCCTTGTTTTGTGAACGTCTTTCTTAACTGTCGTATTAGACTGACCAGTGCATATCGCGCATGGCACTTTAAATGTATTTTAGCGCGAAAATTAACGTACATTTAGCTGGATTGATTGCCGTCGTAGTTCCATCTTGTCGCCTTCGTACTTTTATTCGATGGCAACACGATGGGATTACAAGGTCTTCACGAAGTCGTGTTGCCATCGTAAGACCTTCAGGTAGCTTCGTGATTCATTCGTGTAGACATCGTAATGTCAAAACTGTCCGATGGAAACGATGGAAACACGAATGCAATACGAGGTTCAAAGATGCATTCCCGGTGACATTACGATGGTGGGGATGGTGATACGAACTCAATACGAACCCTCAACATCGGACGCAACTTCGGGGATTTTTTAACATGTTAAAAAATTTAGAACCCTTCCCGACGTTGTCCCCGAAGGGTAGAAAAAGTTGCGGATTGTTCTACGATGGTTAAAGATGGCACTACGAATAGCCCGATCTGGATACGATCAGTCCCGATTTTGAAAATTTCCATAATCGTGTTGTTATCGGCGTAAAAATCGGGACAGTGTGACGCGGGCATAACAGAAACGATATAATCACTTATGTGAACAAAATGATAAATAAAGTTGTATCGTTAAAACCAGTAAAAAAGTAATACTACGTACAAATGATCCCAACATACTGTGTGTGCAAACTTTTTTCTTTGAGACAAAATATCCCATTTCTGTATGAGCCTTCATCAAGTTCACTTAAGGATCACTATGACATATCTTGATATCTTTAATATACACAATTCTGTTATCATGACGCAGAGGAAGGAAAATGGTGTATAAACATAATATAATTGTTACATAAGGTGTAATTTCAATACAACCAGCAACAACAACAAAACTGTAAACCATATGTAAAAGGGCAGATGCATTTTCAGTTAACCTTCATGTGTTTTTTCAAGTACTATTCAACAACAGCGATGTCTTCAGCAGTGGAAGTCGTACAATGAGCTATATATCTTCAAATTGTCATAGAAACAACTATTGTTAACCTAGAACAATGAATGTTCTATGCGTAGGTCTGAAAAGTAAATTTTTCATCTGCTAGAAGTTGTGTTATTGATAATCAAATATAATAAGGTAGGAGTGGTGGAAATTGTAGGGGTCAATAATAAAATGGTAGACTCTTGTTGTCGTTTTAGGTAATTCGCCGCCGTGCATTGGCCCAGTTGCAAATTGAAATCCATCATGCATTCCTGTGGTATGTAATTTCGGAGGCAGACTTTCTCATAAACAATTCGTTGGTTCCCTGTACAGAAAATCGTTTTCAAGGACTTTATGAATGTTTAAATGATGATTGTCTTGATTAAGTGTTTGTCTTCGACCTTACATGATATAATTATTACACAGAATGCATTGGGATGCGTCCGTGTTACAATTAATTCATACAGATGCTAACGATTCCACAATACACTTAATGTAGTACTATTCTCTTTCAAAAAGATATCTATAAATACCTAACTTTTCTCGGTCAAAAAGATACCTAACAATACCTTACTATTCTCAGTCAAAAAGATACATTACAATACCTTACTATTCTCTGTCATTAAGGTACATGGCAATGTCTTTCAGCCCATATATCTATGATGAGTTCATTCACTGTTCTCGGTCATAAAGGTAAATTGAAGTATCTTTCCATCTTGGTATCTATGATGAGTTCATTCACTATTTTCGGTAATAAAGATACATGCCACTGGTGTCCATGTTGAGTTTATTGTTTATTTAATATTCTAAGTCATAAAAATACATGACACTGGTATCCATGTTGAGTATATTTACTTTTCTCAGTCATTAAGATACATGAAAATGTCATTGTATTCTTGGCTAAAACATGAAGACTACAATGTCTTATTGTTCTATTCTATAAAAGAAACATTGCAACGTCTTACTCTTATCGGCCAAAAAAATACCCCTTTTACAATGTCTTAATGTTATCAGATACATATTGATGTCTACTTTTTCTCGACCATAAAGATAACTAACAAGGTCTTACTTACACAGACATTAACGACTTATCACCAAAATACTGAACTCCGAGTAAAATGTCTTACTATCTAGGCCATAAAAGATGCATTACAATGTCTTATGTCTTTTGGCCATGACGATACAATTCAATGACTTACTTTTATCGGCCGTATGGATTAATTTAGATGTCTCTCGGCCATTAAGATAATTTAAAATGTCTTACTATTGCTGGTCACAAAGGTACATAGAAAGTCCAAAATAAGTATTCTTGGTATTTGGACATGTTTTCTGGTATTTACTATAGATTATAGTATTACAGGTTTAATTACAATGCCTATTTGGTGCTGTATTCCCTTAGCAGAAAGTACGTAGATCAGATGTCTACACGGTATTACGTACTCAGTTTTATCAACCTTAATTGACTGGGATAATAAATTAAATGTAAAATATCATTAGTAGACTGTGATAAGGCGGGTAAATTATCGATGCAACCCTGACACATAATGAATCAGGAATATTTCAATTTAGCAATAAACAGTTAGTAGATAGATATTGAATAGATACAGTTGCTTGTAATTGTAGACAATGGGTTCAAATGATTTCGTCTTAGATGCATAATTATAAGTTGTTAAAAGGCTTTGAACAAGCTGTCAGTAACTGCGACTACTTTCAAAACTGAAATTAGTGTCTTTTTGTTGTTGAGATGTGCAAATACCCGGTCCATTTACTCTGTGTTTTTGTTAAATGTATTTCTTTTTGTACCTATTTGATATATAAATATGGAAAAGAAGGTGTGGTATGATTGCCAATGAGATTATTTTTTTCACAAAAGACCAAAATGAGACAAACATTAACAACTATAGGTCACCGTAATGCCGTCATAATGAACAAGGCCCAGAAAAGCTCAGTAGTCAGCTATAAAAGGCCCCGAAACGACAATGTAAAACAATTCAAACGAGAAAACTAACGGCCTAATTTATGTACAAAAAATGAACGAAAAAACAAATTTGTAAAATATAAACAAACAATAACCACTGAATTACAGGCTTCTGACTTGGGACAGGCACATACATAGAGAATGTGACGGAGTTTAACATGCTATCGGGATCTAAACTCTCTTCTAACCTTGGACAGTGGTGTAACAGTAAAACATGAGAACAAACTAAAAACATCAATTGAAGAATTTATTAGATTGATAAAAATACAAATAAAATTGACGTGGCCGGGTACTTGTACATCCCGACAAAAAAAGGCACTAAGTCCAAATCTGAAAGTACTCGCAGTTACTGATAGCTAGTTCAAAGCAACTAACAACTAATTAAAAAATAATATATCTAAGACTAGATTATTCATCAGTAAACACCCAACATCCAATGGATTAAGTGTAAAGACGTCTTTAACAGTCAGAGAAAAATATAACCTTGTGCAATGTCAAGATACAGGTATCGAAAAATTGTAGATCCATACATGTGTATATGTATAAAACAAAAGTATTTAGTTTGCTTGTAATTTTCTGATAAAAAATCCAATATTAATACCAATAAAAGTAAAATTCAGGGATCTTAAGCCTTTTTCAACTTATAGTTTGTTATTATGTTGTATTGTTTCAACATTTTCCTAATGTAGGGGATGGTTAATATCCCGCTCACATGTTTAATCCCGCCACATTATGAATGTATGGGCCTGTCCCCAGTAAGGAGACTGTAATTCAATAGTTCAGTAAATTCATTGTGGAAGGCCGTACCATGACATATAGCTTCTAATTTATGTGTTGTTTGGTTTCTTGTGGAGATTTGTCACAGTAGCAATCGTACAACTTCTGTGTATATTATCATAAATACCAGGATCGAAAATGTGTAAAAGACTCATTAGTAACGATTGAATTAAAAAAACTTTAAAGGCTAAACAAATTGCGATGTTGAAAGGACTGAGAACCAACTATTACCAGAGGTTTTGGCAAATACAACTCAGGTAATCTATTCATGAGGTAAATTGTTCAGAGTAATTGTAAACATTCCTCTGCATTTCATACCATACAAGAGGGAAAAAAGATACCAAAGGGACAGTTAAACTCATAAATCGACGAAAAACTGGCAACGCCATGACTAAGATTGAGAGGAACAACCAGACAAACAATAGTTCACATAACTCAACATAACAAGAAAACTAAAGAATAAAAACCACGAACCCCACCAACAACTAGAGGTGATATCATGTGCTCCGGAACGGTAAGCAGATCATGCTCCACATGTGGCACTCGTCGTGAGATAACAAATCGGGTAAGCAACTAATTCGGTAGGTCACATTTATGAAAGGGAAGGTGACTGTAGATACGACGTAAAGAACATATCAGATATCATTTATGAAACGGTAATTCCATTACGGTCAACCAACTCGTGGTGGCGTCCGTAAAATTTACGAAGACATGATATCAATTTCACCATTTGGAACTCTTGATTTTATAGCTTCCTTGTGAGCAACAACCCTCTTACAAGAAAATCATGATAAGAAACGCAAGCACGGGAATATAGTATCAATTGGGAGATATATACACCGTATGCAGGTGCTGCTGAAATGTTGATACTAAGAAATGGAAAGTTCACAATTGGAAAGCTGGAATAATATCTTTTGTCGTATTGTTTTCAATCAACCCTCATTGTCAATTTCTAGATGTAAGTCAAGATAAGAGGCCGACTTAATTGTATCTGTTGTACCCTTTATATCTAGTTAAATCGGATAGATGCATTCAACAAAGTCACCAAATTTTGAATTATTTAGTGAAAGAACATCATCTATATAGCGGGAAAAAGGGTTAAAGGATACTGCCAACTTCTTATCTTTCTTCCTAAATAGTTCTTATATGAATTCAGCCTCATAATAATAAAGAAACAAGTCAGAAAGAAGAGGGCATACTTCGTTCCCATTGGAATACCGATAGTCTGTTGACAAACACGTCCTCCAAACGTAACAAATATGTTGTCAATCAAGAAATCAAGCATCTTGATAATGTCAGTTTCAGAGATTTTTTTGTTTGAATGAGAGTGATCCTTTACAAAGTAGGATTTATCCCTCCCTAAGACAAGATACTTGTATCTACGTTAGTCATTCTTTTTTATGAAACACAGCAATACCAACTCTTTCAATTTGTCTTTAGTATAAAGTGTAGAAAAATCAAATGTTTTATTACTATTACAAGATGAAAGAAAGTTAAATTGTATGTACTCTAAAAGATCTTTGGAATTTTCATATTCTACCTAATCAAACATACAATGTATTCTAGATTTGTAATATTCATCATATACTACAATATCATTTATTTATAAACAGACTAGAAACAATTGGGATAATTAGTTTTTCAAATTATTATTCTTATATTGTCGTCCATATCAAAATAAGAGTAAAAGGCAAATTAAGGTTCATGTGAGTGTCTAATGTTATTATCTTTTTGAACTTTTCTCCGTCGGTCAGGGAGTTACATCTATTTAAGTCCTACTCACAATCCTTTACCCCTTTTTGACGTCATTTATATTATTTATTTTCTTTAGCTTTCTTTGTTTGTAAATAACAAAACCTTATTACTGTCGGTTATTTTACTTTCCCTAATTTTCTGTTTTGATGGCAATTAGATTTACAATGCCAATGAATACAGGACAAATTGAACTTTGAGACACTCATATCAGAAAGATTACTTTTCAATAGAAACTATTAATCATAAATAAACTAACATGGTCGCGACATGATGAGGCTTTTAGAGGAGATTGGATTTGATTGGTTTATATTCTTCTTAGGAGACTAATATGTATATCTGTTTTGACAAAGGGCATGAATTATACTACAACTCTGTTTATAGCACTTTACGGTATTTTGTACCGATTAAAAAAAATCCAGTTATACATTAATCATTCATATATCTTTCTAAATACAAATAATTATGCTTTATTTTCTAATAATATTTTGATTGTACTATATAATAATGAAATGTTTCCTTAAAGAGCCTTGGATATGAGCTGTGTATAGCTGAGTAGGTAATTAGATTTAGCAGTTGATAATAGGACTCATTCCGCTTTACAATCAAAACATTTGTCTACACAATCAAATATTGTCCGCTACATCAGTCTCATATCGTATTGTTTAAAATAATGACATATCTTCTTAAACGAGCTTTAACTCTGTATGACATCTCTAATGTAACATTTTTGACAATCTTATTGGAAGCAATGTCAGAGATGAATTAAAACCTGCCAGATAAGATAACAGTAATGCAGACGTAATATACATCCAGTCATTGTATAATTGAATACCGTAAAATTTGTTGATTTTTTTTCTTAAGCTAAATCACTGCTTATTATTCATTATATTTCCATGTTCGATGTGACTTTTCCATTCTGAATCATGAACCGCTGTTTTTGAATAAGAAAATCAACTGAGTCACTCAGGTTACTTTTGAAGTGTGTGCTCAGGATATTGAGTACTATGATTACATTTTCTATTTTCTTTGAAATTCTGTTATTTTGTAGATATCATAAGGTAAACAAAATATTGTGTTTGCAAAACAAAAAGTTGATAGCCAAGTATAGGTTTGTTTTTCATTGAATTTGCTTATCGTTTTGTACTAAAGTTGTGACAGCAAGATGAATAATAGTCTAAATCAATCTATCATATTAAACTGTATCAGAACATTGATTAAGTCTAACCTACAATGTTATATTCTTCTACATATAAAGCATTTGGTAGTGTGACTTAGTGCACACGTATTTTGTAGTTTTAACAGTCATACTAAAGTCGGATGTCTGTTTGGAACTTAGTAATAATAATATCTGCAAAATAAAAACGTATTTATCGTCAAAGATGATAATTTACATATATTTCTTGTGTCCCGGGAAGATATGAAGATTTGTTCACTCAAGAAAAATCTTATTTCAAGAGTGTGAACAAATCTTCATATATCCCTAAACCAAGGGAAAGGAATGTTTAATGTCCTAGCCTATACTTTTTTTTCACTTCTGAACATAAGATATAAGTTTACATAATTGTTTTCTTATCCGTTTCTTTTAAAACTAAACACAACATACACTATGATAATCAGTACCGATGAAAAGTTACTTATTCATTTATTCTGATTTCGTTTAGATTTGAAATATTTTTTAAAAACGAAATTACTATACTATCTATTAAAAAAAAGAAAAAAAAACACTTTTTAAACGCGGGAAACGTCACACGAGGCAATCCCGACGTTGAGAAAGGAAAATGGTATGCAGAAGAGATTATGATGTATTGTTTGAAGTCACGTGGAATAGTTATGCTACATTATAATTATTGAAGACGTGAATGACAAATTATTTAATCTTGAGAAACCAAAGAAAATATGTAAGCTATAGACATTTTGGCAAATCAATGATTACTTGTTTTAATAAAAGAGTTTGCTTATAACTAGGGATGTCAACTAGTACTCAAATACCCGAGTATAGCTCGGTAGTACCTAGTATCGATTACCAAAATGATACTAAAATTTTCGGTTTCCTGTAAGAATGTTGTTGTTTTTTTTAAATTTCCTTATGCAGGATATATGAACAAGAGGATTTTTGCAAGGCTAACACTTTTAGCTAATCATAGTCACCCACATATCAGTAAGTTATAATTGTCACCCCTTTGTTGATCATTAAATGTGTGTTTTTTTTAACGGTTTCCATATACCGTTGTTTCAATAATAATTTTTATTTATAGATATTCATTAATGACTTGATTAGATTATTACCAGTTTACATAATTAGTGCATGTAGTAAATGCGCTATTAATTTTGCAATGGTATAAAATTCCTTTGACTTTAATCTAGTTCAAGCTAGTAATGTGAAAGGCTGACGATCATGAGACAACTACCTACAATACATATAATAATATAATTATGTGTTTCCATTTTGTAAATTTTAAACCGAGCGAGTACTCGAGTATCGCTTGGTAAATCCAAAGAGTAATCTATTGTTAAATCTTGACCGAGTTGACATCCCTACTTATAATCGTAAGAAAATGTGATTTAAAACAAAAAGTTGTCCCACTCTGTTAAAATAATGGAGTCATATAAAACGTGTTCAGCTGATGTTACAAATCTCAAATTTGCAAGATAACGGTACTAGTTTACTTGTGTCGTAATTTATAGAGGGTCGAAAGATACCAGAAGGACAGACAAACTCATATATTGAAATGTACAACATTTAGAGGGGCGAAGGTACCAGAGGGACAGACAAACTGATATATTGAAATGTACACCAATCGGATCTTGTTTGTTTGTTTGACTGCCACACGTCGAAAAAAAGGATTACTGCTTTCCTTATAGATAAAAATGATGTTCTGCTATAAATGATTCAACATTTGGTTAATATGTTGAACGTATCTATCCCATCGATCTTGAGATAAAAGATACAACAGTTACAATTAAGTCTGCCTCATATCTTGACTAACATCTCAAAGTCGACAATGAGGATAGATTTAACAGCAAAAGAGATGATTTAAGCCATTCAAATGCGAACTTTCAATTTCTAAATAGTTTCGCCTGCATACGGAGTATATGTCTCACATTTGATACAATATTATAGGGCTTGTATTTTTCTATCATAATTTCTTGTTAGAAGGTTGCTGTTCAAAAGGAGACTGTTTAACCAAGATATCCAAGTATAAGCTTAAATCACCCCTTCGTAAGTTTTACGGACGCCATCACAAATTAGTTGACCGTTATGGAATATCCGCTTCAAAGATGATAGCGGATATGTTTCTTATATCATTACTACAACCCGCATCCCCTTTTGCCGAATGTGACTCACCGAATGGTACTAGTAACCGGATGATCTTACTATCAGGAGCACATGCGACCACTCGTGTCGATCAGTCTTTGATTTTCTAGGTTGTATTTTGTTTACTTAAGTTTGTATTTTTTATATTTCTTTTTGAGCCATGGCGTTGTCAGTTTTTTTTTTCGACTTATGAGTTTGAATGTCCCCCTTGTATCTTTTGTGTCTCTTTTAATTAACCTTATGTATATACGATTGTTAATCCTATTTCAACATGTAACCTAACATTAAGCATATGGTTTTCGTTAGACTTTGGAATCATAAAGGCTTACACGCACTCAAAAACAATTATACGCAGCATTTGAATCACTCCATATCAAAGAGGAATTAGATAACGTGTATGTGATAGAAGGGTAAAAATATATGACGTAAAATTAATATAATACATGATGAAGTGAGTTTTTGTTTAAAAAACACCAATCATATGGCAAGTATCCGTTTTATCCATTGACACATAACACGTTAATGATTAACAAAAACCAGTTGGCATTCCCAATGGAAATATATGTGCACCCTTTTTGTTTCTTTATGCATATGAGGCTGACTACATACAGAAACATCTCAGCAGCATTCTTTGACTTCATTTTACGCTATATAGATAATGTTTTCTTACTACATGATTTAATATTCAGTGACTGTTGAAAGAATACAGCAGTGTTGAATGAATACAGCAGATACAGTTAAGTCTTCCTAATATCTTGACTTCCTTTTAAATTTGTCATGGGAAACAATACTTTACGACATAAGATGATTTAAGCGCTTCCTAATTGCGAACTTACAATTTCTACAGCGCCATCATACGAATACAATTAAGAATGGAAATGGGGAATATGTCAAAGAGACAACACGACCATAGAGCAGACAACATTTATCCCAGCTGATATGATATTCCATGACTTGCTTTTTCTATCGCGAGGGTCTTGATGGAGGGTTGCTGCTCACAAGAGAGTTAATAAATTAAGAGATCCAAGTGATGAAGTTGAAATCATCCCTTCGTTAATTTCACGAACGCCATCACTTGGTTGCCCGTTTTTGAATATCTGTATCACAGATGATGACGGATATTTGTTTTCTCTTATTTTTGAGTGTGAATTCACATTACTATAAGACGTGTCGCGGTACTTATCTATTCCAAATTCCTGTATTTGGTTTTGATGTTATATTTGTTATTCTCATAGGGTTTTGTCTAATGCTTAGTCCATTTCTGTGTGTGTTACATTTTAATGTTGTGTCGTTGTTCTCCTCTTATATTTAATGCGTTTCACCTCAGTTTTAGATTGTTTAACCGATTTTGGTTTTTTTACATGGAATTATGAGTTTTAAACGGCGGTATACTACTGTTGCCTTTATTTATATGTTCTTATGTTCTACAGTCTTTAGTATTCTACGCTGAGTATTAAGTAGTAGTGTTGTTTTTCTGTATGTGTTGGTTTAATTCCGATATAGCGAAATACATTGGGATAGCTATTATTCGAAATTTAACGGAGTTTATTGAAAAGTTGATTCTTCAACCCACTCACAAACTCAACAGTCCTTGAAATCAATTGAGTTTTGGACTGAGTTGGCCGAGTTGATATATCACTATGTTTCGAAAGAACAACCTTTATTGTTTTATAAACGATACGTATATATAACCGGTAGTAGGACTATAAACAATTTTTAATACATGGTTATGCATTTTTCCCTATTTTTTTTTATTAATTGTACGTTTGAATTGAAATTTTTACTATATATACATATACAATCTTAAAGTTTGTGCAACGATATGATATGGTTATATACGAACTAGGTGTAATAACGTTTTATATACAAATATAACAGCTCGACAAATCCTAATTGGTGGTCAAGTTGTTTATCGTATGTAATACAATAGGTGTTTATCTAAAATATGCTTAATCATACAAGTCATTTTTATAAACTATTGATTTAACTGAAATCTTGAATCTGATAAACTAAACATTATTGGTAAGGCTGCTCATTCATACATCCAAACATCCAAATCCAGTCTGGGAAAATATTTGAAATAATTGTTGAACACCTCAATTAACGAAAACAGCTAATTTTTCTTTGTCGATACCGTTTGGTTGACGCACATTTAGTTCTTGTATTGACATAATTTACCGACCTGTTGCATATCATGACTTCAGTCAATATTTGTTCTTTTACTAGAACTTTATTGCGGTTAAATTATTCAAGGTTTAAGTGTTGTAAACTGGGACAAGTGGTGTCTCCGTGATAACACACATGTTGACAATGGGGTGTTGGTGGTCAGACTGTCTTATGTTTTGGGTAACTTGGACAAGTGGCGTCTCCGTGATGACACTCATGTGGCCAATGGGGAGTTTGTAGTCAGACTGTCTTAAGTTTTGGCTAACTTTGATAAAGTGGCGTCCTCGTGAATTCACTCACGTGGCCCATAGGGAGTCTGTGGTCAGACTATCTAAAGTTTTGGCTAATTGGGACAAGTGGTGTCTCCGTGATAACTCTCATGTGGCCAATGGGGAGTATGTGGTCAGACTGTCTAAAGTTTTGGCTAACTGGGACAAGTGGCGCCCCCTGATAACATTCATGTGGCCAATGGGGAGTTTGTGGTCAGACTGTCTTATGTTTTAGCTAACTGGGACAAGTGGTGTCTCCGTGAAAACACACATGTGGCCAATGGGGAGTTTATGGTCAGACTGTTTTTAGTTTTGGCTAACTAGGACAAGTGGCGTCTCCGTGAAAACACACATGTGTCCATTGAGGAGTTTGTGGTCCAAATGTCTTAAGTGTTGGCTAATTGAAAGATGCGGCTTCTTTGTGATATCACTTCTGAGTGCATTGAGAAGTTTGTGGTCTGACTTCTTGATCAATCTTGTGACCATTAAGGAGTGTATATGTCTTCGAAGAGTTAGGAGCAACGTAGTGTTAAAAGATCTGTGTTCATTGACGGGCTTATATAACGTCGCATTGCACAAGACGAATATTCTTAAATATGAGATTGTTTTCACGTGATTTCAAACGTGTAAAATGACACAGAAGATGTTTCCATAAGATGATTATAGATAAGAATACACGAGGAACCAGAGCTTTGCATAATAAATTCCTTAACTTAAAAAATGTCCGAAATTTTGAAACATTAATTTTCATAACATAAAATCCGTATCGTACCTAACCGGTAGTAGGACTATAAACAATTTTTAATACATGGTTATGCATTTTTTCCCTATTTTTTTTTTTTATAATTGTACGTTTGAATTGAAATTTTTACTATATATACATATACAATCTTAAAGTTTGTGCAACGATATGATATGAGTTGGTTATATACGAACTAGGTGTAATAACGTTTTATATACAAGTATAACAGCTCGACAAATCCTAATTGGTGGTCAAGTTTTTTATCGTATGTAATACAATAGGTGTTTATCTAAAATATGCTTAATCATACAAGTCATTTTTATAAACTATTGATTTAACTGAAATCTTGAATCTGATAAACTAAACATTATTGGTAAGGCTGCTCATCCAAACATCCAAATCCAGTCTGGGAAAATATTTGAAATAATTGATGAACACTTCAATTAACGAAAACTGCTATTTTTTCTTTGTCGATACCGTTTGGTTGACGCACATTTAGTTCTTGTATTGACATAATTAACAACCTGTTGCATATCATGACTTCAGTCAATTTTTGTTCTTTTACTAGAACTTTATTGCGGTTAAAGTTAAAGTAAAGGTTTAAGTGTTGTAAACTGGGACAAGTGGTGTCTCCGTGATAACACTCATGTTGACAATGGGGTGTTGGTGGTCAGACTGTCTTATGTTTTGGGTAACTTGGACAAGTGGCGTCTCCGTGATGACACTCATGTGGCCAATGGGGAGTTTGTAGTCAGACTGTCTTAAGTTTTGGCTAACTTTGATAAAGTGGCGTCCTCGTGAATACACTCACGTGGCCAATAGGGAGTTTGTGGTCAGACTATCTAAAGTTTTGGCTAATTGGGACGAGTGGTGTCTCCGTGATAACTCTCATGTGGCCAATGGGGAGTATGTGGTCAGACTGTCTAAAGTGTTGGCTAACTGGGACAAGTGGCGCCCCCCTGATAACACTCATGTGGCCAATGGGGAGTTTGTGGTCAGACTGTCTTATGTTTTAGCTAACTGGGACAAGTGGTGTCTCCGTGAAAACACACATGTGGCCAATGGGGAGTTTATGGTCAGACTGTTTTTTGTTTTGGCTAACTAGGACAAGTGTGCGTCTCCGTGAAAACACACATGTGTCCATTGAGGAGTTTGTGGTCCAAATGTCTTAAGTGTTGGCTAATTGAAAGATGCGGCTTCTTTGTGATATCACTTCTGAATGCATTGAGAAGTTTGTGGTCTGACTTCTTGATCAATCTTGTGACCATTAAGGAGTGTATATGTCTTCGAAGAGTTAGGAGCAACGTAGTGTTAAAAGATCTGTGTTCATTGACGGGCTTATATAACGTCGCATTGCACAAGAAGAATATTCTTAAATATGAGATTGTTTTCACGTGATTTCAAACGTGTAAAATGACACAGAAGATGTTTCCATAAGATGATTATAGATAAGAATACACGAGGAACCAGAGCTTTGCATAATAAATTCCTTAACTTAAAAAATGTCCGAAATTTTGAAACATTAATTTTCATAACATAAAATCCATCCGTATCGTTTCATGCCAGTACCATAGTACTGGGTAATGGGCTGGTGATACCATCGGGGAGTATCAGTCCACCAGCAGAGACTGTTCTAAGGGTAGTAATAACATTAAAGATACCAATTTTTTGCACCTTATGCATATGTTTGGTGTGTGCGTAAATGAACGATATATATCACAGTGTCCACTATTGCAGACATTAGGAAAGTCAATGATACTTTTTACTATACAAAAGAAACACAATTGAATAATATCTTGTAGGAGTCTTGTCAAAGAAGAGATTTTGGAGCTTACAATTTTTGCCGGCCAATTTGTTTTATAATAGTAGACAGACATAAATAACTAACAATATAAAAAAAGCAATCAGTGTCTTTTTTCAGGAACTAATCACTTATATTTGATATAACAGACATGGATATAATACTTAGATTCCATAATAAGATGTAAATAAAGATATAGGAGTGGATTTTTCTGATAAGAAATGGAATATAATCTGTTGACATTGAGCGATGAGTTATGGTGTTTGTGTATTAAAATAAAGAATGAACAACATTGCAGTTATATTATGTCATTACTATTGTTTACAAAGCTTTAAATTGTCTGAGCAATCCATGTCATTGTTAAGTGTTTTAAAAATAATCAACTGACAGTTAAAAAAACATAAAATTTTTAGCTGTGGTACGATTTATAAGATAAAACCAATAGTTATTATGCAATCATTATTTTTTTTTCTTCACTTGAATTATTTGCCTGTTACGAGCTCCATATATTGATAGAGATAAATTTTATGCTAGATAATGTTTCAGACCTATAATCCTGATTTTTTTTTATATCGATACAGATGTATGTCAGATTACAGTGTCTGTCTCCCCAGCATTCCTTTAATTGTGCTTGGGCAATCTATTATATACAACACATAAATAAATTTAAAAAAAAAGGAAGTAAGTAATGAGATTGCTACATTTGATAATATGCCTATTTGTGCATCTTTGTTAAATATATCTTTATTTTGATTGGTGTGAAGATACTTGTGGTACATGTACATTCTGTCATTATTGTTTATGATATTATCGTATTCTTGTCTTTCACTTTGATAATGTGCTTTGTCTATATGCCTTTTGGTGTAACTTCGAAACTTGTTTGTTGCTCGTCTTTCATCTTTGCTATGTGCTTTGTCTTAATGACTTTTTATGTTTCTTCGACGTGGCTCTGTAATTATACATCTTGTCATTGTTTTATTGTAATATGGTACATTATTGTATTCTTGTCTTTAAATCTTACTAATATGCTAGGTCTGTTTGCCATTTAGTGATTAAGATGATAGCACAATGTGAGCTGCTGTATTATTGACTTTTTTACTGAATATGTCTGTTTGTTTTGTTCACACATTGTTGTCATTATAATGGAATTTGTTGCGACTGTTATAAAAGTAAGAGGTTAAGAAAGCTAGAAACCCAGCTTCAATCCACCACTTTATACATAAGAAAATACCCGTACCAAGTCAGGAATATGAAAGTTGTTATCTATTCGTTTGAAGTGTTGGAGCTTTTGATTTTGCCAGTTGAGTAAGAACTTTCCGTTTTAAACTTTCCTCGGAGTTTTACAATTTTTAAATGTTATTATTTCATACATATTTAATGTTTTTGGTCAACCAGGTTTTAACAGTTTCGGTTATTTGACATCCTTGACTTGTATATGTGCATTTGAACATTCCTGATGAAGATAATTTGTGAAGATAATTCATCGCATGCGTATTTAAAAGTGTTATTTTATTTTTTAAAAGCACTGGGTCGATAACTTTGCTGGTGGAGTATCAGTCCAAGTGTATTCCCAGCTCAATAGTTCATAATTTGTTGAATTGTAATTTTATAGATTTATAAATTGTTTAATTCATAAAGCTCTTCAACTTCGTACTTTATTTGGCCTTTTTAACTTTTATTTCGTTCGAGCGTCACTGGTGAGTCTTTTGCAGACGAAACCCGCGACTAAAGCTGAAACAAAATTTCAATCGTGGTATCTATGATTAACTTATTTACCGCGATTTTATATTTTCAGGTAAATTGTGTGCAACGGAAATATTAAAGCAAAATCAACATAAATGCGAAAAAAATAGATCTATAGAACAATCACTAAATAATACAACTATCAAAACCGACAAGGCGTGAGTTCTTTATTTTCATAATAATTTTTTTTTAACAGCATGGAACACATACTACTATCACAAGCAACACTGGGTGGGATACATGGTGTTTTGCGTGTGACCCAATAATGATTACACTCAAATGGATTGAATAGAAAAATACTTTATCATGGAGACTTCAACATTTATTTATCGTATAACCTTTATCAAAGATAAATTAAGCTATTATACAAATCTAAACGATAATTTTGAACATCAGGATGTGTTGTTATATATTAAATGTTTGCAAAAATATGAATTATTCGAACTACTTAGGATTTTCTTATCTGAGGCTTAGATTACCTTAGCAGTATTTGGCACAACGTTTTGGAATTTTGGGTCCTTAATGCTCTTCATCTTTATAGTTTTTGGCTTTCTTTCTAATTTGATCAGAACGTTATTGAGGAGTCTAATGTAGATAAAAAAAAAGACTGGCGATTCCAATTGTAAGCCTAGTAATAGGAATTCATATTGCACTGGTTTTAGATTACCATTCAAATTGAATTAAACCATAGATCACCAATGAGGCTCTACTTTCGTTTTGTGAACCATGCCATTGTCTTATCTCAATAAAAAAATGTGTTTCCTCATGTTAGATTATGAATTTTGTAATTGCAAAGAGGTAAGGCTGATACATCTTCTCCATGATGATGCCATTTTCAATTATTTTCAATTGAATGTCAAAAAAATGTCTTCTGTCAGAGTACCAGAGCTATATCTGATTTTAAAAGTAGTTAATCTAACTGGAGGAAGACATACATCTCGATATCAACAAAACAAAAATGATAAGAAGAAAAGACAAACAGCAATACAAACTACCCCCGCCCCACACACCTCACAGATATCAAACGATTGAGAAAATTAACATGTTTATAAACCTGGGATGAAACTATATCTATAAATTGGATTGAGTTGCATTTTGTGATGGGCAAACATATAGGAATGAGAACGACCATTTCAACAAATGAACAACAATATGGTAATGAAAAGAAATTTAGAAGACGTATCCTTTTTATATAAGTAAGATTTTTCTAAAATGTACCAAAATCAGTTATTCATCAGAAGTTTCACTAACTATATCCAACATATTGACATTTCTTTTAGACCTTGATATCCAAATGTCAAATATGACACGAGGTGTGGAGTGATCTGTTTGCTCGATATGCATATGTTTGCAGTTGCATATCAGTATTCAATGCGCGTTTTGATGAGTTAAAGCATTAACAACAAAGATAAGAAGTTTGTTCATTTGTAAAAACCTTGATTTCCATAAAAAATGAAAGGTTAATATTACATGAAAGAACGTATATGATTCTATTTGGACAAATTAATTAAACAATTGGTAGTTCTAGTATATTTGAATAGTAAACAACTATAAGTAGGAATAAATCGAAACGTCAGTTTCAGCCTAAATACGTATTGATAAAGGTTATAACTTTCCCTTTGTAAAATTAGTGTACATATGACATGTGTCAAAGATGTTGCTGTTTGAAATGAACATTCGAGTAAAGGATTTATTGATTAGGAATTTTGAAGTATTCTTTATTTGTACCTCTGCTTTTGTCATTTCTATTAAGGTAAAGCGCCCAGTGTTACATGAGTGAGTGTTATTACATATGTTTTTCTATGTATAGTATTGTAACTCAATTTATTGAGGTACAAAATGTAAGAATGTGAGGCTAGATAACTCTGCAAACTCTGACCAAGCAGCATTTTATTGTGTATGTTCATTGTCAATATCAGTATACTTAGCTCAGGTAGCTAATTTGTTGTGCTTTTCCAACTCGTTGTTAATATCTTTATCGACAGAAATCTCCTTTTAGATACGTGGATTTGCTGTGTATGGCATATCTTTTATAGTTTCTGGTCATATACTCGCTAATATAAAATCGAGGCTAAAACATGTGGCATAGGTACTGTTCTATTATCAAAAAATACACATTGAACTGTTTAATTTTAAAATTTGAGCTGCATTTGAAACAAAATTTACACATTGACCTCTTATTGTCCAGTTTGATAATTTTGCTGACTGGATTGAAATAAACACACATCCCACTTCTGTCTTTCTGTAAGATCTAATTGAACGGTGCTAAGAATTAAAGTAAATCAATGCACATATTAACGATGAAAAGAAAACAAACCAAGAAAAATAATATTTCACTTACCAAATGCCTCCATAAAACCCACAAACAATAATGTATAACAGCTGTAAATCATTTCATGTATTCGTGTAAATAATTGCTTTTAGTGAAAATCGAGAAACGATTGGAGAAAAATATCAGAATATGACAACATCAATATCTATATAACGTTTCATAATCATGTTAAAAAAGTATAATATAAAACGGAATTTTTATTAATCTCTCGAAAAATGTCGATGCTACGTATCTGAGGACAGCTATTTCAAAATGATACGTTTTACTCTTGTGCACATATCTGAATTCTGTTCTTATTTTCTGTGGCAACCAACACAGTATATTCAATCATTATCAAAATTTGTAAATTACAATAAATACTTTCTTATAATTCTTGTGGGAACTTGTTGACGATTGACCAATGCGTGGTAGTAAATGAAAGACCCCATTGTTATCATTAATAACATTCATATGTAGATCTATAAATGAAGGCCTTAAGGTGAATTATAGTTGCATAAATCCTTGCCATTTTGTTTGTCATTGGCAATTTGACCACATCTCCGCATGTTTTAACAACTGAGCCTATAAAAACATTTAACACTACAGTAGTAACAACATAAAAAAATAAAAAATTCTTGTAATTAATAATCGTTTTTGTTTTGATGACATTTAACACTAATTTGGTTTGTAAATGTCAAAAGATTAAAGTTCAAACTGTTGATTCAAAGTTATACGTTGATAATATACTACTAACATTTTGAAATGTCAACAAAATAAGAAATGACGAACAATACTTGTGAACAACATCAAGACACATACAAACATACATCTTCCTACAGGGATTTTTTGTCAACTAATTGTTCCCAATGACATTTTAAAGTAAGAATAGTACCAATATTAGTAATAAATAAATAGGTTTAAAACTACATTGACTTAGTATCATGCAAAAATGGAATATGGAGATGCTAATTTGTAGTAACAATATTATATTTTCTATTAACACATTTTTGGACCCTATTTATCTTAAAATCCATACATAATGAAAACAATGACAATATTTCCATCTGACATAAGGCTTACCAATTTTTAAATATAAAAAAGGCCTTTTTGGCATAGTGATCTTCCCTAAAAGATTCACAAGTTTTATGCTTAAAATGTATATGTTATGAGAATGTTATCACACCTACACCTGTACAAGAACTATTTCTGTTTATAGAATAGGTAGTAAAATTAATAACATAGTGTGTGGCTGAGGCATTTAGATTGAGCTTCCGTCTTAGCAATTGTGTTTGAAAGGCGTCAAAGGTCAATCGATTTAAAAGCTACAAATCAAGGTTACAAACAAAAGGAGGGAGATACATGAGCTGCCGGGGAGAGACCAGGTTTGTAAAAAGTAAGTGTATACGGCTCTGCATCCACGCTCAATAAAACGGTCATATTTCAGCACCCCAATTATAAACTATTCATTTCTATGTAGCAACATACCAGCAGCGCCTGCATACGGTGTATAATATATCTCTCAATTGGTACGACATTCCCGGGCCTGTATTTTCTATCGTGATTTCCTTGACAGAGAGTTGCTGCTCACAAGGAAGTTATTAAACCAAGAGTGTCAAATGGTGAAGTTGAAATCATACCTTCGTAAATTTTACGGACGCCATCACGAGTTGGTTGACCGTTATGGAATATGCGTGGAACAGATGTAATCGTATTTGTTCCTAATGTCGTAGCTAAAATCCCTTTTCACGAATGTGACCTACCAAATTACACTATTCGCCGGGTTTGCAATAAAATGAACAACACGACGGATGCCACATCTGATTGCCTCCAGTTTTTCGTAGGGTTCGTGTTGCTTAGTATTTAGTTTTCTCTATAGTGTCTTGTGTACTATCATTTTTCAGTTTTTCTTTTTCTTTTTAGTCATGACATTGTCAGTTTGTTCTCGGATTATGAGTTTGGCTGTCCCTCTGGTATCATAAGCCCCCGGCCCCTTTTATGGAGACTAAGATACGATTGGTTCATTTTAAGATAAGACAAAATTTCTGGTATCAAAAGACATAAGACCGCGAAAGTAAGTGAAATTGAAAAGATTTGTGATGTTGACTGTTAAACTTATATGTAGGTCCATGCACACTGTTATTTCGTAGTGCATTTCTTTAAGACAATAAAAGATTATTAAAAAATAAATCCCATCTGCACTTTTTGAAGTATAATTTTACAGTGTGTTGTACTACTTTTGGAACAAATTATATCAAAATTATGGAAAATTTAATCTGACTCAAAATATGGACACTTTTATGTTAAGGGGTCTTGACATCTTTTGATAGTTCCCTAGGTGATAATTTTTAACCTATTCACGCTGCACCACATAACTATTTTACTTTGAAATTCATGACCCAAATATTTTTACAGTTTCATTTACCCCCCTTGCTATTTGAAGCATAAAACATGGAGAAATGAATTTGAATGGAGTATAACAAAAAAAAACAAGAAACACACTGTCCACACTAGGGACTATATTCGTTGAAAACGAAAATCAAAGGACGACAGCTGTGTACTCGGAACTATTAATATCGACTTCATCAATAGTATGTGTTGTTGTTGTTTTTATGCCAGGAGAACACCTGTTTTATGAAGCCGGTATATCTATACTACTAAAACTAAGATGTCCAATTATTTAGCCGTCACGACGTTGAAACGACAAATACAAGAATTTAAATATAAAATAACTCATATAGGACATTTAAAAATAAAAAAAAATACACCATTCCTGGCCCTTTTGATTTCCACTTCATTGATATAACCAAAAATTAACAAGTGCCGGTTCATATCTGATACCGACACCAATAGTGTACGTCACATGTAGTTTTCTTATTACCTTCTATTTAAGACTAATGTCTTTCACCTCAAAATCATTATAATATTAATATAAATCTAATTTATAGTAAGTTTTTTTTATAGGAAGACAACAAGGACGGATTTAGAAAGAAAGATGTTGAAATATAAGATAACTGATAACCTAGCAATTAACATGTCTTTATCACATGACAATACGAATATTAAAAATCTCGTTTTTTATTCTGCGTTTTAATAATGCAATTAGTGTTTTTCATTTGAAATGTTTTACATTTGTCATTTCGGAACTATCTATTACTACTATTCGGTATGAGTTTTGCACACAGTTGAAGTCCGTACGTAGACCTATAGGTGTTTTAAAACTTATATTTCATTGATTTTCTGTCTGGTTAAGAGTCGTCTCATTTGTACTCATATTCTTATTTTTATGTTTATGATGTTAACTCTATAATTTCCATGTAGTATGTTGTGGAATTGTTTGTTTTGATATCGTCCTTCGTTTTTGGTGTTGTCACGTCATATTCTGCTTGTGAGTTTTTGCAGAAAAAATATTTTTTCTCTGTCATGTTTTTGAAATTTTGGATGACGGTTAAAGATTCTTATTGTATTGGTTACCATAGAGTTGTTCTTGTTAAAACAAAAATACAAACTGGAAATAAATCCCACTGTATGGTTCGTGTACAGGAACGTGTATTTAAGCAAGGGCAATAGTAGTATAAAGCTGTTCAAAGGTCATAAATTGAAAGAAAACAATTCCGGGTTGCTATTCAAAACCAAGTAAAAAATCAATTAAGGAGGAAAACAACAGAATAACAGAAACACTGGAGTGCAAAAAAAACCAAACGCCAATGCTACATACATAGAAAAGAACTATTTGATAACAGGTGCCACATTCCTGACTTCATACATTTCAAGACAAAAATAGTGGGTAGAACAAGTAATATATCATATCAAGGATACAAGTCTTATAAATTGGTATGCCAAACTTGTTCCTTCATAGGACTAATCTGAGACAATTATATTATAATAGTTGAAATCAATATGAAATTAAGTAGCTTTGAAAACCAAGAGTTTAGACAAATCTATTCATGTTATCCATGCCTGGAGTTGAAGAAAACCTTGTGTATATACACTGTCAGTATTCAAATAAGACAAAAACGGGTGCGGGATTTTTTCACTGCGTTTAAGATCCATTGGTGGCCCTCGGCAGTCTAAGGAATAGATTACAATAGCCGTATTTTGCACAACTTTTTGGAATTTTGGTTCCTCAATGCTCTTCTAATTTTTATTTGTTAGGATTTATAACTATTTTGATCTGAGCGTCACTGTTGAGTCTTATGTAGACGAAATGTGCGTTTGGCATATTAAATTATAATCCTAAAACCTTATATGACTATTTACACCGCTGGGTCGGTACCACTGCTGGTGGACGTTTCGTCCCCGAGGGTATCACCAGCCAAGTAGTCAGAACTTCGGTGTTGACATAAATATCAATTTTTTGGTAATTTTTATAAATTTCTGTTTTCAAAACTTTGAATCTTTTGCTTAGTTTTTCTCATTCCAGGGATAGATTACCTTAGCCGTATTTGGCACAACTTTTTGTAATTTTTGGTCTTCAATGCTCTTCATATTTGTACTTGTTTGGCTTTATAACTATTTTGAACTGAGCGTCACTGATGAGTCTTATGTAGACGAAACGCACGTCTGGCGTATTAAATTATAATCCTGGAACCTTTGATAACTCATTATGCTCTTTGATCGGGTTGTTATCTCTTCTTTATATATATATATATATATATATATATACAACTCGTCTAAACATCAACCCAACAATGTTAGATCTGTAAATTTGCTTTCGCAAATTTTTGGTTCTTCCCTCGCCGGGATTCGAACCCATGCTACTGTGATATCTTGACACCAAATCGCCTGCACTGCAGCCGTCCCGCTAGACCACACGACCACCTGGGCTCTCAAAAAAAGAGCTTTCGGTGGCCATATGTTACCTTTCCACGTCAGTTTTAATCTAGCGGCGTACTACAGTACATGATATATAAGACATGAAGATGTTATATATATATATATATTCCTCATTTCCAACTGTATATTCTGTAAGAATAAATAAGATCACTGTCCACTAGCAATCAGCATGCCTTTATCAGATGTCAATACGAATATGAAAAATAAGGCATATTTACTTTAAATAAACTGAATTCGAACAAGAATTTCTAAAACAAATTAATCATGACCATCAAATTATTGATAAAACGTACGTAACAATACATAAAATGGAAATCAGTACATACAAAAAAAACTGTTTACGTTTATGAAAAATACCCCAAAAAAGTGATTTTTCATAAAAAATGCCTGTAACAAGCTTGGAATATGACAATTGTTATTCATTTGTTTGATGTGTGTGAGCTTTAGATTTTGCCATTAAATTAAGGACTTTCAGTTATTAATTGGCTCGGCGTTCGGTATCCTTACAATTTTACTTATTTGACAGTGCTCAAAATGATGAGTATTTAAAAGGGAATAAAAATAACAGAAGTATATCGCTGCTCAAAAGTCATAAATCGATTGAGAGAAAACAAATCCGGGTTACAAACTAAAACCGAGGTAAACACATCACCTATAATAGGAAAACAAAGAAACAACAGAAAACTAAAAATATCTACGCTAGTTCCCTTTATAAACAATATAAGAATATATAAATACAACGGCTATTATGAGTGGATAATTGTTTATATTATCAATGTTTTTGTTTTACATTTGTACCTAACTCGCACTGCGTCAAAAATATCAGATTCAACTATCTGACCTACTTTTATCAACGAAAATTCTATGTATGAGGTATATCTTTTAATGTCAAGTTGTGACTTTTCAAATTAAGTGACAAAACTTAATTAAGCTGCATTGGTATACGGAGAAGTCAATTCTATATGTAAATAATGTGGACATTTGCATGTCTGTTTTGGTCATGAAGTTCTTCAATCCTTTCGGTTCTTATACATCGTGGCTTTCAAATATTCGACGTTGAGTGTTCATTGTGCTTTGGACATTCGAAATTTTCAAAGTGTTGTTTTAATTTCATTTCATATGAAAAGGTTATTTGTAAATTAACAGAACATATAGAACAACAATTCAATAAATGTAAAAGGTTGCAAAAGTTGACATGTATCAAAAAAATTGTTACTTCAACTAAACTTAAATCAATGGTTAAGTTTGAACTTGTAAAATATGAATAGTTTGAGAGCACCAAATCACAAATGCTACATGCTAAATATTCTATGGTCATCTCTTCTCGATGAGATTGCTACCTAATCAATTGTTTTACACCGGAAAACTATTATGCCTGCTAGAACTTATGTCAGATTTATCCATCTGTTACATTTTTAAAGTAATAAAATAACAGAAAAAAATTCAGGGATTGAACGCTTTTTAGGTATTTGCGCTGCTTGTTTGACAATATCAAATAAGGAGGAGTCTTGATATTAAGTTACAAAATCAGCCTTAATATAACTGCGCATTTTCGTAGCCTGTATAACGTTCTCTCCTCCGTATCGTGTATTACTATTTGCACACAAATTGATTACAAAATTGTCAATAACACTAAAATATTTTAACTCACGATAAGTTTTACATATTTTAAATATTTATTTCTCATTAGTATTGCATAAAGCCAAGAATAAATAAAACCAGAAATATAGTGATGATCGATTATTTATTCCTGTAAAAGACTCTTTCTTTGGATTTTATGGTCGCAGGTAAATATGTTTCAGGGCACCTGTAAGTTATATGCGGAGAAGATACAGATTTTCAACAAAAGGAAAACCAATGCAATATTGGATGAACTTTTGAAATATACAATAATAAGTGAAAAATTACTTTTACAACTCTCTATCTAGACACTGGAAGAGAATTTGTGGTAAAATATCGCCAATTACTGTAATACATTCTAAATATATAAAAAGATCAACGTTCTAGACAACAAAGTTTATATTTGTTTTAAATTTACAAGGAATAGTCAATTAAATTGTAGGTGATGTAACTGACCATATCTACAATGATAATAACATTCATGACGCCCCTACAGACATGTATTCTGGGAATTTTTTCACGTGAAGACTGTCGTCTGCAGTCAACAGACTGAACATCATTAAACAGAGCAGGAGAGAGTGTCAATAATTATGGAAATAAAACTTAATATAAATTACAGTGAACACGATTTTGTTAAAAAAACGTAAAATGATACTATCCATAAATATGTTGGCGGAAACCACCTACTGAAAATATGTTTGGAGTACAACATCCACCTTTGAAAAAAACCCATAATATCCGTAGACTTACACTCCTTAGTTTAGAAATACATATAATTACAAAAAGCTTATATATTTGTCACGACGAAAAGAGCTATCATATTTTCATTGATAACTAAATCTTATGTATTCTTCAGCAGTGGATTTTTTTTACAACCTTAAGATACTAGAACCTTATTATTAGGGAAAACAATTGATAAAAATGTGTATTTTTTTTAGTATTCATATATTTAACTTCCATTCTTCAATATCAACATACCATTTATGACAGAAGCAATTCCGTTTTACAATTATTGATATTATATACATTGTCATAAACACACGAGAAATTTAATCAACAATGTTAAACTTTTGTAGCAAATTAGTGGTAACACATAACCATTCTTCCTACTGTTGGATTTATATACTTATATACTTCTGAGACCTCGAAGTAATTGCGCCTGCACTGTCTACTAGACTCTTTGGCCAAGTAAAATATATGTAATATTAGTTTCCCTATTCGGGTGATGTTTTTAATCGTCGCCTCAATCCGGGGTTGAAAAAATATATGTATGGTGGAATATTTTGCAGAAATGAATTTTGCTTTTGCGCCAATTGTTAAGGTTGATAAAACTTGCAAATAAACTCATCATAGATAGCAGGACTAAATTTAGAATATTCGCCAGACGCGCGTTCCGTCTACAAAAGACTCATCAGTGACGCTCGAATCCAAAAAAAGTTAAAAAGGCAAAAAAAAGTACGAAGTTGAAGAGCATTATACTGATATCATTTTTTTTTTAAATTTCAAACGTACATATATTTGACAACAATATGGTAGATCCGCGATCAAACATTAAAGACGTGTTCAGAGCAAACATCACCAATAGACAACTTTCGAGTTCGATGCATTTCCGTCAAAAACTCTGGTTTTAGTGAACGTCATTTGTGCGTTTAGTGGCGTCGTCACTTCCATTCCAATGTTGAGCGAGTGGTTGGAAAAGCATAGATCCATATTGTACGAAATATACGGCAAATTGAATTCTCAAAATTGACCATTAACACTGCTGCCATTAGGGAATAATCATTAAGTACCTTCATAGCAACCATTATTTTTAGTTTATCCTGAACAATGACGATCACTAAGACGCTTGATGAACGTAAATAGTGCAGGGATACAGGCGATCCCCTCATTCTGGTAAATGACGTCATAAAGGTGCGCATAATTGACGAGTTTTTTTCGGTGACGGATGAACTCGAAAGTGGTCTATTACTGTTACCCTGTTTGAAATTCAGTCCAATAATGTAAGCTGCAAGTTTTTGGTTAGAAAGTGTTGTCCTCCCCTTAGCTGGAACTTAACCCTTGTCTCTGTGTCACCATTGCTACGTTACCATGCAGTCAAATCAACATTTAATCATTTGAGATATACATGTATAATTGAATTGGAACATCGTGGTAGTTTGTTCATAATAACTCAAAAAAGGTAGAGTAGATGAATCTAAGTCGAGGTGAATGTCAGACGTTGCTGGTTTCTAATTAAAGCACATCGAACATTATGTCATAAACTGCAGAATGAAAAATTACTTAATTTAATTGATTGATGCATGAAGTTGAGGGGTATTCTTTTTGTACGATCAGTATTTAGAGTATTTAAAGTAAAAGTTTGATTTTTTTTTTATGAAAAATGGTAGTAAACAACACAGTGATAAAACAGTCCAGTATTTCATCGATGATGTGATTAAATTCTACTCTTTTTCAATCCATATAAATTAATCCAATAATTGGTTTGAGTCTTTATCATAAGTATAAGGTTCATTTTATTTTCATATATTTTCATATATTATAAAACAAAACAACGTTCAAATGTTGGCAAATTATGCTCTTTTACACTTTGGGATGCAATAAACAGAAAGAGTGTAATTTTTAGAACAACACTAGTAAAAACAAATAAAGAAACAAAAGGAAAAAAGGAAAGACCAAATAAAAAAATCATGCTGAAAAGCAGTTGATCTCACTATAATCTGGCAGAATATATTTTTTTCATGTTTGGGTTGTTTAGTAAAATCAGTCAATCAACATCAGAAAAAAACCAGACCATAAAATTGACTGATCTACTGTATAAAGTACTGATCTTTTAATTTTACAGTCGTTTTATTCGTTAACTCTTACCTCCCCATAAAAAGCTCTATAAAAATATAAAGTTGTTAACATGACATAAAATACCTGGTAATAAGAAGATAACTGTATTGTATTTTAAGCTTGGCCTTCGTAAAACGGAGATTTTACTGTCGCAAATTGAGTTTACCTAGCGACGCGGAGAATAGATAAGTAAACGGATATTTGCGATAGTCAAATCAAGTTTTACGAAGGCCAAGCTTAAAATACAACACAGTTATCTCCATTCTAATGACACATATTAAAATAAATGTCATTTAATAAATATTTTGGCTTAAAAACGGCATAAATGAAAAATTCCGCGAAACTGTTGCATTGTCTTTAGCATCTAAACAATGTGACGTCATGTGTTTACTCTGGATGTCAAACATGAATACTAAACGTATTTTTACTTTTCATACGCTTCAAAATGGTTTCAATATAGACAAAAAGAAGATTTTGAGGCTCATCATGTGAATATCTTGTTTATTTTTTGAGAAATTACATATCCCAAAAAATATCGGCATTCAAAATGGTGGCTTTCTTAGTTACGGACCAGAAGAACGTGGAATCTAACCCCTCAAAATATTTATCAACGTCCAATGAAAAGTATCGTTACAAACTAATTGCATTATAATGTCATATTCTAAGAAAATTATATTACATTGTCGTTCTAGTATGTTTGAAGAAACTGTTTTAGTCAAAGTTTTTACTTTTGTTTATCAGGTTGTACAGACTTCTCCTCTGTTTAAATATATTTTGGTAGGTCGTATATTTTTGATAATGTATATTTTACAGATATAAAGGAAACGTGTCATTTTCTCTGCAGTGTTGTTTTTTGAAAACAGCGACACTTTTACTATGCGAAATGAGAAAAGTACAGCCTAGTTAGCTGTTACAATTTGCCATAGATATTCTAATTTGTTTAAGTTAAGTAAAAAAAAGTTATTAAAGAATATGAAAGTTGTTTTACGATTGTACCTTTTGTTGATTTCGTTTGGTGATGTTAGTTTATACGGACTACTTTTTTTGAATTTACCTTTGAGCTTGGTATATACGTAATTCTTTTTACTGACCATTTAATCATAATTTCTGACTATTTTTTAAATTTTACTAAAATGTATTTGACCTTGCCATAAAACACTTACTTACTGCATATTGCTACTTGGTGACTTAATTGTATCGTTGTGACTTAAAATATTTTTTTATAGTGGTGCAGTCAAAACCATTAGGAAATATAATGAGGCATGTAAAAAGTAAAATCACAAAAAATACTGAAATTAGAGCAAAATCAATTCGGAAAGTCCATAATCACATGGCAAAATAAAATAACAAAACGCATCAAAAACAAATGGACAAGAACTGTCATTTTCCTGAATTGGTACAGGCATTTTCAAATATAGAAAAGGGTGGATTAAACCTGGTTTTATAACGTTAACCCTCTCACTAAAATATTTTATGTATATGAATTGTCTTCTAGAGCAATGTTTTTTTCCATTGTAACGAATTTTAATATTCTTAAAGCTTCTTTTCCGAACTGAAGAGTTCGGCTAATGTCATTTTCCAGATTTTTTAAGACTTAATCGATTTAAAAATGAAGTCGTGGCATATAAAAATAAAAAATTATCAATTAAAAACAAATTTAAGAATATTAAAAAAAAATCACAATTGTCACAATGGTCCATATTCACATACTTGTAGATTCGACGTTGACGCGTACGGTTGTGATTAATTGTTTCTCTTAAACATAAAAGTTAGAAACATTAAAATCTCGTCTTCTATTCAATTCACTATTATACAAAATTAAAAAAAAACATTCAAGAGAATAAATATTCTCATAGATAATAAAGAAGATGTTAATAAATAAGGTCACAATTGAAAATAAATAGAGACAACGTTTAGTGTTCAACAATCGTTAAAGTTTATTTGAGGTCAAGTACACCTAACATTTGATATTAGGTTCGATATATCTGAAAAAATAAAAACGACTATGTTATCAAATTGCAAACATCAGAATATATGTCTAAACTGTTAACATTTTGATACTTGTATACTCAACTGTTAAATGTAGTAAGTCTTGCGTAAGATAATGCATGTTATGGATATAAACAATATCATGATTTTCTTTCAATAGTTAGTTCGTGATCTGAATACATGTTGTGCAAAATGTCATTTACATTTTAAGCACGTATCATTGCTGATGATTTTTTAGACCTTCAAAGAGACTACCTATGGTATAAAATCTGATCCGATAGAAATCGGTTTTTATTTTATTTTTTGCAGATGAACATTTTATAGCTAGTTTAAAACTAGTAAATGATCTCCTCAAGACAGCTTGAAAAGAAATAATCAGCTTATTTAGTATTTTCCAGGTAATTGTTGTAATTAAACCATACTAGTCAGCATGCTGTAATATATTTAAGAAGTCGTCATGACATATGACACTGTCTGACTAAGCATGTCAAAGTTAAGAATTTGGTGAGGTTGCGTCATAAGATACTCATTGACACGTCAAAGTTAAGAATTTGGTGAGGTTGCGTCGCTGCATGGTTATCTTTCTATGAGAAAATCATTTCATTAGATCACTTCAAAGATGCAAAACTCCAGAATGATTATTGAAAATGAACAAGAAATCATTACACAGAATATTTATAAACAGTTTGATATAACCATAAATAAGATGCTCCTCAATTGAATATTTAACATAAAAGATAAAACATGTAACGACATTTCAGGACAATTGTTAGGTCTGTATTTGAGTAAATGTTCGAAATGTCTACATCGAAACTTTTAAACTCAATGTTTAATATTCAATATCACTCTAGATTCAAATCAATTCGAAATTCTGAATTCAATATCCCAAACAAAATAAAACTAAGTTATGAAACTATTACGGGCAAAGGAATATCATGCTAAACAATTAACACATGATATCAAGGATGAAATGATAACAAATGAAGTTGAATTGATTTTGAATTTACTGCGTCTGATTTTATCGGTTTTTAAACTTGATCAGGTACGATCGTTTTCCAATGATGAATAAATACATGGAAAAACATTTACATTCAATATAAATAATCGTATCATATTTAAACTACTCAATATGTATGTGTCTGTTATGCAGATGAATATTTTTATTTAAACATAACTGTAATCGGCTGGAAAAAATATTTTACTTGTTGTACCAATGGAAAATATGTTTGTTAATGTGGATGACTATATATCATGATAATAGAAAAAGTATAACAACGTTTTTAAGTGAACTTTACCCTGCGAGTATTTCACACTAAGAAGAAAACTTATTCATAATATTTATGTTTTATACAATGGCGAATCTTATTTTCTTTCATTTCAAGACTAAATTTGTTTGCTAATGTAAATTAAACGTTGTTATGTAGACCGTCTACATATTATCATGACAATTCTCAAGGGTACCGATATGTTTATATTCGATCAAGATTTAAGTTACATCCTCAATGCATGTCTATTAGTCTAAAATTTCTTGTTGTCATTGAAATTCATAAAAGTATATTAGATTATGAAGAACTTTCCTTGTGACAGTAATATTGACTCCAACATTGATAATGACCTAGCCTTCATCTCGGGTATTATCAATACTTCTGTCAATATTATTGTCCCTGGAGCAGTCAAAATATAGTCCTAATGTCCTATTCATGAAAACTATTCCATGTACAATAACATTGTTGACGTCTTCACATTTTCACTGTGACGTAGATGTCGTCATACTAAACACATAATTATGTTGTAATTCCTTTTTTTGTGAATTTATCTTAAAACACAGGTTTAATGGAGTTGTTGAAAAACAACTAAAATTGACACATGAAACACAACGGGTGTCACCTGTAGAGAAGAATCTTCCTACCCTTTTAGAGATTCGGAGACCCCATGTCTGTTTGGTGGGGTTCGTTGTTCTCAGTCTCGATGTTTTTTATATTATATTTTGTATACTGATTTCTGTCTGTTGTTTTTTTGTCTTTTATTTGAAACATGGTATTGTCAGTTTATTTTATCTTATGAGTTTGAATGTCCTGTTTGTATCTTTCGTCCTCTCTTTTACGATTTTATCGTAATTACGCCTGATACCACATTACATGTTCGAAAAGTTTGAAATGGGTATGCTTTAACCCTGCTGACTGCCAATGGCGATTGCCAAATAAAATTGATCACAAGATGTAACAAAATGAATCTTAATATAAATTATATATATATATATATTTGGCAAAACCTCTCGGATTTGAGTCCTTCCTGCTTTTCAACTCGTTACTTCATTTTTCTACGTTTTTCATTCGAGTGTTACTAATAAGTCTTTTGTAGACGAAACGAAAATCTTGCGAACACAATTTTAATCCTGGTATTTATGATAAGCTTATCGGTAACTTCTGTTATAAGATATTATGGTTTATATCTCAAACAAAAGTTAGTAATAAGTAAAATCACAAAAAATGCTGATCTCAAAGGAGAATTCAAACGGAAAGTCCCTAATCATATGGCAAAATCAAAACCTCTAACATATCAACCAAATGGATAACACCTGTCATATTCCTGAATTGGTACAGGTTTTTTCTTATGTGGAAATGGTGGGTTGAACCTGGTTTAATAGCGCTAAACATCTCACTTGTATGACACTCGCATCAAATTCCATTGCGTTGACAACGATGCGTGAAAAAAACCAAACAGACATAATAGATAAAAATTTCAAAAAAAGTGGTGTAGCAGTCAATATTGTGTTAAAATCTTATTCACTATAAAAACAAACAAAGAAGCCCAAAAAGGTTTATTTCATATATTGAATATAAAACATATAAAGTAGTCGGGTTCCAAATATCTAATCATTCGTTCATTGCTTTCGTAGTTTGTTGACACATTAATAATTTTCTTTTTCAACATCTTATGTTTTATTTTAGAAAATCAAATTTAGATTATATGTGTGCTTAATTAAAAATTGATAACCAGATAATTTGATAATCAAGTGACAACAGATGCCTGGGGTTAATCAATGAAAATATAGCAGAATAACAATACAATAATGTTGTCTTTCGTGTTGATATATAAATTTAAAAAGCATTGGTGTTTCCTCAATACTTCTTTAAATATTGAAACACACACACTACTAAACAGATGTGTTTAATAAGCTACAAACTACTGTGAGTTTGACTGTCCCTCTGGTATCTTTTGTCCCTCTTGTAAACATATGAATATACTCTGCTTGAATATAATATAAGTACAGTTGAGGCAGAGGAAGAATTAAAAAAAACCAATCAGTTATAAATGGTCCGAGACCACCATTGTCGTCCCTTGATTTTCGTTGTTCACAAATATAGTCCCTAGTGTTGACAGGTGGTTCTTTGCCATTAATTTGTATACCCCTTCCAAACTTATTGCTCCATGTTTAATGCCTCAAAATTCAAATAGGGGGTTAAATTACACTGTAAAAAAATATGGGTCCAGAATTTTAAAGGAAAGTAGTGATTTAGTCCAGCTGAAAAAGGTTTGAAATTAGCACTTCGGAAGCTGTCAAAAGATTTCAAGACGCCCTACCTTTAAAATTGTCCATATTTTGAGTTAGAGACAATAAAGTTTTCTATAATTTTGATATAATTTGTCCCAAAAGTAGTACAACACACTGTAAAAGTTTCTTTGGTAAAGCGCAGGTGGAATTTTTTTTATTTTCATTTATGTTCTTAAAAAAATGCACTACGAAATAATTGTGGTCTCGGACCAAATATATATTTATAGACTGAAAATAATATATTTATTAAATGAAAGATTAAAATGGTGAAATAAGGACATTTTGATAGATAAAGTCAACAGAAGTATACCGATGTTTTATAGTCATAAATCGATTAAGTGGAAACATCCTTTGACAAGCAATCAAATTTGTTATATATTATTGACCTTTTAATTCAAGATTTATATTTCATACCCTTTTATATCAATATATATTAATTCTGAATTTTGTCTTTCAGTTTTGCACTTGCATGTATACATAATGTGGAAACTAAAATTTCGTTCCAAAATTGACAATGGCAAACACTGTTTTATTTGAAACATTTGAATTACTGAAGGTTCACTTGCATGGACATTTAACTGAACCTGATATCAACAAACATTTACCCATGCATGCATACATAAATGATTACAAACGCGATGGAATTTAGAAAGCTTTGAAGTTTGAACATAGTTTGCATTGCTTATAATGACCAATTCATTATCTTCGCTGTTTATCTAAATGTTTTTATCCTAGAGGTCTGAAAGTATGAAAAAATTAAACAAACGTATGTTCGGATATTAAGATTTTTTACAATCATTAAATTGTTCAACAGGCAAATATAAAATGAAAATGTGGTTTGATTGCCAAGGAGACAAAATTCACGATGTCACAATAGTTGAGCATTAATGAGGTCAAATGTTACAAATTTAAAACTTTAACGACTGTATCGTAAAAACAAAATAGCACATTCACAAAATTTATGAAATACGATATCGATATCACGTAAATTGAACATATTGAAAAGTCGATTAATGTATTACTTTAAATGTAGCTTAACATATATAAAAAATAGCATATACGAAAACTATTTCAGAACATCAAATTGAAGAAAAAACATATTAAAAAGTAGTTCAAAAAGAGTAAAATCACAAAAATACTTAACTTAGAGGAAAATCAATTTGGAAAGTCTATAATCATTAGCAAATGATCCTAAAAAAATAAAGCGTGCAGACATTTTTTGTGTATGTTTAACGCTACACGAAAAAGTGGTGTAATATTACAAAATACACAAAAGCTTTTTATCCTGTTTCGGGTTGGTACTTATAACTGACATAAAGGGTCACAATCACGTGTGGAGAAGGTTTTGTGGTAAGTCATTACCCTCATATAATGAATATTTGTTTTAAAAAAGAATGCATTGCAAAATATGGAAGAAAAATATTATGATATTGACAAAAATGATAGACATGAGTTCACACTTTTAGATAAATTACGAACACAGAATGTGTAGCATTATAAACACACGTTTATATGTTTAAAATGTCTATGAAAGGCACAAAATATTTAAACGTGCAAACTTGAACATAGATGGATTAGGTTTTTATTTTTATTTTTTGGTGATATAGGTCGCCATCGGTGCTGGTTCCTGTAAATCCTTGGCTTTCAAATATTTGGCTTTGATATGTTAATCAAGAAAACTGATCGGACGCAATGAATTTTTACTGCATTGTTTTCATTTTTAAAAGTTGCTGTATACCATCAGCAGTGGAGAAAAAATATTTGGAAGATGAAATGAATTTGGATATCGTGTTGAAAATTTGGTTCAGTTTCAAGATATACTTTGTCAGATAAACAAGTTGATTTTCTGATTATTTCATCGATCTTATTATGCAATAATAAATTAAGATTACATGTAAATTAGTTATATCATGAAAAAAACGTGTCTAGAAGGTGGAATTGTAGCTGAAAACCAATATTTTAGTTGATATATCTATCAAGCAAGAACCATGTTTTATTCGCTGTTTATTTAAATATTTGTCCTTGTAAGTATATAGGTTTTTACTGGTATTTGACACTTAGTCTATACCAGTATTATGACTATTCTGACTGATGATCAAAGTGGGAAAATATCTTTAAAAGTATAGGAATAATCTTACAAGGATCAAACAATCTATAATTTTTACGGTTATTTAGTAAATAAAATTGAGAATGGAAATGGGGAATGTATTTAGTAGTTCATTAATTGAAAATATTTGAATTTAAAGTTGGCCATTTGATAATACCGTGTAAAGAAATTTGTATTGATAACTTGACTAAAAATATCAATAGTCAAACCTTTTCAGTTGTATTATCGGTTTACCTTTCAGAGACAAATAGGTGAAAAGTATAATTATAATATTTTACAACTAATGCAGATGATGTGTGAAGGCAATCACACACAATCATGAGTTTGGCCTGCAATTGCTTAAAAAAAGGAGTAAAATCACAAAAATACTGAACTCAGAGAAAAAACTAATCGGAGAGTCCATAATCACATGGCAAAATCAAATGACAAAACTTAGTGTTAATGAATGAATACTTGAATATAAAAAAAACATTTACTAGTGAAAATAGAAATGAGAAAAAAGTTAACAAAAAAATAAACTCCAAGGCAAATTCAAAAAGGGTCCACAAAAACTGAAAATAATTCAACACTATCAATCAACGGAAAAAATGAAAAACAAAACTGCCATATTCCTGACTTAGTACAGAAGATGTGGTATGAGTAAAACAAAACAAATATCCACCTAAAAACAGAATGAAAAAATAAAAGATTGAACTTTTCTTTAAATGCTTTTTTTCAGGATTTCGAAGCATCTGTTTACGATACATAAAATCCACGAAAGACTGTTAACAAAAAATGCGCATGTAAAATTAATGAAACCTGTATGTAAATGGTTACTGCAATTTTTATACCTTAGTTATAAAAATGCTTCCGCCAAAATGTACCTACTATTTTATTAAGTTTGACACATGCGTAGATTGTATAAACTTGTAAACTTAAATTTTTTTTTCTTCAACAAAACAATAAAAAACGAAATGAAAATAGATATTTTCAATATTTTTGCTTTCTGAATATAAGTCTGTCCAAATTTTGGACAATTTGTTTTTAAAATGATATTGGTGTCTAAAAAAACCAGTTTGTTTGTAGTTTTTTGTAAATTGTTTGTTGTCTTTACATCGTTTTTCCTTGGAACACTGTATATAAGTTTTATCTTCGAAACGGATTTTGATTGTCCCCATAACTAGCATCTTCTTTCTTCGTTCATACAACCAACATGTACAGAAAACCTCCAAAGTAATCAAGGATTTAGATTGAATAGTATATAAGGTATGTATTACCATATTATATATATAGGTTAAATTGTAACTTGACTATTTAATAGAATATAGACGTATCACAAACTGTTAACCAATATACAATTACTTATTACTACTTTCTTGTTAACCAACAACTAAAGTCACAAAAGGGAGACAAAGGTCGATCATATTTCCTGGTTTATTTGTTTAAAGCTGATTTAATGCAGTAACAGTTTATTTGAGTTATACAAATATAAAGAGATAAACCTTCTTGAGACTTGTTACTGTACAATCAAATAATGCGACTATCAGGAATTCAAACCAGAATAATAATATGAAGAACTGGTACCAGAGAAGTCACTATGAATGAATATGACTGATTGTCGATTCCAACTTCCAGGGACTTGACGTTTCAGCTGTAAATGTAATATTTTTAACTCAAGTGCTCTTGGAATTTGAAATCAGTCCAAGATTTGTGATGTTAACAGATGTCAATCTGACATTATCATCGGATGTGACGTGTTCCTGATGAGTCTTATGTAGACGAAACGCGCGTCAGGTGTATTAAAGTATAAGACTGGTACCTTTAATAAGTTTTTATTTGTGTATTTCCCTGTCCTAGATGTTCTTGCATTTATTTGTACAGTAGTCCTGTCCTGTAATGTTGTCATTTAAATACAAAATTAAGTATTATTGAATTAGAGTTTATTTAGTGTTATATTTGACATTGCCATAAACGTGTGAGTTTTGACTAGCCACAAAACCAGGTTCAACCCATCATTGTTTTTCTTAAAATGTCCCGTACAAAGTATGAAAACGGCATATGTAAACTTATAGTTCTTTTCTTTGTTTGTGTTGCATTGTCGTTTGGTTTTTTGTTGCACTTCAGTGTTTCTGTTGTTTCTTTATTTCCCACTTATAGTTGATACGTTTCCCTCGTTTTTAGTTTGTAACCTAGATTTGTTTTCTCTCAATTAATTTATTATTTTTGAACTACTGTTGCCTTTATGTAGATCCTTGCAATATGATCATATATCATGTGACAGGTAATGGGTCATGCCATTTAATATCTGTGAAGATAGTGGATGGTTACATTGTCAAAGAACGCCGTTAGAAAATTTCCAGGCAATTTTCAATTCCTTTGTCGCTTGGTTTAAACCCTCCAAGTGCAACAATGGTGCTATCAACTCCTCAATTTTACATATTAAGACAAGGAAGACCCCTAACAGACAAGTATATTATAAGAACATCCGTACATTACTGTCCCCTAAGAAATAACTTTTAAAATAGCATGCACATCTTTCGTGATATTAAATGTTATGACCCCTTGCATACACCACTCGAGCCATCTGACAGATGTTTATCCTATTTTTCAACATTATACCTGTAAATATTAACTTGTAGTATGTCACAAACTAGAAATTTAAATGTTGAAGTTATTTTATTCAACTAAACATCAGAATTATACAATTTCCAATATAACCTTGATAATGGCATAGCAGTAGCACAACGGTATGTAAATATATACACCCAATGTTAACATATATATATAAAAATAAAACAATTTGTATTGAACAATAATAAATATGCCACATTCTTCAATGATCGTAGTTTGAGGACCTACCTTAAAATAGTTACATCAACAAAGATTGAAAGATGCAGTACTCAGTTGCAATGAAGAGGAGAATTGTGTGATATAAACAAGAGGCTCAAGAGAGAGTGTGTCACTCAACAAGGTATACGTGCAGTTTTAACATTTAAAAGATTGGAATCATGATAAATCACGGCTGAGATAGATTAATTTTTTTTTTTATAATACATATTTTTTTCTGTTGCTCTATATCAGCTATAGGTCTTTCCAAATATAAGTAAGATAATTGTCGTAACTGGAGGAAGATATTGTCTTGCTAATCATTTTGTTGTTCTTCTTTTTATATTTTATATATTTGTCCAACACATTAGAAAGCGTAGAGTATATCATTCTAGGACAATAACTGATACTAAGGAGTTAAGTTTTCATTTTGCAATATTGACTTAGTCGTATAGCTGATCTTGTTAAACATTTTAACAGTTTTCTTGATCGACTTTATTTATTTGTAATTAAGCCAAAACACAATTTGTAATTTTAACACAAAAACACTTAAAATGAACAGAATTAGAAGTTCAGCCACGAATAAATGTATATATATATATACTCGTGTCATGGTGATCATTTTTACTATATAGAGATTATCTTTATCTTCTTCATTTAAGTTAAAAAATGCAAAATCTGGAAAAAATGTCATTTTGGAACAACAAGTCATATCAGGAGTTGTTGACTATACCGGCTATTTAGACCAATTGTATACCTGGTTTTATTACTCGTTTTTGTTACTGTAGGTTTCTGTTAATTTTTTATTTTGTTTTAAATGTTTTTAAATTATCAATCAAAAACGTGAAAGAAAAAATTTAATAAAATGACATCATGGGGCAATATTTTTTGTAAGGAGTTGACTGACGATTTCGGAGATGCTGACTAAACTTGCTGGTTAATTTTGGTATCTCGAACTGAAGATTGTTTTTTGCACAAAATTTCTCAGGGACACATGCGGACTAACAAGTATTCTGAAGTTTCATGAAATCAAATCGTTTAATTGATTTTTGATCTACTATTTTAAAATATGAGAACAAATATTAGTTTTATCTTTATTTAAATTATTACTCATGCAGACTCTTATAAGATGAACCGGTTTACTATTTTTAAAATATTTTTATAACTTTTGATTATAGAATAATATAAATTATCTTTTTCATGATAAAGATGGGTAGTCTGACAACTTTTAGAATACAACAATGCAAGGTCTACTTTCGGGTTTCGTATGTAAATACCTTACAACACACTTTATATATTAGTATCTTTTGTGTAATAAATATGAATGTAAACGATATGGTGTCATTTGTCAAAAAATATATGCAGTGTATTCAACTGTGCAGTGAAACAACAGAATACCCATTGAATTCGCTCTGTCGTTTAAGATGATGCACTCATTGTTAGTTATACGAGGATCGTGGAATTTGTAGACTACGTATTGTAACGATGCTATAGTCTTATCCATGCCTATAACATTATATTCCATGCTAACTTCATTTGGTACTTATTATTTCTTTCCTACATTAATTCCCTGAAGTTACAGTATTTACACGTACATTATAAGTACTTTGTACTAGCAATTTAAACAAAATTTAGAATAGTCATTTAGGTGTATGAGTTATATGCTATATTCAGTACTGTTTATTATTAATTTCTCTCAATATTAAACTTATGATTGGAAAATTAATAAATTGATTTAAATATGTACATGTGACTGTCTGGTGTCGCATGTTTATCGATAGTTATTAGTTTAATAAATTAGTCTTTCCTGTTGATCAATTGTAATGGTAATTGGTATTGGTATTGTCATTGCTTGTTTATATATTATAACTTAGTTTGTAAAGGAAATATTTTAAACTATTCACTTCAAAAGAAGTTTGAAATATAAATTACCATATGACGAAGGTATATGCATAAACGTGTTGCAAAATTTGCATAAATGCAATCTACAAATTAGATATATCATTTGGGGGAAATTATTTATTTCCAATGGCTCTTTACTGAAAAAATTTGCCACTGAACGTTCAGCAATCGAATCAACGTTCAATAATCAATCTTTCCACAATTTAAGAAATTTTACGGATTGTTGTGAAGAAAAGTAAATAAAACTAATAATATAAATAATTTTAAAATGGTAACAAGAAAAGTAAGAAACGTTTACTTTGTGAAAATATGTTTATATTTTATAAAAAGGTATGATATTCTGTCCTAAATTACTAATTGCTATTTATAATAATTTACTGCCAGTTACTAGTTATGATAATATACTTCCAATTACTAGTTATTATAATAAGCTGCCAATTACTAGTAATATAAATATACTGCCCATTTATACTAGTTATAATAGAATACTGCTTACTACTAGTAAAAATAAAATACTGCCAACTAATAGTAATCGGAATAGTTTTTCTTCAACAACGGTATGCAGTTAGATAGTCTAGATGTTATGGAAAACAAATATCACATACACGTATTATATACAAGTCGGTAAGCTCATCTGTCCAATGGAATAGCCTTTAGAAAATAAATTGTTTACATACAAAAAAAATAAAAATAATAACAGACAAAGACTATTAAAATGGGTATAATATTGTAAGCTCTATGGTTTAAATGGCTTGACATTTGATGACAGATTGGTACAAAATATACCAGGGAGAAGATACGAAACCAAATATGAAAAGGTCGTAACAAGTGACTCGACAGGTGTTTAAACCAATGAAAACTGATGTTTAAAAACACTGAAGATATAAAGTAAACTTCTGCAATATTAGTTCCTTAGACATGCTACCAGCTGTTCGGGATGCACACCATGCAACAAATGTTTTGAATGTTTGTATATATAAATATATATAAATATATGTAAATTAACGTGGTCCTTTCATTTAACTTCTGAAGATATTTTGCATATGCGTTAGAACTGATCATGAAAACAGAAGATGGCGCGTAAGTGACCTAGAATAAAACTAGCAGAATGCAAGACATTCTGGTCAATAATAGACAAGATTATTTAATCTGTATCGTTTATCAAGACCTTAATCAGTACACGGATAATTCTTATTTTTAATGTATGAGATAGTTCATTTTAAAAAGACCACCATGGAACCCTATTTATTGACCATGTGTTCACGGTGCGACATACCATGGAACCCTATTTATTGACCATGTGTTCACGGTGAGACATACCATGGAACCCTATTTATTGACCACGTTTCACGGTGAGACATACATTGAGCTTAGTTGAAATCCTTTAACTGTTCAGAAACAAGAAGTTTACTGTTTAACAATTTTGGCTCATGGCAATAACAGTTATCCTTTTTAATATTTTGTTGTATCGTTACCGTATTTTCAAAATCTGTAAACAGAATTCCAAAATGTGGCGCATGATGTATTTTTGAACAGATGTGCATGTAATTGCAGATATTCTGACTACACAATAGGCACAACTGTGAAACCCTGAAAAATACTGGACATACAATTCACGAGACGCCATAAATAGAATAAGAAGGAAGCAGAATTTAAGGAAAAATGGTTGAAGATTTTAGGGTTCTAAATAGCATATATTTAAGTTGTTAATACAAATTTTTACTCCCCATCGTTATATATGTAATTTCGGATTTCTTATATAATAAAAATCAAGATCAAGGAGCCAAAGTTTAAATATTCAGATACCAAAATGCATACCATGTTTCAGTTTCATAAAAGGAAAGCTATACAAGAGTGCAGATGAGCTAAAAGTACAACGATAATTTTCAAAACAATTTATACAATAAGGACCAAAAAGATATTATGGAAAAGAGAAAGACACGAATTAGTTTATGGCGAACGTTCTGATGTAACTGGATCAGTGGGATTAAGGGGGATTGTCCTTTCACAGAAATCTATATGAATGCATACAATGTTAATCAATAATGACAAACAACATTAATTTGATGCCTCCGTGATGAAAAACAATATTTTATGAATATATGGCATGTGGAATATACATACGGACTTTATGAAACATTTGTTATGTATATATTTCTTGATCTTAGCAGGTTATTTGATTTCATAATAGTCAATTATGCATATTGGAAATAGAAAGCTCTGTAGAAATGGCATATATTTTGATCAATTTATCGTTAAATTAGAATTATTCATAAATACATAACATTAAAATCATAAAAAAAGAAATTAAAGGTATAATGATAAATAAGTAATGCGAAAGTTTGTTATACTGATCATAAAATTTATTTTAAATAAAATGAAATGATGTGAACTTTATCTCTGCGATTTTTGTGAGTATTTGCCGAACAATATTTTATGAAAAGCATGTCGAAACTCAGGACTAAAAATTGTGTAAATTATAGGATTCAGCAAACTATTAAAATAGCCCAACCAAAGCACTATCGAATGTAAAGCAGGCGGAAATTCATATTGTCCTAAAGGTCCAATTAAAGCTATCAGAAAAAATGGCAACCAGCAAACAATGTATGCACCTGTGATTATTCCAAGAGTCCGAGCTGCTTTCCTCTCACGTTTCATTTCTAATTTTTCCTTTGCGCGTTTAGCTTTAGCAGCAATAGAATCTCCCTTCGGTGTTGGCACTTGTTCTACCAAAGCATCTGAATGAACTTTTGAGTTGTCGTTCTTGTCTGAACTTCCGTTGACCATTCCATTGCACGATGTTTCGTTTATCAACGTTATGTCTGTTGAACACGTATGTCCATTAATAGGTGATGGCGGTGCTTTTAAAAGACTACTTTTTGCAAGATCGTCAACATTCTTGTTAGCAGCATATTGTTTTTTATGAAAGTTTTTCCGCCGAATTCTAGATCTTGCTACTTGGAAAATTTTAACATAAATAATTAACATTACAACTGTCGGCAAGTAAAAGGCACCAATAGTTGAAAACACTGTGTAACTGTCTATTTGGCTAATGATACATTTCCCCGTGAATTCAGGCGCAGGTGCATCGTCCTTCCAACCAAACAAAGGCGGAATAGAAATAAACATTCCAACTGTCCACGCCATGGCGATCATCAACAGAATTCGCCTTGCAGTTCGATTTCTAATATAGTCAATGTTGGTAACGGCCCAATATCGGTCAACAGATATTGCAACAAGATGTAAAATAGAAGATGTACAACACAACACATCAAAGGATATCCACATATCACAGACTTCACCTCCTAAAAACCACACTTCACTAACCTCGTACACTACACTTAACGGCATCACTAAGGTGGCTACCATCAGGTCCGCTACAGCCAAAGATAATATCAAATAGTTCGCAACATTATGCAAGTTTTTCTCCAGAATAATTGCGGCTATCACAAACACATTTCCGATTATTGTGGCTAATATCATTAGTCCTAATACAACGGAAGTGCTGACTAAATGTCCCAAGCTTTTGATTTGGGGACCACCAATTTTATGCGGTGTTTCCGTGATATTTTCTTGGAAAGTTGTATTGTAAAATGTTGTTAATTCCATGCCTGACTAAAAACTGTAGAATATGATAAACTGTCACTTTTTTTATGTAATATTTCCTATTTCATTTTATTTTTATTCTCCATTTGAAATGCCAAGCTGGATAATATTCCTGTTGTAAAGCATTAAGTCATTTCATATTTGCATAGAATATTTGTCGGTAATACTATTCATAATTCTGAAGTTTATTTACGGCATATTTCTGTAATTTCTACAGAATCTTCTTGTTATATCAACTGACGACTCCTCCACTTAATAAAACCAAGCATGATCATTTTCATTTTAAATAATCATTTGTAAATAACGTTGATGTCTAGTAATAATATTTACATTTGTATCTCCAAAGGTCATTGGACGATTGCGTTAACCAATCAATTGACAAGTTACATATCTATTCGAAGATCACTGGTTGTTATATTTCATTCAATCTGCTTAGTAATCCTTTGACAGATCAATAATACCCGAGTGATTCTCTTCATATGCTAAGAAATATAACAATGCAGTGTTTATTTGGCAATTATTGACGACTTTTGTCGTTTATTGTTGATCGTTATATCCACTAATAGCTAGCTGTGTTCATTCCAATGTTAAACATAATCCGGAAATGAATATTGTTGCACCACCATGACTTCGTGTTTTACATAAAACGAATACTTTCAATGTAATTCAACATTTCCGCCTTTCAAGCACACTGATATTTTATTCATACTTACATCTTGTTTGAATGTTATTTCAGTCAGATTTACAGTGCTTATAATTATTAACCGATACCTTTTCCATTTTGTTCTTATTGATCCTAACTGTCGTTCTATGTACAGCTTGTTTTAGCTGAAAATAAAATAAACACATTGTTCATTTTAGTCATAAACCCAACAAGTGTAAATTGGAGATTTCGCAGCTTTATGAATAAATTGATAATAACAAATTGGAGTAAAGTTCTACAGGAGTGTAATTTAACACATACATTCCTACGCCATAATAGCTTGTTTAATTAATATACAACTAAAGCCACTTAATTCTATTACCAAAATGCCACTTTTTATTGACAGTTCGGTTATAAAGAGATGTTATAATAGAAGCGCTGATACATTACTAACAAAAGCGACATGTCCATAACATAAACTTATCATTAACCATTATGTAAACGTTGCCTACATTGTATTTTATGAAAATTGAGACATGTTGAGGATAAATACAGATATATACGAATAACAATAATTGCTTCCGACAGAATGTTGCGTAACACTGCTGTAGAAGCTTAAATTATAGATAACCTTTCTGTAAAATAAATTTGTGTGAAGTGATAAGAATATGATCGATTTCCAGCATCCTTCCCCACAGGTATACGTTTGGTGTCATTCGATGTAAGATCACATCCTAAAAGTTGATGGGCAAAACGTTATCTATCACCAGTGTAAAAGTAATAGCATTAAAACGTAATATAACATTTCTCCGTAATGGAAAAATGAGAGTGATAATTTTAGTAACTATTATCATTAGAATAATATCTGTGATACAGCATGGTCTCAATTAAGTAATTATTATTATATAAGTTTTGTATTTAAGAGAAAGTAAAGACGTAATTAATACTCATTTAAAAAAAAAAGAAAAAAATAATTGACAGGAAAAAGTCCTGATAACGATAGTTTATATTTAATATATTCAGTAAAAGTTCACGGTAAATATTGCACTCCACGACTGTGCAGGTGGGTTGGAACATAGCAGTGTATCACCATAAGCTATTGTTTTATAAAACAACTATAAAGCATTTGTATAAGGTATATATATAAATATTTACATATACCTTATACAAATGCTTTATGATTGTATAGCATTAGGGTGATACACTGCAATATTCAAACACACCTACTCAGTCGTTGGGTGCAATATTTACCGTGAACTTTTATACTATGTAGAATATATCTATATATGAATATTTACTCGCCCTGAATATGAATGGAATGTTTACCAATGGACAATAAGCAACCAACAATCAATCAATATAAATATTTACAGAAAAGATATGACTTTTAATTTTAATATGCTGTCGGAAATATTGTCTCAATATACACAATGTGTAACCTATAATCATTTCGCTTTCTTAAGAAACAATTGCACAATATTCATTTATCAAATATTGTCTATATAGGGACATCATTTTAAATGGAAATTAGTCCTTCTATGGACATTTGTTTTTATATATGGGGACACGGTTTCGGGTTTTAAAGTCATGAAATATTGTCTTTGGAACAAAATCATGAAACATTGTCATGAGGACAATGCCATGAAATATTGTCATTGAAACAAAGTCATGAAATAATTTCTTGGGGACAACAATTCGTAGGAAAACATCTTGCTTTTATACATAATAAATAAATAAATTTGAAGTATCTTCCATTTGGTGCTTTATTTCAAGGCATGTATAACCTTTCATTATTTTTCATAGTGGGTTGCTACAAACAAGAAAAACTGAATGAAATGTTCTTGAAGGTAATAATCTCTTGGAAAGTTTAACAGATCTTATTATCATTTGATTAAAGGGTATGTCAAGGTTATGTCACAACGCAATCCTCTGTTATGACGTGTCGTCGGTTTTGAATTATCATGAGAAACACTATGGATACCGCTAGCAGAGAATTATCTACATGTTTTTGACCTTTAGGAGCATTTAATTTCAACCTTGTTAGGTTTACATAAGACGCAATTGTTTTGTGGACTTTTATATATTGTTGCCAGCCAAGATTTATTTCATCAGATTTAAAATTCGTTGTAAAAACTAACATATTTTAATATTTACATGCACGTGTTACATTTGTTATGACTTTTTAAAAAATAGAACGAGAATTGCCATAGGACCGTTTTGATCAACGCTAGACATTTATTGAAAAATAAATCAAGTTGTCATTTAGACAGCAATCAGAAAGCGCTCATAGGGCGAAGATATAACAACTATAGGGTAGTAAGATATAAGAAGATGTGGTATGCGTGCCAATGAGACAACTCTCCATCCAATGCAAAATACATAAAAGTAAATAATTATAGGTCAAAGTATAACCTTCAACAACACGGAGCCTCGGCTCATATCAAACATCAAGCTGTAAAGGGCCTAAAAAATAACTAGTGTAAAACCATTCGAACAGGAAAACTAACGGTATAATGATCTATAATCTATAAAGAAAAACGAAATACGAGAATACGAGAAATACTTTTGAACCACATCAACGAATGAAAACTGTTCGTTACTTAGGAATGGTGCAGACAAATGCAGCAGGTTTACACGTTTTATCTGGCGCCAACCTTCACCCTAAACTGAAATAATAGTGTAACATCACAACATAGAAAGACAAACTATAAAATATCAGTTGAGGTTCTTTCTTCTACAATGAGCAAAACTAAAACTGTCAAGTTGGCATTAAAAGTCCATGGCATGATACAACATGAAACAATTCAAAATGTCATTTCCAGTGATGATAGTTATGAAAGAGTATGCAAACTAATGGATTACATAACCATCGCAAAGAAGTTCCCAGACAGATCGCCAATCAATGTTAAAATTGCCTGTGTATAAATTTTCAAATTATTTAGAAACTAAGGTTTCAAATCCTCATGCAAATTGAACTTAGATGACTATGTTTATGTCATTTTTGGGCGTAAAGCTCTTCAACTGTTTCGTTCATGTACAACGTTGGCTTTCAAATATTTGGCATTGCACGTTCATGATGAAGGTAAATTCAGAAAGGCGCTTCAGTCGCATGTTATAACGTGTTGTTTTCCTTTTTTAAAGGTTAACCTCCTTGGGTTAACTAACCAACACCTTAAGTAAACTTATCTAAGATGGTTACAGATTAAAGATAGAAATGACAAGATTAATCTTGTAAGCATAAATAAAACCAAGGAGGTTATATGAGAATTAAAACTTTATGTTTTTATTTGGACAGTATATCAACTGAAGAATGGTTCTGCTGTTTGCTACATCATACTTTAACAGAGAGATATAGCATCACTATTTGTAGATCAGACAATTAACGATTTGTTCTAATTTATACCATGTCGTAGTATTGAACATAAGATATATTTCATCATTTCCAGACTATGATCAAACAATGAAATACTCATCAGATATTGACAAACCAATTAGACTTCATCAAATTATTTACACGTTACTTTAATTTAATATATTTTCATGTCTATGATTAATTATCTCCCTTAGACAAGTACATCTCAGTAATCGATATTGCTGAAAATGCATACACGTGTATTTAATTATCACCGAGGGGGGGGGGGGGGAATAAAAATAAAATAAACAGATTATAATAAAAAACCTAATTATGAACTAAATATTAGTATGAAATATACACGTTACAAGTAAGATGTCTGTCATTCCCCTCGTTAGATTTAAAAAATAAATTCTAAACCTCAAATTTTCAGGAATTATGTAACCACTGTAGCAACAAGTTGGTTTCCAGGACGATACGTTTATGTTCAGTTTATTACCATAGATATTCTATACACGTGTTCATTTATTTTAATCATTAAAAAGAAGTAACGACAAGTAGTTTATAAAGAAGCAATGAAATATGAGACAATGTAAAAGCTCTTCCGAAGTATAAAAGAAATTAAGTTCTAAACGACGAGAGCGGTAATAGTCGAATATGTCATTAAGCAGTTGACAATCTTGACAGTTACAGAAAAACAGCCAGAGTTATTCCGCTTTACAGCAAAACTGTACAGCTGTAGCAATCAACAAAGATATGGTCAAGTATTGGAAAAATAATTTATAAATGATTAAGAAACTTAGGAAACAACTCTTTGGTTGATTGATTGTTGGTTGCTTAACGTCCAGTGGCAAATATTTCATATATATTCAGGACGAAACAACTCTTTGAAGGAATGTTGTTCTTAGAAGTATTTGGATTTTCTTTATATATCATTGGCTTTCAAATATTCGGCTTTGAGGTCTCAAGATGAAGGAAATGCAGAAAAGCACTTCATCTAAAGTATCATTCAGTATCATTCAGTACACATCCAACATCCAATAGGTTTAGTGTAAAGACTTCATCTTAGGAAAAAGATACATAAGTAGTATAATTACTAAAACAGATACTAAACCTTGGATGTTAACTGAATGATAATTTAGACGCATGTTTTTTTTAATTAGTTGTCAGTGGATTTTAGCTAGCTGTCAGTAACTGCGAGTACTCTCAGATCTGTACTTACTGTCTATTAGTTGTTGATATTGTCCAAGTTCCCTTTTTTGTAGTATTTGTATTTTTAGTAATCTGATGAGTTAAGCCTTTTTCAATTGATTTTTATAGTTTGTTCTGATGTTGAACTGTTACACCACTGTTCCAGGTTAGGGTTGGGACCCTTCTAACATGTTTAGATCCGCCACATTCCCTATGTATGTGCCTGTCCATGTAAGAACCTGTAATTCAGTGGCTGTCGTTTGTTTAAATGCTACATATTTGTTTTTCGTTCATTTTTTGTAATTTGACCGTTAGTTTTCTCGCTTGTTTTTTTTTACATTATCGTTTCGGGGCCTAATATAGCTGATTATATGGTATGGTCTTTACTCATGGTGAAGGCCGTACGGTGATCTATAATTGTTAATTTCTGTGTCATTTTGGTCTTTTGGAGAGTTGTCTCATTATCAATCATACCACATCTTCTTTTTTTTTTTTTTTTTTTTTTTTTTATCTTAGATAGATAATTTATTCACTAATCAACTTTTTATTTAAGATGAATACTAATGGACAAAATTATTTTGTACAATTTCCTTCACAATAGATAATTCATCTGTTATACTTGATGATAAGTCGGCATTAAAAAAACCTGTCATTATTCTATATATAGTACCCATTTCAGGGAACTAAAATATATTAAAACGAGGAAATAACGTAAATTTGGCAATTTTTCATCCGCCTGTCACAACTTCCTTATTGTTTATGACTACGTGACGCTCGACGTGACGACTCTGATACAATTCAACCATTGTTCTCCTAAGACCTTCCTCACATTGTACAGGATAAACAACATTTCCCTGTCCCCTCTTGTTGCATAACACGTTCCTCTTTCGCTTTCGTAATGTTAGACCGATGTCATAACAGGAAAGAAAACATATATATTAATAGAATAAGGCCAACAATTGTAAATCATCATATAATTTTGATGCAATACGTTTTTAGTACATTTTTGCATCGGAGGACCATGCTTCTCAATTTGTTATAATATTTTTGGATAAACCCCAATTATTTTTTTACACCAAACATGGTGTGTCAATTAAGATATTTTCTAGCGTGTTAAATGTGCTCATCTGTTTAGAAAAAAAACCACCATAAAAATTGTAAGATTATCAAAGATCGGAGATGTGATACTTAAAATTTAAATTAAAGTAAATACACCGAAAGTCTTGAAGATAGTCCTGCTGTGAAATAAATATAAAGCAAATTGACAAAAGGTCGAAACATCAAGTAAAAGGATGAAAATAAAAGTATTAAGGCATGGATAGCGATGGTTCAGTATAAATGGGGTTAACAATTAGTACGCTGCTGTTATTCCGTCTTTCGAAACCATATCAATATAATACTGATAGCCAAAAGCTTTTTACGTACCCGATGATTCACAGTGTAAACGTTATCTATTATTTTTTAAATGATGGAATTAATATTTAATGAGAAGCTATTAACAGTAATATTGAAGGATTGTATTCGTTGCAGACAAAAACTTTAGTAAATTCAATATCATAAACATTTTGAATGGACGTTTGAAAACAAAGGTTTTGGTATGGATTATGTTAAATCGAAAATATTATATTACTATGGTAGTACATATGTAATACAATACCTTACTTCTAAATATTTTTCTATTTTTCTTTCTAATTTCAATTTGAAGGCTAATGAGTATTATTTTCTGATAAACAACCAGGCTTTTGATAAGGTTCACGGTATTTCAGTTTTTTTTTTAAATGAGTTTCTTTTACCTAGAAATAGAACCAGGCTATATATATTCCCTGAACTTGAAGTTAAACGTTATTATGATAAAAAATATTGCAGTCACTTATATGTACCTAGTTCTTCAATATTGTCTCGATTTATCTATAAAAAAAATAAGTTTACAATAGAAATATCTAGAAATAGGAAGATAATACAATGATCATGTAATATCATAACTCGTTTGGTTGACAACGTCATGACATTAACCAACAAATAATAAAGTCAACTAAGACATGGGAATACGTCAACTGTGGCATGCCAAATTTTTCCACAACCTTTTTCAACACCACAATTGAGACATCAAACAGTTATTCAGAATTAGGCATAAGTAATGAGCCAAATGGTGTGGATAACATCGGGCCACCAAATTTTACATCTTCACCCTTACCAAAAAAACAGGGGAAATACAGAAATAACAAAAACAAACCTAAAAATTTGGAAATTAGTATGGCGTTCATTATCACTGAACTAGTATATACTTGTTTAGGGGCCAGCTGAAGGACGCCTCCGGGTGCGGGAATTTCTCGCTACATTGAAGACCTGTTGGTGACCTTCTGCTGTTGTGTTTTTTTATTTTGGTCGGGTTGTTGTCTCTTTGACACATTCCCCATTTCCATTCTCAATTTTAATTTTACTAATCCATGTAAAACACCACTGAGAACACTTACCATCAATTTTCAGTCTATGAAAAATAAAAAGCCTGAAATAGAACAAATAATTGAATCTTGTGAACCAGACATAATTTATGGCACAGAAACCTGGCTCTCAAATACTATATCACCATACGAGTATATATCACCATCAAAGTACACCGTATACAACAAAAATAGAAAAGATGGATATGGAGGAGTACTACTAGCAGTATCAAATAAATATGTATCATCACTAGTAAATGAATTTGATACAGATTGTGAAATAATTTGGGCAAAAATAACATCACCAAATAATAAAACGCTCTACTTAGGTGCCTACTATAGACCACCTTCAGATAAAGGGGAATCATTAGAAAACATGGGTATCTCTCTTAATACTGCATGCAAGAAAACAAATGCAAACATCTGGCTGAGTGGTGACTTCAATCTAGGCCACATAAACTGGGAAAAACACTTGGTATTACCAAACAAACCTGATCCAGCACTACACCAACAACTGCTTAATATTCTGGATGATAATAACCTAGCACAAGTAATTGACAAAAACACAAGAAATGACAGAACTTTAGATCTAATGTGCATGACAAACCCATCATTTATCAACAGAGTTGAGACCCTCCCACCAATAGGAGGAAGCGACCATGATATTGTCTTTTGTGAAATCAACTTTGCTATACCAACACCAAAACTACAACCACATAAAGCACTAATATACAAAAAAGCAAACTGGGAGAACATAAAAAAGGCCTTATTCTTATATATGATCATTTAAAAGCAAACAAGACAAATATGACTATCGATGATCTATGGACCACCTTTAAAACCAAAACAACAGAGACCATCAACAAAAATATACCAACTAAAGTAATTGGAAAAAAATCAAAATTACCATGGGTAAATAGAGACCTGAAAAGACTCATAAGAAAGAAAAAACAAACTCTATAAAAAGAAAAGTCTAGACTCAAAATTCAAAAATAAATACAAAGAGATAAAGACCAAACTCCAAAAAGAGATGAGAATAGCATACTGGGCATACATTGATAATATGATCTTTGACATCGATATAAAAGAACCAGATCAGCATTGGTTCAACAAACAACCAAAAAAGCTGTACTCTTATATAAAAAGCCAAAGAAAAGAAAGCACCGCCATTGCATCCTTAATACAAACCCCTCTCAAAAAGCCAACATACTAAACCAACAATTTCAATCTGCTTTCACATCAGAAACTGACACAGAAATACCAACGAAAGAAGCTAGTACACACCCTAAAATGGAACTAATTAACATCAGTCGGGAAGGTGTATACAAACTCATAAAAAAACATAAACACCAATAAAGCTACAGGACCAGATACTATCGCTGGCAAAATACTGAAGGAAAACATCGAAATAACCTCAGACATATTTGTAATCATTTTTGACAAATCTCTTGAGACAGGCAAAGTACCATCAGACTGGAACCATGCAAACGTTACACCAGTATTTAAAAAAGGAGACAAACATCATCCTGTTAATTATAGACCAATCTCACTTACCTGCATCTCATTTAAATTACTTGAACATATACTAGCTAGCAATATGATGAAACATCTTGAAGCAAATAACATCCTATATAAACTACAACACGGTTTTAGAGCAAGAACATCTTGCGAATCTCAAGTAATATCTCTTATACACCAACTAGCTCAAAACAACGATAAAAATATACAAACTGACTTAGTTATCATGGATTTTGCCAAAGCATTTGACAAAGTGCCACACAAACGCTTACTTTTCAAATTAAAACACTACGGCATCTCTGATCAGGCAATAAACTGGACCCAGTAATTTTTATCTAACAGAACTCAAACAGTCCTTCTCGAAAACACGACATCCGAAAAAATTCCAGTAACATCAGGCGTTCCTCAAACCACTGTACTAGGACCAATACTCTTTCTTATCTACATCAATGATTTACCTGACTACCTTAAACACAGCCAAATAAGACTCTTTGCAGACGACAGCATTATCTACCGGCCTATTACCTGCCAAAACGATTGTATTAGCTTCAAGAAGACATAGAAGCAGCTATTAAATGGGAACAAGACTGGCTCATGTCATTCCACCCTGACAAATGTAACACATTAAGAGTATCAACAAAGAAAAAACAAATACACTTCTATTACAAAATGCACGGTCATATCCTAGAACAAGTACAATCAGCTAAATATCTAGACATTACAATCTCTTCAGATCTCAAATGGAACAAACATATACAACAATCAGCAGCAAAAGCAAATCAATCTTTATCTTTCGTCAGACGCAACCTAAAAATTAGTTCAAAATAAGTGAAGGAAAGAGCATATCAAACTATAGTAAGACCTAAACTCGAATATTGTTGTACCGTTTGGGACCCATACACATTAGAAAATATATACAGACTGGAACAAGTGCATAGAAGAGCTGCACGATATACATGCAACAGATTTCACAACACCAGCAGTGTATCTGATATGCTTCAAAATCTGAAATGGCAAACTCTACATGAACGAAGGCTAAAAACCAGATTACAAATGTTCCACAAAGTAATAAATAACGAAATTGCTATACCATCACAAGATATTCTGATAAAAAGCCAGTCCAAAACAAGATCTACTCATCAATTAACATTCAGACAGCTCCAATACAATAAAGACAGTTTTAAATTCTCATTCTTCAGCCAAACAATCAAAGACTGAAATAAACTACCACCTGAAATTTAAACAAAACTTCTACAGACAACTTTAAGGATGCACTTTCCCATGAAGTACTCCTTAAAACCTTTTCTCACTTAAACTAAATGTACCTATTGTTTTTATCTTAATTAAAAAAAAATAAAAAAAAAAATGTAAAAATTAAAAGTTCAATAAAAATTGTAAAGCTTAAAAATAAAGAAAAATTGAAATTAATTTTAAACAGCAACCTCAATCAGGCATGCGCCAGAATGTAATCTTCAAAATGTTGATGGTTTTCTGTAACTAAAGAAAAAGAAGAGCATTCCATAGAATAAACAAAGTGCCAAATTGGACCACGCAAATTCTCTCCGCCCACAAAAAACATCAAAAACAAACAAATATAAAAAATACAACCAAGGATAAAAAAGGGAACCGGAAGGGTTGTAGTTCTTTCCTCATTAGTTTCAACCAATAAGTCCACTCAGATAATTCGGTCCGAGAACACAATTAATTCGTAGTGCATTTCTTTTAGAACATAAATGAAAATTAAAAAAATCCCACCTGCGCTTTCTCAATGAAATTTTTACAGTGTGTTGTACTACTTTTGGGACAAATTATATCAAAATTATAGAAAACTTCATCGTCTCTAACTAAAAATATGGACAATTTTATCTTTAGGGCGTCTTGAAATCTTTTGACAGCTTCCGAAGTGCTATTTTTCAACCTTTTTCACCTGGACCAAATCACTACTTTCCTTTAAAATTCTGGACCCAAATGTTTTTACAGTGTAATTTCACCCCCCTACTTACAATTTGAGGCATTAAACATGGAGAAATAAATTTGAAAGGGGTATATAAATTAATGGCAATTAACCCACTGTAAACACTAGGGACTATATTCAAATCAACGAAAATCAAGGGACAACAATTGTGGTCTCAGACCAGATAATTCGAAATTCGTAGTCAGTATACCTGTTTTTCCGGATGCCTCCAAATTATATAAAAAGAAATGGCTCTTATCAGTTCCTGATTTGTAATTGGAAGCAACATAAATCAATCAAAACAGAAGGCTAGCAGATTCATGTTATGTTAAAGAATCCGAGCAAGTTAGGTGGAGTTCTGTCAATATTTTTTTAAAGACAATACCGATGGAGACAAAGATATAAGCAGCAATAGCTGAGTCAATATTTTAATACTCCATAAAAAGTAATTGGATAAAAAAAATAATAAACTAGCAGATGCAAAACTGTACGTACTGTAAAGAATGTGTACAAGTTGCTCATTGTTGAAGGCCGTACGATGACCTATATATATTAATTTCTGTGTCATTTGGTCTCTTGTGAAGAGTTGTCTTATTGGCATTCATTCTACATCTTCTTTCTTATAAGTACGGAAGAATTCTGTTGCACTTGGGTTACACATCGTTTTGTCTTTGAATCAAATTTAGATATTTATAGATTATTTATGTTTTTTTAAACGAGATGCATTTTCTCATTCTCATCTCATCGAAGGGCGGAGCCCTGAGATGAGATGAGAATGAGAAAATGCATCGAGTTTAAAAAAACATAAATAATCTATTTATCGCTGTTATTTGTATTTTCGAATATCATTTAATTAAAATTTCAGTTAAAAAAGGTATTTTGGACGATGATAATGCATTTTCTTTTGTGGTACTATTTTTTTGGCGTAGGCTTATTTGATATAAATATGTAGTCGCTCAGAATGTTCATTCATTTGAAAAAAGGTGTCCCATTTGAACATTCGACGTGATCAAGTATGGCGAAGACCATTTTCACTGTTTACAAGCTGTAATTTGGTGTTTCTGCGTATCAAAATGAAGTGAACGATTGAATATATAATGTAAGTGTATTTTAAGTAAGTGTCAACCCTTTTATATCTGTAAAATGAAATTTATTGTGTACGAGACGATATATCATATAGACTGCATGCAGCATGGTCAGTAATCTCGGACTACATGGTCAGACAATAAGTTAATATCCCACACATTTAACAGATAAATGTGACAAACACTGCCCTGTTGTCAGTACGATTACTGGTTATTATACAATACATGTATGGAAGAAGATGTGAAAATGTCCTTCATCAAGGCCTCGCCCCGATCAAGCTCCCCCCCCCCTTTTTTCAAGCTGGAGAACCATGTCTCTTCGGTCCTTTTGATATTTATTGACAATTTGTAGACAAAATTAATAATGAAGACCATTAATAGTTACTATTTCCATCCACAGCTACTTTTAATTATGAAATAACCAGTTTAGAAGCAAAATTAAAGATATACAACACCAAAACATATTTCATTTGTATAATTTGGACACTTCAATTGCCTCATTAGCAATCATATCACTTTTATCTGTTTAACCCAAAACCTTGCAGTCTGTATAAATAGAAATAATTTGTCAAACTTATCCAATAACTTATATCACACATTGTCAAATATATATGTAAACTGTTTAATTAACTATAACAATAATTGAATTGTAACAAAATAGTCCATTTAGAAAACATTATGAATTTTGATTATTTCATGTATGAAACAAATGTATAGATTAATATATCAGTAGATCAGTCACTGTCTGAATCAATAACCTGAACACGTCTGCGCTTGGGTTTTGGACCAGCATTGTCATCTTGGCAAGTACTTGAAGTAGTTGAATTTCCAAAATTGAAATTGAAATTTCCTCCATTTATTATAGTTCCCTGTGGAAAGAGCATTGCTGAATTTTTAAGTTGAGAAGTGTCTGCATTGTTGTTTTGATCTGATTTAGTTGGTACACCTGGACTTTCAGATCTTTGTTCTGGTTGACCTTTACTGTTTGATACTGACTCGGAAGAACCACCATCTAACACATGTGCTATTTCTTTTTGTTTCTTAAGACTGTTTTTCTGATATGATAAGAGGGATTGAATGTTTTTATGGCCTGTATGCTGTTGAACAACAGTTAATGGAAGGCCCTCTTCTATAAGACGTGTTACAGCTGTCCTACGACCAGAATGATTTGTAAGTTTTTTGTCTGTTATGTTGGCTTTTGTTGCTGCAGATTTCATCAGTGTGCGAAGCTTTCCTTCCCCCATAGGCATGTTTTTGTACCAAGTGACCGCTTTGCCTTTTTTAGAATGGTTTATTCCAAGATAAAATGGACTGGTGTCATTCTGCATTTCTTGCGGTCTGTGATTTTTATACTGCAAAATTATTAGTAACATATTACAAAAGATATACATTGCTAGAAAATTTAGACAAACTATTCGTTTCAGGATGTTCGCTACTCTTTTTATATTATTTTTTTTAAAAGACTGGTATAAATTAATAATATTCAAATACAGGATTGCAAATTAAGGGTCTTTTTGGTTGTTATTGAGATGTAAACCATTGGTAATTTTTGTTTTTAATTGGGAGGGGGGGGGGGGGGTGCGCATAAATCACAAGATTAATTATACATTGGCACCTTTTTCCTTTCAAAAACTATGAAATAATGACAATGACTTTAAATACGGTATACATTGTATCTGTCATAAATAAAAAAAATTATAGCGGACATCCTCATTTGGCAAATGACAATAAAGTATCTTTCTAAAATGTATGGTACATGTACTTATGGTTTTGGCCTCAATTGTATGGTTCACTGAACTTAGTAATGTGATCATGTAATACAAATGGTCCATTTAATATCAGGTTTATAAAGCGCTTGGCATGGTAACAGTAATGAAGCAAAATATGTTCATTTTTGGAATGGTATTTCTTAATTGTATGTACACAATGTAATTGTAGTGTTTAACCTCAAATTCATGGTTCACCGAACATGGGAAATGCCAGTGCTAGTCTCTGAACTATCATATGGACACATTTTCTTAGTTTTATAGTAACATGTACCCTATTTACAACATTTTTTTTATCTGATCAAGTCAAGCTGATATATATTTATTTTCGAAACCTTTTACAAGATACACGAGTACACAATTGTATAAATTTCATACAACATTGCATACGTACAGATTAAATGTCCTTACTAGGAACTGCCAGTGTGTTGAGTTATTTTTCTATCTTAACACCTGATAGTTGTTGGATAGGATGTTATTGTTCAACTCATCGTGCATATGTATGTGTACAATATTTGTATACTCTTTTTTTGTATTCAACTTAATATTTAGAATATATCATACCTTCTCGTATGCAGATACATGACATTTTTCGGGATTGTCATGGTTTATCCATGCTTTAGGCGCATATGCTCTGGTATTTTTGCAGTTTGTTCCATCCCTTGTTTTTGTGAGTCGCTCATTATAGACCAGGTGTTTTTCTGGGGTAGCAACCAATTTAACATCCCCCCACTTCAACTGCCTATGCTCATGGCATCCACGTAGTCCAAAATTTCGTGTATTTAAGTACCACAGGAGAGTGACCAGACCTTCAGGGTTGTCCATGCCTAATGACCCTGCCTCTATCATGGTCTCCTCATCAGATAATTCCACTGCGTCTGAAACATATGGTCGGTTGCCCATTCCCATCTCTTTCAGTTGTTGTTTTTTTGCTTTGAGGCAATCTCTGGATTTCTTAAACTCATCATCTATTTTAATGTCATATTTATATCCATTTTGCTTCAGATATCGGCAAATCATGGACATGTACCCATCAAGTGTGCTGGGTTGATACTCATTGGATTCGCCTTCTTTGGCATTTTCTTTTCTGAGACCAACATAAAATTCTTGTAGATACTCATCTAACTGTTTCGGATCAATATTAAAGATCTCCTCTTGAACATTTCTGATACTTAAAATGTAATCAGTAAAAATCTTTACACAACTTTTCATTTTTCTTTTAGTATTGTCATTCTCTCTGTCAAGCATAAATTGCTCTCTTTCATTTTCATTTATCTGTTCAAATCTCTTGTTGAATTTATCAGACTTTGAGCAACTTGGAGGGGCAATACATGTAGCTGTGTTGTTGACATTTGAAGAACATGTAGCTACATTTATATCAGTACCAGTATTTGTTTCAGATATTGTCTCTAGAATTATATCATGAAAATCATTGCTGTCTTCCAGAAAGTCTATGTTAGGTGGTAAATTTGATGTGTGATTGATATTTTGTGTTGTATCTTCTTGTTTTTCAGTGTCAGTAGTTTGATTTGTCTTAAATGTCCAGTGATTGACATTGGGAATGTCTAGTGAAAATGTTCCAAATGGTTGTGTACTTAAATTTTCCTGGTATTCAAAGTTTTCTATGTTTTGTAAGGCTGTCTCTAGGTCGAAATCTGAATCCCACAATTCCGATGTGTCCATGGCTGAGCTTTTGGGATGTATTTTCAAAGCAGACGAAGAAATGTACATGTACGAAGAAATGTACATGCAGACAGACCTACGATGATTTGAAGTAGACTTATGTAAAAAAGGACATTTGTTATTTGTTATAAACATGATATGATTACTTTTATTAACTTCCAATAAATTATTTAACGGCGAAATTCACGGTAAAATATTAAAACGAGAAATCATCTTTTATTGTTGACATTTCAGCGCAGTCATTCGATAACATTTTTTTTATAGTTCCGGCTAACCTTTTCTGATTGGCCGACACTTTAGCGCATGAATTAGATTATTACGCTGTTGCTAAGGTCCTTAGAAACTAGCGATAATTTTCATTCTCACTCTACACGAGTGATATGAAAATTATCACAAAAAAACATCAAAGGAAAAATACAGATAATAGCGATAATGAAAGATATGGGGTACTTATCAACCAAACAATCGTATTTCTAATGTATCGTGCTTATAAGAAAATTGATATGCAAGAAAAGAGACATAATTTCTTCTTTTTACTTCCTAAAAGTGCTTTATAAGAGCGATTCCTTCGGTTATTCTAGATATATAGATACAAATAATAATCTGGCACATGTAGATGGTTGAGACTCCCTTATAAAGGTACACTAATACCAAATGTCAACAGTTTAAGAACCTGCATATAGTTTTAAAAAATATCAAAGTCAATCCCATTTGTTTAATTTTTTTTTATCATATCTTTTCAAAAAGTACGCGCCACAAACCATAACGTTTAGCTTATTGCACCATGCTACCTGAAATAAGGACAGAGGATATTTAGATAATAATATCGCTGGGTTTTTTTATGATGTTAAGAATAATAGTAATTTTATATATTGATGGTTGTCTAGTAGATCTGTTAGATTTGTTGTTGATGATTATGTAAGCATTTACCGATGACTTAAACATATCCTAAATATTTTGGTAAAGATTATTAAGCGCAAAAAAAAAGAGAAGGAAAACAGTAAGACAAAACACTTCACATAAAAACGGTTAAACTTGCCTAGTATATATGTATTTGAACACGATTGGTTTAAAAAACGCAATGATCTACTATTTGCTATTTTTTTGTGCTCGTTTTTTCCCTCAATGTCCTTATTTATACATAAATTGAAATACAACTTGAGGAATAATGAAATAATAAACATCATGTATATTAGTATTATGATTACTGTACACTAACTGACAATAATTCAGTCGTCAAGACACAAACTGATCAAAATAAATCATACTCTGATAAGGAATAAATACGAGTCAGTAATCTATTAAAGGGTCAAACATTTCCAATTCCAAGAAAATGAACTAGTAATTGTTCTCTTTATTATACTCTTAATTCGTGTTTCTTGGTAAAATCCTTGTATTCTACATGATACAAATATAATGGTTGATTTAATGTGCACTTTTAACGTCTGTTTCAATTATCATGTTTTGTTTCCAACACTTTCAATGTATTATTTAAACATACTTAATATATGGATAGAATAAATATTTAAATATCAAGATGCATGTTGATGTTACAAGGATTTTTATCTATTTCAATGACAGTGTCCAAAAAATACTGTTCAAATATAAAGTACAAGCAATATCATTCAAAACCATTAAAAATGTATGTCTCAGTTGTTCAACAAACTATGTCCGTTTAATTACAATGAACGAAAATGCAAGATTTCAACAAAGTAACAAACAATCTAACTAAAAACGAATTAAGATCTTGATGGCCTTTACATCTGACTGTCAGTCAGCAGGGGGTTCTGCAGCCTATTTTCTTTGTAATCGCAGTGGATACACAGTGGATACACACATTTGTGATACGCTCACGACACGTGGTTGGGGTTGTGTCTCTGAGTATCCTTTTAAATACACAGGTGTATATATATGCAGACGTGCTACTGTTTGGGCCACTCTTTTGACATGTCAAATATACCATTTGGGTACTATTTCACGAATATACTATAACATTGGTGTATGTATGTCAATGATTTATATATATTCATCTTCAGTTAAGCTGTCTGTAAAAACTATGTACTTATCTTTAAATCTTCTTCTTAAGAATGATTCCTGTCGTTAACATCTAATTTAGATGTCAATTGTATGTCTGATAGTTAGGAAATGTATAAATAAGTGATCGTTTTCATATGAAATTAATGCATTGGTAGGTATCTTTGAATACATCAATATAAATTCGGTTGGTTTTTAAAGGCATAGTCTGACGTCTGTACCAAATTTGCTCACAGTTAAAGCACATTAAACACACCAAAACGAGCTTAAGTTTGATACGGATACCGCTAAGCATTCTGTGACTGATTATAAACATTAACCTTGTTTGTCTCAAGACTTGAATGCCTCCTTTTATTGAAATAAATGTTTTATTTGGCATTTTGCAGACTCAGCGATCGTTGTTTCGATGGAGACATTTGGGCAATGTGTATCTAACTGTTTAAATGGCGGGATATCTTGTAACTAAGTATAGAAAATAATTACATTATATTTGTAATGCAAAACCGTGAAATCGTTTTTTAGCCAGAAAATGTTACAAAAACATTTAAATTCTAACATTCACAGATGAAGCCATCATACTCCATGACTGTTTATTCAATCTGTAAAGACAGGAGATTGACATGGATGGTTGGAGGAAATATACAGAAAAGACACAAAATATGTCATGTACATACATTTGTAATTACAAAATCATTTTTTTAACATAATTACAAAACAAGTTTTTTATTCAATGCATTATCCACCGATATAACGAATTTCATGACAGTGGCAATGTAGATGAAGTGATAAACATTGTCTTCAGTCACGATAACGCCTAATATTCACAAGACTACATATACAGCTCAAACCCGCCAAAAAAAAAAAATAGCTAAATTATTCAAGTGTTATAAAAAAAGCCAACATTTGTTACATGTCAACGAAAAGACCTTCGTCAATCTTCTTCTCAGTAGTTACTGCTGTTGCATTTCATACTGTTCATTTTTGTTAATCAGTTCAATTCAATCTTTTCTAAGGAAGTTCGCTCCTATTGTTTTCAAATTTTTGCAAGATATTCGGAATCCTCGGGTTTTATCTATGTAATGGCTTTTAAAAATTTTGCCCAATAACCCATACTTTTCCTTTCATGATTTTATTACATTTAGTTTCATATTTCAAAAGTCATATTTGAAAATCTTAGTAGTGTTTTCGTTGTTTTTGAAAAAAAAGGGGTGCAAATTTTAAATGTGAGAACAATCTAGAGAGAATTATTTCCTGCCAAATTTTAAATGGCTAATATATCGAAAACAAGCATACTGACCCTTTATTTTTTCCTGCTTATTTAGATCAATTATTTATTTTAACTGTCAATTTATAACAATCTTTTAAAAAGCGTGTTATTTTGAATCAGAGTAGCTAACATCCTTAACCAAATGTTGCTGGTCGTCAATTTGCTTTGATTTTAAATAAAAGTACCACAACAATTTTTAGACGAAGCTTTTTTGGCGTCCTAAATTTTAAGCCTGATACCTTTAATTCAAAGAATTTTCTTGAAACAAATGTTCAAGATTTATGTAATGGTCGCATTGAAATATAAATTTTGTGTTTGAATGAAATTAATATTTATTTTTCATTAATAAAACAAGCCGGGAAAAGACTTTTTATTGTTTCAACAAAGACTACTTTTACGTTTGCGACATGTATTGAAACATCAGAAAACTGTGAAATACAATGTTCCTCTGGTGTTAAGCTCTGGCTGCGGCACAGTGATATTTTGTTTCGTGCTTTATGTTTTTATACTGAAAATGTGCATATTTCAACGCTTTTATTCCCTATAAAACTAAGTTACGAAGTATTAATTTCTAATGATGACAATTTAAAAGTTTAAACAATGAACGTACGAACTTAGTAAGATTTTCGTTTGTTGTGTTTTTTATATCCCTACGTATTGACGTTTTAGCAAAGGTATTCATAAATATTGCGTTTTATTGGAAAATAAAAATAATTTTAAAGTGACATAAGCTTCGATATAGACAAAACTTTGAAATTCGATTGTTCAAATATTAATAAAAGTGGAATATTTTGTTATTTGAAAAAAATATCCCAAAACATTACTTATCTTTATTGATTTGCAAGTAAATAATTCATGCGGATTCGTATTCATGTGAACTTTAATATCATAGGATGGGGTGAAGACTAAAATAACACAAAGTGTTGATATATATTATTTAAGTATGCATTGTTAATTGTTTATTTTAGACTTTTTGGATTCTGAGTCAAGTTGTTGAAAATATTTAACAGCCAAAATTCTTTTTTCTATAATCCAATAAAACATAGATATAAATATAAAAGCACAGACAATCTCATCCTATCGTTAAACGCCGATTTTTTTTTAATGTCCCTTGGATTTCAAGTCGTAGATTAATTAAAAAAAGAGGGTCATTAAATTTTTGTTCACCATGTTCACTAGGGGTTGTATATGAAGGATTTTCTGTTAGTTTTACCAGTCAACGACATGGTTTCAAGTGGATCCATTGTTTCACAGTTCGAACAATGTTGATATACTTTTCATTTAATAACCGAACATGTTCAGTACATGCGTAAGGAATATCAGAACAGTAAATGGTTGAACTAAATGTCGCATGAATACAGATTTAAATGATCTTGGATGATTGATTTGTAATTCAATGAAACATTAGCAATATTTCTAGCTTATTTTGGTAAAATATTAACCAAATCGATTGTTTAAAAAAATATAAAGTCCACTTTTAGTAATGTTTGAAACAAAATAAATCATATTTTATTTATTTGTCCAGATCGTATTTAATGCCCACGTGATTTATGTCTGACATCCAAACCGATGGGATGGTATAAATTATATATAAAAATTACCCTTATTCTTGTGTATAAATGCTTGCTACATTGTGTAATTCTGACAATTCACTATGGCGTTTAAAATAATTTAGTATCTGCAAACGTAATTATTTTAAATAATAAATAAACTAATCGGTAAAACCCAAAAGGAGAAAAAAGGAGATAGTCAAATAAAGGGGAATTGTAATATTCAACAAAATATTTTATCAGTCTTCTGGGAACTGATATAAATATATATAAATCTTTATTATGACATACTGATGGTAATAGAAAAAGTAAAACGTGAGTAATGAAAGAAAAAGTGGGCTAATAGTGTCCGGGAAATCAATATTAAAGTACACTTGTAACTCGGAGGAAGACTGTTATTAGTTGAACGATTGGCGAATAAACTTCTTATTTTGACTTGGTAAGGGGATTAATTATAGTGTACAGAACAGTTCCTTGACTAACAGACTGTTAAAGTTACGTATACTATAAACAACACAAAATGGCTACGTTGCATTTTGTCAATTAAAGCAATGAGCTTCATACAATTAACACGCGAAAGTTATGAATTTGAAATCAATGTGAAAAAATCTGTAATAATTAAAAGATTTTCGACGTTTTATACAAACCACAACTAAGGTCAAATCTACGTTAGTCTTACATCTAAACGAAGGATTTTGAACATTTTAAAGGTCATTATCAATGAGACATGATTGCAAGGTTGCCCGTCAAACCCCCACCTAGTCACAGTTATGATTTTATCATATTAGAGGCACCTCTGGATGAGAACATGAATTGAATAAATTTTGGAGAAACAAGACGATGATTAGAGATTGCCACGTTTGTGATCATTCCAAATATATCATTCTTATTTTCATTTGTCATATATACCAATCACCATTGTAGTCATTTTTTCTTGGAAATGTTCCAGAATTAAGTAGAGAATCTGTTTTTTTTTCCAATGGTTAATCTAACAATTAATTAATGACTTCACAAAAATTACAGTATTCTGTAAATAAGAGTTGTCATCCTTTCCCTGGTTTAAACTAATGAAAAAAATCAAACATGTGGTATATCAATTGCTTGATTTATAATCGTTGGTTGCTTTACGTCAAGTGGCAAATAGTTCATGCATGGATCTTTAACTCAAATATTTCAACACATGTATTTTGATTACATTTCGAATGTATGTCATTTTAATGTTAACTATTATGTAAAACTGTCAGTTCTCGTTTGCCTTAATTTCTCAAACAAACAAAATCATTATGGTAACGATAGTAATTGTTTGTTCGAATATTTGTTTAAATTGAATCTTCGTAAAAATTATTATAGACCTTCTGTTTAAAAAGGAACAGAAAATTTGAGAAACAACAATCCAAGAATCGATCTATTTATTGGAATATTAAAATGAGCAGCTGTTGAAGGCATGTTTGCCCCAATGCGATAACTATCTACCAAGGAGCAAAAGACAACGATGTCAACAACTCAAGGGCACTTTTTGACCTTCAAGAAAATTAAAATTCATATTACGCTATAAAAAAAGTCCTTTAGCAGTTGCCTCTATTTATTTCTTTTTCAGACATTTGCCCTTTTATCCGCTAATGGAATATACTTTGCTAAGGCCGATTAACTACTCCTACAGTTTTGAAGTTGGTCATGATTTGTATAATTTAAAATATGTTCCACTGTTTCCCCCTCAAATCCACTGACAGTTCTAGCAAACTTTTTTTTCGTAACATGCATTCATATTATTGAGTAGTGCATATTGTCATGATTTTGAAAGAGTTGACAAAATAAATGTTAGTGGAATCAACATTTTTATATAAAAAGCATAATCTACTTACAGAATTAAAGAATATCTTTTATTTTGATATTTGGACGTAAAGTATCAATCGAACATTTTATTTTTTTGGTAAACGTTTATGTTTGTCCATATATGGTGCATACTATTTATTTTAAATAAAAGCGCAAGTTTTTATTATGTTTTTGTCGCGTATACGTTCTCCTTTAATAAGGCACCTTGACGTCTAGCGTCGCTTCCGGCCACTAGGTAAATGCAATGGTGTCTTCCTCGAATGCCAACATTTTATATGTTAACTATTCCTTGAATGCCAACAAAAATATTTCAATTGAAATATTTAATTCCATATCATTTTAAATTAAATGGTAAATATGAATAATATGAAGATTTAAATTGAACTATTGATTAAACTATAAAAATCATCAGAAATGATAAAGTAAATTTGATAACTTCTCAGTTGGAAACGCTACAAAGTTTTAAGAAAATCCATAAAATAGGGTAAACAGAATTCAGATGAGTTGCAAATATAATAAACAACTTAACAATATTATTTCATGAATAACTTGCAATACATAATATTATTACCAAGCAAAATATCATGAATAAGCTGATCAAAATAAAACATGGTAATCTAACACGTGATACAAAGTTTAAAGAAATTCCATGAAGGTATGTGGTAGTAAATTACAGCACGCAACTATAGAAACAAAGTAAAAACAAAATCAGAGTCCAAAGAGGCTATCGTAGAATTTGTGCAAACTGAAATTTCTCTCAATATGTTCATGTTGACTTTGTGATACACCACTTTTCAAAGTTTTGTTCGAGCAGTAACAGCAACAAATGATTTTAAACAACTTGACAAACAGGAATTAGATTTAGCTACCGCTAATTTACCTATCTGTTTTGATAAACATGTATTTTTGTTGTAATAACTACTTACACCTATTCCTGGAACGCCTACATAATTTTTCAGGTAAATTGTCAGTAGACCAAAGGATATTGGCATTCAAGGAATTAATTATAAACCAATGCAATTACTGAGAACCAAAAAATATTCACAGATAAAATTCCTGGTTCTAAGGTTTTGTATGGTATATAAATAAAGGCAACAGTATTATATCGCTGTTCAAAATCTATGAACAAAAACAAAATCGGGGTAACAAACTAAAACTAAGGGAATCGCATTAAATATAATAGAAGAACAACGACACAACATTAAAATGTAATACACACAGAAACGATGCATTAGACAAAATCCGATGAGAATAACAAATATAACATCAAAACCAAATACAAGAATTTGGGATAGAAAAGTACCGTGACACGTCTTATAGTAATGTGAATTTACACTCAAATATAAGAGAAAACAAACGACACAACGGAAACACAACGTTAAAATGTTACATCCACATAGACGAACTATGATATAACAATGGCCATCATGCTTTTATTTCTATTTAAATCACGTCATTAAATTTCATATTTAAAAGGATAAGTGAAGTTGTTTACAATTTAAATTTGACATGCTACATGTCCCTTCCTAATCTTTATTTTTTTTTAAATGTTATTCTTAACACTTTTACAGCTATTATTAAGAGACTTCGACCAATCTGACTCATGGGGAGGAAAAAGAAAGAAATAAATAAAAGAAAGGAATTAGCAGCAAGTCACAACTTTTGATGCATAATACGTGTTAAAATGATCTGATAATGTTTCATTGCAAGAAGTGGCACCTACAACTTTTGCATGGTTTTAATATCCATTTTAATAGTATTTTAAGTGATAGCGGCTAGTTTGCTTCATAAAAAACATGGTAAAAGCTTGATACTAAGAATGTTGGTATCAATTAGCTTGTTGGTTTCCGAGGAGAAAAAATGTTAAAATATATAGTGTCAAACAAAGTTACTATATAAAAAGCAATCAATGCAAATTCCTGGCATAAAAATTATCAATAAAGGTTGTTAAAAGACAATAAGGTTCTGTTATGAAGTTAAATTGGAGGTTATAGATAGTACTTACTCTAGGATTAAATCAGGTAATACGCATGTTTCTACACTTTTAGTTGTAATTACATTCATTCTTAGCATACGAATCGGATTTTATGTTCTGAACACGAAAAACATATACATAAAATATATATAATAAGCAAAAACACAGGTGATCACCCTTGTACAAAATTACAACTTATATTTTTTTGTAACTCTAATCTTTTTACAAAGCAGTGTAGAATAACAAAACAAATTTCCACCTTCAACATGACGAAAAAGGTTATTGACTTTTATAATTAAACGCTTTTAGCATGCATTATCTTCAATGCGCATTAAATTTGAACTCCAATCGGAAAACATATAGCAATTGTATCATCGGAATTTAAATACGATTATATAATCAGTGAAATTAAAAAAAAATACCACACTTCTGTTATGCTTGAAAGTTTATTGTTCTCCAATGGTTTTCATTTATAAGATTACTATCATGATATTTATAGCGAAATGCAACACCAGAGCCAAACAATACCCTTGGTTTTAAAATTCGTCCATTAACATCATTGTAAAATATATAGTGCCATTGTTATTCGAAATTTTATTAATGTACAATTTCTAAACCGATGCAGAACGGTAATGATAAAATAAAATACTGTTGTAAATTAGTTGAAAGTTATTAATTTTGCATTATATGTTTTTCAACGATACATCAATCACGAATCAATATGGTTTTTGTCCTACATGTATCAAAACATCAAATGTAAAGCATTTGCAATGTTTATCTTGGGAATTTTCAAATTTGATAGAATCAGTTCATGAATAAACAACAAGTCAAACATATTATTGTTCAGAAATTTTATAAGACCCTAGATTCACTTCAAAAACTGAAAAATAAAAAGATTCTTTTAATCTTATTGAATAAATGTAAAGTGCATGCAATGTGATTCCATTACAGTTGAAATATTATCAGTATATTTCACAAAAGGAGGTTGATTTACGACCCCATCAACAGCCAAACAAAGCATTTGATTCAGAAGCCTTTGAAATACATTTTTTTAATTGAAAACTCAAAAGGAATATTCTGAATTTGGCTGAGTTCAAAGCACTTTTATTATTTCCTCTACGGAGTGCTTACAAAAGAAGTCTGGAACACAAAAGATAATTTTCAGACGATTATCACATCATAAGGAAGACGTGAAGTAGTTTCAAGGTGATACCATCGCAATGTCTAGTTATACTACCTTGACATACACTTAATCTTATACACGGCAGACGAACGACATATATACATACCCGAAAACACAATCCTCCTTAATATCGTATACCATGTTGTGAATGAAATAATCAAAAACTTACAACAAATTATGTTGAATGTACTTTTACTCGGTATTTATGAGTTTGACGGTCCCTTTGGTATCTTTCGTCCCTCTTTTATCTTGAATCACGTTTTTCCTAAATTGGTTTTTATTTGTAAGTGAACTGGGCGCGATCAAAATATTAAACCAAATGAAAGCTGCGAGTGTAATTCCGCCACATCTTCAAGTTGTTTTTCATTATACCTTATTATTTTTATCATGAGAATTTGGTGCTGATTACAAAAATTTGATTGTTTCTAATAAATCTTTTCACAATGTGTTTAACTAGGAACGATTAAAAGCTCGGAATATTGTAAAGACACCTACTCGCTAATCGTTGTATTACAACAAAACAGTTTCGGTTTTATACATGCATTTTGTGCATTTTTATTAAATCACGGCACAGAAATCCATTTGAGAATTTGACAAGATTATGTTATAAAATCTTCTTGGGAGTGCAGGCGCCGATTTAAGACTGTAAAGAGACATCAGCAGATAAATACTTTGAACTAGCTTTCAGTAAATGTTTGACATATTTAGACGGTATTATGAGATCCTTGGTGATCTTTGGTTTTATATGTATCTTGTCTAGACTGGAAAACATCACCTCTTCAAATATGCGTAAAGCAATTGTCCAAATTCCCCCTAGATATCGCTTCAACTTTTATCGATGTCTTTGAGGGTTATTCTTTAGATATTGCTTCGGCTTTAATCGGTGTCTTTGATAGTAATTCTCTGATATCGCTTCTGCTTTAATCGATTACTTTGAGGGTTATCCTCTATTAATCGTTTAGGCTTTACTCGGTGTTTTTGAGGGATATCCACTAGAAATTGCTTCGGCTTTAATCGATTCTTTGAGTGCTTTCCTCTAGATATCGCTTCTGCTTTAATCGATGACTTTGAGGGTTATCCTCTTGATATCGCTTCGGCTTAATTCGGTGATTTTGAGGGTTATACTTTAGACATCGCTCCTGCTTTAATCGATGTCTTTGAGGGTTATACTATAGATATTGCTCCGTCTTAAATCGGTGTCTTTGATGGTTGTTCATAAAGACACATCCATGTATGCACTGCACAACTCTGTATATTCACATTACTCTATGTTCATGTGCAGTTTTTAATAATGAATATCGAAACTTCAAGGATGCCGTTATCACGAATTTTCTGTCAAGTCTACTTAGACCCATGTAATAATGTATTAATAATCGGGATAATCACCTTTATCGGTTCCTGTTTTAATAACATTTTCAGCGATATCTCATTATTGATAATTTCATAAATTTATAACAATTTAATTGTTTCTGTTGGCGATGTAACACTGATTCGTGATAAAGATAAATGTTGTATAGTTTCATAATTGGTTTTCACACAAATGACAAAACCATTTATTGGACTGCTTCCTTTAGTACCATTCAATATATTTTGCAATGGAATTCACAGTTCGTTTACCTTGACCATGAGCATACCAAATATTCGCCAACATTACATTACGCTTTATTCACAAATTCCCATTAGCATTATTAAAAAGTGATGTGGGGTATACGTCAATGGACCCAATGGCATAAAAAGAGGGATTTAGAGGTTATCATATGGGTATCTACAATTGAGAAATATGTAAACTATAGGTATTATAAACGATACTGAAGAATCAAATTATTAATGTTTGTTGTAAATTTCAATTATAAAATCTCTCAATTTTATCACGTTGTCTGTTTTTCGAAACTCTTTTGAAATTCAATGTTATAATTGATTTAAATACCAGGATATGATTTTGCTTCTATAGCCCATTGTGAAAAGACTAACACATGAGGTAATGCGTTTTCATATACTTCATAATATATGCTTTAACATCTCGGACTACTAACACAAAGGTTCCTGATTTGATTTCCGTTCCGGGATGAAAATTTCAGGGACTGAATTTTCGGCTCTCCCTTGGCACCATTTGCTAGTATAGTCTTGAGGAAATGGTGATAGTCCGTCGGAAGGGGACGATAAATGGATGACCTGTGTTAAGATAGAGCCATATCTCCTGCACGTTAAAGACACCCTTGAAGATTTGGAAAAAGAGCAGGCTAATACAAGGCAGCACTTGCACCCGCAAAGTGGGAAGGGATTAATATAAGTTGCAAAACTTGTTTCCCAATCCACTATAAATAAATATGTTTAATCTCAAACAATATTTCTTTTACTCCGTTGAAAAAAAATATGATTTGAAAGAATCAATATTTTGTTTTCAGTGACATCAATGTCCTTATTGACAAGGTTGCACTTTATTGTAAATTATACCGAACAAAGACAGATCGATGAACTATTTGGTTGGAATATTCATGATATGTAATATTATTGTAGAATGGATTATAGCTTTGCATGACAAAATTTGGGTTATGAATACAATTAAACAGTGATTTCTCAAATGAGAAAAAATATATCAAGATAAAAAAAAACACAACAACAAAAAATATGTTTTAAATCGAACAAATTAAGTTTGAATGTTGATTTAAACTTTAGTATCATATTATAAAGGCAATTGGTTTTTTTTACCAACCATTGTCATACGAAAAACATTCATTTTGGCATTGCTTATTTACACATGCACTACTTTATCCAACTATACCCATTATAGATATATACCGGGATTTGAATTTTGTATTTACGCAAAACGCGCATTTCGTCTACAAAAGACTCACAAGTGACGTTAAAAAAATAAAATAAAATAAAACGGCCATATAAAGGTCGATGGAGAAGCCATTGAGGACCAAAACTGCCTACAAAAGTTGCCAGATACTGCCATAATTCCTGATGTAGAAATACGTTATAATTGCAAGACTTCAAAATTTTGTTAACAGATAATTTATAAATATGACCATATTAGTGCTAATTCATGTAAACACATAAGTGCTGACTGATCAGTAAAACAACAAATAAAACGATCTGATGGTTTCACTACCTGCTCAGTACGTGCAACAACAACAGAAACAGAAATATGAGAATCCCACTACCTGACACATTCCACAATAGGCAATAAAATGCGGGATATAAAGAGTTTTCATTGTTATTTCAGAGTTTGACTATAGAAACTCAGATAAAACTTGTTAGTCAGGAAAAATACTTATTTTTCACACCTGTAGAGTGTTAAATTACAACAGGGGAAATCGTCCGTTTTCAAATTTCCTGTTTGTTCGAAATTCTGTGCAACTTCGTGAACTTTAATTCCTCTCTAACTTTGATCTTTTTCAAATAATACAGTTTTTTTCACTTCTAAATGGCAAAGCAGAAACGAAAGTTCAAAATTAAACAATTCCAATGTAAAACAATTGATGTGACGCGAAATGAAACATTTCAAACGTGTTGTAATTGATATCACATTATCATTATGGAAAATGGAACCCCTCAAACGTAAACCTAAACACGCCTTATCATTACGACAGATACAATAGGATATTATGTGTTCACGAGTGCCATTAAAAAAATATGCTTTTTCTGTCAATGTACAACAGATTTTTGTAGTTTTTGCTATCATGTACAGCATACATCAGTCGTTTTTGCTATCATCACAGCAGGTATCAGTCTTTTTTGCTATCTTGTGCAGGATACTTAGTATATCAATCTTTTTTGCTATCATGTGCAGCATTTATCAGTCTTTTTTGCTATCATGTACAGCACATATCAGTCTTTTTAGCTGTCATGTGCAGGATATATCAATCAGTCTTTTTTGCTATCATGTGCAGCATACTAAGTTTAATATCAGTCTTTTTTGCTATCATGTGCAGCATTTATCAGTCTTTTTTTTAGACAAGTGCAGCATTTATCAGTCTTGTTTGCTATCATGTACAGCACATATCAGTCTTTTTAGCTATCATGTGCAGGATATATCAATCAGTCTATTTTGCTATCATGTGCAGCATAATAAGTATATCAGTCTTTTTTGCTATCATGTGCAGCATTTATCAGTCTTTTTTTTTAGACAAGTGCAGCATGTATTAGTCTTTTTTTAGATCATGTGTAGGATATATCAATCAGTCTTTTTTGCTATCATGCGCAGCATTTATCAGTCTTTTTTGCTATCATGTGCAGCATTTATCAGTCTTTTTTTTGCTATCATGTGCAGCATACTAAGTATATCAGTCTTTTTTTAGATCATGTACAGCACATATCAGTCTTTTTTGCTATCATGCGCAGCATTTATCAGTCTTTTTTGCTATCATGTGCAGCATTTATCAGTCTTTTTTTTGCTATCATGTGCAGCATACTAAGTATATCAGTCTTTTTTTAGATCATGTACAGCACATATCAGTCTTTTTTGCTATCATGCGCAGCATTTATCAGTCTTTTTTGCTATCATGTGCAGCATTTATCAGTCTTTTTTTGCTATCATGTGCATCATATATCAGTCGTTTTTTTCAATCATGTACAATCATCAGATTTTAGTCGTTATATAATCAGGTACAGCAGATAGTTTTATTTTGCTTTTACATACAGCAAAATTCAGTCAGTGTTTCCGATTGTCATTGCAAAACAATGAATTTTGTAATCGTGTAGATGTATAGATCACCGGTAATAGGATATGTTATATATGAAAGAATAGATCATGAAATAAATAAAGATGTCAGACAATTTATCAAACCATGGAATGATATTCCTAGTAATTGTGATGTTAATTTTACAAATTAATCATTTGATAATTAAACAGGGTTTATTTTATATAAACGATAATAATGCATGATCGTATATGACAAACTTATCATAGAGGTAAGGCTGTTATAATGAATATCCTTACGTTTGTACAATGTACAACATGGTAAAATACACCTTCTAAAAAAGAAGTCACACGAAAGAGCACCAATGAACTAACCCACCCCTAAACAATAACAACAAAAACAGATATAAAAAAGAACGAGTTGTAACAAATTAAAGTTTAGATTAGAAAGCAAAACTCAGTGCAATCCTGGCTTATAAGATCATACGATAAATTATTTCTTGTTTTTCTAACGTCCAGTGACGAATATTTCATTCAAATTAAGAGTTAAAACACATAAACAATTATACATTAAATAAGAAGGTTCTACAAAGTAAAAGCAATTTTGCTTGTTTCTGAATCCTACATATTTATATCAAGTGTATGGTATGTGATGGTATATTTTAATCAATATTGTTTAAACTAAGGTTCTTCCAAGTTGGTCATATTTCTAGAAGTTACAATTCTTGGTACACAATACTATATTTAGTTTATTTATACGGTAAAGGATATTGGTGATCTAGACGCGATGTGTATATCAAAACGGAGGCGAAAGCAGGTGGTCTGAACAAAGCCAGGAAAAATAAATTAATGCTGCAGTAATTATATATGATCTTACAAGAACACATATGTTTTCGACACAAGATCTTCATAGAAGCGAATCAGATACTTTTAAAAGAAACCATAACTTTTTGAAACAAAATAATCAAGCTTGTCATAAAGTTTTCTGTTCGGATCTCTAATTTGTTTTGACAGAGGTATATTTACGTATGAAGGAACTAATCAAATTCGAAAATGGAAAAAATCTGTAAAACAAAACAGAAAGCGAAACTTGATAACGGACGACACGTAATTATCTTAAAAGTTAATTGTATATCGAAACTACATGTAGGTACAAACATAAACTTTGGTGATATTAACACTTTTAAAAACATATAAATACCTATGCATATATGTGAATTAAAAATAAGAAGATGTAATATAGTTTTTTTTGTAATTTATTTTTATTTTATCTGAAGATATTATATAGTTGACACTGAGAAAACCTTCCAACAGAAACCAAATGACACAGAAGTTTACAGTGAAAGAATAGGTCGCGAAAACAATAACAACGTCAGAACCAATGGGGTTCGTGTTGCTTATTCTTTAGTTTTCTATGTTATGTCATGTGTACTATTGTTTGTCTGTTTGTTTTTTTCATTTTTAGCCATGGCGTTGTCAGTTTATTTTCGATTTATGAATTTGGCTGTGCCTTTGGTATCTTTCGTACCTCTTTTACAACTATACGACTTCATCACTGAGCAAAACACATACCAATACATATGTAAATGTGAAAGGTAAAATTCTGCCTTCTTGTAAGATAAATCATGTATTTGGATGCAATTTTGAAGTCATAATCAAAAGCTTCGTTTATGTTTACAATTGTATCCCATTTCCGTATTTTATATTGGCAATACTTTAGTAGAAAATACCCGATTTGACATCTTCGAATTAGTTTTGAAAAACAAATCGATTAATAGAATATTATTATTTTTCAAATTATATTTTCTCGAGCATTACTTAATCTGTAAACTTTAAGATTTACTTTAAGAAACTTAAATTACAATCCACAAATGAACTTTGCAACATGTATAACTCTTTTACTGACTAATTTTGCCAAGTCCTTGGTGTGACAATTTTGAGATGAAATGGAAAAATAATGGAAAGCGAGTATAGAATTTGTGCTATGAATCAATGTTAACGTGATTATTTTATGAGCACTATTGATTTTGATGGTTCTCTGGTGACTTTTCCCAGGACATATCAACAAACAAACGATTCAAAATATTCTGATTTCTTATTGTAATACATTGTAGAATAACGATTTTAATTGGTAAACACGTTTTCCTTTAATTTTCCAGCGTTCACGATATTAGCCCTCTTCTTTAAAGATTCATCAAAATATCTTTACACAAAAATATATATTGAAGGGAACTATGTTATCCATATTTTGATGACAAATATTGGCGAAAGAGTATGGACATCCCTCCAATAGTACCTCGTATCAATTCTAACAGATGAAGCAATTTTGAGTAGTGATTTTTGTTACGATAACAAGGTAAAGCAATCTGTATACGGAAGGTATGCATTATTCTCTTTAGTCCCAGTGGTAATAGCCAATATACATATTTGATTCTAAACAATCATGTAGTATTAAGTTTGCAATAGACATCGTTGAATCATAACAATTTCTGGCATCGACTTGAAACCAACACTAGACACAATGACTTTGTAGATAAGCTACGGAATTTTAGTGACAGACTCTGACCACGCAATTAAATACAAAATTGTATTTTACGGCATTGAATTACTCAACGATACCCTATACTAATAATATGGTTTATTATTTAACAAAAGGATAGACATAGGTATTTTTGTTCGAGAAAGTAATGCGCGGCGTTTCCACATTAGAAATATTGGACTTCGTACCATAAGTCACATAAATGGTAGTCCGTCGGGGTCTCTGCGCGAACAGAAATCAACAATTCTCGCTGAATATAAGTTCAAACCACCAGTTTAATTGGATATGGCCACTTTAGATTTTTTGTTCATGTATCATATTTTATTGAAATCTGTACATTTGTTAGTTTAAAACATTAAGTACCGGTACCTTATCCTGGCCTCGTTATATTTATAAAGTTTTTAGTTTTTGTTAGTATTAGTATCAGATTTATTATATTATAGGAATAGACATGATCGATCGCCGCTAAAATCATAATATTCTAAGTGCTTCAAACAGGTCCCGCTTGTGTTTTTTTTTAACAAACCTTTAATAATTTGCGTACTGTAATATTTTTTATTATTACCACCACGACCTTGGAAAAAATGTTCGTAACTATTATCAAGTTTGTATTTAAAAAACTTGATGAATAATTTATAAAATTCCTAAAGCAAAGAGTCTTAATTAAAATTGCATGGAAACTTGCCAAAACTTTACCATCTTGTTTTCGTAGCTTCCATTACTAAATCTGTTTGCAGTTTTTGTCATGGTCATATCTTCTATATATCCTTGTTTTAGTAAAACGAGGTTTGTGTTATTATCATTAAAAGGCAATTTGTAGTGTTGACTTTACCAAGTCTTTTATAATTACATGAATAAAACACTGTAAACATAATTATCAAAATGGATTTGCAAGTCCAAATAGTTTTTAGGAAATTATTTCAATCTATCAAGAGTTATTGTTCATGATATTTGTTTAGTTAACATCGTTAATTAAATTATGTTTATTAGAAAAGGGTTAATTGATTAGATTAAACCGCAACATTAATGGCATTAACTGTAACATATAAAATGGTATGTTTCAAAAACAAGAGCGAAAGATACCAAAGGGACATTGAAACTCATAAGTAAAAAATAAACTGATAACGTCATTGGTAAAAAATAAACTGATAACGTCATTGGTTAAAAATAAACTGATAACGTCATTGGTTAAAAAGAAAAAGACCAACAGACAAACAACTATATAAATAATGCTTTTGAAATTTAGGCAGAGTTTCATCATGATATATTTTAGCGTTCTATACAACACTATGATATCGACTAACACTGCTTTCAACTTGCATGCATACTTAGCTTTCTGTTGTTATTTGAGTATTATGTCAACACCCGAAGGGACTTCTAGTTAACCAATAACAGAATCGACAATACTGTTATCTAATGTGTTCTAATGGGATCAGATTTTTACCAACAGTAGTAACACAAATACTGTCTTCGGTGGAGCCCTGAACATGCTGAAGCAAATGCTAGTTGTTCACTAGCAGTGCCGAAATACTGTCATCGGGGTTGTCCCGAATGGACTATTAGTAAATCGCCAGTAGTACTTAAAATAATGTCATCGGGGGGCATCCTGAATGTACTGCTACGTATTGCAACGGTTGTTTCTATTGTTCCCTTCGGTGACTCATATACCATGGGCATAAACATTTCACCGGTACAGTAGTGGTTTATTGTTTTGAAAGTTTTCTACGTGACTTCTAGCCCATACAAAACGATTTCGCCCGTGTAATACTTAAATACGTATGAAATGACACATACTACGTGTTTATGAAATATCGTTCACCCTGTTCCGTTCATAAAAATACAGACATAAAAACAGGAAGGACAAACTCGAATGTACCTGATGGAGATGTCGTGCATATAACAGCTAGGTAAATAAGTCTTCCCGGCAACACAAAACATGATTGGGTATGTGTCAGCACTAAACATATTTGTATAAAGCCTTTTGCGTATTGTTCGTAAATTGGGTTTTAAATTGTATAATGATTATAGATTTGTCTTGCAAACGGCAGAACATTTTCTTCTAAATGATGACCTCGTACGATAATTATATATGTGTACAAAATCTGACAGACTAATTTACTGGCATTCAAATAAAGGTTCAGAGCTACGCTTTGTACAACAGAAAACATGGAGACATAGTTTATGGAAGCAATGTCCTATGAAAAATTGTAAAAACAGTCAATTTCAAATTTAGTATGGATCTTGTACATTAAAAAGATATTGAAAAAGCCACTTTTAACCATCATGTGTGAAATATTGAAATACGTTTCATTATTCAGTCAGGTGTTTCAATTGCCATTTGATGTGATAGTCCTTACTTGGTTCATTTATGTCCCTTACTATAAAGTGAAGGGAAGATGACACGCAGATTAGTCTCTTTTTAGAATTGTACTAAGACGTAAGTGAAATTATCACAATTTAGATAAAAACGGCTTTAGTGGTGTTATGTTTTGGTTGACTTTTAATGCTTAATGGAAAAAAATGTATAACAGATATATCAACATGATTGATGCCATAAATAAGTTTCATTATTAGAAAAAAATCAAAATGTGTTAACCTATTTGATATTATATCAAAACTAATATTACAACACTAATATGTCGTCATCTCCCACTTAGGACTTCTATCGAGTTCTATATTGATAACATACCTTCATTTATAATTAATAGAAATAATTAATGTGTAAACATTTTATGGAACTGAGATATGATAATCGGTTTAGTCAATTTATGATGCCTTAAACGTGACAATGATATGAAACGGATATTGCAAAAAAATGAAAAAAAATGAATAATATATTGTTTTTCTCCCCCTTAAATCGTGCATTTCAAACTGTCAGAATGATACATTATTATATAATAGATAAAACATAACACAGGCATTTTTACAAATAATTAAATGCGTCTTACCGTTTATTTGGATTCTTTGCGTAAAATGAATCAGTAAGTCCATTCGTGTAAAATACAGTTCTGAAACAAAAAAATACTTTTGTTAACTACACAGAGTCTGATACACAAACTTATACTTTTTATACATAATAACGAAAGTCCAATGTCGCCAATACAATCGTAGAAATATAACTAAACTGAGGTATTGTGTCAAATATATTGAAACCGCGTTAATTAACGAAGAAAATCCCAACAACTATCGCTACTGCAGAAATGATATAACACAGTATTTCTTTCCCTTACTTATTGACAAACTTATTAAAACATACAATATGTTGACTTCCCATGACAAAAGTAAGCATCTGAAATTAACGAATTCTCTGATCATGCTGCAGGAAAAAGTAAACAATTAAAGATCACTGGAGAAGTTTATCCATTTCACAGTCATCTTTGATTACAGGGTTTAAACGCCTGTGGTAGTATTGATTCTGGGAATATATCACATGTGTGTGATCAAAACTTAAAAATAATCAAATTGAACATTTCTTTAGAAATGTTCGTCAAATATCGTGTGATTGTTTAATTTGTCATTTTTCTACTTCGGGTTCGTAATGTGACTCCTCAATAGGAATACAAGCAAAGATAATTGAAAATTTAAGGTTTCTCTTCGTGATAATCTTCATATTATAAAAATCTTAAGGAAAAAGTAATTCAATTAAACTGAAGCCGTTTTATTGTAAAAGATTAAAACTATTTTAGCGTCAGATTTATTGCGATGTTTTAAGATGGCGGTTACATACGCGGAGATTTTCTTCATCATTTTAAATCAAATATGTATCATTCAAAGCTTTCCAGGATCAATGGTTAGAACAGTCATATAATATGGTTTTTAAAGTTAAATAACAATATTAATAATTGATTTCAGGAAGGATTTATAATTTGCATTACCAAATTTAATATAACCATACTTATAGTTATCAAAGGTTCCGGGCTTATTATTTGATACGTTTCGTCTAAGAGGGACGAAAGATACCAGAGGGACAGTCAAGACTCATCAAAGACGCTCACATCAAAATAGTTATACATACAAACACGTATAAAGTTGATCAGCATAGAGAATAAAAAAAATCAAATAGTTGTGCCAAATACGGTTGAGGAACATGTAACCTATGCCTTGGGTAAGAAAATCCTTAGTATTTCGAATAATTCATACTTTTGCAAACATTAAATTTATAATCATAAACATATAATTGATATTCATGTCACCGAAGAGCTGACTATATATACTGGACTTGTGATACCTCCGGGGACGAAAGGCCCACCAATAGTGGAATCGAAACAGTGGTGTTAAAAGTTATCAAAGGTACCAGGCTCATAATTTGAAAAAGTAAACTCAGATTAACAACACCACATATGTGCATGCATTGTCACTGACGCTAATTTTTGTTTTCCATTTTTCACCGGAATTCCCCTCTTTCTCAGTTTGTTCAGCAGTTTGGTATCAAAATCTCTATTTTTATTTTTTGGAGCTTATCGTTAATATATACTCATCTTTATATATCACATCGTGACATTAAGATGACTACATGCATTGTATTAGCGTGTGGACATTTCAAGGAATTTTTCCTTTATCATTTCTTAAAATCAATAAAAAACACCTCGATTGTCTCATGGGTTAGCGAATTTTAAGTTGTCATTTGCTGCTTCTCAAGTAAGCATGCATCATTTAGGTTTAGAACAAAGTAATTTTGATTCGAAGTCTGAATAATATCGGAGTAGTTATAATGTGTGTTTGAGATTGTCGAACATCGACATTGTTTTTCCGCTGATTGGTGCACGTTCAAAAGTAAACTCTTTATATCGGTAAAGTGCAAATAAGAATATAAACATACTTAGTGTACCTATATTTGTTATTGTCAGAAATGTACATTTTACATTGCCGACAGACGTTAACGCAATCATCTTTCAATGTTCAAATACTTACACTGCATTTTGTTTTTAAAAAGAGAACTGAAGTTTATATGTCATTTTTTATATTACTTTTTGAGACATTAATGTTTTCCTCAAACAAAAGTGAGTTGTTTGGTTAATCCAAGTTTTTACCTACCTATCCGTCCTGTTGTAGATATTAATTGTCTACTTATTAGTTTCTAACTTTATTCAAATCGAAAGAATTATGTTGTTCAATCAAACAAGATTACATATATGATATGCCCAGCCAGTTTGGACATAAATTGAATATGAAATAAAATGTAAAAAAGGTTAAGAGAAAATCTATACGGCAGCTCGCCAAATTTATATCTAGAAAGTAAAAAATCATAACAAGTTATGACTAGACATTAAGTAAGGTTAAAGTTGAAGTCGTAAGTCATTTTTCCTCGCGTTAGTATTCAAGCAGTAACGTTATCTTGACGTAAAATCGATGTCGTAGAGACGCTTGAACTCAATTTCCCATGTTCCCATTGTTTCTGAATGAAGAGTATATTAAGGGGAAGTAAATGAAATTATTATTATATAGCCATGGCAGGCAGTGAATTTCTAAACCAATCAAACAGTGTCATACTTCCTATTCATCACTCAAGGACACGTTAATGTTTGCATTTTAATGACTTATCCAAAACAACTTTTTATATTTTGTTATTTATTGATTTCCAAAAAGAACATGCTCATATAAAAAAAAAGTGACAGATTAATTGTGATTCATAAAAACAAATGACAGCTTGTTCGTTTGTTTTACTAATATTGAAATTGCATTGCATGTGGTACTTTTTTTCAGAAAGGCATTTGAAATAAATATCTGAAGACTTTCGAGTTCTCTGTGGAGAAGAAAACATAAAATAGTCAGTCTTTCTAATGGTCTTTTCTAAAATAAAAGATGTCTTTATCAATTACCTAAGTTATATGCTTTTAATTTTATACTGCATTTAATTTCCATTCATCAAATTCTAATGTTAGCAGAATCACCGTATACGCCTAATAAGTATTTTTTTCCTATTTAATGATAGGTTTGTTTTTGTTTTAAATTTTGAAATAAGAATACAAAAAAGTATAACTAAATCAAACTTCCCATTTCAAAGGGTACTCGTCTGGTAAAGTGACTGCCTTACAAAGTAAATCAAATGTAAGAAAGGTCCAGGACAAAACACAAGTATAATTTTGTCCTCGGACCATAACAGAACTTGATCAATCAGAAACACTAAGCTGTAGCTTGTGCTCCGGAATGATGCGCCATTTTCATTTGGTTACCTTCTTTAACTTGTTCGGGTTTTCTAATGCATGTTGCTTTTAATGTTGACATATGCAATTTTTCATTTTTGTTTTGTTATATTTCTTTGAAAATTGCAGTGTCAGGTTTATACAAAGAAAAACACTGTATGAAAAAGTGTATGAGTAAAGTATTAACATGGCTATCTTTTTATGTTAAAAAATATTTCTTAAACACTTTTTTTTTTAACCCATATCATCGACCTATTACATAAGTAAACTGTAAATTGTCGAACGCGTATGTTGTTTTAACGTGTTTGATATTTTTTTTAAGTCTATACAAAAACATGCCTACTTTTGATTTTGTTTGGTGCTTTTTATACCATTGTCCTTCTTATACAATGTACATTAATCGCGCTATCTGCAGAATAGGTCTGTTTCGAGAAAGAAGAAAAAAAAACATTTTGATATGTTCCGTGAATAGTTCATGCTAGGCTAGAATGAAAAAAGGGTACCATGTTATGACAAAAGCAGCGAGTTTGAATATTATTCAATTTGATTTCAATTTTTGATTTCAAACACAGAAAAGGCAATCTTGACATGTATTTGAAACAAAATAAGGCATTTGTAGTCGTTCGTTCCTTCTCCAACTACTAAGTTAGATTGAACAGTGAGACCTTCTATTGTGAAGCTAACAAACACTTCTATGATATTCTCACTTTTCCTGTTTGCTTTGAAATGTCCTCGAAAACATTGCGGAAAGAAAATGTCTTTCGCTTCTCCGTTTTTACTTCCACTACGATCCTAGCAAATTGTAAGTAAATATAACTCTAAACCAACAACACAAACATATATAAATGTTAAGTTAAAAGCAAACAGAATACAATAATACCAAACAAAATTATAAATGACACTCATATTCACAGACTTGAGATTTTTTTTAAACGAAAAGTCCCTTAACAAATGGCCATATCAAAACAAATTGATAACAACGGCTGATAAAAACAGACATAATGGTAAAAATGGTCAAAAATAGGGGTATGAACAGTATGAAAACATAAAAAATATGTCAACAAATAAAAATAAAAATACATATATACAAAGCGCATTAGGAAAAACAAAAGACAAGAATACACAGTATTTACCATAGCACAATAACACAATGACGGGCTGTTTAAGAACTTAATCACATCAAATGGGTATCACCAAAAATAGAATAATCAGTAAAAGTATGGTAATTTACACACACAAAAAAACAAATAAAAGAATACTATAACACAATTCAAGAATATACATATAACGAGCCATGTAAACAGTAAACTTTAGGGTTAAAAATGTACAACGACAAATAAAAAGTACACTATAAATAAGTAATTAAAACGAAAACAACGTTAATCTTGAATCTATACTTCAAGATCATCATGTATTATTTGTGAAGTTGAGAAGGAATATTTATTAACAAGATCTTCCGATGATCTTTTTTAGAAAGAAAAAACCGAGACACTCTTTGAAATAACCGGTTAATCAATAATGTTTCCTAACACTTATTTCTGCTAATTACACGAAGTACTGATATCTGTCAATTGAAAAACTAATCTAAATCGAATTTAATACTGAAAAGTGCACAAATGTGTGCATGTTAGAAAGCATATGATCTTTAATGATAAGAAGTAAAATATAGAGGGGAATATTTTTTTAACTGAAATTAGTTTATAATAAGATAGAGTATATCTTGGGATTGAAATTTAGTTGTATGGTTGTTATCAGTGATCACACTGTCTTGGAGTCTCGATATACATTACAGGTCGAACCTTATTTCATTCCATAGTAAATAATAGAAATCAAATTAATAATCTGATTTTAAAATTATTGATTTTGATTTCATATCGGTTTGACTTTTATTGGTAGGCTATGTATGTACTGTCACTTCATAAGATGTCAAATCAAATGATTAATCATTTGATGGATACTCTGTAAATAAAAACCGATTGGTTTTAAATAACACTTTCAAATTTTGCAAGTTTATTTAAATTTGGGGGTACCATTGAACTGTGCATGGTTATTTCAAAGTTTTAAAGACTCTAAATTGTTTTAATTCTCTTATCGTATGTACTATCTAGAATAACAGACACCACATGAAAATCATCCCTTGCTTTACGAGCTATATAAGTACTTTATAACCTTAAGCTGGGGTCACACATTCACGATTTTTACTATCGTTCTTGACAGGACCATTCCCGATTAAAATTTATTAAAAGTCTGATCAAGATCCTGTGAATCGTGGATGGAAATTCAAACATAAATTAAAATTTGTAAAAAAAATAATTTGATCACGACAACAATCAGATAGTGTTCAGGAAGCACCGATATTCAACCGTTTCTAAGCGAATAAGTCCCGATAATCCCGTTCTGAATCCGCTTCTAATCCGATATGTATTTTTCGCCAGGTAAAATTCGACCGAGTCTGTCACGACTGCGTCCCGACTCTACCGAATGTAATCCGACTGAGATCAGACAGTGACCAGACTGTGAACCAACGCTGACGGAAGTTATTTGTTCGAAAACTGTCGGCATATTCGGGATGATCAGGTACTGTCGGAACGTAATCCTATCACGGTCCGCTCTATCGCATTGTAAACGGCTTTGTCTGGTCTCAGTCGTATTGTATTCTGTAGTTTTCGGGACTCTGACGTGGGTATCGTTGACGAATTTCGTATTAATAACGGGACTGTTTCGGAACGGTTTCGGCAAAAAACGTTTCGCAATCGACAAGATCTGGATCCAATCTGGACTCAATCGGCAGAAAAACAGCTATGAAAAATTACTTCGGATCATTCCCGTTCCACAGGACACCGTCCAGAATACACAAGACATTGTTCGGAATTCGATCCGATACAGCAGAATCTGTCACGACATAGCCACGATTGTAATCTGATTAGACAAAATCGGCTGAGTTGCCCCGAATGTTACGGGACGCACCTAACTGTCGGGATGCTTTGCCGAACTATTCGGACCCTTCCCGATCCGTAGGAATCTGTTACGAACTAAAACGAATGCGTTCAGACAATGATAGGACATTCCAGATAATTGAGGATACCAATCCGACTTTTTCACTTTTCATATCGTATTGCTGTCTGATCTCAAACGGGAGTAATAATCGGCAATGTGTGAACCCCGCATTATATAGTATTGACTGTCTATGCTGGTCGATATCAAAGGGTGTAAACTATCCGTCATCAAGTGTAATAAGCAAATGTTTTAGATGGTGACATTTGAGTTACCCGGATGTAAAACATATATGTTGCTGTCATTATGGTGTTATTACAGCTGTCTGATTGCTAGACACAGGAAGCGTTTTCAGTCAACATTACAAGATGAATGTTATGGCTTTTTTACGTTACCACAGGCATTTCCGTCTAGTTCAATAAATAAAAGTTACAGGAACTTGTTTGTTTCACTGCGATTATATTATAAGTCATCAAAGCTTCCATCCAATCATCCTTAGTGGAACCATTATATTACTGTTTCATTGGAATTTTTGTTTGCATTTTTAAGTCAATCAATCAAAAACGGGCACACATTTTTCAAACATCATTAATTTACTAGTCAAGCTATATCAGTGAAAGTGCATGTCTTTTAATACCAGATGAACAGGGAATCTAATAGAAGATGGAATGCAATTACATGTATCCAAATCGTTTTTAAACTATGTTCAATATATGAAATAATGAGACATGGCATAAACACTTGTTGATTCTAAAATGATTTGTTCATCATTTAATGCATATTGTATTGTATTGCTATCATCATATCAGAAACCCTCGAAATATTGCAATACACTCTTCTTTTACTTGAAATGTTTTGAATACAGAAAAACTTTTGTTTTAACCTTGCAAAACGAAGGTTGTTGTATTTTGTGAATAGAAAACTTAAATTCAACTGGTTTATTTTTTGCGAAACTCTGAAAAATCAGGATGGTGAAAATATCCTTTGCTATTCAGCTATCATGATGTATCATACATTTTGTACCTCTTGTTACAAAAGTATTTGTATTAGAGGGTTTCTTATAGAGTATTGCTTTTATGTTTTTATATCATAAGTGTTAATTTCTATTACATTGAGTTTAGACGGATCTGATAAACGTAGATTCATTAATCAAACGTAGATTCATTAATTAAACGTAGATTCATTACAATGAATGAACACGTCTTCTTTTAAATAGGCGCAATTGGTACCCTTAGGATTATCTGCATAAAGATAAATATATTTACCAAAACAATACAAGACGTTGTCAAGGAGAATATTAATCCTTTTATTAATTTCTACACTATAATGATAAAAAATATTCGCACATTCTGAAAAGATTTAAGTGATTTTTTTACGTTTTTATGATTTTCTATGAAGAGGATAATACGGCACAATTAATTATGCTTGCTAAATTAGAAATGCAAATGCGAGAATTACCTGTGCTACCTATAGCTTACTTTTCTAAATTATCTCTTTCAATTTTAGCCACGCATCTAGTATCATAGATCATATGTATGTGTTTTCCTAACTGTTTTTTGTTTTATTATGCTATAAGTGTACTCGGCTGTCCAACCTTTGACGTTAAGCGTAATTTAAGAGATTTATGATGAAGTTAAAAGTAGAAGGAACAGTTGTATATCGAATATAAAAGAGTTATATTTCAGACTTGCTGTTGAATAATGAGAATGCACTGAAAAGATGTCCTTGAAGTTTTCACGCTGCAAGCGTTACCATTTAAACATTAACGGACATTTTTTTTTCGATTTTTGCAATTATTCCTTAATTAATTTAAATTCTTGAACACTTCTCCCTTTTCTTTAAATATCTGACTATTTGTCGCGTGTGTGTGTATGTATGTGTTCGTGTGTGTGATTAGTTTATATAGGTAAAGCCAGATGCTTGACTTTAAAATTTCGTTATAAATGAAGCAATATATTTAAGGGGTTTGTGTACTTAATATGAACAAAAGGGGCTTATTTGGTTAACTTAATGAGGCAGCAACTCATCAACAGTCACAGCAAAAAAAAAAAAAAAAATGTTCACAAATTAAGTTTTACATTGGGTTCATCTTTTTATGAATCTGCTGATGCCCATGTATATTGAGAGTTGATTAGATTGAAAGGGACAATTACTATAAAGATAAATACATGACGAACAATTTCTATATTAATTTCTCGTCTTTCCTTCACAGCTAAGAATCGTTTTCAACTTGAGGGAACTTTACAAAAACGATTTTCATGCGTTAATTTAACACTTGGCCACAGATAATATAGGGAAATAATTGAATGCAATAAATCTATCATAGGACTTAAGTACACGCCATGGTTAATTGCGAATCACTTCTTCAAGCAATACTTAGCTGAACAAGGCTGGAATTGTCAGAGTATCATTTGACACTATTCTGTCACATTGATTATTGACCAAGGAGGATACAGGTTGTGTAACCTTGATGTTGTTCATATATGCACACAAGTTTATACGTAAATCTCATATATTTTTGTATATTTTCGAGTCGTTTGTTTACTTAAAAATTAAAAAAAAAACCGGCAATGTTTTAACTCTTTAATTGAGATAGAAGAAATGGTGCTAACATTAGAGAACATTCTCCGTACTACTTTGAATAGTTAACCATCTTCACAGAAACAAACTTGATAGGAATAATTTGTAAAGTACAAGTTTGATATTACACCTCTTTACTTTATAATATCAAATCCTTTTTCTATAAATTTCCTGTAGTTTTAGATTACTTTTTTTTCTATTGCAAACATGACAGCTAGTGTGATTTTCTGTCAAACCAAATCCTCTATCCTAGAGCGATTCTCTGTCAAACCAAATCCTCTATCCTAGAGCGATTCTCTTGTTTTATCAATCGCTTACAATCATTCTATAGTGTCTGAGCTTGTCATTGCCGACTTCTACAGCCTCATTACAATTTGTGATTTTCTGTGAAATAATCAGTTCTGATCAAATCAGTAAGAATAATAGACACAAATCATAAATGAAGATATCTGAGTAAATCCCAAACAAACAACGTTACGAATAATTCACAGAATGAGAACAAATATTGTATAGAAAATCGATTTACAGCGTATGTAATATTTATATATATCTTTTATTTTCGCTGGAAAATTCTTTCTTTGCCATAATGTACCTTATAATAAAAACTGCTTTGCCATCAGACAATTCTTGCATTGCTCAAAACAAAATTAACTTTGTAATAATAATTTGCCTGAAGAAAACTATTCTTTTGCCAAAAGTGAATTCTTGCTTTGCCAAAGTCAATTATAGCTTACTTCAAAGTTGTTTTGCCTTAATTGAATTTAACTTCATGTTTAGAAAATCTTGCTTAGCCTCAAGTCATCTCGGGGTCTTATTAAGTCTCTGAAAAATCTTGAGCAAAACTCTGCTAGCCTAGAATCGCCGAAATTAGAGCAACATAGTTTGTCGGACAGCTATTTCTTATTGTTTTTGACATCATGCTGTCCTCTAGATCTTTTTAATTTATCCAAATGTCGTTAAGAGCCTAATTTGATTTGAAAACTACCTTAATCATTGATAATGTGAAATAACATGCAATTCAAGATAACTGATACCTAATTCAATATCTTAACATGTTATATGTACATCAATTCTCAATTCAACATCTTCATTTGTAATTTATAGAACAGGTAATGAATTTAATCTTACAGTATAATTAGCTTTTGAAACTGTCTGAATGCTTGTACTATATATCAATTTGCCAACAGAAAATAAAACTTGATGAATAAAAAGACATAACAAAATGCTATGTTATACTTCAACATTTGAGTTGATGAAATGTTGATGTACAAATACATGCATGTTAACATGTGTTATTTACAGTCAAATGTGTTTCAAACGTATATAATTTACAATATTTCCAGACGAGGAAAGAATTTCAATGTTATAACATTGTGTATAATGTTCCTACGCTGGAAAAGCTTTTCTCTGAATCACAGAATGTTCACCCAATGCACGTATGAAGAAAAAAATGAGACATACAACAAAATAACTTGGAATAAGTCCCACTGATTATACACAATCAACTGATGAGGTTGGAAGATTCGGTTTTGATGTTGACGATTCAGTAGAAAAACTTATCAATGTGATACAAATTGAACCCTACCCTGTACCAGACAGACACACTTATCTTGATTTCATAAGAGTCGATCAGAATTTTCTTTTACTTCTCAACTCACGTCCTTATCTGAGTTGCAGACTAGACTTGATGCAGCTAAGCCGGAGATCGAACCCGCACCCGAGACATTTTTGGGTGTCAAACTGCCAATTACTCCCTCCAATTTAGAAAAAGGTAGGCCTACTCGGACAAAAAATAGTGCATTTGATGTCATTGTTTACCTAAACCAACCAACAGTGTAAAACCACGTTGATTGTCTTATAGACAACCACAGTGCTTCAGTGTAACACTACGTTAATTGTATTTTCCACGTTGTTTGTCTTTAAGACAACCACAGTGCTTCAGTGCAACACCACGTTGATTGTCTGTAGGCTTTTACGGTGCTTAAGTGTAACACCACGTTGATTGTCTTTTAGACAGTTACAGTGATTCACTTTAAAAGCACTGGTTTTATACACTATCACATTGCCGCTGTCTAATACTACTGTGATGGTCTTTCATTGGTAGTTTCAACCTTCTTTGTTGTTTTCTTTTGGATATAGGATAAGAGCGAACTGAAGTCGGATCGTTGAAGTCAATATAATGTAACTTGAGGTGTGTGACTTTATGATTTATCATGTCACTGATTAGCGTTTCCTTCTAACCTAGGGATATTTTCGCATTCAAATTCGCCTCTTAAAGATAATTTTATGTTTGACTTCCGACATTATATACAGGTTTTATAGTCCACTCCTTGATTGAATGAATATAATTACAACTATCACATGTCTTTAATATTAAATTGATCACTTTACCTTTATTATCAATTTATAGTTATATTTTATGATACTTTGCAATCCGAACTTTTAAAAGACCATGCAATTAAGTGCCCACTCTCGAGTGCAGTAAAAATGTATCATAGCACAGAAAAATGATCACTTTTAACGATAAAAGCAGATTTTCATGTGAACAGAACATTATCAAGTAAAACCTAATCTCGTATCCTACAGGCAGAAAAACATGGTTATTATTCTCCATTGGCAAATAAAATACTGAATATACTGAATATTTAATATGGTCGTGACCACGATAGTAAGTATGAAGGTTGATTTCTGTGCATTTGGTGAGTATGGAAAAAAGACTCCAACATACGATATATATATGTCCTCCCTACATAAAAAATGTTTAACTCGATAATGAACAGTAGACTAAAGTTAACAAACATTTGCAAAATACACGACACTGACAGATATTAGTAAATTATTTGAGGGATTATCATATATATCAAATTATTATCATGATAATTTTGCTTGAAATCAAACATATTCATATTCCATACAAACTGCCACTGTTGGTTTTCCTCGACGTATGGTCGCAGGGTAAATATAATCTTGGAAGAGCTAAAAATATCTTTGAAAGATACCTACTGAATAAGACTGATCACCGACTTTGTACTTTATACGAGTTACACGCCGGGTGCCACATGCGGAGCAGGATCTTTCTAACCTTCCGGAACACCTGAGATCACTTATACGTTTTGGTGAGATTAGTAATGCCCTGTCTTTAGATTTCTTTGTTTGTTTGTCTTTTGGTCTTGCAATGGGCCCGGCGATGTAAGTAAATTTTCAATTTTGTGAGTTTAAATATCGCTTTGTATCGTCTGACGTTGAATTGAAAGAGTGTCGTAAACTCATTAATGACTACTTCGTTTTACTATAAATATTATTATCACTATTTTGTGCATTTTTCATTTAATCTGTTTTTGTGATAATTTTTTCAAATCATGCTACTCGCTTGAGATGGAAAATTATCGCTAGAAACTAAGGAGGCACGAAGCGTTGCTTATGAAATTGATTTAAAAATGTCTTTACAACCGGCTATAAAGCTATCGACAAATCCAAGGAAGGAAAAGAACTTGTACTATTATATGTTTAAGTCAATTAGGAAGTACAGTCTAAAGAGGAAGATTGCAGTATTGTTATTTAAATATATGTATTTGATAATATACGAATGATGGAAACTATGAGAACATCTCGGTCAAAGTATAAAACCTAATTCATTCGGCTGCAATTTTCTGTATACATGAGAAATGAGTTTAGAATTTATATCAAATAAATAGAAAGGGGACTCATAATACCCATAAAGCCTGCATGCAAACTGTCCTATTATCAATCTAAAAAATTATGCATTTTGTGAAATTGATCCAGGTATGTTTTGTTTACCTAGAAGTGGGATTCTCGGTTCAGTATTTTGTTGAAAGTTGATTGAAGTTACCACATAGAGAGAACACAGCTAACCATTTGACTCTCAGATATTATCAGCATTAGGTTACTGTATTATGGATATTCCCGACAGCGATCCTTTTGTTCAGATCAATTATCTATGCAATTACATTAAAGTCAACCAATAATTACACATGACATTGCAGCAGATACTCATCAAGACAGACTGGATCCTGCAACGTTATAAAACAAATATATTTTACTGAAACCCGAGGATACACTTCAATTAGGTCTGTTGACTCTATTAAGATCGTTAAGTAAGTTCCAATTTACTAATAGAATTATGTGTTTGCACAGCAAAAACCTATCAATTTATCTAATGATTGGTATTAAATTATTAATGAATGAATTTTTATTATCTGCAGTAATCCAAATGACAGAACAGGTGAGATGACTTTAACAAGTTCTGGAAAATCCAGAAATGTATATCATATTGTACTTTACCCATATTTCTGTTAGAAGGTCATAATAGAAATAAAGAAAAGGGGAAGATTAGATTGCATTTATATATTTGAATAAAAAAAGGAGATGTCGTATAATTGCCAAGGAGACAACTTTACACCAACGCTTAAATGATGTGAATTAAAGTAATTATAGGCAACCATACGACCTTCAACAATTAGAAAACCCATACCGTATAGCCGACTATAAAAGGCCCCGACATAAGGAATACGGTCTTCAATACGGTAGCCTTAGTTCGCATCTACAGCAAGCTATAATTGTCCCCCAAAATGGCTAGTGTTAAATAATTCAAACAGGAAATTAAACGATCTTATCTATATAAAAAAAAGAGAAACACTTATGAACCACTGTGACATAAACAGACAATAACAACTGAACATCAGATTAATGAATACGGATTCCATTTAGTTTTATATAGTTGTAAAACAACCGCCTCTGTGGTGAACAACTACACTTTGATAATTAATCATGTCTTTTCAATAAGATTATTGTAATATTATTGTAATTGGTTAATACAAGTATGTACAGACAGACGTGTTTCAACATATTTAAATGTAATTAATGTTTCTTTTTAGCTTTTACGACAATAAGTTATTAAAATATATTGTTTTTTAGATCAAAGCCACAAAAACATGTGAGAAAGTTAGTTTAGAAGAAAGCGTATATGGATCTATAGTTACATCAAAGTCATCATTAAACAAGTTGATGAATGACCATGGTCTGATCTCCTAGCACGATCTTTGTTAATAATGATCTCCTAACAGACAATAACAAATAGCGCCAATAAACAGACGTCACAGGACGAACTAAGATAAATTAACCATGATCTTTCACAACAAAAGTGATAGCTTAATATACGCTTTAGCCATCACTAGCTGGGAAAACAGCTTGAAAAGACTCCCGTTGAAATTTGAAATAAATTGCCACTAAAAAGGAATGTGATGAATTAAAAGTTAAACACATTCAGCGACAGATCCTTGAATAAGTCGGGATATGGAGTAAACACATAAATAGAACAATTTATTAATTAGATGCACAATCAATTGAAAATATAACATGAATATTCAGGACGAGAACTAATTAACATATACACTACGCAAAGTGTTGATCACCATGCATGATTGTTGGATAGGGTCATTTTAGCCTTCGTACTATTACAACCACTTCGACCTTTCAGGTTTCAATAGAATATAACGAGAAAAATTTAAATAACTGAATTAAGTCCAATGATTACACAAAACAGAAAAGTTATCCACAAATCTAGAAAAGTTATGTATTTTACCTTGAATACATTTAAACTTCAATACGAGGTACACTTTTAACGGTATACATTCTTTCATTATCAGTCATTATAGGCGAGCAAACCCTTGCATGTTGAACCATGCGGCAGATACATATTCTATATTCAGAAATCGATAGAATGTTGCTACATAAAACTGAAAAGATCGCAATAAGAAAATTGTAATAATATATTTAAATGTAAAGTTTATTTTCGTTCAATATTAGTCTAGATAACCTCAACTTATTTTAGTGGATTGGTGCTTTTTGTAAATAACCCCTGTATGAAGTCCACGGATAACAGATTGGTCGACCAAAACTAGAATCACTGTCGGTCTACAAAGGAACCTGACTGTTGAAATCTCTAGCATAAAACGTAAAAATATATGCTGTCTACAAAATATTTATCATCTAAAATTTGAAATGAAGAAAGAAATACATCATCAGTTAATAATCAACCACAAAGAAGAACTCCATAGCATGAACATACTTTATCATATTATTAGAATGATTTACCGTAAAGATTTCCACTTATCGAGTAAGCTTTCAGAATATGCGACATGAACAAATAGAGAACTTAATCGGAATAATCATTGTCTTCGAATTGCATACTACAATATAGGTCAATACAGGCGACATCATATAAACGATGTTCAGATTGATTAGAAAGGAACCAAGGTCGCACACGCAATGTAGGAATAGCATACACTCAAATAGAAGAGTAACCGGGTGTGTCGACATCATAACCCGTTAAGTTTCTGAAATCGTCATCCAAACTATTTTACTATGATTAAGTTGATTAATCTAAAAATTTTGCTGTCAGAAACAAAACCATGAAAGCATACGCCGACAGCATAAAACGTCAAATTACGATACGACTACAAATTTACAAAAACCTGATTTGAATCATATGACAACAACAGGAATGAAACAACTTCAAATTAGCAAGCACTAAATATGAATGCATCGCAATGCAAATTTTGTTTCCGGCAGAAGATAAAGTAATATGATAATCATGATTTATCTGAAGAGTTACTCTACTCAATACAAGTACCAGATCCTAAAAGATTTGATTTACACAATTGTGTATGGCCTATCTTGGAGACCTAGTAAAAGCTATCAATTAATTTGGATTATTTTTCAATTATCTTTCTATTTCATAAAACTGTCTCTTCCATCAACGCAACACGAGTTTATTGTCTCTGTTAAAATCAATCAAATGCATTATTTAAGCTCAGTATTGAATTATATTTTGTAACATGATTATCAGAACTGGAAACATTGCGATAAAACATAGTTGTTTACAATGTTACTTATAAAAAAGGTTGAAATCTACTATGTAAAGCCCAAAAAGAAATGTGAAAACATATATACTTATCTGTTATAGCTAAATCATTTCACCCGTCTCTTACTGCTATTTTATTTATAGTGCGTTTAAACATACAATTTAGTGCAGTTTATATTTCTGTATCAGTAGGAATTCGACAAACTTTTGAAGTTTGTGTAAGAGTGTTTTTGTGGTTTAACATTCACAGAAAGCACCAGTGGTTAATATATGGAAAGTCAAATAAAACTTTAAAATGCCGGAAGTAATAAAACCATTCAAACGAAAGTAAAGAACAGTTAAGGCTAATTTTACATGAAGAAGATCAAGGATGATATTTTGTTGAAAGTTAATAGCATAGAAACAGATAATTACTCTGAATGTGTAGTAATCCTTTCAGTCACTAGAATCATTTACTTCTAGACGAACAATTTCTCTCGTGTAAGTATATGACAATCAAATATTCTGTTTTTACCGATCGAAGCGCTTTCCTTGTCTTACCCTGACAGAACAGTCATATCAAAGCCTTTTCTCATTTGAGGTTGTGTAGAGAGAAGTACTATAAACATGTATCATTATTAGCATTATCGCCTAAATCTTAATGTAACAGACGGCCAATCATGCGATTTAATGAAAAAACGTTATACGATATTAATTTAGATAGCCTCAACATGTATTATTGGACGGATGCTGTACGCACAGATAACGTGTTTAATAATAAACGAAAAGCGTAAAGAATAATCTTTGTATAAAAAGAATGGATTTGGATAAGTTCTTTACAATACCAACGAACAGTACCTCCCAGGAGATATAGGATAGATGTTAACTATACATCGAAGATTAACTGACAATGATATGGAGAAGATCCTTATGGTAGTAACACATACACAGATCAACATACAAGATTTAACAGACTTCACACATCGTTGTCATTGTAATGGAATTTTATGCAACTGACATACAAGTGAGAGGTTGAGCTAGCTATAAAACAGGTTTAATCCACTCTTTTCTTCATAAGAAAATGCCTGTACCAAGTCAGAAATATTACAGTTGTTTTCCATTGGTTTGAAGCGTTTGAGCTTTTGATTTTGGCATTTGATAAGGGACTATCCGTTTCTTTATTTCCTCAGAGTTTGTGATTTTACTTTTTAACATTGAAAGGATGTTGCTCATATGACGTATACGACGCTAAAAAGAAACCTGAAATAAAAGTAACACTATAAAAACCACTCGGGGATAAATATTTTTACAACAGTCTTGTGCTTCTGTCAAGAGTAGATTATACTTTGATGCGCTCAAGCAAAGCACGAGACGGGATTAACATTCATAGACTACTCATATTAAATCCCTTTTCAACACTATAGATATTCTTGTAGAATTGATTCCAATGGTAAATTTCATACACATATAGAAAATATTTTAAAGTGTGCAAGCACAAGATTAAATGTTCTTAAAAAATTGAAATCTGTATTGAATAGAAATTATCTTGCTCGTATATATTTAACTTGTATAAGACCCGTTATGGAATATGCATGTGAGTTATGGGATGTTACTCAACAAGAAGCCGACAATTTAGAACATGTTCAGTTAGAAGCAGGTAGGTTAGTAACTGGGTTGCTCGTGTTTGCTTGTCGGGAAGCTATATATTTTGAAACTGGCTGGCAATTGCTTGTGGACAGAAGAAAATCCAGAAAGCTCAATATGTTCTATTCTTTACATAATGGGACTGCCCCTGATTATCTCTGTTATTTTAAGCCCCCGCTTGTTGGTCAGGTATCTAACTACGATTTACGAAACAGTAATAATTATGTAGTACCCGGTTATAGACTAGACATAACTAGAAAATGCTTTTTCCCATCCACTACTATTGAATGGAATAGCCTTCCCCCCGACATACGTACGTCCAAAAACATAAATATTTTTAAACGAGAGATGAAGTCCAAATTGATATAGCCACCTTCCTATTTTAGTTGTGGGGATAAAAAACTTAATATCATTCATACACGTTTGAGAAATATGTGCAGTTCTTTAAATTCAGATTTACATCGTGTAAATATTAAACCAAGTCCCGCATGCAGCTGTGGCCACCCTGTTGAGGATAGTATACACTATTTTTTAGAGTGCGCTCTTCACAACGAAGCAAGAAAAATACTGTTTTCAAAATTAGAAAGTTATGCTATATTCATTGAAATTCTATTAGCTGTAGACGTTGACCTTTCTTTTCAGAAAAACAAAGACATTTTTGAGTCCGTACAATCTTATATCAGAATAACACAAAGATTTAAAACAATCAATTAACATTCTAAATTTCTACTTTACAACCTTTCACTCCAGTCTAGTTGTTTCATTAATATTCCTTATTAAATTTTTTTTCTTTTTTCTTTTTATTTCTAATTTTTTTTTAAGTATGTATTACATGCATTACTACTATGTTGTATTTTTTACTTTTTCGCCATTATCTAATGTACTTTGTGTTTATATTTATATTGGGAGAGGACGTCGTCTCTAATGTTGTTATAACTTGTGTCCATTCCCTTTTGCTACTTTTGCAAATAAAATATGTTTAAACTAAAACTTCTTGTAGAATGTTTTACTTCAAGTGTAATTAGTATTATCGCCTTCATCTTAACAGAAAGTCAATCACGCGATTTAATGAAACACGCGTTATATGGTATTAGATTTTGATGACCTTTTCTTAATTTGATTGAAAGTCTTTATATTCAAGATGACCTCTAAAATATTTAATGAAAACTGTATACTTCGTATATTCAAGATGACCTGTACATTACTTGATTGAAACTATATGTTTAAGCTGATCTAGATCATATTTGTATGAAACTGTATATATCTAAGCTGGCCTCTACATGACTTCTACAATATTTGGTTGAACCTGTATATATCTAAGATGACTTCTACATAACCTCTACATTATTTGATTGAAATTGTACGTAACGATTAATGAATGAAATTGCAACAAAATTGTGTTATATATGAAAAAACAGAATTTACAGTAGATATTTCCAGTGCACACAAATTTCGAATGGAAATTCAGCAGAGGATAACTGGTGTTGTTGATTATCTTAACAACGTGTTTTATTGTTCTTTCCTTTGTCTTTGTTCTATTATTAATATTAATTTTACTGTTGGATTGTTTTATGTGATAGATATAGGAAGATGTGGTGTGAGTGCCAATGAGACAACTCTCCATCCAAATAACAATTTAAAAATTAAACCATTATAGGTTAAAGTACGGCCTTCAACACGGAGCCTTGGCTCACACCGAACAACAAGCTATAAAGGGCCCCAAAATTACTAGTGTAAAACCATTCAAACGGGAAAACCAACGGTCTAATCTATATAAACAAAACGAGAAACGAGAAACACGTATATATTACATAAACAAACGACAACTACTGTATATCAGATTCCTGACTTAGGACAGGTGCAAACCCGTTTAACGTGGCTCGGTACTTATACATCCCGTCAGTGTGTTTGTATTGTCTTTCATTTTGTAGTGGTGTGTTTTGTTTATGCAACGTTTTGTATTTCTTTGGTTCTTATAACGGGACTCTGTACTTTAAAATATCCCGTCAGTATGATATTGTTTTATTTAATGTCATTATGATATATTTCTATTATGAATTACAGAATACGTTGAACCACAAACGTCAAAATCATTCAATCGCGTAGTGGAATTAACTATTTGTGGATTTTTATAAATTCTATATAACTTTAGGGCTATTTTAAATCTCGGTCTATTTCTGAAATTTATTCTTACATACTTTTGATTTTTGAACCATGTATGCTAACATTGCCTATGTGAAATTTTAAAATTGTTTGTAATACATTGAACGACAAATATATGTGACGTATGATATTTTCAGACGTCAGATAAGCAAATCGGTGAATATAATTCTAGCTATATGTTTTTGTGTTCTGTTAAATTGTTCCTTTTAAAATTGTTACACGATGATGAATGCTGTACCCATATTTTTACTATTTTATTTATTGTGTCTGTTTAGTAAACGCATCATTGTAAATATAACGGAATATGCTCCTTTCGATTTTATCCGTCACCGGAAAAAACTCATCAATTATACGCACCTATGTGATGTCAGACGACCAGATTGAGAGGCTCGCCTGTATACCTACAATATACGCGTTCATCAAGCGTCTTAGTGATCGTCATGGTGCAGGATAAACTAGGAATAAAATATGCTAAGTAGGTATTTAATTACAATTCCCTTATGACAGCGGTGCAGATTGTCAATTATGAGAATTTAATTTGCCGAATAATTCGTGCAATATAAGTTTATAGTTTTTCAACCACTCGCTCAACATTGAAACGGAAGTCACGACGCACCGAAACGCACGAGTTACGTTTACTAAAACCAAAGCTTTTGACGGAAATGCATCGAACTCGAAAGTTGTCTATTTGATGAGACTGTCATCAAACTGAAAAGTAAAAACACAAAAATACTGAACTCCGCGGAAAATTCAAAAAGGAAAATAAAAAATCAAAACACATCAAACGAATGGATAACAACTGTCATATTCCTGACTTGGTACAGGCACTTTCTAATGTAGAAAATGGTGGATTGAACCTGGTTAGCGCTTTAAAACCAGGTTTAATCAACCGTTTTCTACATTTGAAAATGCCTGTACCAATTTAGGAATATGACAGTTCTTGTCCATTCGTTTTTGATGCGTTTTGTTATTTGATTTTTCCATGTGATTATCGACTTTCCGAATTGATTTTCCTCTAAGTTCAGTTTTTTTGTGATTTAAATTTTTACAAGACCACCTAGTATCAATATTTTAGAGAAATAGCGTGAATGTTTACAGCACAAATTCAGATCAACACCAAAGGTCGATATAGTAGTTGGCATTATCGCCTAAATCTTAACAGAAAGTCAATCACGCAATTTAATGAAACACGTTTTTATTTGATGTTAATTTATGATGATCTCTACAACATTAATTGAAATTGAACATTTAAAAGTTGACCTCTACAACACTTGAGTAAAACTGTATCCATTCAAGATGACCTCTACAATATTTGATCGAAACAGTGTATATTAAAGATGACGTGCATGTTAATTTTTTTGATTGAAACTGTATTTACTCAAGATGACCTGTACATTATTTGATGGGAAACTGTATACTAGTATTTTTTAGATGACCTCTTTTCGACCTCTACATTAATTGATTGAAACTGTATATAACGATTAATCTATGAAATTGCAACAAAACTTGTCGTATACATAAAATGAACAGAATTCAGAGTAGATATTTCCAGCGCATACGAACTTCAAATGGAAATTCATCAGACGATTACAAGGCAAATTGATATCAACATCGCAGGGAATGGAGTGAATGTGTTTTTGTAGCTCAACATCAAAGCCACACAGAGTAGTTGATATCAACGGAAACAAAACCAGACGGCCAGTTGCGTTAACCACACAAACACAGCTTAATACTATTGTTTGTCTGTTTGTCTTTTTTTATTTTAAGCCATGGCGTCGTCAGGTTATTTTCGATTTATGGGTTTGACTGTCCCTTTGGTATCTTTCGTCCCTCTTTTAATACCGTGGAAGATAGAGAAGATGATAACACTACAGCTAAATGCCTGAGAGAGGTCAGATCTATACATGTGAAAATGAAAATTGCAGTACAACAACCACAGTGCTCGAAAGAAATGTTTCCTGTACAATATTAGAATTAAATTTACAGTTTTGTAAAGATAGATGCAACAAAGCAACGTAATAAATAATTGATTTGAAGTAGACTTTTACAATACAAACATCAAAAACTGGTCTTTAATACACATATACAACTTGACACGTGATTGAGATGGTGGTACCTACAACACAGCTGGACGAGAGAGCAAATAACAGTTTATAAACTTCGTACGTTTGTATAGTGCGTTTCAGCAATTTACCTTCATCAGGATTGTTCAAACTAGAAAGATCGGAAAATATTTGTATATGTATGAAATAATTACAGGTTAAAATCAGGCACTCATATATCTGACGACATCGAACAAACGTTATATGATATAGAAAAAGTTGATTTAGGTCTCTATCCAGGTGATCTAATATACGTTTTCTATTGTATGCTAACAAAATACAGTCTCCAGCATGATGAACACTGTATAAAACAACAAGTATTTACATAACATATCTATATGCATAACAAGTTAAGTATAAAATCAATCGAAAACCATTGATAGCAATTCCTGATTTTGAACCTTGAATATTCTAGATCATAGATGAATAAACCAAGAATAAAACAATTGAAATTGGTTTATAAAGAGACAGTTTGAAATGAATAAAACATTCTTAATACCACTGAATGAAAACAACAAAACTCCGATGTTTGTAATGAATGAAATTTACATATAATCAGAAGACAACAACTGCTCGCAACGAATAACGCAAAAATGAAACGAATTGTACAGACTTGAAATTCTGAAATGAATATTAAATATTGCTACTGCGTCCAAAATTCTAACATGCAGTAGTTTTAATGAATATATTTATACAAATCAATATGTCAACGATGTTTGACATAAAATAATACTCCAAAAGTGTGTAATTAAGTTCAAGTAGGCAATTCATAATTCAGTCACTGTATTCAAGTTCTGTAACCCCTGTTGCTAAGACAGTAATTCTTATGTAAATTATAATAACAACTATGACCTTTTTTTTAAAAATAGAAGTATATATGATTTGTTTACCTTCCAAAGTTGAATATGTCTTTGTCAAAGTGTTGGTTTGTTTCGTACCTGATGGAGTAAATGGAAAATTTACTGATTGCATATTTTATGTTTTGAATATGAAACTGAATTTCTTTTCGATTGAGTTTAAGTTGAGTGTTTCAAATTTTGATTTTCTCTGACGTTCATATTCCTCTTTCTGACTGTGTAGTACAACACGATTACTGTTATACAGTACGTCAAAGAAAGTGTGACCTTGAGAGTGAAGACTGATTCATATATATTCATCAGCGACCATTTTTACTCTTTTCTATCATGTTGTTGTTATCAACCCTTAAAACAAAAACACAAATTCAAACGCACGCGCTGAATTTTTAATTTCAAGAACACCATATTGTTTTATGGGTATGGGTTTGAAGACCGTACGGTTGCATCTTAAAAATGCATGTTTCTAGGAATAAAGATGAAACGAGAAAGCTCAAGTTGATCTTGTGATTACAACTACCCCGTCCATATAGAAAGCAAGAGATTATAATTTTGTTTGATGTCAGAAACACTTCATTCAAACTTGAATCAATAATAAATATACGTTCTCCATCCCCCCCCGGAAATTACAGCATTTCCAATTTCAAATGTTTAACATTGTTTGAATCATGACTCTGGAACGGTAAAAATGAGAAAAACGAAAATAAAATTTAATATGTTTTTATTGGTCCTGAAAACGACACAATCGAACTTATCAACCAGAAACTTCCAATAGATTTTTTTATCTTAAAAAAAACTCTGAAATAGTAATAGTATAATTATATAAAAACGAAAAGTGGGACAAATAAACGGACGGACTTAATGATTCCTATATACCTCCGAATCTGTTAATCAGTGGTATGAAAACCTGAAGCTGATAACTGCTATTGCGGGACTGCATTTGACTTTTCGATTTGATTGAATCTTATTAACGATGATATACCATTCAAGTTCACCCATTATCTAATCTGATTTTTCAGTAGTTAAAAACGGTAGAATAGGCCTGTGGAATTAAACATAGACAAATGAAATGAATAAATCTCAAACATTATTGGTCACACTGATCACATACCAATATATCAGTATTGTAAAATAGTTCTTTAACATTTAACTTTGCCCAATTAATTTTCTTACCTTGTGCAGAATAGAAACCACTTAACACAATCTCTAACATTAAGTTAATATTGTCAGTTGTTAAAACTTGTCGGAAACTGTCACTTTCACTGAGCATTTGGTGAAGAATAATGTCAATTTTACCTCCTCTAGATGATTATGAAATGTTTTCTGAGCTGCTATTGCGTTAATAGAAGCTTCTTATTTCAGTGCGATAATAACTTTTCATTTTAACTACCAGCGTTATACTCATCTGTGTAATAAACAATGTTCCGCAGCACGAATATGCCTTGACTTTTATTGTTTTTCAATACTTATTACAGCCTTAGTGAAACTTCTCCATAGAATTCAAAAAGTGGATAGCCTTGTTTTGCACAAGCAATAAGAGGAGGTATTAGGACTATAAAAGTAACATTATCCAAGCTGTTGATCCAATATGATTACGTGCCATTAATGGGATAGGAAAGCTCTTTACCTCCATTAAAAATAGATAATAACTTAGAGAAATGTGTGCAAGGAAAGGTCAATAGTGTATTGCAGGACAAACTCTCGTCATAGATTTCTACTATATTGCCGCTATAATATAAACAAATAATTGTTATTTCTCACTTAACTCTTGTTTCAATTGCACCAAATCTATGAATCGTTTGCAGACTTTGGCATTCAAGTGTTGGCCCTCTGTTTATATTAAGTGACCACAAAAATAACTTGACTACCGTTAAGGTGGCTCGTGGGTACAAAAAAAATCAGCAAAAAAATAAATCTTTATTTTTTCATTACAAATTGTATTTATTACACTGTTAGTTGTTACTTTATGATATTGTACAAAAATCAACCCCCCAAAAAAATCATTAAATTTAAATTTGAAATTTGAACCGTTGGTGACCTACATTTTTTATTATTGTTTTCAAATAAGCTGTACATAAACCTTAATTTTTGATAAATTTTTGATGAAAATTTAAGCGATTTCTGTAATAAGGTTATTTTTTTATTTCGATATAACCTCTATTTTTCCTATTGGCTCAACAGAAAAAAGGACATTAACAAAAATGTATGCTTCTTCCGGACGCAGATTATGAGCTTAAATAAACGTTGATCCCATTTGTTTATTTCATTTTTCTTTTAAGTATATGATAAAGTTCATTTATAAAAAAAATATAGCGAAATCCTGTATTACAAAAAGAGAACATTGTTTCAAAGTTCAAAGTCCATTTTGACCGAACTAGCTAAAAGAATTTAACTAAGTGTTTAAAGAATAAACAACAAAAACAACTTTGGACCACACAACATAGACATGTTAGATAACATAGACCTTGCCTAATCGATACCAACAGTGCAAAAGACGTTGTGATTATCAAAAACTATTCAGGCTAAAAAAATATCCAATCTATGTATCAAATTTCCCATGGTTGTTAAAATGCTTGTTGTGGTTTCTTACGACGTATTTGTCCGCAAAAAAACTTCAAATATAAAGTACCCCACATGTTATCAATTCGCAGACGATGCATTATTGAAATCAAGCTAATGATCTAGCCGTTAGGAACTTCTAATAAGGTGTAAGCTTTTGGTTTGTGTCTTGGTCTGATCCGACTGTTATTTTAAAATGAAGCATAATAATAAGACTAGTTTACCTTTGCTTTAGATTGATTGAACAATTTTTGATATAAATCAATACACCCCATTCCATCATTTCCAAAACAAACTATCCCCAGCTGGCCTTGTCTTACATTAGTCTACGATCTGCCTACTAATCGACCAACATGGGTGTTAACTACTAGAGGGAAATTTAAATACATATCTATAGTTCGAACTATTAACTAATTGTTGAGAAGAAGAAACAAAAATGTTGCACATCTTTTGAGAGAATATCAGACCAAAATGACAAAAAAAAACTTACAGACACTGCAATTCTTAAAAAGTTATAGCTGCTTCATTTGTAAATAAAAATATGGCCACTGAGGAATGTGAAATGACAAGTTTGAATTTTCTTTAAAAATCAAAATTATTTCAATTGATAACCTAGTTAATATAATAAAAAAATAATAATTAATAGTTTAATTTTTTTTTAAATAATCAAACAAGATACCAAGATGTATTGCCTCATTTAAATGTTTAAAAAACATTTAAAGGAAAGCATAAAGTTAGAAACACTATTTCAATTAAAAACTTATAAAGACTATAACAAATACTGAAATCCTAAAGTAAACTTTTCATAATAAAGTTTGATCTTAACAACATTTATATTCAAGAAAGAAAACAAGATTCTCTCTTCATTTATTAGTTACCAATTATTTGATACTTTAACATCAGTTAGACAATAATACATTCTTTATTTTCTCCTTTTAATTTTCTAGTCGCGAATATGTTATTCTGTAAAACTTATGTAATAGATGTTGTGACAGCCAATTTGTTTCAATGAATTAAATTCAATATAAAAATAAACAATAACTATTCCTTAACTTAAAAACAATTAGACAATTGACCATGGTTGTTTATAGATTTTGTAATATTGGGTGATATAAAAATGATTTCGTATGGGTTACATTTCTGACACCTTGGGGTAATATTCGTTTTCAAGTTATCACTATATGCATATATGGTATTGCAGAGTGGTAAAATATGGCTTATTTATTAATTGAACTTGTGCTTTGAGATAGATTTCAAAAACATCGAGTACTCTTGAGAAGGTACTGTATGAGATTTTTCGTTTTCTTATGAAAATATGTAGATGTGGTTTGGGTGGCAATGAAACAACTATTCACCAAAGTACAATTGAAGTGGATGTAAGGAATTATAGGCGCACAATAAAGGCAAAAGAAGTAGTGTTCAATCTTCTTGTTTTTATTTGTACTGTATTCCTGTCATGTAATGTTTTCATTTAACTGTTATATTTAACATTGCCATAAAAGCGCGAGGCTTTGCTAGCCACAAAACCAGGTTCAACCCACAAATATTTTCTTAAAATGTCCTGTACCAAGTCAGGAAAATGGCCATTGTTATATTATATTTTGTTTCTGTGTGTGCTACATTTTAGTGTTGTGTTTCTGTTGACGTGTCGTAGTTCTTCTTTTATATTTGATTGGTTTCCCTCAGTTTAAGTTTGTAACCCATATTTGGGTTTTTTTCTCAATCGATTTATGAATTTCGAACAGTGGTATACTACTGTTGCTTTTATATACCGCTGTTCAAAAGTTCAAAATCGATTGAGAAAAAACAAATCCGGGTTACAAACTTAATACGAGGCAAACACTTAAACAATAAGAGTAAACCCTAGTGGTGTCACAGGACAACACAAGAACAAATTATAAAAATCAGTTGAAAATTAGTTGTTATTTAAGTACCGATGGTAATTAACAGTTTGTAATATTGGTGCGCTTTTTTTACCTCTTTCTATGGTGTGGGTGTTTTAGAGCTGACAACCTTTCAAATATCGCAACACTCATTATGTTAAAGTATCAAATCGAGGTACTGTATGTTTGTAGTTGTCATTTTTCATAATGTTTTTGTCTAAGGCAATTAATTATAAAATATGGTTTTACATTAATTTACCTTAACATTTCAGGAGCAATCTGTATGGAAGCAATCGCAAAGTTCCAAGAGAGATCAACTTTACATTTTTGTTCATTTTTTTCTTTAAGCTTAAACAAACAGCACAATAAACATTGTATAACCTGTATCATGTGTTGAGTTTTGACACTCAGTTTGGGTGTTTTAGTTTTCTCCTCTGAATAACATTGAATTCTGCCATTAACTGGGTCTATTACAGCCAACTATCATGACTATACAGTACGGGGTTTGCACATTGCTTAAGGCGTGTAGTACCTTATATCCACTAGTATGTCATTTGATATCTGCTTCGAACTTTGAATGTTCAAAGTAAGCTGGAGTTTGGTACAGCATCAAATGCTCAGATTAATATAAAAATAAGAAGATAGGGTATGATTACCAGCAAGACATCTATCCACTATTTGACAAAATGACGTATATCTGAGTATCTATTTGTCATCGTTTAGCCTTCATAAATGCACCAAGCTATTACCGTATGGAAAGCTATAAAAGCCCCAATATGAAAACACGTAAAATTATTCAAGCCAGAAAAAAATAGGAAACAAGTTAATTAAAAACAGTAACCAACGACAAGGCACATTTAGCCTTGACTCATCTGATCAACACAAAGCACTCAAAGTTACGGAAAGCTAGTTCAAACCAAATTATATTTGATATTTCAAACATGTTTCGAAGGCCACTCAACAGACATTATTTTGATTTATAAGTTTAGTTTGTTTGACAGAATTAAACAACAACTGCATCTAGATATAATTATGTGTCAATTGTTTTCTCGTTATTATATGTTTTGAACACAAATACAAACAATAAGCTATGCTTAAGCATATCATTTGAATGTTTAATAGCATCAACTGTGCCAGCAGTTGTTGTTATCTATCTAATGTTTGTCAATTTTCTTTGAAGTTAGCCATTTCCTTTAAATTAAATATTTATTATAGGTTTGCATTTTACATTTACCATACAATTGGAATTTTGCGGTACGCCTTTGTCTCTAATTCATAATGCATTATTTCAATAAACCTCCGTTTTTACAACTGTTGTTACCATCATAGCCAAAACCTTGATCTATTTTTATTTAAAACTCCGAAATCTATGCTGCAACAGCGTTTCTCGGATTTTGTGCGTTTTGTTTAACTAAAATGAATTCTACAAACAAATACCAAATAGAGAAAAGCAAATCCTAACGTCAAATCACATACAGTAAAATAGAAATTAAATCGAGCATGCTTTCCCAAAGTACACACTATAAAATGATCAACGTGAAAAAGTACGGGATATGTTGTCAGGTGTATAATGTTATTTCACTCAGACAATGACTCTGTGAGTTCAATTGGATAGTGTATATATATATATGTTCCAGACCCTGTCCGATCATAAACGTACAGTCAGACCATATGAGTATACCCGTACAGTCTATAACAAACAGGATTATATATTTATTAGGACCATATATGTTAATTTTCGAAATATTTATTTATCAAAAAGGGGCATCATTTTGCTTTTATGCCGTAAATTATATAGATTCATTGGAATTGTTCCTTCAAGGCATATCTAATATGTATTTCCACAATTGTGTACAAGTTAAGTCTCGTCCATTGGTTAGCACAAAATCAACAAACACGTTTGAATGTTATATACACCCATTTTTATGACATCTCAAGTAAGAATTCTGTCAAAGGCGAAAAGTTCAACTATACACAAATATTGATGGGTTTACTAGCCGTCTCATTAACAATCTGGTCATCAAGAAGTATTCACGTGTGTACTTGCTGTCTCATTTAAAAACTAAACATTGATGAATTTGCACCTGATCATATTAGTAAGTTATAATGAAATTATATATTATGTATATATACTATAATATGTAGACAATAGATATACAACGTATTGAATTCGTATGAAACTTAAAATTTATTAAACACGGTTTCATATGTTGTATATACTTGAAAAGCTAGATTTGACTATCACGTATACGCCAACTTTCTTTTAAGAGACCATCCTAATGCTATAAAATAAATCTTTATACATGTAATGTTATATTGTCTTCCCTTACATTATTTTACCGATATTTATTCGTATGCAGTGACCTTTATTACTAGACCTCTTGTTAGAACTTCGTCCAACGGGCAAATACAATGGGGAAAACTGCGATGACAGAGTGTACACAAACGTACTTTGGAAAGAAAATAGTAATAACTTATTATTAATAAAACACCAAATGTATACCACAGATCAGTTAAAATATACAATTGGGAAGGCATAGAAAATATAAAAAAGGTAATTCACTTTTCTATTTGATTATGGACTTTCCGTCTTGAATTTTCTGCGGAGTTCAGTATTTTTGTGAATTTTACTTTAACTCTTCTTGTTAGTAATTTTCATCACATTCTATGTGTTCAGTAACTGTTTATCAATGTCACGATCCGGTACACTTCGTCACCGTATGAAATATCATTAGATTGTAAATAATTCCTTGTGGTGTAGTGGTTAGTGCAGCAGATTACTAACACAAAGGTTACTGGTTTGATTCCCGTCCGGGATGAAAATTTCAGGAACTGAATTTTTGGCTCTCCCTTGACATCAGTTGCGAGTATGGTATTCAGGAAACGATTATAGTCCGTCAGAAGGGGACGATAAATGGCTGACCCGTGTTTAGAGAGAGCCATGTATCTTGCACGTAAACAAACACTTGTAGATTTCGGAAAAGAGCAGGCTAATGCCTCTACAAGGCAGCACTAGCTACTGCAAAGTGGAAAGGGATTAATATAAGTTGCAAAACTTGTTTCCAAATCTAGTATAAATAAATATATTTAAACTAATAATTCCTAATAGATTCGTAACAAATAAAAAACTTAGTTTCCCTCGGTTTTAGTTTGTCACCCCGATTTTGTTTTTTGTCCATTGATTTATGAGTTTTGAACAGCGAGCGATATACTACTGTTGCCTTTATTTAGTTCAATAATTTTGATAACATTAAAATTACAAGAAAGTCGGTTCATATGACTTTAAATAAGCGCATCTGAAAAACTAGTTTGATACATATAGATTCCACAACTGCAACAAGTGTGTTACGATATTTCTCCACTCGAGACAGTTAAATTTTAATATTTATAGCGCGAGGCTTTGTCGAGCTTTTTAAATAGTTAAAATTTTACTGTCGAAAGTGGAGAAATATCATTATACACGAGTTATAGTGGTTGACTCTGTTTCTCTAATGATTTTTATCCTTTTTTTTCAAAAGATTTGAAGAAAGTTGTATACTTTTTATGTGACGTCATCATACATGGTCGCCTTTTTTTCATGACGTCACAATAGGAAAATCCGAAGAAACAAAGAAAATTTAACGTCACAATAAAATTTCGACCAATCATTTGCCGAAAACAAAATTTTCACTAGAGATTAGATATATTTTTCTCACACCGGTCAGGAAATGTGAAAATAACATGAAAAATTAGAGAAATTGCAGTACACGATTGTAAGACAAATGCTACTTAAATAGATGGTACATATTTTTAATTCATACAACATATGGTGTATACTGTAGATCTAAGTTGTTTGAAAATCAAGAATCCAGGGGTAAACATTTTTTTCTTTTATTTTCATTACAAATATATTTTTCTGTAAATGAGTTTTAATTTAAATAGTTATTTTAGCGTTATCATATTAGTTAATTCAATGGAAATTTTTTTTATCTATCCAGTTTGATTCATATTTATCTAATCTGCCAATTAATCATCAAATTAAGTATCCATACAATTTGAATCATCGTTTTGTTCATTTTATTTTTAATTCTGTATTTGACAATATTTTTGTTATGCTATTATCTCTAAATTTTGTTTGATTAGCACGTGTTAAAATTAAATTATTCAAAGGCTAAAAAAAAACGTAAGCAAGAGCCGACCATGCAAGACCCACGTGAGTACTCAAGGTAGTTATGCACCCCTTAGACTTTGTAGATAAATTTGTGAGTGAGTCAACCGAGATTACTCCAATAAACTAACTTGCATTGGCGAATAATTACATTAGATGTATGTTTCATTATAATACGTTATTCTGATTGGCTAATTACACATCACATGTTATCCGTAAGCAGTTGCATGAGACAATAACATTTCATTCATGATGACATGAGGTCCCACAATAAAGTGCACAGGTGAATTTAAAAATTAACTTCATGAAAATCGTGTTTTTTATAATCCTAGCTAAAAAATGTAATTATAAGTATTGAATGCTTCTTTTTGTAACTTTATAGGGTTGTAAAAGCGTTGACCGTGCGTACATTTTTAGAATGAAGCGCTTCCGCGCTTCATTCAAAATGTACTTCGGTCAACGCTTTTACACCCCAATAAATTTACAAAAAGAAGCATTCAATTCTTAAATAAAAGTAATTTACTCACTTTTGAAAGATGCATCCTGACATTTAAATAAGTCTTTTAACACTAAAGCTTGCATCACGATAATTCCCTGTAAAAGGTCAGAAAGTTAACATTTGTAAGACTTACATGTTGGTAAATCTATGCATTTCTATTATGTCATAAGGTATGGAAAACATATCATTGCTATCCTGTTTTTGTCGTTACAGTTTTTTTTGTAGTTTCTATGTCTTAGTTTGTATTATCTTAATTACCAATGTAGAAGATCATATTTACATTTTGCTAATCTATGAATAAACGTGGGAAATAGTTTCTTTGTGTCTACAAGCAGATTAAGAAACACAAGACTCGTATCAAAAGCAAGTTGTTAAGTAATTACGTACAGGAGAGAACACTTTCATTAATCAGTGTTTGACAAGAGATAAGAGATAAGAGAAAACTTATGTCAGTAATTCATTTTTGAAAAAAGAATTTCATTTTGTTTTTGTAAATAGATGTAATATTATGTAACAGGTCAATAACCGACCGTAATAAAATGTAAAATTAACAACACAACATTATCAACTTCAAAATTCAGTTAAAAACAAAGTCAGTGTAAGCCATTGGGTACAATCAGGCCCGTTTTCTATCCTGCTTTTATCTAAATCATCTTGAATACATTATTGCTTGGATGCTACAGACATTTTCAACATGTAAGCAGAACAAAAATGAGTATGCAGCGTCAAAGAATGATTGAACTTAATTGAGGCCCAGCTGATCGGGAGTAAGTAGCTAAGAATAAAACATTGGATCAAGCTTCTAAGTCAAACTGGACATAGGTGATCATAATAAAAAAGTAAATTGTTTGAAACAATTAATGCTCAGTGGAGCAGAAAAATAAAGGCAACAGTGGTATACCGCTGTTCTCAAGTCATAAATCGATTGAGAGAAAACAAATCCGAGTTACAAACATTAAAGGTACGTATTTAGTATACTATAATGACCGTTTACAGTTAAAATGTCTGTAGAAGAAGGTATAAAAACATTGAAGGAATTGAAAAAATTGATGAACAGCAACCATGTTTATGATCTAACAAACTTTGTCCAAATTATAAGATTAATTGATGTAGGTTGTTCTGGTATAGACCCATGTTGGTTTTTTAAAGATCTTCAGTAATTTGTATTATTGCCTTCATCTTAATTGTATATGTCATGTGTATGTATTTATAAATTTACTGTTTTCAAATTTTTGAAATACTAAGGCTTTTCTACCTCAGGCATAGATTACCTTAGCTGTATTTGGCAAAACTTTTAGGAATTTTTGTCCTCAATACTCTTCAATTTCGTACTTTATTTGGCCTTTTTAACTTTTTTGGATTCGAGTGTCACTGATGAGTCTGGTGTATATACTAAATTTAGTCCTGGTATCTATGATGAGTTTATCTGAACACATGCGTTATGCAATATGTACTATGTGAACAGCTATAAATGTAATGTTAGTTTGTTGAGAAATTAAGATGTATCCTTAAAAAACGTAATGTCCCAAGTCAAACAGAAAATAAAGGTTATAGTAGTATACAGCTGTTCAATAGTCATAAATCGATTTAACTGAATCAAATCCGTGTCATAAACCAAAGCTTAGGGAAACACATCAACAGTTTTATAAGATGAACAACGGAACACACAAACACTTAACTGCTACAAAAGAAACCACAAAGACACCTAGGCAAACAGAAAAGTGGAATATCTAGCATTATATGAAAAAAAAACTGTTAATGGTTAAAAGACAGTAGCTTAAATCATCAATTCAAATAGATTTAGTAAAAGTCATACAGAAAAGTAGCCAGTTATCATACTCATATTATTAAACGTTTGAATGAGATTTAAGGCCATGTAAACATAAATGTTGGTAGCCTCGATCCCACAGTTATAAGTTGGAATGAAATTTAGGCCCAGAAAAACATAATTATTGGTAGCTTCATCAAGTTCAAAGTTTAAATGTTATTTCGACGGATGCAAACGTTATTGTTGGTACCTTAAATATCATGGTTAAAAGTCTGAATGAAATTAAGGCCCAGACAAACAAACATGTTGGTAGTTTAAAATACAGTTAAAAGTTTGAAAGGATTGTAAATTCAGGCAAACATAAATGAGGGTAGCTTAAATCATATGAAGTTAAAAAATGATAGAAATTCATGCCGAAGCAACACGCATGTGGATAGGTTTAACCAGTAAAAAGTTTGAAAGAAATTTAGGCCAAATCAATCATAAATGTTGGTAGCTTAAATACATATTTAAAAGTTTGAATTGAAAAATCAAACATAAATGAAGTTACCTACAAATATATAATTGAGAGTATGAACTAGATAAAAGCCCCAAACAAAACAGGAATGTAGGTGGATATTGATAGAATCATGTAGTAAAAAAACCAGAATAAGTAAAGGTCCCAGCCAAACATCAAAGTAGGTAGCTAGGAAGAATAGTAGATTTTTTTTAAATAATAAATTTGGATTAAATTTAGACAACAGTATAACAGAGAATTAAGTAACTGGGAAAAATAGATTTTAAGCGATAGTCGAGCAGTTTATTTGTTTTCTATGGACGAATATTTGGTTGTGAATGCTTAATTATGATTTTTGGTGTGTTATAAAAATACTAAAAATAAAAAAATACTCATCAAAGATATAAGGTTGATAATTTTGTACCAGCTATTCATAATTTTGGGGTAAAAGTCCGTAGTGCTACGAAAAATTAAACAGTTAATTAAAGTATCAAAGATAGTTAATACCAGTACAGAAATGATGACTAAAAATACCCTATAGGGGAAAGACATGTCCACTTACGGTGACATTAATGTAGTGGTTACCAAACTCATTAAACATACTAGAAAAAATGTTTTTGTCGTCAGATAAAACAAAATAATTTAAAACATATAGCAATCACAGAGTGAAAGAAAATAAAAAAACAACGTCGGTCATTAATATCTTACCGTAAAAAAACACATGTCAGCATTACCATTGGTTCATGTCAACATATAAATGCAGACTACAAGGCTAGTAATATCACCGGCGATTAAACGTTCACCACAAGATACACATTCAAGACATCGGGCTGGTAATACGGTATGTCATACGCCCGAATTGTCTATTCAAGACTCCCCTTTGTGGACTAGCAAGGCATATTTTTGGAGTTTAGATTATTAACGGAGTTGAAGAGCATTGAAAACCGAAATATTCCAAAAAGTTATTTTCATATTGCCAAATCCATCTATGGATTGGGACAGAAACATGAGGGTTTTTGTTTTAAACAAAGGTATGGACTCACCAAAGGCCTATAAGTTAGTGCGCTAGACGTTTCGTCTTAATAAAACTCACATTTGCAACTCAAAGCAAAACATTGAAATGTCAAATCAGTATGAAAATCAAAGGACACTGAAAAACAAACATTACTACAACATTTTGTTTCAAACCTTAAACTTTTCTATATCTAGTAATATTGTTGTTTTTGTATTTATGATGGTTTGATGGTAGTTGGTTAGGGTTACAATGGCGATAATGCATATTTTATAAGATGTCTGATAATAAATATAACTAATGCACTGTCTGTAATGACCTTTTTGTACATTTTCCAACATGCCACTATATTACAAAAATAGATCATAAAGTATAATTTCATTGTTAATTGTTTTCAGGTGTCTGATCTAATTAGTTAACTAAGTAAAATAGAAGTGTTGAGATCAATTAATGCATTTAGTGTGCATGTAGCTGTTTCTGGTTTCTTCATGCACTGATTGGAGTTGCTTTCAATTAAAATATATTTTTGAAGGATATTTTATACTTAATAACGCCCGCAACAATACATTCGGGTCAACGTGATAAAACATAATATATAGAGATAACATTAATTCCATTGGTCGACTTTACAACTTAGCCTTTCCACGATATCAACGTCATAAGTATTCAATATATTGAAAGCCCTAGTTAAGAAAAACACCTTTAGATGAGTTAAACGTCCTCGGTGGGCAACACGTCACTGACACAAGCTACCATAACTCGAGTTCGTTTAAGTAGTAAACAACAATATACATTAACTCTTGAACATTTCTTTCTGTGTTTTTGACCCATACGTTGGTTTTGTCTACAAAAACAGAGTTATTGCTTGGACCAGTAGTGCGGTACTGCAAACTTCGAATGCACCAACATCTCCGATAACTTATCCATATAATCATGATAATGATAATTGAAACAAAGCATATAACGTAAGGGTACCCAAATTGCACCGAGTACCCAAATTGCACCTATTTGGAAAAAAATTGCAACAAAAATCTTACAAGATTTCCTAGAGACTAAACAATTTGTATTTCTATGATTTGATACTATGCACGTCTTTCAACATAGGTAAACGTATTTAGATATACACAAAACGTTCACAGTTTTTATCAACAGATGGACTGTTTACTGAAAAAGCAAAATGTACGAAAACGTCACCATGCGACGTCATCAAAACGTCATCTTTTTAAAATTAGCAAATACAATATATTATAAGTATCCATTTCGTAAAATATGAAGAGTAAGCATGGACAAATATCCAATTGTTTAAAATACTTGAAGAAAGTAAACAAAAGCCCAGTTATTAGACTTTTGACGATGTGAATCTAAGCATGGATGCAATTTGGGTACTCCTCATTACAGAATCATGGATAGTTTGGAGGTTGATTCAAACCCATTTTTCAATGACTCAATATGGATTAAAATTTAAATTGGTGTACCTATACAATCAAGAAGGATAGGGCTACAAAATAAACACAGTATGGACATTTTTTTCTTGATCATAAAAAAACGTAGGTGAAAAAACTGTCAAAATAGGTGCAATTTGGGTACCGTCACGTTATACTTTTACCTGATATGGGATAATATTGAAGGAAATTAAGACATTGAATGACATAATTACGAATTTGTCGCTTTGTGGTTATAACAGTGCTAACTTAATTCAAATTGATTAAAAAACCTAAGAATGTCGATATTTTTTATGAATATATTCAGTAGAAAACTACTTTTTGAATAAACCCTATCTTCCTTTCCATTTTTTTTTTAAATTTGACCTCAGGTTTCCAAACGCTATGTCATCGTTTAAAATGTGCTTAAAACAAGTTGTGTAAAAAAAAGTTGTTTCACAGAAACTATAGTGACCACATATTTAACACTGAAATACCCATAACATCCAAACTTTAAAAAAAAACGTAATATATAAGTAAAGTACAACAGCAATTAATACAACAAAGTTGTAAATTGAAAATAGAAAAATTATTGACGTTACATGACGGCCAGGACATATATTACTACAATCAATATAACGGTTATGTAGACATTCTCTAGCAACTAGGAATTCACTCTGATTGATGAGGGAAGAATGTCAAAGTCAATGTAGATAGCACCATAAACGCTGGCCGATCTTTGAATTAGAAATAGACAAATATACATTACTGAACAAAACTGTGATTTACGAAAGACTAATTTAAATCACGTTTATGGTAATAGACTGAAGAATCGATAGTAGTCACAGACGTAGAATATAAAGAGTTATCTTTCCTTTGTTGTTGGTAGTCAAATCATTGAAACAAACATATAAGTAAGGTTTTCTGGTTATCAAAATAAAATAACCAATCGTTAACTATTGTCCGGAGTGTTCTTTGATACAAGAATAAAAAAAAAAACCATTTAAATCGTTTGAGAATTATTTTTCCGTAATTACACTGGCTGTTTTTTTATGCAACGCCAAATATAGAAGTTGAGGAAAACTGGTTCCACAATAGGATGTCTAGATTGATAATCAACACTATGTTTTAGTTTTATCATTCCATGTTTACCTGTTATCACCAATATTCATGTTATTTTCAATTACAAAAAAAAAAGCCTAATTGTGTCAGTAAAAATGTGGACTAGTGTCTGTGAAAGCAAATGAGATTTAAACGAGAGTTAATATGCTCATTTAAAATCAGAAAATATGTGATTTGTTCTTCCGTTTACAACTCAGTGAACAGGAAGTCATTTGTCAATTTAATGGAACCCATTATTTTCTTCTCCATCAACTTGCTTCACCGCTTCCGGTTGCGAGAAAACCTCTCTATATATGTTTTGATGTGACTTATAGAGAAGAACAGGTTGAAACAAATGGATATGTAACTTAATAGGTTGTTGAATGTTTTATGGCGAGCGCTTGATATTCAGTATAATACAGTATAGTAGTGTACTTTGGAAACTAATGAAATAACTTTAAGATTAGTTACAAGGCTCATATAGTCACAGCCCACGCCTCTGTCTTCAAGATTGATTGTTGTTAGCTTAACGCCGCATTAGCACAAAAATGCTATATCTACGTTAAAGAGAAGAGCTTATAATGGCCTACAGGCATAGTTTCCAAGAATATAACTTTATCAACAAAGAATTTAAGAACGGAATTTACAACTCGTGTTTAATTAGTAACAAAACTACGAAACCTACAGATGAATATTACACTTTAAATACTTAGAGAGATAATATACATGTATGCTCAACACGGTCTTTAAATGATTTATTTTATACTTAAAGTTTACAAAAGTACTGGCACCATATAATAATAAGATATGATAAAAAAAAATATCTATAACACAACCTGGCTGTATTGTCTTTAACATTACTGATGATGCTTTGTATAATTGTACACCTCTTTTAGTGGGTATATTGTTATATATGTATTGTACTCGAGCACCAATTCAAATATGTACAGCGTATACCACATGTAATAACCGTTTTGGTATATAGCAGTATTACCTCATTAAATTAACTTAAGTAATAATTAATTTGACAATTTTCACTACTGGTATTAGAGGATGTACATGTAAAGTCACTTATTTTAAGTTTCGAGTTTAATTTAGTTTTGCGACTCATACTGATGAATCTAATGACCTTTTTTGTAAAATTAAATAACAATCTAACGAAATGCAAAACTATCATCAATAACAGATTGGTTCATAAACAAGTCAATACGACCAATATAAATAGTTTTCGATTGTTAAACATTTTATCTTGTGAGAAATATTATCTACAAGGGCATATTCGGGAAAATATACATCTGTACATGTAGAGTCAAGGGCACACACAGAGTTCGTATGAGTTAAATGAGTTAAAACAGACAAGCGAAAATCTACAAATCACTGCACAAAAATCGTAACACTCAAAATCTCAACACGAACCTTAACAAAACATGTAAGATGAAATTGAATGTTCGAGCTAGTAGGATGATCATGTTTCTCTGGTATTATCCATTTGTCTCTCGTTGCATGTAAACAGTTTGTGATAAGACGCATTCGGTGATGGAACAATGGAGGAAAAAGGAGGGGATTGGGACTTTGGCAATTTAAACATAGTCGTTGTCAATCCCAAAATGGTCAACCAAATCATTATAGCGTCCTTGAAACTTATGAAGGGATCGCTTCGACTTTTCAATTTTAGTCCGTTGGTTCAGCAGTTTCCTTGTAAGCAACACCACTATTGCAAACACATCACGATAGAACGCATAAGAAGCTCTTGACTATTGTATCAACTATCCGATAAATACTCGCTAACGTTATAATGCTACCTAGAAAATAGAAGTTAACAACAGTTGAAATCATCTCGCCTGTTATAAAGTATAGTTGACAACCGACGCCTATTGTCGATTTCTAGATTTAGTTAAAGATATTAAACATATATATCTGTATCTGTCGTGTCTTAAATCATATATTTGATTTGATAGATTTGGTTAACATTGTCAGCCAATGTTAATAAAATAGAGAATAGAAAATGGGAATGTGCCAAAAAGACAACAACCCGACCATATAATAGACAACAGCAGAAGGTCAACCGATAGTTCTTCAGTGCAGCGCGAAATTCCCGCACCCGGAGTCCTTCAACTGGCTCCCAAATAAATATATATATACTAGTTCAGCGATAATGAACGCCATACTAAACTCCAAAGTATACACAAGAAACTAAAAGTAAAAATAATACAAGACAGCCAGAGGCTCCTGATTGCGGCGGGGTTAAACATGTTTATGATATATCAACCCTCCCCCTATACCTCTAGCCAATGTAAAAAAGTAAAACGCATAACAATACGCACATTAAAATTCAGTTCAAGAGAAGTCTGAGTCTGATGTTAGAATATGTAACAAAAGAAACTAAACAAAATGACAATAATACATAAATAACAACAGAGTACTAGCAGTTAACGGACATGCTGGCTTCAGATTTTAATTACACTGATTGAAAGAGTATGTCTTCATCATATGAATATCAGGCACAATACCTCCCGTTAGGGGTTTAGTATCATACCATCATAACATGTATGAGAAGAACACAACCCGTGTCGTGCCAACTAGTGATTTTGAATAAATATGTTTAGTTCGTCCCCGAGGGTAGCACCAGCCCAGTAGTCAACACATCTGTGTTGACATGAATATCAATAATGTGGTCATTTTTATAAATTTCCTGTTTACAAAACTTTGATTTTTTCAAAAAAATAAGAATTTTCTTATCCCAGGCAAAGATTACCTTAGCCGTATTTGGCACAACTTTTTTGGAATTTTGGATCCTCAATGCTCTTCAACTTTGTTCTTGTTTGGCTTTATAAATATGTTGATATGGGTGTCACTGATGAGTCTTATGTAGACGAAACGCGCGTCTGGTGTACTAAATTATAATCCTGGTACCTTTGATAACTATTAGTTCAGATGCAAAGACCCTATAAGTGAATCAATATTAAAGTCAAAATATGCCATCTTTAATGACCTGACAAAGTATCGTAACTATATCCCTTCTTCATAAGTCTATTTAAAGGCGTTGGTAGCTTCTGAGGTAAATACTGACATTTTTTTGCTTTATAAAGAATATTACCATAAAAGCTTGAGTTATTTAAACGCCAAATTAACGGAACATGAAGTTAAAAGATAATACTAGTTTTGTTCTATTCTTATTGGGAAGCTACTGTATGAGATATTCCTTATATGAATTGAACAAGTCGACAAGAGGGTGCATAGTTGGTCCCCATAGAAATGCCAATGGTCTTTTGAGAAAACACGCACAGAAAAGGCTACAAGCATTCTGTAAATAAAAAATCAAACATCAACATGGTGGGTTTTCTTAGCAGATTGTGAATCCCAAAACAATATATTCTATATCTAGGTTGGCCACTCTTTATGTTGAAATGAAATATAATAGACACCTATGGAATGTAGTAGTGTTAAGCATGCTTTTGAGTTCTCAAACGCCACTAGGAATATATAGCCTGATACCAGACAGCAGTATGTTTCCAATATCATCTCCACTTTAACTAGAGTAGTAATCGGATATGATACCGTTATATCTTTAATTTTAAACAGACCACTTAATTCTCTCATGAATAGATATGATATCCAAGCTTTACTTAATTGTTTTATTTATGCAATCAATGACTTCCTTTATGATGGAAACCATGCTATTCGGTGTGGGCGGCTGCATATTGTTGAATATCGAAAAGTGGCTTTTAGATATTCCTTTTGTTGTTTTTGGTCCCGTTGCTTTATTTTGTTTATCTTTTGAATGCGTTTGTACTTGTGCGTTTTTTCCAATTTTCCCTGATATTCGGGCCAAAAATTCGTACGATTCCTTTGTACATTCATACTAAACACCTTTAGGGTTTCAGATATACAAATTATAAAATAATTCGAGTCACGAAATTTGATCAAATTGATTTTTATATATTTTATGGAAAAAGTTTGAAAAAAGTTTGATTGCATTTCTGGTGATAGTTTTCCTTTTTACCAATAATTGAAATAGGTATAAACAGATTTGTGTGTTTTAACAAACATTTTTCAATCTCGCATGTTAAAATTGAAATAGAATATATTGGAACCTTAATAGACACTTTTCAGTTTGCTGTTCAAAACTGAAGTTTAAATTGCACCGTTTTCAAATTTTGAAGTAAAAAAAACCAGTACTATAATAGATAAAAACCACTTCAATGATTTTCATATTTTGGTTTTGAAAAACTACATAAAAATTGAAAATTTAAGTTTAAATTGCACCGTGGCATATACCGTTTTAAAGTTTAGCAGCAAAAGAAACTTCAATGATTTCCTTATTTCAGTGTTGAATAACAACATCACGTGATTGCAGAAACTTCATTTATATTACATTATTTGAATTCGTCGAATATTTATAATGATTTGTAACACTTGTTAAAATCCGCGCGACTGAATCTTCTTACAAATCCCATACTTTTGCCTTGTGACGGATTAACCCTTGTCTTTGTTAACCTTGGTTAGTACTAATGCTAAGGGTTAGCAATCATTCTAGATAAACAAACAACACCATCACATTTCGTAACACATTATGAGGTTGTTTTCATAAAAAATATTAAAGGCGAAAGTATATTTACTTTTGTCTGCGTTATAACTTTATTTTGACACGATTCTAGGCGGAATTTGCAGGAAAAAAAATGTAAGAAAGTAGATATAATCAAAACATAAAAAAACCAAAACAATCGTCGTTGAAAAAAATTACAATCCTAGCACTACACAAGCAAGTGATCCGTGTACGACAAAGGTAAATAATAATGTTTGTTCTTTATTTGGGTTAATGCTGAATACTATAAAGGATCCAGTAAGTGGAAAGAGGAATCATATAGACTATTTTGAAGAGACGAGGACGTTAAGCAAATAACAATCAATCAATCATGTATTTGTTCACTCGTGTGTGTCCTCGTTATTTCTACTGGTTATGTTGTATGTTGGTTATTTCTATTGGTCACATGGTATGTTGGTTATTTCTATTGGTCATGTTGTATGTTGGTTATTTCTATTGGTCACGTGGTATGTTGGTTATTTCTATTGGTCACGTTGTATGTTGGTTATTACTATTGGTTACGTTGTATGTTGGTTATTTCTATTGGTCATGTTGTATGTTGGTTATTTCTATTGGTCACGTGGTATGTTGGTTATTTCTATTGGTCACGTTGTATGTTGGTTATTACTATTGGTCACGTTGTACGTTGGTTATTACTATTGGTCACGGTGTATGTTGGTTATGTCTATTGGTCATGTTGTATGTTGGTTATTTCTATTGGTCACGTGGTATGTTGGTTATTTCTATTGGTCACGTTGTATGTTGGTTATGTCTATTGGTCATGTTGTATGTTGGTTATTTCTATTGATCACGTTGTATGTTGGTTATTTCTATTGGTCATTTTGTATGTTGGTTATTTCTATTGGTCACGTTGTATGTTGGTTATTTCTATTGGTCACGTTGTATGTTGGTTATTTCTATTGGTCATGTTGTATGTTCGTTATTTCTATTGGTCACGTTGTATGTTCGTTATTTCTATTGGTCATGTTGTATGTTGGTTATTTCTATTGATCACGTGGTATGTTCGTTATTTCTATTGGTCACGTTGTATGTTGGTTATTTCTATTGGTTATGTTGTATTTTGGTTATTTCTATTGGTTATGTTGTATGTTCGTTATTTCTTTTAGTCACGTTGTATGTTCGTTATTTCTATTGGTCACGTTGTATGTTCGTTATTTCTATTGGTCACGTGGTATGTTGGTTATTTCTATTGGTCATGTTGTATGTTGGTTATTTCTATTGGTCACGTTGTATGTTGGTTATTTCTATTGGTTATGTTGTATGTTGGTTATTTCTATTGGTTATGTTGTATGTTCGTTATTTCTATTGGTCACGTTGTATGTTCGTTATTTCTATTGGTCACATCGTATGTTGGTTATTTCTATTGGTCACGTTGTATGTTGGTTATTACTATTGGTTACGTTGAATGTTGGTTATTTCTATTGGTCACGTTGTATGTTGGTTATTTCTATTGGTCATGTTGTATGTTGGTTATTTCTATTGGTCACTTTGTATGTTCGTTATTTCTATTGGTCACATGGTATGTTGGTTATTTCTATTGGTCACGTTGTATGTTGCTTATTTCTATTGATCACGTTGTATGTTGGTAATTTCTATTGGTCACGTTGTATGTTGATTATTTCTATTGGTCACGTTGTATGTTGGTTATTTCTATTGGTCATATTGTATGTTCGTTATTTTTATTGCTCACGTGGTATGTTCGTTATTTTTATTTGTCACGTTGTATGTTCGTTATTTCTATTGGTTACGTTGTATGTTGGTTATTTCTATTTGTCACGTTGTATGTTCGTTATTTCTATTGGTTACGTTGTATGTTGGTTATTTCTATTGGTCACGTTGTATGTTGGTTATTTCTATTGGTCACGTTGTATGTTCGTTATTTCTATTGGTCACGTTGTATGTTGGTTATTTCTATTGGTCACGTTGTATGTTCGATATTTCTATTGGTCACGTTGTATGTTCGTTATTTCTATTGGTCACGTTGTATGTTGGTTATTTCTATTGGTCATGTTGTATGATGGTTATTTCTATTGGTCACGTTGTATGTTGGTTATTTCTATTGGTCATGTTGTATGTTGGTTATTTCTATTGGTCACGTTGTATGTTGGTTATTTCTATTGGTTATGTTGTATGTTGGTTATTTCTATTGGTTATGTTGTATGTTCGTTATTTCTTTTGGTCACGTTGTATGTTCGTTATTTCTATTGGTCACGTTGTATGTTCGTTATTTCTATTGGTCACGTGGTATGTTGGTTATTTCTATTGGTCACGTTGTATGTTCGTTATTTCTATTGGTCACGTGGTATGTTGGTTATTTCTATTGGTCACGTTGTATGTTGGTTATTTCTATTGGTCATGTTGTATGTTGGTTATTTCTATTGGTCACTTTGTATGTTCGTTATTTCTATTGGTCACGTTGTATGTTGGTTATTTCTATTGGTCATGTTGTATGTTGGTTATTTCTATTGATCACGTGGTATGTTGGTAATTTCTATTGGTCACGTTGTATGTTGGTTATTTTTATTGGTCACGTTGTATGTTGATTATTTCTATTGGTCACGTTTATGTTCGTTATTTCTATTGGTCATGTTGTATGTTGGTTATATCTATTGGTCACGTTTATGTTCGTTATTTCTATTGGTCATGTTGTATGTTGATTATTTCTATTGGTCACGTTTATGTTCGTTATTTCTATTGGTCACGTTGTATGTTCGTTATTTCTATTGGTCATGTTGTATGATGGTTATTTCTATTGGTCATGTTGTATGTTGGTTATTTCTTTTGGTCACGGTGTATGTTGGTTATTTCTATTGGTCACGTTGTATGTTCGTTATTTCTATTGATCATGTTGTTTGTTGGTTATTTCTATTGGTCATGTTGTATGTTCGTTGTTTCGATTGGTCATGTTTTATGTTGTTTATTTTTATTGGTCATGTTGTATGTTGGTTATTACTTTTATTGGTCATGTTATATTTTGTAGTTTTTGTCATGTTGTGTGTTTTTCTATTTGTCACATTGTATTTGTTTCTATTGACTATGTTGTTCTTTTGGTCATGTGGTACGTTGTTCTATCAACCATGTTGTTTTTGTCATGTTGTATATTGTTGTTTTTGTCATGTTGTATGTTGTTCTATTTGTCATTTTGTTTTTTTTGTCTATTGACTATGTTGTTCTTTTTGTCATAATGTGTGTTGTTCTATTAACGATGTTTATTGATCATGTTGTATGTTGTTCTATTGGTCATGCTGTATGATGTATGCTTTTCAATTCATCATGTGTATGTTGTGTGTTGTTATTTCTGTCATGTGTATGTTGTGTGTTGTTATTTCTGTCGTGTGTATGTTGTGTGTTGTTATTTCTGTCATGTGTATGTTGTGTGTTGTTATTTCTGTCATGTGTATGTTGTTTGTCGAATAGAAATTTGTAATGGCCTTTTGAGATCTTCCTACTTATTATACGAAAGAAAAAGGCGTCAATTAATTGTATGTAGAATATGGTTCTAAGTGTGTCGTTCGTTACATATATCGAGCATTGAACTTAACACCTCACATAGTTTCTTCGCATAAAAAGTTTGCACTTTTTTACAAGTTTCCCTGAAGACTTTAATCCTTTTAAAGTACAATTAATATTATGTAATTTCACATTATCTTGGATTCTCATACTTGTCGGATTCATATTATCCAAGTATTGGATGGCAGTTTTGTATGTTACGACCACGAACTTGTATTGATTGCCATTTCACATTAAACCGCACTGACAATCCTATTGACAAACTATAATGTAATTACATCAACTAATTCCCGCCAATAATCTACAATAACATTAAAAAAGTAATATACACTTGAGAATGTTTGTATTACCATGACTTGTAGAGCTAGATAAATACGTAACAGTATTTCCGTTAAGACTGGACATGACTTGTAGAGCTAGATAAATACGTAACAGTATTTCCGTTAAGACTGGACATGACTTGTAGAGCTAGATAAATACGTAACAGTATTTCCGTTAAGACTGGACATGACTTGTAGAGCTAGATAAATACGTAACAGTATTTCCGTTAAGACTGGACATGACTTGTAGAGCTAGATAAATACGTAACAGTATTTCCGTTAAGACTGGACATGACTTGTAGAGCTAGATAAATACGTAACAGTATTTCCGTTAAGACTGGACATGACTTGTAGAGCCAGATAAATACGTAACAGTATTTCCGTTAAGACTGGACATGACTTGTAGAGCCAGATAAATACGTAACAGTATTTCCGTTAAGACTGGACATGACTTGTAGAGCCAGATAAATACGTAACAGTATTTCCGTTAAGACTGGACATGACTTGTAGAGCCAGATAAATACGTAACAGTATTTCCGTTAAGACTGGACATGACTTGTAGAGCCAGATAAATACGTAACAGTATTTCCGTTAAGACTGGACATGACTTGTAGAGCCAGATAAATACGTAACAGTATTTCCGTTAAGACTGGACATGACTTGTAGAGCCAGATAAATACGTAACAGTATTTCCGTTAAGACTGGACATGACTTGTAGAGCCAGATAAATACGTAACAGTATTTCCGTTAAGACTGGACATGACTTGTAGAGCCAGATAAATACGTAACAGTATTTCCGTTAAGACTGGACATGACTTGTAGAGCCAGATAAATACGTAACAGTATTTCCGTTAAGACTGGACATGACTTGTAGAGCCAGATAAATACGTAACAGTATTTCCGTTAAGACTGGACATGACTTGTAGAGCCAGATAAATACGTAACAGTATTTCCGTTAAGACTGGACATGACTTGAAGAGCTAGATAAATACGTAACAGTATTTCCGTTAAGACTGGACATGACTTGCTCGTTAATAACTATGATTACAGATACAAGGTAAAGGGTAGTGCCCATTTTATAATTGCTACATTTAATACAGCGAAGATATGGATGACCTCCATAGACATAACAAAGCTTACAAAGATAATAAAAACACAAACAACAATATCGAGTGATAAGTAACAAATAAAATGTCCATTAGGATCAAATTACAATACAAATATAGAAATCCTTGTAAGCAATAGTTTATTTACAGTCAATATGGGTAAGGCCATTATTACTTTATCAAATGTTGCAAACAAAGTCATAAAATATATATTGGCTCATATCTAGAGCTGGTCTGAATATTAACTATTTGTACTATGTCTCTTTACATTGGAGAGCAATTTCCTCAGCACAACAGTGAAACAATAGACAGTTATAATTTTAATAAACACTGTTTTTGTTGCCGGATAGCTGGTAACGGCATGTCATTGTTTATGAAAATGAAATAATAATTGAAAGACGCGAGATAAATGCGTACGCATATCATGTACTACTAAACAGATACTTAGTAAAGTCACTGATCAACATAAACAATATGAAATGCAATGATAGATAGAAGCCTTTTGGTGTGTCCAGTTTGCACACCGTACTATTTTATACGAGTGGTGAAAAAAACATGCTTACCATTCCAAAACACCTGCTTCAACAGGTGCTAAGATTATGGTCACCTTTCTATTACGATTTATATGACAGAGATGAAAGACTGATTTCAAGATGGTATACTCATCCTTCCGTAGCAATTGAAAGACGGATATCAAGATGGTTAGCATCGGAACCGTAGCTCATAGGTCCTTATGTTATTTTTGACTATTTGCGGACCATAGAGCTACGGATTTTTCCTATTTCAAAACTTGCGGAATTGCGACCTAGGTTCAGGTCGCACTTATTTCCCCAAAAAATTTTCTTTATAATGTTTGCCAAGCTTGACAATATATCTAATTCGTTTCGTTAGATATTTTTCTAGGATATGACGTACCTATTTATGTTTGAATATTCATTTCCTTAACACTTTTATCTAATTATTTTCATTTGTATACATTCTCCGCCTATATTGTTCGGCCATATTGAATCTCGTGGTGACGTCACGAAAATCAAGAAAAGATAACTCTTATACGAAAACACGTGTTAGTTTGTTTACGCTGTCTTTTATTTTATTTCATGACTTCTTGAATGAAAATACGTTTAATTAAAATAATATATTAACGTAAATAATATTTCTTTCATTCTATTCAAATATTTCGTATGAATTAAAGTATTAAAGATTTAAAAACACTCGATTCTTGCTTATGATTAAGTAAACAAACCAACACGTGTTTTTCTATAAGAGTTATCTGTTCTTGGTTTTCGTAGGTGTTCCTCACCTCCAACATAGGAGATCGAGGGTATTTGAGTTATCTTTTCTTGATTTTCGTGACGTCACCACGAGATTCAATATGGCCGAACAAAATAGGCGGAGAATGTATACAAATGAAAATAATTAGATAATAGTGTTAAGGAAATGAATATTCAAACATAAATAGGTACGTCATATCCTAGAAAAATATCTAACGAAACGAATTAGATATATTGACAAGCTTGGCAAACAATATAAAGAATATTTTTTGGGGAATTAAGTGCGACCTGAACCTAGGTCGCAATTCCGCAAGTTTTGAAATAGGAAAAATCCGTAGCTCTATGGTCCGCAAATAGTCAAAAAATAACATAAGGACCTATGAGCTACGGTTCCGCAGCTACAAGATGGTATGCTTAACTTTCCGAAATACCTAAAAGACAGATGTCAAGATGATATATTTACCCTTCCGTAACACTTGAAAGACAGCTGTCAAGATGATATGTTTACCCTTCCGTAACACTTAAAAGACGGATATAAAGATGATATGCTTACCACTCTGTAGCACCTAAAATATGGATATCAAGATGATATGCTTACCCTTTCGTAACACTTGAAAGTCGGATGTCAAGATGATATGCTTACCCTTTCGTAACACTTGAAAGACGGATGTCAAGATGATATGCTTACCCTTTCGTAACACGTGAAAGACGGATGTCAAGATGATATGATTACCCTTCCATACACTTGAAAGACGGATATCAAGATGATATGCTTACCCTACCGTAGCACCTATAAGATGGATGTGAAGATGATATGCTCACCCTTTCGTAACACTTGGAAGAGGGATATCAAGATGGTATGCTCTTTCGAAACACTTGAAAGGCGGATATAAAGATCGTAATTATGCTCACCCTTCCGTAACACTTGGAAGACGGATATCAAGATGGTATGTTCACCCTTCCGTAACACTTGGAAGACGGATATCAAGATGGTATGTTCACCCTTCCGTAACACTTGGAAGACGGATATCAAGATGGTATGCTCTTCCGAAACACTTGAAAGATTGATGTCAAGATGATATGCTTACCCTTCCGTAACACTTGAGAGATGGATATCAAGATGGTATGTTCACTCTTCCGATACACTTGAAAGACGGATATCAAGATGATATGCTTATCCATCCATAACACCTAAAAGAATGATATCAAGATGATATGCTTATCCATCCATAACACCTAAAAGATGGATTTCAAGATGATATGCTTAAGCCTTTCGTAACACTTGAAAGATGGATGTCAAGATGATATGCTCACCCTTCCCTAAAACTTGCAAGATGGATGTCAAGATGATATGCTTACCCTTCCTTAACACTTGAAAGATTGATGTCAAGAATCTTAGATGATATGCTTACCCTTCCGTAGCACCTATAAGATGGATATCAAGATGATATGCTCACCCTTCCCTAATACATGAAAGACGGATGTCAAAATAATATGCTTATCCTAAATTATAATTGATATATTGCCATTTCGTAGTCAAGTTTCGTACACTGTTATAGCTATCATATTACATGTATAACTTGAAATAACTTGAAACTGCTTGATAAAATTGATCAGTTAAACGATTGTGAATGGTCCCAGACCTTTTATGTGTCATAAATGCACGTAATATTATGCAAATGAATTCAATATCCTATAAATCTTGTAAAAATCACTTACTTATTACCATAGATATCCCTGTAATAGATCATCCAATAGATGTCAAAATGATTTATACAAATAATCCAGTAATAAGTCGACAGGGACTTCATGTAGCAGTAATCAAGCAAAATAACAAATTCCTTTCAAACTGTTCGCTTTTGTCGTTTTATTTTGTATCTGTCTGATATTGTCTGGATGTCATATTATTGCCGAGTGATAAATCTACAACTGTCATCTGATATAATATAATTTGGACTACCTTTTAGAAACGATATAGGCTTCTGTATTGGTAAAACCAATTGCATTTATCATCAATTGTGTGTGTAATTTTTCCTGATATATATATAGATTCTTACACTGCAACAAGTGTATTACGATATTTCTCCACTCGAGACAGTTAAATTTTATTATTTAAAGAGCGAGGCTTGCCGAGCCCTTTAAATAATAAAATTTAACTGTCGAGAGTGGAGAAATATCGTAATACACGAGTTATAGTGTCGGAATCTGTTTCTCTAATGCTTTTTATCGTTCTTTTTCAAAGATTTTCAGAAAATTGTGCTTTTTATATGCGACGTCATCAGGCAAGGTCGCCTTTTTTCATGACGTCACAATAGGAAAATTGAGAAGAAAACAAAACATCTTGACGTCATAATCAAATTTCGACTAATCATTTGCCGAGAACAGATTTTTCACTAGTGAGGAGAAATATTTTTCTCACACCGGTCAGGAAATGTGAAAATAGCACAAAAATTAGAGAAACATTGTTCTGCACTTGAGTAATCATAATTTCACATACATTTGATGTTCAATATTGAAAATCTAAATGAAAACATTGAGATTTAGAAAAAAATCGCTTACATTATATTGAGGCCATTGTGTCATTCCAACTAATCATGTCTGAAAGAAATGTCTTATCTATAAAACTGATAACAAAAACCCATCAATAAGCAATTCAGAACACTGTTTTGCTCATGTTTGGAAACCTTTCCCGCTTATTCAAGGACGTGACTTTTCAACGTGCATATACTAGTTTTAAAAATTGTTAACTGAAATATAATGATCCTAGAGTCAACAAACTGAGAAAAAACCTCACACACATTTTTCGTTATGTTATTATCCACTTACCCAAAAAGTTTTAAAATTGTTTGTGGTGTTAGTTTGATTATTATGTTGTATTCGCATTGTTCCGTGGCTAATATTTCATATATATATTCAGAACATGAACAATTTGAATATTATATTTTTAAGGCAGAAGATGACAACATTCATTACGTCAGGTTGGGTCATATATTTTACCATATAACCTACTTACACCAACCCCTAACTCTCACGTGTACTTGACTACATTCCAATACAGAACAAACTACATGTGCATGAACTTATATCTATGGTTAAGTCAAGTTTTTTTTTCTTTTCTGAAAAACATTTTACATGCATACATATGTATCTGGACTATTCACAACACCTTCGGTGTCTCTTTCTTTTTTGTGGAAGCATCTGAACTTTTCAACTAGGATTATTGTAAAGGGTAAAACAAATTTTCACACATGAACCTGACAATTTAATCCTTTCCAATTCTGACATTTTTTTTACAGAGGTTAATGTTCACAATCGAACAGTTTCTATTCCATTCTCCGAGCAATAAACAGTTTCCAGAGAATTTTAACAATAAGATTCCATTTTTATACACAAACTTTCAAGGATCTGATGTATAAAGGTTTAATTCTAAATTCAAACCTTGCAAAACGCAAGAAAAAAATATTAATACCAATAACGCTCAGACAACTATAGGCATTTTTTTCAAAATCTTCTTGTAAATATTAACCAAGCATACTGATATCTCAAAAAATCATGTTTAACACCGCCGCTTTTTTCCATCTGTCCCAAGTCTTGCGCCTCTGACCTTTGTTAATCTTGTATGATTTTTTATTTTAATTTCTGATGTATATTTCGAAGTTAAGTATGACCTCCATTTACAATTAACTAGTATACATATGTGTTTAGGGGCCAGCTGAAGGACTCCTCCGGGTGCGGGAGTTTCTCGGTGCATTGAAGACCCATTGATGGCTTTCGGCTGTTGTCTGCTCTATGGTCGGGTTGTTGTCTCTTTGACATATTCCTCTTTTCCATTCTCAATCTTATCATAATAATAAAATGAAAAGTTCAAGCTGCAAGTAATAAAATTTCAAGCTAGAAGCGATTGTATAACGATAATTATAGTAACAACTTCAGTGCGTACCAGCTACTTGAATACTATTTAAGTTATTAGACAAATAGGCTTACCAATAGTGCTTAATGTAAAGACAAACTAGTCAAACAGGTTTTCTAGGATGTTTTTGTTAATATTCCTATCATTTGATTGGATAAACTTATAAATGTCAAAAACCCCATCAAAGAATTAATAAAATCAAATTACACTAAGTTTATTATTATTCTGTCATCGTGTTATTATATTTCAACAAGTGTACTGCAATGATTATATAATCCAATAGACAAATCAGTAAAAATCAGAATAAATGTCAAACAAAAACCCCGGTTTGGAAGCAGAACAAATCTAATCAAAACTGAATACATTGCTCGACTTAGTGAAAATCAATACATGTATCCTGAAAATTATAATAATAACGAAAAACAAAAATTAAACTTCCAAAGAAACAAACGCAATTAGGCATCTTTTAAAATGATAAGAAAAAATAATCCCCAGACTACAAGTTACATAATGTTATACGTAATCAACTTTCAGCGAGGAAGAAGTACGTTCCTGTAAAATATACCAACAGCAAAATTAAGAAAACCTGGTATGATTGTTTGAGATGCATTAGACTCAAATGTTTTTGAAACAAGATAGGCCATTGCTGACTTGTTATCGAGAACGTTCGCCGTACAGTTGTTGAAAAAAAATGTGAATACAATTTTAAATATTTGCAGGGAATTTATAAGATATATTATTAACCATGTATAGAAATGCCCATGCTTTATAAAAGGAAAATTTCGACATCTGGTCATTATGAACGGAGAAATTGCTACAGCCGGTCATCATACGAAATCTCAGTCATGCATTACGGAATCACACCGGTGCATTACGAAATCACAGTCATGCATTATGAAAAGATGAAACGGGACATCGATTAAATCAAAATGTCCTTTATTTCTTTAATTAAGTGTGACAATTTTTTTATTTTTTTTAAACTTAATATCATTAAAACAAGTTTCAATGATGTTCATTGTTTTGTAACGACTAGAAACGGAAATATTTCACAGCCTTTTTCGAGTACGACTTTCGATTATTATCACTGTTTCATTTCCGTTGTTCAATTCTCAGAAGAGTGCAGAATTAAGAATAGTTAAACTGTCTGATTTATTCTTCCCAGCTACTTTATATGTGCTAGATGAAATGAATTTAAATAGCATAAATTTAAGTACTTGGATGAGAAATCAGAAATTACATCTGACCAAATTCCATGCGAAATTGAATGCGAAAAAACAAGTTCAAGTTGAAATTCAGCTATGAAATTCCTGTATCTTTTTCACGGTAAGTTTCTTACTCTTTGTTTAATCGAAGAATGAAAACCATTTAATAAAAATGTTATAAAACGAGCTTTTTTCTGTATTGGTCCTGTTGTAGTTTGTGGATAGCTGTATAATTTTTGATCCGAGACTCGTAGACTTCTTGAAAAAAGTTGCCTTTATTAGTTGGTTAATAAAAGTATCAATACATGGACTTTTTCATATTGGCCCTGTAACATGCCCTTGATATTAATAATGGCCTCGGACAGTTGTAATGGCCCTCGGCGTTGCCTCAGGGCCATTACAACCATCCTTGGTCATTATTAATACCTCGGGCATGTTACAGGGCCAATATGAAAAAGTCCATACATTAATACTATACTAGTAGTTTGGTAACAACAGTAATAGAACACAAAAGGAACAAACCATAATAAATATCATAGCCAGATAAAGATTGATGCCATATACCAAGACAATGTTATTGTTGAGACAAATGCGACAGAAATGTGTACCGGATAGACGGTGACAGACAGAAGTTAACCAGTTTATCCTATATTTGGAGTATGGTATGATAATATTATTAGTAAACCTATAACAAAGTAAGTTCTGAATGCTATACAACAGTTGGAATCGCTTTGAATCAAGTTCAATAGCTCATTGATTGGTGGTTGCTTAACGTCCAGTGGCAAATGTTTCATGCATGTTCAGGACGAGAACAACTCTTTGGTCGGCATGTTGTTTCTTTGACACATTCCCCATTTTCATTCTCAATTTAAATTTTCATTGAATAGAGTTTTATTTTAAATCAATTATTACATTTTACTTATTTGTTTTCTCATTTATATTTATGTACTTGTTTGTTTGTTTGTTTTTATTTATTTAGTTTGTGAATATTTTGTATACTACGTATACTCCCTGGGAAAATGATATGGTCACTTGTAATATGTTACCTGCATGAAAAAAAGAGACTAAAATATATTAAGATTGTAAATCTTTTACTAGTTGATTTTTGAAAATCTAAAATATGACTTACATCGGCACCGTTCTAAATTACGATCATATATAGAAATAGGAAGATGTGGTGTGAGTGCCAAGGAGACAACGCTCCATCCAAATAACAATTTTAAAAAAGTAAATCATTATCTGCATTGATTCTAACAATTCAGAGTTGTTTTGCTGTCTGACAGTTTTGTCCTATTACTGATCCTGACATTTCTACATGACTTTTACTCTTTGATTTGAGTTACATAAACTAAAAAGACAGATAATATAATAATTGACTTTTAACTCTTTGATTTAGACATAAACTACATAGCCTCGTGGTAGTATTGGATTTTACTATTTGCGAGGATTAGCATTTCAGATTTGCGATTATAAAATGTTTCATCAAGCGTATTACATGATTTTCTATATCTTATGTCACATCTGTTTTTCACATAAAACGTTAAAACATTTGTGATCATTGTTATAGAGAGATCAATTTCGACAACATCAATTGCAGTTACTGTTCTTTTGTGATAACAGAGAAAAATAACACAATTATGTGTGATAAATATATGAACCATATAATCAACTCTTAAAAGATAGAAGTATTATAGCATAATCAATCATTTAAAAGATTTGAAACAACTATTATATTTTGCCTTGAAAAAAAAATCAGTACTTTGATTCCTTTTAAATTCTACGAAATCTAACCTAGATTTTAGAGATGATGGCTCATATGAATTACACGGGAAACTAAGATTTCCCAAGGGCATACAAAGTGCCTTATTCAATTTATTGATGATATTGCGTAGAAAACAAATTTCTAGTTTTGAAAGTATATCAATAATTCCTCAGACAGATTTTATTTCACAGATGAAGAGTTTTCTACAAAATGAACATTTTAATCGAATCAGATTGTAAGTTAGAAAATAATCTCTTTCTCAACTCAGTAGCACGAACCATTAATTAGGTTATTATAGATTAAGCACCTCTAAAACTATCAACTATTTCTCTATAAAATTGGATTAGCATTCTAAAATACGATTTAGGAATGACAAATGTTAAACTGCACTGTGCTTAAATAACATTTGATTTTTTTTAACTGTGTTTGAAAATTCTCTTTTTGCAGACAAATTAAAGCCACAGTCGATTTTGGTTGGTCTTAAAACCCATTTTGATTTTTAATAATTCCCCCTTTTTTTTTTACATGTTCTGGACCGATCTATTCGACATGATCTGTGTTAACACACGTTTCCTTTAAATTCTATTTTTCACAAGTTTACGATTTAAAGTTCTTTATTAGGTCTTATCAGTTGAAATTGTTTTGTTTTTGTTCTGATTATTTTATTTCTCCTTCCTCCAAACTTTATTCTCCGTGTATTTTATTATTTCTGAACATGTCGGTTAAGATGCTTGGTATGTGATATCGTGCAGTTTTTTGCGCGTTTTTTTCAATGTTAAGCCTGCTAGATTGTTTGCCCAAATATTGTTTTTCTTGTTATTGCTTCTAATTTCCAACCATCATGCGTATAAGAAACCGACAATGATTTCCAAATTTCTCCTTACTTTCCTCAACATGTTGCAAAACATTTTGAACATAGAGACCTGGAGACTCCATTTGAAAGTTTATGTGAGCATTTGATGTAAGTGCAATATATTTGTATAAACTGGCAACTCATAAGTAATAGAGACTAATGTTCTTTTGATTTGAGGTCCTTGGTCCAACTAAAAGACAATTAGATCAAGGTCAAAAGTCAAATAAAGGCAACAGTAGAAAACCGCTGTTTAAAAGTACTAAAATCCAATACTCAAAGTCATGTTCTAAATGTTGTCACTTCCCTTCAGAAACCGTAGAAAATACCGGAAATGACAATTTAACCCTGATACCAAAAGATGTGCATTTGGGGTAGAAAGATATTTAAAGATTCAATTCACAGCGAATCATGTTACAATTATATAAATTATATCAGAATCATTTGTATAATTTATTTTTAATGTAATACATGTGCATGGGCCCCACAACTTGGCTGTTAATTCTTATTTGAATTAAACAGTCTCAGTAAGCTAAATTGTATTGGGCACACAAACAGTTCGCATATTATGGATTAAGCATTTATTTGATCCATACATTTCCTACAAGAAATCCTTTAGCATTGACCGAACAGAAAGGAGGGTGCTGTATACGGTTACCATAATGATAATAATGACAGTTTACAGGCTTTACAGAGAAACCTGTGCAAGTGAAGAAGTTTTATGGTTGCCTGACATGACCTATATAGAAGAAAGAAAAATGCCCTAACTTGTTTGTGTCACATCTGCAGTAGTTTCCCGAACTAACTGAGGCAAAAAAAAAGACCAATGCGGGATGGATAAATACACTGCCACATTCGGTTTGAATGGTAATACTCAATCCAATTATGTGAGTTTTTGTGCCACAATATTTGAACGTTGAATAAAAACTTGTAATAATTCGTTGAAAGGTGATTAAGTGAATGAATTCGGGGGATACAACATTAAGTGACTAATATGAGATGAATATGGTTGATAAAGGATCCAGGTACAGTTCTTGTCTTTTGCAAATGAGCTTGGTCTATAATGCCTTTTTATGTTTCTTTGATACATATTTGACGTGGCTCTGTTCTTATACACTCCGTCATTGTATTATTGTACCATAATAAATTTGTGTATGCTTGCCAATATGTTTCGTCTATATGTCATTTTGTGCTTGTTTGTTACATGTTTGTTTGTTTTGTTGTGATTTATTAAGATAATAACACAATATTGACTGCTGAACCCCTATTTTTGAAATGTTTACCTATTATAATATGTCTGTTTATTTTGATCACATATCGGTGTCAATATACTCGAATATGATACGACTGTCATACAAGTGAGAGATTTAACTTCTTCAAAACCAGGTTTAATCTACCATTTTCTAAATTCGAAAATGCCTGTACCAAGCCAGGAATATGACAGCTGTTTTCCATTCGTCTGATGTGTTTGGGCTTTTGATTTTGACATTGATTAGAGACTTTCTGTTTTTTTTGTGATTTTACTATTAACTGAGTAAAAGGAACGGATAGAGAGAAAAAAAGATGGCAAGCGTTTACACAGCTCCTGTTATTTTTTTATTTTAATCTTAAATTTTGTAAATATAATCATTATTTTAGCAATTAAAAAAATAAATGAAAGAAACTTCAAGACTCATTTTTTGAAAGGAACTACACAATGCCATAAGTATATCACGCAATCCGCGCTTACCTTTAAAACATTTAAAAACTTTCAAGAGTTTATGAATAGATCATAATTTGTATGTGCTATTTTTATTTACTTAGTTGCATTAGAAGGTCGTTGAATTATATTTATTATTTATTGCGAGAAAAAGTATCGGATATGATGCTGACGACGGTCTAACACTTCTGCATAAAAATGTTTGCAAGTTGAAAACTATTGAAACCATCAAAACATTTGTATATCAATTAATATCCTAAATCATAACCTTTTTTTTTAACACAAACAACAAACATTTTGTTGGTATCAGATAAACTACTTACATTTGCTGTTGCCTTTAATGTGAGTAACAGTCGCTAATTATCCATTTGTATACAAAACTAAAACATCTATAGTCAGATGAAGCCCAGTGAACAAAAAGCTGCACTCTAAGAATCTATTGAATAAGATGATTTACGACAATCAGAAACAAATCAATTGTACAAGTCCGTGTCGCACAGTAAAATACATCTTTGGAAGGCAAATTATGTATGTGCAATTTAGATTCAGAACCATTTGGTCGATACCACTACAAACTTTTAGTTTCCAAGGCTTTTGAACAGCCCAGCGAAAAGACGTTCAGTCTCTGAAGGAATCAATCGCCTTTAAAAAAAAACACCTCTAAGTGTCCGAATGTATCAACTGCCTAGTCAAAAGACTTGTTTCCGATGGTTACAACAACCCATTCAAAGGACTTTGAATCTCTGAGGGTTTTAACACGCCGCCTTGTGAAACAAGGATTTATACCACTGTTTACTTTAAGTCTATATCAACCGCCCTGTGAAAGCATGATTGAACTAATTTTTACTTTTAGTCTCCGAGCATGTCAACCGCCCAGTGAATGAATAATTGAAACAACTGCTTATTTTAAGCACCCGAGGGTATAAACAGACAAGTTAAAGAAGGACTACTTTTAGACTCCGAGCATGTCAAACACACAGTGAAATAATGATTGAAACCACTGCTTACTTTTACTTTTACTCCGAGCATAACAACAGCCAAGTGAATGAGTTATGAATACCACTGCTTACTTTAAGACTCCGAGCATTTGTTGTTTAATGCAATGTTCATAGAAGCCATGAAATACTTATGATTCGCCAAAATCTCATCCTTGTCAAATGATATGTTTTTGAATGTGGGATTACCTGAGTGCTCATTTATTCCTTATTCTTTTACAAGACAGTCGTAGTAATACGATTTACACATAAATTATTTGAAGCTTTGTCCGCAGGAACAACAACATACTTATCTGGAAGAGATGATAGACATTTTACAGCCTCTTTGTCACTGAAAACGGACTTAGGTCGATCATTAAACAGTTTTTCAACTTATGAATGCGACGTTTTATCAGAGACCTGATTGTTTTGACATATTCTGACAAAGTGTCCAGTTGAACTTTTTCTCGTTTAGTCCATGCTCTGGCGTAGTCCTCAATGGAATCCATAATTATTTTGAAGTTATGGTTCCAATTGATGTGTTGGGGTTCTCTAAACTTAGGACCATGATAAATCATTTTCGTGTTGAATTATGTTAAGATCCCCAGTAATAACATGGCCAGAGGGGTTGTAATTGTAAGGCGACTGGGAACAGTCACATGTCAGAGGATTTTTTAGATATTGTTCTAAATCAAGGTCCTGTAATGCTTGTTTATAGTTAAATATTAGGTTCCGATCTTACTGGTTTAAAGAGACGAAAAAGAGCTACATCACAAATTATACTGACAAGTCTGTATATTGGAGAAAATGTATTGGTGCCTCCTTTGTCAAGTGCATAATCTCTCAAACATTTTAAAAAATTAACTGGCAGTGAAAAAAGAATAGTTCTAATGTAATGTAACCCTAACGGATGATGAACACGAGAAAGAAGGTCATTAAAGCTTCCAGAGGGCGATCTAGATTTGGAAGACTTTTTTTCACATTAGGCCGATGGTAAAACCACTGCTTACTATTATACGCCGAAGGTTCCAACAGCCCAGTGAAAGAATATCTGAAACCACAGATTACATTAAGTCGCCTCATGTATATACAATGTTGTTCATTGTTTTGCGGGAGTATCACCCTGTATTAAACAATACTAATTGTTTATTTTTCCCCGATAAAAAAGTTTTTCAAAATTGACGCATTATCCATAAGAACCAATTGTGCTCTTGCCTTCCAGAATGTATAGAAGATAGCATTATCTTTTAAATACAGACTGTTCTCTTACTCAAACAGCAATGACCAAATGAATAATTATATTGATCGCATTTATATCATTTAAATTTAAAAGAAAAGATATTCCATACACTCTAAAGTCGACTTCCTTTTATTTTAAAGATTTATCTTGACATCTCTGGTTAGTTGAGAATTTAATTTGCCGACAAAAGACATTTTTGAACTTTCCTTTTTTATACGTAGCAATCAATTTAAAATACGATACCCAGGGCATTCGTTCCTTATTGTGATTCGTTGTTTTCGCCATTTTGATTTAGTACATCGTTTTATACTGTTACATGTGTCCCAGATGATCGCGTATCTATTTCACCTTTCTCCTTTCCCACTTTTATGACATCCTCATTTATCAGCTTTATATTTTCATCTAGTAACACAGTGGATACCATTAAACGAACAAAACATACTTTCCTTTGGGAGAAGAAGAGTAAACCCGGCCTTTGAGATTTTTGTCGGGTTCTTGGTGCCAAATCCTAAGGTGTTTTTTTACATATTGAACAGAAGGTGTTGTTTGATGAATCAATCGACGGTTCTTTATTTTAGCCCTTGTGTTTTTTGTTGTCTTTCGATCTTTGATTGTTTTCCTCTAACACAATCGTCATTTTCCTTTTTATTATTAGAATGTGTGAAATCATTCAACATTTTTATTCGATAATTATTACTCTATCAGTATGGCAACTTAATATAACTGTTGCTACTTCAATGGATAGTAGATCTATTTCGAAAATTTTTGGTATCGTACTCCAGCGTTATATAAACTTGTATTGGATTAATAATATGCATGGTGTCAATCCGTTTAGTCTCCGTTGCTCGTTCCTCAAATTTGTTGGAGATAGAGGTACTTTGTGGTCTGTTTTATGTTTTTGTCGATTTTAGTTTTTTGCCATGATAAATTAAGTTTTTTTCTGACTTTTTCTTGCTTATTTATCTGCTTCTTTTTTTAACGTTAATACTTGTAAAATTTAGATATCTATTAGTTATAGATTATAAAATGTCCAAAGCCGGCCATTACAGTATCTGATACTTTACTTCACATGACATAAGATCTAAAGAGCACTTTATATTCTAAGGTAATAAATCTAAGTATACATTGAGGTACTTAGCTAATTCAACTAGCGATGAACCGTTTTAGAAGTAGACCTAGTAATAGTGTAATAATGTAATTATCAAGGGCAATAGACATTTTGTATCAACTATAATCATTACGTTTAGGGTCTACAACGTATATCAATCAATTATACACACATTAACGTTATTGTGGAATATCTGAAGACAAATGTATGTTGTCATTGTTGACATTAGGAAGATGAAGGTAATGACCCTGCTGACGAATTTTATAACGTTATGTAAAAAATGTCAATATCAATGATAAAGATAAACTTCACTTTTGATAACTATTCACCCAAACGTAATGATAATTTGAAAAAAGTTTTTATAATGAACTAACACAAATATATTTCGTGTTGATAACCTTTATATTAACGTGTTAGGGAATTTTCTGACTGGTTATTTTGGAATGATATTCAAAAGTTCGTTACGAAAAATGTGTGTAACATAAGTAGTTAACAACAACTACACTGTCAAGCAGAACATTCATTGCTTGTCTAACTTTTTTTTAGTGTCGCTAAAAAATTAAATCACTAGCACATGGTATTTTTTTGTAAACTTCATTACTGACCTTTGAAAGGTAAACGTTTTTATTATATATTGTCCTTATTCAAAGTATTATGCCTGACGTGTGCTTTTTACATTTTTTAATTATATCGATTGTTGTGCTGCTATGAACAATTCTTTTAGTATTTTTTAGTCTATCAGTAAATTCAAATGTTTGTCACTCTGATAGATTGCTCATGATATTATACCTTGTAGTTCACAAAAAAAACTAACTCCGAGGAGAATTTAATCGGAAAGTCCATAACCAAATAGCAAAATTAAATGACAAAACACATCAAACAAATCGACAACAACTGTCATATTCGTTACTTGGTACAGACATTGTCAAATGTAGAAAATAGTGGATTGAACATAGTTTTATAGCGCTTAACCTCTCACTTGTACGACAGTCGCATCAAATTCCGTTATATTTACAACGATGCGTGAACAAAACAGACAGGCTCCGTGTTGAAGGCCGTACTTTAACCTATAATGGTTTAATTTTTAAATTGTTATTTGGATGGAGAGTTGTCTCATTGGCACTCACACCACATCTTCCTATATCTATAATACATAGAATAGTCAAACTATGGGTACAGCAGTCATGACTGTGCTACTATTTCAATACAAAAAAACACAAAAATGCATCTATCAAATTAAAAAAACATCCTCATTGCTTCGCGTTTCTGACGTCATAAAAATGTTAACATCACATAGACAGACATTTAGTCGTTCGATGATGTTTATTGAAAACAATTATAATATCACATGGAGAATGATGGTATACCGGTTTTAAAAAATCGAATTAATTAATTTCAGAAATAGATCTAGATTTAAAATTATCCAGAAGCTCTTTAGAATTTTTAAGAATCCACATATGGTTAATACCACTACGCGAGTAAACTAATTTTGTCATTCACAGTTGACGAGACATGTATGTCGTTCTAAAGATTCTGACTTTTTTTTCTCCTGCCAATTTTTTAGTTTTAATTTCTACATATGTAGAAATTTAAAAATAGTTATACTCCAGTTATATGAAAAAAATTGAAAACAACAAGTTTAATAATTTCAATGCGTCCGAAGCGCTTTTCTGGATTTGCCTTCATCAAGAACGCTCAAAGCCACATATTTGAAGTCTGAGGATGTATAAGTACCCAAACCGTTGAAGAGCTAAATGACAAAAATACCTAAAATTGATAGCCAAATTCACTTACAATCAACTTTTCCTGAGGGATTTGAAACCAAATGTAGACAATGTGAACGACTGTTTCATGGTATGACTTTATCTCATTTAAAAAAAAAAAGCAAAACTGCACAGCATTCTACTGCGAAAACTAATGCAGTGATAGAGTTATCAACTGTAATATTGTTCAGGAATATCACCAGATCATGGTTTTATCATTAAGCATGGGTGTTGTTTGGTTAGGTATAATTTGGTCAATTGATGTAACACATTTTACATTGTCAATTAACTTTAACTAAATTATCCAATTAATGCAAATGTAAAGGAGAAGACGGTTAAAAATTAATGAGACAGAACCTTTAAAAAAATAGGCTAGTGAATATTTACTATATGTAATATGTGGAGCTCGGAATAACCAAAGCTTGAAGCGTTGAAGAAAAGGTTATCATATGGAAAAATTAAAAGCTCAAACACATCAAACGAATGGAAAACAACTCTCATATATCTGACTTAGAACAGTCATTTCCTTATGTACGAAATTGAAAATAAAAAATAAAAAAGACCGAAAATAAATCTTGCCGAGCTTAGATTAACCTTGTTTCCTTTTAAGATATAAACCGAACCTTTTTTTATCCGTAGATTATCAAAGGCGGGTATATACAAAAACCTTTAAATCATGTATTTCAAAGTAAGCAATAGACATTTCCAACCAGTGTATAAACGATAATTACTGGAAGTGGACAAAACAATCGTGTGTTGTCTTATTAACAATCCCTTTGATAAAGTACATTGCACTTACAAAAGTGATTCTACTGTATCTTCACTTTGTAACTGATATGAATGATCTTGAATAGTATGTCATTTATTTTGTTAAAGTAAAGTAAAGTACTATTTGTCAGCTGTAAGCGAAATAATCAAGTTCTAGATAATTAGTATTTTTTTTGTTTTAGAGAAAACTTACACGTGTACGATATAGTAAGTTTTTAACAAAATTTTTAAAAATAATGTCCTTTTTAGCTCACCTGGCCCGAAGGGCCAAGTGAGCTTTTCTCATCACTTGGCGTCCGTCGTCTGTCGTCGTCCGTCGTCGTCCGTCGTCGTTAACTTTTACAAAAATCTTCTCCTCTGAAACTACTGGGCCAAATCAAACCAAACTTGGCCACAATCATCATTGGGGTATCTAGTTTAAAAAATGTGTGGCGTGACCCGGTCAACCAACCAAGATGGCCGCCACGGCTAAAAATAGAACATAGGGGTAAAATGCCGTTTTTGGCTTATAACTCAAAAACCAAAGCATTTAGAGCAAATCTGACATGGGGTAAAAATGTTTATCAGGTCAAGATCTATCTGCCCTGAAATTTTCAGATGAATCGGTCAATCGGTTGTTGGGTTGCTGCCCCTGAATTGGTAATTTTGAAGAAATTTTGCTGTTTTTGGTTATTATCTTGAATATTATTATAGTTAGAGATAAACTGTAAACAGCAATAATGTTCAGCAAAGTAGGATCTACAAATAAGTCAACATAACCAAAATGGTCAGTTGACCCGTTTAGGAGTTATTGCCCTTTATAGTCAATTTTTAACCATTTTTCGTAAATTAAAGTAATCTTTTACAAAAATCTTCTCCTCTGAAACTACTTGGCCAAATTAATCCAAACTTGGCCACAATCATCTTTGGGGTATCTAGTTTAAAAAATGTGTGGCGTGACCTGGTCAACCAACCAAGATGGCCGCCACCGCTAAAAATAGAACATAGGGGTAAAATGCAGTTTTTCGTTTATAACTCAAAAACCAAAGCATTTTGAGGAAATCTGACAAGGGATAAAAATGTTTATCAGGTCAAGAACTATCTGTCCTGAAATTTTCAGATGAATCGGACAACTGGTTGTTGGGTTGCTGCCCCTGAATTGGTAATTTTGAGGAAATTTTGCTGTTTTTGGTTATTATCTTGAATATTATTATAGATAGAGATAAATTGTAAACAGCAATAATGTTCAGCAAAGTAAGATCTACAAATAAGTCAACATGACCAAAATGGTCAGTTGACCCCTTTAGGAGTTATTGCCCTTTATAGGCAATCTTTAACCATTTTTCATAAATCTAAGTAATCTTTTACAAAATCTCCACTGAAACTACTAGGCCACAATCATCTTTGGGGTATCTAGTTTGAAAAATGTGTCTAATGACCTGGCCATTCAACCAAGATGGCCGCCACGGCTAAAAATAGAACATAGGGGTAAAATGCAGTGTTTTGCTTATAACTATGAAACCAAAGCATCTAGAGCAAATCTGACAAGAAGTTAAATTGTTAATCAAGTCAATATCTATCTGCCCTGAATTTTTCAGATGAATTGGACAACTGGTTGTTGGGTTGCTGCCCTCCAATTGGTAATTTTTAAAGAAATTTTGCCGTTTTTGGTTATCTTGAATACTATTATAGATAGCGATAAACTGTAAACAGCAATAATGTTCAGCAAAGTAAGATCTACAAATAAGTCAACATGACCTAAATGGTCAATTGACCCCTTAAAGAGTTATTGCCCTTTAAAGTCAATTTTTAACAATTTTCATTAATTTGGTAAATTTATGTAAATTTTACCAAATATAGTTCTCTGTTACTAATGGGCAAAGTTCATGATAGATATAATTGTAAGAAGCAAAATCGTTCAGTAAAGTAAGAACTTCAAACACCTCACCATCACCAAAATACAATTTTGTCATGAATCCATTTGTGTCCTTTGTTTAATATGCACATAGACCAAGGTGAGCGACACAGGCTCTTTAGAGCCTCTAGTTTCTATATACAACTCATTTAATACATGCATAATGTTAATAATTCTCAGAACCGTTATGCTAGAGTTTTTTTATATCTCTTATTAGCTATAAACAGTTTTTAATTTCTGTATCATTTGGTCTCCTATGAAGAGTGGTCTCATTGACAATCATGCCGCATCTTCTTTTTTATATACACATGGAAAAAAAATATGATAAGATTGACTTTCCGATACAGGTAATTGTACAGTCTTTAATGATCAGTAAACCCATACCGTATATGTAGAGCCACGATTTGTATTGTGTGAAACAATTATAAAGTCACAACACAAACCGGTGTGGCCGGATTATACTACAGCAATAAACAAAAACACATAAATTTACTTTTTATGGGAATTGAAATTTCAAAAAAAATATATATCACCATATTATAATAAGATGTAAAGAATATAATTTGATAAACTGTTAACCTATTAGTATGGAAGCAATGGAGTGCTATGCAAAAAAATATTACAAATCATGCGGACGCAAACTTGTGCTCACGAGCTGCTGGACGCAGGAGTCACAACGACAGAAACATTAATGAAACAGTCGTTATTCGCAAGTGAATATAACCTCTAACAGCAATTAAAGCGAAAAGGAAAACAAAACGTCGTTTAATTACCAACACCGTACTCGACGTCTTTACATTTGTCATTAGGGGCTTTTTATAGCTGACTATGTGGTATGGGCTCTGCTCATTGTTGAAGGCCGTACGGTGAACTAGTATAGTTGTTAATATCTGTGTCATTTGGTCTCTTGTAGAGAGTTGTCTCGTTCGTCATCATACCACATCTTCTTTTAATATATAACAAAGGCCAGAGGCTCCTTACTTGCAATTGGGCTGATTCAAAAATGCGGCAGGGTTAAACTTGTTTTGTAAGATCTCCACCATACATTATTTGCTTCCTTACTATTTCCCCCCACACTAATATAAGCCTTTTATTAAACTGTTATACTTTTCTTCTGTATTTTCTTACTTTTTTTTTTCTCATATAAATAGATAAAATGAATTTACAACAATGTTTATTGTCATAAATAAATATATATTCAAATTTATCGCTAATATTACTGTATGTATGTTTGATGTGTTGTATTTGTTGTAAATCTTGAAAATAATAAAAATTAACAAACGAAGGACAAAAAAAAAAAAAAAAAAAAAAAAACTGTTTACCCAACCCTCTGTAACATTAACAATAGCCTTCTCCCTCCCAACCCTCAATTTTTAGCAATGTTTTTTTTTAATTTATCTACCATATTGCGATCTTACATCTTGCAACCTGTGGCGATAATGTCTGCAATAGGGTGACACAGAATATGAAATATTAGATGAAAAGAAAAACCATGTTGAAATGTTCGTGTCATTTGGGTCATATGCATAAGTTTACAGACAACTTCATTAATGGAAAATTAAATCGCGGATAAAAAAGAACGCATTACCGAATTAAGCTTTTTAATTCAATTTGTGCTGTAGGGGATGGTCGGTGAACGCATTATAATATTAGGGAAGACAAATAAAAAGGATTCCAGGCAAAACTTGCCCCATGTCTGCGTCGTCCATTTTTATTGTTTTCTACACTGGCTGTATTCGGACATCCCGTAGATCAAGCAAATGAAGCAAAACATCAATCATGGCGACAGACGTCAGACGTGAGAGTAAGGTGGAGCTAGTGAAATAGTACCGATACCAAGCAATTGTAAAATACTTCCCTCTTTCTGTCTTGTGTCTAGGAGGATTTCCGGATTAATAGAACAAGGAACTCATAACGGAATATGAAAAAAAAATCCTTCTTTGCGGTGTATTGTCCTTTTCCCTACCCGTTCAGCGTTGCAATGTATCAGATGTTTACGGAAACATCACAATATGTGCATTAGACAGGGGGCAGTGCTTCCCATCACAACAAGACAGTATATTCACATCTAAGATATTAAGACAACATGTTATATTTTGATGAAATGACATTTTCGGTGCTGCTACGATTTCAAGTCACTGAACTAATTTAAAAGCATAACCTTGCAACGCATAATAATGCCGTTAAAACATTCTCAATAAAAGTTTTTATTGATTTAGTTTTATATTTATGAAATCTTAGAAGACTTTATTAATTTATTTGAGTACAATAAGCATTTGTACTTGATTTATATAGAAACGATTGAAATGTCTGTGAAGGAAAGTCAATATTTGAATTAATCATACTCCTAGGCTCACATGTAAATGTTTGACAGTGAGACATTTAAATGCTTTCGAAATGAAACTTTTGCCATAATTCAATTTCATTCCTTTTTTGATCAACATCTGTCTGGCAGCAACAAGTTAATTCAATTTTACTTACTTCATTACATATCTAGTAAAATGAATGTAAGTAGGGTAAAAGAAAAAGCAATCGAATTCTTGAGTATAATGAATAGTTTTCAAAAGATGTGTTATGGTGATTTCGTTTACACCTATTGACATATTAATATTTTATAGGTTTCCACAAATTCATAAACTTTATTGAAATATCATTTAATGTATCAAATAAACAAAAAAAATAATTGTGTTCACTTAGTGGAGTAGACTTTATTCCTTGGAACTCACAATGCTACATTTTGAAGTGTTTTGGGGGGAGGAATTAAGTGTTCATTCATCTTTGATTTTGAGTGTTGTTTGGATTAAGTTTTTAATAGTTTGTTTGTTTTAATTTCAATTTTGTTTAAACTTTAGTTTTAGTCGCATAAATCTATAGATGCATGTACTAGTTTTACGTTTTGGCATTATCCTGTACAAGTATTACGTATTACGGAGTCCGAGACTACTAAATCAGTCTCGTTTTTATATAGATTAGACCGTTGCTTTTCCCGTTTGAATGTTTTTAGGCCCTTTATAGCTTGTTGTTCGGTGTGAGCCAAGGCTCCGTGTTGAAGGCTGTACATTGACCTATAATGGTTTACTTTTATCAATTGTTATTTGGATAAAAAAAATTAACAGTTTGTTTGTTTTAAATTTCAATTTTGTTTAGCCTGTAGTTATAGTCGCATAAATCTAGAGATACATGTATTACTTATTCCGGAGACTACTAACAGTCATTGTCTCTTTTTTATAATTTTATTGTGTGAAATATCATGACCACCCGACATATTCAACTTCGATTTTGGAAAAATTGTATCAAGATCTCAACATTCAATTATTTGTAAGCACTAACGAAATCGATTGACAATTTTTACGATTATAACATTCACTAATAAAGAACAACAATAATACTATACATATTATATGCATTTATATGGTTATCCAATATTATTATTTTTTTTTAGATAAACGAAAAGTTCGAAAAAAAATAATTTACACCATCTTTTCTAATATAAATTCTCTGTCTGAGATCAATAAAATAGTTCAATCGATCAAAAATAAGAAGACAAGTTTTGTTCTATAAAATAAGCAAATCAAGTCGTTTGATTAATGAACAAATCATGCCCTTAAAGCACGAGTCTGACATCTAGCTATTTCTTCTTGATTCCGGTTTCCATTTTATTCCTCAGAAAACATTCATTTTCTACATATTAGTCTGCCTCAACGCGGCGTATTTCATTCATTTTTAGAACTATCCATTAAATTTGGTAATGAACTGACCTTCAATGACTATTGCGTTAAATTCAATTTGAAATAGGCGATTTATACTTTTATCAATCTTCATCGTTTGTGACTTTTGTTTTAATCGTTAATCTTTATTTTCTCTGGTTTTTTTTATTTACTAAGTACGCGAAACGAGTATATTATAAGCACAGTGTGTATCATTGAATTTTAACGAGTGCTATCATTAAATGTTTTCTGAATAAGGAAAAATCAGTATTTCCATTTATTGACAAGATAATTGTCAAATTCGACAGTTTTAACAAATTGTCGGCATTTTTATGGGAATGAAATGTGCGCCTCTCGTTTTCGACTTCTTTAAAATTTGTTTTTTCACGAGTCGGGAGATCCTTCAAACACTTGTTAAAACAAGTAAATCAAAGAAGATTTTAATTTCAAATTTAGGTATATTTATGGTGTACTTCTATAGCATTTCTGATTGGGTTCTATTAATATATCTTCCTAAACTAGAAACTAAATAAAAGAAACAACAGACACGGCGTTCCTTGTTTCATCTTAAAACATTTACCTCGAATTTGACATAAAAGAGGGACGAAAGATACTCATAAATCGAAAATAAACTTACAACGGCATGGCTAAAAATGAAAAGGACAAACAGACGAGCAAAAGTACACACGACACAACATAGAAAACTAAAGAATAAACAAAACGAACCCCGACAAAAACCTTGGGATGATCTCAGGTGCACTGGAAGGGTAAACAGATCCTGCTCCTTATGTGACACCCGCCATTTTGCTTATGTGATTACAAATCCGGTAAATAGTATAATTCGGTAGTTCAAATTCATGAAAGGGAAGCTGACTGTAGTAACGACGTAATGAACACAACCGATATCATTTGTGAAACGGTTGTTAAATAACGGTCAACCAACTCGTGAGGGCGTCCGTAAAATTTACGGATTGATGATTCCAACTTCACCATTTGAAACTCTTGATTATGTAGCTTCCTTGTGAGCAAAAATACTCTATCAAGAAAATCATGATATGAAATGCAAGCACGGGAATAGTGTACCAATTGGAAGATATATACACCGGGTGCAGGTGCTGCTGGAATATTGCTACTTAGAAATGGAAAGTTCACATTTGGAAAGCTGAAATCATCTCTTTTGTCGTAAAGTTTTGTTTTCAATCGACCCTCATTGTCAATTTCTAGATGTAAGACAAGATATGGGGCCGACTTAACTGAATCTGTTGTATCCTTTATCGCTAGTTCAATGGGATAGATGGGTTCGACATAGTCACCAAATTTTGAATTATTTAGTGAAAGAACATCATCTTTATAGCGGAAAGTAGAGTTAAAGAATATTGCTAACTTCTTATCTTTCTTCCTAAGTTCATGTATGAAGGCAGCCTCATAATAATAAAGAAGAGGGGCACAATTCGTTTCCATTCGAATGCCGACAGTGTGTTGGAAAACACCTCCTCCGAACGTAACAAATATGCTGTCATAAATATATACAAATATGTGATCCTTTACAAAGTAGGATTTATCCCTTCCTAAGACAAGATACTTGTATCTTCGTTGGCCATTCTTTTTTTTATGAAACAAAGCAATACCAACTCTTTCAATTTGTATTTTAGTTTGGAATGTGGAATACTTGTATAAAGTGTAGAAAATTCAAATGGTTTAATACTATTACAAGATGAAAGAGAGTTAAATTGTATGTACTGTAAAAGATCTTTGGAATTTTAAAGTATCCTCATCTGATTCACGCACCCCTAGAATAAACACCACCAGTACCTGAGCAAAAGGAGAAGAACCAGGGTTATGTGCCAAAAAGTAACGTCCTTTTGATGAGACTGTTATTAAAGTGAGAGGGTTAGCGCTATAGAACCAGGTTTAATCCACCATTTTTTACATTTGAAAATGCCTGTACCAAGTCAGGAATATGACAGTTCTTGTCCATTCGTTTTTGATGCGTTTTGTTTTTTGATTTTGCCATGTGATTATGGACTTTCCAAATTGATTTTCCTCTGAGTTCAGTATTTTTGTGATTTTACTTTGTACAAAGTGATGAATATGACATTTGTTTTCCTTTCGTTTGATGTAATTTTGAGGTTTTAATTTTGCCATTAATGAGTTATGGGACTCTCCGTTTTGAATTTTCCATAGACATTGGTATTTTTGTAATTTTACTATGTAATTCATAAAAAATTACGACTCCGTTAATTAGATTGTATTTTCACGAAAAAACAAGATCCCTGACTCCCAGTATTTATATTGAAATTGAAAGAATGTCTGTTGTGGAACATTTATACACTCTCGCTACCTTGAACACTGTAGAATTAAGTTGTGACGACTGGAAGGATGTATGTAAGTTATATATGCGTTTGATTTTGATCTGGAAATTTCAATACAAGCAAGTCGATTACAAATTACTAATCATCATGTTTATAAATACTGATTACTTCATTTTTACGTAATTATTCAGTGCTTTACGTTTATTGTGTGCATTTCCTGATGTTAATTGCCTGAAAACCTCATATCTTCACACCATCTCATTAAACAGCGATATTAGAGATAAATTCTCAATTCAAGGACATTTAACTTTCAGAAAGCTGTTTCTTCAATAATTGTGATGAAACAGGAAATTTTATATTAACTTAATCAAATCCAATCAGTTTCCCGCTGAAGCTGTGGTTAATTATCTGTCACGAACTGTCACAGATGGACATAAAGGGGTTTGTTTATAATGAACAAATGAAGGTTGAATATAGTTTCACTGTTTGTTATCCTAAGCAAATGATAATACATACCAAAACATAAATTCTTGTTTTAAATGTTTCCTTCATATTATCTGTTTTTCCATGGCATTGTTAGATTATTTTTGTCTTATGAGTTTGAATGAATGACCCTTTTTGTATTTTTTTTTTATCAAAGTAGAATTAAGAAAAATATGCTATAAAACATGTCAATATTTAGAACCTCATCTGATGATACCAATTTATAAATGTTGAGAAAACATACTTAAAGACTGCTATCGGAAAAAAGTGCTGCAGCTAGATTTTATGATATAATGTGTTATTCACAGAGTACAATATGTGTTATTAACTTATCAGTACAACTTCTAGAGTTGTACGTTATACGTAAAACAGTTGGTAATAGCACTTTTTTCGTCCGGTTGCTTTTTTTTGTCTGTTTGTCATAATATGTTAACATTAAAATTGACTTCATGACAACTGTAATATACTTGTTTTTGTTTTTATATATATACTATTTATTTTCGTTACTCGTTTTTTTTTATATAGATTAGACCGTTGTTTTTGCACGATTGAATGGTTTTACACTAGTAATTTTGGGGCCCTTTATAGCTTGTTGTTCGGTAAGAACCAAGGATCCGTGTTGAAGGCCGTACATTGACCTTTAATGGTTTACTTTTTTTAAATTGTTATTTAGATGGAGAGTTGTCTCATTGGAACTCACACCACATCTTCTTATATCTATATAATCATGTTCGTTGTCATCTTGTACTAGTTTTAAAGGGACACTAGCTGTCAAATTCATGTTCGCAGATTTTACTTCTCATATTTGATTTATAACAATGTAAAACATCCAAACTATCAAAAGTCTAAATAAAACAGTTTACAGAGCATGGGGAAGATAATATAAAGATTTAATGAGGCCAACTTATTCACTTGCAAGTGAATAACTATTTATCAATGTGTCTTAGCGTAATTTGACAACATTGAACCTTTTTTGGCTTCAAAAAGCGAATTGTTATTTCACTATTTCACTTTTATTATTGATTGAACAAAAAACATCTTACTTTGCGTTTTTTTATATATCTCGTAGCTAGAACCCCTCTAAGACTATACAATTACTCCAAATGTACCTTTATATCAAATTTTTCTGAACCTTTGAATGATTACAATGTATTCCGCATGGGATAAATGTTTTCGACAGACGCCAAATGATACTCTAATCTTACGTGGTCTTCGGCATTTCAAGTTAAAACAATATGCATTAATTCTAACTACATTTCAGATCTTGTAATATTGTTTGGTCAATAGATAAGGTCTATCAAGTCAATATTTGATTAGAAGTAAAATAGATACATTGGTCTGAACGGATATCTACAATATTCTCTAATAAATCTAATAAAGGTTTGTCATTTGCGTGTTATTGACCTCAGTAAAATTACACAATAAAAAGGGAAGAACAAGAATGAAGAGTTGAAGTATCTGTATATACTTAAGACGTTGATTTTTTTTGCGCAGTGATATTTTTGCTCATTCGCAATCCAATACATGGGACATGGACAACAAAAATAGCATCATCAACAAATTATCAACATGTATGCTAAGGTTCATGTATCATTGGATTGCCTTATTTAATTCCATAACGAAAAGTTTATGCATCAAAATTGCGAAAACATAAAGACAAAGCACATAAGCAAAAATGAAATACAAAAATGCAAAAGATGACTACAGTAAAACTAAACATTGTCCCGAACCATAGAAAATACATCAAAAGTTGATCGCAAAGTTTTTAAGTTAACATAGTGAAACATGGTTTAATTTGTGACAAAACAAAAACACAGATAATAGTTGTCAAAATCGAAATTCCATCAGATTTGATTAAAATGTCACTGATCAACATTATGATGCCAAAAAAGTGTATTAAACAGTTTATCAGATATAGACCTTTTGTAAACCACTGTGTTTTTACAATGCTTTTGGACGGTTTAACAAGAGTGTAGATGAACCTTTTGTAAACCACTGTGTTTTTACAATGCTTTTGGACGGTTTAACACGAAGGTATCACCAGTTAAGCAATGAATAGTTATGCGAATATCAGAAACAGAAATGTCAAATATAACTCTGAAAAAAGTTAATAAACTTCATGAATGTTCCTGGCTTTTTTTACATGATATGAATACGCTACAAATAAAGGGCATGTTTTTGAAATACTTTATATATTATACATTAAATCAAATAACACCTTACCTTGGTGTTCTTGTAGGGTGTTTTAAAACCTAATCCAACACAATCACTTGATGTCACTATTTGTAGTATTTTGCCTATTTGGATACCTTAAGTCGGCAAAGAACAGTTATCTATAAAACAAAGACTTAGTCACAAGATATGTTAAATATTCATTAATTTGACGATGTGATACTCGGGATTGATTTCTTTGCTTGGTTTGTAAATCTTCAATACACAGTGGCATCATTATCAACCTCCATAAGGAAATAGTGTAAACATATGTTTAATTGTTTGTTTAATATAACTTTAGTTATGTTTTTAGGAAATGCTATTCACACAGTCTGTCGGGCAAGAGAAAAAAAATTATAATACGCAATCGCCCCCGATGCAATGATTTTGTCCTTTTCCTGTTATATATGTTCAGCTCAATTAGACATAAAATTACGTATATAAAATTATAATTAGGAATTAACTCATGAATGATTTAACAGAAGAAAGTACTTCGAAAACAGTTAAAGATTGTGGTTATAAATTAATTACTTTAATGCAGTGTGTGACAAATTTCATGTTTACTACGAATATCTACCGGTAGTCGATGCACATTCATATTATATATGTGTTGTTATACAATGGAAATTGTAAAGCAACAATATATCTACAACACCATATAAAACAGATGGTTTGGGTTTGGTCTTAGAATTCAGAAAAAAACAAATTCTGTTTTGTTTTTATATCAGAGGCTCTAGTTTATACATTTATTATAACCGGACAATTATTAACCATCACTGCAGCAAATACTTGCACCTTATGCATCTATCCAATCATACTAGAGATAAAGGATACAACAGATTCAGTCAAGTCGGACTCATATCTTGACTTACATCTGGAAATTGACAATGAGCCTGAGGGTTAAAAACAAAACTTTGCCAGAAAAGAGATATTTTCAGCTTTCCAATTGTGAACTTTCCATTTCTCAGTAGCAACATTCCAGCAGCACCAGCATACGGGTTATATATCTCCAAATTGATATGATATTCCCGTGCTTTTTGTCCTACCATTATATTCTTGATATAGGGTTGCTGCTCACAAGGAAGCTATTTTACCAGCAGTTCCAAATGGTGAAATTGAAACCACCCCTTCGTAAATTTTAAGGACGCCATTTCGAGTGAGCTGAAGACCGTTATGGAATAAATAAAGACAACAGTAGTATACCGCTGTTCAAAACTCATAAATCCATGGACAAAAAACAAAATCGGGGTAACAAACTAAAACCGAGGGAAACGCATTAAATATAAGAGGAGAACAACGACACAACACCGAAACGCATTCCACACAGAAACGGACCAAGCAACAGACAAAACACCTCGAGAATAACAAATATAACATCAAAACCAAATACATGAATTTGGGATAGACAAGTACCGTGCCACGTCTTATCTCAATATCTTAAAAAATAAGACAAAACACAAACGACTCAACGTTAAAATGCAACACACACAGAAACGAACAATATTATAACAATGGCCATCTTCCTGACTTGGTACAGGACACTTTTAAAGGGGAATAAAAGTGGTGGGTTGAACCTGGTTTTATGGCATGCCAAACCTCGCACTTTAATGGCAAAGTTAAATATAACATTGAAATGACAACATAATATTACAGGACTACAATACAAATAAAAAGGAGAACATATTAGACAAAGAAAAGCATGATTAATAGATAACAAAAAGCATCAGGTTTAAAATTCAATACGCCAAAAACGAGTCTTGTCCACACAAGACTCACCAGTGACGCCCAGATATAAAAGATCGAAAGTGAAAAAAGTACAGCACTGAAGATCAACAGTTGAAAAGGTTTTGCCAAATACGGCATTGTTTGTATGCCCGGGATAAGAACATTCTTATTATATAGAACAATTCATGCTATTGCAAACAGTAAATTTTATCAAATGAATATGAAAGAGATATACATAATGAAACTGAAGTATTAACTAATTACAGAAAACTAAACCCGAATGCATAACGCCCAGATATAAAAGATCGAAAGTGAAAAAAGTACAAAGTTGTACACCACTGAGGATCAAAAATTGAAAAGGTTTTGCCAAATACGGCATTGTTGTTTTGCCCGGGATAAGAACACTATTATATTGAACGATTCATGCTATTGCAAACAGTTAATTTTAACAAATGAATGTGAAAGATATATTCATAATGAAACATTTCACAGATGATATCGGATACAATCCCCTTCACTTTCAAGAATGAGACCTACCGAATTAGACTATTTACCGGACGTGTTATAACATGAGCAACACGACGGGTGACACATGTGGAGCAGGATCTGCTTACTCTTTCGGAGCACCTCAGATCACCCCTAGTTATGGGGTTCGTGTTTTTTCTTTAGTTTCATATGTTGTGTCATGTGTACTATTGTTTGTCTGTTTGTCTTTTTCTTTTTTTACCCATGACGTTGTCAAATTATTTTCGAGTTTGACTGTCCCTCTGGTATCTTTTGTCCCTCTTTTATGAATCCCAAATAAACATGATACTACAAAAACTGTCATATATAAAAATTTTACCGCGTTTTAAATCATAAGAAACAAACTTTCGAGATCCTAGATTGTTAGTTACCGGTATGATCAACTTATAAGCGAGTTTGCTATGTAAATGTTGTACTTTATTCTCTAGTTTCAAAATGTGAACTGATTTCAGATCCGTATGGCAGGTAATGCTTGCATATCGCTATTGTCAACACATCGGATCAATCTCCTTTTTGACAGTCATATGTTTAACTATATTGTTTTCATTTGGTAATGAATAAAAGGTTTTGGAAAAAGATGAACTTCTGTTGCAACATATTTGGTTACTATACTGAAGACGAAGTATAAAATAAAACATTAAAACATTTCTATTTTTCTGCGTTTATGACACTGATTTCAGATATTTTTGAAGTCTAAATAGAAAAAATAACCATTGAAAAATTAACTAAATGAGCGTCTTGTCAACACTAATTTTCGAAAATACTTTATTTCTTTAGAGTAAAATCCCAACACATCTCTTAACTACACAAACCATATAAAAATGCTTGCTAATATTTATTTTTGTTTTTTATCAAGTTTTTTTTAAAGAAGGTATAATGATTTTAAGGCTAAATTCAGATTTCAATGCTTTTTTCATTACTTTTCTCATAGGACCTGAAAGTAAAACAAACCAAGTTGTCGATGTTGAAAAAAGTCATATAAAGGTATGCATAGATAATTGCTCATTTTATATACGTTAAGATAAAGACTCCTAATCAGAAATGTATCAGTATAGTATATTTGAACATAAGTGAAAACATAAACGTTAAAGTAATGTAAAGAAAGTACTAGTAGTAAGATGATACAAGAAAACAATGGAAGGACGAACTTGAGCGTGGTTATATTGATATATAAGTATCAACTGTACAAAGCAATTGTATTTAAATCATTGTTTCACTCTAGATCTCAAATTGTAAAAATGTATATAATTGCTTCATCATTCACTACGTCCACTTTTGTCGATATCCCCAATGATTCTTTTAAGTTAATGCAATTCAGATCGATGTTCTTTTGCTTTTATCGCTTAATTCTGACACAAACAAATCAGTGATTTATAAGATCATATAATATTGCAGTGGACCTTTCTCTACTAAATTATTTTGTTTGTATTATTTTTGTCATATTGAAATACTTTATGCTAGCAATGTAAGATAGTTCGAGTTTTTTAATGTCTATGGAGAAAAAGCTTTATTCTTGCACTGCGTAAGAGGTAGTTTTGTAATGTCTATAGAAAAGAAGCTTTATATTAGATCTATGTGGGATGTAGTTTTGTTATGTGTATATTGTAGTTCTTTGATACTAGCGTTGTGGGAGAGATCCTTGTACAAAATTCACTCAAAGTAATTATCTAGATATCATTAACTTAAAAACTGAGAATATACATTGTTAAGTAGTTGATTCTTAGATGTGTAATTTTTGTTAAGTTTGTTAACCTTCAGATGCATACTTTTTTGGTATTTAGGTTGATAACCTCTATGGTGTATCTTCTTCTTTTCTGTAACTTCTTCCTACTAATGAGGAGCACATCCAAAATCTTTATGCTAATTTTGTATAATTTACACGTTTATTGTCTCACCCTCACACGCTTTGTGATGTTTATTTACTACGTGCATTCATTGTACCTCTAGATGAGTGTGTTTGGTATATAACGTTGTACACCATACCTCTAGTTGAGAGTGTTATATTTTTAATGTTGTATGTAACATCTCTTAAGATGTTAATGTTTGGTTCATAACGTTTTGCAACATACCTATATATGTGAAATATAGATTCCACCTCTACAACAAGTGTGTTGCAACATATTGCTTCTCTCGAGACAGTTAAATGTTAATATTTAAAGTGCGAGGCTTGCTGAGCTTTTTTAATAATTTAAAGGTGTAGGCTCGATAATGCCCTAAAATGCACCCCTATTTTAGCTTGTCTTTCAAAATAGGATTTATTGACGAATTTCACAATGGATCATAGCTAATACACTGATTAGATAGTAAATATGCTTTTTTGTTGAAAATTAACGTTCCTGTGTTTTATTCATAACATTTCAAATAGTATTTATTTTGATTTTCCACAAAAAATCAATGAAATGGGAAAATTTCTTTTTGTAAATGGACAAAAAAAGATCTTTGAACATAATGTCTATAAATGTCTTTTCACATGTCTTGCTTGAATGTTTACTTTGTCGACGCCTGTGCTCTATGTTTCCTGGTCCTAAATTTGGCTGAAATCCAGCCGATTTTGTCACATTTCGCCAAAATAACTTATTTTGACCTATTTGGGATGTAAAAATCTACACTTTAGAATTAAACGTTGACAGTAATAGTTTAAACTTACTTACATGTCTTTAAGTCAATCTGAATATATATTTTACTTTGTAAGATCGAACTTATAATCGGGCCAACTATGGCCCTTACTAAACCTACTCATTTTGACTGTTGAGAGTAGAGAAAAATCGTAACACATGAGTTAATAGTGGTAGAATCTTTTTCTCTGATGATTTCAATCCTTCCTTTTCAAAGATTTTCAAAAAGTTCTTTTCTTTATATGGGAGCCATCAGGCATTGTTGCCTTTTTCAGGATTATGAAATTCAGAAGAAATCAAGAAAAGTTAACGTCATTATAAAATTTCGACATATCATTTGATGAAAACAGACACTTCACTAGTGATGATAAAAAAAATTCTCACACCGCTCAGGAAATAAGTCAAAAAGCACAAATATTAGCTCGAATTTGGTTTAGGTGTCTGTTAAATAATAAACAGTACCATTTTTTTCTGCACCAGATGCGCATATCCACAATCAATGTCTCTTCAGTGATGCGCAATACCAAAATATTTGAACATCCAAAGCTTATTTAAAAGATGAAGATCTATAAACCAAATATGATTCCATCGTTCACCTGGGTAGCAGTGTCGTAATTTAATTTTAGATGTAGAGATTTCAAAAAAGAATTGAAATGAGGGAATAACTTTAATATTACAATACGTCGTCGCAATGTGTTTCCCATTGCTGGTCCATTAACCCAGAAATAGTGGTCTGCATTGACTGCGAAAACAACAAAATACGTGTTTACTAAAGTCACACTTCCATATGGTGTATGTGCAGATGATTACTATATGGAAGCTTAGACTTAACCAATGTTCCGATACAGTTTAATATGATAGATTGATTTAGACAATTATTCATCTTGTTTTAACCGGAAAGTAATTGTTTTCAAAACCAAAGTTAAAAGCTGGACGTAACATTCAGTTCGTTTGTGTAAGATGCAGTTAGCGTTTCAAATTACCATACTGGCTTAAATACCATCATAATGTCAGGATTTAGTATAGAGAGAGTTGACGGTGGCTATAAGCGAGATAATGATCATTTCAGTTGTAAAAGATCTGAAAGAATGAAGTGTTCCGGCTTTAATATTTCAGGATTTAGATATACAAATTTGTCCTCATGTACAAAATTATAATTCTGGTACCTCTTATAACTATTTATGTTCCTGTTCACACTGGTAGTGACATAAAACTTGCATTTATGAGTTGAGTCAGGCTCTAAATTTCTATAAAAGTCTTCATTCAGAAAGTTGACATTCTGCTTCATTGCGTCACTGATTTTAAGAAATTGCTCAGCTTCATTTTCTTTAAATTGTTGAATGTTTGGAAAGTCGTGAAAGACAGGTTTTACATTGGACCCAACATGGTCAATACTATGTATATTCTCGATGGCTACACATAACATCTCTTAATTGTGTTATTACTTTGTCATCCCCATAAGGAGGGAGGATTGCATTGCTTCAAGTCGTAGGAATTAAAGAATGTGTCTTTCTATATTTATATGTATTCCTGATTAACAGCTATTTGTTTCATGTTTCCATGTATTCCTTTTCCTTTACCTTTTGTTCACAACAAAGGGTTTGTTTTCTATGTAATGTTCATCATAATGTCAATAAACTGTTCTTGTTTGTTACTAGTTGGAAGGTTTGTTTTCTATAGACTCTACAGTTGGTTAAGAAGTTTTATGACTTATATGAATTCCGTTCAAAGACAACAGAAGTGTTAAAACTAAACAAAAACACGTGTGTTCTAAAATAATGAAAAGTGTATTGCAAAATACTTAAACATAAAACGATTTGGATAATCCATCATTTTCTGACGTTTTAATCAGAAATTGTCTATAATTTAGGTATTGCTTGCGTCAAACGGTCAAATTTTTATTGGGGATTGTACATCGGAATGTACATTAAGGGTAATTGCAGCGAAGTGCATGGGAAATTTTTTAGAAAAGTTCCTTCAAAATCTTATCAGTCATTTCTCATTACCACAATTCTCACAATAATTAACGTTTGATTAATCGGAAATGTTGAATGGAGAAACATCCACAGAAAACAGCAGTAATATCAAACATCTACGTCAGCCTCGCAACACACGCCTGTTAACACATACAATTTTAATAGGTACTGTTTTTTAGTCAAGTTTTCAGTAATTTAAAAATATGTATGATAACTTTTAAATCTGCAGTAATTTTTGGGCCAAATAAGGGCCTTATTGCCCCTACTCCTTTGCAAACTATTGGGGGACATATGAAATCGTGAAAGTCGAAAGAGAGTGTACTTTTTGAATAATGGCATTGCCTAAATTTTTTATTTGATTCGATGTAAATAAATTAAATTGTTCACCAATATGTGAAAAATTATCTAATTTCTGAGATTATTGTTCAATTAGCTTTGGAATGTTTAAATCTTGCAACCTTAAAAGCAATTTATCCTTCTAGAAACTTGCAATGTATATCGATTTCATCAAAGGCGTGAAAGCTTTATTGTGACACACGTGGAAATGAAAGATGCATGTTCGGTTATTATGAAGCTCTCAATCTGAATCCTCAAATTCGGTAGGGAACTGGTTGTCATCTTACATTTGTTTATAAAGTACGCATGTAGCTCATGCATATTTCAGTTATCACGAGACATGCCAAAAAAGTTTGACGGACAACTGGATGCCATGATTTTTCCGTCTTCGGTGAACGCTTAACGTACATGTCCTCCTTCTCATTGTTTCATGTAAAGATAAAAGTCATCAACTGAAATAATGTAACGCTCTTATTGAACTTTCTTCAAAGCTTGCTAACGAGTTAGTAAACACTGGAATGAAAGAACATCAAAGAGTGTTAAGTTCTAATCAGTTTCAGGCTTTCAGCATCAATTCATTTACTGTATCCGAGAATATCTCCGTCTTTACATTTAAGTTGCGGAAAATCCTTAAAAGACATTTATTATACCCATTATTATGAGGTATAATTATAATGATATCAATATTGCTTTTCATAGACTTTTATCCGTCAGCGCTTTTACTTTTAACGTTTGATTTGAATGGTTAAAGCGAAGTATAACATAAAATATTTTGTTCCGGATATTTTATATATAAAAATATATTTTTATAGCATAGCAATTAAGATGCATTGTTTAAGAACAATCGGGGGGGGGGGGGGGGAAATGTACTTATTAATGCGTCCAATTTGTTGTCGTTGAAAATCCATGTAAGTGCCCTATCATGTCCTATTAATGCGCCAAAATGAACCAACCGATTGAATGATGCAATAATTAAAAGAAAACGAACATATTAATAACAATATACCAGATATACCCGTGAATACGGAATATATGAGCTTCAAACAAGTTTGATGTCAGAGTTGTAGTTATTATTCATATAGGTATACCTTTTTGTTTCTTTGCTACTTTTACAATTATGGACAGTTGAAAATGAGCATGGATATCCAGAATTATCAACCGTTAAAGATTATTTCTCTGTGGATGCAATGCGAAGTATAAGATAATTTGTAAGATTGCAAATCTTGAATATGCACCCCTTCAAAATATCCCGTGTTTAAGTTGCACCAAAGAGCGCTTAGAACCATTGTATGTACATATTAAAGAAGCTCTTAGTGATGGTGATACATGGCAGTGTACAGTCTGTAAATACAACTCTTCTAAACATCAACCCAACAATGGAAGATCTGTTAATTTGCTTTCGCAATTTTTTTGTTCTTACCTCGCCGGGATTCGAACTCATGCTACTGATATATCGTGGAACCAAATCGCCTGTACTATTACCGGCGCGCTAGACCACACGACCATCTGGGCTTCATAAAAATGAAGCTTCCGTCGGCCGGGTGTTACCTTTCCACGTCAGTTTTAATCTAGCTTTGTACTTCAGTACATGATATATAGGCATGAAGATGAGCCAAGGCTCCGTGTTGAAAGCCGTACATTGACCTATAATGGTTTACTTTTTAAAAATTGTTATTTGGATTGAGAGTTGTCTCATTGGCACTCACACCACATCTATATATATATATATACATATAAATATGAAAATAGCAATTGAAAAACAATACCGTACAATGCGATTTAAAGAGGGCCTCTGACAACATCATGGCTAAAAAAGAAACGACAAACAGACAAACAATAGTACAAAACATGTGGATCATAAGTTCATCTTTGCTTATGTAGATCTTCTGATACTATGTACTAAATTCAGATTTTACTATGCTTTTTTTTTAAATATAATAAAAAGTTTGGGTTACCGTGCTTTTTTTTTCAAGCTGTTAGTTGTGGAAAAACTGCACAAATTTGCATATATTTTTTTCTGTGAAAATAATAAAATATGGCAGTTGTTATCAAATAGACCGTGTCTATATTTGCTGGCTTCTGTTTTTCTTGCACTTCAGAATTCCTGTTGTTCTATAGTTTTCCTCTTATAGTTGTTGTTTTCCCTCGATTTGTGTGTATTTCCGATATTTGTTTTATTACTTTTGAACAAAGGATTATTACTGTTGCCTTTATTCAGAAAACATTTGATGATCATGAAGCTTCACAAAATATAATCATACTATGAACGATATATATATATATAAATTGCAAACAATGAAACAAACATACAAAAGACGTGCTTCAACTCAGAACAAGGTGTATTCAGCATGTCAGAATCTATATAGTTCAAAGTCTAGACAAGAGGTCAATTTAACAGAGACTATCATAGATTCACCACCAACAACAAAGTCCCTCAAGATATAAAAAACATGGCGTTAAAATCATTATATAACATATATTTATATAATAACAAAGCATAGTGCTTTACCTATTCCACTGTGTCTAAACCACACCGGCAAAATTTGTTCGGACTCGATGGTATCTAACATCCGGCACAATGACGGAACATTAATAGACAGAAGAAAGCTAGGTTTCTCCTTATTTTCTTTGTTTTTTTATGATATCGAAGAATATAAATAGACTTACAACTATTTTCTATTGTGATATGCAATATTTTCTACAACCGTTCTATTTTGATGGAGAAATAAGTAAAAATGCACGTCAAAATGACGAATTGAGTGAACCTTGCCACCGAAATTGTTTAATTTCTCCTTAAATTGTTCACATTGTACGGAAAGAAAGGTACGGGAAGATAGATATTGACACGGAGATTGCAAATTTAGTTATTATGAGCATCTCAATAATTGTAACTCTGTGTATGGAACGAAAGAAATGGGTCATGTCAAAATGGAACTGGCCGGTTTCGTCAATGTATACAACCCGGTTTCGTCATAGATTTCAAAATGCAAAACCCGGTTTGGTCAAATAAAAAAAATCATAATCGCATTACATTATAATTGATTATTCAACTTCAGCGTTCAAAAGGAGTTTTGTGGGTCGTTCGAAAACAAGTTCGTTCACCGGACAGCGGCTTATTATTTATATGAGTCTCAGATTCAAATAAATAATAAGCAAATTCCTACTCTTATAGAACACAAATATTTTAATTTTACTTTGCATTCAGAACTTTTTTAACAGCATATTGAGATTAAAGATTTTTACAATATATACGGACAGACGGATTCAGTTTATTTCAAAGTGGGCGTATTTCGAACAACTTTTACATACCGTCGAGCGTAGCGAGTCGAACAATATTTTGATTTTTTTTTGCTTTACAAAATCGTTAAATACAGGAATCAATATAGTTTTGGCAACCGAAGGTGGGGTCGGGCGTGCAACCTATACGTCATCTAGATTCGCCACTTATCTTATAAAGTGTATACCGAATTAAAATATTGTAAGAAATGAGAAAACAGGGACACCCGGGAAATCGGATTATGTGAGTATTTTCAGTTGGATTATGTTTATTATAATAAATGCCGAATATCAAGTTCTTTTTATCGATTTCTATACATTTTTCTCAAATATATATAAAAGTTATATAGGAAAATGATAAAGCAGACAAATCGACTTGGCCGATATCCTTATAAAACTTATTGACCTTACGATTATTTTTTTTCATTTCTTTGCGTTTTTACACGCCCGTCCCAATTTTGACAGGACGTATTATTGTATACACCCGTATGTCCGTCCGTCCTTCCATCCGTCCGTTCCTTCATCTATCAGTCATTCGGTCCGTCCGTCCGTCCGTCTAGCTATCCGTCTATCTTTCTGTCCAGCGTAAACATGTCGCACCGTAACTGGAGAACAGCTTATCTAGTTTTCATGAAACTTAACAAAGTTATTTCTTGAAATGGTCAAACGATTTGTAAACCTTTGAGTGAAAATCAAATTAAATCTTTTTGAGTTACAGAACTTTGTAAGTAAAACAGGAGTGTGTTTTTTTTTAACATGTCGCGCCATATCTCAAAATGATTTATCATTATTTCATCAAACTTTACACACTTCTTAGTAATATAAATCTTAACTTCTGCAAACTTTAAGGTGATGTTTTAAATTTTGTTTTTAAGCGTTAATTAGGTTTTCTTTGTAAAAAAAAAAAAGGGGGGGTCACATACTGCGATGTATCTCAAAACATATATAAAAAAATATCATAATGTTAATGTTAAAAAAATAATTAGATATCAGTGTTTGCTATTGAGTATTTATATTCCATTTAAAATTAGTTTGAAGATCAGTGAAATAACGGATACGACTTTCATTAGGAAAATGTGTAGTACTATAATTACCTATGTAAATAAATGTAAACACACCAAGTTTACTTTATAATACATATATATTTAAATTCTTTCGAAAGACAATGTTCAGATCCGTGTTAACGTTGCTTTTCATAAATTGTTGGTTTTAAAAAAATATAAAAAACCGGGTGATATATATAGACGAAACCGGGTGTTGTGTAGTAAACAACAATGACGAAACCGGTGTATTTTTATTTGACATGACCCATTTCTTTCGTTCCATACACATAAATACAAGTATTGAGATGCTCATAATGACTAGTTCTGCAATCTCTGTGTCAGTATCTATCTTCCCGTACCTTTCTTTCCGTACAATGTGAACAATTTAAAGAGAAATTAAACAATTTCGAGGGAAGGTTCACTCAATTCGTCATTTTGACATGCATTTTGACTTATTTCTCCGTTAATATAGAACGGTTGTTGAAAATATTGCATCTCACAATAGAAAATAGTTGTATATGTATATATATTCTTCGATATCATTAAAAAAAATAAGAAAATAAGGAGAAACCTATCTTTCTTCTGTCTGTTGGTGTTCCGTCATTGTGCCGGATGTTAGATACCATCGAGTCCGATCAAATTCTGCCGGTGTGGTTTAGACACAGTGTATTCTACTACAGAGAAAAAAACTATAACCTGTACACACAATCAGATTTTTACTATAAACAAAAAAGTTTGGGATCATTAAAGTAAAGCACGTCATGGATATACCTTTTCTGATATTTAATAAGTGCTATCCTATTTTTCTTTCAAGTATTTAACGATACTTTCTTTTAGCACATCAATCTCTTTATTGAAAATGATTGATAGTATTGATCTAATTCCAAAGTTAAAAACTGCGAACCTCTCAAAATACGTCACAATACTTTTCCTATTCCCGTATTCCACAAATGTCAGACGGTATTACTAAATTTATTTCACTTGACTGGGCGGAGTTTAACCAGTTCGCTCATAATAAACCAGTCCATCTATAGATAGGTATTTTAAAATAAACTCATCAATGAAGTATCCAGTCATTCTTTTGTATATTCCTTTCATAGCACTAATAGGTGATTAGAAATCAGTTAAAATTATAACGGCAATCATCCTTAGCACACACATCTTCGAATAGACTGTCCTTATGCAAATTTAATCATAAGCTCCGCCCGATCAGTTGAAAGAAAACTAACTCTAAAATTACAAGATAAATTTACCGGCAAATTACAAAATCTCGAAAAAGCTATTTCATGCATTGTACAAATCATTCTGTCTAAATATATTCATAGTTTTTCTTATTCGTTTTTATCACTTTTAATCGTAACAACCGTTGCCTTTCTTTCTAAATTTGACCTTGAAAGTCTCATCTTTTCATAATACAGTTCTCCAACCTTATCTGCAATGCTGGTTTCATCGGAATCACGAAGAGCTGACGTCAGACGCTGAATCTTAGGTTCACAACTACTAACTTCTAAAGCAGTTTTCAATAATTGCAAATGTCGAGAAGAAGTAGTTAAAGCAGAATAGTCATTGGTTATCTGTTCGTACTGAACTTTCGTCATATCTAAATTGATAACAACTTTGAACATTGAATCTGGACTCAATGCCTGCGCTACAGCAAGAAGGCCTTTGTCCGAGAAAAATACTGAAATAAAAGGAAACTTTCTTAAGTCAATATCAAAACAGTTAACACACTTAAATCAGTAAAACTACACCTAAGAACACAATAACGCCATACAGTGTTCAACAATATAAATCGTGGAATACTTAGTTGACATAATTTTGACATGTTCATTAAATTAATTTTTCTGGTGAGTAACATATCATCCTAAATCCGTAAGCACGTTACAATTAAACATTTAATCTTTTGTGTACAGTTTAGCTTTTCTAAACTTGAAATATCTTTAGTCATGTCTGAAGTAGCGTATCATGGTTGTCATACTGATAAAATGAATGCTAGTAGTTCGTAATTTTACAGCATTTATACTTATTTTGCCAATATAGTACTATTGCCTCACTACTACCTAAGCTGATATATTTGTACCGATGTATTTTCATACAAAGGTAAAGGATACTTACGTTCATCAAAATTGACATCGTCCCTTGATTTTCTGACATCTGATGCTGCTGTCATTTGCCGTGATACTGGAGCACTGCGGGAACCCGCCATTGTTAGCTGTTTCCCCTGTGGTCTCCCTCTACTGCTCCATGGGTCATAATGAATAGCATGTAGATCTTTCTTTGTTCCGTTATCTTCTTTGAATGATATGATACCATACACGGCACTTTCCATACCGTTATATCTTTCCACAGGAAAACAGATGAAATTATCGGCAGCTATTGGAAAGAAAGTTAGAAAATAATACCCTTTCCCAATATGTTTTGTTAATGCAAATCTCCCGCCGACGTCTACGCGGATCCTCTGACTGACTGGAAAGAAGAAATCTGGACTTGGACATTGTCGTAAAAGTTCGTATCCCATTTGACGTCTACGCTGAGTAACCTCCTCCGTGCTATCTTTGGTACAACATTCCAGGATTACAGAAATGCTACTAGGTTTTCTGTTGCTAACGAAAATCATAATTTTGCAACACATCTTATCACCAATAGCTACTTCGATTTCTTCTGGCAGCAACGACTGCAGTTTACTGAACATGTCAGATCTCACTTTTAAAATCACATATCTAAAACAATTACAACATTCATTTATCTATTACAATCTAGTTTCATTTGAAAAAAAAACATGCACATCGTAATGAATGATTCTTTACCATATTCTAATAATTGTAAAGTTTTTTAAAATATGTTTCACGCAATTCTTTAAATTAATCTGTTGCTGTTACGAAAAACAAACGAGATATATACCTTTGACGTTCGTTAACAGTTTATCATCAAACTTAAAAATGTAAAAGTTTTCTCTCAAGTGCTGTGATGTGAAACTAAATATTGATCAAAGGTATCAGGCTTCATGGCCAGACGTCCAATTCGTCTATTCGGAGATTTATTTTCCCGAGAGTGTCACCAGCCCAGTAGTCAGCACTTTTTGTGCTGACAAGAATTATCATTGATATGGTTATATTTATAAACTATAATGTTTACAAAATTTTGAATTTTTGAAATACTGAGGCTTTTCTTCCTCATGCATAGATTACCTTAGTTGGATTTGGCAAAACTTTTAGAAATTGTGGTCCTCAATGCTCTACAACTTCCTACATTATTTTGCTTTTTTAACTTTTTAGAATTCGAGCGTCACTGATGAGTCTTTTGTAGACGAAACGCGCCTCTGGCGTATATACAAAATTTAGTCCTGGTATTTATGATCAGTTTTTTTATCTACATAAGACGCCTCAGTGACTGGCGCCAAGATCAAAATAGTTAGAAAGCCAAATATAAAGTTGAAGAGCATTGAGAACCAAAAATTACAAACAGTTGTGCTATATACGGCTACGGTAATATACGCCGTGGATAAGATTTTTTTTTAATAATTCAAACATTTACAAAAAGTAAATTAATTTAAATGGAATTGATATTTAAGCTAACATCGAAATGCTGACTACGGGGCTGATGATACCCTTCGGGAAAAAACACACTTACTCGCTGAAACTATTGACAGAGATAGTAGGAATCCCGTTTCTTTCTTCGACATCCAGATTTGTCAACCAAAAATTTCCCTTGTGCTTTCTTTTAAAGACTCCATATTTACAATCCACATTTTGACTGTCAATGCCAGGTAAATCATCAACGGGAAGCTGTATATCAACTGGCTTGTTAAAAGAGACAACCGAATGACGAACAGCTAAGCACTCGGAAATAGCCAAGATAAAGCAATTTCGAGGATTACGTTCTATTTTGCATGCCATAGATTCTCTATTCAAAGGTATAACCTACAATAAAACACAAGCATTTATACATCAAAACTTTAAAATGTACGCATAAGATCAAAAAGGTAACATAACCTTAAATTGAGAAATGTTTGATCATTACACAAGACACACCGCCTTGTGTGTTTCAAAGCTCACATTTTTCAAAATGTTGTTGACTTGAATATAAAGTTGTATGCACTAGATTCGTAGTATTCTACTCAGAGAAGGAGATTTTATAGAAATACTTGCAAACTAATCGTTTGATTTCATTAGCTTTGAATAAACAAGCGGCTAAACTTTGAAAATAAGTATCCCCTTTTTGTCATATTGAACCCTTTTTCTTATTAACTTTCAGTAGAAGAATACACTAAATTATGTGGGAAGATAGAACAGTGTAGCTCTGACAAAAATTTCGTTCAACTGAAATATCTTGTATAGAAGAGTTGTATAGAAAGATTTATCATTGCACCCGATTCCCAAATTTATTAAGATATCTTTACTTTCATCAAAGGTTGACTTTTATCACAACAGTTCAAACACAAAATATGCACAAATAAATCGTAAGCACGAAGTATTCTATTGTAACTGTTATAATAAACTAATCATTCGAGTGAACAAAGTTCACAAAAAAATGTCAATCAAACATCATACGTTCAATGAAAACAGACAACATCATGGAGAACAATGGAGGACAAAACGAGGACAAAACAACAATGAAACAAGAACTATCTTTAAAAAATATATCCGACGTATTTAGATTTGACTATATGTTTAAAACTATCATTTCGATAGCCTTCAGAAGCACAATGACTTAATGATGCAGGACATCTTTAATAAAATCTCCATCTGAATGTAACTAAAAGAAATTCTTTACTAAGTCTGGTTATATTAATTAGGCAATAAAATATATTATTAAGAATATTGTGATGACACCTAAAAAAATTATTTGTCAAAAATCCAGTGCAAATAACAAGAAACAAATATACATGTACGACTGTTTACACTAAAATTAATTCATGGTTAACAAAGCTAGAAACTATTGGTAGTATATAAGTAGTATCTTTCTGTTTACAATATTCACCAAAACCCCGCGGAAATCTCACATGCGTAGGTGCGTTCTAAAAGTCATGAACGTTCGTATATAAAATTAAAAATTATATAATTGTCCCGAATAAACAGCTGTCATAGGCATTGATGCAAAGAGCTATTGGAGAAACAATTATCTTAATAAAAATATAAATCTATGTAAGATCTAGATCAAATATTTATAGTTTTTCACTTGCTTTCCATCACGATATAATTTTCGGGACGTTTTTTCAATACGACCAATTCACCCACCATGGCAGCATTTTGTCCAATCACAGAAAGGTTTTTGGAGCATGCGTCTTCTGTTGCCATAGTTAAGCGTCCTTAAGTTAAGTGCACAAACCGAAACTATACCGACTACGTCGGAAAAACACCCCATAGTAAAATTTTGAATATAAATAAGTAACAACAAACCCACCTTAAACCGAGACTGATTTCAAGTACGCTGAAGGGTTGATCCACTAGTGACACCAATCTTGGCTAGCAATGGACACAGGGTGGGAGATTTTACGCCACTTACAATATGGCATATGAGACACATTATGTTAAGAGAGTATGCATGCAGGTTAGGATCCCGCTAACATGTTTAACCCCGCCACATAATATGTGTATGTGCCTGTCCCAAGTCAGGAGCCTGTTAGTCGGTGGTTGTCGTTTGTTTATGTGCATGTTGCATATTTGTTTTTCGTTAAAATTTTCTTTTTTTAAAATAAATAAGGCCGTTAGTTTTTCTCGTTTGAATTGTTTTACATTGTCCTTTCGGGACCTTTTATATCTATGCGGTATGGGCTTTGCTCATTGTTGAAGGACGTACAGTACCTATAGTTGTTAAGTTCTGTGTCCTTTTGGTCTCTTGTGGATAGTTGTGTCATTGGCAATCATACCACATCTTCTTTTTTATATGTATGTTTAGCGCTCGCGGGTGTTGCATATTTTTTAATCAATGATGCTGTAAAAGCTTTGTCATTTTCAAACATGCAATTTTAAACTACAGTTATTGTATAATGATTGATTGCATGAAATAAAGAAACGATAATAGTTTCTCTGTCGGCACCAAGGTCGCAATTTGGGTTCATTGTTGTAACAGTTTTCCTTTTGAACAGTTTTGCTATGTTTGAATAGAATTTTATGATAACATTTTAATTTTATTTTTCATTTCGAATATACCTACCCTGAAATCTACCGTTTCATTTTGTGATACTGCCCCGAGAGGGAAATCTACGTGTATTCTGCTGTCAGCTTCAGAGACATATTCATAACCATCTGGTGTAACAGTGTGGGTTTCCTCTCGTGGAGTTGATATGATACAAAATGAATCCATCTGGTTACAATTGAATGTTACTATACCTTCCTGAAATACACACACAAAAATATTCAAAGCCATATATTTTTGGGAAAATATTTGATTAGAATACATATATAAATTTCTATTAGCTTGTTTTATGTTGGTCGAGATTATTTCCAAATAAACTAAAAGATATATTCAATTAAGTTTGCTTTCACTGAACTAGTACAAATTAGTGTTTACGGGTCAACTGAAGCACGGGATTTTCTCGCCGTTTTGAAGTGGTGGTCTTCGGCTGTTGTCTGCTCGAAGTTCGGGTTGTTGTCTCTTTGCCACATGCCCCATTTCCATTCTCAATTATTGTCTTGTTTTAAAATGCATTATGAGATAAATGTCATTAACATCATTTTAACAGTTGGACTTACTTGATGGTGATATTGTGTATCTACAATAGTCCATTGTTTGCGGGATCGCACATGCGCTCTGAAGTGCAGACACAGTCCATTCATTTGGCTTAGTTCTGGTATATGTACTTTAACTGTAATATTGCTCGAGTCAATATCAGGGTAATATAAAGATTTAGGATTTCCTTTTGTTTTTTGTTCATCCTTGGGTATTCTCTTGTAGATGTGAAATATATCTGTTCTAAACCGATTTTGATGAGAGAAACTGTTTTCCTTGAGGAATAGGCCACGTTGTTCTGGATTCCAAACGACTGTTTCAAAATGATGGTCGTCAGGGAGAAGGTACGACGGTAATACGATTTCGATTCCATTCCCCGCGTCATTTGTTCTATAGACACTCCTGTAATTTAAATATAAGTATAAGGTATCCTTGAACTCGTGTTTATATTAAGTTGATTATACAAAAGAGTAGGTCCGGTAAGAGTTGATTTTGGTCCCAAATTTCAAGTTCATCTGACGAAAGATTTTGGACGCTTTTTAACACCAAAAGTGTCTATTTTAGTTGATTCAATTAGTTTATGTGAAATATTTCAACTTAGTTAGTCATTAAAAACTCACCGATGCAACCTTAAATATGAAAAATCTATTAAATATTCCAAAAAATGTCACTTTTCAGATGGTTTTTGTCTAAAATGAAATTGGCCGCATCTGTGTTCCTCCTCTGTTATGTATTATCATCAAATACAACTTACGTTTCAATATTTTAAGAATGAACACAAATGAGGCCACTTTCATTTAAGACGAAAACCGTCTAAAATTTAACTGAAATTCTAAAATTGTGAAGATTTCAGTAATTTAGCATGACTTTATGATATTATTACCCGATATATGTGCATTTTATTGTCCAAAAACAGTCAATATTTATGTAGCAGCAGCATTCTACTTTCTAATAAATAACTAAAAGTTTACATTTTACAATTTTGTAAAACTGATACATTTTGGGGCCAAATAGGGGTCTTACTGGACCTACTCCTTTATTATATTTTACAAATTGTTATAAATACTGATTTTACCACACCCCCGGTTGATTACGGTATGTACCCCCTGAGACATCAAAATTTGAATCATCGGGTTAAAGTTGTAGAATAGGTTTCTCTCAAACTTTAACGCCTAGTGCAATGTTTCTTCGAATAGATGCGGCATTTAAACACACCGCAAACGAATAGGTATGAGAAAGTCCTCTTTTGGCGCATTACAAATGCAAATATTCCTAAACATTTCGCCCGATAGTACCAACTTAATACTAAAAATCGCAGATAAAAACTACTTTCGTATAAGTAATCTGTTCAAACTTATTATAACAGAATTTATTTTGAGAAGAGAGCAAACGCTGCTGCTACATAAATATGGGGCCAGCTAAAGGACGCCTCCGGGTGCGGGAATTTCTCGCTACATTGAAGACCTGTTGGTTACCTTTTGTTGTATTTTTTTTCTACGGTCGGGTTGTTTTCTCTTTGACACATTCCCCATTTCCATTCTCAATTTTATAATGATTATTTTACATTTCATAACAACAGATACAAGTGAAAGGCTAGATAAAATCGTAAGATAAGTACCTTCTCGTTTCATTTGATTCTTCTTTTCTTGAAAGAATACTGCATTCCAAATTGACTCTGTAACCATAAAAGAATAAACATGTTGATAGAAATGTTTTCAGTACGTTTTATAATAGTTATGAAAAAAAATTACAAAAATTATAACACAAGATGTCTTTTCGCTCTCTTAACCAAGCCATATTATAATGTCAACGTCTCGTCAAGAATGTGCATGAAATATTGAACGCTGAGTGACAAGCAACAATAGATCAATCATTCAGTTTAACTCCTAAATAAGATTTGGTATGTAGTCTTCTTGATATACTTGCATAATCAAAAGAATCTAAATCACATAATCCGAAGACATTTATTTTGTCTCAGAATTCGAAATTTTTACATATAAAAAAAAAAAATTGGTGAACTGACTGCAAGCTCAGCTCATATTTACTAGGAAATATGTTTGATAATGCTAGATATAGGCCTACATGTATTGTCAAATAAGTTGCCTACATAATTTCAAATGAGCTCGTGTGTTGTCAAATAAAGTGCCTACATAAATTCAAATAAGCTTAGAGCATGACAAGTGTGATACAAACCTGTCGTCTTCTTTGCCTTTATTCTTCACTGTCTTTGTCTTTGAATCATTTTTCTTAATCCTATATTGTTTGTACATATTGTATACATAATGAAATGTTCTTAGCATAAATGAAAACACGCAACCACTTGCAAATAAGAAATGTGTATAATATTTAAAGTAAAAATAAGAGGATGTATTATGATTGCCAATAAAACTTTCAACCAAAGTTCAAAATAAGTGGATGTTGAAAATTTAGAGATCATCATACGGGTTTCAACAATGAGAAAAACCTATACTCTGTATGCCCATAAAAGGACTGACATTGCGATAAGACGTGTCACGGTACTTGTCTATCCCAAATTAATGTATTTGGTTTTGGTGTTGTATTTGTTATTCTCGTGGGATTTTGTCTGGTGCTTGGTCCGTTTCTGTGTGTGTTACATTTTAGTGTTGTGTCGTTGTTCTCCTCTAATATTTAATGGGTTTCCCTCGGCTTTAGTTTGTTACCCCGATTTTGGTTTTTTTACCACGGATTTATGCATTTTGAACAGCGGTATACTACAGTTGCCTTTCTTTATGGAAAATATGAAATAATGCAATGGATAAAACGCACTCCCCAATTTATAATAAAACTCATGACTTGGGACAGGCAGATAAAGAATGTGGCGGGATTAAACATGTTTTGGGCGCTCAGTCCTTCCCTTACATAGGACAGTGGAGTACGTTTTCTCTTGTCTTCGTAAATTGTGTGTACACGGTTGTTCTTAGGTTAATTAAATTCGTGTAGATACATGTACCAGATTAAATGGAATAGGCCCTATGAAGTAATGGCGAGATCAGCTGTGAATATTTGACTGGATTAATTATTCTCTAAGTCTTTAATTCAGTGAAATGTATGACTTGGCTATTGATTGTTTTGGAGAAAAAAAGTTTGTTTCCAATTTTTGGATAAAAATAATTTGTTTTTGACCCTGAGAAAAAAAATCGTTTGTTTTACCCTCAGCTGCCATTAAATGAAATGCTTAAATTGAAAGAGAAGAATTGTTTTCAACTTGTCTGGAAAAAAAATTCCATAGTTCCCCCCTCCCTGAAAACAAATGGTTGCTGCCTTCAAACAATCTCTTACAGAGTATCATTTTAATCAATCTTATTCAAAGCATTATCATACTGACATGAAGTGTGACTTTATTTTGACTTGTGATCAAAACATAATTGTTGACTTACCCCACAGAAACTGCTCTGAAATACTTTTATATCAATATACAAATGCATAGTTTTTTTTAATGTTATTATTATTTCAAATAGAAAAAGAAAAATATTACTGAGTCTATTTAGTTCTTATTTATTTTCAAGTTCATGATTAGCACCATTTATTTATTGGTTTAGTGTGGTATTTTTATAATTTGAGTCCATTCATTAAAACTATAACTTGCATGAAATCAATGAGACAACATTCATTGTTATATTTAGTTTGATCATACATATTAAGGATTGCAAACTACTTTTCCTTTTATTTAAAATAATGAAGATTTTACATTCAAAATACTTTCATTATGATCTCTTTTAAGTTTAAAGGAAAAAGGTAGGACCAACTTGCAAGTGTCAGTAATGAAAAGAAACTCCTGTTTTTTGTTTTTTTTTATCATTTTAAGACTGTCTTGATCAATTTTCTATTCAGGAATATTTAGACTACCCCTTGTATAAATTGAGTAGACATTTATTTCTGTGTTAAAATAATTGGTTGCAGCAGTAAAAATGCTTCTTCAGAAATATCGACACATCGAAGTGGCACATTTGCGTATCTTAGCATATCAACTGGCCCAAATTTGACAAATCATAGTCCAAGTAATGTTACATAACATAATTTAAAATCAGCATAGCTTCCCGAGAAGTTAAGAACGAAAATTACTATTTTAATTTTCTGTGACCAATTTTTTTCGTCAACACCTTGACTTTGAAGACACATTTTGAAAGAGAAAAAATGAGTATAATCCATAATCCAGTTGAGTAATATATTTCTTATATACTCAAGAATGTTCACTTAAAAAGAAATTATTTTTAATTTATGCAAAAAACTACAAATTCCAAAAAACGAGCTTCATTTTTTAATCACATGACGTCCATTGTTGGGTTCAAACCGGGGTCAGCTTTCCGACTGTTACATCACTATATTTGTAAAAAAAAAAAGATATCAAAAGAGATAATTGCAATTTAATGCTGAAAGCCTGAATTATAAACTATATTCAGCTTTTTCTGATTTATGAATTAAACGTTGGAATGAAAATCACATGCATTTAGAAGTTGATTATTAATGAGACATAAAATGGAAAAGAAAGATTGGTACTACTACCAATGAGACAACTATCACCATATAGTTTGTCATAAACTGATGGTATACACATGATACATATATGCAATGTGTTCTATAAGTGAACTGACCTTTTATCGTCATTCTTTGTTTTTACTTTTGTTGATTTGTTTAAGCTGTGGGCTCTGAAAAAATATAACTTGCATTTTAAGCTACCCTACATGTTTTTCATTTCGGATTATCAATAGCAATCGAGAATTAATACATGTATAACGTGACGGTACCCAAATTGCACCTATTTTGACAGTTTTTTCACCTATGTTTTTTTATGATAAAAAAATATTAATGTGTTAATTTTGTAGCCCTATCCTTCTTTATCGTATAGGTACACCAATTTAATTTTTAATCCATAATGAGTCATAAAAAAATGGGTTTGAATCAACCTCCAAACTATCCATGAATCTGAAATGAGGAGTACCCAAATTGCATCCATGCTTAAATTCACATCGTCAAAAGTCTAATAACCAAGCTTTTGTTTCCTTTCTTCAAATATTTTGAACAATTAGATATTAGTTCATGCTTACTCTTCATATTTTACGAAATGGATACTTATAATATAGTGTATTTGCTAATTTTAAACAGATGACGTTTTGATGACGTCGCATGATGACGTTTTCGTACATTTTGCTTTTCAGTAAACAGTCCATCTGTTGATAAATACTGTGAACGTGTTGTGTTATCTAGATATGTTTACCTACTAGTATGTTGAAAGACGTGCATAGTATCAAATCATAAAAATACAAATTGTTTAGTCTCTAGGAAACCTTGTAAGATTTCCGTCGCTATTTTTTCTAAATAGGTGAAATTTGGGTACCGTTACGTTATATGTATATTATTGGCAATAACAGCTAGTGATAACATAACTATTGATAAAATAGGAAATTTAAACAACGAATTTAATATTTAGCTTGAATATCACAAATATCAGACACTGGACACTCTCAGAAGTAAATATCTAACTTACTTATGTAAAGCATGTTTTTGTTAGTTCAACCTGCAAACCACTGAGAACCAATTGACTGATCTTGCTAGAAATAACTGTTATCAATATAATACCATACAGACAAGTCATAAAAAATAATAAATAAAATGATGTATATATCTGACCTTGACTCTGAAGTAGAATCTTTTGTTCTTTTCTTCTCAGTTATCTGTTCTGTGTGCAACTTTCCAGGGGATACTGCAGAGCTAAAATGTAGAAAGTTATTCCTCTAAATATCCATGTCAAGGCTCATTCAAACATGTTACCTTTAAATATCCATGTCAAGGCTCATTCAAACATGTTACCTCTAAATATCCATGTCAAGGCTCAGTCAGGCCTGTTACCTCTATCTGTATGTTTAGTTATTGGTCTCTAACAATAATGTTTTTCATTCTTTCATTTTCTTTTTATTCTGAAAAAGTAACTATTTTTTTCTATATAGATATAGGAAGATGTGGTATGAGTGCCAATGAGACAAATCTCCAATCCATCCAAGTCAAAATTTATAAAAGTAAACCTTTAAAAGGTCAAGGTAGGTCTTCAACACGGAGCCTATGCTCACACCGAACAGCAAGTTATAAAGGGCTTTCTGTATTTAGGAGTTCTTAATTTTTAATATCTCATTTTACTTATTAATAATTAAATTTTAATTTTGAAAAATGAAGTTCGCAATATTCTAATAGAAAAAAACCAACTAGTTTTCCAATAATCTTGTCGAGATTTTAGTAATTTCGTGTCTGCTGTTTATCATGTTTATCTTTATATATTTTTTTTTTTTTTTCGTATCTTATACTTGTTTTATCCTCTACTTATCTTTTTACTTCATTTAAAGTAAAGTATGGATGAGATCAAGTTAGATTTCAATGTAACTCAAAATACAGACTTGAAATAAGAAATTGTAATTATGTTCATTATTGACTCACATAGCACAATGATCTTCATCAATAAGATCTGTAGGTAGGTTGACATTCTCTCCAAGGTTTGCAGAAATCGTTTTTCTGAAGAGAAGGAAAACAATAAAGTTACAGGAAATATTTTATAAAAACAATTTAGTACTGATATCAGAAGCTTGTTCCCGATAGTAACTTTCATGGAGTTAGAGACAAAGGTACTGGCTGAATGTTTGTCCTCATTGGTAAATAAACTGGAGTTGAAATCATTGCCGGTTAATTGCTTGTCTCCAATTGTAATTGACTGATAGTGAACGATAATACTAGTTATTGAATGTTAGAGCTCGATAATATTATCAAAAATTCAGCAACCCAACAAACAAAAACTATACAAGACATTTAGCGGTCAGCACAAGAAAAAGACTAGATGTTTAACTCTTTGAAAAGATTCTACTTACTGTTCAGCGACATCTTGCGGTTTGAGATCTAAGGTATCAATACTACATACACTTGTGTAGTCACTTCTGGTTGTCAACCTTGAATTAAAAAAAACCAATTACTGTACATGTGTAATATAGTCCAAATGACACCTATATTATCTGTAAAGGATTGACTTTAAATATTAATAAAGAGTAAAATAAACGAATAAAATATTATTCTGTGAACTATGATAAAAAAAACATTATTTAAATAAAGGGATATTTTAGATGATACCTTTCTATACCTTAATGTTTTAAAGTAACTCTTTTGATCTTACATTAGTTGTCCTTAATGTTGTAACATTAAATATGCCGACAAATGTTACTTTTCGGAAGGATTTTGCCAAAAAAGGAAAGTGACCGCATCCGTGTTCATCCTCAACCTTTATATGTGTTATGTATTATCACAAAATACAACTTCCATTTCAATATTAAGGATGAACACGAATGCGGCCACTTTCGTTTTACACGAAAACCGTCTAAAATTTAACTAAAATGCTAGAATTGTGAAGAATTCAGTAATTTAGCATGAGTTTAAGGTGCCAGTACCCGATATATGTTCATTGCAGGGTCAAAAATAGCCCATATGTATGTAGCAGAAGCACTCTACTGTTAAAAAAATAACTTAAAGTTTACATTTGGTCAATTTTGTAAAACTGCAATATTTTGAGGCCAAAAAGTGCTCTTACTGGACCTACTCCTTTGAGATCAAACTCATTGAGTCTTATATTTTAAGTAATATTTGAGAGCTAACCCCTTGAGTCTTATATGTTAAGTGATATATGAGAGCGCACCCTTTGAGTCTTATAAGTTAAGTGATATTTGAGAGCGCACCATGTCAGTCTTCTATGTTAAGTGATATTTGAGAGCGCACCCTTTAAATCCTTTATGTAAAATGATATTTGAGAGCTATCCCCTTGAGTCTTATATGTTAAGTGATATATGAGAGCGCACCCTGTCAGTCTTATATGTTAAGTGATATTTGAGAGCGCATTCTTTCAGTCCTCTATGCTTAGTGATATTTGAGAGCGCACCCTTTTAGTCCTCTATGCTAAATGATGTTTGAGAGCCCATCCTTTGAATCTAATATGTTTAGTAATATTTGAGAGCGCACCCTTTCAGTCCTCTATGCTATATGATACTCGAGAGCCCACCCTTTAAGTCTTATATGTTAAGTGATATTTGAGAGCGCATTCTTTCAGTCCTCTATGCTTAGTGATATTTGATGAGAGCGCACCCTTTAAGTCCTCCATGCTAATTGATATTTGAGAGCTCACCCTTTAAGTCTTATATGTTAAGTGATATTTGGGAGCGCACCCTTTCAGTCCTCTATGCTAAGTGATATTTGAGAGCCCACCCTTTGAGTCTTATATGTTAAGTGATATTTGAGAGCGCACGCGTTATGTCCTCTATGCTAAGTGATATTTGAGAGCCCACCCTTTAAGTCTTATATGTTAAGTAATATTTGGGAGCGCACCCTTTCAGTCCTCTATGCTAAGTGATATTTGAGAGCCCACCCTTTCAGTCCTCTATGCTAAGTGATATTTGAGTGCCCACCCTTTGAGTCTTATATGTTAAGTGATATTTGGGAGCGCACCCTTTCAGTCCTTCATGCTAATTGATATTTGACAGCCCACCCTTTGAGTTTTATATGTTAAGTGATATTTGAGAGCGTATTCTTTCTGTCCTCTATGATAAGTGATATTTGAGACCCCACCCTTTGATTCTTATATGTTAAGTGATATTTGAGAGCGCACGCTTTCGGTCCTCTATGCTAAGTGATATTTGAGAGCCCACCTTTTGAGTCTTATATGTTAAGTGATATTTGAGAGCGTACCCTTTCAGTCCTCTATGTAAAATGATATTTGAAAGCCCACCCTTTGATTCTAATATGTTAAGTGATATTTGATAGCGCATGCTTTCGGTCCTCTATGCTAAGTGATATTTGAGAGCCCATCCTTTGAGTCGTATATTTTAAGTGATATTTGAGAGCACACCCTTTCAGTCCTCTATGTAAAATGATATTTGAAAGCGCACTCTTTCAGTCCGCTGTGTGAAGTGAAATTTCGTACCTTTTTGGCCCATCGTCTATTTCTTCTAAATAGTTTGTTTCCTTTGATTTTGATTGCCTGTAAAAGAGTTTAGACAATCCTAATAAACAAAACCAAATTGTAAATAAGGAAATATAAGTACATAGAATGATTAACGAGCAAAAGATATTCTCATGCTATACAAACAGTGTACATACAAAATATTATTTTTTTTGGTTTTGTGGTTTATAAATTATTTAATTAATATCATTATCATTGTTTCTGCATGAGTGATTAAAATTTAGTTTGGATTAGTTCCTTTTTAAACTTCATCCCTTTTACTAAATACGTCATTAAAATTTGTAGTCTAAAGGTTCAAAAAGTTGCAGACGACAAGTTGTTGCACATATCCTCAATCATCGTCAGTGGTCTATTGTGTTTGCAGTTAGGCAGCAACCATTTGATTTTCGGGGGGGGGGGGGGGGGGGGGGGGGGGGGGGCTATGGGTTTTTTTTTGCATTTTTTTTTTTCCAGTTTTGGAAGAAAAAAATAATTTGTTTTTGACCCTTAGAAAAAAAATTGTTTGTTTCGCCCACAGCTGCCAACTTATGTAATGCTAAAATTGAGAGAGAAAAAATGTTTTCGACTTGTCACGTAAAAAATAGATCGTCTTTCGCCGAAGGCGAAAAAAAATGTTTGTCCAGAATATAAAACCATAGCCACCTCCCCAGAAAATCAAATGGTTGCTGCCTTAATTTGTTTTCCCACATTTTATTTTCATTTTTCATTGAAGGCGTTTAATATGCATTGTTTTTATTAATTTTTATATCTTAACGACTAACTGCATATACGTAGACTTTTATTATGTAAAGCTTCCTGTAAACGTCAAAGTGGTTTCAAACCATAACATTATTATGACAACGCCCCGAAAAATGTATATATCAATATCAGATTTATGATTATTTTCAAGAAAGTGTTTGAAATTAATGATGATTGTAGTTGTCTCAGTAAGTGGGAGGTATATGAATCACATTAATTCGATCTAATACACTAAAGCATCAGAAATATTAAAAGACAAGTGATCAGTTATTAATATTTCACTGAAAGGTAGGCCTACATATACTTTATTAATTTATTGTGACAACAATTACAATATAAAACATAAGTTGTTTAATACAGATCACTTAGACAAATTTTAGATAGTTCAACAAAATTTAAAATGAAAATAATTATTTGCTGTTTACTTTATTTCTAAATTATTTCACCAACGGAGATTTAAAGAAAAGCACGTTAAAAATGATGTTAGTACCAATGCATTTCAGCTATGAAATATAAGTCGTCAAATTATATAGAATGCGGATAAGTTTGTTTTCGCTTTAAAAAAAAAACTAACTTTCTAATCTGCATTATGATTTAGAAAAGTATTACAAAAATCGTCTGACCTTCTAAAGAAACAATTTTAAGTTAGCGAATAGTATGCAACATATATAGCATGCCTGTATCCGTACCAGTTGCAAGACGAATAAATATAGAAAATGATTTTAAGTTACCTGTCAAATGTGGTTTCATTCGTAGACTCTTTTGTTTTCTTATATGTAAGGTCTTCCAAATCAATTGAAAATTGTTCATTCAAATGTATCTGTGTGGAAGGTCTGGAAAAATATTTTACACATCAAACATTCAACTGTAAAAAACTTTTAACTGCAGTAGAAAGTTTGTAATATTTGTATCATGTTGTTACATATGAATGTATTGATAGTATAGTAAGTTTATCAGACCATTAGTTTTCTCGTTTGAACTGTTTTACATTTGTTATTTTGGGTCCTTTTTAGCTGATATCATTTGTAATCATACTAAATTTTCTTATTGTTATATTGAGCTCAGGTTCTATTGTTTTTCACTCGTAAATGTATTGTTCATTCAAATGTATCTGTGCAATCGTAAGGATCTTTTATTGAGTATCACCTCGTGTGTTTTCAACTGTTTTAAGGAAATCTAAGCATATTCCTTAAATCGCATTATTGAAGCAAGAGCATACATCTGCATATTTGAAACTGAAAAAGAATGTAGCGAAATTCATTCAACATCTTACAATTATTAAATACGCCTCATGACATGTATTCCTTAATTCCGTACCATCTATAGTCATGGTGTTTTTATTATGTATGCGTTTATTTAAATAATATAGAAGTGTGTCACCGGTACTTGGTTTGAGAAGTTTGTAATTTATAAAAACTCGCTTTTTTGTGTTAAAAGACGTGAAAATAATTTAGTTTTCAGTAATCAGTTACCTTTCTTTAGGCTGATCTACAGTGACTTCAATAATTTGTTTTGTTTTAACTTTCTTTGCTGACGACATTTCTTGTTTTTACAGTAATCACAGAAATAAAACGAACTCAACAGTACATCTGTAAAACATTAATATTATTGGTAAATTTAATTCATAATGTTAAATGCTTTTTTTTATAATATTACCTAGATGTACTTGAACCTATTAAAACATGTAGTTTTAGTTCAAAATAATATGATTAAAATTGGTATGAATACAATGTATTTCATTTCTTAGATAAAGGAACATGTGGTGTGGGTGCCAATGAGACAACTCTCCATCCAAATAACAATTTAAAAAATTAAACCATTAAAGGTCAATGTACGGCCTTCAACACGGAACCTTGGCTCACACCGAACAACAAGATATAAAAGGCCCCAAATTACTACTGTAAAACCATTCAAACGGGAAAACCAACGGCCTAATCTATATAAAAAAACGAAAAACACGTATAAATTACATAAACAAACGACAACTACTGTACATCAGATTCCCGATTTAGGACAGGTGCAAACATTTGCAGCGGGATTAAGTTTTAACGTTACCAAACCTTCTCCCTTTTTCTGAAACAATAGCATAACATCACAACATAGAAAAAAACACTCGATAAATTATCAATTGGTAGGCTTACTCAATCAAAAAAACGTAAATTAATACACTATGAACGAATAAATTTGATATGTGATATCTGAATGCAAATGTACAGTTTATAAAATATTACGGACAAACATTAAAGGCCTAAAAGCAAACAAACAAGTCCAAACAAAGCCATGGCAAGACACCATTGCGAAATATTTAACCCTTCGAAAATAATCACTTTTGAAAAAAAAACGGTTTTAATAATACAGGTAAATCTTGAAGTTTATACAAATGTAGTAAGAAGAAGTGAAAATTAGAAGATATTCCAAATAATCAAAGCTAGTATATAGACAAGATCCATATCAATATAAAATAACAAAAAAGCTTATAAACAGTACCAACAGGTCGAATTAACAAGACTATACGATTTGAGAGTACCCGCAGTTACTGACAGCTGTTTAAAAGCCAAAAAAAAAAATCAAATCATAAAAATCATGCATCAGAGACATAAATCAACTAAAACACATCCCAGGGATTTAGTATTTTAACGTCATGAACAGTCAGAGAATACATGACTAGTGCAATGCCAAAAATATACGAATGTATCGACAGGTAATAGGATAGTGAGGAGCGACTTTTAAAGAGATAAATAAAAATAATGTGTCTGTGTCTCTATACATCCCGCCTCAAAAGAAGATACTATTTAGTTGTGTTTTAATTTGCTAAGTGACAAAATCGATATTAGTGCCAATGTAAACTAAATTCAGAGATCTAATTACAATATTGGTACGATAACCCTTACTTATAAGTTTTTTTAAAGGTTCAATGAGTTTACACGGATCACATAGTGATTTCCTCGCTTTAAGTACAATATTACCATACAATTTAGGATGTAAAATACCATTTTAACAAGTTTTCTACGGGTACCGCCAAATTTACTCCTAAAATACTTGTATCTATGAAAAAATTTAGTATAAGTTTTAAGTAATTTATGGTATCGAAATCCCTGACACAACAATTTTCCAGTTATGCATTGATTAAGTTCGTTTTAAAAAATCTATGACATCAGAACACACACGGGCAAACCGAACGTCTTAATATTTTTACTTTTTGCAAATAAACCTGTAGAACATGTACAATATTGAACGTTTAGGTCGAATATAACTGTTGTATAGTATACATAGCGAATGGTATATAATAGGTTGATATTTGATATTGTAATGCATTAGAGCGATACATGGTGTAAGACATTTATGGGGATTTCCCTTTAAATCATTGGTTTTCTCAATTATTCTTACACTAATATAACATTTATCATAATGTAACATTTATATAGTATTTGTTTTTTTATATAAAAACCAGTAGTTTGTATATTCTTGATGAAAAACAGATGTATAAATAAGCTTCCCTTTCCTGTTTTACAAATAAGAAATACACACAGTGACGTTATGTACAATACAAACTTAGACTTCGCTCTCCGTTAGAACTATTCTTGCATTTAACAAGTTACAATATTTTCCAAAAGCAATTTTTTTTTTTTTTCCTTCTTATTTACAAAGTATTTGATTCATTACTTAAAAACTTAGAACATTTTTACCTTTCAAATGTCGTTTGGACTGTCAATCCGTCACCGTTTTAATGGTAATCTGATAAAATAAGAAAATCACTGTCCCTTGTTAATCTGATATAAACAAGTTTAGTATTACATTGTTTTGTAATTAAATTACGATTTAAAAATGCTATATTTACCCTTTATGTTCGGGTAATCATTCCGTATATATATACATAATAGTTTTGTTAAATTAGCAAATAAGAAATTAGTGTTTCTTGTCCTGCTCTATGGTCTTTACAAATTCTGGAGGGATTATGATAGTCTATGACGCTACGCGCGATGTTCGTGCCTATAGGCGTAACAGACGTTATCGGACGTTTTTCATGGTTTAGACGCTACAAAAATACTTCTAGAATAAGTAAAGTTAATGTACCTGTCTGGTTAGGGTGAGGGTCGGGATCCTGCTGACAGTTATAACCCCGCCATATTATATTTACGACGAGCGTCAACCTCAAAATATTGCAAATATGATTCTTACTGGAAAAGAAATAAACAAATGATTATTATTTGTTGGATTCAAGGCACACAAAGTCGCGATCATTCCGATTTAGAGATTTATGAACATATTACAAATTTATTGATAGAATGACAAAAAAGAAATATACAGAATACCTGCATGTCTGTGCTAATAAGACTTGGTTTATCGATTTATGGTTGATGCCGTTTAGTGGCAAATATTTCAAAATAAACAATGAATATAATATGTAGGTCCTGTTATAGGGGTCGACCTGGGGAAGTGGGAAATTTGAACTGCTTCTGGAAAGTTAGTGTATATTAGATACGGATCCCACAAAGAGTTGTAGTAAAAGTTCGTAAGTGTATAAAACGTAGGACAATCTCACCCCCTTTTTGATTGGACATGGCTATGTATTTATGTTAACTGTACAATCGAACGACAACCCTTCTATTAAGTGTTCACTATCGGCCAGAAGCAGTAAAAAAGTGCCCATACTATAATCCCCTATTCACTCTTGATGATTTGTAGTACGATTCTATTACTTGCTGAAATATATTCTGCTCAAGATAAAAATGTGATTTTTTTACGGTAAATGGTGTTAGAAAAACAAACATGCATTGATTACAAAAAAAAACAAAATGTAATTGAAAGACCACCACATAGTAATTGAAACATTTTGTATATATAAATATAAAAAAAAATAGTGAATGCTATAGACTAATAATGTAATACAATCGAAGGTAGATGATTGTAAAACGAATACACCCTTAGTACTTGTAAGTAGAGGCAACACAAAACTTTAAAAATCGATTGGTAAAGTTTTCATTCAGTATTTACTTTCATAAATCTCTTTTCTATTTCCAGAAATGAAGCTGAATTTTAATGTGTGGACTTGGTATTATCTGTGTATCGGCTTACGTTTCTTGGACAAATGTAAAATGACGTTTGCCACCACGATTCAACTGGAGGCTGAGAATCACCTTCTCACACAGAACAACGTTGACTTCAAAACCATACACATTGCAGAAGAAAAGTCTCTCCTTGTTGGAAGTGAGGATCTCTTACATTTTTACCTCTGTTTAAACGAAGACAGCTATGTGACTATACAACACGTGTGCGGGTTTCAAAGTGGAAATATGAGACAGCTTCAAGTTGCTGTAGATGAAACTGATATTTTATCGTTTGAATTACCAGAAATGAAAAGTGAAGTACCCTCCATACCATGTGTAGGTTTGAATTTTACTATGAATCTTCTATCAGGACGACACCTTCTCACTTTTAAGAAAATGTTCGCCGACACTGACCATTTTTTTATCGATAACTTCCAGATTGACTTTCCTGGAATTTATATAACCAATAGTATTCTTCAGTGTTCCACAATGTGTTTAGAAAGTATAAACCTACCAAAATTTGATGTAAATCAATTAAATTCTTCAGTGGTTGGACGGATAAAAAATAACAACTATAATACCACGTGTGCAGAGGTGGATAATATCAACATCCCTATTTATCATGAACAAGCAAAAGTATTAAAAGTAACCGCTATACATCCTGCATACCACTCTTTTGAAAATACCAAGATTCATGACTTCAAAAACTGCAAGCAGACTGAATCAGTCATATTCAATGTTAGAAACTATCTACTAGGACAGCCATTATTTACTTTGAAAGGGTTCGTTTTGCGAGAGGCTAGATACTTATCGAGACGTACTATCTTATTGAAGTTTTACTTGGAAGGGCCAATAACGGACTCTGTGAATAGCGAAATCGGAAGCAATATCCATTTGCAAGTTAGTCCCATAAAATTCGACACTGACATTATTTTTTCTCATTACGGAAGAACAGAAAGATGGATATCATCATCGCCTATTACATTTTCTAGTGATAAGTTACAACATACATGGAATGTTCCAGACTTCACGTGGTCGTCAACATCTTCAAACTATATCAGTTTTATTTTACCAGAAAACTTAACAACTTCTCTGATAGTTAAAAGGTTGTCCATAGAAAAGAGGCACGTGCGTCAAGATATCCCCTTTACTATGTTTTCAAACGAACGTTCACTCCTAGAAGGGGTAGACAAAGACTTTTGGTGGCCCAAAAATAATGATACAATGACGGTAAAGGTAATTGAAACGGGTAAAATATTTAGTAATGCTGACTACCTACGTATATATATACCTGTGCCATGGAATTCTATTAACTGGTGTCAGACATTTGTCATATATCAGGATGGTAATGTTCGGATTTTACCTATTACGCCACCTGGTGTTGATTGGATTCCTTTTGGATCGTCTTTGGTTGTTGGTGAAACCAACCCTATTTCACGCCGTCCATTTTCTTCAATCCGCCATATTGATTTCCTTGCAAAACAATTTCGGATGGATATTTATTATTATGACGGAAACAATGCATCTTTAGTACTGAATTCAAAAATGTTTGAAACATCTATGACTATAAGTAATTTTCAATTTAAAAAGAAATCCCTGCTTCCGGTTCTGACTTTTAGATCCATGTTTGTTACCGAGGGGAATTCAGACTGTGATCATGTTAATGTGGATGGAAAGCAGGATTTCAGAATTCAATCAAACTGGACAGACATTTCAGGATCAACTTTTTTCTTCTACAGAAAATGCATTTCAAAGCACAATACGCAAAGTCCTGATTACTTAGTTCAAATTTTAGAGTAGTAATTTGCTTAAAACGCGTTTGACATTTTAAAAATCTATATGTTAGACACAACGTTAAAATAATTGAAATCCAATGAAAATTAATAGTCTAGTGATAGGGTAGTTGTTTTGACATTCGCGAGAATAAAACATATTTGGTTCAGAATAAGTAATATTATATTTTAATTTTACATAAACATATTTTTTGTTGATCTATTTTAAGTATTCTGACTTCTGATTTTCAATTTGTGTCTGTCCTTTGATTGACATATTTCTTCCAACTCCTTAAATTCATGCTTGGTGGTTTTGATTACAAATACTATCTTCCTTGTTTTTAATGATTAGTTAGATAATTCATTAATTCCGCTACATTTCCATGTTCCTGTCCCAATTTACGAACTTCTTCATTTGTATGGTATATTTCAATGCTTTTTCTTCATTTGGTTTTGAGAAGTTGGTATACATTACCGGTTTTTGATTGATTCTGTTTGTGCCAACTTTCGGAAAACTTACAGCATAAAGGGTTCGTGTTGTTTATTCTTTAGTTGTCTATGTTGTGGCATGTGTTCTATTGTTTGTCTCTTTGTATTTTTCATTTTTAGCCATAGCATTGTCAGTTTATTTTCGATTTATGTGTGTGACTGTCCCTCTGGTATCTTTCGTCCCTCTTTTGTAAAGATTCTTTTTTCTATTTCAATTTCTTGAATACTTTGTGTGCCTTCTAAATGTTGTTTCGTTTTTGTTGTCGTTTATTTTCTGTCTAATTGACGCTTGGTCCACATCTTCTATTATTTAAACACAAGTATTAAGCAAAACTATTTTTAGTTCGGATAACTGTAATAGGTTACACCCTCAATAAATTCACCCCACTAACGTCAAAGCTAATAATCACAATTTAAAAAAAATATTGTGTTCAAACCCTTTGATTCAATTAGAAGGTGGAGAACAAATGTGAAGGTCATATTGTTACAATACTCCAATGAAACGATCAAATCTCCGGTAAACTAAAATCATTTAGAAGACACAAAGTTTTCAACCAAACACCTATAAGTCGAATAAGGGTAAACATAAAGCGCGCCACTATAGTTTGAACATACACAACCCCACAAAAACCAGGACTGGAGAGGAACTCACTGATTTTATTATTAAATTCTCATATTGCAATTTTCAAAGATTGCTTATCCTGTTGAGGAAGTTTTTGATAAGCATAGTTAAGACAATACAAAACATATTCTGCTGTCCTTTTTTATGGTCGGGTTGTTGTCTCTTTGATACATTCCCCATTTCCATTCTCAATTTTATCTCTCGAGTGCATATCCTATGTACAAACTTTGTTGTCTCTTTCATTTAAATGAGACGGTTGTAATGTTGTTGTAATCACTGTTCATTTATCCTATACATTAAAGTTTTATAGAGTATCGTGTTTGTGTATATTTAAGGATATGCCTATGCTGTTCTAGTACCGATATATTGCATAAACTAAAGAAAAAGTTTGCACCTGTCCTAAGTCAGAAATCTGATGCACAGTAGTTGTCGTTTCTTTTTTTTTTAGATATACATTGAACAAACCAAACAGATGACCACATGTGCCGCTGAAGAATATTTGTAAGAAGTTCGTAGTCCAATTAAGCTTTTAAAGAAACAATGATAACTACGCGCGTTATTAATGGGACTAGAATGTTGACAATAATATAGAATGATGTTGGCAGCAACCATCTACCAAACAAAATTTGATAGGAAATGTAACTCTGGAACATTGTTTATAGTGAGAAAAATATAATGGCAAATCTCCACCGATCATCAATGTCAAATTTTAGGTGAAAGTTAAGATACACTGGATATTTTAATGTATATGTTATAGGAAATAATTAGTTAAAAAATTAACATATATCTTGGAATTGGGTACTTATAAATCTTTGATTTCAAATGTTTGGCTTTGAGCGTTCCTGATAATCATAAATCCAGAAAAGCGCGTCGGACGCATGAAATTATTAAACGTGTTTAAACAATTTGTTTTCGAATAAACTGTTTAAAAATGTCAAATGAATTTTCTATGACAAATCATTTTCTCAGGAGGAAGAAGGAAGAATTATTCATAAACATTCTCAACCCGGGATTAAATGATAAATGATATTCTAATTTTAACGTAACATTTTAAAGTCTGAAAATGACATTAGTAGTCTCCCTTGTATTTGTTAACGTCATACTATTGTTAACGTCAATCAATTGTTTTATTTATATACAAGTCACATTACCTGAAGATCTGCGGAAGCAGTGAAAGTACTAGTAAAAAAGTGATGCATTGAAACCGTTATTATCTTTTAATAATTTTCTTATATGTTACCAGCATACGGACTTTACTTAACTTTTTCTTAGTAACATTGTTTTGTTTTGTATTTGTTTGTGTGTGCTTTAATTGTAGTCTGTAATTATATGTTGTTCATTTCTTGTAATTAGTATATTTGTGTTATAAAATGTAAATCTTCAGTATAATGGAGGAAATAAAGAGAATCAATCAAAAAGAAGATAAAGTTATAAAAAATCAAAACAATTAATGCATATTTAATTTTGAGAGTACCTAAGAGTTGAAATGTTAAATTAAGTCTATTTAAAGTAATTTTGCACTACAGAAACAAATGAGGTTGCAAAAAACATGATCATAATCTCATCAACGAAGAAAGTTCCACAAAAACATTTTCTGCTGATGGTCTAACATTTGGATTTGGACTCCAACATAATTCAATTATATTTTTCAGTTCAGTTGGAGGCGCAAAGCCAGTGTTAAAAGTCGGGCGTTTGCCTTCTTTTATGCAATCAGCAAACTCGTGCATATTTAAACAGTTATATTCCATTGTGGAATAAGCTGCCTCACAATACCATATTTCCCACATTATGATTCCAAGACTGTATATGTCAGCCTCAGTTCCGTAAAGCTTTCCGTGATATACTCCTGGTGCTATGGTAGTTAGGGTACCAGTCAATGTGCCTAAGATATGTGAAACTTCCTTGGCAACGCCCATATCAGCTATCTTTACCCTCCCATCTTTTATATGTAAAATTAAAAACTAATAATTTCTATCTTTTAGATAGAAAATAGATATCAACATAATATGAAATGTGTATTAAAGTGTAATAAGCAAAAATGATACGATGCTTCTTCGGTTTCAGACGTCAATTGTGTGTATTTACATTGAACGACAAATATATGTGACGTATAAAATTTTCTGACGTCAGACACGCAAATCAATGAATGTGTTTGTAGATGGATGTTTTTGTGTTTCTGTTAAATTGTTCCTTTTAAAATTGTTACACGATGATGACTGCTGTACCCATATTTTGACTATTTTATCTATTGTGTCTGTTTAGTTAACGCATCATTGTAAATAAAACGGAATTTGATGAGACTGTCCTCAAAATAAGAGGGTTAGCACTATAAAACCAGGTTTAATCCACCATTTTCTACATTTGAAAATTCCTGTACCAAGTCAGGAATATGACCGTTCTTGTCCATTCGTTTTTGATGTGTTTTGTTATTTTATTTTACCATGTGATTTTGGACTTTCCGAATTGATTTTCCTCTAAGTTCAGTATTTTTGTGATTTTACTTTTTTGATAATTTTCTATAACAATATTTCTTATGGTTGGACGGCCTTTTCTTTAACGTTTCATATTCAAAGTTTTCCAATATTTGGTTTGAAGCGAAAAATTAAAATTCAAAATGCTCAATAGATGCATCAAATAATTGTCTATGTCACATGCTTTTGGGGCACACCACGTATCGTCCATAATCAGGAATCAATTTATGAGGTTTAGCTAGCTATAAAACCAGGTCTAATCCACCATTATCTACATAACCACCATTTTCTTCATAAGAAAACGTCTGTATCAATTCAGTAATAAATCATTTGTTATCCATTCATTTGATGTGTCTCAGCTTTTGATTTTGCCATTTGCCTAGGGACTTTTCGTTTAGAATTTTCATTTTATAGTTAAGCTAAATACAAAATAACTTTTAAAATATTTGCTTCATCTAAATAGATTGCACAAATGTGACATTACACGAACAAGACTGTTTCAATTTATACTGGCTTCTCTCGATTTGGCGTATTCACGCATTTGCATTTGCTATACAAATTAATGTTTTGGTAAAATGATAATCGTATAATCTTACTTACCAGAATATTGGATAGTTTCAAATCACGATGTACAAATCCTTTGTTATGAATATACAAAAGGCCACGACATATGTCTAATAATATCGTAATGAAAAAATCAAATGCTTCTTGGCATTCTTCTAAATTTTCAAACATACAGCACGGCCGCCATCTGCGATTTGCGTCGTTCAAAATAATGTTATCTAAGCTGTTGTCGCATAGCTCCATAAAAATCTGAAGATATTTTGTCCCTTCTTTGTCACATTTGTATGATATACCATACAGTTCTACGATGTTTGTATGGCAAAACCGTCTAAAAAAGATTAAATATATAGTATAATGTAATTCAATTATTTAACTTATTAGCAAATTTTTTCTCAATTCTTACTTGAAAACCATACTGTTTTACTGGTCGAAGATAACAGCAAAATAACTCAATCAGCCATTTCTTGTCATTTATTTATACAAACGTAACATTTACCATATAATACCGAAAAGGTTTAAAGATCTGGTACTGTATTTAATATGAGAAAAAGTAAAATAACAAAAATACCGAACTCCAAAGAAATATTCTAACTGGATGTTTCCTTAACACGTAGCAATTAATCAAAAACACAAACACATCATACGGACGGAGAACAACTATCATATTCCTAGCTTGGTACAGACATGAGCTTGTGTAGAAAATGATGGATTAATCCTGCTTTTAAAGTTATATAACCCTTTCACTTCCAGTATGACAGTCGTAAAGAATTCCATAATGTTAACTTCAACGCGTGATTAAAACAAACAGGTTTATGATGAAATCCTAATCTTTCAGTCAGTTTAATTGAAGTCTGGAGCTGGTATGTCAGTGAACTGCTAGTAGTCTGTTATTATTTATGTAATATTGTCATTTTGTTTATTTTCTTTGGTTACATTTTCTGACATCAGACTCGGACTTCTCTTGGACTGAATTTTAATGTGCGTATTGTTATGCGTTTACTTTTCTACATTGGCTAGAGGTATAGGGGAGGGTTGAAATCTCACAAACATGTTTAACCCCGCCGCATTTTTGATGGTCTAACACTAAACCCCTAACAATTAAGCTAACGGAAATGTGATTTCAATCAGTTTAAGTGAGGTCTGAAGCTGGCATGTAACTGCTTATAGTCCTTTGTTTATTTGTGCATCATAGTCATTTTGTTTAGTTTCTTTTGAACCGAATTTTACTGTGCGTATTGTTGTGCGTTTTTTTAATCAACTAGAGGTAGTGGTAAAGGAGGATGGTTGAGATATAACATGTTGAACCCCATATTTTGGTGCCTGCCTGAAGTCAGAAGCCTCTGGCCTTTGGTAGTCTTGTAAGATTTTGAATTTTAGTTTCTTGTGTATATTTCGGAGTTAAGTATAACGTCCATTATCACTGAACTAGTATACATTTTTGTTAAGGGGCCAATTACAGTACGTCTCCAGGTGCTGGCGAATCTCGCTGCTTTGGAGACCTATTGTTGGACTTCGACTGCTGTCTGCTCTTAAGTAAGGTTGTTATCTCTTTATGTTCCCATTTCAATTTTTTAATTTCATTTAAAATGTGTCTGACCGCTAACAGATTATCAAAAATTTAACAAGACAATGTATAGAACGAAAAAATTAGAAAAACAAAAAAACTAAACTCCGAGGAAAATTCGAAACTGAAAGTCCCTAATCAAATATCAAAATCAAATAATAAAACACATAAACCGAATGGTTTGTTGAACTGTATATGACTATAGTCTTGTAGTATATAAAAGTTTGTTGTATTATAGCCTTCACATCTCCCTTTAGTCATAGTAATTACCTTAAATTATGAACTTCTGCTAGCTGAATGTAACTTTCTTCGTTTCCCTCTAATGGGTGCCTTAAAGTTTTAACGGCTGCCTTCTTATATTTGTTTGCTTTGAGAATTTCTGTTGAGTAAACATCTGAAAACGCTCCTCTACCAATTTCAGTATCTGCAGTATTATGCGTTCCAATATATTCGTCCGAATGCTTGAAACCGGAAAACTCTAAATCCATATCTAACAGCATTATCATTCCCAGTATGAACATGCACCTGTTTTCTAATGGCCTGTATTGCCGACTGATAAGACTAGAGTTACGCAGGTCTTCTATGATGTGATGAATATATTTTTCATCAGCTTCAATTCGTTTTGGTATAACATGATCTGTTAAATGCTTAACTCTTGTAATAAAATCGTCCAGATAAGTTTCTTCTATCAGCTTCTGTATACTTTGTTGGTTGTATTCTTTAAGAAATTCTAAGCACCATTTCTGCATTTGTTCCTGTTTATTTTCGTTGTACCCATGCCGATCAAGTTTATCAATAATATCTTTTATTACCAATGGTATCAAAAGAGGCGTCAGTACTGCTGTTATAACGAAAGACAATGGGAAAGCTATCGGCAAGATGGGCCAAGATAAAACAGTATCCTCAAAATCGTCAAGAAAATTTCTATCCCGAGTAGATGTGTCAAAGGAGTATCTCTTATCAAGAGATATTTCAAATTCACTTAACTCTTTCCTCCCTTCTTCCATTTCTGAATGAACCGTACTAAAGCTTTCCTGTAAAATTGCTTTCAGTTCTACATTTATGTTTTCTACCATGTTCATTCTACACCATTCACGGGTTTCAGCGTTAATCCTACCAAGAATAAGATCTTTCGCTTTCTCTTTAATAAACCATTGATATCTTCCAGTTGGATATTCGTGGACAGAAAATTTGAACATACGGTCCGTTGTTTCTTTTTTATTCAAGTATGTGTACAACTCTTTCGATATTGATGCGCATTTCGCACTGGCCTGTTCGATTACTGATCTTTTTATCTAAAATATGATGAATATCTACATGATTGTTACGCCTGTCTTAGTCTCCACATTGCGTCTAATCTTGACTAAAACCGTCTTAATGGTAGAATAAATTACAAATAGCAAACTTTAATAATGACATTAATATATTTGACATAAATACTAAATATTTCTCTATACGATATGTGTTGGTCTCAACTAAAGAGAGACTTTTCTGTGTCTTAGTTCATAAGAAACCCCCCACAATTGTCTGATCTGAACTCCAAAATTTCCATATTCTATGTGGTAGAGTTAATTCATGTGTTGAATATGGAGTAAATAGTTTAATATTCATACCCTGTCGACGCACCCTGTCTCGTCCTTGTAGAAGTTCATATGACTCACTCAGATTTTGGTTTTACCTTTATTCGTAATTTTATATCAATTTAAACAAAAATGAACATCGGTGAGCTAGTGTCTCCTCTAATTTTGTATTTTCAAATATAACATCAGTAAACTACATGTGGCTTCATGTATTAGTACATAATGTTCACTACCAAACCCGTAAAAAAACCAAGCCTTTATATCAGATCCATTCATTTGCAGATTTTTTTTTAATCCAAAATTCATAAGGTAAAGGTAGAATCATGCCATAAATAAATCCTTATTACTAATAAAGGAAAAAAAAAAGTTTTTTAATGAAAATGATTAAAAATAACATTGCCATATTTACAAATGAAAACTATGCAAAATATTCAAAGTTAATGAACCATGACTGAGTTTGCATGGCCAACTAAATATAATGGAAAAAAGCCATATCAAAGCTTCTTTTACCTACTTACCAAATGTCATGAAGTATTAAATGTGGTTCCTTTGAAACTTACTAAACACTAACATTAACTTCTTAACTATTCAAAGTCAATGATTATACTTGCCTGTTTAAGTTGTGGCTTCACCTTTTTTACTTGGTTTTCGATACGTGCTTTAATTGCCTGCTTTTCATCACTAGTCTTTTTCGATAAACGTATCCGAGATATAGTTCTACTTAATATCTTCTGCATTATCATACTTTGCCACCTATTTTGCAAATATTGAATAAAACGACAAGTACATATACAAATTAAATGTATCATGGTTTGATTCCATGGGAAAACTATCTGAACCGAAATATCATAGTTCAAAGAGAAGTCTAAAACCTGACAAACACTCGAACATATCAAACAACAAGTAAGTGTAAAACTACTGCCATATAACTAACTTGGTACATGCATTTTATGAAAAAAACTGTGGTTTACACCTGGTTTAGTATCTAGGTAAACCTTCAACTTGTAGGACAATTCATACGGATATTCCATAACGGTCAACCAACTCGTGATGGCGTCCGTAAAATGTACGAAGGGATGATTAAGCTATTATACTCGGAATAAATAACACACTTGGAAATCCTGCATATACACTAAGTACGCTGCACCGTATACGGCACCCGTCGTGTTATTTTTTGGTTCAGTCCGGTAATGATGAAAGGTTATTATGACTGAAGAAGAATATCAGATATAATTTCTGACACACTTATGATGGCAAATCAGCTCAAATGGCTGCATTCGTGTTCATTCATAATATTGAAATGTAAGTTGTATTTGATGATAATACAAAAAATATATAAAGATTGAGGATGGACACGGATGCAGCCACTTTCAGCTTTGACAAAAACATTTGAAAAGGGACGTATCTTGGCATATTTGATAGATTTTTCATTTTGAAGCTTGAATCAGTGCGTTTGTAATTACTAAATCAGTTAAAATCGAATCAATTGAAATAGACACTAAAGTGTTTAAAAAGTGTCAAAAAACTCTCGTTATATGAACCTGAAATTTGAGGCCAAAATCGGCCCTTATCGGACCTTCTCTTTTCTTGAGCGATGACCTTAATTTGATTAATTAATATACAAAACAAAGTTGAAAACAAAGCTAACGTTATCGCAAGACCTAAATAGGAGCGAGACCGGTCGCTTCAACGAATCAATAACCAAAAAACATGTTTCTTTCTGTCGTTTGTTGTACCATTGTAAATTACCTTGTATGTCTTGTTATTCTTTTTTCTAGACTGGCAGGTATTAACCTTTCTATTCCAGACATCAAACGTTTGAAGTTTTCTGTAAACTCCAACCCTTCCCGTTTTCTATCTCTTTCCTGTATAAAAAAAAGTCCAAGTACTAAAATAATCCAGACGATGAGACTAATGAGGTCGAATATAATACCTACTATACAGAATTGACAAAGTGAAAGAATTGACAGATGAGCAAGCTTAAAATTCGAGACTTTCTCAAGTTCGAAAGATTTTCTGAGGTAACCGTGAATAGACAAGATAATTATTTTCCTTGGAATTTACGAAAATTGTTTAAAACTGACTTTAAAGGACAATAACTCCTCAAGGGCTCAATTGGCTATATTGGTCATGTCTTATTTGTAGATCTTACTTTGCTGTACATATAAAACAAGAAGATGTGATATGATTGCCAATTATAATACTCTCCACAATACCAAAAATGACACATGAATAAACAACTATCGGTTACCGTACGGCCTTCAACAATGAGCAAAGCCCTTACTGCATAGTCAGTTATAAAAAGCCCCGAAATGACAATGCAAAACAATTCAAACAAGAAAACTAACGGTCTTATTTACAGTTTATCTCAATCTATTATAATATTAAAGTTAATTACCAAAAACTGCAAAATGTCCTTAAAATTAACAAACAACGGGTTGTGTGATTTGTCTGAAAATTGCAGGACAGATAGATCATGACCTGATGAACATTTTTACCGCCTGTCAGATTGCTAAAATTGTTTTGGATTTAGAGACATATGCCAAAATTTATATTTTACCCTATATTCTATTTTTAGCGATGTCGACCATCTTGGTTTGCAGACGGGGTCATCTGATACATATTAAAAACTAGATACCCTAGTGATGATTGTGGCAAAGTTTGTTTAAATTTGTCAGAGCAGTTTGGGAGGATAAAAAGTCAAGCTGTCATTTGTTTAAAGTCATAAGAAACGAGTGACCGGTGAAAAATAATGTTCTTACAATTCTTGAACTAATGCATACAAACATAATAAACTTAGTCTTCGTTGCACGAATTTATTATTTTTTTCGTGTAAATTTCGTATAATCATCAATTTTTTTTTTCAATCGGTCAGTGTTGTTGTGAAAATATGGCAGGTAATTAAAGTTCGTGTTTTGAAGCGGAGTTTAACGATGGTCACCTGTTTGTCAACAATCGACAAAAAATAAACAAAAAAGCATGAAAGAGAGCACGTGTTTAACATGTAAATTCAGATAATAGTTTATTTTAAGGACATCCATGCGTATTGTGATCACCGGATTTTTACGAGATGGGTCACACTGAGGTCACTTTGCATACGGAAAATATGTCGGGGCTTGCTGGAAGGAAGCAATTAAAATAAAGTAAACTTCTTCTAAATATGAATAAATTAAAGAATTTTCTTCAGAAAAAAGTATCTGTACATAAGTTTTATAATGAAAACTATCCATTAAGTTATAAAAAACATATGCATTATTTTTTTTTATTTGAGATTTCTTATGACTTTAAAGAAATCTACATGCAATTCAATGTTTTAGCAGGGAAAACGTACGGCGACCCTATCTTTTCTATTGATATTCTAAAAACATTTTCTGGGAGCTAACTTCTTGTATTTTATTTATTAATTCTATCATTAAGTTCACATTCTATTCACGTTATGCTATTTTGTGTTTTTTTCACAACCAGTTTCCTTTAGCTTGGAGAAAAGCTCAGTGAATTATCAATTTCACTATAGTTTTAAGCATATCACAATATATACTACATTTGACAAAGTGTGAACAATTTCTGTCATTTATTAATTATGCATACCACCGTGAGTCAGGAACTATCCCATAACATAGTAATTTCGATGTCTTTTTATAGTAAAGTTTTGCAAAAATATCTATTAAATCAAAGCGCAGTAAGCACTGTAGGCAGTTAACCAAAAACCAAGGCAAACATAATTATGAAGACTGTAGCAATGTTGCTTCAATTTGTTTTTCAAGATTTAAAAGATCAAACATTAAACATTCATATATAATTGTACATTTATGTGCATTTAATGAATTAATCTTTATGGCAAATAATTCATATTTTATCAAGGTTTTTAATAGCAACGCACATGACCACGAATGGTCATGAGTCTTTCACGAGTCAGCAGTGGTACAAATTTGCAATGATTGCAGTTCTTTTAGTTGATCGCAATTGTTCGTATTAGTTGACTGTTAGTAGATTAAGTTGTCTTAAGTACGAGCTTATAAAAGTATGAGTGGACTTGCTTCCCTGAAAAGAAAACTAAGTTTGTGTTGTACAGTACAAAAGTTATGAGACACAAATCAGACAAATGTTTACTACTACAGGGATCAACGGTGAGGTCTGACTGACCTGTCCATAGTAAAGGTAAAAGACTTCCACCTTCACCTCAAGTCCACAATGTCTAAGTTTGGAATAAAATGACAGCGTTAGGGTCTAGCAAAGTGATATGCATATGAGATTGACCTTGCATGTCATTCAATCTTTTTTGAAATGACAAACAGGAATAAATATGGTTTAGGTGTTGGTATCTCAATCTTTTACAAGTTGTCAAAACACACACAGTAGAGTGTGGGGCGGCCCTAGGGACTACCCCTATTTTTCATTTGATTGTTTATATTGTCCCATACATAAATATATATGGTTTATGGGTGGGAATCTCGACCGTTATCAAGTTTTCAAACAGGAGGGGGTGGGGGCCCAGTGACTTCCCCTATATTTCATTTGATTTGTTATATTGTCCAAAACATAAATATATATGTTTTAGGGTGGGGATCTCATCTGTTTCTAATTTATCAAACAGGAGTGGGTAGGGTGACCCTAAGGACTCTCCCTATATTTCATTTGATTAGTGCTCATACATGAATATATATGGTTTAATTTAAAGGTGCGAGTTCGACTGTTTCCAATTTCTCAATCAGGAGGGGTAGGGTGACTGCAGGCACTCCCCCTATATTTCATTTAATTTAGAGTTGGGGATCCCATCTGTTTCAAAGTTCTTAAACTAGAGGGGTAGGGTGACCACAGGGACTTCCCCTATATTTCATTTGATTTATACATGAGTATATATGGTCAAGGGGTGATGATCTGGAATTTTTCCAAGTTCTCAAACAGGAGGGTGTACAGTGACCATAGATTTCATTTAATTTGTTTGATTTTCCCATTTCATAAATATATATTGTTAAAGATTGTGGATCTAGACCGTTATAAATTCTCCAACGACCTCCACCTATATTTCATAAGATTTGTTATATTGTCCCATACGTGAATATATATGGTTTAGCATGTTTAGGGTTGGGGATCTTGATCGTTACCAAGTTTTGGTCATTTTTGTCTCTTGTGAATAGTTGTCTCATTGGCAATCATACCACATCTTTTTTTTATATAAGAAACTTCCAGCTATTTTAACTGACCTATCAAAATTGAGAAGAAAAAATACCCCTTAAAATTGCAGAAATATGTTTAACTTGAAAAGCATTTAACATACATAACCAACATTTATCCTGTTTCCAGGAACATATATATTGTTAGATAAACTGTTCCCAACTGTCACATTGTATTGGATTTTGACATTATAATTGGTGTACAAAATATTTTCTGATTTTTCTTTCTTTTGGTTTTCAATTCTAGTGTTTATATTTATTTACCATGCATAGATGTATTTTGTCACTGTCCTGTCTGGATTTTTTTAGTTTAAAGCCAAAACCCGGAATTACCCTTATCCGCTTCCGGAATCGGATCCGATATTGTATTGTCTTCTCGCGGCAGCCATTTTATTTTGAATGTTGTTTTTGACAGATAGTGAGATACGATATTGCTTGGATTTACACATTATTTATCGGCGATTTTCTAGATAAAGCTAGCGGTTGAACAAATTGAACATGAATAGTTACGATCAAAATAAGTTTGAGATCGTTTATTAGGAAACTTTGGTAAAATGTTTGCAAAGTTATTTTTTCTTTCAAGGTCCGTCGGGCGTAGCTAGTAACTTTGGCAAGTAGAAAGTCCGACTGCAAAAGTGGAAGGTCGCAGACATCGGACCACCGCTAATTTGAACACCTGCGTCCAAATTGAAAAGAAATTTCGTCTTCTAATTCAAAATTGCCGCCCATCGCGTGATCAGTTGAACTTATACTGACGTATATATACGTAGTTGACTACGTATTGACGACAAACAATATTCCTACGACTTTTGCAATTTGGGAAATCTAAACTACTTGTCTTTAGAGATTTTCGGCGATTAAATATTTCATACATTTGTTCTTTGACAGCTTAGCCAAAAGCTCAGGGAATAATAAGCTACATAAGGATTCCTAATGTGCTTTACTTCCTATGTGCAACTTCAAAACTTTTGGGAAAATCGACGATCATTTAAGGTTTTTCTGGTTATATTTTTTGTAATCCAGAATGAAAAGTATGAAAAAACTGTCCAATAAGTTATAAATAATATAGTAGACAGCTAGATGATAACAATGGCATGTATTTCAGCACTTATTGGGTAGCACACAAAACCAGGGTGCTCGCATAAGGCAGCTTAACTGCCTAACAAATATATATTCAACAAAAACTGAACAGTTATTTTGTTTGATGTATTTTGAAAATAACAAGTCTCGGGAGAGAATTATCTACTAACTATACAATAACAGTATTTGAATGAATATGTGATAATTAAAAGCCGGTTCCCATTGGGGTTATTTACCTTTTTCACACTGAGCTTATATATTTGTCCTTCAACGTTTAAATTTGGCCAACTATCCTTTAAGACAGAACAAATAAAGTTCATGACATCCTCTTCTTCTTCTTCTGGTACTTGCTCCCATTTATTGCATACAAATATGGTGGTTTTGGTGTCAAACTCTTGCATCCGTGTACGTTTCACTCTATCATTTTGGCTTTCGAAGATTTGTAAAAGCTTTTAATATATAAACTATATTAATGCAAAATTATAAGCTAACTTATACATACAAATTTCACACACGATACGTATTAAACACAGAAATACCTTAGTTGTCATTTTAATTGTCATTAAAAAAAAACATAAACAAATAAACAAATAGAGGCAAAAGTAGTATATCGCTATTCAAAACTGACAAGACGGGTAAATGGTTTATCAGTGTCCAATCTCTCTATGAGTTCCCAATCTCTATATAAGTCTCCACCATGACCGAGTGATTGTTGCTTATAGAGATCTTTGTCCGATTGTAAGCGCTCAGTTCTGTTTATTTAAAAAAAAACATCTTCGTAAGCCTGATGGGTAACTGTCTCGATGCAAATCATACCTGAACTCACAAGCGATATGGTGCTGTCCTTAATTTTATTACAGTATAGTCGTTGTCTGATCTTCTGTTTGACCAATTATGAAATATTTACGTGTCAGGATTCCCAATATGGGGACCGTGCAAAGCGAGTTTCGCTTAACGTGTCGATTTTCTACAACTTTCAAATTTCCACTGAAAGCCACCTCCGTCTTACCACTTTACAACCCTTCGTGATATTACCATATTTCCTCATCATCTTATCACGGTAGCTTCCTGCATTACTTATATCCTTTCATTTTCTATTTCATCCGACTGTTATGCAAGTAAGGGGTTCAGCTAGCTTTAACACCAGACTTAAGGTTCATGTGGACCCTGTCGCTAAAATGGCCGTATTTTTAGCATAGCATGCCCTAGATAAATGAATTTCAAATATGTTTTATGTTTTATCAACAAAAAAAATTAACATGATTTTGCCGTGCACTTTGTTTCATTCCTTCAGAAGGTGCAAAAATAACTAAGTTGTGAAACAGGTTTGAGAACTTCCCCATAGGTAATTATTGAAGTTAGCGGTATAAATTGACATGGACAACAGATGGACAATAGATACCTGACAATAATTGATGATTAAAACTGTGTAACTGAGTGGGCCATATCAAGGAAAACGCAACTGTTTGTTAATTTTATCATTTTCTGCAGGGACGAAAAAAGTGCACAGCAAAATCCAGTTGATTAATACATTTTCTAAATAATACAATGCATTTGAAGTATATTTATCTAGGGCATGCTATGCCTTAAAAAACTTTTCCAGATGGACAGGTTTGTCTGTGCTCAGAGTAAATTTGGATGTAAAAATACGGCCATTTTAGCCATTAGGTCCACATGAACCTTAATCAAATATGTTCTATATAAGGAAATGCCTGTACCAAGTCAAAGAATATGACAGTTGTTTTCCATTCGTTTGATGTGTTTCAGCTTTTGAGTTTGCCATTTGTGAAGGGACTTTGAATTTCCTTGGAGTTTGGTGTTTTTGTTTTTTTCCCTTTTCTCTAAATATAAGTGGCATAATCTTACCCGATCCCCCTGCAAGCCACCTGCATTACTACTGTTGATTATGTAAATGAACGCCATTGCATTTGGTAAAAAGTCTAGTAGCCGATTATTCAACTCTGGACTAGTACCAATCCCAGGTGTATCTATAATTAATGTATGACTCTGCAGGAATAAAAAACATTTGAGCGTCCTTTTTCTTGATTAGATAAAGCTTAAGTGCATATTCATGGGAGTCGAAAATTTGTAAGTTTGAAAATTGATAAGGAAAATATTTCCAAAGTTGAAAGTCCTTTCATTTGATATTTTTTTTTTACAGTTAAATCTATAGTTACAACTTTGTGAAAAAGATATTGTTGATCCTAAAAGGTGTTGATCCTAAAAAAATGTAATATGTATTATTGTAGACAAAGACGAATTGATCGCAGTAACATAGAGTTGTCATTTAAAAACCCGACTTCCAACTGTATATAATCTTACTTTTAACAAAGGTATAGGCAAACTGATATCGACATATTTGTAGTTTTCTTGGTCTGATGTCCTACTGACGTATTTCTTCAGCTGTGATCTTAAGTTTTTGTCATCAACATAATCAACATCAATGTTTATTTTTTTATCGTCTTCATCCGTTACAGCAATGCCAACCTTTTCACTGTTCCTCAGTCGACAGATTGTTGTTGTACATGACAGTAGCTGTGATGGTAAGATATCCTTTCCCAAGAGCAGATTGATGAAACTACTCTTCCCTGCAGAAGTTTCACCTGAACAGTTGGAGGATAGGGAACTGTCATTATTCTTTTAAATATCATAGATATAGGAAGATGTGGTGTGAGTGCCAATGAGACAACTCTCCATCCAAATAACAATTTAAAAAGTAAACCATTATAGGTTAAAGTACGGCCTTCAACACGGAGCCTTGGCTCACACCGAACAACAAGCTATAAAGGGCCCCAAAATTACTAGTGTAAAACCATTCAAACGGGAAAACCAACGGTCTAATCTATATAAACAAAACGAGAAACGAGAAACACGTATATATTACATAAACAAACGACAACTACTGTACATCAGATTCCTGACTTGGGACAGGTGCAAACATTTGCAGCGGGATTAAACTTTTTAATGGATCCAAACCTTCTCCCTTTTTCTGAAACAATAGCATAATATCACAACATAGAAAAACATACGATAAAATATCAATTGGCAGACTTAACTCAATCAAAAAACGTATGATTACACAATGAACGAATAAATTTGATCTGCGATATCTGAATACAAATGCACATTAAATATTAAAATATTAGAGACAAACATTCATGACCAAAAAACTAACAAACAAATTCAAACACACTAAGAAATATTTAACCAATCAATAAAAAAAGTTTTTTTATAATCTTGAAGTTTATACAAATGTTGTAAGAATAAGTGAAAAATTGAAGATATTACAAATAATCAAAGCTGGTGTACAGACAAGATCCATATCAATATAAAATAAGAAAAAAGCATTATAAACAGTATCAACAGGTCGAATTAACAAGAAAATATGATTTGAGAGTACTCGCAGTTACTGACAGCTAGTTAAAAGCCAAAACCAATTAATAGTAAAAAATCATGCATCAGAGACTAAAATCGACTAAAACACATCACAGGGATTTAGTATTTTAACGTCATTAATAGTCAAAGAAGACATGACTTGTGCAATGCCAAAAATAAATGTATCGACAGGTAGTAGTATAGTGAAGAGCGACTTCTATAGAAATAAAAGTTAACGTGTCTGTGTCTCTATACATCTCGCCTCAAAAGATAATGAAATTTAGTTATGTTTTAATTTGCTAATGACAAAATCAATATTAGTGCCAATGTGAACTATATTCAGAGATCTAATTACAATATTGGTACGATAACCCTTACTTATAAGTTTGTTTAAAGGTTCGATGAGTTTACCAGGATCACATAGTGATTTCCTCGCTTTAAGTACAATATTACCATAAAATTTAGGATGTGAAATACCATTTTTAATAAGCTTTCTACAGGTATAGCCAAATTTACTTATCAAATCTTTGTATCTATGAAATCATGCATATTAAAGAAACATAAAAGGAGTAACCAGAAATGACTAAAGATTTCGCCAACCACCAACATCCCTCTACATGTTTATCTCATGAACTTTAGTTAAATTGACCAGATCGAAAAATTCTGTTACCAAATTTATTTCACTAGAAAAAAATCACATTTAGGAAGCCCTGTGTTAAAATTATCTAGCGTTGAATCAATCCTATCCATATGTTATTTAGATGTAATCTGTTTAAAGATAAATAATCAAATACCTGCTATAACTATAGGACATTCATCTACCATTACTTTCTCCTTTTGTTTTTCAATATTCTCCAATATGTCACCGAATTCTGTCTTAACTTCATCTTCTACATCTGTTCCCATGAACTCCTTGCTTTCTATGAACTTCTTTATATGATCGTAGATTTGTATAACCTTTTGCTTTATTTGTCCATCATGTTCTATAATTTGCCTCACAAGATCGGCACCTTCAATCTTCGAATGTATAATTAGAATATTGTAGGTATTATATAGGGCATTGGGCAATATATTGGATATTTGTGTATTTGTTTTTAGGGTTTGTATGCTAGTTGGTTTTTATATTCAATTTTGCAAAAACCACTCAGTCTCTGAGTTTTAAAAAACGAAAACAAAACTTTATAACGTTCATGCGTCCGAAGAATTTTTCTGGATTTACATTCACCAGGAACGATCAAAGCCAAATATGTGAAAGCCGAAAAGTACAAGAATAAAAAAAGAAGACCTGAAGTATGATAGCTAAATCAGTTTTAAACTTTTCAATTCAGTGGATTTAAGGAAATTTCTCATTTCGGGTCCTTTTGTAGTTGACTATGTGGTATGGATTTTACTTATTGGTGAGGGCTGTTCGGTGTCCTATAGTTATTATGTTATCTGCTTTCATCTATTTGTTAGCTCTGTTTATACGCTGCATTTTATCAAGGGGTACAATCAAAATCACGTGATGGATATACACCCACCGGAAGTAACAGTCGAGCAGACCGCTTGAAAGGTAAGTAGTCGTATTTACTTGTTTATATCAATAAAATTTTATAAATAAGGTAGTGCACCGAATGTCGGATACTATCTAGTTTTGAAATACACAATTATCCTTGCTGGAAAGCGTGCAGTTAATGCTAACACTTCGACACAGTTCCAAAATTTCACCAGATAACTGTGTCGAAGTGTTTGCAATAACTGCACGCTTTCTAGCAAAAACAATTGTGTATTTTAAAACTACATACTATCCGACATTAGGTGTGCCAACTTATTAATCAAAATTTAATTGATATAAACAAGAAAATGCAACTACTGACCTTTCAAGCGGCGAGTTCGACTGTTACTTCCGGTGTGTGTATATCCATCACGTGATTTTGATTGTACCCCTTGTTTATGCTGTTTTATCGAAACTAGTAAGACTTACCACCGACGTTTCTCTTGCCATGTTATTGCATATTCTGAAAGATAAAATAATGATAAACTTCATAAATGATTTTAGTCAAATACATGTATAGCTATGACTTAAAAGATCTGTCTGTGATATAACTTTTGTTTACATGGCACTTCGTTACAATTGTGGAACATCCCATTTTTCTTTTTTGGTTTTATTTTATTTGCTTTATTAGAATTATGTGTTGAATGTGTTACTTTCGAGTATAATTTATATAAGCTACGAGTTCGTCATAATTATCTTAATATATTTCCACGTTTAACCTTCAATTTTGGTTTAAAATACAGGCAATATAAGTATTGTAAATAGATTGTTATAATCAAAACAAGACGTTATAAATTGCATGCGACCGAAGTGCTTTTATGGATTTACCCTCATCGGGAAGGCTCAAAGTCAAATTTTGAAGCGTTGGGCATGGGTGTATATGAAACGAGTTATTTGAAGAGCTATATACCCAAATAGCCTTAAAGCTGGATAGCCAAATCCTGCATAAGTCAAATTAACCTTATCATGATATACAGCTTTTAAAAATTGTCCGGTTCAATATCTAGGGTGCGCTTTGTCAACAGGAAGAGATGGTTTGGGTCTCTCTAACACGAATTGATCATCCATAACATGAAACCAACACTTCAAAATTGCCGGCGTCAAAAACACTCTAGATTTACCTTCATTCGAAATGCTCCAACCTGTAATTCAGACTGTGAAAAAGATTCGTACCTGTTTACGATGGTTTCTTAAAATACTTCTATTCTCATCTATTTATCTGTATTGATAATACAGATTTATCCTGTATTGTTTTAGTAATTTGGTCAAAATCTAGGTCAACTATTAGATTGTAAATATTACTGTTATCAGCCTACAATTGTTATCACGTAACAACATTATATGAGTCCACACCCTAAGATAAATCTCTTGGTAAACTGGGCATGATTGATTGAATTGTATTGAACATTTGTAATACAGATATCACAAAATTATGAAACATTGTCAAGATCCATGAAAATAAGGTAAAGGTCAAATAAACCCTGTCAGATGGGTTTTTGCGCATTTAAAAACGTCACTCACCAAATAAAGTTGACCTAAAGTTACGGAACGTTAACCAATTAACACCGAAGTATATTTGACCCACTGCTTATATTTACTGTTTGCAAAAGTATGAATTATTCCAAAAAATAAGGATGTTCTTATCTCAGGCAAAAAACCCTAGCCGTATTGGGCACAACTTTTTGGAACTTTTGGTCCTCACTGCTCTTCAGCTTTGTACTTGTTTCGAACTTATTTCATCAGAACGTCACTGGTTGGTCTCGTGTGGACGACACGCGCGTCTGGTGTATCAAATCTTAAACCTGGCAAATTGTTTAGCTATTATTCGTGTGTTTCTCTGTCCTATCATTTATTTGTATTGTAGTACTATCATGTAATGTAATAATTTTAATGTTATATTTAACATTGCCATAAAAGCGGAAAGTTTGTCATGCCACAAACCCACGTTCAAACCACCATAAAATGTCCTGTACCAAGTCAGGAAAATGGCCATTGTAATATTTTAGTGCGTTTCTGTGTGTGTTACATATTGATGTTGTGTTTCTGTTGTGTCGTAGTTCTCCTCTTATATTTGATGTGTTTCCAACAGTTTTATTTGTAACCCGGATTTGTTTTTTTTCTCACTCGATTTATGAATTTAGAAAAGCGGTATGCTACTGTTGCATTTATATAGCATATGAGAGACATACTATCGAAACCTTATGTTTGATCAGTGAACCATGAAACTGAGGACAAGATAAGAATAACCCTGATAGGAAAGACGGTTAAACCTACCATGTGGAATGCTTATCTGGCGAAAGTAGCGGCGGAGTAACATTTTTAAAGCTTTATAATGCAAAAGGAAGAACTTTTAGAATTTTTGTTTTGTTTTCAATAGCCTTTCTTGATGATTGGTTTTGCCTTCCAAATGTTTTAATTCGAGTGCCAATGCTAAGTTTTGTTTACATCTGTACTTAACAGATATGAAATAAGCCCCAAAACAACAAACAAATTCACAAAATCACAAACAATGCATGTACATAAAATTACTCATCACTAGTTCAAAGCCCGATTTCAATTAATAAGTAGACATTATTTTTCCAGTCGATTAATAGCTCTAGAGAGCTCATAATCTAAAATATTTTTATGTTTAGATATTTAACTCAATAGACTTACATAAGACACAAATATGAATGAGTACATAACCAATGTTGGTTTTTTTTTGTATTATACAAAGACGTAATTTACAGTTTAGGGAAAGCATCATCCAATACCAAAATGTAAGTACCGACCTGATGAAGAACCATATGTGTTCATACTGGGATACCAATACATGTTTACTACCTACTGTAATATTCATTAATGACCCATGAAATTAAGGTCAAAGTCGGACAAACCCTTATATATTTACAAACGTTTCTACTTTATAAACAAACTATGTACCAAATATAGTTGACCTAGCTAGTTCTTACAACATCTGATAAGCAGAACGTACCACGATATCTGAATATTCTCCTTCTTCTTCTTCTTTAGTTACAGAATACCATCAACTTTTTGAGGATTACTTTCCGGCACATGGCTGTATGAGGTCGCTTTAAGTTAATTTCATTTTTTTCTACTTTTATTTATTTACGAAATTTACAATTTTTTAAGTTTGAATTTTTACATTTTTTATATATATATTTTATAACTATAAGATAAAAACAATAAGCACATTTAGTTTAGATGTGAGTATGTTTTAAGGAGCACCTATTGGACAAATGAACGATACATATGAGGTTCAGATCCAATGAAACCCTGAAAAGAGTCATCATTCAATACATATGTTAGACTCAGATCGAAGTCTAACCTCTAATCGACATCTGTTTCTCAAAACGACGTCCAAATTTGATGTTACACGATTCTCAAATCGACATCCAATATTTTTGATACTCTAATCAACTTCCAATGTGATGTAATTTTTTGCCAAAACGACACCCGGTTGATTGTAATAGTCTTTAATCTATGTCCAATATCATAAGTTATATGGTTCATAAATAATCAAGATATATTTCACATGTAAAATTATATAACTTTATTTCACTTGGAAATCATGGTAATGCATTGCAGCAAATTCAAAATAGAGATTGGTCTCACCTTTTTGACACATCAAACAAATGTTTACCATTAAACTAACTTAAACTGAATTTCAACATGTAAGCTACTAAAAATTCAGTTAAAATAATTACATGCATTTATTATTGTGATTTTTGAAGAATGGACTAAAATGCAAGTTTAAATTTTGTTATTTTGGGAAAGTCTGCCTATTTGTATACAAAATGCATATATTAGGTTCAGAATACAAGTTCTTAAATCTTACAATAATTTCTGAATTTATAGTGTGCAAAAAATCTATAGTCTATAAACCATGATGAAGGGACAGGGCCAAATAATCTCAAAAGAAATGAGAAATGAAAATGCTAGTTAAGTGCATAACAAATATAATTTACTTGCAATTAAAAGTTCATCTAGATCTAAAACTGATTAATCACAAACTTGAAGACATTTAAACCAGGAAAAAATTCTATAGATATAGGAAGATGTGGTGTGAGTGCCAATGAGACAACTCTCCATCCAAATAACAATTTAAAAATTAAACCATTATAGGTTAAAGTACGGCCTTCAACACGGAGCCTTGGCTCACACCGAACAACAAGCTATAAAGGGCCCCAAAATTACTAGTGTAAAACCATTCAAACGGGAAAACCAACGGTCTAATCTATATAAACAAACGAGAAACGAGAAACACGTATATATTACATAAACAAACGACAACTACTGTACATCAGATTCCTGACTTAGGACAGGTGCAAACATTTGCAGCGGGATTAAACGTTTTAATGGGCCCAAACTTTCTCCCTTTTTCTGAAACAATAGCATAACATCACATAGTCTATAAGACAATGAGGGGCAGGACCAAATATTCTACATAAAGTGAAAAGCCCCATTGCTTTTACAACTGCATACCAAATATCATTGTTAACCACTAGTAGTTCCCCATAAACTGACGTAATCACAAACTCATACGTTATTGCACTGCTTTAGCTGGAAACAACACACCTAGTTTTGATTTTTCCAACTTTGTCAGAGTGAGAAGAAAACTATTTTATTATTTTTCTAGTTTTATTGACACAGGAGAAGGGAAGTATCTGTTAGATAGGAAATGTTCTTTAAGATATTCTCCTCCCATTTCTGTGTAGTCTGCCTTTGTGATACTGTAAACTGACCGATCTGGAGAAATGGCAAATTTTCTGGCTCCTTTCCAGGCATCTAATACTGGATCAACTACAATATGACAATTATCACGATTATAATGTTTTCGATACAACACAAACAAAAAATTATCATCAATAAAGAAGTTTTAAAATAGCATACTTTACTTTTCTGGAGCTTTTTATATCCTTTAAAATACTCTTTCATTGTCCTGCAATAGACAGTGTTCCAGCTAGGCCGTTTTCAGAGGGCGCGGTGCCCGCCCTTTACCGAGTGGCACCCTGTGCCCTTTTTACAGTTTCCAGGGCGCCCTGCCTTTTTTGAAGATCGATTGCATATTAATTTGCGTATTTATATGATACACTAATTACTAAATTTTACCTGGGGAAAAGTTTATGACTTTTTTTACGACCCCAAGCTAATCAATGGTTACATCTGGTGTCATAATCTGTTGTTATAGGTAATCCGTTTATCGGATGGGTCATTAATGATCATCAACCTTAATTCGTTCAAATAGAATCGGTCAGTCGGCAATTATCTTTGAAGAAATGTGCATACAACAACTTGGGCACAATTTGCGATGTTTACGGTAGTTTCATGGAGGAAACGTAATGACAGAAAGTTGGAAAACCATAATAAACTCGTTAAAGACATTGTTTTACTTGTTTTCTGTAAAATAAACAGAAAATTCAGATGTATTTGTCATTGACTGCCTTCATTTTTGATACGAAAATAACAAAATCGGCCGCCATATTGTGATCATATTTACATCATATTTACGTACTGTTTATAATCCTCCAAAGAAGGAGCACACCGGAATAAAGAAAGATAACTCAATCTGATTTTTTTCCTAGCATTGAGTAACCCATTTACATATTCTAAAATATGTCTCCATACTTCTTGCTTAAGAATATATATGTTTAGGTATTTATTTTGAGTTATGGGAAAAGTTAAAGAGGGTCTCAGTAGCAGTGTTGGTAGGGTCCCTTGGTCATCTTTTTCTGTATTCTTTATTTTTTATACTATTTTCACTGTTGCTTTATATCCTAAAATTGTGAATTTACTGAGCACAGCTGTTTTGTGCTGTATTGCCATCAAGCATAGCAGGGGTAGAAAGGTGAAACTGGTAAAATGTGGTAGACCATAGAAACAATATGAAACAGGACTCCTTTCAAAACATACTGCATATAAAGTTCAACTGTGCCAAGCAATGATAAAAAAAACTTGTGCGACAAGCTGCTTGACAAGTTTTTCAGCCTTAAGGTAGCACAATACAAAGATTTTATAACTCCAACTACCAAGTTTTAAAATGCTGTAACTTTCTTAAAATTGCTTGAAAATTTATAAAAGTGGTAGTTTTGGATAGCTAACAGATTACTCTTTCAAATTAATGCAATGTTAGCATTATGCAACAATTATGTAACCAATTATAATGTTAACAGTGTCTAAAATATTTTTCACCAAATTTCCACTTTCAAATGAAATTAGCTTCTGCATAGGTATCCCTAGAGGCTTGATTTTATTATATGTTGTTCCTATGGTCATTATCTACAAAAGGGTGTCTCAGATTTCAGATAGAATGTATAGAACAAATTTTGCACCTAATTAAACATTATCTTCTTTTATGTGGTTAGGATGTTTCACTAATTGGAGATTTATGAGAGAATAGAATACAATAGAGACAATCTGAGACACCCTTTTGAAGCCCATGATGTGTTGATTAAGATTTCGTTAAAATTTTCTGTATAGTTAAAGAGATGAAAGAGCTAAATTCATTCAAGTGACCTTACCCAGATTTTGCCACTAATTACATAATAATTGATTACATAATGATTGCATAATAAAAATATTACATTCATTTAAAAGATTAATCTTTTATCTATCTACATGTACCTCTTTTATTATTTTCTATGCATTCATAAGAAAGTTACAGCATTTCAAATGTTAGTGATTGGAAGTAAAAAAATCTTTGTATTGTGCTACCTTAAAAGTAGAAAGATAGAGTTCTATATGGGCTAATGATGTTGTTCTTGTATAACCTGTGATTCAACAAATAAACACAAATGTTTGATTAACATCTTTTATTAAAATATGCCCTTTTCATATTATCATATCGCACGTTAAATGCCCTTTTTCAGGATTGGCACCCTGCCCTTTTGAAAACCTAGCTGGAACACTGATAGATAATTGTCTCATTGACAATCCTACCAAATATCCTTTTATATCAAGAACAGGCTCTTTGAAAAGAAAAGGGCATGTTAAAAGTAACTTCTGAAATGCTGTTAAAAATGCTATATCATTTATCTGAAAATTGTAATTCATTTATGGAGGCAAAAGAAATGAACAATTATGGCAAACATTAGCAATGGTTCCGTGTTCCTTCCCTATACCTTTAATCTATATAGGTTGAGTTCTTAAGGAAAGGAAAGAACATTTAATTTACCATAAAAAATGTCACTTTAAGCTCTGAAAATTGTTCTCATGGATCACAACAATGTAAAATGGTGGCTTCCTTGTAATGGTATGGTTACATTTCCTGCTAAAAAAAACATTGCTTTTGCTTTTAAATATCAAAATATTCATTTTTATTCCTACCCTTTGGGCTCTTTTGCCAACATTGCCTTAAATATAATATCCCATAGTTTATGGCCTTCCTCTCTGGTAACTAAGAACATATTGTTAGATTACCTGCTCTGGTAACTGAGAACATTGATTGGAATGGCCTCATCTCTAACAACTCTTTTTCTAATCTCTCCTTGAAATTCATAAACAATGCATTGCCACCAGTTAGGAACACATTCTGTAGATAAAACACTCACACTTAATAAGATGTTAAAATTTGTCAACAAATTCATTAATGTTAAAAAAAAAAGATATAACAAAATATAAAAATGTAATGAAACAAAAGATATAATATTGAATTTAGCCAACAGTCTTAATAATGGCAGATACAGGACTAGGAATTACTTGGGAACATGTCATGTAATTATCTATTTATCACATATTAATAATAAGCATATGCAATTACCAAGGAAATACAGAATAATATAGCTGTATAAAACAAATTTCTTTATTCATATTGTGTGCGTTTTTCTTGTGCTTTTGTTTGTGTGCTTTTTATTTTGAATTTTTGACATTTCATTGACTCCAATATATAATTGTTGCAACTACTCCTGATTTAACAAATATGTATTGTTTCTAGTAATATCTGATTCAATTTTAAAATTAAAAGATGAAATAATGTGTGTAAGCTGTGTTGTTCAGTCATAAAAATAATAGGGTCAGTTTCAGAATAAGTTAATTTAAAAAAAAATGAACTATTTTGTTTTAAAGCATATTTGCAATTTTCTAGAGAATAGAGATTTTTTAAAAAATATAATAAGACATATCTACATACACTTCAATATATAAAAAAGAAGATGTGGTATGATTGCCAATAAGACAACTATCCACAAAAGACCAAAATGACACAAACATTAACAATTATAGGTCACCGTATGGCCTTCAACAATGAGTAAAGCCCATACCGCATATAGTCAGCTATAAAAGGCCCTGATAAAACAATGTAAAACAATTCAAGCGAGAAAACTAACGGCCCTATTTATGTAAAAATATGAACGAAAAAGTCCTTTTTTTAACTTTTTTTCAACATTTTAGAAATATTCTAATGAGGTTGAAAACTAAAATGCATAAGTAAACAAAGCCTAAGATGTCATACATTAAATCCAAGTTATCATAACATACAAAAAAGCTTCCTGATGATTTACTGATAAACTTAATGTTGTTGGAAAGTGATTTCACACTCAGATTTTTTGCTAGAAAATTGAAGCACTTCAGTAAAATTCTAGTTATTTATAAATAGGTTTCTTTCAAAAATATCATACCATTTCATTTGGTTCATCCTTGTTTCTGGACGTAGATGTAAATATGTGCATACTATTATGCCATAATAAAAAAAAACACCTAAATACTTTGTTTTACACAATCATTACACTGCTGTGCTTATTTACCTGAACTAACAGTTTCTGTTTTTCTTGGTCATATTTATGTAATAAAAAGTCCATAGTTTCTACGATACCAGCTTGTTCTACACCAATCATTGATGGCTGGAATAATAATTCTGGTACCCTGTAATTATAAAACAACAACATATGTAAAATATATCTTGTAAAAGTTAAAGGATGACAGACTACGGACACCAAGTGATGAGAAAAGCTTTCAGGCCAGGTGAAAAAGAACAAAACTTACTTTTCAAAAGGTTATATTGATTTTTATAACATCCAACAGCTGCAAAAAATTCAATTTATAATCTGAAGCGCCATTTAAAATACAAATGAGATTGCAAATTCCATAGTTTTATCAAAATAAGAACATGACTCTGTTGGGATTATCCTAGACATCATGATTTCAAATCAATAGATTAAGTAATTGTTTCCTGTCAGCAACATATAGCCATCTATACATTTTATAATATTGTTCAGTATTTTTTGTGAACTTGTTTTATTTTTTTTTAACTTTGCATTGTTTTAGATGTAGTATTTTAAGGAACATAATCAGGTCTTTTAAAGGGATAAGTTTATATCACATACCTCACTCTTTCTATTGCCAGGTGAAGTCTGTAATATTCAGCAATATCAAATTCCTCAGAACCTCCCAAGTCTAGTTCTCTGTCAAATAAAACAGGCTTCAATGAAACTGATTCTTTGATTAATCAAATAAAGAATAAAAGTTTAAACATAAAATGTCATTATTTTTTTTTGTAATGTAAATTGAACACGAAAAAATAGTATTAATAGTAAATTGTTAGAGATCACAGAGGTTGCAATGAAATAATTGGATTTCTTAATGATAAAAAAAAAATATTTCACATATTTGTAGGGTTATTTGTCCATCCTTTGTATCTAAATGATCACTAACTGAATTATTCCTTGTATCATGATATTGTATTACTCAATGGAATTGTTATAATATATGTAAGGTTTGACATTAGATGTTACTAAAACTATTTCAAATTGAAGTCAAAGCAAGAAAAAGAAAAAGACATATTTCTGTGTATTGAAAACTTAATTTACACCAAAAGTAAAAAATACTCAACATATGACAAACCAAATATTTTTTTACTGATGTATTTGTTTTATGTGTTATCAGGTACACATTGAATATTGTTTGACACTCAATTTTTGGAACATTTTTTAAAAGAATGTCTTATGCCATGTTTCAACATTGGCAATTATTTAGAAACAAATAACTAAATCCCTTTATTCTTCAGCACAATTAGCCAGTTTTCCCTCAAACTTTTTGTTATCCCTGCTCAAGCTTGCTTATAATATGTGAAAAATATTTTTGAGACAGAGAAAAGGACAGACAGAAGGATGAACTGTTAATGTTCATCTAATGTCCTAGCAGCATAGGCATAAAACTAAAGGCTCTTTTAAAAGACCCTGTGTCGCTCCCTTGGTCTATGTGCATATTAAACAAAGGACACAGATGGATTCATGACAAAATTGTGTTTTGGTGATGGTGATGTGTTTGTACATCTTACTTTACTGAACATTCTTGCTACTTACAATTTTCTCTACCTGTAATAAACTTGGCCTTTTAGTTACAAAGGAAAATATTTTGTAAAAACTTACAAAAATTTACCAAATTAATGAAAATTGTCAAAAATTGACTACAAAGGGCAATAACTTCTTAAGCAGTCAACTAACCATTTTGGTCATGATGACTTATTTGTAGATCCTACTTTGCTGAACATTATTGCGGTTAACTTTTTATCTCTATCTAAAAGATTTTTGTAAAAGTGAATGAAGACGCCAAGTGATGAGGTAAGCTAAAAAAGTGAAAAAGCATAACAACATTTAATCCCATGAGTGGATTGAAGTGATCAAGTTTCTTGTGGTAAGGTTGCTGTCTTTTTTATATGTAATCATACCCTATGTTGACCTTTATTCATAAACAAATCTTTCTAAAGCATGAAATAACTTTTTCCTAACAATCTATACATTCTGACTCCAGTTATATTACATACTTTTGAAATTCTGGATCGTGTTCCCTCAACATGGCCTCTAATTCTTCTATCTGTTCTTCTTCCACTTCTGAATCACTGTCTGCATTCTGTGGATGCTACAAAACATTTCATCAGGTAAATTAATTCTTGTGTCACATTAATATCTACATAACATTTGACATTTCTGTGTACTGATCATTACTTGTGTGTTTCATTTTATAAACATTTCATGTGACAATCATAAAATATGTAAAAACAACATTATTCTTAAAATTGCCCTAATACATATAGATTTTTGTAAGTTGTTTAAATTGAATATAAACATGATTATAGATGGTAATCATGGTAATGCCATTTTTATTTGATATGTTTTTAGGGCATCAATATTATTGTTTCTATATATTGAAAGGAAATATCTTCTGATTTCTACAAATCAGCAAAACTAAATAAAATCAACCAGTCTTTTATTTTTTTGAAAAATTGAAAAAAAATCTAGTACATATCTGTTAAAATATGCAAAGTTATAATGTCAAATCTGACTTTCCTCTTATAAACCATTTAACAATGTTAAAAACTTACTATCTCCTTATAAACATCCCAGTCAGCATCATTCTGTCCAAACGTATCAGCTTTCTTCTTTGTTGAACTACTCTCTCCTATAAAATAACAGGAAGAAAAGGAATTCACTAAATATAATTTTCCAAACACAACAAAATATAAAAGGTATCTAATTACATGTATTATTTGAACTTTGTACAAAATATCATAATAATATCAAAATTACACAAAGTACCCAATTTGCCAAAAAAAATGGGCATCTTGTAGGTCTACAATTATTATCTGTCACTATACACATCTTTCAACATACCTAAATACATTAAACAATGTGCATAATGTTCACTTTTTATATCAACAATTGAATTCTCTGGTGAAAATAAATCTAATTCATGCATTCATACATATATATCAAAGTCAGTAATTACATGAGCTCTTCATAATAACTGTGATAAAAGAGATAATTGATTAAAACTGAAAAACAAAATTAAGCAAAAGAAAGAAAAGAACCCTGTGCAGAACCCCTTATTGTTGGTCTAGAGAAGTGACTACCTGCAGCTAACTGTGTTATCATTTTCATTCTCTGTTGAGATGCTAATGTCCTCCTCTTTGCCATGTCTGATTTCTTCTGTTTTCTTGATGTTCTGGCATCCAGTAATTTCTGAAAATGAAAAAAAAAGAATTATATTCAAATTGTTTCAAAAATTTTAAATTACACCACAGGTATATACATTTCTTGTAACTTTATTCTGATTTTTTTTTTCAAATATTGTTGGATTATATAAGAGTAATAATATGACATAACAAAATATGAGCATAAAATTAACATAACTGAATCCTAACAATAACTTGCTCTTTTCAAAACATGTTGGTGATTGATATTCAACAACCAATTTAATTTTTCAAGTTGAACTGTACAAATTTTAAACTGACAATTTGATAATATTTACCTGTCTCCTCCCTCTTACTTCCTGTAACCATCCGTTGAAATCCTTCCTTCTCCTCTGTTCTAACTTTCTCTCTTCTTCCATCTCCTTGAAAATTGATTAAAAAAACATATTTTTTGTGACATGAAGGAAACTGTCCAGACTTAGATACATAGTCAAAACAATTAAGAAGTCACTCGTGGGAAGTATCAAAGGTGACCTTTTAATAGTGGTTCAGAAACATTCCAATTCCAACATGGCTTGGATCACATGAAATTGTTTCAATGTTTTCAAACTTTAGAGTTGTTCTCAGTGTGAGCAGACAAATAAAAGATGACTGATTCTTGCACTGTATACTTGAACAAAAAACATTCAAAATAGTCGATATTAAATAAAAAAAAAAATAAGTCAGTAATCAGATGTTCAATGGAAACTGAAAGGAAAGGAATACATGGAATTCATAAATGCATTTTGTATAGTATAATCTTAGTAGCAAACATGTTCAGATTCTCATTTTGACTTCAATGCTAAACACCTAATTCTTGTCATGATCATATTCAATTTGATAGTTTTATAAGTCAAAGATGTATGTAAATGTGAGTCCTGCCTATAAAACAAAGCCATCAAATTTTTAATAGTTATAGAATGTTGCCTTCACTTTAATACTGACAAATAAAAATTAGTATTTTTAGCTTATAACCTTTTAGCTCTCCAATTGGTGATTAAAGGACATATTTGTATGAATATTGTAAACATATTATTGATATTGTGTCCATAAGAAAACTAAATAAATGGCACTTAGTAAAAACATCCTATCAGCATCTGACAAAATGCATCTTATCTTTGAACTGAACTATAAGTGAAATACCTTTTGTCTTTTTTCTATCTGTAAAGCTTGTGCTCTAAGCCTTCCCTCTCTGGCATTCTTCAACATTCTTTGTTTTTTCTTGGTCAGTACCTGGTCAGCAGACAACTGGTCATCAGGAATTTCCAAAAGGTCATAAACTGTTTGTTTCTTAGGCTGAAAATTAATTAGTCTAGAAAGGTAAAAACTTTAAAAGCAAAACAAGCAACATTTCACTGTTGATGTATCAGAGACATGTGTTTTGATATATTAAAAACATATCAAGAGGAAAAACAGCAACAAAACAGTTTGTTTTCTGTGATGTGGGTGAAATGGGTGGAGAATAGGCAGCAATCCAATGACGATAAAAAAATTTAATGTGAATAACTATGCATGCGATGATTGTTTCATCCATTTAAAAAAATACATTTCCTGAAGCAAAGCACTAAAATCTGAATTGTGTTTAAGCATCAATGTTTAAATAATAAAGCAAATATATTAAACAGAATTTTGTAACCTTCAAAAATGATGGTTAAATTGTTCGGTCCAATCCTCGCAGTCTTAATATACTTTGAAGTGTGATTTTTAAACTCAAGACTCAGAATTCAACCTATCTATATACTGGATTTTGTGTTTCGATCCCAAATATTGAGTAAAATTTTATGACTACGAGCCCTGATCACCATATTGTTACCTCTTCAGCAGGAGGTGGCTCTATCCCAAGAACTTTGGCTCTGTTCCTCTGTATTGCTATTGTTAATCTGTTTATTTCTGCTTGTAATTCTTCTGGTGTATCAAATGATGTGTTCTGTAAAGCTCGCTGTAATGATAGAAGGCAAATCTAAATATCAAGCTACTGATATATAAGTATATTATTTCTTGTATTCTTTTTAATCATGTTTTTTACTTATGCAAGTTAATTGTTTTCTTTCATGCAGGTTAGATAGGTCTTGATATTCAATAAATCAGTACCGTACATTTAAGCAAATTTAGACAGTAAATAAATATGTTTCTAATTTATATAAACCTACTTTAAACTATCTAGACTATTCAGATTTATGAAAAACAAGAATGTGTGCTAATAGGAAACTATGACCTGCCTACATTATATCCCATTTCAATGCACAGTTAACCGTCAAATCTAGGTCAAAGCAGGTATTTGCATTATATTTTTTAGGTTTAATCTATACCATAGAGAACATGTGTAATAAGTAATAAGTGTCATGTTGATGTGACCAACTAATCATGGTAAACTAGGACAAATACTTCGTAAAAAAAATATTCTTATATGTATTTCATAATGAGAAAGCTATGTGATATCAACACAAATACACATGTGTTGAAGATTCTAGATGCTTTTTATTAAGGGGTGCTGGGTGGATCAATAAGTTAATTTACTTACATCAAATGCCTCATCATCGTCTTCATCCTCCAATAATTCCTGGATACTCATTAACTCTTGTAACTTCTGTTCCTCGGATGCTAACTGTCATAAAGAGAAAGATACATCTGTGTCAGGAAATTATGTAAAGAAGGTTTAGAAATGTACGCCGGGAAGGGAATTGCTTGTTTTCACACATAGCATTTGTGGAAATAAGACAATTTCCCTTTCAAACATTGAACATACAACGCTCATTATTAGTTATTCTATTTTTTCCCTTTCCACATACCTTAATACATCTTCTCTTTGAGTAGCATGTTTACCCTCATCAGTAAGTGTGAATAATCAAAGAGCAAAAAATATCTTAAACAACCTTTTTGTGAACTGTTTTTGGTCTTTTCAGCTTTTTATTTTTTTGGCTATGATATTGTCTGTTTTTTTAAGACTCATGGCTATAAATAGTTTCCTTAGAATCTTCTGCCTATTTAGATAATCAATCTTGATTGAAATGTCCCATAAATAACTTGACCTGCAAATTTGGTATTCAGTTACCCTCAAGCAATCCCATTAAATCTGAGACCATGACTTTACATTAGTTTACTACATTTTCTGACATTAAAAAGAATAACTAACTTTTTCCAATCTCCTTTTTGCTGTTACTTCTTTCAATCTTTTTATTTGTTGTTCCCTTCTTTCTTTTGTTTGCTCTGCTGATAGCTGGTTTCCTGGGGCCTATAAAAATCACATATAATAAATTATATCATACCTCATATATAACTTGCATTGTATTTTGTAAATCCAATCTCAGTTAGTGTGGGTAAATATGTATTTAATCTACACATAACTTGCATGAGTCTGTCATGCTAGTCTTACCTGTACACTTACCTAATATTATACAGGTATAATTATATTTTTTGTATAGGAGTTATTTAACATGATTCTACTGTGATTGTATTGTGTATTGCATGAATGTACTGAAGTATTGTGTGTATATTTAACTGACATAAGTTGTAGGTAGATTTCTGTTGAACCAGTTCTTTACATGGGTGTTCTTTAGTTTAAGTTGTATAATATGTGTATAGGACAGTTGTATCTAGTCTCAAGTTACTCTTTTCAATGGTTAGTTTTTACGGTTTAGTTACCAGTATTTTACATTGGTGCTCTGTATTTTGCATCAATACTTTATACTGTATTTTTATCCATTTGATGAATTAAGCCTTTTTCAACAGATTTTTATAGTTCGTTCTTATGTTGTACTGTTATACTACTGTCCCAGGTTAGGGGGAGGGATGGGATCCCACTAACATGTTTAAACCCGCCAAATTATTTATGTATGTGTCTGTCCCAAGTCAGGAGCCTGTAATTCAGTGGTTGTCGTTTCTTTTTGTGGAATATATTTGTTTTTCATTCATTTTTTTTATTTAAATAAGGCCGTTTGTTTTCTCGTTTGAATTATTTTACATTCTCATAACGGGACCTTTTATAGCTGACTATGTGGTATGGGATTTGCCCATTGTTGAGGGCCATACAGTGACCTATAGTTGTTAATGTCTGTGTCATTTTGGTCTCTTGTGGACAGTTGTCTCATTGGCAATCATACCACATCTTCTTTTTTATATATATTATATAACAGTGAAAGGAATAGTTAGTGAATATTTTACCTACATTAGTGTAAGGAAGTTGAATCTTGTGTACGTTTTCATCATAATAGTCATTAGAAACCCATTCATGTAAATCTGCATTGTAATCTGGTGCTAGGTGACAATGATCTCTCACTAATTCCTGATAAAAATAAATATATGCATTTAATATCCATAGCTTTATATATATGGTGCACATGTCCTTATTTTCTCTCTTTTTTTTAAACCATGACTGTTTTAATTAACAATGCATACTTATTTCAATAAAGAGAGTCACATACACAATCAAAGTCATATTTCAAAACATAAAAAAAAGATATATGATGCTTCAACAGTACTTTTGAATGTACAAAGGGCAATCAGTCCTATAAGAAGTCCATGAAAAGTGTCATTATTGTGGTATTTTTTATTAATCAAGCTGATCATTTTTGCTTTTTACAATTCCTGTCACTCTGCTATAGTTTAAATAAAGAACCTAAATAAAAGTGTCAAAAATGTTCAATTGAAAATGTGAAACAGACTTTAATTATGAAATATTGTTTTTTTGAATAACAGCAGCTAACACCAGAAGAAAACATGTGGAATACCTCAGCCCTGTTAAGTGACACAGCAGCAAAATGTCCAGGATATTTAAGTTGTAGAAGTCGCTGCATGAATGTTTCTAGGTGATATCCTCCAAGATTAATCCGTCGACATTGTGATGTGTCCAGACGTCCACCAAGAACAGGAAGTAAGTGTGTAGTCTGGTAACCACAGGATACTATCAGGGAATTGATATCTTCTGTAAAATAGAAAAGGAAAGTTTCTTTTAATGACCTGCACAAGTTTTTGTTCTCTTGTGTAATATCAATAAAGACAAAATTTCACAAACTTTTTATATACTTAGATAAAAGTGAAGCATATTTGCTAAACCTTAAAATTTATTGCAAAACCTATCAAACTTTTTCATAACATGCACCTAAAGTAACATTAACCTTGAAATTCTTTTAAACTTTACCTAATGTTACAGTTCATATTTTGTATGCAAATACTTTATTTTAATAACTATATAAATGTATATAGTTAATATATACTATCTGATAGAATCATCTGAAATGTTTATATGCTTACAAACTTGTAATGACATCTTTAGATATTGGACCTTCCTTATAAAGCAAACAAAAATTAGTTTTTTGTCAATATGACTTTTTACATTAGGGCTATTCCAGAAAAATAAATAGGGGGGGGGGGGTGGGGGGGGGGGGGGGGGGGGGGTTGGAAGACACATTATATTAATAATACATTTGACATTGACATACATTCCATATCCCCTGTATTCACAATGTTTATTTATCTCACACATTGTAGAAATGATTATCATACATACCCATCCTGTCATGGTTAGCATACAAACTGAACATGGCATCAATACCATATGTAACTTGAGGTATGTTGTAACATTCAAATAAAAGCTCTGACATTTCTGTAAAGTTAAACATCTCTGTATTAATATGTAATATTCAAATAAAAGTTCTGACATTTCTAAAATTTTTTTTAGACATTATCTGTATCAATATGTAATATTCAAATAACATTTCTTTTTTTCAGAACAACCAAATCCAAACTTATATATTTTTTGGATTTTCTCTTCCGAATTTTTGGTATTACCTCATGCTCTGGGCCTTTACAGCTTTCAATACAGTTTGTGCTTTGCTCATTGTTGAATACCATACAGTGACATATAGTTGTTTACATACTGGTTCTTTAGTATCTGGTGGAGAGTTATCACAATACCACATCTCCTTATTATCACTTTGGGATCCAATTTTTGGATTTTATAGAGTAGAATAAAATTACAATTTTTTTAGCCACATAAAATGAATTACAACAGTCAGTAATGATACCTACGCTGTCGACAGTAGTTAGGATTACATACAGGCTCAGTCAACACCACAGGGTGGTCAATATACCCGTCTGTATTCAAACATTAAAACAGTTAGTAATGATACCTACGCTGTCGACAGTAGTTAGGATTACATACAGGCTCTGTCAACACCACAGGGTTGTCAATATACCCATCTGTGTTCAAACATTAAAACAGTTAGTAATGATACCTACGCTGTCGACAGTAGTTAGGATTACATACAGGCTCTGTCAACACCACAGGGTGGTCAATATACCCATCTGTATTCAAACATTAAAACAGTCAGTAATGATACCTACGCTGACGACAGTAGTTAGGATTACATACAGGCTCAGTCAACACCACAGGGTGGTCAATATACCCATCTGTATTCAAACATTAAAACAGTCAGTAATGATACCTACGCTGTCGACAGTAGTTAGGATTACATACAGGCTCTGTCAACACCACAGGGTGGTCAATATACCCATCTGTATTCAAACATTAAAACAGTCAGTAATGATACCTACGCTGTCGACAGTAGTTAGGATAACATACAGGCTCTGTCAACACCACAGGGTTGTCAATATACCCGTCTGTATTCAAACATTAAAACAGTTAGTAATGATACCTACGCTGTCGACAGTAGTTAGGATTACATACAGGCTCTGTCAACACCACAGGGTTGTCAATATACCCATCTGTGTTCAAACATTAAAACAGTTAGTAATGATACCTACGCTGTCGACAGTAGTTAGGATTACATACAGGCTCTGTCAACACCACAGGGTGGTCAATATACCCATCTGTATTCAAACATTAAAACAGTCAGTAATGATACCTACGCTGACGACAGTAGTTAGGATTACATACAGGCTCAGTCAACACCACAGGGTGGTCAATATACCCATCTGTATTCAAACATTAAAACAGTCAGTAATGATACCTACGCTGTCGACAGTAGTTAGGATTACATACAGGCTCTGTCAACACCACAGGGTGGTCAATATACCCATCTGTATTCAAACATTAAAACAGTCAGTAATGATACCTACGCTGTCGACAGTAGTTAGGATAACATACAGGCTCTGTCAACACCACAGGGTTGTCAATATACCCGTCTGTATTCAAACATTAAAACAGTTAGTAATGATACCTACGCTGTCGACAGTAGTTAGGATTACATACAGGCTCTGTCAACACCACAGGGTGGTCAATATACCCATCTGTATTCAAACATTAAAACAGTCAGTAATGATACCTACGCTGTCGACAGTAGTTAGGATTACATACAGGCTCTGTCAACACCACAGGGTGGTCAATATACCCGTCTGTATTCAAACTTTAAAACAGTCAGTAATGATACCTACGCTGTCGACAGTAGTTAGGATTACATACAGGCTCTGTCAACATTACAGGGTGGTCAATATACCCATCTGTATTCAAACATTAAAACAGTCAGTAATGATACCTACGCTGTCGACAGTAGTTAGGATTACATACAGGCTCTGTCAACACCACAGGGTGGTCAATATACCCATCTGTATTCAAACATTAAAACAGTTAGTAATGATACCTACGCTGACGACAGTAGTTAGGATTACATACAGGCTCAGTCAACACCACAGGGTGGTCAATATACCCATCTGTGTTCAAACATTAAAACAGTCAGTAATGATACCTACGCTGACGACAGTAGTTAGGATTACATACAGGCTCAGTCAACACCACAGGGTGGTCAATATACCCATCTGTGTTCAAACATTAAAACAGTCAGTAATGATACCTACGCTGTCGACAGTAGTTAGGATTACATACAGGCTCTGTCAACACCACAGGGTGGTCAATATACCCATCTGTGTTCAAACATTAAAACAGTCAGTAATGATACCTACGCTGACGACAGTAGTTAGGATTACATACAGGCTCTGTCAACACCACAGGGTGGTCAATATACCCATCTGTATTCAAACATTAAAACAGTCAGTAATGATACCTACGCTGTCGACAGTAGTTAGGATTACATACAGGCTCTGTCAACACCACAGGGTGGTCAATATACCCATCTGTGTTCAAACATTAAAACAGTCAGTAATGATACCTACGCTGACGACAGTAGTTAGGATTACATACAGGCTCAGTCAACACCACAGGGTGGTCAATATACCCATCTGTATTCAAACATTAAAACAGTCAGTAATGATACCTACGCTGTCGACAGTAGTTAGGATTACATACAGGCTCTGTCAACACCACAGGGTGGTCAATATACCCATCTGTATTCAAACATTAAAACAGTCAGTAATGATACCTACGCTGACGACAGTAGTTAGGATTACATACAGGCTCTGTCAACACCACAGGGTGGTCAATATACCCATCTGTGTTCAAACCAAGATGTGTAAATATATAGTCAAATATTTGTTCCTGGAAAGGAAAATATATATTTCATACTTTAGAAATCATTGAAACAGATTTAAAATTGTTCATGTTGTTTCAAATATACTAGTTTATTGTTTAATAAGAATTAAAACCTGTAACAAGCTTTCATATAGGTTTGTAATTTAATTTTATGAGCTTTTATATAGGTTTGTACTTTTTTTAATGAGCTTCCGTATAGATTTAATTATTTTGATTTGATCAGAGCAGATAACACTCAGACAACTTTTGTGTATAGTTTTTCATGTGTTTCTACATTGGTTAATAATGGTATGAAATGAATAATTTTTCACAACCATTTTGGCAACCGATAAATCTTTTTCAAAAATAATAAGCGAATTTAGAAAGAGCAAGATAGTTTTGGTATATAAAAAACAATTTCTTAGCTCCAGACTTTTAACATATTTTCATTTTCAACTTTCACCTTATCTCATATGAATGATTGATGAGATTAAGGTTACCATATCTAAGAACATATCAGTACTTTTCTAGGTTTAAATGAACTGAGTATATAGCGTACATATCTTACCTGAACATCATACAATGTCACAACATTTCTATCGAATGGTGACCTTATTAACCATTTTGCGACCTCTGTTGTATTTATTTCATTTCCTACTTGGGTGTCTGTCTCCTGTAAAACATATCATGTAAATAAACATCTACATAAAAGATTGAACACTGTATATATACATGTATATATTTCAGTGAAACAACTTTGTGAAATCAAAGCATTGATTCTTTGTTTGGGAATTTTGAATTATGTTTACTTTACAGTTTTAAAAGTCTATTTCTCATCTTTACATTTGAAATATTTTATCACTCAAAACATTTTCAGCACCCTGCCATTCTACATGTTCTATATGTATTGTTATGTTGCTATATAATAGTATTTGTATGTGCATTAATTTTAAAATATATAGGAAATGTTGTGTATGATTAGTGGTTTATTTGTTCGGCCCAAATACCCTACATATATATTATGATGAATAAAAAGCATTTACTGAGCCAAGAGTCTACCACTACGTTGAATATAAAAAAGTCAGTCGGGCTTTAATAAATACAAACATTATCACTGAACCAGTATATATTTGTTTAGGGGCCAGCTGAAGGACGCCTCCAGGTGCGGAAATTTCTTGCTACATTGGTGACCTTCTGCTGTTGTTTTTTTCTTTGGTCAGGTTGTTGTCTCTTTGACACATTCCCCATTCCCCATTTCCATTCTCAATTTTAAACTAACTCTGTAGACTTACCTTTTTACCCCTTGGTTTAGCTGTTATATTTTTGAATATTAGCTGTGGTTTGTCACTGGTGGCCCAGCCAGCTCTGCATTGATATGTACCTGTCACAATACACAATGCAGAAGTCAATAACTTGACTAAAAATACAATCAAATATAAATTCTATAAAATTTGCACAAATGGGATATATATATATGCCCAGGTGGTCGTGTGGTCTAGCGGGACGGCTGCAGTGCAGGCGATTTAGTGTCACGATATCACAGTAACATGGGTTCGAATCCCGGCGAGGGAAGAACCAAAAATTTGCGAAAGCAAATTTACAGATCTAACATTGTTGGGTTGATGTTTAGATGAGTTGTATATATATATATATATATATACGAGTCTAAATTGAAAACTCCGTTCAAACCTATGACTGCGTTGGATAAAATATATATATATATATCTATATTTCTAAAACAATCGTCCTGAACATGCATGAAATATTTGCCACTGAATGTTTAGCAGCTAACATTTACCAAATGATTTATACTTTCAACAAGCAATATAACAGCTACCACTTGTACTGCAGCAACTTTTTTGAGGTATTCAGCAGAAAGTGCTAAAAAAAACTGCTTGTAAAAGGTCTTAGGTGTACATATGCATGTAGTTATGGAGAGTTGTCTCTTTGGCAATCATACCACATCTTCTTTTTAGTATACATGTAAATGATGTCAGATGTATACTGCTTGTAAAAGTTGTACCTACATTGTAACTTAACTCTTTCACAACAAGTACTTTTCTGTAAATCAAAAAAAAATCTGTTCCATTTTCTATTACAACAGCAAAGACATACCATTATCTATTACCAATGGCACTTTATTGTGTAAAAAATCTGTACTGTATTCTAATGACGGACATTGTTGAGGTCTTTCATCTTTGAATGTAAAAATATTCTTCTGATCTGTCATTTTCAGAGCTGAAAAAAAAAAAACTATCTTATCATAGTTATCATCATGATCATTACCACATTCATTTTGGGGAAAGAATAAGACAATAATATCTTGTAAAACAAAATCATTGACGAAAATTTACATTGAAACTATTCCTATGAAATAATTATCATTGTCAATCTTGTTTGGGGGGGTGCACGGGGTGTCATTCTTTGACTTTTCCCCTTTATCAGTCAACACTTGACCAGTTATCCTTGGACTTCTAAAATGTTTAAATATTGATAGAAAATCAATAATCAGTTGATAATGTACATGTGCTAAAATGTCACTTAAATGAGTGTTTTTACAACTTTCAAAAAATAATTGTTTTGAAGTCACAGGTAATTTTGCAATTGTTTAACTTTAGGTAAATAAAACTATTCAAAATTTTTTAAAAACGTTTACAAAATTAAGAAAAATCAAAGTGCTTCAACTAGACATGATAGACGGAATATAGTGTAAATACATTTGTATAGATTAAAGGTAAATATATATGTTGGCAAGAAAATGTTGCTTTACCAAAAAGTTGTTAAAAAAAAACCCAAGAGAAACCCTGCCTAAATGTACATGTATGTATTGAAATTGAGATAAGAAAGAACGCTATCATAAATCCAAACTACTCTGTGTACTGATTATCCTGTCCAGTTGAAAAGTTTTTAGGCCTGGCATCTACTATATATTTACTTCTAATATTTTTTAAACCTTCTGCAGGGAAATAAAAGTCAAGGTTCATCATAACAAACGGATAAATATGTCTTTTTACATGTCAAAAACTACTTTTGAGTACAGACTTTCCTGTCCTCTTGGAAAAGTTTTAAGGCCTGGCATCCACTAGATATATAGCATGTAAATATAAAATATTAGTTAAATCCATTTTGTGATTCAGAAAGATATATTTTTTAGGTTTTTGAAGGTTTTTTATTTCCCTTTCCGCAGGAGGTGTAAAAATAAACAAACACTTGAATTACTTGGATACTGTCCACTCAGTTAAACCCTTCAACTCACCTATAGTTGTGTAGATACCTATCATGCCTAATATTGTCCATGTCATTCAAGGACAATCAATAAAAATTATACAATACATTACAATACAGTTTTTACCTGAGAGGGAGCATCGATATATCTCAAATTGGTATCAAAACTTAGTTAATTTTCACACCTTCTGCATAAAGGAAAAAGAATGCCCATCAAAATCCAAAAGATATTTTATAATTTTCTGTACCACAAAATGCCTTTATTTTTTATATATCTTGTGAATACCAGGCATTAAAACTTTCCCAACTGGACAGGTTAATCTGTACTCAGTTTTTGGCATGTAAATACACATTATCTATGTTATCACACAGGGTTCCAGTACATAATACAAAATATCTGACGCCACAATGGACAATGATGGAAAAGTTCTTGTTGTTTGATGTTAAATGTTCAAGTGGTACAGATTCTCAAATCAGCTGAGAATAGCAATAAGGTGTATACAGTCATATTTGTCCGTTTGTTATGATGAATGGCTGACTCAAAGAAGCACTTTGAAAACTATCTAAATATTAGAAAATAAAGGGTGGCAGGTACAGTTTTGTAGATGAAACTTAAATAAATAAAGAGATAAATGAAAAATGAACAAATTGATACAAAATGTATATATTCCAAGCCATGACATCCATATAACACCAATGGGCAAAGCACTATGTCAATCAGCAAAAATGGAAAAAGAAACAGGCATTTATAACATCAATTTAATAGAGCTGGAATTTACTTATAGACTTGGAGAAACATCAAGGACAAAAACAACACCATCACACTGGAACAGACTCGGCAGCTCGAAATCAAGAACATCAAACATGTCAAAACAAAAGAAACTATGTATAACAGTCATGACAGAATAAATAGGTAACACAGCAATGACCAAGCAACTTCATACACTGATGGATCATGCATGGGAAACCCGAGACCATATGGAGCTGGTGCAATCATGTACACAGAAGACTCAAGACCAGTCATACAACTACATAGACCTGTCGCTCAAAGAGGATCCATCTTGCTAGCACAGCTGGTAGCAATTGTAATTGTACTGGAATATTGTATACTGGAAAGACTATATATATACATGTACAACACCATCACCACACACTTAACTGCTTAAGATCTTCTCTGTCAGACAGTCAAAGTGCAGTAGAATGCCTCACATTAAATTAGGCACCCAAATCCTATATTGATGTGATTTGAGACATCAGAGAACACATTGAAGACCTAAGAACAAAAGGGATTAAAATTTGCATCCTATTGACACCAGGACACGCAAATATTCAAGGGAATGAAGAAGCGGACTTAACATGCTTATTGGCAAAGCAAGCAGCCAAAGAAGCAACTCAACTCTTGCCAAAAAAAAAATAACTACCCTTCAAGACGTAAGACAAGGTGCACACAAGAGTGTCATGCTATAGTGGCAAAGACATTTGGGAATTAAGCAACACAGGAAGAGATCTTTTGAGATGACACCAAACGTTAAATTAAAAACATCCCAATCTTTGACTATCCATCCAAAAAGTTCTTCAGCATCTTTATACAACTAAGAACTGGCTATACCACCCTTAACTACTATAAAGAACCCACAGGGCAAAACACCACTGATTTATGCAGCTGTGGAACTAAGGAAATACAACAACACTACATCACAGAGTGCCCAAACTACGAGTGTTATAGAGAAGAAATGTACCACCAAACTACAAAGGAAATTGGAATCCGCAGAATCAACATAGGCACCCTGCTAGGAAGACGACCAAGAAAACACAGAAGAATATAAACAGAAGTTAGAAATCATTTCGGCCTATAGTGCAAAAACAGGACATTTTGACTTACCCTAACATCTGCAACCTCAATCGTAACAGCAAAACCAAAATTAAAAGTACATTGAAGAAAAATCATGGAGGAAGATACACATAGGGCGTAATATGCACCAATGAGAAGAGTTGTGCCATAAGGCCATAAGATTGCGGATTGAGGAAGTCCGTCAGTCGGCTCCAGAAGCACCAAAGCAGCGCATCATCTTTTTAAAAAATGTTTTAGGACAGGCAACTATTCATTTTTTTTATGGGGAGCTCTAACGCCCCACTGCCCAGTTTGTCTGGCAAAACCCCCGTTGGACGTCAGAGTAATCTCGGACTATTCGACTATTGAAAAACAATGTACACAGACTTCGGCCCCTTTCTGGCTTTCACAAGCACAGGCACTTGTTTCTCGTGCCTGTGTTCACAAGTAATGTCTGCTTCATATTACTGACGTCGACCTCTCTCACAGGCAGAACCTGTCTCACATATTTAACTTACAATTCAAGGACTTGTGACGGTTGGAAGTCACTAAAATGGGACTAATACAAGTTTTTTCCCCCCAGAAAAATCTAATTTTTCCGCTAATCAGACTTTATTTACAACATACATTTTAGTGGAAATTATCAGTGATAAAAAACGTGTAGATGACAAAAACAACCAATAAAATTTTGAGATCCCGGACTCGCCCCATATCCCCGGAAATTATCAGAATGCATCATTGACCAAATTATAGCATGTAGATATGACCTTGTCTCACATAATTTTGTAAATGGGATTTTTATATTAATTCAATGATTAAAACAATGAATAGATCTTTTTAGGGTACAAGTCAAATCGGCACCTGGTCAAATTCGGCACCCGTCGAAAAAGTCAAATCGGCGGCACCTGGTTAAATCGGCATCTAGTCAAATCGGCACCCAATTAGAGTCAATTCGGCATCCAATAATATTTGATAAGATATACATGTATAAACGTTTCTAAAAATCTATTAATTTTTTTATTTTTAATTATTTTGGGGTTGGATTGTCACGGAATAGAAGTTCTTTCATAATATTAGTTCCAAAAGGAAAATATATACTGGAATATTATTTCCACAGGACTATATACATCTCAATTTTGTACACTGAGGCACTTGTCTCAAAAAAATAATGTCCGCGGCTCTTGTCTGAAGAAAAAAAACCAACTATAGATATATAACAAGTCAAAAAGGGTACAACATCACCATTTAATTTACTTTATTTAATGAACAAATATTAGATATTTCGGATAACAGATACCCTTCTTCGGTAATTAGCACGATGTCAAATGAATCATGTCAATATGTTCAAATTGAGACACTATCAAAATCTTGAACGTTTATACAATTTAAGCGGACACCACAGACGCTGGTACAATTTTAAAATTTCCAAACACGGCGCAAAGATTACAAAGATATGCAGAATAAAAATAGTTATTAGCGATGTGAGCTGGCACAACTCTAAATTTCCAAAGGTTGTGACAGTTATGATGTGATAACTGCATGGAGGGCAGTCCTCAAACAAAAAAAAATAAAAAATGCCCTAACCGATCCAAGTTGGTGTAATATTTCAAATTTGACAACGGTAGGTCAATTGCAACAGAAACTACATATTTAAACCTCCCAAACGAATAGCAGTTTAACAATGATTAGAAAAATAAGTTTTATATAATAAAGTGATCAGAGTTCCAATATTCCCTCTGATGAATGGTATAATTATTTTAATAAACTATTAAATATAGATTGTAGTAATGAACAGGATGATTTTCCTACAGGGTTTAATGTTTTTCTTGATTATGACATAAATATGCAGGAAGTGTTGAAAGCTATAAAAAGTTTCAAGAATAACACTAGTGTTGGTTTTGACTGTATAAGTAATGAGATGCTTAAACATTCTAGTGTGAATATGTTGAATTGTATTTGCAAACTTTTCAATATCATTTTGAAATCAACTTTATTTCCTAGTAGTTGGACAGAAAGTATGATTAAACCTCTTTTTAAATCAGGAGACGTTAGGGATTCAAGTAACTACAGAGGTATAGCAATATCTAGCTGTTTAAGTAAGTTGTTTGTAAAGATCTTGTGCAACAGATTAGATTTTTTTTGTAACTGAGAACAACATACTATGTAAAAATCAAATAGGCTTTAGAAAAGCTAATACAATGAAGAACAATTGATCATGTTTATACATTAAAATCTATTGTGGATAACATGTTCAGGGCAAAAAAAATATCTATATTGCTGTTTTGTTGATTTTAGAAAAGCCTTCGACACAGTCCGGAGGAATTTTCTGTTCTCTAAACTTTTTGAGCAAGGAATTAGTGGCAATATTTTCCATTTAATTAAAGACATGTACACATGTGTTAAATATTCAGTTAAACTAAATTCCGGACTGACTGATTCCATACTCTCAAATGTTGGTGTTAAACAAGGGTGTATACTGAGTCCCCTTCTTTTCAAATGAATGTCTTTCCAGGATACCTTGATAAAAAGTGTGATCCAGTAGATATAGGGAATACAAGCCTAAATTGTGTAATGTATGCAGATGACATAATTTTAATGTCTCAAACCAAAGAAGGGCTACAAAATTGTTTATCCTCATTGGAACTTTATTGTCAAAAATGGCAATTATCATTGAATATAGAAAAAACTCAAATAATTGTATTTAACAAATCAGATAAATTATTGAAAGACTGTAATTTTTATTTTGAGCAAAATCTTATCAAAAGTGTTCAAGAGTATAAATACCTAGGTATTGTAATGAGAGCATCTGGTTCTTTCAGTACTGCAGTTGATGATCTTAGTAATGCCCGTGTCACACTGTCCCGATTTTTGTATACGATGGACAACCGAATGCGAAAATTGTAAGTTCGTACGAATTTGGTCCCGATCTCGTTAAAATACAAAAAAGTGACCGAAGCAGTTACGATGAATAACGAAGTCTATACGATTGTGCCGAAATTATATACGATAACAAAAGATGGACATACGAAGGTTAACCGAAGACGGGTATCTAAGCTTCATATCTCAGCCGAAGCCTACACAATGGATCATGAAGGCTGCACGATGGATTACGAACGCTACACGATGGATAACGATGATGGCGCGATGGCCATACGATGTCTAAAATACGTCTTGTACAGCTTACGATGCATTTAAATTATATGCTGAAAATAAATAGGATAAATAAAGGTAAAGTACATATATGTACATAAACTAGTATACAAACGATCTAAAAATGCGTCCTACCTGTTTTGAACTTTTTTATGATACGAACAGAAATTGGACAACATATTGTTTCTGTACTGTAAGTCTGCCATGCATGGCGGTAAATCTATCTTTTTGTCTAATTCTTATTAAACATAGTTTATTATCCCCTGGCCTACTACATATAAGTTGCGTGTAGATAAAATTGTTATGGCCACTCTAAAACTAAAATGCTCGTTAAGAATATCTTAAGTGCTATTGACTTTAAAGTTCAAAGGTCAAGGTCACAGTGGCAGTTGTAATATTAATACAAGGCAATATCACCCTTTTGGGCACTCTAAAACCAATATGCTTCAAAAGATTTTAACCACATTTGGTATATTGTTCCTCCTATTTATGATCTGACATTTTTTACGTTCAAGGCCAAAGGTCAAGGTCAAGCAGATGGACTTGTTTTTCTCCTTGAAATAGCATATTACACAAGAAATTGGTTGCTCAATTTTTTTACCTGCTGGTTCTAAAGATATTATTAAAGGTATTATCAGTTACTGAATGTTTTGATTGATTTCTAAAAAAAATAATTTATGTATCAAATATGCATATTCAATTTACCATTTTCTGCATGTGTCATATACAAATATAGTGTCCATATTTGTCCCCAATATGTTAACATACGAGGGGATGTCACGCTCGGCATTGCCTTGTTTGAACTGTAAAATGTGTGCACTAGTCTGAATAATCACCCATAAATAAGCCCATGTTTACTGATCTATCTTAAAGGTAAGGAAATGGGTTTGTTGATCCCTTTTATTCAGAAAGAGCTCTTTCCAGGAGAATATCATAATAATATAGACAAAAGGAAGGCTGTGGGGAAAGCAACAGATGCGACAAAATATGACATATAGAAAACAAAATGGTTATGGAGTAAACATGCATGTGAAAACAACTCAGACGATACATAAAAATCAGAATAATGAAGAAAAAGTTGGTTTCCCTATATACGTGTACCTGCAGTGTTGGTGTACGAGACGCGTTTATGATTTTCATTATGTTACTTGATATGAAAAATTGACAAAATATAATATTTTACTTGTAACAGTAAATCCTGAGCCTGTAATAGCTGCTCTTTTTGTTCAATTTGAATTAATAAAAACAACGCTGTCGCCTTTCTTGTACATAGAATCATATGATATGAGCTCCATGTTTTGTGAACGTCTTTCTTAACTGTCGTATCCGTATTAGACTGACCAGTGCATATCGCGCATGGCACTTTAAATGTATTTTAGCGCGAAAATTAACTTACATTTAGCTAAATTTATTGCCGTCGTAGTTCCATCTTGTTGCCTTCGTACTTTTATTCGATGGCAACAACACGACGGGATTACGAGGTCTTCACGAAGTCGTGTTGCCATCGGAAAACCTTCGGGTAGCTTCGTGATTCATTCGTGTATGCATCGTAATGTCAAAACTGCCCGATGGAAACGATGGAAACACGAATGCAATACGATGGTCAAAGATGCATTCATGGTGCCATTACGATGGTGAGGATGGTGATACGAACTCAATACGAACCCTCAACACCGGACGCACCTTCTGGGATTTTTTAACATGTTAAAAAATTTAGAACCCTTCCCGAAGTTGTCCTCGAAGGCTAGAAAAAGTGGCCGTTGGTTCTACGATGGTTAAAGATGGCATTGCGAATAGCCCGATCTGGATACAATCAGTCCCGATTTTGAAAATTTCCATAATCGTGTTGCCATCGGCGTAAAAATCGGGACAGTGTGACGCGGGCATTAGAAAGCACTTTAAGTAATTTTCGTGATTAAACGTAAATTTCACTGTACACATAATAATCACAGGTATTTGGGGAATGGATCCCCCTTTTTTTTGGACCTCACTAAAATAAAATTTTGGCGTTTTTTTTATTCATTTACAATTTTCTACAATGTATAAACATATATCAAGTCTCAACAATCCATTGCTAGTCGATTGCAATATTTTTTTTACTATCCATACGAGCCCCAAGTGAAAAAAGAAGAAAAACGCCAAAATTTTATTTTAGTGAGGTCCAAAAAAAAGGGGGGTCCATTCCCCAAATACCTGTGATAATAATACACCTTTGCTTTTAAAACTTTTTGATTCCTGTGTAAAACCAGTCCTCCTCTATGGAAGTGAATTGTGGGGTCCGTACATTCTTAACCTTGACAAAAGATTAACACAAGGTTCAAATGATGATTTAGAAAAAACTTTTTTAAATTTTGCTCCCGAAAAGGTTCACATTCGATATTGTAAATATGTACTTGGTGCCACGAAATCTGCTTCTAATATTGCCGGTATGGCAGAACTTGGTCGTTATCCAATCTCTATATTTGTTATTTTGCAATCTCTTAAATACTGGTTATATTTGTCACTTGGGGCTCGTATGGATAGTAAAAAAAATATTGTAATCGACTAGCAATGGATTGTTGAGACTTGATATATGTTTATACATTGTAGAAAATTGTAAATGAATAAAAAAAACCGCCAAAATTTTATTTTAGTGAGGTCCAAAAACTAGAGGCTCTAAAGAGCCTGTGTCGCTCACCTTTGTATATGTGAATATTAAACAAAGGAAGCAGATGAATTCATGACAAAATTGTGTTTTGTTGATGGTGATGTGTTTTTAAATCTTACTTTACTAAACAGTCTTGCTGCTTACAATTATCTCTATCTATAATGAACTTGGCCCAGAAGTATCAGTGGAAATGTTAATTAAAAATTGACTATAAAGGACAATAACTCCTTAGGGGGTCAATCGACCATTTCGGTCATGTTGACTTATTTATAGATCCTACTTTGCTGAACATTATTGCTGTTTACAGTTTATCTTTATCTATAATAATATTCAAGATAATAACCAAAAACAGCAAAATTTCCTTAAAATTTTCGATTCACGGGCAGCAACCCAACAACAGGTTGTCAGATTCATCTGACAATTACAGGGCAGATAGATATTGATCTGATAAGCAATTTCACCCCAAGTTAGATTGCTCTAAATGCTTTGGTTTTTGAGTTATAAGCCAAAAACTGCATTTTACCCCTATGTTCTATTTTTAGCCTTTGTGGCCATCTTGGTTGGTTGACCTGGTCACGCCACACATTTTTTAAACTAGATACCCCAAAGATGATTGTTGCCAAGTTTGGATTAATTTGGCCCAGTAGTTTCAGAGGAGAAGATTTTTGTAAAGATAACTAAGATTTACGAAAAAATGGTTAAAAATTGACTATAAAGGGCAATAACTCCTAAACGGGTCAACTGACCATTTCGGTCATGTTGACTTATTTGTAGATCTTACTTTGTTGAACATTATTGCTGTTTACAGTTTATCTCTATCTATAATAATATTCAAGATAAAAACCAAAAACAGCAAAATTTCCTTAAAATTACCAATTCAGGAGCAGCAACCCAACAACCGATTGACCGATTCATCTGAAAATTTTAGGGCAGATAGATCTTGACCTGATAAACATTTTTATCCCCATGTCAGATTTCCTCAAAATGTTTTGGTTTTTGAGTTATAAGCCAAAAACTGCATTTTACCCCTATGTTCTATTTTTAGCCGTGGCGGCCATCTTGGTTGGTTGACCAGGTCACGCCACACAATTTTTAAACTAGATACCCCAAAGATGATTGTGGCCAAGTTTGGATTAATTTGGCTCAGTAGTTTCAGAGAAGAAGATTTTTGTAAAAGATTACTTTAATTTACGAAAAATGGTTAAAAATTTACTATAAAGGGCAATAACTCCTAAACGGGTCAACTGACCATTTTGGTCATGTTGACTTATTTGTAGATCTTACTTTGCTGAACATTATTGCTGTTTACAGTTTATCTCTATCTATAATACTATTCAAGATAATAACCAAAAACAGCAAAATTTCATCAAAATTACCAATTCAGGGGCAGCAACCCAACAACAGATTGACTGATTCATCTGAAAATTTCAGGGCAGATAGATCTTGACCTGATAAACATATTTATCCCCATGTCAGATTTGCTCTAAATGCTTTGGTTTTTGAGTTATAAGCCAAAAACTGCATTTTACCCCTATGTTCTATTTTTAGCTGTGGCGGCCATCTTGGTTGGTTGACCGGGTCATGCCACACATTTTTTAAACTAGATACCCCAATGATGAGTGTGGCCAAGTTTGGTTTGATTTGGCCCAGTAGTTTCAGAGGAGAAGATTTTTGTAAAAGTTAACAACGACGACGGACGACGGACGACGACGGACGCCGGACGCAAAGTGATGGGAAAAGCTCACTTGGCCCTTCGGGCCAGGTGAGATAAAAAGGGGGGTCCATTCCCCAAATACCTGTGATATATATAAGTCAATCGAAGAAGTTGATTGTACCTTTCCATGTACCTTCAATAAACACATTTTTGAGTTTCTAAAATTAATTCATTTTGATCATGTTTTGAATAATAAAGGAACTTTGTCAGAAGGAAAACTCATATCTGCAGTAAAAAAGATATTACAAAAAAGATATGGAAAGTATTTTTTCTCATGTTTGTCAGGTGAAAAGCAAAACAAACTACGCACATATTACAAGTTAAAAGAGGAATATAAACCTGAGACTTATACAAAGTTAAATATCCCAAAACAATATATTAGACAATTATGTAAATTAAGAATTTCTAACCACAATTTACACATTGAAAAAGGCAGATATAATAAAACGCCTTTGGATCAAAGAATATGTCAACATTGTATTGATAACAATATTGAAGATGAGTTTCATTTTATATGTGAATGCAACCTCTATCACGAGGAGAGGGAAAAGTTTTATGATGACATTGTTAATATTATACCATGTTTTTGCAATTTAGATAATTTTGATAAATTTAAATATTTAATGAACTGTTCGGAGACTGATGTTCTCACCAGATTTGTTATATATATAGACAAATGTATTTTGATTAGACATTCATCAGTGGGAATAATTGCATAATATTAAAGTTTGAGTTCTGTCTCTTGCTTGTTATAAGTGTCAAAATTGTTGGCTGTTATGTTTTATTTTTGTTTTGTTTTGTATATGTTTTTTATATGTGTTTATGTGTTTCAGCGATGATCCTTTTGTACTGGATTTTATACTGAATAAAATTAGTTAATTAGTTAGTAATAATAAGGAAAAATAATTGAACGTGGCTACGTATTTATACATCCATCCCAAATGAATGGAGCTCTGTAATTTAAAAAATCTTCAAACTGTAAAACCAGGACGGAAGCCGGAGTTACTGGAAACAAGTAATGACAGGCAAATGATAATTAAGGGTGTTTGGCAATAATTTACCAAATGGCACGGATCAAAGGTGAAAGGTTAGTTAATATAAAAAAGAAGATGTGGTATGATTGCCAATTAGACAACTATCCACAAAAGACCAAAATGACACAAACATTAGCAACTATAGGTCACCGTACGGCCTTCAACAATGAACAAAGACCATACCGCATAGTCAGCTATAAAAGGCCCGATAAGACAATGTAAAACAATTCAAACGAGAAAACTAACGGCCTTATTTATGTAAAAAATTAACGAAAAACAAGTATGTCATGAACACATAAACAAACGACAACCACTGAATTACAGGCTCCTGACTTTGGACAGGCACATACATAAATAATGTGACGGGGTTAACAAACCCTTCATCTATGCCCAATTTCTTATAGCCTCGTTTAGTCAAAAATCCGCGCAGTTCCTGTAAACGTTTCGTGAAAGCCTCCTCAGAGGAGCCTAAATTATCCAAGATCTTTCCCAATCCTCCTATTTTTAGCTTTTCGGAGACCAGCAAGTCTGAAAGACTTATTTTTAAGAACTGACGTCTCCTCAAATAAAAGCTGTTCAATTGCAGGATGGTGCAAGTCATGTGGTAACAGACGTTGTCTGACTTGCCAACAAATACTAAATACTCAAACATTTACTTCCCACTCTGGGTCTGTGAACATTATATTTTGCAATGTAACCTGCAAAACCCAGAATGTTGTTTACCTCCTACAGTGTCGATGAGGCATGCAGCCATTCAACAAACGCATGAATGGTAATCGAATTGACTACACTTGCAAACCCGACCTACCCGTTAGTCGTCATTTGAGATCACCTGGGCACGCCCAAGCTGATCTCAAAAACCTTACTATCACAATCATAGACAACAACGAGGGTTGGTCGAAGGTCGACAGAGTCGCTCGGGAAAGATTTTGGATAAGAAAGTTAAGGACAGTTTCCCCAGAGGGCATAAATGATAAAACATAAAATGAGTCACTCATTTTCCTGTCATCACTTGTTTCCAGTAACTCCGGCTTCCGTATTGATCCGTATTAGTTTTACAGTTTGAAGATGTTTTTAAATTACAGAGCTCCATTCATTTGGGATGGATGTTTAAGTACGTAGCCACGTTCAATTATTTTACCTTATTAGATAAAACTTATTTTTCTAATCATTGTTAAACTGCTATTCGTTTGGGAGGCTTATATATGTATAGTTTCTGTTGCAATTGCCCTACCGTTGTTAAATTTGAAATATTATACCAACTTGGATCGGTTAGGGCATTTTTTGATTTTTTTGTTTGAGGACTGCCCTCCATGCAGTTATCACATCATAACTGTCACAACCTTTGGAAATTTAGAGTTGTGCCAGCTCACATCGCTAATAACTATTTTTATTTGGCATATCTTTGTAATCTTTGCGCAGTGTTTGGAAATTTAAAAATTGTTCCAGCGTCTGTGGTGTCCGCTTAAATTGTGTAAACGTTTAAGATTTTGATAGTGTCTCAATTTGAATATATTGACATGATTGAAATGACATCGTGCTATTACCGAAGAAGGATATCTGTTATCCGAAATATCTAATATTTGTTCATTTTATAGTTCTTTAATGGTGATGTACCCTTTTTGACTTGTTATATATTATATTTTGTAGTGTACATAATCATATTACCTGATCCATCGCCTTGTTAGATTAATCGTTGACTATTTATTCAGTCATTTTATAAATATATAAAAGGACCTTTTAATATAACACATTTTTTTCATCCTCTTGTCTCAGAACCAACCCCCCCCCTAATACCTTGACTTACTTGACTTAATCCACTTCGTCCCATGGGGGACATAGGGCGACTACAATAGCTTTCCATCTTTTCCTGTCCTTGGCTAGTTTCTTTGCTTCACCCCATGTTTTCCCAATTTTCTGGAGATCAGATGTTAAATCTCTGCGCCAGGTTGATTTTGGTCGTCCTCTTTTACGATGGCCTTGTGATTCCAATCTAGTGCCTGTCTTGTTACATTTGTGTTGCTTTTACGTAAAGTGTGTCCAATCCATTTCCATCTTCTGGTTTACCTAATACCTTAATATAACACATGTTTTTTATTCTGAGACAAGAGGACATTATTTCTGAGACAATAGTGCCTGTGTATCATATGCTTTTCACGATATGAGGCGTGATCGACTTAGGTGCCCCGCCGGGCAGGGTAAGCAGATCCTGCGCCACATGTGACACTCAAGTCACTGAAGAGACAACAATTGTAGAAAGAACAGATGGTGCAAACAAAAAGCTACCGTTAACGAAATTGCTGTTAATTTACTTGGACATTTTAATTTCTGTTCAATCAAATTGCACAAACCAAGGATTTGTATGGTGAGTCTCACTATACAAATCCGTGTACAAACGTGACAACATGACACAGACATTAACTATAGGTCACCGTACGGCCTTCAACAATGAACAAATTATAGTCAGCTATAAAAGGCCCCGATAAGACAATGTAAAACAATTCAAACGAGAAAACTAACGGCCTTATTTATATAAAACAAAAATAACGATAGAAAAACAAATATGTAACACATAAACAAACGACAACCATTGAATTACAGGGTCCTGACTTGGGACAGGCACACACATAAATAATGTGGCTGAACAAAAATAAACTTAACATTTACTACATGTTTTTAATGCAAAACAGATAAAGTGAATAAACGGTATATGAAAACAATATCTAAACTGTAAAGCAATTAAAATCTCAATGGAAATGTATTCTTTGTACCTGCTTGAATACATTGTTTTACGTCAGCACTAAACCGAAATATTGAAATCACAAATTCGACGTTCTCTAATGTCGCTGTTGACATCATTGTCCGGTGATCTTTGGTGGATATCTGTCTCATTTGGTATCACAACAACTTGAATGTTTATTTTCAAGTAACCGGCTAATTGATAAAAAAATTATTCACGTTTGGCTATCACATGTCAGACTGTTGTTAAGCAGTGATTACATTATAGGATACAAATGTAACCAATACATATCTTAATGCTATAAAAATAACATAAACATCCAATATATATATCACCCATTTCCAATAAACCATTTTTAACTCAAATATGAAACAAAAAATATATGACTATATCAAATATTAAATAAACGATATATATCGCTTATCAAATAAATCGAGCCTGTCAAACTGTATGAGTTGTTTTAATGCATGTATAGACTGTCGCATTACATGCATAAATACGCGATGTTTATAATATAGACCGACATTTTTATTAAATATTGTAGATTTTTGCACCAGATTGTCTAGGATTTTTGAATAGTTTTATAATTTAACAGAAATTAGATGTCTTCATAGTATATATATCTGACCGAATATTGAACGACCTTAGTAATCATATTATGAATGCAAGAATTATAACAATTATTAATAGCGAATTAGACGCTGTTCAGTTCTGTGTGTTGTCTTTTGGAAAAATCAGTATGAATAATCTGTAATAATACCAAAAGGAACGAATTTGTCGGATTTTGCAGCAAGACCTTGACTCAAACTAAAAATGAAAATACTATGACTGATAACATTGATGCCTCTCATAAGATCGCCCTTTAAAGTGAGCTGATATTTTCATTTAAAAAAAACATTTTGTGAATTATTTGACAGTCATTGTGAATCTATCTGCTGACATTAGTTAATATACATTTTGACATTCATGTCCGGTTACTGATAGAACAATATGATACCCATACTGATTGTGATATCGGGTATCATTTATAAAACTAATCCAAAACTATTAACTAGATATCGTATTTATCTAAGGACGAAAAGGGACAATAGGAGTTTAGATGTTATCTGACCCTTCCTAGTCCTGATATCATCTGGTATTAATGGAGACATCAGTCCTAATGGTAAACATGTTGACAATCGTTTATAGCAATAACAGACATTTTAATGAGGAATTCAAGTTCTAAACAAAATCTGTTGTACAATTGTCTGACTAAATGGAGTTATAGTAATTCATCACGTAAAAATTATATAGAGTTATGTAACATGAACTTGATTCAATTAAATGATTTCATTATTTTGTCCGGAATAGTACACCCTGTTATTGTGCTCATTGTCATTGCTGCATCACTCAAGTAACATTCCTTAATCAGTGACAGACAAAGTACATATATTATCGTATTATGAAGGTCAATATTTTTCCAACATTTTTATCGCTAACATTTTAATGAATGAATCAAATAACTACAAACGGTACAGTAGATAAAAAATAAAAAAGATGAAATGGGTTCATTTCTTTCTTACGCAAACGATGCAAACGACTAAGCGCTCACATGTTTTGATCATTTGTTTCGAACATACGTTCGCAAAGTTTACATAAACTTCGACAAATTATATGCACTCGCTAAAAAATCGTGTACAGTTTGTCGTTCGTCGTTTGTTAGAATGTACGCTACATTTGTTTCTAACTTCACCCTAATTAAACGATGTATTTGTTTCTGCGTTTGTAAAAAGTCTGTTTACCAAAAAATGTGCATGCATTAGGGAAAGCTCAAACAGGGTAAACGATGTATTTGTTTCTACTTTTGTAGCACTTAGAAACATCAACAAACACCACACAACGTTAACAAAATTTTGGTTAGAAAGAAATGCATTACAAGTTGTTTAATTGTATTATGATTTAATAAAATCTCTGGACCTAAACAAAACAAGACATCGAACCAGTGTTTGTGGGAAGGCCCGGCCTGATTTTACATTTCGTACTAACATCAGATGTTATTGCATATTGCACAAGAACATATCTGTTTTATAGTCAAGTCTTTAATGGCACGAGAAAAAAATCCTGGAGTGGTTTGTGAAAAAGTTTAATTATACCATTTACTTGAAAGAAATCTTGAGTTCAATGTAGCAAACTTTGTAAAACATTTGATGCATATATATTGTAAGATTAGCATAATAAAGCAATACATTACCAATAACGTTAATGAACGAATACTTTCAACTCGCAATAATTTGAATAAGAATTAGAGATAGAATGTCATTGCAAGGTTTGGTCATAATGACAATTGTCCTCAAGAAGTAGAAATGCATTAATAACTTACATGCACATCTATCTTTAATCGCTTAGAACATTTATTCTCATAGGAACCGCCAAGAATTCCATATAGTTATCCCATTGATAGTTTTACGGTCATTCATATGATTTGATTGACAATTATAGAATGTTTATGGTTTGTAGCTTCATTTTGTCGTTTTAATATCCCTTATATCTCTTCCTCGATTTTCATTCACCCAATAGTAATCAGCACGTGACTGTATATTGTCATCAGCAACACGATGATTCAAGGAAATAGGAACTGCTAATTGTCCTTCAAGAATACATTTCCTCACAATCCCTACCCCCTCTCACCCTTAGCATTTCCTCACAATCCCTACCCCCTCTCATCTTTAGCATTTCCTCACAATCCAGGCTACCCCCTCTCACCCTTAGCATTTCCTCACAATCCAGGCTACCCCCTCTCACCCTTTGTGTTTTTAGTGGATGTGATTTGTGCTCCTTAGTTTAGTTTTTGTGTACTATAGTGTGTTCTATTTTGGTCGTGGTTTTATATCGTTTTTGAAGTTCTCAAGTGTGAAAAATAAATAATTTTATCATTATACAAATCACAAGACAAACAAACGCAGGTAATTACCTAAAAATGGCAATTTGTTTTCTGAAAGGGATACACATGCACTGAGACTTTTTCGCCGGGCTTTTTCGCCAAAAGCATTTCTGACGATGGTATTCATTGAGATTTATTTACGTTTGTATGTTATATAAAACCATATTTTTCTTTACAAATTGTGTTTAGTTTTTCTTCAAAAAACATATGATATCTTTTGAAGGCATGAATCCCCCCCCCCCCCCCCCCCGAATTTAAAATCGACTTGAATCAAACAGTTTTTACGAAATCATTTTCGTCAAGGCGATCCGATTTGTATTTTCTCCTTCTGAATAGAGATAAACAATGACCTTAACTCTGGTGAAATAAGAAGCGTCGGTTCTAAAAGGTTCAAGGGTTTGTAATGTCAAACGGAAATGTTTTCCTAAAAGACGAACTAAAACAAAAGGTTTGATTTATAATAAATCCGACTAGGATACATTGAACTAAAAAGATTTGTCGATTTCCATAATTTTTGGCGCCCGCTAGGTTTTGACAGTTAATCAGACGTTACGTAATTGTTAGGTTAGTTCTTCGGTAATCAGCTTTATTTTCTCACTTTTTCCTGCTGTTTTTTTGGATGAAAAAGATAAACAAATAGAAATGCAGGTGGTTCTGTGGATGTCTTGACATAGTTGAAGAAATAATAGGATTCAAACTAGACAGTTTTTCATTAAACCTTCGACGTTTATAAAGTTTAGCACACGAACATTGTGGTCTACTTTATATTTTAGATAGTACTATTTGATGTCCATTCATCAAAGAAAAATCAGATAATTTTTGTTTTGATTTTGGAACTGAAACCGTATCACTCCCGCACCAATGGATTCCGTTACACTTACAATCTATAAATTACTTCTATATTGTTTTAATTGGTTTCGATATTAGATATTGAATTTCAATTCAAGTTATAATAATATTTTTTTTTGACAAAGTTTGCTAGTACAATCTGAAACTATCTGTGTGGTAGTCTGACTCTTAAAAATAACGAAATACATTAATGCAAATTATTTTTCTCTCATTCTGGCGCATTGTTTTAGTATGAGTAACATATATTTTTTAATATCCGTTTCAATTAAGTTTTAATATTTTTTTATTTAGTATGTGTGTGCATTTAATTAATCACTTGTCTTGAACAACACATTTTACAACATAAATCATAGAATTATGTATGTAGACAGCACGCCTCACCCGATGGACATGATGGGTGGACATTATACAACATATAAATATGGCGCAGTATCAATACGTGAGTTTGTTTTACAAATTATTCTTTATGGTTAATTAAATAAGTTTATTATACAATAACAAACTTTTCATCGTCAGTGTCCATCTTTTATTTCTCCATTTTTCCATTCGAATGCCCTTGTCAATTCTTTTATTCCTTTCCAATGGCCTTCGTCACGGAAAATATTTATTTAACATTTTGAATAGAAGAAGAAGAAGAAGAAAACGACACCTGACGAAGTCCGTTTGTTGTTCAAAGATAACTGTCAATACAGAATTATTTTTTCTCTCATGGTTGTTTTCCCACACGAAGAGAAATAAAGTATATCAAAGTAAACGAGGTGTGATAAGTGATATGACAAATGCATTACATTAGTGAGGGATATCAGGATACGAAATTACGATATTTCAATGGACTAATTTATCGTAAGGTCAATTCTGATTTTCAAAGGTCGCAACAGACTATTTTTCCTCCGATGCAACGGGGACATCTGATTTCCTTTTTAGATGCGCGAACATATTCCTTTGTCAAAATTTATTTCCCCTTCCCTATTGTCCTATTTGAAAGGTCGAAGTTTGAAATGGACTTGCGATTTTAAGTTTTAGGTGTAAAACACAAAAACAGCGTGTCGAGGAATTTTTATTCAGCACAAAGAACAAAATTACCATAAGAGAATTCAATATCGGCTTATACTGTAGAAAACTTATTTCAAACGGGTTAGCACATCCTTAATTTTACGGAAACGTTGTTAACTATGCCGTAAATAAATATTGTATATTATAGTATTATATATATAAAGTAACGTTTAAAAAATCTTAGAATTTGAATAATTGTTTCCTGTTTGTTCAATATCTCCAATTTTAGACGACCAGATGCCTATACACTTTCTGGTTGCATGGCTGTTTTCTTGAAACTTATATTTATATCATTGTGTACTTAAAAGCTAGGCAACACAAACCTCTATAGTGATATACGAGTACATTTAGGTAAGTCCGAAAGTCACCCTTTCAAACTGGTAAAACGGAGATCTGTAAAACCGAAACTTGCAGTAATACCGGTATTATAGGGTCATTGATTTAAATGCTTCTAGTATATTTGAACTGAACCTTTTTCATATGGGTAAAATGGGGAGTTGTGAAACTAACAGCGATATAGTATCATGGACCGAAATGCTGCAAACATTTCTGAATGACACATAATGCAAACTGGTAAAACAAAGGTCTGTAAAACTAAAACTTACATTGATATAGGTTCATGGAGTACAATCATGAATGGGGATCTGTATTACTGTTTGGAATGTAAATTAGTCCTGAATAAAATTGAGAATGGAAAAAGTGAGTATCTCAAAAGACTTTAATCCAACAAAAGAGCAGAAAACAACAGAAAGCCACACATGGATAGCTATAGTATTTAAACATAACGGAAAAATAAAATTTATAGACAGATATCGCGATATTTAAACTATAACGGTTCTTACATCATATTAGATCAATCAAATTCCAAACCAACACATTTGTAAGTAAGCTTAACTCACAAAATAGGTAGGATCAACCATGTACGGTTCAATGGATACAAAATTCTTGTGTAAAAATAAGTACATTAATAATATTTAGAAAAATAAATGTATTATAGAACTTCTAGTACTATATAGAAACAAAATAATCCAATTATTGTTCTTTACCTACGATTTAATGCTTCTTGTCCATAATATTGTCACATATGGCGACAGATAGTTTAAATATACTTGGATCCGCGAGTAAAATCAAAGAAGTGGATTACCCTATGTATATTACGGTATTTACGGTCTGCTTTGCATAAATGCTGGTATATGGTCCGAGTGTATTTAAGTTTCATAAACTGCTTCGTTTACACAAATCACATTCCTCACAGTTATTTTAGAAATTCGCTTCATAGAATGATTTTTACGAAACCCACATATTTATAAACAGAATCCCCTCCTCAAAACATATATGTATATCATAGTATAGTCTCACCATCGTAATCTTGACACACAACCGCACAAAGAAACTACAAGCTTTCGATGAAATAAAACGAAAAAGAAAGACCTATTACATTTAAACTCAGTCGAAAACGGCACTGCAAAAAACATAAACAACGCCATACAAGTTTTTATGCTTACAAAACACCTCAGAGATAAACTTACGCATGAGAAACACGATCTGCTATTTATTGATATTGTGGTTATCTCATGTGCTCCGGCAGGATAAACAGATCCTGCTCAACATGTTGCGTCCATCGTGCTACTCTTGTAAGTTCTATTTGGTTATAATTTCATTCGGAATCTTACATTTTGGGTAAAAAGGGTGATATTAGTGGTTACCACAAGCGGAAAACACATGGTAATGAAAGAAAACCGCGGAAATATGTGGCACAAATTTTAATATTTTATAGCGGTCAACCAGCTTGTAATGGTGATAATGTTTTATCAAAATTAAAACGCTTCAGGAATTTAGGAATTTTTGGTCATCAACTTCGTACTTAATTGGCCTTTTAAACATTTTTTTATTCTAGCGTCACTGATGAGTCTTTTGTAGACGAAACGCGCGTCTGGCGTAAATATAAAATTTTAAATCCTGGTATCTATGATGAGTTTATTTGCAACCGCTGGGTCGATGCCACTGCTGGTGGGTGTTGACTCGAATTATCATTGATATGTTCTTAATTGTAAATTAACTGTTAACAAAACTTTGAATTTTTAAAAAACTAAGGATTTTCTACTTCATGAAATAGATTACCTTAGCTGCATTTGGCAAAACTTTTAGGAATGTTTGGTCCTCACTGCTCTTCAACTTCGTACTTTATATGGCCTTATAAACAGTTTTTGATTTGAGCGTCACTGATGAGACTTTTGTAGACGAAACGTGCGTCTGGCGTACATATAAAATGTTAAATCCTGGTATCTTTGATGAGTTTATTCACACTTCTCTCTACCGTTCCAGCAAGTTTGCGTTTTTTTTTAAATTGACCAAATGATGTCTTGGAAAAAAGGAATGTTTTCTTTTATCAATCACTGAATTCTTGTAAGTAGCTGGTTGTCATTAAACAGGCAGGTAACATGTTTATTTACTGAGATAACGCAGTGTTTACTTATGATAAATTATATATAGGCGAATAGGTCTGATTTATTTACTTTGTTGGTAAGTAATTATCTTTTAATGATACTATTCATAAAAATACACATAGATAACAAATAATTCGGTTGAAATATGTTTTTTTATATACATTTTAGTTACAAAGAAAATGATAATATAAAAAGTTCAAGATTTTTTTTCTTGTTGGCTTTTATTTTTGCAATTCACAAGTATTTACAGTTAAGCTACGTGTATATCGTAGTTTTGAAGAAGCAACATTTCATTTACAATTTGGCGAGTGAAGTTCGTAAGTGCTACACATTACATATTAAAGTTGCAATCACGATTTAGAACTGAGTATTTACACAGACTTTAAAATATTCAAATTCGTGTTCATTCGACAACTGTATCTTATAGCATTGTAGCTTATATGCTGTTTAACATCAAATGCTACATCTACGCGGTTTGAAATCCGCCACTCCTCACAAAGGATACGACAGCAAAATTGATTTTATTACCTTCAATTATAGAAAGTGAAATGCCATCGTTTATTCTTTAACAATCTTTTACTATTATGTGTAACATGCCATAGTTTATTCCATCCCTAAATTTGTTACAAAACCTATATGAATGTGGTACCAGAATTTAGATGCCATTGTTTATACAATTTATAAACTAATTCCTGCAATAAACATTAAAATGACAAATATACTCATCATAGCAAGTTTGAAATTTGTGTTTACGATAAACGCTAATTTCCTCTACAAAATACTCACCAGTGACGGTCGAATCCAAAAAAGTAAAAACAGCCAAATAATGTACGAAATTCAAAAGCATTGAGGCCCAAATTCATAAAAGTTTTGCCAAATACAGCTAAGGTAATCTATTCTTGAGGTAGAAAACCCCAAATATTTCAAAATTTCTAAGTTTTGTTATCAGTTATTTTATAATTATGAATATATCAAGGATAACGCATGTCTTTTCCTGAGGAAGAAAAGCCTTAGTATTTCAAAAATTCAAAAGTTTTGTAAACAGTGGATTTATAATTATGACCATATCAATGATAATTCTAATGCAACAACGTTTGTAACGTTCATTTTGATTGGATAACGTCACTTTCTTACATGGCATCAATTGACAATTGATGTTATGGGATGTACGCGCAAGCGCAGACGGCATATGACAGATTTTAGATACATGTTTTAACGTTGTTTTTTGTCAGTTTCATTAGAATGGAGATAACAATATTGTATTTTAAGCTCCGACGGCATCAATTTGGGATTTGATGGTCGCAAATACCCGTTTACTGTCTCCGCTAACGCGTCGCCAGTAAACTTAATTTGCGACCATCAAATCCCCAATTGATGCCGTCGGAGTTTAAAATACAATACAGTTATCTCCTAATTCATGCCTACTGGATCCCACTTATTTTAAAAGTCATGTGATATATTTTTATTTTTTTACAATAAGGGGTAAAATGTCATTCAATATTCAACCCATGCAATACTTTTCCAACCTTTAACAAGGAGGTGTAAAATGTCTATGCTTATTCAAGTTATGTCACACTTTTATAACCTTTAACAATAAGGTGTAAAATGTCATTGATAATTCAATCTATGCCATACTGTTATAACCGTTAACAATAAGGTGTAAAATGTCATTGGTTATTCAACCCATGCAATACTTTTATAACCTTTAATAATGAGCTGTAAAATGTCATTGATTATTCAACCCATGCAATTATTTATAACCTTTGACAATAAGGTGTAAAATGTCATTGATTATTCAACTCATGCAATACTTTTATAACCTTTAATAATAAGGTGTAAAATGTCATTGATTATTCAACCCATGCAATACTTTTATAACCTTTAACAATAAGGTGTAAAATGTCATTGATTGTTCAATCCATGCAATTATTTATAACCTTTGACAATAAGGTGTAAAATGTCATTGATTATTCAACTCATGCAATACTTTTATAACCTTTAATAATAAGGTGTAAAATGTCATTGATTATTTAACTCATGCAATACGTTTATAACCTTTACCAATAAGGTGTAAAATGTCATTGAATATTCAACCCATGCAATACTTCTATAACCTTTGACAATAAGGTGTAAAATGTCTTTGATTATTCAATCCATGCAGTACCTTTTATAGCCTTTGACAATAAGGTGTAAAATGTCATTGATTATTCAATCTATGCAATACTTTTATAACCTTTAACAATGAGGTGTAAAATGTAATTGATTATTCAAACCATGCAATACTTTTATAACCTTTGACAATAAGGTGTAAAATGTCTTTGATTATTCAATCCATGCAGTACCTTTTATAACCTTTGACAATAAGGTGTAAAATGTCATTGATTATTCAATCTATGCAATACTTTTATAACCTTTAACAATGAGGTGTAAAATGTAATTGATTATTCAAACCATGCAATACTTTTATAACCTTTGACAATAAGGTGTAAAATGTCATTGATTATTCAATCCATGCAATACTTGTATAAACTTTAATAATAAGGTGTTAAATGTCATTGATAATTCAATTCATGCACTACTTTTATAACCTTTAACAATATATATGTTATTGTTTCATTAAAATTTTAAGGTGTAAAATGTCATTGATTATTCAATCTATGCAATACTTTTATAACCTTTAACAATGAGGTGTAAAATGTCATTGAATATTCAACCCATGCAATACTTCTATAACCTTTGACAATAAGGTGTAAAATGTCTTTGATTATTCAATCCATGCAGTACCTTTTATAACCTTTGACAATAAGGTGTAAAATGTCATTGATTATTCAATCTATGCAATACTTTTATAACCTTTAACAATGAGGTGTAAAATGTAATTGATTATTCAAACCATGCAATACTTTTATAACCTTTGACAATAAGGTGTAAAATGTCATTGATTATTCAATCCATGCAATACTTGTATAAACTTTAATAATAAGGTGTTAAATGTCATTGATAATTCAATTCATGCACTACTTTTATAACCTTTAACAATATATATATGTTATTGTTTCATTAAAATGCTTTACAATATTAGACATGCTGCAAAAGTTTCTTGAATGAAAATGTGTCGAAAAATTTCTTTATGTTCAAGCAAAATATCAATGGAAACATCCACTATCATACAGATGAGGAATGCACACGGCATATAGTATTGAACCAATATACGTCATGAAGGAAAATTAAAAAAGGGAAGTCCCCAATCAAATGGCAAACTCAAAAGTTCAAACACATCAAACGAATGGATAACAACTGATATAGAAAATGGTGGATTGAACCTGGTTTTATAGCTAGCTTAACCTCTCACTTGAATGATAGTCGCATCAAATTCCATTATATTGTCAACGATGCGTGAACAAAACAAACAGACAAAATAGGTAAAAATGTCAAAAATAGGGGTACAGCAGTCAACATTGTTTTATCATCTTAATCAATATAAAAACAACAAGTGTAACGAAGAAGAACAAAAAGCCATACATCAAATTTAAAATCCTCATTTTGCTTATATTAAACGCTTTCATATATCTATGTAAAATCTGAGAGCATTTGATTTGTTTTTCGGTTTAAAATCTTTTAATAAAACTTTTCTTTTTTTAAAAGATATTTGCTTATTTTCGTAAATGATTTATTAAATCCTTTATAATCTGTAGTATTTAAATCTGTAAATCAAATCGAGACAACTGACTTTAAGTAAATTGCTTTTCTATAATCCATTTACATAAAAATAATAGTACATACTTATTATATATATACGATAGGAATGTATTTCCTGTTAACCATTACAATAATCGTCTAAACTTTTCTCAAAGATATTTTCACCATGTGTGGGTCCGTGTGCTAACCTCTAAAGCGCTAAGATTGTCATATTCTCTGTTTACTGGAGGCCATGTTATAAATTCTAGAGTTTATATGTACATGCACATATTCTCTGTTAACTAGGGGCCATTTGCTTCCTCGACAGTTACGATGAACCTGTTATCTGTACTTTTTACCGTTTCCTGGGTGTCATGTTGAAAATTTTTAGTTGAGATGTACGTATTATCTGTTTACTAGGGGCCATGCAATGTTCTAAGCTCTAGAATTGAGATGTAAGTATTATCTGTTTACTAGGGAACATGCATTGTTCTTACCTCTAGAATTGAGATGTAAGAATTATCTGTTTACCGGGGGCCATGCTTTAGCCTCTGGAGTTGAGAGATACTTATTTCTCTGTTTTCTTGTTGCCATGTTCTAACCTCTTTTGTTGCGATGTATGTATTATCTGTTTGCTTGGTGTAAGAGGGACAAAAGATACCAAAGAGATAGTCACACTCATAGATTGAAAATAAACCGACAACGCCATGGATGAAAATGAAAAAGACAAACAGACAATAATATCGTCCATAAGCACTGAACTAATATATATATATTTATTATGGGGCCTCCGGAACGGGAGTTTCTCTCTGCATTGAAGACCTATTGGTGACTTTCTGCTTTTGTTTGTTCTTTGGTCGGGTTATTATCTCTTTGAAACATAACCCACTTCCATTCTCAATTTTAAATAATAGTACACATGACACAACATAGTTAGCTAAAGACTAAGCAAAATGATCCCCACCACATCACTGAGGGTGATATCAGGTGCTCCTGACGGGCAGTTCTGTTCAACATGATGCGCCTATCGTGTTGCTTATGTTATTAAAAATCCGGTAAATTATTATAGTCTAATTCGGTAGGTCACAATGGTGAAAAGGGAAGGGTATTATAAATACGACACAAAGAACATATCTGATATCATCTGTGAACCGGTTATTCCTTAATAGTCAATCAACTCGTGATGGCGTCCGTAAAATTTACGAAGGGGTGATTTCAACTTCACCATTTGGAAATCTTGGTTTAATAGAGGCCATATTGTAACCTCTAAAGTTGAAATAAACGTAACATCTATTTATTAAGGCCCATTTCGTGTTCTATCCTCTGAAGTTGATTTATAAATATTTCTCTGTTTTCGGTGGGTTATGTTCTAACCTCTATAGTTAAGATAAACATTGTACCGTATAGCGGGTCATTTTCGCGGGTGTAAAATTTTGGCGGTTATTATTTTGGCGGATTCAACATTTTAAATATTACCTTTGCATGTACACTTTTAAATTGGCGGAATTTATTTGAGCGATTTTGTTCTATCCGTGAAAATAAGCGAAAATTTACACCCCGCGAAAATAACCCGCTATACGGTATCTGTTTACTAGGTTTAATGTTCTAACCTCTGGAGTTAAGATGTACGTATTATATTATGTTTATCCCGGTAATTGAGGTTTACCCATTTCTCTGTTTACTGGGTCCATGTTCTAACATCTATTGGTGAGTTGTAAGTATTATCTATTCACTATGCCCTATATTCTAACCGCAAAGAGTTGAAAATATAGCCATTTTTTTGTTTATGTCTTATTCAGCTTCAATACGCTATATTATTGAATGGAGCATAAAAAGCGTCAATGTCATTATATACTCATCACTAAGTCTATGTCTATCATATAAACTATAAGTGATTTTAGAGGACACTTATGTATGATTGATGATAATACTTATACCTAAAGAAAATACCTGTCACAATTTAAGTTGTCATGAATCTTCTTTATCACTGGAATTTGCAAATGGTCAATAAAAACTAGATATACAAAAGTCTGTTACAAATTACGTTTTAATGCTTTATGTATTTTCTTAAAGTAGTTTATATATTCTGCTATGAAATACACTCATTAGTTTATATAACAAAGTATTCAGATGATTTCAGAAGCAACATTAATATGTGAATGTTTACGTCTATTTTAATTATGCTGACTGCATATAAACACAGTCATTAAGAAATTAGGAGGCCAGCGGTCAAGGCTTTTTATATGATAACAGTACTAGAGGATGTACTCGATGTATCAAACAGGATATAATTAGGCTGATGTTTGTTGCATGTGAAATTGAGTTGATGTAGATTGAGATCTCCCGATCACAACCTGTGCGAATCAATAATTGATGATGACAACTTAAAACTGCTGACTCTGACCAGTCGATAAAAAGAGTTTTGTTGATCCAGATGTAAATTAGTGTTAAAATCTGTTGCGTTTCTTTACATAGAAAAGTGAGAATATTTAAAGTCAAATTATATGTTATACAAATTAAGAACTTCGGAAAAAGTAAAGATTAAACAATTTTCTTTTATTTATTACGAAAACCTTTTTATTATATTACCGTTAAAAGAAATTGATCGGAAAACTAACATTGATAAAGCATTTTAAATCAGATGATTAAACAATGAAGATTTCTACAAACCGATATATTAAAATTGTATAACTAATGTCTTACATGAACGGGTTAGTTAGCATTATTTTAACATTTGATTGAAACAAGCTAGTATTGACTATAGGTATTAATTTCTCTATCATATAAAATTCCGACACTTTTTCAGAGACAGCGGTTGACAGAATGAACGAAGACGTTGTATCTGGATAAATCTGTGAAATTATATTACTGGACTATTTTAAATGAACAATGTCGGATTTGTCAGATAATCCTCATTTAAAAGCACTTTTGGAAAGTTCATTGAGCTGTGTAAAGACGCCAGATGACGGTAAGAATTTTCATTTTAATACTGGTTTACAGTTACTGGTTCTCCCAAAACTTGTTAACATTTACTGTGTTTCTAAAACTTGTGTAGAGTTGTTATTTATATAGAAAGATAAAAGACGATTTTGATTTAGTTAAGGAATAGTGTTGGGGATGCAATACTGAAAAAAACCCCAAGAAATGATGAAAATGAAGAATGATAAACAGAATAAAGTATTGATAATATAAGATATGTGATGAATAAGAAAACTGCAGTCTGTATCAAAACAATAAACATATATTGTCTGAAGAAAAGTATCACCAGACACCCAATCTAATCTAGCACATCTATTTTAATTCAAACCTTCTTTCGTAGTAATCTGTTCTCTCATGTTGAATAATTGAATAAGTATCCTAGATTTTGATCTTTGCTGTGACATACGTAATAACTGATATATATTTGAAAACATTCAAATGAAATCATATTGCGCAATAAGACAACCGTTTAATCTGTGCTATTTAAACTTTAAACACGATTAAAATTAACGACTTGAATTTATCTTAGATAATCGTCGAAATGATATCTCCATTTCAACACTATTTCATATGTTTTCAATATGTATAGAAATAAAGGTACAGAAATTCATTTTCTTATGTCTCCTACGGGTTGTGTGTAACTTACGGTATTTGTCTGCGATAAATGTTACAATTTTTGGCCCTCCAATACATATATATATATATTATATATATATTCGTAATTGTCGCACTCATCTCAAATAACCCTTAATAAATAATTTGAAATTATTCTTTTTGTAGAACAATCTTACATTTATTATCTTCTCGTACATTTTCAAATGCACATATTACAATAACAAGGGTTTCCAATAAAAAAAATGAATTCGGCTGTAAAATGCTTTTATATTGTAGGTAGGCTATTTTAATCTTTTAAAATAGTAAAAGACTCGGCCTGATATAAACTGAAATAGTGTTTTTTTGCTAACATCTATGTATTATCGAAAACATAATGTTTGTGTTCTAAACTTAATGCAAACTGACGACACAAATTACTGAAGCCACATTTATTTCTTGGTCAACAGCCATCAAAAACGAATTTATATACGATGAGTTAAGCTGTCGAGTAAAGTTGTCAATAAATTTACCCAAATGTCAATAGATATAGGAATAAGTTGACTTTTGGTTGAAAATTAGAAATTTGTAATAAAATCAAACTTTCTTATACTAAAACAAACGTCATTATATAACAAAAAAAAGCACTGACAAAATATCTTAATCTAGACATCAACATAGACATAAGGCGGGCTACAAGTAGTTTTTATAATACTATATCATTCAGTGGATTAAAGGAAATGCATTAATAAACAAACATTGCAATTTATACGTTCAGAAAGCACTTAACTTTATTCAAATAAAACCCTTCGTATCAATGATATAATCACAGACCCAATGATATTTAAATCCTGATATCCTACACATTGGATACAGCAATGTCACGAGGATTGTGGAAATACACTATCATCGTATAGGATACATCCAATTCGTTAGCTTTAAGTTTTCAAAACGTTTCCGATTTAATGATTTGTGTAAATAATACTTATTATAAAAATTTTAAAGTGAAAAGTTTGGTTACACATCCATTAATTTTGTCTGCATGTGTACTATAAATCTGTGACAGTTTATACCAACTTTTGGCATTTTTTACCCTTTCAAAACGTTGTTTTTAAATGAACATATAGAATGTGCAAACTAGAACGTCACTTCAGACACATGGTATATCTTTGGTGTGATTGCTATTTGACACCGACAAATACTCACTCTCCCATGTTATAGCAAGTTTATAACGCTGGTTTCCTATGATTACCAAGCAGGCTACTTATTTGATATTTAGAACAACAATTTGCTGAAACGCATTGCTTTTTCTGTTGTGTTTTTTTCGGACGACTATATGCCTAAGGATCAAACTTTTAAAATGTAAAAAAAATCATAATGTTTTATTATTTAAAAATTATGTTTTCTAAATGTGCGCAAATTTGATCAAAAGCTGTGAGTAAACGTAACAAAAAATATTCCCCAAATTCGCGCAAATGTAATGCGCCCGTAGATTTGGACTTGCTTGTCGTTTTTGCTGTATATTTAAAAGTTCTCTTCTTTTACTATTTTCGTGCTATAGTTTTCAAGATGAAACCCAAAACAAAAATCATATAAAGGCAATCACTCCAAAATGGAGGCGTGTGATAATATTGATAAAATAGCCCATTCTAAAAAAAAATGTCTTAAGCATGTGACCATCAAACAATGCTTCTTAATCCATGAGCTATGTGTTTTCGGTCACTTATTGAATATTTTTCGACATTCAATTATTGGCGTAGTTTTTTTTATAATTAAAGTCTTAACTTGTATTTGTGAAGATTAATTATTTATTTAATGGCCATCATATATCAAGGAAATCCTTGTTTATCTTGATTTATATAAGCTAAGAAATAATGTAACTTGTTAAATAATCTTTGTATCAACTGTTATATATAAAGAACTTTACATGGACGGCCTGTTCAGAGATCACAAGTTAATTACACCTCTAATATTATCCATTTTTTCTGTTTTATATCATGTTTATTGTATAAATTATATGATGATTTCGAATTAATTTATAAATCTCATAACTATTCTGTTAACGAACAGATGGATGTATTGTTCCGCTTAGTATAAGATATAACAGCATTTCCCTATCTTCTACATTAATTATTAAGAAAAAGACAAATTGAATGTAAGTGAAAATGTCAAGCAGATTACTTCAGATTATTAAATTTACGTTTCAGACTCGTCTATGTACTGTAAATCAGAACTGATGTGTACTTTACGGTTGACACCTACATCTAAACTCGATGTTAAGACCAATTTAGAAACTTTGATTCGTCAATGTGTTTTACGTTTAAAGAGTTCATACGTTTCCCAAGACAATCAACCAGTCTTTCATTATTCTAGGAAAATACACACGTTTTATAAAAAGGAAGAAAATAAGGATTACGTGGGCCTTTGGGTTCTCACATTCAAAGTTTTATTTAGAAGTAATTACTGCTGCCCTGTTCATTAGGAAATAAAACTGAAATACTGAGAAATGAATGTTGTATTGGTGTAAATGTAGTCAAAACATCTACAGAAACGGTTTGCAGTGGGCATAGTGATGTGCCTAAATTAACACAAGGGGTGTTTTTCACTGAAACAAATAAAACTACTTCAAAAACTCGTGAAGCATAGCTATTGTCTCTTTACAAACACACACTTCCCTTTGAGCAACAGGAAATGACTGCAAATAGCGGAACACAGCAATTGTATATGAAACACTCATTTTAATCTTACTTTACTAGCAAAATTATGCTCTATTCACAGCGGTATTCTTACAAAAGAAGAGTACGAAGTTCTTTTTATCATTGAGAAAAATGAAACTAATATTTTGAATTTTGTCTTGTTCACATACAATTATAGTTACCAGTGAAATTTATATAGTTATAAGATGAACAGGCGGTTAATTAATGTTTCAATCTCTTTGTTTTAATTCTCCCTAGTACAATAACGTACGCTATATTCCTTTTTGATGGCCATGGTAATGTTATTGAATGGCGATCCAGTGATTACTTCCAGGATTAGTGGATAACCAACATAGTCGGTTTTTTATTGCTTATTTATTTAATATTCTTTTGATGGAATGATGAAAAATGGCATAATCTATTACGAGCTAATAAAATAATCGAGTTGACATATATTTTCAAACATCGATGTCATGTTGAACTTAAATATATACATCTGTTGGATACCTACATTATGCATACAGAACTGACGATTTTCTTGAAAGAAATCGTCATTGAGCATATATAATGAGGAAACACAATTAAAGAATTATGAAGTACCAAGCGACTCGCAGTCTGATCATTTATATTATTTATAAATTACTTATTAGTTATCATTAAACTCTTTTGTCAAATAAAATCAACCGAGTGTATTCAGTGTATGTAAAGTGCGGATCCTAAAATATCATTTTTACTGTATATGCCATAAATGTCTACTGTAGAATGATAAATAAACAGACGAATTTTTTTTAATTTTTGAAGAAAATCAAGAAAATTAGTTAAAATGTATATGTTCAGAAATACATAATACTTATAAAACAAAGTAAGAGATGCGAGCGGGGTTTTATCGCGCCTAAAGCCATCCAGTTGTTAAATATATACCAACATAGGTGAATATTTAGGACATTTCACGAACAGATCGTGCAGGTGCTTTATAACTAACAGGTTAGATGTTGTTGCAGTAAAAAATATTCATTTTAATACAATTATTAAAGTTGTATAACGTAGAATATGTTTTGTCATTCAGTTTCTTCATATTTAACTAAATTCCACTATGATGATTTCGTAATGCTAGTCATGTTTACTGTCGAATAATGATACTATTCTTTCATTTTCACTGTGGAGCGAATCATTATTATTGTATATGCGGTGCATTTTCACTGTATAATTTTATTTTATTTTATCTATTACAGCTCATTTCTTTAAGCATGTAGAGCAAGTCTTTAGTTGATTTGCTTGCTTTTTTTTATTTGAAAATCATTATGATAACACCCAATTTAATTCAAATATTAAAAATACAGGTTAACTATGCCTATTCATATTGTTTAAAAATGTCAATCTTATTTACAAAGATTGTATAAACAATTATACAAACAAAGCAATCCAACCAAAGTTTTGCTTTACATGCATTAGGAAATTAGCTGTAAAGCCTTAATTTAGCCGACTTGCTCAAACAATAGATAAAGTAAGAAAAAGATTTGATCAAATTTAACTTACGGAGGAAAGTTTGGTTTTAAAACACTCTAATAAATTCAATAGAAATAACATTAATTTCAAATGTATTCCATTTAGTTTCTTATAAAGCGTATAGGGATCTTTATCCTTATTTTTTTATCCATTTCCATGACATTTCACCACTAATTACGTACATCTTGATATAGATTGCACCTTTGTTTTCCCGTTTAAAAGGTTTTACACTGGAGCCCTTTATAACTTGCTGTTTGGTGTGAGCCAATACTCCATGTTGAAGACCGTATTTTGACGTATAATGGTCTACTTTTATAAATTGTGACTCGGATGGAGAGTTGTCTCATTGTCACATACGACATCTATATATGGCTCAAAAACGAAACGAGACGGGATAAAAAGGGATAAAAGAATCTACGCTACTTTTTTAATATATTTATAATGGGATTAATATGAGTCAAAATAGAGTAAAATAGTGGGTCGCATTTGGGTATAAGCGTCACGCCGGATTGCCGATTTTTTGCAAGCGTGACAGGTGAAAGTCAAATGATTGTGTAGTGAAAAACGGGAAATGAAGTCTAGCGGGACACGGATAAAAATAAAAACTGCATAGTATAAGCGGGATACGGGAATCTGACAAAACACTAAGCTGAATACGGGAATCTGACAAAACAGTAAGCGGGATCCGGGATCAGAACCCTCCAATGAGACCCAAGAATAAGATATTTTTGTATATTCATCCTATTGTTGCAGTCATGCCTTGAAGAACAAATGTATCCGATGCATGCATTTTTTTTTTATATTTTTGGTCCCTTTTTCAATTTTGTGGGGTCCAAATTTATAGACAAAAGTCCTTTAATATAGATATTTGGAATTCGTTGACATGCTGAATCTAACCGTGTATCTAGTTTGGGGATTTCTTTTGCCTAGTTGCTGAAATAGCCCACATAGAGTTCCAAAGGGTGTAAAATCAACAAAAATGAATTGTAGCATGCATTTCGCGTACAATAACCGAAATGTGCATGGTTTTACCTCTGCGGTAGTATCCATTCGCGGATCTACAATTTTTCATAAGTTGGGGCCCACTGACTGCCTAAAAGGGCCCGCTGCTGTCACCTTCCAGTGATTCCCTATATAAGTTAAAATCAAGGAGAAACGTAATCTGAAGAATACAATATGACATTTTGAGAATCGCTTTTGTTACAAGTTTGAAAAGCTATATATTTGATGAAGAATGAATGAGGAGTTTGTATTTCAATTTGAAAATACATGTTTCATAAATCCTAAAGTCATCAACTAAGGTTTTTTTCATTTGTTGCAAGTGCATTTATCACATAATTCTACAATGAAAATTCCTCGCATCTTTGAAAATTCTACATTAATAATGACTGCACTAACAGTGACAATTCATCGCATCTATAGTTAAAATGGATCGCTTTCAATAATCGATATGCTATATTATGATGCTTTTATAACACTTATTTGAACTTTAATGCTATGTTTGTATATTATAAAGACATATCACAATGAAAATATGTTAAAACTTAACTTAAAATCCTTTAACTTGATATTTTCAAAACGTAAACAAATACAGTTTTCCCATGATCCTTTATTCTACAATAGACATACCCGCATATAACAGTAAAAATGAACTAGCTGGATTCGCACTTTATATACACTGGTATTGCTACAAGCAGAACCCTTATTAAATCGATACAAAATATAATCGTGTAAGCTCTCAAGCAAAACAATGAAAATGGATAATGTAAAACATTCCAAGTGATAAAAAATGTTACAGAGACATAAATCTGATTCACATGTGTATAACTATGTTCAAAAAGCATCAAATACCCAACTAGTGCAAATTCTTATTTAGAAGGGGAAAATACGAGTAAGGATTAAAGAGGCTTTTGTTGATGATAAAACTCGACAAATAACGAAACATCGACATACCTTTATTTTCTTTTGAAAGGTTTGGTCATGAATAAGGTTATTCTGACCTACTTCCAAGTACAGTTTTGGACACTACACAAAGTTATTCTGACCTACTTCCAAGTACAGTTTTGGACACTACACAAAGTTATTCTGACCTACTTCAATAAACGGTGTTTAGCCAAGATAAAGGTTACCCTAGCCTTCTTAAAAGTACAGTTTTTACCCTAAATAAAGGTATCCTGGCCCCGTATTCACTAAAGATACGATACAACATGTCGTATCGTAATTATTTATCGTAAATATACGACATGCATACGATATGTCGTAATTTGTATTCTCCAACGTTGTCGTAGTACTGTTGTAAGTTTCTCGCAGTTGCTAATGTCGTAAATCAACAGAACAATCATTTTACGTAACAGAGGAGGATTTTGGTCAGCAAGTGCCCGATTTGAAATCAAATTATAATTTGAATTTAAACACTTTCAATATATGATGTCATATTAAATGCATTCGAACGATCCGTGTTACACTCAAAATTCAAAATAAAAAATGTTTTTACCAGGATTTTTTTTTATCAAGTATTCAAATAGAATCATATTCAAAACAGTGTGGTCCTGGCCATTGATTGACGACCTAAATTATCCCATTGACTGGGACAGATTATGTGAACGTTTGTCTATAACGACCATTGCTCACTTCTTACTTATTATAGAATTTAAACTGTGGGGTCACTAAAGGTTCTTAACGACTTTAATAATAAAATAATTAGAAAAATTATTCAGGAATAACCTTTATGTTTTGATTTATATTATTGATATAAATCAACACATCGTATTATTCCGGATTCGTTTTTCGAATTGCTTTATTTAGGTGTTGAGAACCTTTGGTGACCCCACAGATTCAGTGTCCTCAACAATTACATAGTGAGCAGTGATTGTTACCGACAAACGTTCACCTAATCTGTCCCAGTCAATGGGATAATCTAGGTCGTCAATCAATGGCCAGGACCACACTGTTTTGAATATGATTCTATAAGTATTCTAACTTTTTTTTCCAGCAATTTTTCGAGACTGAAGTCGTTTTCAAGCATATTTATTGTTCATTTTGTATTTTCCGAAGCCTCGTGCCAACATTATATGCAGTTTTTTTTAATATATATATGCAGTGGTAACACCATTATATGCAATGATCACAACATTATATGCAATGGTCACACCATTATATGCAATGATCACACCATTATATGCAATGATCACAACATTATATGCATTAGTTACAACATTATATGCAGTTGTCGGAACATTATATGCAGTAGTCACAACATTATATGCAGTGGTGATTCAGATTCGGGAAAACTTAAATGCATTTTGAATCAAATAGTCAGCTTTCTATGAGACCTGAATCCCATATTACTTGAATGGCTTTGTATTTTTCATGATTTAGTATCTAACAGATATAAAAAAAATGCAATCCAAAGCGTTTCATTGTAAGTGTTTAACATAACTTTACATCAATTGTATATCAAACTTTTGTATAAGCTTTTAAACACGTAAAACAGTTTGTCTTCTAACTAAGAACAGCAGCCTTTTATAAAAGGCACTGGCTACGGTTACATGGAAATGCACTTTAATGCAAAAAATATTGTTACATTGGAGACTAATTGCTCGAATACAAGGCTGGGTCAGGAACCGATTACTGTAAATTCAGAAATTATTGCGTGCATTTATTATTGCGATTTTGTCATTTTAGACTTGAATGCGATTTAGACGCCAGTGAGACACAATTATCTTTGTCGTTGATTTGCTGTCTCGTTGACGCATGTCAATATCTATTTTTGTCATAGAACAGTGGCGGATCCAGAAATTTTCATAAGTGGGGGCCCGTTGACTGCCTAAGAGGAGGCCTGCTCCAGTGATGCTTCAGTGAATTCCTATATAATCAACCAAATTTTTTCCACAATAGGAGGGGAGGAGGCAGTCCCCCTGGGCCCTCCCCCAAAATTTGCCTCTAATGAATTTGTAAGGATTTATCGGAAGTTGTACGTATCTTTTGAGTGCATGTGGATCTACGTGTTTCTTGTATGCTTACTATGTCTGTACAAGAGCAATCTGCTGTCGGTGATTGACCGTCCCTGTCATTTATGTTCGTTTTTTTAAATTTCTTTTAGTTCATTCTTTCCGCCGGGATGATTTTTTTGTTTGTTCCCATGCATAAGCCACTGTCATATGTGTAAAATAATTCAAAAAAATATTTGTTTATTTGGACAGCATTATACGAAAACAAAACGATCACTTCGCAGAATATGAAAAAAAGTTGAAACAAATAATCTAATCATATAAGACATTGCAAAGAGGAGACTTATCGTTAGTTTTGGTGTAAAGTTCTCATCATGGCACAATACGAATTCAGGAACGGACCTCGATCATAGGTTCCCGGTGGACGCCGATAAGAGTTTTACATATTATGTATGAGATATGGCACTGCATATTGACTAAAGACATTAAGTGGCTTATGACTTTTGATTTTTAATTACATCATTCTTTGCGTATTTCTTAAGATAAATGGAAATGGGGAATATTTCAAAGAGACAACAACCGACCGAAAGAGCAGAAAACAGTCCAAGGCCACAAATGGGTCTTCTACACAACGAAAAATCACGCACCCAACTGACCCCTAAACAAAAAGATGTTCAGTGGATATTGATGTCACGCTAACTCCGAAGCATATAAACGTACTAAAATAAAAAAATAAAACACACAAGACTAGCATAGACCAGAGGGTCCTTAATTGGTACAGGCGCAAAACTGGAGTGGGGTTATACATGTTTTCTGAGATCTCAAACCTTCCATTATACCTCTAGCCAATGTAGAATAAATAAGAAAAAAAACACAGCATTTACACACATTAAATTTCTGACTTGGGACAGTCGCGTATGTACCTTGGACTACCAAATAAATATTCATAGATTAATTGGTCATAGGAATTATATATAATTATTTCGCCTTTCCCATTTCCCACTTTAATCTAAATGCATTTATCATATATGAGAAACAAATTAAACAGTCATACCCATACTACGATTCTGTGGTTATGGTATTTAAATTAGATAAACAAAAACAAAGATATGATTTTATCCTGCTACTTATACTTTTTTTTTATTTATATTTGGTGCACACGTAATTATTTCATGAAAATTAATTATTTTTCCACTACTTCACTTAATATTTAGACGGATAATTATAACCCATTCTAAACTCTCGGAATATCATATACTGCCATTGCGCTCCCTCTATATTGCTAATACCCCCCCCCCCCCCCCCATTAAATTTACTAGGATGTCTAATAATGTATCATACCCATACTTGCTTATATCAAGTTGTTCTTTGTATTTCCACTATAGAGACTCCTAATTTTTATTTATTGCCTCGAAAATCTGAAAAATTAATAGCAAATCATCAGCCTTTCATAGGGGTAGAATCTATCCAAAAGTACCCTTGTTCGTCTGATGAATTGTTCTTTTTCTCTCATATCAGCGCTGCCTCCATTTTCTACGATCACAATTGCAACTTACGACAGGCCTCGAGCAGTCGTAAGTCTATAACAATATTTACAACATCTCGCATCGTAAGTTTCTTTCATGAATACAAGTTACAACTTACGATATCGTAACCTTACCTTACGACAATCGTAGAGTTACGATAGTTTTGTGAATACGGGGCCTACTTTAATGTATTATGTATGATTAAGCTTATCCTGACCCCTTCCAGATACAGTTTTGGACCCTGAATAAAGTTATCCTGACTCACTTTTATGTAAGGTGTTTGGCCATGATAAAATTATCCAGACATCTTCAAAGTACAGTTTTGGACCCTTGATAAAATTATTCTTACTTACTTAAATGTACGTTTTTTGGCCATGAATAAGGTTAACCTGACCTCTTCAAAATACAGTTTTGGACCCTGAATAAAGTTATCTCGACCTACTTTTAAGTATGGTGTTATGTCATGATTGAGGTTATCCTGGCCCATTTTACAGTGTCGGGCCCAGAATAAAGTGGTTTTGACTTTTTTAATGTACGGTGTTTGGTCATGATTAAGGTTATTATGACATAATTCAAAGTACAGTGTTTTGAATAAGGTTATACTGACTTATATGTTTGGAACCTGAATAAGATTATCCGGCGGTACTACAAATCAAAGTTTGGGACCTGAATAAAGTTACCGTGACATATTCAAAGTACAGTGTTATGGCATCAGCTGACAAGAACACAGACTTAGTTCACAATTAACAGTTTTATGTGACTGCATAGTCAAATCGTTAATGGATGCTATTAGGACAGAAGCAAGGATGGTTGGTATATATGTTAGTCGTACTTAATAACAAGCTGAGTCTCTCTGTAATAAAACAATAAACTTACTGTTAGCAACATCTGTGTTTTCCAATAATTCTATCTATGTAGTTATTTTACTTAATTGCGCTACTGAACAGATCAAAAGGCAGGTGCTCTCTAGTATAAAAGGAAACATAGTCTGACAACCGGATACCTAAGAAATGGATATCGCAGTTTCTTATAATTGAAAGACATACATTAAAACAAAAAATATTTCCAATTAAGAACAAACTTAAACTTTTACTAATCTATAAAAAATAAAGCGAATACCATATGCCTAGAAATAGAATGGCATATCGTATTATTGGTGCTAGAGGGTTTATTTTTTTTATTAAAATCAGCCGGTATTATATAGTACATACCAGCATAATAAAGAAATTTAGTTTTATAAGTAATCTTATCTGTGTAATATTGGGAAGAAAGACACCAGAGGGACAGTCAAACTCATAAATCGAAAATAAACTGACAACGCTATGGCTAAAAATGAAAAAAGACAAACAGACAAGCAATAGTACACATGGCACAACAAAGAAAACTCAAGAAAAATCAACACGAACCCTACAAAAAACTATGGATGATCTCAGGTGCTTGGGAAGGGTAAGCAGATCCTGTCCCACATGTGGCACCCGTCGTGTTGGTTATGTGATAACAAATCCGGTAAATTGTCTAATTCAATAGGTCACATTCATGAAAGAGGATTGTAATTAAGACGTAAGGAACATATCCGATATCATTTGTGAAACGGTTATTACATAACGGTCAACCAACTCGTGATGGCGTCCGTAAAATTAACGAAGGTATGATTTCAATTTCACCATTTAGAACTCTTGGTAAAATAGCTTCCTTGTGAGCAGCAACCCTCTATCAAGAAAATCATGATAGAAAATGCAATCACGAGAATACCATTTCAGAGATATATACTTCGTATGCAGGTGCTTCTGGAATGTTGCTACTGTACCTGTAGTAACCGTTCACGTCATTCGGCAATTTCGTATTGCTGGATACCAATAAGTAGCTGGTCACATCATTCAGCGAGTTGATGTCTTATGGTATAAGTGAGTAGCTGTCAAGTTGATGTCGCAAGTTATCAGTTAGAAGCTTCCTAAATGTCCCTTCAAGAAGAATAAGGCTACCAATGGTCTTCAATGCAGCGAGAAACTGCCACATCTTCAGCTGGCCCCTTAACAAATGTGTATACTATTTCAGTAATACTAGTAATGGATGTTATACTAAACTCCAAATTATACACAAGAAACTAAAATTGAAAATCATACAAGACTAACAAATGTATAACTATATATTTATTTAAAATCAAACTACTATCATTACGTTAACGACATATTCAGACGAAAAGGAAAAATCTTATAACAAAAACAAAGTAACGTAAAGGTATTTCAATAGTGCAAACTAAAACCTCAAATTTGATATTTTTTATCCTTAATTTTTATAATTCTTGTTTGAAAACCCTCTTAAATCTAGATAGCTTACTAGTGATCATTATATTTTCATGTTTAAGAGTCTACAAAAAGATCTTTGGATGATTTTATGTGCATTTAGTTTCGTACAAATGTATTAGATTGCAGCTATTTTCTTTGTAATTACGTTTTAATCGATGTCATGCATACTAAATGTATATCAAAACTAGTTTATTAAGTTTTATTGCTAATTAACAAACATTTGCAAAGTAGATTATTAGGTCAATGATCTGAAGCAAAATAATCTCAAACAAATCCATTGAAACTTCCGATGCCTAATTTGTTTGGTCTGGCCAATCTCGTCAGTTATGTTGTATCGTTTATTACAGAACATATAAAATGGCATGGTTGACAGTCAGAAAAAAATCCAATCAGGGTTTTATCACTTTTTAAATGATGTAGGCCTGTTTATATCTATTTGAAGTCTATAATTGTACGAAATAGCCTCACATATACCAGTCGATATCAAACTTGTTGGTTATTGACTAGCTTACAAGTAAAGAAAGAAGCACACATTCCTAGATCTTTTAATGATATGGGTCGTTGCTGTTCGTTGTAAGAAATGTTTTAATTAAACAAGACATTTCTCGTTTATTTCTTATGATAATTATAAAATGTATTTTATGAAAATCAAGGCTTTTCTCGATAGATTTTAGAAAGGGGAGACGATAATGATTTTGTTCACTTTCAATATTTCGTTTAACTTAGATTTCAACTATTATGCCATACTGTGTTGTGTCATTATTATGTTATCTTACATATTGACGTTCTTATTCTACTTTTAACGTCAATATAATAGTATGTCATGACTTTGTTGCCATCAATTTTTTATTCAAATCATTTTTATTATGACATGATTATCTTGCTCTTCCATTTGACGACAAGTCATATATGTTATGTAATTGTCGTTTTGTCCTCCCTTTTGATGTCAAGTTATTTAGTTTTATGTCATGGTTAGATTGCCCCCTTCATGATGTCATGTCATATGATGCTATGTCATGGCATGTTGTCCTCCCTATGAAAGTCAAGTCATATTATATTAGTCATGGTTCTACTGTCCTCCTTTTGACGCCATGTTGCACTACCTATCGATGTCAAGTCATATAATGACATGTCATGACTATTTGTTGTCCTCAATTTGTACGTCGCGTCAAGTCATATTATGTTAAGATATGGATAAGAATATATTTAAGAGAATACTTTCAGTAAAGACATATATATGAGACATCGACCTAACGGCACAAAAACAAATTATAACTGAGAATATCAAACGTCTGCCCACATTATCTTACATTCCAAATGAGAATATAAAACATTTTAACATAACAGAATTCCATATAATCTAGAGCAACAGTCGGTTCTGGCCCTGTCTAAATAGTCGTAATATGATTTATAATACGACAGTAATACGTTTGTGTATGTCAGTTTATGTATGGTTAATTATTTTCCTTGAAGGGACATTTAGGAAACAATTTCCTTACATCTTATAATATATTGTAAATAGGTCTGATTGTAATGCATTTTGATAAGACGTTACTAAAGCCTCGGATAGGATCTTTTCTAGTTAATATAGGTTTTTTTTCTATACTTGTTTGCAGACATATGTTCAAGTATATCATCGGTATATATGTTCTTAGATAGAGGTTTATATTCTTTACCAAAATGTAATAAAATTGAGAAAGGAAATGGTGAATGTGTCTAAGCAACAACAACCCGACCATAGATCAGACAACAGCCGAAGGCCACCAATGGGTCTTCAATGTAGCGAGAATTCCAGCACCCGTAGATGTCCTTCAGCTGGCCCCTAAAAAATATGTATACTAGTACAGTGATAATGGACGTCATACTAAACTCCTAATTATATACAAGACTAACAAAGGCCAGAGGCTCCTGACTTGAGACAGGCGTAAAATTGCGGCGGGGTTAAACATGTTTATGAGATCTCAATCCTCCCCCTTTACCTCTAGCCAATGTAGAAAATTAAACGCATAACAATACGCACATTACAATTCACTTCAAGAGAAGTCCGAGTTCGATGTCAAAAGATATAACAAAAGAAAATAAATAAAATGACAATAATACATAAATAACAACAGTCTACTAGCAGTTAACTGACCTGCAAGCATCAGATCTCCCAATTAAACTGATTAAAAGATTATGTCTCCATGCTTTTAATTTATTTGTGTGATAAAATATTTGTTTCCTCCAACTTTTTTTGGCAGTTCTCGTCAATGATTTTGTATGAATTACATGAACCTTATTTCATTTTTATACACATGGAAATTTCACTCACACGAATTTCATCCTAAATAAGCTTATAAGTGAGAGCCACGAGAACTAGTTTCACGTGACTCTCAATTGAAACTCGCGTTGATTTCACTTGATAATTAAAATGAGTTTTTAAAAAAAGCTATTAAAAAATTTAATTAACATGACCAACAACAATATTACCAATATTATGATGAAGTTCACGTGAAATTTACGTGAAACATTTCACATGAGATCCAAATGAATCTCAATTCACGTGTGTTTTACGTATAAGCTATGATAATTTTCACGTCATATTTTAATGCATGAAATAGAAACGATGTCAGGAAATAAACGTGCTTAACATTAAATTTGGGAATACAATAACCGTAAAAATTAAGCAGTTTACACACTTATGACTTTAATAATCATTAGTTAGAGCTAGGACCAATGCAAGAACAACTTAAACCTTTGAAGGTAAAGATTTGATTGGATACTGAAAGGTCACTAGTTCTTATTCAGTCAAAACATTTTATAACTGCAAACGATGTAATTCTAAAACTTTGTGTTTGAAAAAGCTTCTATCCGTCTTCGTTTATGTCAGAGAACAGTCTTGTAATAACGAATTTGCCAAGTTTTGTGAGTTCGTGACATTCGTATCACACATTTTGAGTTTGTCTGTCCTTTTATCTTTTATCGCAAGTTACTTATAATCTAAATTTGGATGTAACGTGTCTTCTTCTAATTGGCTCACCGTTGACGTTATTTGTTATCGGCAGCCAATAGACATAATTTAGTCATGTGACCGTGACGTTACCAATGTTTTTTTCATGGTTTTCTACGGTTTAAAATGGAATTGAGAATTAAATTATAAGAAATGACTAATATTTTTTCGGTCTATTCGAAATAACATAAAAAATGTGGTGCACACTGTTAAGTAACCCGCTTCGCGCGTTATTAAGTATGCACCAAATTTTTTATGTTATTTCTTCATAGACAGAAAAAATATTACAGTCATTCCTTAAATAAACGATATAAATCATTGTGAAATGTGTTATGAAATTATTTACTGTCAGCATATCAAAACTTAATATAACGAATTTTCAATTTATAAAGACTTATTCGGATACGTTATACCTTTTAATAATTAAATTTGGTGTATTTAAATTATTAAAGAAATATTTAGTAAATCTCTTTACATAATTTTGTACATCAAGATCATAAATTATAAGAAGCAATTCGTTATTATAGCAGCTTAAATTCATAATAACTAAATTAAGTATTTGAAAGATTCGAAAGTTCAAATTGAAAAACACGCCTTACATTATTTGTTTTAATTAAGTGAATAAACCTTTTTATGTAGATAATTCATTATCGTTGAATTTGTTATTTTAGATTTGGACACAATTTGTTAAAAAAGTCGGGAATTTTCTGAATTACACTTAAAGGGTCACTAGCTGTCAAACTAATTATCACCAATTTGACTCGAGTTCTCAAATTTAATTATAATATAGCCATGCAAAACATTTATATGAATTATAAAAAGTCTTAAATAAACAATTTACAGGAATTGGGCTCGATAATATGTAACTTCAGTTCGTGTGTATTTTAGTCTTGAAGCCATCTAATTTTAATGGTTAGTTAATGTAATAGTTGGTCTCCGAGAATTCGATGGTCATATAAGCGATAGAAAAATAAATAAAGATATAATATGAAAGCGAACTCGTGCAGTAAGATTTTTCAATGTCTGTTTAATTTCATATTATAGATTAGAAAAAATAGATATATCAATCATCGTTTTTACTTGTATAAGATTATTCTTTAAAAGAATTACCTTTGTATCACTTTCAATGTTGACATTCTTTTCCTTAAAATAACCGAGCACGCGCAACTCATGCGTTATAGCTCTACCTAAATTGGACGTACATGAATATGGATTCAATCAGGCCGAATTATTTACTAGCAAATGAATAATTCATCATTAAGGTTTCGTAGCCTGATTTGACAAAATGGAACCAAATACTGTCTGCTAAAATACTTATTTCACTATAATTTCACTTTCATTAATGATTGAATAAAAACAATCATACTTCCTATTTTGTATATATCTCGTAGCTAGTGCCCCATAACATTTGAATTCGTGTTAAGCAGTTCTGACTAGTTCTTTTTTTGATACTAAGAATATTGAGTAATAACAATACCATTCAGTTCTCATTTTTGCAATTATTTTTTTATGTATTTATACTTAATAAAAAGTAGCGGATGGAAACACTAATAGTACACGTCTCTATAATAATGATTGGCATTGAAGTATGTCTTATGTCATATAACTAATCCCAGGATATGTTAGCTTAGGTTTTATTAAACAATCTGTCTGAGGTAATGACACTGAGCTGAAAACAACTTCTTCATTGAATCAGATCTGCGATTCACCTTACTAAACTTTAGAATCGATTCATTATGACTCCTTGTACTACAGGAGTAACAGTGAATGTTATAATTAAAACGAAAGTGGTATTTAATCAAGAATTAAGCCCAGTAGGATTGCGTCTTGGTGGATTCACTGATTATTTACAGTAACCTAGAATAATTGGAGATTAATTAGATTTCTCTAAACCAATTCCAAAGATTACAAATTTACGTTATTGTTAAAGAAAACGTGTTATTCTAGTGTTGGATAACCTCTGAATTGTAAACAGTATACTTCAATGCTGTAAGATCTTACCACCCTCAGCGCTTAGAGTTAATTTGCTGAAAATGAAAAATGAAAGTAAGGTATAAAAAACGTTAGCAACGGCATAAATACATTATATCAGAAATCACCATTGCACCTGTCCTTGACAATAAATGATCACTTTGTATTCACGATAATGATCATCATTTAAATTAATATTGTTAGAATACATGGAATATTAACCCCTAAACGTAAGACAAACACAAATCAATCATATTCCAAAATCACAGTAAGGAAAGAAAAGTTTACTAAAATTATATTGCAATTGTGCTGTCATAAAGACAGTGTCGTTATAGATATTCCGAACTTTGACTATTTTTAGTTGAAGCTTAGTTTGTATGTAAATATGCTCATATGTTGGTCTATTCGCATAGGTCTCTTCCAACCTGAAGGAACGTCAACATTCAAACTTATTGGATAACATTAAATATATTACTCATTTGAAGAGATATACCCTAATCGTAACTCTTACATGCTTTAGAGCTTAAATTTCTAGGGAAGAAAACAATCATTTTGAAATACTAATACTTTTTCATTCATATGTGCACATATTGAAAAATAGATATTTATAAATTTACATTGTGTCAAAGATCAAAATTTCTTTGTTCAGTGTAAGTTCTATGACAGTTCTTATCTATTCGTTTTTGATGTGTTTTGTCATTTGATAATACCATGTGAATATGGACTTTTCGATTAGATTTTCCCCTGAGTTCAGCATTTTTGTGATTTTACTTTTCACTTGTGTTAATATGTCTTTGACTGAGTTAAGCTATTTCAATTGATAGTTTATAGTGTGTATTTCTATGTTGTGATGTTATATTATTAATTCAGACAAGGATGGAACTTTTAAACCTGCTGCATTTGTTTGCACATGTTCTTAGTCGGTAATATAGTGTTTAGTAGCTGTCGTTTGTTGATGTGGTTCATTTCTCGTTTCTTGTTTTGTTTTACAAAACTTAGAACGTTGGTTTTCCTATTTGTATGGTTTTACAAAATTCATTTTTAGGGTCCTTCATACCACATCTTCGTATACGTATATATTTAATGCGTATTTCGACATATTGCGTTTAATATCCCTCCATTATCACACTAGGTTAACAGTGGGGTGAATAGTCTTCATAGTGAAGCTTAAGGAATATATTATACACAAATAAAGGTATGTGATGATAAAATCAGGGCACAAATGCCACAGATACCAACGGATGACCAAATAACGAGAGAGTGTTGATATGATTAATATGAAATGTTCATGTCAGTAAACCATCCATATAAAGACACTTAAATATTTGACAACATCGTATTGGGACTAAACACATTCTTTTCTTGAAGCCAATGTTAGTTTTCGTTTTCACGTGACAAACACTCACAAGTACATGTAGTTTTAGAAATATCAAGATGTATGTTTTCCTTATAGATTTAATTATTTGTGTTATGTTACCTTTAATCATTACAAGTGCACTATTTGGCCGTCTTTTCATGATTCAGATTTATTACCGTCAGTAGAACTCCCCGACTGAACCCCCAAAACTCTCTGACATTATAAAGATCGATCAAGATTTAACTATATCATGATCAATTTGCTACAATAGGTTATCCGTTGACTTAATTAGTACTAACTGCTATCATTCAATATGTTATGCCACCGAAGCCCGTCAAATTCACCACGAATTACGTGTAACCTACCGACTGTGGAGTCAATCGCGTTTTGCAATATGCCTTAAAAATAAAAAAAATAAAAATGTCAAACAGACCTCCCATATATATGCATTATTTTGATGTAGAAAAATCTGCAATACATTAATATTATGTGCAACAATTGAAAATATATATTGTTATTTCTTGAAATTGGTTTGAACCCGTCACAAAATGTACCTATACCGGATTCTGTCTTGTTCGTTGTAGTTTGTGTTTATGTATGTTTTTTTCAGTGAAGTCTTTTGTTGTTTGTTTATATAGTCTGTTGCTCTATCCGGTATTTTTGTGTAGTATAAAGTAAAATTGCAAAAATACTGAACTCCGAGAAAAATTCTATACGAAAAGCCAGAAGCAAATGGAAAAATCAAATGCTCAAACTCATCAAACGAATGGCTAAAAACCATCATATTCCTGACTGTTTACTGGCATTTTTTTATGTAGAAAAGGGTGAATTTAAGCTGGTTTTAAGGCTAGCGATACTTCTCACCTAAATATTAGAAATGATAAGCAATGCCTTTTATTGTATACGTTAGAAGTAAATGTTAAGACGGCCTATATCTTAATTGAGGTAATTTAAATATCAACTCAGAAAGATCCCCTTGTTTCTAAGCTCTTCAATATTTTAATAAGCTGTGGATTTTTAACTTTTTCTGACTCGGGCATCCCAAAAGAGATATGTATAGTCGAAATATGCAACTGGGACAGAACAGTTGATACCGCAATGATGTTATTACAGATATTATAACAACAAAAAAATCTCCTTGCATAAGTTCATTATGTACATTGTGCACCGATATAACCACAGAAAATTATTTTTGAAAAGTAATCTTTGACTAAAATTAAACCAACCATCCTTAAAAAAGTCATCCAAAAAGAAAGATGGCTTTATATTAGACACAGTATGCTATATTTCGAAATGTAATTATATCGTAGTTTGAAATATATTTAGGTTCATCTCTTTCGTTAATAGTAACCCAAGTAAAGATCTTTGGCAGAAATACTAACAATTTGTTCTTAAATGTTTTCCTCGTCATATCAGTCTCTTCTTTTTCCCATGTTTCATTTGTTTGTTCTTTTTCCTATGTTTCATTTGTTTGTTCTTTTTCCTTTTCCCCTGCTTTTTTATTGTCTCTTATATTTCAGATCATGACACACGTAATAATAAAATGTTATTTCGCTAAAACTTCGTTTTACTTGTAACATATGATAAACAATCTATAATACTAAAAAGACGAGGTCCAATTTGTCAGCCGTCATCACGTAAAATCGACGAATCAAAGAATTAAACTTTATATACAACTAATATAGTACAAAGGTGTAGATTAAAAATTACATCACTCCAGGTCCTTTTGTTTTCCACGCAATTAATATTGCCAATAATTAAGAAGTTCCGGGGCGAGTCCGATACCGATACCAATAGTATAGTTTCCTGTTACCTATTACCTTAGGTAGCACTCCACAGTTAGGTGTGTAGTTTCGCATTTTGGCCCCTGTGGATTTTTTAAATATGAGAGCTAGTGTGCAATACAATTCATTTTTGGATAGCTGAGTATTAAAATAGCCTTTGTATTGGGTTTATATGAACATCAAGGTTATGTAATGTATGTAATATAGGCTGTTTTCTGTATGACAGTCCGTATTTGCATGTCCATACCATACATTGGTCCAGCAATTATTGTAATGTTTTTTTCCAACTTTTTATCGCACGAACTTTGTGATTGGATTTTACGAAAAAATGAGGCGAAAGACACCCAATTTTTATTTGATCATTAGGAAGATTTAAGAAAACAGTTTCTAAAAAGGTATCACTCAAAGGCATTGAAATTCTAGTTTGATCCAAATTTTGGGGGGATATATGACATGTTCACCCCCCTTTTTGCAATATTTTATGGTAAATAAATGCTGAATGTTGCCATGGATACACATAAAAGGAATTAATTTTCACCCTTTTAACTTTGGAAAATTGAATCTATGGAAGATACTGATTACATACATATGCACATGTACAACACAAACAGTTAGGTTAATGTATTAGAAATCCAGGAATAGGAGATGATAAAACATTTTGGGGCTCATTTTTAATTTTATTTTCTAACTGTGGAGTGCTACCTTATGGCACATCAGAAAGCACAGAAATGCACTTTTAAAGTTAAAATTCACCACAAATCTTTAGTCTTTTATGTTCTTGTTTTAGTTCTGAAGGTAAAAAACCTGCTAGGAATGCAATTTATGTTAATTTTATTGTTTACTGTCCTTAGCAACCAAATATACACATTTTGACACTTAGACATGTTGCGGTCTTAAATTTGTACCCGTTAGCTTTGCCCTTGTAACCAAAGATTGCGCTTTATATGATAATCTCAGAATGTATCGCTTTATATTTTTGAATGCGAATAAGTCAAATTAACATTTTTAACAGGATTTTATATCATAATTTGGCATTAATTAAATTTAATGATGCCAGTACTGTTAGAAATTTATACCCTGCTTGAGAGCTTCTAAACCAAGGTTAGGTATGCTATTAACAGCAAAAATTACCTATAAGTGCTTTCAAACACCTAAAACTTGTACAATTTGTCCTCTTTTAAGGTAATTTTATAATTTCAAATAAAAGAAAGGGAAAAGTTTTAGAAATTTACCCCAAAAATGAGACAGACTTGAAGTTTTTCACTATGATCCAGCATTTATTTTAAAATCACTTTTTGTCGCGTTTCAACACCAACTGTTAACCTTCATAAAATCTTTATTACTGAACCAATTTTAAAAACTAAGGTACCATTTTCATTGTAACAACTAGTAGAACACAGAAAACATAAAAAAAAGTTGAGGCAGGAGGGGAAAAATTTCACCTTAAGGTAGCACTCCACAGTTAGGTGTGTAGTTTCGCATTTTGGCCCCTGTGGATTTTTTAAATATGAGAGCTAGTGTGCAATACAATTCATTTTTGGATAGCTGAGTATTAAAATAGCCTTTGTATTGGGTTTATATGAACATCAAGGTTATGTAATGTATGTAATATAGGCTGTTTTCTGTATGACAGTCCGTATTTGCATGTCCATACCATACATTGGTCCAGCAATTATTGTAATGTTTTTTTTCCAACTTTTTATCGCACGAACTTTGTGATTGGATTTTACGAAAAAATGAGGCGAAAGACACCCAATTTTTATTTGATCATTAGGAAGATTTAAGAAAACAGTTTCTAAAAAGGTATCACTCAAAGGCATTGAAATTCTAGTTTGATCCAAATTTTGGGGGGATATATGACATGTTCACCCCCCTTTTTGCAATATTTTATGGTAAATAAATGCTGAATGTTGCCATGGATACACATAAAAGGAATTAATTTTCACCCTTTTAACTTTGGAAAATTGAATCTATGGAAGATACTGATTACATACATATGCACATGTACAACACAAACAGTTAGGTTAATGTATTAGAAATCCAGGAATAGGAGATGATAAAACATTTTGGGGCTCATTTTTAATTTTATTTTCTAACTGTGGAGTGCTACCTTATCTGTACGTTCCGCATCTGACAGGCGCACCACCAAACGGTGTATTCAGGATTAATATGCTATATACACGGGTCATAACCACAGGGTTGACACTACTAAATTGTCAAATTGTTAACTATTGTAGTATTTTAATCAGTAAGACTTTCTAAGAGGTTAACAGTACGAATACTAAAAATCTGGACTAAAAATAAGGCGTATAGGTACAGTTTTCAATTTGTCAGCGGGTATGACGTTAAACAGCGAATCAAAGAATTCAACTTTATTTAAAACTAATATAGGACAAATCTGTTGATTAAAAAATACCCCATTCCAGGACCTTTTGTCACGTTTCCAAATAATTAATATTACCAATAATTGATAAGTTCCAGTTCGACGGGTTCAAACATAAAGATTTGAAAGCAAAGAAAACTGTGTATCTTAAAATCGGCATGACTTTATCAGATGACAATACTAATACTAAAATAAGGCTTGCGCATAGTTATATACTTTAATTTAGTCACGGACCCGCGATATCACGGGTGTGCTCTAGTTTAATACATATTTTAGTAGCATCTGTTAACTAGCTGTGTCGAAGTGGTTGTCTTCTAGGGAAGTTACTGTGACATAATCAAAGAAATAATCGAACTTTTAGTCTTGTAGAAAGTACACAAACATATCTTGATTTTAATGAAAAAGTGCTGATATTTCAGACATAAACTAGTTACAGCAGTTGAAGTGATCTGTCAACATGAACTCAAAATCAAACCAGATAGAAAACTTTGTTAAAACCATTTCCAGGACAGTTTCATTTGAAATACGGAATGAAATGGTAAATAGAAAAGAAAATGTATGTATCGCGTACAGCTTTGAGTTCAGCTAGTAACTGCGTCGTTCTTAATAAGATTCGAGTCAACATTTTTTATGTATTGTACTAGTTTATTGCCTTTGTTGTTTTTTATTTGGATTTTTTAGTACGCTATGAAAGGCACCAGCAAATGTGAACTCATTCAAACGATTGAACTACAAGCTATTAAGAAAAAAATACTTGTGTCCAACTACTCAAACAGGAAAACCAACGGTATAATAATAATAATAATAATAATAATAATAATAATAATAATAATAATAATAATAATAATAATAATAATAATAATAATAATGAAACGAGAAACACTTATGAACCAGATCAACAAATACCAACTACTGAACACCAGGTAACAAATGCAACGGATTTTAACGTTTTTATATGTACCAACCTACATCATTACTTAACACGATAGTGTAAAACCACAACACTGGAAAACCCATTTTAAAATATCAATTGAAATGGCTTTACTCAATCAAAAGACATATGAACACAACAAGTGAGCATACACTTAACGAATACATTCAATCTATGAAACATTGTATCAACATTCTGCTAATTGGACAGTGGTGCATCAACAAAACGTGCAATGCGTTGAATAAGGTTTTACTCATAAGTGTGCTATATTTCTCCTTCTTTTCCTCATTCCGTTAACGCCTTTTCACGGGGACGTATGAATAAACTCATCATAGGCACAAGTTTTGAAACTTTATATTTACGCCAAACGCGCGTTTCGTCTACGAAAGACTTATCTGTGAAGCTCTAATAAAAGTACGAAGTTGAAAAGCATTGAGGATCACAAATTCCTAACGGGTATGTCTCAAGTACACAACAGTTCATAGTAAATCCATTACAGATTATGTGTGTACCTTGTTTGATTTAAACCCTATTGACAGAAAATCTAATTTGAACTTTTTTTCAATGTTGGAAATATTTTTTTTATAGGAAAAGCAAATTCAATTGACCTTATAACGGTGTGTATACAAAGAATTATATAATCATTCTAGTTTTGCTATCAAACGAAGAAATGTGTTAAATTTAACACTTCATACATGGGTATAAAATCTTTTAATATTTACTAACAACTATTTGCTAACACAAATATGACGAAACGGTCATTTAATCACCAGGAGTATTGCGTTTGCATTTTAAACACATTTAAAATACAGGATACTTCAAAAATGATACGTACCTTGTTGTTTCTTGTCGTCTTTTATTTGTCTGTTAGTCTTTTTCATTGTTAGTCATGACGTTGTCAGTTTTTTTTTATTTATGAGTTTGATTGTTCCTCTGGTATCTGTCGCCCTTTTTTTGTTATAGATGTGACAAGATGTTCTTTTCAGTGAAAGTTTGGGTTTACCTCTGTAAGGTTAATATAATATTCCGAATATTTTTTTATAAACAAGATCCAGTAAATGGCATTTTGTTTAATTTTCGGAAATTAAAAAATGTTCATTCTTGACTTGTGGCCCTGATTTTAACGGAAATTGCAACATGAGAATTGTTTTCGACCTAGGAAACAGAATGAACAAATAATTAGCTTTCCATTTATATCTCCTTGTGTTAGATGGGTGCTTTAGAATCCTTTATTAAAAAAAAACCCAACATGATAGGTGCAAAAGGACGCTATATGCCAATTCAATTTACAAAGGAGTCATGATTATTATTTCAAAGTTGACTATTCAGGGCCGAAGGTAAACTTTGTTATATTACATTTGTATATATATTTATTATTATTCAAATAAAGGCAACAGTAGTTTACCGGTGTTCAACTCAAACTAAAAGCGAGGGAAACACAACTATAAGAGGAAAATAAAGGCAACGTGTACAATGAAGTGCAACAAAAAACAAACGCCAGCATATATTGAAACAAACTATTTGATAACATCTATCATATTCCCAACTTGGTTCAGAATTTTTAAGAAAACATAGTGAATCGAAACTGGTTTAATGGTTGAGCAAACCTCTCGCTTCATGACAATGTTAAAACTATCGCAGAAATGACAACAATACTTTACAGGAATACAGCACATATTTTCATCGAAGTTTAGTATTTTTGTGATTTTGTTTTTTTACTAAGAGCTATTACAAAGTCAATAGTAACACACAACAAATCATATATATAAGATTATCAATCAGTATACACATGCACCATCCAGTGGATTTAGTGTTAAGACGTCGTTAACAGTCAGCTTGTGAAATGCCAAAATATAGGTATCGTTAGAATGTAGTACCGCGAATCTACATATTTGTATAACAATGATATTAAGAATGGGTTTAATTTACTTATAAAAAAATCATTTTATTTTGCAATACAAACTGTATTTATAGATATACTCACAGTGTTTAATTTGTCACCTTTTGGAATATACTGTAATTTGATTTGAGGGATTTATGAGTCTACCCTGATCTTATCTAAATTGCCGGTCTCAGTATCACAATAACCGCAAACATTCGGATGTGATATTCCGTTTGAAATAAGTTTTATACAGGAACAGCCAAATTTGCTAGCCAAATCATTGCATTAAGTGAAGGTTGTTCATTTTTTTCTTCAAATTTTCAGTCATAAATTATTTACAATTTCTTTCTAATAAAACATTGGCTAAACCAAAATAAATCGATGCATATAGGTACCTTACAATAAATAAAATATTATATAGCTGGTACATGTATATGACATACGTCGTATGAAGAAAAAATTGTGTAATTTAGTTAAACTTGTTATGTTAAATTCAGTTTATCAATCAAAGTTCACATGTTAAATGTTTTAATGTATCAGAATCTTATGGTTTTATATCTGTCCGAATTCTTTTTTTATATTTTAGTGATATTATACAAAAATTATATTTCACGAAATTTTAAGGTTTATATCTTCCCTTTTGTGCACAAACGACACGAAAAAAGCGCCACGATATCTTTTAATAATTTATTTTTAAAGTGCAAGGTGGCGAATCAATTCGATAAGTTTATTAAGCTTTAATTTTAAAGATCAATACGAATACTATTTGTTTGCATTATTAATACTGTTATCATAAAAAACAGGATGTGAAATGGGGTTAATCTGTCATACTTTGTTAAAGTTGTACTGATTAAATATAGCTGATTTACAAACCACTCCTCTTTTCTAGATATAATCAATACTAATAGATGTTTTGTGTCCTTTACTTTCTGATTCACAGAAGTGACCTCTTTGTTTCATATAAGAGATGCTTATACATTGAAAATGTTGAAAAAAAGAAATGCATGTAAACTTTCCATTCCAGTACACGGTTTTTACATGTCGTGTCGACTATTATATTATTTGTTTGTGTGTTCTCTGTGATAAACGGTTTTGTGGTTGTGTGTCTCTTTGCTGTATTTCTGTCACGTAGTTTTGTTATTTAAGCGATATCTTAAACATTGTCATAAAGCGGGAGGTTTGACTAGCCATTTCACAGGTTCGAACCACAAATTTTCTTAAATATTCCTGTAACAAGTCAGGAATATGGAAGCTTTAAGTTGTTCATTTCTATGTATGATAGCGTTTGCTTTTGTTGCAGTTCTATGTTCCTATTTTTCTATACTCCTAAAACCCTTTTGGCATAGAAGATAACAGTGTGTTTGAAATAAAGAATATGTTCCCCTTTTTTAAATTCATTAGTCTGTATGCCTTAATATTTAGTATAAAGATATGATTGCTAAGCGTTTTTAATTGAATCATTGCAATAAAGAAGTTTTAAGGCATTTGAAATGACTATAACTTTTTTTTATTGCAACGGGATTAAACCAGTTACGGCTAATGTCAATTACTGAATGTATATTTTCAGCGCAGTTATGAAACTTGTAATCAATGATATATAACAATGATTATAAGAAGACATCTGTTGTTTATGGACACTTGGATGATGTGTATTTTTATCAGATTTATCTTAATGTTTCATCGATATGGTGTCCGGTAACTCGTCAATTGTTTTGTAAACAGTGAACTGATGAGAATACCGCTGATACCATGCTTTAATTCGTGGCTATTTTTCATCCTTTAATATTGCAACACGGGGTCATTATTAGATTAATTAGTTTTGACTAGTGCTTCGGTTTAAGAATATCGTAAGAAGAGATCAACACTCTCTGTCCTAGTAGTGGACTACTATGTGATTTGTATATGTGATATTTTTCTAATTATAAACAATATTTATCTTTACATAGCACTGTCTTGATTTTGTTTCTGTGGTACAAACTATTTGGCTTAGGTGTTTTTCAGTTTCATTCCTTATGATACTAACTAATAGTACTTTCTGACAAGAAACACGACTTGAGACAGTTTATTCCTATGTTCTAATCCAACACCAATGATTCCGTTATTAAAAGGTTACTCTTTGTCTACACATCAATAAATCTGTAGCAGATTGTGATTAAACAGAACTGTCGTTACAATAGGAGAGGTATGATAAGAGCAAAACTGTTGTCTTACAAAGTTAGTTAATTTCATCAAGACTGTCAGGTTTATGTTACTTTATTAATGAATAATGAGACTGACATCAACTGAAGACTTTAGTGCAGAAAAGTCACAAAAAGTATCACTGTGACATATTTGACAAAAGACTTTCATTTAACGTGTAGTTTTTAGTATAAACAGACTAAGTAATGGTCTTTTTCATTAGGAATACTGAAGCCCTTATCCAGATGAGCAATACAAAATTCTAGAATACAAATATAACTATCTGAAAAACTAATTTCTTGTCAGTTTTTGTAGATTCTTTGATAGATTTGTATTTCTCTTTGAATTTCAAATTAATGGAGCAAACAATGTGTTCTTATCATACTTACACAGTACTATTTTATGATATCATATTACACATTCTGATATTATATATCGTTTTATCAATGCATAATATTATGCAAAACATATGATAACTTTCACTTAGAATTTAGTCTAACATGACATATGCTTTTCATCTAACATGGAATGCATGTAGCTGTATCCAAGTCAAGTGAAAGAATGAACACGTCGTGTTACTGTAGTAAATAACAGAAGTACTGCTTTAGTAAAAAACAAAAGTACTGCTGTAGTAAATAACAGGAGTAATGCTGTAGGATAGCCAAATGAAAGAACAGATAACATTAGTAAAGAAAACAGCAAAAACATGGATAATAAAGACCACCTGATACTTCAGTCAACAACAGAAGTACCACTGAAGGATTGCCAACTAAAAGATTGGACACCAGTTACCATGGTGAACATCTGAAGAACGGCTGAAGTTTTTGTTTTTGTTTTAACAAAGAACATATGACAGTTACGTTAGGGAACAGAAGGAGAACCCCTGTTTGGTAGCAAATTGAAATACGATTACGTGTTACTTTATGTAATAGTAGGGGCACGGCTATAGAGGATAGCGATTTCAGAGAACGTAATTGCGTTACCGTAGTGAACAGAAGAGGCACAGCTATAGAATAGCAAATGTAAAGAACAAACATGTGTTTTGTCCGATATTGTGTCTCTTTATTTTCGGCTGTCATCTCACAATTTGATATTTTTATTTCATAGAAATACCTTATATTGTTTTACAAACTGCTTTATAAAGGAAAACATCTGACATAAATGACATACTTTGTGTTGTATCATGGGGAAAGTATGATTTTTAAATCTTTAAGTCCTAATATGCGAAATCTAGAATTCTTCTTGAAATAACCATGTCTTTTATCTAGACACTATTTTCTGTTCTGTTTTAAATAAACGAATGTCATTACTCTCTTTCTGTTAAGAAAAAAAACAGTTCTAGTTATAATCTCTCAAATTATCTAAACTGAAAGATAAATAGCTTTCTTTTTTTTGCAGTTTAAGACAAATATAACCTCTATAATTTATTTTCTTTATTACAGATAAGATTAGTTATGTTATAATGATAGATAAAAGTGACGAATGATATAATGTCTTACGATGTTGTGTTGAAGCAGAATATACACTGTAAAAATATGCTAACGTAAAAACCGAATTCAAAAGTTTCTCATCAAACCGAAACTATTAATTAAGGCACAGTTACATAAGCTTGATAGGAAGGTCTCATAAAAAGATCAATTTAAATTATCTTTAAATTCACTTTTGCTCCTATTGATTATATTACTCGTATGAGTGTTTGGTTTGGTACATGTATTTCAATTTATTTCACTTAAATTTCCAAGTCTTTTGACATGTAATGACCCATCTGATCTTCACAATCGGACAATAAGGTAAACGTACCATTACATTTCTGGTTTATTGGTATTTATTTCTGAATCTTCAAGATTAAGTTCAGCAGACCAAACATGAAGTTTCCCACTTGAATAATCAGCTTCTGTTAATGAATGCAAATAGAAATGCAAGTAATATTCAAGTGCGTTAAAGAAGAATTACTTACGGTTAATATACGAAATTGATTTTAAGGTTTGCAAATCCTATTGACGACAGGCTTTAAAAAGTATTTACAATATGAATATTGTTGAGTGTTATATTTGTAAATGTTTTGTAATATTTTGATGGGTCAAATTCTGTCTGACCTGAAAATCGGTTAAATATAAATATTTCAATGTATAAGCTTGTAACGATTAGTAAACAAGCTGTGCTTCATTACTAAGTATTAATCACTCGTTTATTTCAGCATAAAATATATAGTGAACAAAATCAATTTTCCATAAATACACCTAATTTTGTCTACGACAGCATCGATTTAAACAAATTTTATTTCGAAAAGGTAATCAAAATGGGCTATTTACCGAAGTATAACTCCTGAAAAATAGCAAGGAGATTCCCTATGCAGTAGTTTCATCCCGCAAAATGTGCATGTATCTTGTTTAAGTAAGGGACTTCGTAAACGTCTTCTGTTTTACATTGATCTGGATAATTTGTTATTGATGATACATCTCTGATAGTCTTTATTATATGTAATTTTTTAAATTGTCTCGACATATTTCATAGTCACTATTGTGGACCTCTTGGTATATTCTTAGAGGATCTCTAGATTTATTTTGGTCGTTGAGTTTGTATGTCTCTGACGAATTTTTATTTATGTCTATTATACATTTTGCTTAATAATATATACGTGTAACGAGTTAAAATTGATCGACACCCTATAATATCTGTAATAATTGTTTTATGGAAGTTTTTTCTGAACAATTTCCATAATTTGAATTTTATTTTTGTAAAATAAGGTGTGACTGTAAATATTGAGACGATTGTTAATTTGACATTACATTGATTAATGAGTCAACTGATATGATCTTATATGGCGTGTTCATACAGGAATAAAAACTCTGAAATGCAATGACTAGAAACAATTCAGATCAAATATCACTTATTTAGCGCACTTGCATGGAAACGAAGACAGATTGTACAATAGTGTTCAAAAGTAAGACCTAAGTACTAAAGATAATGGTAATTCTCGATAATTCTTGTGAAGTATGCTTTGTTAGTACACTCCCTGCAATGATCTCTGTTTCATAATGCGTAATGCTTAATGCAATATGAATCTATTACTTTGTAACGTATTTAACGTATTTGATGATACCTGTTTGAAAAATACTTGTTGGTCATAGATTTTGCTGGAATTTGTAACAAGATATGTTTTCCTTCGTTGCTAAAGAAGAAGGCAAGTTTTCCTCATTACTAAATGTTATTTTTTGGACTGTAATATATACACCTCATTCTTGCATATAGACACAGCAGGTAGTATCCAAAATATTAGTCACCTAGCTGCACTTTCTGCAAACAAAACATCATGCAAACATTAATAATAAAAGTTATAATAAAACAGAATAAATAGTGATTGAAAGTGGTGATCTGACGTGTTGTTATACAGTTTGTATTTAAAATATTTTTGTAATTTATATCTACATTGCACGAACAGCCATGATGATAATCTCGACATGAAGTTCCTACGGTTTTATGTTCTGTTTTACTCTATATAATGATGCATCGACTTTGTTTTCATGATATGATAAAATAAATAATGTTTTCAATAATGAATTTCAATCTTTCTAATCGGATACTTTCACGAGATTATGTATGTCTAACATGTTTTTGACGCAAACTGATTGTTTCAAATTGTTGTCTAATTTGTTATTTCCGTAAAGAAAGTAAAAAACGAGTATATTTCCATAGGAAAGTGTTTAACTTATTAATTAAAAAAAGTTCTACATGGTATTAAAGTGAACATTCAAAGTTCAAACAATACGTCAGTATTCAGTGAATATGCTGTACTTTCGAGTGTATTTTATATTGCAATAGCATAATAAGTGCACAAACCTCGGTATTGCGTTATGCCAAAATAAATCTGTGTACAAAAAGAACTACAGAAAGTTAATGAAAGTTACATTTAAAAGTAATACTATAATCGAATCGTTAAATTATTCCCAAAAACGCAATGTTTTTTTTACAGCATCACTTAACCAGTTATCAAGAAATCTTCTGACCTCTTATACCATGACTTTATATTTTTGAGTTGCTCTTTCGTGTTTGTATATACCTTTTTGAAGGGTGTAAAAAGGGGAGACTTCGTATTATATATTTTATGAATGTTTTAACCATAAAAGATGGATTTGAAATGATTTTTATATTCAATCATTGGACGTTAAACTATACCTTACTGTTACTTGCCTATAGATCTATAAAACAAATTTACCCTCTTATCACGACATTTTTATACCGGTCGTAGCGATGTTTTAGTAATGAACACATTATATTCTGAGACGTTAGTGCAACAGTTACTGCTTGCATTACTAGCCACCTGAGAAATATACTAATACACAGAGAGTGTCTATGGAATATTTCCATCGTTAAAGATATTGACAATAATGAAGGAAAAGATTAAGGGATTGTAAAAGATTACCTAGAAAAAACTACAAACCGAGAACAAACGTTTGATGTATCAAAAGAGAGTTAATGTGCATTATAATTGGCGTTTGAAGATGAAACAATTTGATTTTAAGATGTCAGATCAATACGCTATTAATAAGCAACATTATACATAACTCTGCCGTATATCGGAAGGTTATTTAAGTTTGTATTCATTCAGAATTCGTCAAACTTCATCTGAATATTAAATATTAATTAAAATTAATATACAAGTGTGCCTTTCTGAGTCCAAGATGTACGATCAATTAACAATCTGCGAAATATCTATGAATATAAAGCATGAACGTTACAGAGCTACACATGGGGTTGTATCACTTAAAATCTATAGAATTTTGTTTAAGAATTGTAGGTAATTCTTAATTAATAATGAAAATTTTATATGAGGTAATCGGTTTCATTTTTCGAGTAGAAATAAGGCAGTCTTGATAATTTATAATGAGCTAAACGACACCAAAATCGTCAAAATAAACGTAACGTCATGACGGTGTCAAGCTTCAAAATCGACTAAAATTTCAAAGAGTATAGAAATATAAACTAAGCCGACTGTCCTTACTATCCGGAACATGAAGAATACTGCTTCTTTAATTGTAGTCATTGTCCAAACTCTCAATTGTATGCGATGAAATAATTGTCATCCAAAATATATGCATATAAAGATGATCTTTGCAACATATTGAAACGAAAGTAAAATCTTTATATAAAATTTGAACAACATAAAAAATATGTGTATGGAGCCTTATTGTTTGCCAAATTTGATTGTAATTATCAATTTACATATTTTCATTAAGTATAGATGTACTTAGTACTTCTATCAACTGTTCAGTATGTTTGTTTCAATTACTGTCGCTATGAATTAAGGTTATCGTTAGGTGCAGTACCGGGTAATAAACTAATACCAACTATTTGTAATGACCATGTCAATGCGGGAAGTCTTTATTACTTACTCGCTGACCAGAAGCAAACTGATTGAAACTGACAACCAGAAGTCAAGGTTAAGGTCATGTATATCACAACTTCCGTTCGATATCAATGAATGAAAATTTGTTTTAGTCAGTATGAATGGTTATGTCAGAGCCAGAAGTTTTAAGAGTATTATTATGACAATCAACATGTGTAAATAAAGAATTAGAAAAAGTAAACATCAATACAGATCTATTAACGTGACTTGACCCTTTTGATAAATGCCAATACTTGATAAGTTGCTGCATCTTAACCTTGTATTTCTGAATATCAGTAAAAGCAAACATAATTATCGTTTCATATGTATTTTGAAGGCTGAACAGAATGGCCAAAGGTTTATGTAATACGGACGATAAATGAAAGGTTTATGTAAAATTGTTTTGTATATGAATTAGTCACTCCAAAAAGGTATCTAAATATTTAAAATGCCTCATATTCTATGCTGCCAGATGTTTTTTTCTGATAGGTATTGATGACTATAAGGTTCTTAATATGTTCAATAATGCCACAAATTCATCACTTTCAACCAGAGAAGATGCAGCAATCTCTGCCATTGTGTTTACTTTCCTAAAGTTAAAAGATTTAAATTATACAAGACATCTTTCACCCCATCAAAGCCAATACCTTTATAATGAAATCAAATAGAGGAAATTTTCAAAATTTTCACAGTATATTCTGCCAACTTATAACTTGTATAAACTAAAAAGAGAATGCAAAAATGATTTCGTCTTGTGTTTAACATTAGAAATTTAAGTTCTTACAATAGCTTTAGAGTCAATGAACCTAAAACGGGATTTGAACCATCTCCCCAGAAATTATCCAGTCTTTTTGGAATAATATCAAAATCAGTGAAATTAAGAACAATAAAAGAAAGGGCAGATAATAAATCAAATTTGAAACCTGATTTGTTTATATAAAAAAAGTAGTCATGATCTCTTTCCTTGAAATAAATCTTATATTAGAAAGCGTTATTATGTGACTTTTCGTAAGACATTCAGGTCCTACTCGGTATTCTATAGACTACTATTCGTTTGAAGTGGCAATCTGAATCAGGTCCAACTTCCCAACACTATAGAACAGCACTTACATTCCATAAACCAAAAAAAAGGAAAGTAAGAAATTTTATAATTACGAGCTAGCTTAGAGATGAACAGCCGGAATGAGAGTTTGTGTCATTTTGATCTCTAGTTGATATAATACTTTTTAACTAAAAATCACTTTTTCAACGAAAAAATGGGTATGGTACTAGCAGATTGCATGTCTTCACCATGTTTATACGTCTTAATAATTTCTGGCTAGTTATTTAAAGGATAACATTGAGAAAAACCAGAAAGAAAGAATGCAAAAATATTTTCATGATGGGGAAATTCAGGTATTGAAGCCAACAATCTACATACAACACACAATACTATAAAGCATTTAAATCTCATAAAGATATATAATTGTGTTTTCTGCTTTCAGATGATCTGTATTGCAATACTACTTCAGATTTCTTTGGGTGCTGGAATTTTACGAGAGCTGGCACGGCAATGACAAAACCGTGTCCTTATCTTCCAGGCTTCAACACAAAAGGTATAGATAAGTTATTATTTGTTATCCAAGAATACTTGTTTTAAATGAGGTACAAACCAGACGATAAAAGGAATTCAAGAAATCTAATAAACTCATCATAGATACATGGATTCAAATTTTATTTATACCTCAGACGCGCGTTCTCATCAGTGACGCTAGAATAAAACATATCTAAAAGACCAAAAGTACAAAGATGAAGAGCATTGATAACCTAAATTCCTAAAAGTTTTGCCAAATACAGCTAAGGTATCTAATCCTGAGGTAGAACAGTCTGAGAAGTTTTGTTAACAGTTGATTTATAATTGTGAACATATCAATGATGACTCAAGTCAACACAGAAGTGCTGACAACCGATTAACCTCACAGTTATAGAACATATTCAAGTACACAGTTATATAAGTCTATGGTATTTATGACAAAAAGTTATAAGAAGAAACGTTATATTTTTGTTGAGTTAAATTGTGTGTAATCCTTTGTTAAACCTATTTATTTATAGTGGATTGGGAAACAAGTTTTGCAACTTATATTAATCCCTTTCCACTTTGCTGGTGTGAGTGCTGCCTTGTAGCGGCTTTAGTCTACTCTTTTTCGAAATCTACAAGGGTGTCTTTAACGTGCAAGAGATATGGCTCTCTCATAACACGGGTCAGCAATTTATCGTCCCCTTCCGACGGACTATCATCGTATCCTCAAGTCCATACTCGCAAATGGTGTCAAGGGAGAGACAAAAATTGGGTTCCTAAAATTTCCATCCCGAACGGGAATCGAACCAGGAACCTTTCTGTGAATAATCCGATGCATTTACTACTACACCACCCTTTTCGATGCAATTTGTCTGATTGTACTTTATATTCTTTATATGCTAGTTTTTTTCGTCTTTTTTATGCTTTGAGCTTTCATAATATAGGGAAATCCAGAGAAGTGCTTCGTACATGCAATTTATAATGTGTTGTTCCTTTTTTTATTTACAGAAATGGCATATAAAAATTGTTCAGAAAATGGTACATGGGAACGTGCTAATTATATGAAATGTCGAATGACCAGAGAAATTGAGGAGGTTTGTCTCAATACAAATACATCTTATCACTCGCTAATACAAGAATTATTTGTGTTCGTCTTAATCACATTTTGTAATACAAATAAAAAAAACCAACATCAAACTCCAAGAAAATTCAAAACGGAAAGTCTTTTATCAAATGGAAAATTCATAAGCTTGCGTTTTGTAGAGTAATACACTTTATTAAAATAGTGTTTGACTGCCTCCAGTATATTTATACATAATTTAAACATAGATTTACTTTTACATCCAGAATGACCTATAGCACAAGCAGATTAATATCCTGAGAAATAAAGTCGTCTTTAAAGCACTTTATTCATTCACCTTCATAGCACATTTTTTTGCTGTTAAAACAATCCAATTACATGATTTATTGTGCATCTTCACATAAATTTGACATTCACCGATGATGAACCATAAGGAATTATGATGAGTTTAAAATTTGTATAAAGAAAATTCGAACGCGTACACCTTTTTTTTTTTTTTTTTTTTTTTTTACATATATCTATCTATATTGAGAATGTCTTTCATTGCAGGATTTGAACAAGGAAGTGTTGAATGCTTTTCGTCATATATACATATCACTGGTTGGATTTTCTATATCAATAACCCTATTGGTGATATCATTATTTATATTTTTCAAATTTAGGTAAGTAGTGCTATATTATGAATATTACTAGTATATATAATCTAAAAATAAAAAAAATCGTAAAAATTCCGAACTCCGTGTAAAATGAAAAATCCTAATCTAATATCAAAATCAAATGCTTAAACACACCAGTCGAATTGATAACAACGGTCATTTTCCTGACTTGGTACACGCATTTTCTAATGTAGGAAACGGTCGATAAAACCTGGTTTGAAAACTAACTAAACCTCTCACTTGTATGACAGTCGCATACAATTCGATGATATTGAAAACGATGCGTCAGAACAATATTTTTCTAGAATAAAGCAATATATAAATAAAACAAAGCAACAGAGGAATCACGCCAGTGATAGTCCTGTACCGTAACTATGTTTTTTTTTTGCATTTGAATGTATTTGTATTTTGTATTTAAGCATACCCAAGGAAGTTACTGTTAAGTTATTTACACACCTGCTAATGACCGGTCGTTTCTGAATATAATATGTTGACATCTATCTATTTATTCACCATAAAAACAGTTCAGTAAAGAGAACAAATGTCCTTGCTTTTTTTGACCTTTTGATTATAGCTCTTCATCTTTTTTTTATAAGCTTTTGATTTCAAATATTTTGTCCACGAGCATCACTGAAGAGACATGTATTGTCGAAATGTGCATCTGGTGCAAGAAAATTGGTACCGTTAATTTTATTTATATCAAATACTACAGCAAAGAGACCAAACCTCTCTGTCATGAAACATTTGAATACTACAGCAAAGAGACCAAACATCTCTGCCGTGAAACATTCAAATACTACAGCAAAGAGACCCAACCTCTCTGCCGTGAAACCCTCAAATACTACAAAAAAGAGACTGAACTTCTATTATGTGATAAATCCATATACTAAGGTAAAGGAACCAAACCTCTCTGCCGTAAAATATCCGAAACAGCTCAGTTAAGAAACTAAAATGTCTGCTGAGAACCACACAAATTCTACAGAAAAGAGACCAAACCTCTCTTCTGTGAAATATCCAAACAAGTTAATAGACAAAAAACAGAAAAATAGGTTAATAAGCAAAAAACAATTCTGCTATGAACCATCCAAATACTACAGAAAAAAGACCAAACTCGCTTGTGTGAAACATTAGAATACTTTAGCAACAGGGTCAAACCTCTCTACTGCGACACATCCGATCACGTAGGTAAAGGAACAAAAACTCTCTGCCGAGAAACATCCAAATACTACAAATAAGAAACTAAACCTCTTCTGTGAATAATCCTTATATTAAGGTAAAGGGACCACAGCTCTCTGCTGTGAAACATCTAATCAACTCACTTAAGAAACAGAATCTTTCTGCTGAGAACCTTACAAATACTACAGAAAAGGGACGAAATCTCTTCTCTGTCGTGAAACATCAAAATATTAAGGTGAAGGGGACCACTTTTACCTTTAAATAAGTAATTTCATAATTAAAAATAGTCAGAATTATTATGATGTAACACGATCAATCCTGCACAAAGGATTATCCAAGTTTGCACATTTAATAATTAGAATTGCTTTATTCAGTTGATTGAGACCATAATGGTATTAATAGTTGTTACAAAAAGTAAATAGAAATTACAGATTCAATACATTTTGATCCCCAACATAACTATAACAAGTATTAAGCACAAGATATTTCTTCTGTCCTTCATTATACTTCAGTTTCCAAGTGTCCCCTCCTACCTTTAATGCGACCTTCAATTGTTTATTGTGTACATATTATGATAAATAAATTAGTTTATTTTTACAAATTGTTACTTGCATGGACAGTTATTTCATTGTTACTCATACCACATCTTCTTATATCTAAATGCGGTTGCAGCAATGACTGCTTGACCATGAAAGCATATGAACTCGAATAAAAGAGAATGTATTTAAATGCGTATTTTCTGTTGTATGTCCCTAATGAATTGACAAGTAAAAATAGATATGTTTTTCCACTTAAAAAAAAATATATGTAAATCCCACGTAATGATTCTAAGTGATCACCATGATGATTTTTACTATCCCTTGTTGATGGTGTTCATTTTGCATATTTCCCATTAATTTTATTTGATCTACCTACCTATTTATTTTTAATTTCCTTAATTACAGTCACTGTTGTTGACCTAAACATCCGTAGGTACAAAAGATTACAAGTTGTAATAATTCTAATTATCTAGTAATCAATTAGCCTGTTAGTTATCAACTTGTATGTCTCCTCATACTAAATGTCACATAAAATTGAAATCAACTCAAGAAAAACAATTAGTAAGTTATCCGTTTTATGACATCTCATTAAGATGGAACACCGTAATGCGTTGAAAACAGTGGGCAATAATTTGATGAACTGCTTTCTGAATTTGGTTACAGCTTAATTTATCTTAATTGGAATGTAAGAAAATGAAACGATTACCATTGCAAATCCCATTGCAATATCAGTTAATTTATCATGACTACCTATGCATCCGTTGGTTTCATTGGTATTTGGTTTGAACGTTCCACATAAGGATAAAATAAAAAATCTGCTTAAACTTATACAGTGTTATTTTTATTCCAAACATATATTTTCAGTTTAGTTTTTCAAATAAGGTCAAAATGTATGTTGATTGGCTAGTAAATTGACTGCTAAAAACTTCTATTGTCATTGAACAAGAGAAAAAACGTCACAACTTAATGTAGTAAAATGCCAAACAAAATGGTCTGTAAAGTGGGTACAACGGAAAACATATTGAAAGTTTACGGTGGTTCATGTTTATCAATCTGTGCTTTCCTGTGTAGCGTTATTTGAATAATATTTCTTTTTTTTCAATTTTCGTCGTTTTCGTTGTTGCCATGGTATTGACCCGTGGTATCATTTGTCACTTTTTTCGTTTCAGACAACTACGTTGTGACAGAATAACCCTGCATAAAAACTTGTTCATTTCTTATTTACTGACTGCCATTATGTATATCCTGTATAATGTATTGGTTATAATGGATGGTGATGTACTCCATGATCAGCCGGTATGTATACAAATTTAAAATGTGTGGGATAAACAGGTGGGGATGTCACTAGAACTGAAACCTGCCCATGTAATGATTAATTGTTTCTGGAAGATCATTGTATCATTTATTTTGTTTATTGCTTTTTTTCTGGACAAAACTGTTCTAGATATAGAAAAACTGAAGAGACAAAATGTTTTGAGCAAAAATGCATCTTGAGTGAGTCAACAAGACCTAATCGCCATATGCAATAAAATCTATGGGTTTTAAATGTCTATTTTGACATGTTTGACAATTTATGATTTTTTTTCAAAAATGTTATTATCTAGGTTGAAACCTTAAACAGTAAAATTCTCATCTTATACAAATACTACAAAAGATAAGAATTAGAAAATGGCAAACCCATTCTATACCAGCAATAAAAGCTCAACACAATGTACTAAAATAGGCAAATGTATAACAGAACTGCATAGATTTTTGAAACAAAGAGTTTAGGATTTGTTTCTTGCTTTTTTGTACAAAACGATAAAAACGATAAAACTTTCATTTGATATAGAACCAGAGTGGAAAATCAATCGTGGTCTTACTCCCATAAAACACAATTTATTGGGTCATCTAATGATCCTTCTATAGTAAGGTTACCGTCAAATTCTATTAGAATTCCCATGAGGGCTATCAATGTTTATCAAAAGTGACTTTATATTATTTAATCAAATCTTTTGTCAATATCTGTGTATAGTGTTGATTAATATATAAAACTCGATTTGTAGGCCCATTAATGATTTTTAGTGATGTGAGTGTCAGTTTCCTTCACCAAAATAATAAAACGCGTTTCTGTGATTACTAAACAAAACATATGATTCCATTGTCTATGAGAACCACACATTTATATTGTTAGTAAACAGAACACTGGTCAAAACCAATCACTTATCAAATATGTTTTCATAGCACTTGTCATTTGGTATCTAGTTTACCAATCAACTGTAAAACATGTCCAATAGGTTGCTACAATACCCAATATCTGTCAAAAAGAGGAACGAAAGATATCAGATGGACAGTCAAACTAATAAATCGAAAAAAACAACTAACAACACCCTGGCAAAAAATGGAAAAGACAAAACAGACAAACAATAGTATACATAACACAACATAGAAAACTAATAAATAACGAACACGACACCATCTAAAACTAGGGGTTATCGCAGGTGCTCCGGAGGGGTAAGCAGATCCTGTTCCACATTTGACACTCGTCAAGTGTTGCTAAAACATGAATCACATGTCAAGCTTTGCTGAAATACCCAATATCTGTCAATAATGATCAATGGTCAAAAGTGATTTTAGGAAACTAATCATCTGCCAAATGTGTTTTTATAATACTATTCGCTTGTCACTTGCTTTTTGTGATTTACCATCACCTGTTTAGTGTTGCTAGATTATCCATTACCTGTTATGTGTTGTTAGAAAACCCACTACCTGTCAAATTCGTTGTTTGCAAACTCATCACATGTCAATTATGTTAACATCTACTTTATTAGCTCACCTGGCCCAAAAGGGCCAAGTGAGCTTTTCTTATCACTTGGCGTCCGTCCTCCGTCGTCGTCGATGTCGCCTTTTAACTTTTTCTCTGACACTACTGGGCCAAATGAATCCAAATTAGGCCTAACTCATTCTTAGTGTATCAAGTTTAAAAATGTATCCAATGACCCCGCCCATCAACCAAGATTGCCGCCGTAGATAAACATAGAAGATTGGAATTACATGCAGTTTTTGGCTTATAGCACTGAAACTGAATCATTCAGAGCAAATCTATCATAGGGTAAAAATGTTTTTCAAAACAAAATCTCTGTCCTGAAATTTCAGACTATCTAACAACCTGTTGTTGGGTAAGTGCCCTTAAATTGGTAAATTTAAGGATATTTTGCAGTTTTTGGTTATTATCCTGGTTATTATAATAGATAGAGATAAAATGTAAACAGCAAAACTGTTCAGCACAGTTAAATCTACAATTAAGGCAACTAAACCAAAATGGTCAACTGACCCCATAAATAGTTATTGCCTTTTAAAGTCAACTTTTCACACCTAAATTTTTGTAAGTTTTTACCAAAATCCTCTCCTCTGAAACTACTGATCTAAATTGAACTTGTTTCCTTATTCATTTTACCAAGATACGACAAACACCTCGAATATTTTACGATAAGATCTAAATCCTTAGCAAAGTAAATCTCTCTCACGACCTTGTTGTTGCAGAAACATGATATTCTTCCATTTCATGACTATGGAAACTGGTACATTAACCTTAATATTAAAAAGGAACATTGCCATAAGACGAGATGTTTTGGGCTAGCCATTAAACCATATTCAACCAACTGTTTTTCTTTACATGTTCTTATTCAAGTCAGGAATATGGCAGTTGTTATCTAATAGTCCTTTTTTTGTATGTTTGCGGTTTGTTTTTGCACTTCAGTGTTTTTGTTGTTCTCTTGTTTTCCTCTAATTGTTGATGTGTTTCCATCGATTTTATTTTGTTACCCGGGTTTGTCTCTATCGATTTATGACTTTTGAACACCAGCGTACTACTGTTGCCTTAATTTACCTCGAAGACAAAAATATTGTTGACAAAATCTGGAATAAAATTGTATGTGTGTTTAAAAGAAAGTTGAACTATACCATAGGGATAGTCAAACTAATCATTCGGAAACTAACTGACAATGTCATGGCAAGAAATGAAAAAAATATCCAAATACAAACAGTACACAAATACATCGTAAGACGTGGCATATTAACTGCTTGATACAGAAAATGAAATTGACAACTCAATGATTTTCCATCGGAAAATGCCTGTATTAAGTTGGGCATATCAAAGTTGATTGTGTCGATTCAATGGTTGATGCAGCATTTGATTTACTTAGCTTTTATTTACTTTCCCTGTTTGAATTTACGTTAAATTTATGATTTTTTGTTAATACTTTTGCAAGGTTCTTTCCTCTTATATTTTTTCATATAGCTATTAATTGGTTTTTGAATATTTGGCTGTTTGCGTTCCTGATGAAGGTAAATCCATAAAAGCGCATCGGACGACTGAAATTTACATAACGTGTTTTGTTTTCTTTTAGTTTGCAAAAGGAGATAACTAGTCAAACTTTGTACCTCGAATATCTTGTTTTAGGAGGGGATGAATTGGGTTTTTTTTAGTTTAAAAACATTAATTAATATTCCTGATACCAACATCATTATAAACGCTTACTTTTTGTTTCCAGTAGCTAGTAATCTGTATTCTGATGTCAACAAAAAGTGCTTATCGTCTTGCCAACCAGCAGCAAGCATTCTGCATTCCGATGAAATCAAGTAATGCTCATTGCCTGGCCAATCTGGTTTTTTTATTCATACGAGACATGCTATTTTCGTGCGATATCCAGGAAGAAGTTTACATTATGTTTTATGCACCCGTTCCGCTGTAGATGATTCCCCCTACAAAATAATCAAAAATTTTGTATCTTTGTTGAACGTGTCTCTATTTTGGAATTTTGAATCCTCAATACTCTTCAACTTTGTATTTGTTTGGCTTAATAACTATTTTGGTTTGAGCGTCACTGATGAGTCTTATGTAGACGAAACGCGCGTCTTGCGTACTAAATTATAATCCTGGTACCTTTGATTTCTATTTACACCATTGGGTCGATGCCTCTGCTGGTAGACGTTTCGTCCCTGGGGTTATCACCAGCCCAGTAGTCAGCACTTCGGTGTTGACATGAATATCAATTATGTTTATAAAACTTTGAATTTTTCGAAAAAACTAAGGATTATCGTATCCCAGGCATAGATCACCTTAAGTGTATTTGGCACAACCTTTTGGAATTTTGAATCCTCAATGCTCTTCAACTTTGTATTTGTTTGGTTCTATAACTATTCTGATATTAGCGTCACTGATGAGTCTTATGTAGACGAAATGCGTGACTGGTGTACTAAATTATAATCCTGAGAACTATTATCTAACTTGCAATTATAGATAGCACACATGTATCAAAGCAAACCACATATATGTTCCAATGGTCGTCAACACAATCCCATGTTTTCTTCGTTTGTGATATGAGACTTACCACCATATTTGTACTTGTATAAATGACAAAATGGTATGTTGAGTAGGACACGCTAGCCCTTACAAAGAAAGTATTCCAACCCCGAATTTTGGAAGGGTCCGTGTTCCGCAGTATTTGTTGTTTTATATAGTGTTGTGTAATTATGCATTTGTAACCTGGTATAGTTTCTTTGTCAAATTTATTTCACCTGGTAAGTTGTAAATGTTCTATTGGTATCTTTCGCCTTTCTAATTAATCAGTTTACTAGCATAATATTTACTGTGGTAAGAGATACAACAAACCTGTACATTATTGTTTCAAACACACAGACAAAATAATACTTGCTCATGAATGAGGAACTAAAGATGAGGGTTATAGGTCAATCAGATTCAAAATTACCAACAGAAGTAATAAAAGACATACAGATATAAGTATGTATATACATAATGCAGTAATTTTTTTTTTGTCAATTTGTCTTTTATTATATATCAATTTCTTCCGTGTAGATATCAAATGATTTCTTTTTCAGATTTGGTGTGTTGTGCTTCACGTTATTACACAATATTGTGTTGTGAGTAATTTTGCCTGGATGTTCTGTGAAGGTGTTTATCTTCACACTATAATGGTGAAAACGTTTATTACGGGTAAATGGCTGATTATTGTGTGTACCGTTATAGGTTGGGGTAAGTATTTCACTGGTGCCTCAGACATATTAAATGACATAATATACAATGTATATTTCGATAACTATTGAAATAATTTTCGTACTCCCTGAGTTTGTGTTCCGAATAAAATACAGACTAAGGCCTACAACGGATTGTGTATACTTCTTTGATGGTTATAAGTCTTATTGATTGATTTGTTCTAGAAGACATACACCCAACACAGAAAAATAAGGTCTTGTTATTAAGAATACAATGCTTTTGCAAAATCTAGTTATTTTACTTAAAAAATCCATTGTATCTTTGAGCTGCTATAATTTTGAAATTATTTTCTGATTAATATATTTAGCTACCACAATTTATCTTGTTCAAAAATATATAGTATGCAAATCTATATTAATATATCAGGTTGTATGCTGGGCGAGATACCATCATATAATATAGAACTAAGATTTGTGTTCTCGGGCGTTTAGGAGTAATTTGTTTCATTATAGAAACAATTTGTTTCATTATAGAAACAAACTATTACACATTCGTCAACTGTTTTCAGGACTTCAATTAAACTTGCTATAGAGTTTTAAATCTAAAAAACTACATCTTTAAACACGTCATTATTACATTTGCAAATGACACGTTATGGTTTCACAAAGTCATCAATAATAACACTAGAAGCTCATTGGTCGAAAAACAATTAACTTTTTTAAATGATACATGATAGATGTTTGCTACTATTATTTGTATCTAGTAAAACTCATGCATCTAATATTATGTTTTAAGCGTGATAGATAACTTTACGTGCTTTTGAATTCATTGCTGATTTTATCGATTACGTCAAAAAAGTTATCATATACAACAAGTCAAATGGCATTTAACACTTTTGTAAAATGAACTTTGAATTTGACAAAGTATCCTTTGCGTGTTACAAATAGATCTGGTTCATTAAGATGTAATTTTCAGTTTTAATTCTGTATTTTTGGCCGTGAAATGTGCATTAAATGCATTAGGGGTAATTCCTACTATAATCAATTGTGTACGTTTGACACATCCGTGGTCTAATGATCCGCAGGGAAATCTAGGTTCAGACATAACGTATATACTAGAAATTAATATCTTTCTTTTTAATGTGCTTCTTGCTAATAGATAATTAGAGAATACAATTACCTAAATAGATCGAAATATATTTGTCACAAATTTTTAAGTTATAACTTAAAGGTCAAAAGCACATTGAATTTGACAAACATTTATAGACTGAAGTCAAGTTGTACTGAAAAATCATCAGTTATGTATAACATATTATACAAATACTTATCCTTAAGAATGACATTTTTGTTATCACTTTGTACAGTCTCTCATATCTCTGTTTGAAAAATTCATTTGGAGATATATCTATTCGAGCAAATAAATTATTTAGGTGCGGTCAAAATGATGTGAGGAGCAAAGCGAAATGATTAAATGGTTCTTTTAAAATTAAGATGAATATCATTTTTCAGAAACAGGACTTTTCATATTATTTCATTAGTGCATACATCAATAAAAATCAACTTGACAAGAACACAATTGGAAACGCTCTCTCCATGTTGTACGTTTGGTGACAGTCTGTTTTTTATCGAGTAACCCTCTTTGATTTGTATCTTCCTTCTGTTTTGACTGTTCGTATTAACCAGTCCTTTATTTCAAATATTTGTTTTCCTCAATGATAAGGCTGTTTAAAGTGTGTGCGATATATGTATGAAAACATAACCCAATCAATTTTGTTTTAATTTACAAAATATATCTTTTCAGTGTGTCCGTTTGTGTTAGTTGGAGTTTATACAGCAGTAAGAGCCTCAAGCAAAGATGATAATATACTGTAGGTATATGTGTTATGTCTTTTTACTTATTTTACAGTTCTTGAAAGAAAGAAGGCAAATCATACAATAAAACACTACATTACATCTATTACATTACTGCAAACTTCAAAGTCCACTCGTGCAAACGTAAAAATTATTTTTTAAGTTATTGCGCCATTTTTGTCATCTGAGGGTCTCATGGTTATTTTGCAACTGGTGTGACTTTATCATTTCTATGTTTTGCACAAAAATTCAGCAAAGCCAAATTTGAATTACCTGCAAGAATACTAATGATTTGTTACCTTATATTACGGGTTAACGAGTTGAATGGTTTGTTAGATGTACATGTTTATCATCGAGATTGCGCACCTTCGAGCAAAAGTTGCATTTAGCGATTTTGCTGTGTGCAGATGAGTTTATTATTTCTAAATTAATCTGTAATTCAGTTAGGAAGCCATTGATTTCGATGATCACAAAATTGAATGGAAAAGACGTTTGGTTTTTTATTAAATTTATTGTCATTTAGGAGTGCTGAAATTATATACATAAAAGTACAAATTGAAAGCCTCAGATACTGTATCTATGCATTTCACACATTGAGGTATCTCCATCAGTAACTACCAGTTTAAATCAATGTCCTTCTAACTCCAGTTTTTTTGTTAAAGTATTAAGTAATGTAAAACAATCTCTATACCGTAGTGCTTTCTATAAATAGATCATTAGTTTGATACAGACCTAGATAAACGTCGTTTACATTGGAAAACAATAATCATAAACACAGATTTGAATTGCTATAACAATTAAGGATCGATTGTTGTTCTTCTTACAGCTGTTGGCATCAAGAAAGTACATTACAGTGGATAATGTATGCTCCAGTAGTAGCCTCTATTTTTGTACGTATTTATTAACAAAGCATATAAGGTCTCAACCCAATTTCAAACCCAAGATTCATGTATTCAAAAGAAAAGATCGTCAATTTTGCAAGCCTTTTTGAGTTATTTACCAGATAGAAGGCGCGCATGTATCACTGCTCTATAAAAAGTTTCCGGTACGTTTATAATCGTCATTCTGTAGGGTAGTAAAGAAATAATTTATGTTCCAGACAGTTTGTAACACAATAATTGATTGCCGTAAGAATGCGGGAGGATGATTTTAATTTCCGATATTTTTTTTGCAGTATAAAATCAATCTTTTCCACCCGTTTGGAAATAGCAATGCATACATATCTGTCACGTGGCGATGGAAGTCACATGCCAGATTCGTCTGAAAACCGTATCCCGAAACTGGCCTATTGACTCTGTACCCATTCTACCGACAACGTCAGCTATACACGATAAATGCTGGGCAAGATTTAATCAATACAAGAGATGAAGTCAGAACACTATATCTATGATACCATCCTTAAGTCTACATTCACTGTTATTATTATCAAAATAATAATGTGTAGTAAGATTGCAAATTGGAGGATAAGCCTCAATTCCATGCACAAAAGTGTTAATGTAAGCTTAAGATTTGATCCACACTGCCTTTAATAAAGATAACGATTTTCTAACCAAGTTTTGTCAAAGATGTTATTTATGTTTATTATAAGAACTTATTTTATACCTCACAATAACGCGAGCCTGCTAGAACGCATGGCAACGTGTAATTACAATGTAACTAAGGCCTCATAATATGTACAAATCTAAATACCACTGGTATCTTTAAATCAAATGCATGCAAATGTAATGATCCACTACCACTATATGTTGATTAAGTAAATATTTCCTTTATCTTTTGACTGGTAATCGCAATATGTATTTTAAAAGTAAATCAAATAAAAAACAGAATCCGTGGTGGTGTATTTTTCTTTATCCGGCGAATATCACGTTTTATCCACTGGATAACTTTTGAGCAATAGAAATAATCCATTGGTTACAAGTTAATTAGTGGATAAGCAGTTTAACCACTGGTTAACACTATCCAACGTTTAGAGCAACCAAGTCCTGAAGACAGAACAATCTTTTTTTAATTTTCTGGATCGAGATTGACCTCTTAATATCTACGTCGCAACAATGTGATTAGTAAGTTGCTTCTATGTGATCATAACATTTTGATTCATATTTTGATATTTACAGTTGAATTTGATTTTTCTGTGCAATATAGTGAGATTGTTGATAACAAAATTACGACAAATACCAGAAGCAGGACAGACAAGGTAGATACAATAATCAACAGACAAAGAAATATCTCATTCTTTTTTTTTATAACTTAAAATCAAATAACGAACTTTTCATATGCTAAGAGTGAAACAATTATCCGTCTATTTCACAAAAGATCAACAACAACGGTAACATTACAGAACTATTATAATAAGTATGCGTTTTAGTTTTCATTTAATGCAACTGTAGGTGAATTATTTCGACCATTATCTCAGTCAGTTTTTTAAACGTACATTCAAGATCAATTTGCTTGGTTATTATTTCATTTTATGCAGTTTCTTTATGACAAGATAAAAGTTAATGTTTCATAAATAAATAGTTTAAGTATTTGTCAATGTTGTTATAATTTACAGAAAAGCCACAAGAGCAACATTAATACTTATTCCATTGCTTGGTATTCAGTACTTAATGTTCCCAATTAAACCAGAAGAAGGATCTAGTTGGGAAGAAGTTTACCTAATAGCTGTAGCACTTCATTTATCATTACAGGTAAATGATTCCTTGCCTAATTATGTGACATGTTGCGTATAGTGGAAGCAACTTTGTTATTTTTCCGCACTCGTAATTGTCTGAAAATGTCATTTGACCGATTGTTTTAGACTTTACGGATTCCACTTTGCTGATCCCATTCAACTTTGTCAGATTAGGAATTTAGTATTGACAGCAGATCTTTAATAGTGTTTTGTAATCCATTCGCAATAGTCTAGACTGGATAGGGCTTTAAAGTTTAATAATTATTATTCATGCTTGTTAAGGAAAGTACCGACCAACAACGTACGTTATAGAACAAACGTATAGTAGTTATCCTTGGTCTGAAATTTGATTTTATGGAAATAAGAGTAATCTGATTATCCCTCTTGTTAAAACCAAAGAGTACATGGCAACCATTAATTTATTTCAATAATGTGTTATCAGATTATTTATAATACCCGAAGTGTCTTATAAAATATACGAAAAGAAAATGTGTTGTAATTGCTGATCAGACAACTCTCCACACCAGAGATCTAATGACAAAGCAGTGAATATTTATAGGTTACCGTACGGTATTCAACAATGAGAATAACGCATACTTAATAGTCTGTAATAAAAGAACCTGAAATCACAAATGACAAATGTAAAACAATTCAAACGTGAAAACTATCGGACTGGTGTATGTACAAAGTAATGAACGCATATCAAATATGATATACAGCAACGAACGACACGTTTAATCATATCATACAATTTTGATGAAGCTAAGTGGTATGTTGTGCATATCATGGTTGGTCTTTTGTTTTACTTTTATTGGCTCCGTGCAGTTTCGATGAGGCAAGCTGTTTCAAACTTATTTTTACAGTTAAATCTTATGTTGTTACGTTACACTTCTATCACAGGTTAGTGTCGGGATGTAAATTTTAACCCCTAAATATTCTTTATGTTCATGTCCCATAACAGAAGCCTGAAATTTAGTTGTCCTTAATAGCGGTATGTTATCTGCTTTTCGTTTACTAATTTAACATAACCCGGACCGGTGGTTTTCAATTTTTTAAATACTTTCCTATTATGCCATGTCAGAGCCTTGTAAAGCATAATACATTATCGGATGGCTGAGATCCACGTATTCGACCTCTGTTCAAATTTGAAATCATACTACACCGCCTTTTTGTAGAGCTATATTACGATTCTTCATTATAAGAGGACCTTAAAGGTCTTCAGCTATAAACAATACTGTGAGACGGCCCATAACATTGACTTCAGACAACTTACTTCTTTAATTGTTATACAATATCAATATATTCTTGAAGAAAAAACATACGAAACAAGTTCGATTCCTGTAAACATCAGGATACAATTGTAAAAAAAAATGGGCTGGTTCTCTGTTAATAAAAAACCCAGACCTACTAGAGACAAACAAAAATGTCGTGAAAGAAGTATTTTCTTTGTAAACTATTATCTTAACGTGACCTATGGAATGTACTAATATGTGGAAGAAAAACCGACAACTCAAGTGTTCTGAAAGGGTAAGGAATCCATATTTTAGATATTAATTCCGACAGTTGAATTTTTACAACAAAATTAGACAAACTTGTAACGCTTTTAAACATTTTTTTCCTTTGAATAAGGCTACAAATGTCTACAGTTTAACAAACGTGTGAAAAGAAACAAAACAGTTATTTGAAGGATGTGTAACACGAGTTTTGTTTCTATATTCTTGATATCCTAATTATGATAATTAGATTACTTGTTTGGTCACTGTTATGTTACTTTTGTCTGTCAAACTAAGTTTGACAAAATGCATTTCTAATAATGATTGTCTGTGACGTAGAGGACTCGAAATTGTTGTTTTAGAATTTTCCTCGAAGACATATTTTTATTGCATCTATAAATTCTTAAACACACAATACGAGAAACATTGTTTGATTGGTCATAATTGAGTTCTATGTGATGACCACTGAATTGATTTATGTCTGACAGTGTTAAGATGGATAATTCAAACAGGGAACCTAACATTTTAGTCGTCTGTTCTCAAATTTGACATATAGAATTATTCTACAAAAACGTTTTATAAAGGTCATGAAAAAGTAACAAATTATATTTTAATCAGCAAAACTTTAAGTAATCAATTTTAGTAAAAGACTTAATCCCAAATGAGCCCCATGATGAAGCTTTCACAAAATAATTAACCTTGCTCTAACTTAACTAATGCATAGAAAGTGTTTTCACTTTACGATCTATCTTCTTGGACAGTAATTGATGAAGTAGCTACTTGTTTGTCATAAGAAGGTGCTTCCTTCCCAATTCGATGTTTGTTCATTTCTTTTTTCGTTTTATTGATACGAAGAGACGAATATTTTATATAATTGATACTTGAAAGGAAATAATCATTCTTTGGAATCACCTTTTCCGAGTTGTATTACGCTTTTTGCTGTTAAAATTGACTGCATGTTCCATTAACCTTCAAACGACAGCAGTAAATGTGTTATTTTTGCTTTTAGATTTTTAACAGACGTATTTATGCCTTGAGTAAAAAGGATCCATATCATCTAACAGATACATTTGCAGATCATTATATAACAGTTAAATCATTGTTTTATATTTCAGGGGGCGTTCGTTTCTATCATATTTTGCTTCTGCAATGGAGAGGTAAATAATTCATCTTTATATTTTATAGAGAAAATAATGATTAAAACCTACTTTGTACTGCTTTTTATTTCTAACTGATACTAAACGTCTCCCCAAACGAGTATTGTTATTATGTTAGTGAGATTCTCGAACCTATTCTGCTAGAACTAGAACAACGCATATATTTTTGTTTATCTTGTCGTCTGAAGTGTGGCAAATATATATATACCTTTTCTGGTAATCGAGTTATTTGATATATATGTTGAAATGATTAAAATAATTAAATTCGATTCATGTTTAAATTATATCATACCGCACTGCCTAAGTTATCACTTGATCACCTTTTAATATAATTCTATCACACACAACTTTTAAGTCTAATGTAATTAGTTATCAAACTTACCAAGCTTATAATTTGATATACAAGACGTCCGTTTCGTCTACACAAGACTCATCAGTGACACTCATATAAAAATATCTAGGTGCAAAGATGAAGGTCATTGATGACACGTCATTCCGAAACAATAAATTGCGCCAAATACAGCTTAAGTAATCTATGCCTGGGATAAGAAAATCCTTAGTACAAATCACACGTCTGTTTATAATCAGGAAATTGGTTAGCATTTTACATTATATGTTACATTTTAGTAATTGTCTTAGGTGTTGGTGCTGGTTTATTTTGTGTTGATAAGTTAATCATAAGAGTAACATAAAGTAGTTTCTGTTAAATATATTCACAACTTTTATTTATACTCGAAGCGACTTGATAAGAACTGACACATATTGAAAAATATATGTTTGGCATGGATTATTGTGTCATTAATATATAACCAATCATTGATTGGCGGATGAAGTACAATAATAACACACAGATAAGTCATTTATTTTGCTGTTATTCTTGTGTCTCATTTGTTTGAAATTTTGGTTCATTAATAAGTTTTGAGTTTAGTGTGGTGTCCATTTTGTTCTCCGGGTGCCGAATTTTCTCATTGAATTGAACAACCCTCTCTCTGTGGACTTCATTTGTCTGCTATTTTGTGGGATTTCCATTCTTTTTTCTATAAAGTTAAAAAAGATAGATTCAAAAGTAACATGAGTACATGTCCTCAATGTCTTAATCGATTTAAGGATCCGAAAATATGTATGTATACATTTTTTCCCGAAAACATTCCTTTATTTGTGCTTGTTTGACGTCCTGTTGGCGAATGGTTACTGCTTGCTCAAGCGTTAGTTAATAGGTGGTTGAATAGGTATGTTCGGCAAAATTGGTTAATTTTGAAAAGAGTGCAATTTTAGCAAGAGTTGCGACTAGCAAACTACTACCTACTGTCCCCTCATATAATTGTTGCGTAATATTGTAATGTGTAATTCATCTTGACACAATCGCTAAAGGATTTAACATAACACTTACCACACGAAATAGTAACCTTGGTGTGATGATGCGACGTAGAACCCTTGACACACTTTCATTTATTAACAAGATTATATGCAGGAAAGAAGTATGTACTTTCGAGGAAACGTAATAACTATTTCGCGAACAAGATTAATGTTACAAAATTTACTGAAATGTGATTGACCATCATGGTGGCGCATAATGTCATTTTAAACCCTACAGTAATAGCATGACAACCGTATACTTATTAACATATTGACATTTATGCTACAAGCGTGTACAATTATTATCTTTGACGGAATACGTATTATAAAATAAGTTGTTATCTTTTAGGTTATAACAGTAATAAAGCGTAAATGGGCTCTTCACAGGGAAAGTACCTTTACAAGTAAAGGCCGTTACAGAGCGCCTTCAACCATAGGCACGACATCTTACACCCTTGTGGATCACATGTCCGGTGTTGCTACATCGGTCACGTGATCAGAAGTCAAGTGAGACAATAAATACAATGTTTCAAGATATCATTGCACAAAGGTAACTAGTGAACAGTAAGTAAAAAGAATGTGCTACCGATTTTAAGAATGATCGTTTTTCATTAAGTGCAGTAAATAATCTTTAGATTAATGAATTACTACTGAAAACCTAAAGAAGAAGAAGAAGAAGAATATGTTGAGCTATGAACAACATAATTATAAAAAGGTCAGCCCCGTCTAAAATGGCGACTTGGTTGTCGATAGAACTGATTTGTAATGTATATAGAATTCTATCTAAATGCAAAATATATTTCCGGGTATCTGTTTCATGTGATAAACAATATTCAAAGATAATTATATATATGTTACAGTAAACTTCAGAATATATGACTATGATATGTAATATGTACTCCCGGTGTTGTTTGTTTCAGAAATATTATAGCAAAACATTATCAAATTTTAGTTTATTTTTCCTCGTCTGTCTTTCTGTGTAATGCGTACATATTGAAATTGCTATTTACTGTATTGTATTCTCTTTGAAAGAAATCCATAAATAAAATTATTTTTGAAGACTTGATTATATTTATTCACAATCAACATAACAGTTATATGATTTAAGGATGATAAATAAGGGTCTCTATTTTAATAGTTCCCACCATAATGCGTTAGTTAATAATATTTATATCACAATCTTCGTCCCCCCTCCCCCATAGATACCAGACGAACAGTTAAACTCATAGATCGAACATAAACTGAAAGTTGACTTGAAATACAAAACAAACATTCCTAACAGCTATGACAAAGACGACCAAGACAATCTTTGCCTGGGGGTTAAAACAAACTGTATATTGAATTTAAAAATTAAAAACAATATATATGACAAAATCAATGCTACCAGTCAGGTATACATCCTCGACTTCCTAAACTCATATACATTGTTTTGATCTGTCAAGTAAAAGCCAGAATTGGTATCTTCGAAGTACATTATAGAGACAGAATATTACATATACATTTTTGTTGAAAGAACTCACCTATACAAACTTATTGTTTTCGGATTAAGATCTATTTTTTTAAACAAACAAAACAAACATAAAAAGGTGACGCATACTTTTGTCCATGTACTGCTGATTGAAGGTATAGATGAAACTATATTGTAATTAAAGACCTTATAATAAACTTTCAAACTGTACACGAGTATTTACATCGTAAACACTGATTTCCCAATACAATATCCAACGAAAACCGCATAAAAGCTGGAACAAAGAAGCTAAGCGATGATATTATAGAACGGCGATGGAGATGGATTGACCATGTACTAAGGATGGATACCAAGAGTATATGCTCAGTTGCACTGAGATGGAAATCTTAGTGGAAGAGGATTGTTGGATGTTCTCTAACCACCTGGAGATGAACAGTAGAGACTGAAAGAACATCACTTGGATGGAACAGCTGGGCTACAGCAAGAATAGCAGCTAAAGACCATGTAAAATGAACAAAAAATGTATCGGGGCCTTAGATGCCGACCGGTATGAAGAGGATAGGTGAGGTAAGGTAAACACTGATTTCAGAATAATGGTGGCGTTTGTTTTTTTTGCAGTTCAGTGTTTCTGTTGTTCCGTTGTTTCCTATTATAATTCGATGTGTGCCTCTTAGTTTTGGTTTGTGATTCGAATTTGTGTTCGCTTTATCGATTCATGACTATTGAACACCAGTTAATTATTTTTGCCTTAATTCAACGATTCTTTTTTTTCAATATACTCATACATATCATAGACCATTAAATGCCATCAGAATGAATGCAAATTATTATACTCACTTATTAACGTCAGCATGGCCATCTCATATCAGCGTCACTCTCACACCTGTATATAAATGCTCTGTATATTCAAGTAATATTCTTCAATTTAGCAAGATTGAATATAAGTTAAATTACATTCAAATTAAAATTTTAAGATTGCCCAATTACTTATAATTCTTATAAATATAGCAGGCATAACTGTAACTAGTGTACCAGTATTTCAAGTTCGATCGAATAAATTGGCCAACAAAGTCACCGAACTTTCTTTTACTCAGTGAGTGGTTATCAACTGTATAATGAAGTACGAAGTTAGAGTATAATGTTTACTTTTTTAATCTATTAAATATAACGAACAATTTGTTTTGATGATAATTATAGAAAGACTTGTCCAATTATTTGAATATTAACAAATATTAATTCAAGAAAACTGTAAAATCATCAGGCATTCTCAAACTTAACAAAGGACGAGCAACGGCTTACCAAAACTGCTTCTGTTGTCGACAGCTGCTAACCAACTTATTTAAGTTCGATGACAGAAAAGGTCGCTCCTCAAAGATGACTGCGAACATAACCCTGTACAAAATTAAGGTGATGGAAAAAAGTACAATTCATATATACCAAATTACCTCAAAAAAGTTATCTGATAGCACAATATGTTTCAATATCGTATTATTTCCAGTATGGAGTTTATGCAAACAAGTGGAAAAGTAATTAAATAATTCCTTTAAGTTCATGATTGGATGTATAGTGAATTAATATTATGTATTGAAATTAAAATTCTTTTATAGTTTGACACATATCATCTTTACGATGAACCCTGCAACATATGTGTATCTTATGTATAGATGATATTGCTTCAGAATGTAAAAGATAATTCCTTTATAAGGTGATACTATATAAACAGTGTCTTATATATTTAGTTATAATTGTTTGACCTGTCAGATGTCTCGGTTGGCCATTCTACTCCTAGCTGGCATGCTACTATTTATTGGTACTGAAGGTAAGGAATAATCACACATAAAATAACAACGTGTAAATGCGAACCTGGTGCAGAAAAAATTGGTAGCCTTAATGTCATTGCTCACTTAAGAACAATATTTATAAATCAAGACAATTGTGAAAATGTATTCGTTTTATGTGTAATAATACGTTTGTTGATTGAGTGTTGATGTAGTGATGTTATGCTATTGTTTCAGAAAAAGGGAGAAGGTTTGGATCCATTAAAACGTTTAATCCCGCTGCAAATGTTTGCACCTGTCCTAAGTCAGGAATCTGATGTACAGTAGTTGTCGTTTGCTATGTAATATATACGTGTTTCTCGTTTCTCGTTTTGTTTATACAGATTAGACCGTTGGTTTTCCCGTTTGAATGGTTTTACACTAGTAATTTTGGGGCCCTTTATAGCTTGTTGTTCGGTTTGAGCCAAGGCTCCGTGTTGAAGGCTGTACTTTAACCTATAATGGTTTACTTTTTAAATTGTTACTTGGATGGTGAGTTGTCTCATTGGCACTCAAACAACATCTTCTTATATCTATTCTTAAACATTTTAGATTTGGAAGGTCCCTATACTTAGCAGTATTTGTTTTCTGTTTATTATAATTCATTCTTTTTAGCATTAAAAAGATAAAGAACGTTTAGATATATAGAATATAATTGATTATTGAAACGAGTTATGTGTCTAAGAGACAACAACTCGTCCAAAGAGCGGAAAACCCTTTAGTCTCCAATGAAGCGTGAAAATCATATTACCGGAGATGAGCTTCAGCTGGCCACTTTACTTGTTAAGCCAAATGAACACAACATTTAACTAATAAAAAAAAAACCACACAAGACTAAGAAAGGTAACAGGTTTTTAATTTGGAACATGCGATATAGTTAAAGATATTATGTCAGATATCAATCTCCTTTTTAACTCTAGTCAAGGATTCATTAAAAAAAATCAAAAATAAATCCCATGTCAAATCTAATGTCTAAAAAACAGTATCGTAACTTTATATTTGGTTCATAAGGTGTGTTTATAGTTATCAAAGTTATCAAGATTATAATTTAGTAAGCCAGGAGCGCGTTTCGTCTACATAAGACTCATCAGTGACGCTCATAACAAAATATTTATGAAGCCAAGCAAGTACAAAGTTGAAGAGCATTGAGGATATAAAATTCCCAAAAGTTGTGACAAATACGGCTAAGGTAATCTATGCCTGGGATAAGAAAACCTTTGTGTTTCGAAAAAAATCTAAATTTTGTAAACAGGAAATTTATGAAAATTACCTCATTTAATTTATTGATATTCATGGCAACATAAGTGTTGACTAATGGGCTAGTGATACTCTCGAGGACGAAACGAAAATAGGAACAGGAAGATTTGGTTTGAGTGGCAATGAGACAACTTTCCATCCAAGTCACAATTTATAAAATAAAACCATAATCGGTCAAGCTACGGTCTTCAACACTGCGCCTTGAATCACTTAGCCAGCTATACAGGGCTTTAAAATATAGTTTGTGTCAAACCAATCAAATCTGAAAACCAAAGGTGTAATCCATATAAAAAACGAGAATCGAGTATTAATTATGAACTACATCAACAAAAGACAACCACTGAATATCAGTTCGAGACTTAGGACAGGTTCAGACAAATGCAGCGGGTTAAAAAGTTTTAATAGGTACTAACCTTACCCCTTTTCATGAAAAAATAAAGTGACATCACATAGTAAAGAGACTCATTATTAGACAATAACAATCAAAACCAAGGAGTAAACAAAGACTTAAAAAAAAAACCCAAAGGACATTTACATCAACAGTTATAAATAATAAATAAGAAACAACACGAACTCCACTAAAAACCGGGAGTGCAATTAGGTGCTCCGGATGGGTAAGCATTTCCTCCACCGTATTCGGCACCCGTCGTGTTATTTATTTGTTAAATATCAATTGAAATGGCTTTATTTAATCAAAAGACAAATATTAACACAATGAAATGAACATACACTGAACGATTTTTTTTTTTAAATAAGGGAAGACATGTTACAAAATATTAGAAATTATTATAAATTAAGGAATGTATCTCCCTCATGCAAAGCTCTGATTCCTTTCACGAATTTGACTATACTTTTGGACCTTTTGGATTATAGCTCTTCATCTTTTATTATATAAGATTTGGATTTCAAATATTTTGGCCACGAGCATCACTGAAGAGACATGTTTAGTCGAAATGCGCATCTGGTGCAACAAAATTGGTACCGTTGATTTTATTACACATTATCAGAAAGATAACCAGAACCTTGGACAAAATGCCACCAAATAAAATAATACACACCGGTAAATGAAAAAAGTTTTAATGTAAGGTATACAGTAATGGATGCTGAAATATTTTTTCCAAAATATAAAATTGGTTTTTTTTATAATACGAGAACAGAAGTGAAATTTATATAGCAGGTTTTATTACTTTAATTATAATTTGATATATAAAATTAGTTCATGCTATTTTTACTATATTTCTAGCTGTAAGCGTTGAATTATGTGACCGGTCAATAGTTTCCAAAAATTGGTTCTCGATGAAACTATTTGGCCGCAAACATCATTATATTTCGCGGAACTTCAACTACGGTATTAGAGAATTATAGATTATTTATGTTTTTTTAAACGAGATGCATTTTCTCACTCTCATCTCATCGAAGGGCGGAGCCCTGAGATGAGATGAGAATGAGAAAATGCATCGAGTTTAAAAAAAACCATAAATAATCTTTTTATCGCTGTTATTTGTATTTTCGAATATCATTTAATTTAAATTTCAGTAAAAAAAAAGGGAATCTTATACGATGGTAATGCATTTTCTTTTGTGGTACTATTTTTTTTGGCGTAGGCTTATTTGATATATATATGTTGTCGCTCAGGTAGTTTATTCCGTGATTTGAAAAAAGATGTCTCATCTGACCATCAGGCGTGTTCAAATATGGCGAAAACCATTTTCACTGTTGATAAGCTGTAATTTGGTGTTTCTACGTATCAAAATGAAGTGAACGGTTGAATATATTATGTATTTTCAAAGCAGACGAAGAAATATACATGCATGAAGAAATGTACATGCAGACAGACCTACGATGATTTGAAGGAGACTTATATATAAAAAGGATTTTTTTTATTTGTAAATAACATGATGTGATTACTTTTATTAACTTCCAATAAATTATTTAACGGCGAAATTCACGGTAAAATATTACTTGAAACGAGAAATCATCTTTTATTGTTAACATTTCAGCGAAGTCATCCGATAACAGTTTTTTGTATAGTTCTTGCTAATATGTTTTGATTGGCCGACACTCTAGCGCATGAATTAGATTAATACGCTGTTGCTAAGGACCTTAGAAACTAGCGATAATTTTCATTCTCACTCTACACGAGTGATATGAAAATTATCACAAAAAAACATCAAAGGAAAAATACAGATAATAGCGATAATATGTAAAATCGCGGGAGTTACGACATCGCGTTTTACCTATTGCATTTAATGTTGATGTTATAGATCTGACATTTACTGTCTATTGTCTATTTTGGTATGCAAACAGGCTGAAAATCGTATATGTGTGTATATTTAAAACAAACATATGACTCAAAAATGTTGTGATACTTTATACTCACTTACTAGATATTTATAGAATAGTAAATGTATTGTCCCCCTCGGATAAAATTATTGCCATCGGCTACACATCATGACAAAAGTCGACCCTTGGGGACAATAAACTTTTTTTTTTAGTAAATGATGTTGATAATTCTCAAATCTTTTCACAGTGGCTGCAAGCACTGGTACTCATGAGAGCTCTAACAGTGATTTTGGTTTTTGCGGGCCCGATTGTCGTAAGTAATACTTATGTTCCATTCTTAATTGATAAAACTAAACTAATTTGTACATGCATACTTTTATATTTACAGTTATCATCAGATGAAATCAAAATAGTGATTATATTTATTATTATATTTTGCTCAAAGAAGCGATCATATATGCACCACGTGTCATTGATGGACAGGTTTTTTTTCATTGTCATTCTTACCATATCATAATTCACATTTAGAACATTTAAGGCCAATCGACATAGTTTTAGATATAAAAAAGAAGATGTAATTTGCTAATGAGACATACTGCCGACTGGAGTTCAAATGACATGGACGCAATCAATAAACAAGCGCCGTGGGGCCTTCAACAAAAACACATTAAACTATGGTTTGGAGTTTAGATTGACGTCCATTTTCACTGAACTAGTACATACTTTTATTTAGGGGGCAGCTGAGGACCATCACCGGGTGTGGGACTTTCTCGTTCACATTGGTGGCCAGATCCTGTTACCTGCAATTTGGTCGGGTAATTGTCTATGACATATTTTCAAATTCGATTTTATTAACTACAAAAGTCCTGACAGGACAAATTTGAACAAATTCAAAATAAAAAACTAACCGCCTAACTTAAAGCAATTTAATTTAAGTAAAACAAGTATCACAGACATGAACCAACGACAATCTCTAAAACTGCTGACTCCTAAACATGGACAGGGTCGTATGGAATGTAACAGGATATCTATGAGCGCTCAATCATTCATCTAATCCCGAAAGCTGTGTAAAACAATGTTGAAATCAATTAAAAATGACGCAAATCAACAAATCGTTTGAGAGCAAGTAAATAACAAACATAAATATAATTATTACAAAGCATTGATATAAGAGACATCAGTCAAAAGTTACTCAATTCATGTCGAAGTACAAGTAATACTAGAGCTCCCAGAATTAAGTACAAATAAGCTTGTTTAATATGATGTACAACCAACTGAAAAGCTTTTATGGGTTTCTTCTGTGATATTCTAAAACTACAAATTTCCTAAATTGTGACCTTAAAGCTACTTGATTCTGTCTGTTTCAAGTTAAATGCCTCATTCGTTTCAAACCTCATGAAGTGTTATCACCTTCAGTTTTTAATGAAGTCACATTATAGTTTATTTTAATAAAAAGTTCACACTAATCCTCCTGACTCAAGACGTCTTATGTTGACATAATGTAAGTAGAAAGACTCATTTGCTGTAGAGTAAACGTAGACCTGTAAATGTTAAATGGTTTTGTTTTGCTACTGGTATATGTTTTGCATGCCCCAAATCTTCTTTTAGATCATGCCCAAATTATTCGTTATGTGTGTTGTATATCTTTTCAGAGGCTAAAGTTAAAGCACACAATGACGGGCTACCGAGTGAAGGGAAAAGAAAGTAAATGTAGTGAACCGGAACGTCCTTGGTACAAAGACTTTGTACAAGTTATACTGGGATTTGATTTGATCTGAGTGATATTTGTTCATGTCATGCTACTCGGGAATACCATTTCTAGCAACAATTCAGTATAATGATTTTTTTATTATTATTTTTTGATCGTATTCCTTCTCATAAAATACATGTAGAAAAACTATTAATGGAGTGTTCAAATTTTTGTGATATCTAGGTAAAGGTGTGTTTCTCTTTTACACAATGTCAATTACGATAAAACTTTATAATGAGACCTTTTCGAGCGTACAAGAACCCTTAAAAAACACCATCGTCATCGCGGACTTCATTAGACCCGTGAAGTAAATTGCTTCAGAATTATTTATTTTTCTTTTGCGGCAGTATTAGCCAGTGTTTATAGTTCACGGTTATAAGGATCGTTCTTCTACCCTTCTATTAAAAGTATAACAAGAACACTATCAGAATAATACATTTAGTATAAAATATATCCAGAAAACCCATACTATTAGTCAAAATGTTCGGGAATAATCGAACTTTAACGGTTTCCCTTTTATAACACTCAATTCAAATGTCGATTAAAAAGTAAAATAAGAAAATTATTGAACTTCGTGCAAACCTCAAAACGGCAAGTTCCTTATCAAATGGCAAAATCAAAATCCCAAACACATCACACGAATGGATAACAACTGTCATATTCCTGACTTGTTACAGGCATTGTCTGATGTAGAAAATGGTGAATTCAACCTGATGTTAAAGCGCTAAACCTATCACTTGTTCGACAGTCGCATCAAAGTCCATAATATTGACAACGCATTGAACAAAAGAAAACAAAAAGACATAAAGGACAAAAGGTCCAAATTAGGGGTACAGCAGTCAACATTGCTTTATAACCTTATTCACAATAAAAACAAACAATAAGAAATTAACAAAGCAGCACAAAAAGGCTCATATCTATTTAACAATCTCATTTAATTCTTTTTTTGTTTGAGTATTTATTTGTATGTGAAATCCATCCCTAAAGGTTTGACATATTTAAGTACTGGGAAAGAATGGGAACATTCACATTAACTCTGACGTAGAATCGTGCAGATATAAAATGATTTGGTCTCTCATGTATAAAAGAATATAGTCTATACTTATTTTATGTATATCCTCGGCAGACAGTAAATAAGAGTTTACCTTGTCCTTCCTTTGGCTTGTCTAGATGCTTATTGTGTATATCGTCTAAAAAGAGCCTCGTCATTGTGTATCATCAAAACACAAAAGGGCATATAGACAAAGCATTACTAAATATGAAAGACAATAATACAAAAATATATAATAGAAAAATTACACAATGGCGGGACGTAAGTACAAATTCAGGTCATATGTATCACAGAAACACCAAAAGTAACTCGGCCAAATCACATATGTAAAGCAAACACAGATAATACAAACAACACTATGACTTGATGCATAAGTACAGAGTCACATCAAATGGATATCACCGAAAACAGACAAAATAGTAAAAGCAACATTACTAAGGACAAAAAAAAAGAACACTATTACACGTCACTAAGATGACAAACAACGTCAGTACACATAATGTATACTTCAAGACTTTCTAGTGTCATTTTTGAAGTTGATACGGAAAATTTATCAACACAGTTTTGGTACTTTCCGATTATTTGTTTTAGGATAAGGGAAATCGGTTGTTATCCCTGGTTCATCAACTTTCTGTTCACACACTTGTGACGTTTTACAAAGTCTGAGTAGAAGCTGCAAGCTCTTAAGTACCGTATAAGTTGGATAATGTTTATTCGATAATCAATTGAAGTTGGTATATCGCTACTAAGCTAATTAAGGTGGGGGAAATAGATCTTTTTATGGATATGTATGTTTGGACTAAATAACAGATATCATGCAAACAAGAGTGAGAAATTAACCCATGGAATATTGTCTATAGTAAAGCTTTATTGTTGAATGCATGCTAAAAATTAAATACAACATTTGATAATCTACATAAAAAAACAACGCATAAAGTAGAGCTCTTCATATTGGGTTTAAAACACAAATACTGAAAAGCATTACATTTTCTCTAGTTTAATAAATTATCTTCCCAATCTTCTTACTTAAAGTACATTAAAATATTTTTTAGTTATGCAGTGGGCATTACCAGCAAAATGACTAACTTATCAAACTCAACTTCTATATATATACAAATCAACGATTGTCAAAATATGTCATGTTATATACTTAAACGTTAAACGTTATATATATATATATATATATACAACTCGTCTAAACATCAACCCAACAATGTTAGATCTGTAAATTTGCTTTCGCAAATTTTTGGTTCTTCCCTCGCCGGGATTCGAACCCATGCTACTGTGATATCGTGACACCAAATCGCCTGCACTGCAGCCGTCCCGCTAGACCACACGACCACCTGGGCTCTCCGATGGATACATCTGTTGTAGGGTTGTCACTGACTCAGACGTACTTATGAATATATATATATATATATATATATAAATACTATAAAACCAATGACATGTATAAGCCCATAAATGGTATGTTACATATAACGATTAGAATTAGATATTAGTAAAGAAACAATATTAATAATGATTTTGAAAATATAAATTTATCAATAATATTTCTTCTTGTAAAACATCTATAATAAATCAAAGTCACAGTGTTACATATTTTCTCATGTTCACTTGAAACAGTTTGTTTTGTATTTAGATTTGAAACTATTACATATTTTAAAGCATAATCTAAGTTTTAGCATAACTTGTCGCTGAACATTCCATCATAAATTATTCATTTGAATTTAAAGAAAAAAAATGCATATTTTGTTATTTTAAGTCAATCTTTCTATACGACCCTGCGCAGCTGTTTATTTATGAGTAAATGCAGTTGATGTGACAAAAGATTAAAGGATTATTGTTAAGTTTTACTTTGACTTGAGAGCAGTTATAAGTAGTAAAAGAACATGTTAATCATAGAACAATGGCCGCATATAGGTAGCTTATAAAATATGATCTGATACATTATTTACACAAAACATTATTTACACGGTGATGTCTTCTAATGTTATTGGAAATCATACTTTTGTCATGTTTTATGCTAATTAGATAAAATTCCTGACAATTTAATGTAACTACCAAACGCTATCATTTTTAAATTATCCTACTATCACAGTGTATATTACATATCACATGTCAGACCACTGCTCTCAGAAGTACTTCTCAATTCTTTGTAATTCATCCATCATACACGGGATAAAGAGTTCTTTAAACGTCTTCAGCTATGTTCTGTTATCGTAGATTCGGGATGATCTGTAATAATACTCTTCGTCGGGGCCCTCAGAAAACATCTTTGCTAAGTCGGTATTTAACTTTTTGAAGTTTGGTCTCTTATTCGGCTCATACTGCCAGCATTTCTTCATCATTTTGTAAAACCTGGATAATAAAAGTACAACGAAAAGATATAAAAATGTTTGATAAATAGTCCAAACACAGTTGGATAGTACATAAAATCAAAATCACGTTTCCGATAGACATATAAATAAAACCCTTTATTTTAATTTGAATCTCGAAATTTGTTATGCATCTGCAATTAAAACATCAGATGCTAATTTGACAAAAACTTAGTAATGGTCATTTAAGATAAGATGGACCATGAGCCATATTCCATTAGTTATAATCTATAAGTATTCAGTGAACAGACAAAAGAGAATCAACAAATACCAAAGGAACATTTAAATGAGTCGAATCGTCGGTTATGCTTAGTGGACAGGCAATTGCAGAGTTAATTTTATTTTATTTTCGATTTTAACCATAGAGTAAGTAATATGACTTTATAATTGTAATGTAGTACTGGCAAAATATTTATAAAAAAGGTCAAAGGTTGACATAAAATATATATGGATATATATGTCTTTACTTACTGATCATCGCAGTATTCCGGTTTAGTCATTCTGTTATTCTGTCTGAGCCAGTCGGGCAGACGTGGGCCTTTTACATCAGGGTATGGCGTCTCGCCTTCAAAACAGAAAACATTGAAATCTCAATGCAAACATTTGTTTTTTTATAATATTTTTATTTTGAACATCAAAATAAGTTATATAACTTTTGTGGACAATAGTTATAATATATAATCAGAAGATATACAACATACTAAAAAGACACAGCTGTAATAGTTTGGTAGATTGCAGAGTATGATTGCAAGACAAAGGCTGTTTGCATAAATATATATATATATATAATGAATGTGTTTGTTGTTAATCTTTGTTTTATGACAATAATTGAGTCTTCGGGTTCAGCAGTTCTCTGCGCTACTGACTATATTATTCTTATAAAATAGATATTTTTTTATTCCAAAATTTCTTTTAATTTATAAAAGTGCTATCATATTAGTTTGTTCCATTAATAGTTGCTTCTATAAACGTAACAGTTTGATAACAGAATAAGTTTCTTATGTCATTTTCATTTGTTTTTGTTAAAATATCAACTGCATGAAATATTGATTACAAGTAGAATCACGAATATACTTCATAGTTTAATATAAATTGACTTTTTTTTTTATTATTATAGTGAACACGTAATGGGTCGAAATGCCCAATTATTTTGGATTTTTATTCTATTACTCTAGAAGTTTTTTCTGTTATATTATTTTAGATTATATTTCTGAAAACAAAAATATACAAGCCATAAAGTTACTATTTTTTTTAGAAACGTTTATGTTTTAGTATTTTATCATTTACGGCAGTTTTAACCAAGTAATAAGTAGGTTTTCATTTTAACGTTTTAACAGACGGAAAAAAAAGATTACCCATAGAGAAAATTTCCCACAGGACTATACCATAAGACCAAACATCACTCTTCTCAGTTGCTTTCTTTGTGCTTGACATACATTCAGGAGCCATCCATTTCACAGGAATTCTTTCCTATAAATATTAAAATGATGTTTTAAATACTTCAGTCTTTATTTGACGACTTGGAATTACAATTATAACAAAAACAAAAAAAGATCACTTATACACTACCCCCACAATTGAACAGGTGAAGAAACTTCAATGTTTTGCTAATTTGTTCTCTCAACGAAAACATTTCAATAGTAAAATGAAGGTGCATATTGTCATCATGTACAAGATTTGTCTGAACCGTTTCGTTGAAATCAAATCAGTAGTTTCGGATACAGTCAAGTTATCCTTTTTTTATTTGTGGCAATGTAAATGTTTAATAATGGAAAAAGAGATGATTTGCATAAAAAGAAACGATATAAAAGTTGCACACATTGCTATTCAGTGTTAGGATTTCCCAAAAAAAAAATTATAAAAAAAACATCGCTCATATTAATTGCTAACTTTTCTTGTATATTGTCATGATTTTGTATGTCCATTGTATGAGATGACAAATTATGGAAGCAGTGTGTTTAATGTTGAACCTCGAAAGTGGATATCAAATAAATTTCTTTTTTAGTATGTGTAATTTTGAGAACTGACTTTGATGATTGACAGTTTGATAGTTTCTTTTTAATTTTTACATCTTTTTACATCTTTTTTTTTTTTTTTAAAAAGATTTCATGACGATTTAGAGTTTATTCATCTAGGTTTAGCAATTCCCAATGTAATTTTATTTCAATAAATATGTATGTAAGGCAAATTGATAGCGGAAAGTATTAATCAACATTAATTATTCATTTTCATTTATTCAACTTATCGTTTGGAATTTTGTCTTCCGTATTCAATTATGTTTTTCCTGTGTACTGTGTTCCTAATTAAAAACAATGAAGCCTGCTGTTTCAGGCTACAAATACTGAATGACGTTGTCTTTTATCCTTTCGTCTGTAAACAAATGTATGTACTTACACCTGTATCGTCGTTATCCTTATCAGCGTCTGGATCAGGTCCAAATCCTGTTATCTTTGGTTCTAACAAAAAGTTTAGGAGAATATTTCTTGCTGCAAGTCTTCTGTGGACAATCTATATGACGTAAATAATATACTATCGTTAGACAAATGAAAGCCATGTAAAATTTTGTATTTTATTCAGTATTTGAGCAGTTGTGTATTGGTACAGCCTTAAATAACCTCTAAGAAAGGAATTCTTCTGGAACCATTTACATATTTGTAGAAACAGACTTAGTGAGTTAGTGGAACCATATCTATCAAATTTATAAAGAATCTACGGTTCCTGTTAACTTTTGATAAAACATTCGAAAATTTCTATAAATAATATAAATTTAACACTTACTCCGTTTGAGGCTAAATAGTCCATGCCCATACAAGTTCCATATGAAATCCGATACAATCTCTCTGTCATATCATCATTCACTTTGGATTTATTATCTCTCAGGTAATCCTTCAAACTTCCAATTTCACAATATTCTAGCACCATGAAAGGTCCTCCTGCGTAATAAAAAAAAAGTTTAGTATATTGACCATTTAATGAGGAGTTCAATCACTTGGGTATGTTCCATAAAAGAAATCAATGAATGTAATAACAAAACAGATACGGTATTCTTCACATTATTAAAGATAATTATTGTGACAAAAAAGATTAATAATAAAATTGACATTTTGTTTTAGATTAAAAAAAAAATGCGTTAAAGGTCAACAACCTAAAACATATATTGGATTGAACTTACTAAAATATTAAAATAATTGTCGAAAATATAACAGAACACTCCAATACATATTGCTGGAGCAATTAACCATGCTTTTCGGACAGTATGGCCGCTTTTGAAATGCTTACGAGTAAAAGAACAATAATTGTAAAGATTCCAAAAATCAAACACTTTGTAAACAATGTTAAATAAAGTTTGCGATCTTTAATTAAATAAATTGAGTGAGCTAACGTGGTCTATTCACATGTTCGGGATCATTAAGAACTTAACGATATTTTCATCTTCATATATACATTTGTAATTCAATGGTTCATTGAACCTTTGACCACGATTTTAAATGTGGGTCTATATAACTGTATAACAAAAGTTGGCACAGGTTGATTAAATATTTCAGATCAAGTGTTAAACCAATTCATTTACCACCAGTTACAACTTAGCGTTTATGTGGACTCAAAACTACTCTTGTGACTTGTAACAATAGATATGAAGGCCGCTAAATTTCTGCTGATCAATTTAAGATATTTTACAGATTAAAAATAAACACAAGTGTAATAAAGCAAATCTTCAGGGAAATGTTCAAATCATATTAATCATAAAATTGGTAAAACTGTGAAAATCGTTTCAGATATGACGTTGCAGGTACGTATTACATTCAATTCAATTGTCTTTTCTTCTGCCTTTTTGTGCTTATGCGGCGTAAAGCAATCAAAAATCAATCAATCTTTTCTTCTGATTCAATTTATATATACATATATTTATCCATACAAAAAACGGACAAACATCAATTGTTTTCAAGGAAAATTGCCGTCCAAAACACTGTGCCGATTATATCCCTTCCGGTAAGCAATTTCGAATCAAGAGAATAGCCCAAAAAAAGAATTTTCCTCAACACCATTTCCGTTTTTTTATATAACAATTAATTATTACATTCTAAAGGGTGTGTTCAAATAACTTTGTTTGACAATTCCTAATTCATTCCTGCAATTGTAATGAGTAAAATTGAGAATGGAAATTGGGAATGTGCCAAAGAGACAACAACCCGACGATAGAACAGACAACAGCCGAGGGCCATCAATGGATCTTCAATGAAGCGAGAAACTCCCACACCCGAATGCGTCCTACAGCTGGCCCCAAAACAAATATTTATACTAGTTCAGTGATAATGGACGTCATACTAAACTCCGAACTATAGACAAGAAACTAAAAATAAAAAAGCATATAAGACTAACAAAGACAAGAGGCTCCTGACTTGGGATAGTTTCAAAAATGCGGCGGGGTTGAACATGTATTTATCTTTGTACTGACGAGCCAAACTCATACAGATTTGTATGTTATAAGTTGCTATTTATAAAGACTTATACATACATACTGTATACAAATTCAGAAAGTGTCGAGTTTCCTTTTACCTTCACATAGATATCTATTCACAGATTAACTCCCTTTGTATAACCAATACGAATCAATAAGAATAAGGTAAAATTATCAATGTATATATATATTAAACTTACGAACGTCGTCTTCAACAAATCCTTTGAAATCAAGTACGTGTTTGTGATGGCCAACTTTTGTTGAATAGAAATTTATTTTTGTCCTCATCTTTCTTAGATCATCATCATTTGCTTGGTCTAAAAATTAAAATAAAAGTCGTCTAAGGATTATATAAAATACTAGAACACACCCGTGACATCGCGGGTCCGTGACTTAAGTATATAACTATGCACAAGCCTTGCTTTAGTATTAGTATTGTCATCTGATAAAATCATGCGGATTATAAGATACACAGTTTTCTCTGCTTTCAAATCTTTCTGTTTGAACCCGTCGAACTGGAACTTAACAATTATTGGTCATGATAAATACTAATTATTTGGAAAACTGTGTGACAAAAGGTCCTGGAATGGAGTATTTTTTTATCAACAGCATTGTCCTATATTAGTTATAAATTAAGTTGAATTCTTTGATTCGCTGTTTTACGTCACTCATGCCCGCTAACAAATTGAAAACTGTACCTATGTAAACGCCTTATTTTTAGTCCAGATTTTTAGTATTCGTATTGTTATCTTAGAAAGTCTTACTGATTAAAATACTATAATCGGTAACAATTTGACAATTTAGTAGTGTCAACCCTGTGATTATGACCCGTGTATATAGCATATTAATCCTGCATACACTGTTTGGTGGTGCCCCTGTCAGATGCGGAACGTACAGATAAGGTAATAAGTAACAGGTGATTATACTATTGGTATCGGTATCGGACTTGACCCAGAACTTCTTAATTATTGGCAATATTAATTACGTGGAAAACAAAAGGGCCTGGAGTGATGTAATTTTTAATCTACACCTTTGTACTATATAAGTTGTATATAAAGTTGAATTCTTTGATTCGTCGTTTTCACGTGATGACGGCTGACAAATTGGACCTCGTAATTTTAGTATTATAGATAATTCCAACTAATTATGAATGAATTATCCAAATACATTGTTACCACGTGCACTATACAGCCAGTTATAAAACCTTCAGAGAAACACTGCTTACTATCATGAATTTCAATGTACCATAGGTGACACTAACTGTGCACCACTTATTGCGGACCTGTTTTTGTATTGTTATGAGTTACAATTCATGATTAAAATAAACAAAGACCCATCGACACAACATCTGATAAACAAATTTAATAATACTTTAAGTTATTTGGATGATATTTTGGCTCTCAATAATGACGACTTCAGTATGTATATTAATGAAATGTATCCTGTTGAACTTACTTTAAATAAAGCTAATACTAACAATGACCACTGCCCTTTCCTCGATCTTATTATATATATCACTAACTGAAAGCTGAATACTAAAATTTATGTTAAAAGGGATGATTTTTCATTTCCTATCGTTAATTATCCGTTTTTAGATGGTGACGTTCCCTTGTCACCATCTTACGGTGTTTATATATCTCAACTTGTACGATTCGCTCGTGTATGTAACAATGTTTTAGATTTTAACGAGAGAAATTTATGTATTACTGAAAAATTACTACACCAACTAACCAAAAACTTGAATATCTGTATGTTTGTTAAAATGATTATTCTAATATGATGAATACATGTATTTGTGGTCCTTATTTTTGAACTTTTATTATGTTATTTTTTTTTATTGCAAATGAAAAATGTTGTATTATATTGTAACTACACCTGATATATTTTTTTGTAAATGAACTAACAAATACTAACACATATATATTTACATGATCTATTGCTAACATTAACGAGGCCGGGATAAGGTACCGGTATTCGATGTTTTCATTACTAACAAATGTACAGATTTCAATAAAAAATGAAAATTAAAAAAAAAAAAAATTACTACACCAAGGTTTTCGATATCACTAACTAGTCAACACATTTACTAAATTTTATCATCGGTATAAAGACATCATTCGTGAATATAGATCAACATGCAGACTTCTTAAACGTTCAGGTATTTCAAATCCAATTTTTTATGGAAATATTCTTTATAAAGCACAAAGGTGTCAGTATTCACCTCAGAAACTTACAAAACCTTTGAATAGATCTATTAAGAAGGGATATAATTACGATACTGTTGTCAAGTCATTAAAGATTGCATATTTTGGCGTTAATATTGAATCACTGATAAGGTCTTTGCATCGGAACTAAACACATTTATTCTAAAAACAGTTGTTGGCATGACACGGGTTATGTTCTTCTCATATATGTGATGATGGTATGATACTAAACCCCTAACGGGAAGGATTGTGCCTGATGTTCATATGTTCATAATCTTTCAGTCAGTTCAATTGAAGTCTGGAGCTGGCATGTCAGTTAACTGCTAGTAGTCTGTTGTTATTTATGTATTATTGTCATTTTGTTTATTTTCTTTGGTTACATCTTCTGACATCAGACTCGGACTTCTCTTGAACTGAATTTTAATGTGCCTGTTGTTATGCGTTTACTTTTCTAAATTGGTTAGAGGTATAGGGGGAGGGCTGAGATCTCACAAACATGTTTAACCCCGCCGCATTTTTGCGCCTGTCCAAAGTCAGGAGCCTCTGGCCTTTGTTAGTCTTGTATTATTTTAATTTTAGTTTCTTGTGTACAATTTGGAAATTAGTTTAGCGTTCATTATCACTGAACTAGTATATATTTTTTGAGGGGCCAGCTGAAGTACGCCTCCAGGTGCGGGAATTTCTCGCTACATTGAAGACCTGTTGGTGACCTTCTGCTGTTGTTTTTTTTATTTGGTCGGGTTGTTGTCTCTTTGACACATTCCCCATTTCCATTCTCAATTTTATTATAGCTACATACGAAAATATAACATGTCAAATCCTATCAGGAAGTCTAGAAATATTGAACTTGATTAAAAAGAACAAACGTTTAATCACATTTATTACATAATAAATGTTTCGTCTCCTTCCTGCTAGTATTATTCAATTTTACCTTTCAATGTCTTTGCAACAACAGTCTCTGCGTCTCTGTTATTACCATAATAAATAGCTTTATAAATTATAGCAAATCTTCCACGAGTTATTTCAGACTCCAGTGATATCGACTTTCGTGATAGAGGTGCTTGGCTCGTTGAGATAAGTGCGCCACCCTCTATATAATATTCATCCTCGTTTACTCCAGAATATGCTCGGTTCTGTGCAAATAAAATATAGAACAAATTGTCTTAATTTGTGTTTTTTTGTCATAGAACTAACTGTTGATTATTGTTTAACAGATTCCATACAAATTAAAAATATAAAGCAAATTGTAATAAGAGAATTCACCCATCTAACGATATATGATCATTTGCATTTTGTCGGCAAAAAACAAAGAATGAAAATGCTTTTCCTATAATTGAATTTGTAAGGCTTATACCTGATTGCCATATGCATTATACAGGCCTTAATTTATATCACAACAAAGAAACTCCTCGACTCAGTAACATTCACTTATATCAGTGTGTAGCAGAGGACCTATTTTTCAATCAAACATGATGGTTTCCCATCTTTTACGCCAGATGTATACAATATTCCTATTCAATGAGTGAAATATTTCTACAAATGCACGTTCCAAGCAGCTTCAGAGTCTATACTAACTGTTTGTGTCTATCTGATGATCCATTACAAATATAATCACCCCGTATAACCCCGATACAAATGAATCCGGACGTTGACGCGTTCGAAGCGATAATCAGGACAACATTTGGGATGACAATAATTTCGAATGCCTCTCTAGAACTTATTTGAGTATATATAAATCTGCAATGAGCATGTTAGTTTATTTATTCAATTATACAGTTGTTGTAAGTTTTAGATATTGTATAAAACGTTTGACAAAAATGCTAGATGCAAAACGCACAGACATGGTGCAATTTCGTACGGTTTATGATATAAACAATGCTGAATATCTTTTCGTGCATACACCTTTGCGTATTAATACCTTAAGCAACACCAAATAACAATACATTGATTTACTACGTGCCTTCAAATGTGCCCTAGAACTTAGAATAAACGCAATATCATACAAAATAAATTTTCTCTTACTGTATTGTTCGTTCCACCAAATGTGTCGCGTTCGTTGTGCGTTTTGAAATAATCACTGTACAGTTCGTTGACAGAAACCGTCACAAATTACTTTCTTGTCAAGGTTTTCGAGATGGTGTCGGCGACCTTTTTGTGTATTTTATTGTAAATTTTTATCTGTTAACTTAGTCAAAGTAGTTGAACTTAAAATATATGTCATACAAAGCCAAAAATGAAATATTTAACCAGCGTACATCTTCTTGGAATGTTTCTATTAAAAATTGAGACTTTCGATGTTTTTCCAAATGAAATGAACAGTTAATAAATATATTCCAGAGGAATTAAAGTTTCAAAAATGTAGTACAGTCATTAAAACTTTAATGACTTCCTTTTCTACAATTTGAGGCTCTTCCAAATGCCGATGTTGGTCCAAATTCGCCTATACGAAAGCAGACATGCATGTAGGTGCTCGTTGAACTTTATTTAAAACGATAAAACTAACGGTTATTAATTTATAATTTATGAATTATGTAAAAAAGAAAAAAAAATGACAGATCTGTATAACCAATGTGCGGCAGGATTAAACATGTGAGCCTCCAATCATCTCCTTAACCCAGAACACTGATGTAACAGCACATCATGATAAAAAAAGTTCAGTTGCAATTGGCTAAACTCAAAATGTCAGTACAAGGCACAAAAAACATATACATAAAATATCGACAAAGGAGTAATTGTAGTAACTGATAGTTATTTCAAAGCGAATTACTACTCAGAAGTAATTTATGTATCTAAAGAATGTTAAGTGATGTTTTGATTTAACAGGTACAGCAAAACTTTCTATATTGTGGCCGATTTTTTTTTATTCATTAAAGAATTTGGTGAACGGTGACTGGGAAATATACTATTAGATATGATTACTTTGGTCTTTTTCCGATAGGCAAACAAAACTGACTGAAGTTGGCCACCCGTTTAGTTGTGTTGGATGTAAAAGTACACAGTCACATCCAGTCCGAATGGGAATATAAAATCCAATGTCTCGTATAAAGAGAGTACCACGCTAACTACACTGTACAAACCCCTGTAAAAACTTCAAGAGAGGTCCATAAATAGCCTATTGAAAGGCACCATTTGTTTCCTTATAAAATATACATAATTTTATCCAGTGGCAATTCAAACGTCCCTGACGTAATTCCGGAGGGTCTCCTTCCAGGACTTACATGTAGTATGTGTTGCTACTGTGTGCTTATCCTGAACATGCATGACATATTTGTAAGTGAACGTTAAGCAACCATCAATCAGCCATTACGTACGCGTGTCATAAACAAATAAAAGGGTCCATCTATTGTTTAGTACCAACATGAAAGAAGAAACTCAGCAAGTGTCTAAGGTTAGGTTTGTGATTGATGCTTTGCTCAACCCATAATTTACCAATGACGCCAAGGGTAACTGGGGAATATAAATATGGTCCTTGTGGTCTTCTGTAAAATAAATCAAAATTTAAATGAAATGCATATGGGTGGGTATAGACTTTAAAGGTGCTTAAAATAACCAGAATGACCTCCCCAAACATTTAGATTTTTGCACTACAGTAGAAAGACTGTAATGTTCGGGGAATTTAAGCATATTAATCTTTATACCTTAAAAATTAAACAAACACAAACACATAATTGAAGAGAGCAAACCAGTTAATATTAAGTATTGTCTCTTCATCTTGATATCTTTACATTAAAGTAACTGTATTACTATTGATGGCTATCCGTTACATGTTCCTTGCATACACCTTTTCTTAAGCCTTAATGTAACTCTATGGTAATCTATGACCCCTTTGGACCCGCCTGTGAGATTCAGACCAAAAGGCTTAACCTATAATTCATTGATTGTTTTCTATATCAAATAGAAGATGTGCTATTGAAACAGCTCTTCACAAAAGACCGAACGAAACAAAAATGAACAATTATAGGTCACCGTACGGCCTTTAACAAAGAACAAAGCCCACACCGCTATAAAACACACCGAAATAACAAATGTATAGTACAATTCATACGAGAAAACAAACGGCCCAATTTATACACAAAATAGTGAACAAAAAATATATATAACTTCTGAATTACACGCTCCTGGCTTTGGACAGGCACATACAGAATATGGCGGGATTAGACATGTTAGCGGGCACCTAACCCACCACCAAACCGTACATTAAATGTTGTATGGTAAGCACTTTCAAATATGCTATAAAATCAGAAATCGGGCGTGTGTATCTGTATGCTTAGTCATAGTTGCATCTGTCGAGTTATTGTTATTTCCTACCAATTCACACTTTCGTATACATGAGGATTTTTTTACATGTAAAAAAAATTTCCCCAGAGTTTTTCGACAGTACAACTAACATTATGGGTTGCTGTCTGCATGTTATGGTGGTAAAATATCATTTTCAAACATAAATATTGGTTATAATCATATCAAAGCATAATTTAATACATACAAAATTCATTGACAAACGCAATATTGTGTCAACGAAGCGTACAGTATAAAAAGGTGTAATGACAACGAAGCGATACACAACATGAAAATAAAGACACTTCAAAACGTGTATTTTTTTGTTTTTAGATACAACAGAAACAAACGATCTTCATAAATTTGTTAATTTATACTATGAAGTTTTCAAAAATGTATGTTTTAAAAACTATGAGGTACGAGAAACATTAAGTTTTGAATGTTTAAAAATACCAAGCACGTTTTATCATTGATATCGTCGTGCGTTTTTTTATATTTGTATATAAAAATGTCACATTTTTGAAAAAAACATTTTAGTAACTAATGAGTATTATGGCAAAGAATATATTGGAGCAAAATATCCGAAGAATAGATATTGGACTGTCTTTAAAAGTATGAATTCCTTACTGTCTGAACTCAGTGCTACACGGTGTGTTCGACTCGAACGCGTCAACGTCCGGTTTCATCTGTATCGGGGTTATACAGGGTGATAATGCACTATGATATGATTGCAATGAGACAACGATCGGCTGGAGTTCATATGAAGTGAATAGAAGCATTTATAGGCAATTAAAAATGTTTCTACTATAATTTTCCCATATCATTTTTTTTAATGCTGTTAAAGTCATTCAGTCGATGGTGAGCTTGTCTTGTATATAAACAGCTTGTTATTATACAAACTGTATGTTGACCTTCAGGTGTTTTTCTTTTTTCGTGTTGTTACTTGCTACGTAACATATAACACAATTTTCCTTTAATTTATATTGATTTATTAAACTTTAACTCGAACTATATATAGGGTATACGATAAACTCAAAACTCACACAAATACAGATCCACTGGATATGTTCGATTACTGTTATTAAAACGATCATTAATACTATATACTAAATATTTACTTACGTTATAACCTGATTTCGATTCCGGATCTCTTAGTTTTATTGTATTTCTGATTTTGGTAAACCCAGTATTAACCTGTTCCTTTGCCTTTGAAAGACGTCCACTTCGGTACAAAAAGATCATGATGATAAAGAAAATTAGGAGAAGCAAAATAAATCCTGAAAAGGCAAATAGAAAATTGATAGTGACGTCTTGATTTGTATACGATATTTGTATTTATAGAAAAATAATTATTCACAAAAATCAAAATTAAAAGTATTTTCATAGGGATTGGTCACACGGAAATTTGTATTTGAATGGTGTATATTTGGTAAGGTCCATAAAAAATTACACATGCATGAATATATCAGTTGATACATTATTCCTCGGTTTACGTTTGTCATAATCTATTTAATACGTCTACCACTTAAAACATAGCGTCTTTGATTAAACTGGTGGCTCTTAAGAGCATGTTTCACTCACCTATGTCTATGCGGATCTTCAACAATGAACACTATCAAAGATACAGACTAGACTATTATGACTAAAACATCATTTTTGTTGTTTTTGTGTGCTCATAATTATTCCAGAAAGACATTATCTCTATCTCCATATACGTTTTGTTAAAAATACAAAAGGGGCAACACATATTAACACTTAAAGACAATAAATCCCATACGAAAACATCTGATAATTTCGGTAATACAGACTTATTTGTAGAACTCGTGTTGTTGATGATGTTTGATTTTTCAAGTGTCTCTCCGTACATTTAGTTGTTAAGATAAAACGCATAGATATAGTTGATAAAAATCGTCATCAACATGATTTTTATAAGAACAATAAGGTGTCGCCAAACTATTTCGTCGATGTCGACGTATGTTTGAAATTCTATTGCATAAATTTCTTTCCATCATTGATAATTATAAAGATTTCATTCATGCAAAAATGAAAAAAAGTTAAAACATATCATCACAAATAATAGATCGTCTGACCGCTTTGATGTAAAAAGAAGTACTCTAAACTTTCTGCCCCTATTTTTTTTATTTTCCTATAGCTGTTTTGAAAACAATAGACACAACTTCCATGATACCCTTTTATTATATTTTAAGCCATATTGGGCATGTCAGCGAACGAAGTCTTCTGACACATTTATAAACTAGATTCTTCAAGAATGATGTTTGCCAAGTTTGAACCTTTTTTTTCTGAGCGTCACTGGTTAGTCTTGTGTGGACAAAACGTACCTCTGGTATATAAAATTTTAAACCTTGTACCTTTTGTTAGCTGTTATTCGTGTGTTTCTCTGTCCTATATGTTTTCCCATGTATTTGTATTGTAGTCCTGTCATGTACTGTTGTCATTTTAATGTTATATTTAACATTGTCATAAAAGCGAGAGGTTTGGCATCCCACAAAACCAGATTCAACCCACTATTTTTGTCTTAAAATGTCCTCTATCAAGTCAGGAAAATGGCCATTGTTATATTATAGTTTGTTTCTGTATGTGTTACATTTTAATGTTGTGTTTCTTGTGTGTCGTTGTTCCCCTCTTATATTTGATGCGTTTCCCTTAGTTTTAGTTTGTAACCCGGATTTTTTTTTCTCAATCAAGTTTCGAACAGCGGTATATTACTGTTGCCTTTATTTGTATTAGTTTTGGACCAATAGAATATATGATAAATTTAACGGACGGCGACAATGGCAGATGACAAACACTAAGAGATGAAAATTTCACTATGTCCTTTTTGACTGATGAGATAACTAGCATCTTAATACTATTCAATTTCGTACAAAGTTTGGATATTGCTGTCGTAAATTATGTAACCTAAATTATCTCAATTGGTATTTTATTATTTTTAAGTTAGTATGTTATAATCGTAGCAATAGTAATCAAAGGTACCAGGATTTTAATTGAGTATGCCAGACGCGCGTTTCGTCCACATAAGACTAATCGGTGAAGCTCATATCAAAATATGTATAAAACAAAGCAAGTACAAAGTTGAAGAGCATTCAGGATCCAAAATTTATAAAAGTTGTGCCAAATACGGCTCAAGTAATCTATGCCTGGAAAAGAAAATACTTAGTTTTTCGAAAAATTAAAAATTTTGAAAATAGGAAATTTATAAAAATGACCACTTTATTGATATTCATGTCATCACCGAAATGTTGACTACTGGGCTGGTGATTACATCGGGGACGAAACGTCCACCAGCAGTGGCATCGACCCAGTGGTGTAAATAGTTATCAAAGGTATAATGCTTATAGTTTTGTACGCCAAACGCGCGTTTCGTCTACATAAGACTCATCAGTGACTCTCATATCAAAATATTTATAAAGCCAAATAAATAAAAACAAAATAGGTAAAATTTGGGGATGCTCATATAACTATAATCACACATTGCTGTCAATCTGATTGAAATGCGGTAAAATAACAGAAGAAAAAAACAAGAATATCATTGATCACTGAAAACAACTGTTCTTGTAGCTTTTATGTTCTAGTTTCAAATCAGATTTGTTGAATTGAGTGACACATGATTCTTACCAACACTTATTCCAGCTATGGCTCCAGTAGACATTCCTCCAGATTCTGTAAATTACAAAATGGAAAGTTAGCGTATCGTTTTGAATATTAGCCTTTTGAAATTAAAAAAGGTGGAAATCTGTAAAGGATACAGAAATTGAAGAAAGCAGACTACATGAAATGGGATAAATGCTTTTGCTCCGAAAGGTTTAAACAGATCAACTCCGCTAGTAGAAAACGTATTTCTTGTGACATGAGAAATATATTAATGTCTTTTAAAATGTAACACGAATCTCGCTAAGCATAAAGATTTATAAATGAAAATAAGATTCAAACAACATAATCATAAGTTATTTTTTCAATCAGAATTGCATATGAAGTTTCTCTGATTGGTTTAAAAATGGTAAAAACTACATTCTGACTTATGTTACAAGAAACAATCGTTTGATAAGGTACTAGTAATTATTTTGGATAATCAAAAATTTTGGTCTCAAACATCAAAGGAGAGCAGCAAATTCGTTAAATGGACATTTGATGCAGGAATATTGGTATGCTTTTAAAATCCGGATTTGCTGTTTTTTTCTTTGAAATATTCATGATCAATAGATATGTGATATAGTCGAATAATTTAATTTTTTTACGTAACAATGACCACTTTCAATGTTTATGGCATCGTAAGATATTTGAAGTTTGATTACTAGTATCAATTAATTTCACAAAGTTGGAGCATTTAACTCATATATTTGAATACCAAAAGTGTATATAGACAGAGAAATTAATTCAGTGTTTACTTATGAAAAAATAGGACTTGTAAGTAATCCAATGAAATACATAACCAATAACGAAGTCCTCTTTTGAACATTGATTTGACCAGAATACACTTGTGAATATCTAAAACAGTGCTTCATTCGTATTTTGGTCAAACACATGTCTAAATAAGAACCATATAATTAAACCACCATTTCTTCGGAATATTGGACAAGCTATTGGTGTATATGTGAATAAACTGCACATACATATACAAATAAATAACATATCATAATGATACTAGCCTGTTGGTTTGATAAGCGTGATAGTTGCGTTGACTGCATCACTCATTTCAAAATAATCGTCTGTACCATACTTAGTGAACATATGTATAATGTAAGTAGCAGATGCATTTAAACCTCCAACAGTGTATGATGTTGCATCTTTGGAAACTTTGTGTTCCTGTGAATGGCCTTCCTCATTTGTTACCATTAGTTTTATACCGAGTCTAACATAGCAGGACTTTGGCTGTTCCCATGTTATTTTAAAACTGTCTTCTTTTACAACTGGAACTTGCAAATTTGAAACTCCATAATCTGAAAGATAATTCAATATACAATACAACTTTATTTGGAAACACTCAGACACAGACTAACATGTGCAACAAGAGGCAAAATACATAGTCATAATTATGATTACTACAAAACAATGTAAACAGGAATCATATTAATTACAATTTTTTAATTAATTTCTTAAAAAAACAATAATTAGTTTTTTAAGAACTTTGATATAGCAAAATGAAAGTATTCCCTTCATTTTCTCAACACATTGATGAATGCGGTAATATTTTGAAATATATTTTTTTCTGACATTTTTAACAATATCAGATTAGCACTCAAATAAGTAATGAAACTCATTTCCAATTGACAAAGAGCAGATATGACACTGTCTTTCATCACTAAGAATTCCATTCCATCTTCCTGTTTCAATTGGTATTTTAAGTTTGCAGCATTGCAGCTTTTACGATCTGCAGATGAGAGTATCAATAAATATCTTTCTAAGCCAAAGAAGATTTGAAAAGACCGTTATATTTCCCCCTCGATGAGTTTTTGATTTGAGAGTGCCATTGTTGGATAATTATCGAACTCTCTGAAACTGAAATTATATAAATTTGTTTTCAAACAAACTTTATACAGGGACTGATCAAGGGGAATGGAAACAAACAAAAATACGCACTTTAATCACTGATGAGTCTTTTGTAGACGAAACGCGTGTATAGCGCAAATATGAAATTTCTATCCTGGTATCCTGAGTTTTATTATTGACTTCACATTGTGTCATTTGTCTTTCCGTAACAACGTTCAATTGAGAGGCATTAAGAGATCAAAAGCTATATCTTTTGAATACTTGAAAAAATAATTCGATAGATTCAACTGCCATAGAGAACACGCGACATTGATAAACACATACTCGAATCGCACATATTTTAATTTTGCTTTGCATCATCAAAGCAGAAAATGCATATTGGTATAATATTCTATTACAAATAAAGCAACCAATTATTTCTTCCAAAGTTTTTCAGGTTACAACAAGTTTCTATCCACTTAACCGAATATCTGAATAAAGAATAACTAAGAATGTAGTAGTAGCAATGGGATGATTGACGAAGTATTTCACAATACGAAATACAATGAAAATCGAATGTTTTAGAAATTCGGGCCCATCATCAATTCATTATCATATTATCATATTTTTTTTTTATATATTTCTGGAAACGATTGCACCAACAAGCACACAAACTGTGTTTATAAACATCTATATGCAAAAATGATTTGACATTTTGACTTCCTAGAAAACCGTCACAACAAAAAGATGAATAAATTTAAATAAAATTTGAAGATGTAATTTAGATATATAAAGAAAACAGTTATACACCGATCTTTAATAGTCATAAATCGAATAAGCGAAAACAAATGCGGGTAAAAAACTTAAATCTAGAGAAACACATCAACTATAAGAAGCGAAAACAAATGAATGTTAAAAACTTAAACCTAGAGAAACACATCAACTATAAGGAGAAAACAAAGGAACAACAGAAACATTGAATTGCCAAAACAAACAAAATAACAACAACAAAATAACAAACCAAACAAACAAACCAAACGCCATCATATATTGAAACGGACTATTTTATAACAACTGCCACTTGGTACAGGAAATTTAAAAAACAAAAGGGTTGGTTGAACTATTACTCGAAACTAAAGTGACAATGTCGTGACAAAAAAGACAAAAGAAGAAAAAACAACATTCTGCAAAGCTCAACATTATTATCTACAGACTGAACAAAATGACTCGTCATTCTTCCCATGAAAGTACAAACCCGTGATAAGTTTAATCAATTCAGATGTCCATAAATGAAATAAACCCGTCGTCAATAAATGACATTACAAAGGGACATAATTCCTAAAATGGACTAAGATGACCATCCCGTCTTGGTATTTTTATGCTCTGAGCCGAAGTCGGAAGGAATAAAAATCCTTATCAAAGATAGTCACATTGTATACCGTGTTTGAAACCAAACATTTTGCTAACTTTACGGATAACGTGTATTATATTCCGATAATAGTTTTTTTGTTAAACATGCACCATACATAATATTTGTTAAATATTAATATCTGTTTATTATTTGAAATAACTCATGTATGAAAAGTAAGTCGCAAAATAAAATTTATTATGACTGACATTTGAGCTAAAAACCCTGTTTGTAATATATACTGACATCTCTGTGTAGTTATCAATTCACCCCGAACATTTTGTTATCATTTATAGAAGTTTCTTTAAAAAACGAGTTTAAAATCTAGTTCCTGACAGTGTAATAAATTTGAGAGAAACCAACAAAGCTATGACTTTTTGCGACATTGATATGAAATAAGCAATGAGTTGTCACAAAAAGAGGTAAACTTAATTCAAAACGTGTGGTACTTGCGATGTTTAATATTTCACAATAATAATGTATTGCACCCCGTGTGTTCTTTATTGAAGCTAATACAAACTCCAGATCACTATTGCTGTCTTCATATGGCCTAATGCGACATGGTGAGTAAATTCTATTGTTTTTTGCGTTGATTCACCTTTCTAATACCTTGTTCCCGCTGCCAATATTGCTAACAAAAAAGTACAAATATCAAGAAGCATGGATAGTTTATCGTCTCATTAGATATCTTCGAGAGGGTATTAGTCTGAAGTAGAACAAAAATAAAAACAAACAATGTTGACCTACCCAATCGACTCTAGTTTTACTTACATTCTTGTATACCACTGAGGTTTCTCACGCTTATTATCTGTAAAGTTTAAAGAATACATTGTTTAAATGGTCGTACCTATGATAACTATTATTTAGTTTTAATTTGATATGTATCTGGAAAAATTGTTTTTAATAAAACTTGTATAAAATTAAAAAAATTAAGATAAATTGGCATACAGTAGTTCATAACGGTAATATTAGTATGAGTGCATAATTTATTCTTTAACATTAAGTATTGAAGGATATTTGTTAATACACTAATTTGTTTTTGTTAAGCAGCTAAATGACGCTGATATATAACAGTCGATTTTGATTTTGCTCACACAAAATGCTATGCAGGAACTTACGTTTAAAGTTTTTTCTCTATATAACATGGCTCCATTATATGACGTTATTTCTAAACGGTGCATCTCAGTTGTTGTAGCATTCATAGCAACCCCCATCCAACAATTGTCTATATCCAACCTTAGTGTTGCCATGTAACATTTACTACGGTCTGCTTCTGAACAGTAGCATTCTCCAATGGTTTGACAATCGCTAGCACTCTGAAATAAAAGGAAGACAACAATACTAATATTTAACCTTGAGACCTCGTGATTTTACATCCCGTCGATACTGGTTACTTATATCTTGGAATTGCAACAGGTAATACGTTTCTCAGGCTGTCTATGATGCTGGATGTGTACTATTTGATACTTTAGTATAGTATAACATGGTTTATTTATAAGTTGTGATTGGCTTTACACAACTTTCAGCAGCTGCTGGTAATTTTGTGTCGGTGCGTTATTTCAATTATTTAGTTTTTTTTGCATCGTACCGATTTGTTTAGCTCGCCCAATGGCAACTAATTCTTACATTTGTGTCTGCTTTTACCTCAAAATTCCAGATAAGGCTTGAATTGGGTCTATCATATAAGTTTATTTGTTATAAGTCAGTCCATTAGTTTTCTAGTCTAACATGTCTAAATGGTTTTACATTTCGTGGTGTCGACACTTTATGAAGCCTACAATACTATTAGGTTTTCTCATTGTTGAAGGCTGTTCTGTGGACTACAATTGCGTATATCAATAAAATAGATGTGTATGATTGCTAATGAGAAAATGATCAAACAAATTTTAAATGAATTGTTGCGGCTGGTTGTCTTGCTGGCAGTCAAACAACATCCGTCATTATTAGTGTAATCAAATACTTCAACAAGAAGTGACCACCATCAGTGGCAGTGTCTTTATTGTAATATAATAGTACACTCCTACACAATCTGTTTGAGTCTACGTTCATACTTATCATTAGTTGCTTTTTCATACAACATTCAACATTGTACTGCTTTGACTGATACCTATTTGTTGAATCGTTTAAGAATGTTTAAAATAACAAAAAAACAGATTACCACTATCAAATCAGCATTACTATATCTGTGTTCATATTTAACTTCACCAGACTGTGTTACAATTATCAGCTTAACTAAGGGAACTCCACTATGCACGTCTTTAGACACAAATGATAACCTGGAAGGATAAAGTGAAATTAAGGCAATTTTGTTTCAGATCGCATTCATAGATTGAGTAGAGACGAGTCAAGCTGAAAGTTTTATTAAATTTGATTAACATTGAAAGACTTTTATATGAGTGATCTCCGGTAGTCTTTCACTGTATATTTTGGAATAGCAAACTGGCACTTTCAGTCCCTCAGTAAACATAAAACAACACATTTTCACAAGTTTCTCTTGAATTCATTTGTAGATATATTTACATTTCCTAACTACATGTATACTATTATGAAGATTGAAAGATCAGGATAATGTAGCCAACGTCCGAGGCTGTTTAAACTGAATATATTTTGAATTCAAATTGTTTTTCGTCTTTCTATCATTTCCCTTATTACTGGGTAAAACTATAGACAATAATGCAGATGTAACTACAGGCAAATTGAGTACTTATTTCAAATTAAAAAAAAATCTCCAAAAGGAGAGCATATTAATGTTAAGCAAATAAATATCAGTATCGAAAAAGCTTAACTCAATTTAGAATCAGTGCTTATCAGTTAGCAATTGAGAAAAGTAGATATAAAAAAATCGATTAATATGAGACGTTATTATAATTGCGTACACCACAATCTGGAGATATTCCTTCAGCAACTTCATTACGTATACAATTACATTTATCATTCATGATGACACGAGGTCCCACAATGAAATGCACACTTAAATTAGGTAAAAACTTGATCATAGCTAAAAAAAATCAATTATAATTATTGAATACTTCTTTTTGTAACTGCATTGGGTTGTCAAGGGGTTGACCGTGCGCACATTTTTAGAATGAAACGCTTCCGCGCTTCATACAAAAGGTACTTCAGTCAACGCTTTTACACCCCAATACAGTTACAAACCAAGCATTCAATGTAAAAACGTCCCTTATATTTTAAAGTATGAAAAATTTCTTTAGTTGATGTCATGTGAGTCTGAAAATGTTAACATGTCAGTGTTAAGATATATTAGTGACTTTTAGTACTTGTTTTGAAATTAGAGAAAATTGCACTTTTTTTTGTATGTATGATAGAGACAAAATATTCTTATTTATCTATTTTAAAACACATCTAGTATGGAAAAGTATTATTTAATCATCTATATTTACTTTTATATATCGTCTGTTTTATTTTCTTCTTGAAATAAAATTTCATTGATAAAAGTCTATGTCTCACAAAGAGATATACGCTATTTACATAAGCTTCTGGTTTTAATTCTTTTAACTATGTCTATCATTCATTAATATTACGGAATTTCCAAATTTTTATTACTTTCGTCACATACTCATTGCAGCCGGCAAGATATTGAAGATAGAATACGGAATAACAAACTGGCCGCTCACTATATATACATTAAGGAAGAATCGGACTCATTTATAAAAAAAAATTTATGATAAATTCTAGAAAAAACATCCCTCGTCAAGGGGACACTTCACACAGAGGGCTTCTTGTGCCAATTTCGATGGATTGCACAAAGGTAAAATGTACACAGAACTAGTTCATTTAAAAAAAAATGTAGATATAAGTAAATTGTAAGTACGAAACCAGGCTGGACTAATTTAAGTGAATGCTCTGAAGAAAATGACTTATTCACGCACTTTATTTATTATTATTTTCTTAAGCCATAAAATATATATCTGCAGTTAAATTCGAAATGTTTTTGAAAATTTAGTTTTTAAAAATTATATATGAAGATGTTAATGTTACTTTCTAAATTCTCTAGAAACTTAGAGCTTGACATATTGTGAATTTACCTTCCATCACTCTCTTTTGTGAAAATTCCAACGTTTTTTAAAGAAACATAATCAAAGAGTATGTAAAGGATATAACCTATTATCTCATAACAAATTCATAAAAGCAACTTAAAAATAAATTCAAATTTGGTTTAAGACTTGTATAGTGAGATGGGATTTATAATTCTTGCTTATTATATTAACATTTAATGCTGTGTTATTAACCAAATATCAAGATTTAAATTACTTGCCTGCTTGAAAAATCGTAACGTCCTGTTTTCAAATTATAATCCAAAGATGGATTCCCAATTGAAGGTTGTGTACTATCAAAATAAACTACTGTAGTATCCTCCTTAGTATTTCCAATTATATCACTAGCTCGAACCCAAAACTTTTGTGAAAATCCATCTTCACTACTTGGTAATGTCAATGTTCTGGTCTCTGATAAATCAAGATCTATCCAATTCAAATTTGAAACGTCTGCAGACGGTGCTTGATATGCAAACTCAAACTTTACTATACCATTAATGTTGTCAGTTCCATTTCTAGTTATTTTGCCTTCGTAATCATCAAATTTGTTCTCAATTTTCTTATAGTCGATTCTCCGACCACCATCAGTTAGTCGCGGCGCATATGCACTAATTGGACTGAGAAAATGACCGGCTGCATGTACAGTATTAATGAAATGGTTTGTCCATGATATTTGTACAGTTTTATTACCATTAGTTTGCCATGTATAACCAGTTGACGACGAAGCAGTAGTGCATTTTATTGGGTTTTCGTTTTGTGTTGTAACTGTTGATGTTTTATCAAATAAAACAAATCTTCGCGCGTATCGTGTATTGTTTGCATTATCACTGACTTCCAGAATACATGAATATACTCCAGGTTCTGTTGGTGGAAACGTCGGATATTGAATTTGGTTGGTGACGTTAACTTCTCGAATAAAAGCAGGAATAGGATTTGCTGTCTCTGTTATCAAAGGTTCCCTTAGGTAATCAAAGTCCCCGCTATATTCCATTTTCCAAACTTCAATGGAATACCTCATGACCTGAGACAATTCATCTTTCCAACCGTCCCATCTTGGAGTTATGCTGTTCTACAATAAAGAATAACAATATTTCGCTGGTTTTTATTAGTGTGTATATACCTTTAAAAAATAACTTAATAAATTTCGACTCTTTAATGTCTTTATAGATAGAGCTCAGTCTCTGGAGGTAGCAAATCGATAAAATCTTTTCTTATATCACATAGCGATATTGTATAATATCAATTGTAAATATGCAGACATTCAATGCGGAAAATGTTGTTCTCGGCAACGAAAAATAAAAAAAATACTAACTTTATTAAACTTATTGTTCAAATATAAACAACAATTGAGTCTAAATATACATTCAGAAGTTAGTTAGAAGCAAACATTTATGTCCGTGTAAAATTTGTAGTGTTTTGTTTTTCTTATATAGATACATATACAAATGCTATTAGTTCTAATATCAATGCGATACTTTTAAAATATCATAGCGGTGTTTTCGTTATATCAATATTAGTACTTATTTGTATCAATATTTGACTGCTGTACCCATATTTTGACAATTTTGCCTATAATGTCAGTTTTGGTACTGCATCGTTGTTAATGTGACAGAATTTGATGAGACTGTCATACACGTGAGAGGTTTCGCGCTATAAAACCAGGTTCAATCCATGGGGTTTGATAACCAATGTCGTTATCAAATAGCTAGGTATCAAATTTATTGTTCACATATATAACATTTTATAACAAATTTTATAAAGAACGAACCGAAATAATGTATCTGATATGCTCGCAACGCACGCATGTAAGACTTTCTGTATTTGTAACAGTGAAACTCACTTGTGACAAAGATGAATCATACTGTCCTCGTTCAGATTGATTCGACAAAATCTGACCTGTACTTTGAATCTCTGTTTTATACAAAATAGACCGTTGGTTTTCCTGTTTGAATGGTTTAACACTAGTATTTTTTGGTTCCTATATAGGTGTTTCAAAATATTTTGTAAAAGTTTACAAAAATTTACAAAATTTATGAAATTGTTAAAAATTGACTATAAAGGGCAATAACTCCTTCAAGGGGTCAATTGATCATTTTGGTCATGTTGACTTATGTGTAGGTCTTAATTTGCTGTACATATTGCTGTTTACAGTTAATTTCTATCCATAATAGTATCAAAGATAATAACCAAAAGCTGCAAAAAAATCTTAAAATTATCAATTTAGGGTTAGCAACCCAACAACGGATCGCCAGATTGGTATTAAAATTTCATCCATTTAATCAATTGAGTTTCTATCCTTGTATTATTGTATTATTGTTTTTAATATTCAAGGCAAACACGCTAAAAATGGGTAAACATCATCATCGAAGGGCAAAATCTCTAACAAGGAGTCAATTGACGATTTCGACAGTGCAAAACTTATTTATAGAAGTTGTCTTGCTGATAATTTTAGCAATTTAGTGTTTCTCTGTATCTATTATAGTTTTCAAAATGAAAGGTTAGAATGAAAAAAAGGGTGAGCTTTGTCATTTTGGCACAATCGCACATATAAGAAGTCGTCTGACAATTTTGACGTACAGTATATGGGAATGAACAATTGGTAGAGCTCAACACTCTGAAACTCCCTTTGTTCTTTTTTTCGCCATGGCGACCACGTTGGTTGGCAGGCGGGTCACCAGAAATATTTCTTCAACTAAATAACTCACTAATTATAATGATTATGAGCAATTAGTTTCAGGGGAGATAGCCTTAAAGTCAACTGACGACGACCACGTACGGTCGCCGATAGATGATACAATCTCACTTATTTGGTCAGGTGACCTGAACAGCAGATAATGAATGGAGGAAATGAACAGAGAACACAACGAACAGATCGACCGACAAGATATATAAAAATAATATATCACCACTTTAAAGGGGCACTAGCTACGAGCTCCAGATATATAAAAAAAACAACAAAAGTATGATTTTTTATTTAATCATTAATGAAAGTGAAATAGTGGGGGAAAAAAGCTTTTATCAGCTAAAGTGGTGTAATTTGGTAAAATTAAGCTGATACACATTGCTAATGACTTATTCACTTGAAAGTGAATAATTCGACCTGATTAAACCCGTATTCATGTGAACTATAATTTAACCCCGTAGAAAGAGATAGAAAAACGCATGTAATGTCCGTGTACGGTTATCTAAAGGAAACGAATATCCATAAAAACGACGGTAAACAAAGTTTTTTAATCTACAATACAAAATTTAACAGACTTATAAAAATCAAATTGCACGTGTTGCTTAATCTATTCATATCTATGTTTATGTTTATATCGCTTATATGGTCATATAAGGTCAATTCGATAGTCTATTAGATGACGTCTTGGCTACAATTATCACGAAACAAAGCTAACGTTACATCTTTTTGAGACCATGTCCTGTAAATTTTTTATTTTATACTTTAAATAGTTTGGAAAAATGTTTTACATAGTTAAAAAATAAAACATGTGAATTTGAGTTAAAACGGTGATCATGGATTAAGCAGCTAGTGCCCCTTTAAAAAGCAGGAAATAATAATAATAAGAATTTGAATTCTCACCAAAAAGTCGGACGATACCAAAGTAACAATCAAGGCGGACGATACCAAAGTAACAATCGAAATTCAAGGCGGACGATACCAAAGTAAAAACCGAAATTCAATGCGAACGATACTAAGGTAACTATCGAAAGTCAAGGCGGACGATACCAAAGTAACAACCGAAATTCAAGGCGGAAGATACCAAAGTAAAAACCGAAATTCAATGCGAACGATACTAAGGTAACTATCGAAAGTCAAGGCGGACGATTCCAAAGTAACAACCAAAATTCAAGGCGGACGATACCAAAGTAACAATTAAAAATCAACGCGGGGAAATACCAAAGTAATAACCGAAATTCAAGGCGGACGATACCAAAGAAACAACTGCAATTCAAGGCAGACGATACCAAAGTAACAATCAAAGTTTAAGAAGATTTCGCAGTATTCAGAGAATCAAAATCATAAATACCAAAATATTAAATTCTTACAAACGTTTATATACACATCAATAATAAGTACCTGCGTTATGTCTTCTGTGAGATATAATGGTCTTTCATCATTAGTACATGTGCTTTCTTCAATACAATGAGTTGGGCTGACGTAGTCAAATCTAAATTCAATTACATTTGTCGTAGTCTTTTCAGTATAATACTCTGTAGAATATGTTTGTCCTGTATCACGATTACGGGGAATTCTGAATCCTCCTGCTGTAGCACTAAATGTTAAAACAAACCTGAAAAAAGATGTATACAGTTAAGCAAAACATATTATTTTTGAATTTTTATCTACTGTTTTGAATTCAGTATAAATCAGGCCATAAGTTTTCTCGCTTGAATTATGAGGTTTTATAGGCTACTAGGCGGTATGTTCCCCCCTCATTATTGAAGGCCATACAATAACTTATAGCTACTTACTTGTATGTCATTTTATTTCTAATGGAGAGTAGTCTCAATGGCCATCATACCACATCTTTTTTTTATATACATAAAACAAGAAGATTTACCCTACTTGTTTAGAGTGATGTCATATAAGTATTTCCGTACCACCAAAATCAACACAATATTCATGGTGTGTATCCCTCATCTTGAAATAACTTCAAATATAGACGGTAAAACCAAAAGTTGTTGCATAGCTGCTTCAAATTCCCTTTTTAATTTCATGGTTGTCTGTGTAGATAACAGTGTAATTTCATTATTAAATGCAAACTAAAACTCCTGCAAACTGAAAATAGTGATTTAAGTTCAAATTAAAAGTGAACTAGATACACGAAAGTAATAAAAAGACACCGGAATACTGATTCCAAGAATAAATGTGTTGTAGTACAGCAAACTTTTAAGTCTTATTCTTGGACAATGTGAACAAAATTTAATACATCTGTAATTTCATTTGATCAGAACTGGGGTACATGTCATACAGTGTTGTTCACTACGGTGTACATAAGTATTTGTATTCATTTATTTAATAACTTGAAAAAAATACATTACATATACATTTACCTGTCGGCTGAATCAACTCTAATGTTATTTGTTCCGTTCAACTTGCATACTAATACTTGATTGCTGATAGGGTTAACAGATGATGGTCCCTTGCAGGTGTATGTCTTATCCTGTACGGAATCATCTAACAAAATATATAAACTTCATCAATATTTCTTCAATATTTATTTTTTTTCACTTCAAATATATATACAAAAATAATAACAGGAAATATGATTGACAATGACAATGAGACAACTTTTAAACAGAGACAAAATGACATGCAACTTGACAAATTTACGGCGGTCCACAATGACATAAACCCAAACCATATAATCAGCTTTAAAGGTCCAAAAACTTAAAATAATCAGAAACTTTAGCTTTCAAAATTAAATCAATAAGAAGTATTTTTGCCCATACGACAACTATATATATCCACAAGAGACCAACACACGTCTTTGAAATTCCTTCAACAATATGTTAAACTCATAAAGAGAGCTAACGATAACCACTAAACTTAGGACCAGCGTAAACAGAATATAGCAGAGTTTTAAAAACATTCGTGTGAGCGCTGTCCTCCGTCTTCTTATGAAAAAAACATTTCTTTTATTCCATTATGTCGTATTCTTCTTATCCTTTCTATATGCTCTCTGTACCCTTTTTATACCTGTCACCCCCCCCCCCAAAAAAAAATTACCAAAAAAACCAACCCCAAAACCCTTACATAACAAAGGTTGCAAGAAGATAGCAATTTGGACACCCTTGCCATTATTGGACCCCTGTTATTGCTTGCAGGATATGTAAATACGCAGTCACGTCTAGTTAGAATAAACACGAAAATCCGATGCCTCATGTAGAGAGTATGGCGCGCTCTCCACACGTTTAGAACCCCTACACCTATTCCTTAATTGAACCAAAGGTGATTATTTCAAGGAAAAATACTCCCTTCCAAATTAATCCACTTTCTCATGTGACAGTCAAAATTTCCTGAGCCTCATCCCGGACGTCCTTTTTGACAGGAAATATCTATTGATCATTTGTTCTCCTCCTAAATTAAACATTTGCCACCGGATTTTGAAAAAAACACAACAATTATTCAATCAATCTTATATAAGCTGTCATGAAAGGCATCCATTTATTCACATTCAGCGATTAGAGTCGAAAGTGCATCTGGAGTAGAACACTATTGGTACCGTCAATATTATAACTACAACCGTGTTGTGAAGCTGAACAATTGTTAGGGACTTATAAATCCCCGTATTTATCACTTGAATAGTGGTACAGCAGTCGACATTGAAATAAATTTTTCGTTCTAAATGACAAAACAGGTAAACATCAAAATTCAACTTTGTACTTTTTTGCTTTATAAACTATTATGATCTGAGCGTCACTGATGAGTCTTATGTAGACGAAACGTGCGTCTGGCATATTAAGGGCATACGATACAGTTTTGATCCCGTATTTATGAGTTTGATGAAAGTTTTCATGAAGGCTATTTTTGCCTGATTAAATCAAATATGTGATAAAAAATAACCTTCATCTGCTACTTTTCGGGTTAAATGGGGTCGAAATTTTGTATATTTGCTAAAAATTCGGATTTGTGGCCGTATTTTCCCTTTCTGAAGATAGACATAACTTTTTTGTTTTAATAGATAAACACAAATTGTTTTTTGTTAAATGATTTGTAATTTCTGTTTTATAGGTTTCCTTCAAAAATATGCATTTTCTATTCAGAATTAACTCATATTTATCAAATGGTCATGAAATGAGAAAAAACGTCATTTTCTGCAGCTGTATATGCATCCAAATTAAAAAAAATGCACTATTTACAGTTTTATAAGCAGTGAAATAACCACGTCACATGTGAAATTATCGGTTGGTATTTTAATGTTGCATTGTAGATTCAATATAATTCATTGCAACTTAAGAAATAACAGAAAAATAATGTGGGACAATCAGGACTTTTCATGTGGAACAATCAGAACTCTAGATTTTTTAAAAAGTGGGACAATCGGGAATAAACTATTATAATGGAGTATTAAATATGCAAAACACGTCATAGTTTGGCAATCATGTCTTGCCATTTCCAAACATTTCTTTCACAAGGGATTCAAAATTTGGTTCAATTTATATAGATAATTAAAAAAACAAAAATACCGAACTCCTAAGAGAATTAAAATCGAAATCACGTTAAACGTTTTGATCTTTCTTATGTTAAACATCTTTGAGTAAAAAGCAGATATATCATTACATAACAAACATTCAAAGGGAAAGTGATATTGAAGACTCAAACTAACTCATAAATTCCTTACCTGAACCCAACTTGAAATGTTGAGTGTCAATTTTAGCACCAATGATTCCAAGTTTCATGCTATCAACGTAATCTGGATTAGTTTGAGAACCATTGAACTCTGTATCATACTGAACTTCCATGGTCATATCCAAAATATTGAAATCCCTTTGATTAGACCAAAGGACGTAAGGCTCGTCTAGTTCCGTAGCATCTCCAAAATAACTATAAAGGTCCATGTCTTTTGCTGGATTTTCGTCGTACATGTGGAACGTGAACGTTGCATTGCAGCGGTTTATTATAGGCTGATGTGTGTTATCTGCAACTACAAGAGACGATAATATGATGCTGAGACTGCTTGTTAAGACCATTAAGTTCGCGTTTATAAAAGAACACATCTTTCAAACAACAAAAGGTCATATGTATACAAGGTGTCACATATGTCTATTAACGATATTCGTGTATAAATATTGTCTTTATCGTTGTGTTTGGTGTGAATTTTTAAATGTGGTTTAATGAAATTTTAGGAATTTTAAAACACTCAATACAAAATCATTACTTTCAGATCTATTCAATACTATTTAATTTTATTTAGTAAGTAACAAGCCTTAGCAACACATATATATAATGATTGCTTCATCATCAGAAGTAAAACGTTATATTGATTTCTACCTAACATCTTTTTTTAACCTCCACGTCGTTGCACGTTTTACGGGGCGCCGAATGGCACTCTTGTGGTTTTGTACTCGAAATTCAATTTTGTACGGACAAAAGTGAGTTTTGTTTAACAAAAATGAGTTCAGTTTAACAAATTTTGTAGCATATCACAAATTTGAATTTTGTCATACATAATTATCTTTCGGTGGACAAAATAGATATAGGAAGATGTGGTATGAGTGCCAAAAAGACAACTCTCCATCCAAGTAACAATTTAAAAAGTAAACCATTATAGGTTGAAGTAAGGCCTTCAACACGGAGCCTTGGCTTACACCGAACAACAAGCTATAAAAGGCCCCAAAATTGCTAGTGTAAAACCATTCAAACGGGAAAACCAACGGTCTAATCTATATAAACAAAACGAGAAACGAGAAACACGTATATAATACATAAACAAACGACAACTACTGTACATCAAAAATTGGTTTAGTCATACAAAACAACCAAAATTATCTTTCAGTGGACAAAATTAGTTTTGTCATGACAAAATATGTTTGTAACACAGAATTTACTTGTGTTACCTAATTTGAAAATGGGCGACAAAAGTCAATTTTGTATGCAAATTAGTTTAGTTTGGATTCTGTGAATTGATTTGCATACAAAACTGAGATTTTGTCATATTTTTTGGTGTAGATAGAGTTGAGTTTGATTATCAGAAGTGAAAATTTAACACAAAGTCAATTTTGTGTCACAAAAGTCATTTTGTCACAAAAGTCATTTTTGTCACAAAAGTTATTTTTGTGTCACAGACGTAATTTAAAAAAAAAGTTTATCATATTTTATTGAAATCTGTACATTTGTTAGTTCAAAACATGAAGTACCGGTACCTTATCCAGGCTGCGTTAACATCAGTAAATAACATATTTATACAGTTGCTAGTATTTTTTAGTATTACACATTCAATTTTCAATATTTAAAAAAAAGATAAAAAAATTATACCATGTCAGTTATTTCAAAATGAAAGAAGCCATTTAAATTAATTAAGATTTTAAAACATAATTATCTGTATAACAAATGCACAGGTTTTGAAACAATATATATAGTCTTTAATATTAAATTTCTTTGTTTCTTATTTGCACATAAAAATGATAAGTTACCCACGTTTGTAGTGCATAATAGTTATATACACTATAAAGAAGATATATAATATGTTTGATAGACACAGTTGATTTAGGCCGTGTTCACATTGACCTAAACTCGGTGTTGTGTTAGTGTAACTCGCACATAAACTAAACATAATTACGTTTTCATTGATAAAACTCAATGTTTACATGTAGTGTAAATCATGTTTTGCTAAACATACCATTTTAAACAAACAGAAAAGATAGAAATGTAGTGATCCTTAACATCGCAATTCTATTTCTTAGTCTAGCCTGTAAGCAAGCTGATGCAGTCTACGTTTTTAATGCGTAATCGAGACATCTTTAAACTACTGCAATTCATCCAAAATGACTTTCTTAAAGGAGCAAACATTTTATTTCAAAACAAAAGGGGGGGGGGGGGGTTCTCGCGCGAAAGTTTATATTTATTTATTCTTTCTATGGTACCAATTCAATATTTGAATTTGACACTATAATGTATGGTCAAACTTTGGATTCAGAATATTTGTTCATTCTAATCATCTGTATGACCCGATTTTAAAAAAATCAAATTTTGGTTAAATCACCCCCCTTTCTTTAAAGTCTAATGGTCGTTCCCTAACTGCTAGAAAAGTTGTTTGAAAATTTGAATTCTGTTCTACTTAATGAACATTTAAATGACATAAAGTTTACAAGTGTGAACAAAACTTATGCACAGGTAGCTAAACAAGGTGTATAGATGTGAACAAATGTAATGCGAAACTAATGTACGTTACATTAAACCAAATGTAAACATGTTTACTGTACACAGCGTTTGGTGTGAACACGGCCTTAGTTTGATACATTGCTGATAATGATTTTATGACAGAGACTGATGTACCCATATTTTGACTATTTTATTAATTGTGACTGTTTATTTAACGCATCATGTAAATGTAACGGAATTTGATGAGACTGTTATTAAAGTGAGAGGGTTAGCGCTATAGAACCAGGTTTAATCCACCATTTTTCTACATTTGAAAATGCCTGTACCAAGTCAGGAATATGACAGTTCTTGTCCATTCGTTTTTGATGCGTTTTGTTTTCTGATTTTGCCATGTGATTATGGACTTTCCAAATTGATTTTCCTCTGAGTTCAGTATTTTTGTGATTTTACTTTTTGGATATGAAATATAAACATTATATGTGAAGTCTATTTGCTTTTCTTTTTTTTTATGATTGTAAAGGAGTCCAGGGGTTTTAGTAGTTTTCTGCCCCACTGAATGATTTATTTTTATAGAATATATTTTTTTCTATTAATAAGTTTTTCTTTAAAACTTTCTAAGTGCTATAATAATGGTTTGTTCCATGGATAATTTTCTTCTGTAGATGTAGAATTTTGTGAACAGAAGTATTAAGTTTCTTATATCATTTTTATCTGTGTCAAAATACCAAATAAAACCAAATCAATATTAAAAGTTAGTTCTATTTCTGTCTTCTCAAATATCCATGAGTTAAGGTCTTCCCATAATTTTGATATAACCTGGGGTTATAGTTTAAATTTTCAATTTTACTAATATCTTCTGAGAAATTTATCTCAAGAAGTGTAAATCTGCTAGAACCTCATTTCAATCCCCACTAAACACACATAGTTTCTTGGCTAAACATTTTCTTCCCAATCCAAACAACCTTGGTCTAGTCTAAGTTTATATTGAGACCTGATAAATCTGCATACTTATCTTGAGTACGGAGAGTTGCATTCAAAGATTCAAGTGATCCACCAAGTATTAGAGAGATATCATCTGCATATTGTGAGGTGAGATACTCTGAGTCATCTATAGTGATTCCTTTAACCTTGTCATTATTTCGTATAAGTATACAAAGTATTTCTGCCCTCTTTTTTTTAGGGAAACTGACATTTCACCCATATAATACCGATAGTTGAAGTCAATTTGGTCTACACAAAAATAAAGTTTAATTTTTTGTTCATTTTTGTCATGACAAAATTTAATTTTGTGTTGATAAAATTGACTTTTGTGAAACAAAATTCATTTTTTACACAAAATTCATTTTTGTGATGACAAAGTTTAATTTTTTGTTTATTTTTGTGTAGACAAAACCGAGTTTTGTTAAACAGAAGTGAAAATTTAACACGAAAGTTAATTTGGTGTCACAAAAGTCACCAGAGTCAATTTTGTATGCAAATAAATATATATTTGCATACCTTTTTGACAAAAATGAATTTTGTAATCACAAAATTGAAGTTCTCACAAAACAAGTCTGTATCACATAATTTTGTGAGATAAAAATGATTTTGTTTATATGACAGAATTCAATTTTGAACAAAACCACAAGAAGCCCATTCGGCGCCCAGTACGTGCTATATCTACACTATAGTCACAGTTATGTGTCATCCCTTCCCAATAAAATAACTCAAAATAAAAAAAAAGGTTTTTTACACTTCAACCTTTGTCTTTTAACCTGATTTTAGTTTATAGAAAGTATAAATAGACATACCATTGACAATCAAACAAACAAAATAAAACAAAACAAAAACGTAATTCATAGCATTAATAAAAAAAACACTGCCTATACATGTAAAGCGTAGGATTTATGTGACACCAACAAACTCTTTGAAATCGCTACAAGAATGAATGTAGTACATTAACATGCGCTTAAGTGATAGGTGTTGCCAAATTTTAAAATAATTATGTGTTTCACCAAACATAGTTTTGTAGGTCCATATGTTTTTTATCCGTGAAGTTCTAAAAATTTCTTAGTCTAAAGAATCATTCGTTGTTTAAACATACAAGACTCAATTGTAGCTTACTTATCAAAGGAGAGATTTTTTTTTATTTTATGGACTAAAACTAGGACTGTAAAAAATCCGAAATTCGGTACTACTACATCAACACGATCAAAACATGCTATCTTTAGAAATAAAAATTAATGTCAAATAACTGTCACAATATATACATACTAACAATTAAATATACGAAAGGGCAATAAAAGCTTGAAAGCAATGAAAGTCTGCAAATAACAGTCTCAGGTATATTTAAAAAAAGACAGACGAAATTGACAAAGGGACATTCAATCTTATAGGTCGAACAAGATTCAAACTCGTTCTATATTAAGAAATGTGGCATGATTGCCATTTAAGACAACCCTCCACAAAAATTCAAATGAAGTGGAATAAAGCAAGTATAGACAACGGCTCGACCTTCAGCAACGATAAAAACCAATATCATATAGTGTACTATAACTATGTCCGAGATAAAACAAATATTGAAAAATGTAAATGAGAAAACTAACGGCCTTATTTAATACAAAATCTTTTACATAAATATTAATAATAGACATGAACCAACGACAACAATTGAACAACAGGTTCCTGACCTTTGACAGCTTCATAAAAATGTGTATGAGCGCACATTCCTTCCCAAATGAGGATAGTGGGGTAACCGGAAAACAAGATCAAATTATAAAAATCAGTTCAAAAATGCTTAACTTATCAGATCGAAATCATAAAAAAACGAATAAAAAGAAACACATAACATGGCTAGGTATTTTTACATCACTTACAACGAAAAAGACACACAAAAGGATCCTAGTGTACACACAGTTACTGAGAGATGGTTAAAAAACGAATAAAACAAACATGTATCTACATATACAATATCATTAAGTACAGATCTAAACTCCTATCATTAATGATTTAGTGTAAAGACGTTATTAGCAGTTAAAGAAAACGTACCGACATATTGCAATACCCTGAAAGTTGATATTTGTATAAAAACAATATCGGTCGTTGGTTTAGTTTAATGATAACCAAATCTTTATTATTTCTATCAATAAAAACAATATTCAAAGATCTAAATATAGATTTGAATGTGAAATAAGGAAATACCTGTACCAAGTCAGAACTATTGAGGTTTTGATTTTACCATTTGATGAGGGGCTTTCCGATTTGAATTTTTCTTTTAAAGTTTTGCATTTTTGTTATTCATTTAAAAATAAATATTTTAAGGGCTGCTTTGCATAATCAGATCTTATTTAAATTTTCAGAAAAGAACATCACCATTAAAATATGATGTGCTATCTTACAAACCAAATCGTTGTATTTTTTCAAGAATCAAAATGCTTTGAGTTGTTTGTGGTAACGAAATTCCTGTCTTAAATATGTACTAGTAAAAAGAACCGAATACTAGTAAGAAGATATGTTAATAGACAACTCTCCATTCAATGCACAATCTGATAAAATTAAACAATTATAAGCCAAAGAAATCCCTTCATCAATGATCATTGGCTCCGAACGCACGAATAGTGTAAAAAAAAATCAAACAGGAAAACCGACGGTCTGATCCATATACAAAACGAGTAACAAGAACAACTTATGAACCACAAACACAAACACCAACCACTCAGGAACAAGTTCCTGACAAAACAAAAAACCAGGGGCAAGCAAATATAGCGCTTAACCACAAGTTATTGTCATTGAAATACATGTAACGTCACTACAGACACGAGTAAAGCAAATTGGTTTGGTTTGTATGATTAAACACCGTAAGATGCTTTTATAGTAATATCAGCATTCAAAAAAAGGAAAATTAACAATAGGGGAAGAAGAATTGTTCCTTTTGTCGTAAATTCTTATATAGAGTTTCCGTGTCAAACTTAAATATCGGAATTGAGGGAAGGATAGTTGTTGCTTATCATATTTAATTTATTTGTAATAAGTTTTTTTGGGTCAAATTGTCAGTCGTGGTACTAATTCCCTATTTCAATTTCATCGTTTTTAACTGGACTAACACACTATCATGACTACATCGGTTCTAAATTCAAGACCCTTACAACAATTTATGATATGACATTTAAACTATACTTTCTATTGTATCGAGTTATCAAGAAACAATAAATTTGAACAACTTTGGGAATAACAAATGCCCTCATATGTAAAGATGTCCACCCTTTGGCAACCATTCAATACAAATATAAATATTTACCTGTCAAACATGTACTTCCAGAAAATCCAGTAGAGCAGACACATGATCCAGTTCCACTCGATCCCTGGCAGTCTCCTGGGTAGCAGGGTGCATTGAACGAGCATTTTGCAGCTATGAGAGAAAAGAAACTGTCATTTATTCAAAATGTTTACAACTGTTTAATGCAGATTGTTAAAGACATAAAGCATCCCTTCAACATTTCCCTTTCCTTTTCTTTCCAACGTACTTACCCCCATAACAGCGGTTTCCTGTATAACCATCAAGACATTCGCAGATACCAGGGGAAGTACATGTTCCTCCATTCCCACAATCAGGTCTGCATATGGCTGCAAATAAAAAATAACACATTTTCAAAATGATATCGACGTAAATTAATCTTACTTCTGATCAAGTTATTATAAATGAAGATGAGGTAATGGTCTTTTCATATATTTTATGAAGGTATGATACTTAACACATAACGGGAGTAATTATGTTTTATATTCATATGATGAAGACATAATATTTCAATAAATTTAATTGAAGTCAGGAACTGGCATGGCAGTAACTGATAGTAGTCCTTTGTTAATGTATGTATCATTGGCATTTTGTTGAGTTTCTTTTGTTACTTGTTCTGACATCGGAATCAGACTTCTTTTACACTGAGTTTTGCTGGGCGTATTGCTGTGTGTTTTTTTTTTTTATAGATTTGCAGTAGTTTTTGATTATTTGCCAAAAACTGCTTTTTTCCCCTATGTTCTAGTGTCACCCAACCGGCCATGTCTGTTGTATCTAAACATCAGATACCTTTATAATTTTAACTAAACATCATAAGGAACAGTCGATTTAAAATTGAAAGTTGTTTTGGCCCATTAGTTTCAAAGAAAAATATTTGTGAAAAAAAAATATACTTTAACGAAAAAAATAAATCGTACCTAGGTCAACTTTTATGCCATTTAAACTCATATATTATATTGTAATGTTACAGGTATCAACCGAAAACATTAAATTTTGATAAAGACAAAATATTTCGGACAGTAACCCTACCATGGGTGATCCAATTGTTTTGACAATTTCATAGCAGATTTATCTTGACTTATTCATCACTTAAACTTCATGTCATTCTTTCTCTTACTGCTATACTTTAGAGATACAATTAATAAAAGAGGGACGAAAGATACCAGAGGGACAGTCAAACTCATAAATAGAAAATAAACTGACAACGCCATGGCTAAAAATGAAAAAGAAAAACAGACAAACAAAAGACACATGACACATGATAGAAAACTAAACTAGATAAACTATAAACGTTTCAAGGACAATTATTCCTAAGGAATCAATTGACAATTTCGATCATTTGACTTATTTGTAGATTCTACGAAGCCAAACATTTTTGCCATTTACACGTATAGATAAGTATAAGCCTTTCACAAAAAAAAATAAAAAATAAACGTTTCAAGGGGTCGCTTTCGCTCCAAATGTTCTATATTTAGCCATGTCGGCCATCTCCGTTAATGCATCAACGGTAATGTAAATTTATTATTCAAATCTGTAAACATTTGACTAATTTGGTCAAATTGGTGGTTCCTCTTCTATTTAAAACCTAAAAATTTATAGAAACAAAGACTAAATAACGATAAAGAGAAGAATATCGTATATGTTAGATTCAATTTACAATTCTAAAAATACATACAGTCTAACACTGTGTTATGCCTACTAGTATATATTACTTCTATTTCTTACCTTTATCACATCTCTGGTAGCTACTTGTAGTCCAGCCGTTACAACAGAAATTCTGATAGTAGTAATAATTGACCGTTATCCATTTCCACGCACAGCATCTGCATACGAAAGTACGAAAAGTTAAATGTTCAATTGCTTACCCTCTAATTATCAAATTCAAGATGCAAACAAGTCTTATAGATATCTAGAATGACACATTTTGAAACACCAATAAATCTAACTCATGCCGCACCACAAGATCCTTATCAAAACGTTAGCTAAAAACTTATACGTCAGCAATTGTCCGCAAACGTGATAAAACTTAATAATGTTCGAGATTGAATCGAATATCGCGTTGGAAATAAAACTGAATAATTATAATCACTATTAAGCGATTAGCTAGGTATTGTTGCATTAATTTAGTGTCTATTTGAATTTTGGTCCTCAATGCTCTTCAACTTAGTACTTTATTTGGCCTTTTTAAATTTTTTGGATTCGAGCGTCACTCTTTTGTAGACGAAACGCGCGTCTGGCGTATATGATAAATTTGGTCCTGGTATCTGTGATGAGTTTATTAAATACGCGTGTAGTACGTCAATGTAAAAATGATATGCAAATACGATATTTGACTGAGAGAGTCGCGTGCAGTTTTTATGATAAAAATTAGAAATTAAAAATTAATTAATAAATTCATTATAGAATAAAAACTAGATAATCAAAGCTCCCATTAAACTGTTAGATATACTAGACTTATAGTTTTGTGCAGAGTGACATGCGCCTCTTTTACAAAAGTCTTAACAGTGATAGTTAGAAAGCCAAATAAAATACAATTTTTTCATCACAAAACATCAAAATGATGACATGCGCCTCTAGTAACCCTGTATGATCATGTGAAATTTCCCCAATCAATTCATCAGCTCGATCGCAATAATATTTGATAATACTCATTACATCCAATGAAAATTAATTTAGTTACATAAAGTTAGACTCATCGTAGAGGTTTAGACATGTATATATAAGAACATGGTATATTTTTTATCAGTTTGCCTTACCCTCTCCAAGTTGAATATGAACATACTCGTTTCCGTGTCCAGCCACAAATTCGACGACTACAAACTCTTCTGCAATAAAAATTAAAATACACGATTTAGATCAAGTAAATAAGATAATATCATTCACGTCTCGCAGCAATGAAGACCTGTTGGTGACCTTCTGCTGTTGTCTGTTCTATGGTCGGGAGTATGTCTTTTTGACACATTCCCCATTTCCATTCTCAATTTTAATTATACTTATATCTATCTATAATAGAGTAAAAGATCAAGAAATCTGCGAATAAGCCAAAACTGATCTCCGAAAATTTTAGTAGTCATTAAAATCAACGAATAAAATGACAAGAGTTACTTATCACTTCGAACATTTACTTAGTGGAAACCCTCCTGATATGTGTAAAGAAGTTATGAATCAGTTAGAAAAAATACATTACTTGTTTTTTAATGACTTAGTCAAAGATTTGTTGGATACTAAAATTTTTGAAATTTTTGAAGAATTTGTTTTTGTGCTTAATTTTAGAAAAAAATGCGAAAATGACAGTATAATTTTTAACTAAAATGACATGTTTGTTGGTGGGCTTAAGTATTTAACAGGGGAATTTTACCTGTTTTTATTTCAGAAGCAATCCTCATAACAGCTCCGATATGTGGAAACTTATCCAAATATTAACTGTTCTATAGTTCTCGGTAGTTTAATGTCTAAGGCGTTTAAAATATATAAGAAGATGTGGTATGAGTGCCAATAAAACAGCTTTCCATCCTAGTCACAATTTGTAAAAGTAAACCATTATAGTCCATTATAGACCAATATTTTGGCACACTGTATTCCCTTATAGTAAAAGCATTAAACTTTGAACAGTGATAGTCATGATGCTAAAATAAAATTCAGTTAGAAGCCATCCAAAAAATAATCAAAAATTGCCGCCAAGCACAAAATGGCCGCCAATAGTCAATAGGTTTATTGAATATACTGGTATCATTAATCAGTCTGTAGTAAAAGCATGAAACTTTGAATAGTGCTCGTTAAACATATTATAATATTGACCATCATTAAAATATCAAAAATGGCTGCCAAATTCAAAATGGCCACCAATAGTTCGACTAAGAATATGAACGATCCTGAATGTTGGGTCCAAACTGAATCATCCTGAACAGAGAAAGCATTAACTGGGATACAGAAACCTCTTAAGGGTATTCATCAATGGCCATATAAACAAAAATGTTTATTATTAACATAACTAACACTGTAGAACGTTTCTTACTTTAACTTTAAAGACATCAAATAAACCGATATATAGGAATTGTATTCTTGACTGCTGGATGACCGTTTTAAATTGCCGTCGACAAAGTATTAAAATGGCTTCAGATTTAAAAGTGTTCATTAGCATCATTACTAACATCATCACTAATAATGTACAAATTTGCTTGCTTTCAGTTTCAGTCTCTATTAACTCTTTTAAGAGTGGCTCTTTTATAAATTGATCTGTAGATATTATATTGTGTTTTTATATCAAATGTTTTAAAGAGGTGAGACTTGCATTTCCTATCGTGATTTTCTTGATAGAGGGTTGCTGCTCACAAGGAAGCTATTAAACCAAGAATTTCAAATGGTGAAGTTGAAATCATCCCTTCGTAAATTTTACGGACGCCTTCACGAGTTGGTTGACCGTTATGGAATTACCGTTTCACAAATGATATCGGATATGTTCCTTGCGTCGTAAGTTCTACAACCGCTTCCCTTTCATGAATGTGACCTACCGAATAAGACTATTTACCGAATTCGATATCTCATAAGCGACGGGTGCCACATGTGGAGCAGAATCTGCTTACTCTTTCGGAGCACCTGACATCACCCATAGTTTTTGGTGGGGCTCGTGTTGTTTATTCTTTGGTTTTCTATGTTGTGTCATGTGTACTATTGTTTATAGATATAGGAAGATGTGGTGTAAGTGCCAATGAGACATTTTGTCTGTTTGTATTTTTTCATTTTTAGCCATGGCGTTATCAGTTTGTTTTTGATTTATGAGTTTGACTGTCCATTTGATATCTTTCGTCCCTCTTTTCTAACAATTTATTTGTTGTTGTTGTTACTTTACACCTAAGTAGTCAATATATTTGACTTATAGCGTCTTGTTAACAATAGTGCAACTTTTGAATATTAAATACTAGTATACAGGAAATTTGAAGAAAAGGAACATACTCATCAACAGTAAGATGACAGCAAACACCAGACTACTTTGATAGTGATTCACTCAGTTACAAAATATTCACCATCAGTGGGTTCGATCTAGTGGTTGTAAAAACACACCAAAGATAGCAGGCTTAACGTGATCAGTTTTAATGTACACAAGTAAATGAAAAAAGAACCGTTATGGTAAGGTAGTTTTAATAACGAACGGTAATGTTTTGTTGTTCATAGTATGAAGAAGTGATCATTCATAGTAGAGTCAAACCCGTTTTATTAAAAAATAGATAGATTGATCAATTCGGCCGATGACGAGGAAAAGCTTATTGACAATCAGTCCAGATTCCGACCAGGCTAGTCAACCGTTGTCAGTTTATTTTCGATGTATGAGTGTGACTGTCTCTTTGGTATCTATTGACCCTCATTAACACACGAAGTATCAAGTCTTTTGTGCTTCAACAAATCCTTTACGTAGGTTAGGTTTTGCAAAATGAATTCAGTGGGAAATTACTTTCAAATTATCTAAGATGTGCAAGAAACCGTACTATTAGCACCGAAAGACGGCATATATAATTAGTTTGACAATTTTCTCACCCTGAGTTAGTAAATTGGTATAATTTTATAGTTTTAGAATTGACAAAGGTTAAGTAAATGCCACTGTTACAGATCTAGATACTGTGTAGTTATACATTAAATAATAAGTATGTAGCTAAATGTAATATTTTTGGTTAGCTTGCTTACTAAATGAACCGTTAAGTCATTGTAAGGTGAGGTATACTACCCCCCTTTCGAGGTAAACCAGTCCTGAAGAAAGATGGATTGGTTTTCTGTCGGACTAGTCTATTCTAAAAGGAGAGAAGTATACCTTAACAAACAATGAATTCACTGGTTAGCTAGCAAGCAAGCTAACCAAAGATATAACCTTTGCCTACATACTCATTGAAATCGGCTGTAACACTGCATAAGATAAACATCATTTGAAATCTTGCAATCAACATTGAAAAATATTGTGTTTTCTGTACAAGTGGAGTAACTGTTAAAAGTCTGGGTAATCAGTATCTCCAAGAAAGGCAACAGTAGTATACCGCTGTTCAAAACTCATAAATCCATGGACAAAAAACAAAAATCGGGGTAACAAACTAAAACCGCGGGAAACGCATTAAATATAAGAGGAGAACAACGACACAACACTAAAATGTAACACACACAGAAACAGACCAAGCATCAGACAAAATCCCACGAGAAAAACAAATATAACATCAAAACCAAATACATGAATTTGGGATAGACAAGTACCGTTACACGTTTTATCGCAATGTGCATTTACACTCATAAATAAGAGAAAACAAACGCGCAACGTTAAAATGTAACACACACAGAAACAAACGAACAATAATATAACAATAGCCATATTCTTGACTTGGTACAGGACATTGTTAAAGGCAAAAATGGTAGGTTGAATCTGGTTTTGTGGCATGTCAAACCTCGCACTTAAATGGCAATGTTAAATATAACATTGAAATGACAACATGATATTACAGAACTACAATACAAATAAATAGGAGAACGTATTAGACAAGGAAACACATAATTAATTATAGATAACAAAAATGATCAGGTTTAAAATACAATACGCCTAAAACGCGCCTCGTCCATACAAGACTCACCAGTGACGTCCAGATATAAAAGATCGAAAGTGAAAAAAAGTATAAAGTTGTACAGCACTGAAGATCAAAAGTTGAAAAAGGTTTTGGCAAATACGGTTTTGTTTTTGTGCTTGGGATAAGAACATTCTTATTATTTAGAACAATTAATGCTATTACATACAGTAACTTTTATCAAATGAATATAAAAGATATGCATAATGAAACTGAAGTATTAACTAATTACAGAAAACAAAACCCGAATACATATCGCATGCATCGCACCTTTCCACACCTTTTGCAAAGCAGAAATATTCAAAATATAGGAAAATGAATTACTGTAAAGCAGAAACATTAGAAACTGTTTGGCAATAACTTTAGAGAAGAAATAGTAAACATCAAAGTGCCTTAAAATCATGTTTTGAAAATGTAGGTTTTTATATGATATAGTAAACAAGGTAGATGACAACTCATTTTGGTCAGGTTACCATATTCACATATCATTTTGGTTTTAATATTTAAGTCAATGTCATACATAACAGTAACATGCCAAATGTACCACAGTGTTCCTCGAAACGATGAAAAGAAAATAACAGAACATATCGATCTCAAAATTTAAAACGTTAGACAACTGTTACTTTGAAGACACCACTCACTCTGGTCAACTATATTAAGGAGGGACGAAAGATACCAGAGTCAAAGTCAAACTACTATATTTAAAATAAACGCCATGGCTTAAAAGAAAAAAGACAAACAGACATACACAAGACCCACAATAGAAAAAAATAGTAAGCAACACGAACCCCTAGAAAAACTAAGGTGGTATAAGATGCTCCTGTTCAACATGAGGCACCCGTGGTGTTGCTTATGTTATTACAAATCCGATGAATAGTATAATTTGATTAGTCACATTCGTGAAAAGGAGAGGAGATTGTAATTTCGAAGTAAGGCACATATCCGATATCATCTGTAAAACGGTCAAACAACTCAAATGGCGTCCGTAAAATTTACGATGGGATGATTTCAACTTCACCATTTGGAACTCTTGATTTAATAATTTTTGTGTGAGCAGCAATCCTCTATCAAGGAAATCATGATAGGAAATACAAGCCCGGGAATAGCGTATAGATTGGGAGATATGTTCTCCGTAGTTTAAACATATTTATTTAGTAGATTGGGAAACAAGTTTTGCAACTTATAGTAATCCCTTTTTACCTTGCGGGTACGAACGCTGCCTTGTAGCGGCATTGGCCCGCTGTTTTTCGAAATCTCCAAGGGTTTCATTAACCTGCAAGAGATATGGCTCTCTCTCTTGACACGGGTCAGTCATTTATCGTCCCCTTCCGACGGACTATCATCGTTTCCTCAAGACCATACTTGCAAATGGTTTCAAGGGAGAGCCGAAAATTAAGTTCCTGAAATTTTCATCCCGGAACGGAAATCGAACCAGGAATTTTTGTGATAGTCGTCCGAATCACTGAACACTACACCACGGCTCCGCTGCTAGAATGTTGCTACATAGAAATGGAAATATCACAATTGGGAAGTTATCTCATTTGTCGTAAAGTTTTGTTTTCAATCGACCTTCATTGTCAATTTCTAGATGCCAGTTAAGATATGAGACAGACTTAACAGTATCTGAAGTATCCTTTATCTCTAGTTCGATGGATAGATCTGTTCTATGTAGTCACCAAATGTTGTATTATTTACAAAGAGAACATCATCTATATAGCGGAATGTAAAGTTTCAGAATATTGCGTACGTTTCCCTCTGTAATCTTTCGTCCCTCTTTTTTTTTTTTTTTTTTTATCTTTCTTCCTAAGAAGTTCCTGTACGAAGTCAGTCTCATCAAATTAAAGAAACAAGTTGGCAAGTATAGGGGCACAATTGATTCCCATATGAATTCCAACCGTATGTTAAAAACATTTTCTCCCAACGAAACAAATATGTTGTCAATCAAGAAAACAAGCATCTTGATAATGTCAGTTTCAGAGAATTTTTTGTTTGAATCAGACTGATTCTTTACTAAGTATGATTTATCCCTCCCCAAGACGAGATACTTGCATATTTTTAAATGAAACAAAGTAATACCAACTCTTTCAATTTGTCTTTTAGTTCGGAATGGAGAATACTCGTATAAAGTGTAGAAAGTCAAATGTGTTAATGCTTGGTCCGTTTCTGTGTTGTGTCGTTGTTCTCCTCTTATATTTAATGCGTTTCCCTCGGTTTTGGTTTGTTACCCCGATTTTGTTTTTTGTCCATGGATTTATGAGTTTTGAACAGCGGTATACTACTGTTGCCTTTATTTAATACTATTGCAAGATGAGAGAGTCAGGACTAGGAAGCATTTGATAGAAAATTGGTTTCCTAATGAACAACTAATACATGTATCAGTAACTAGAAGTAGGTTCACTTCGGTAATAAAATATTTATAGGTATGGTAATATGTACAAACATTCTTCTTAACAGTCATATTCTATTTATAAAGATGTGCTTACTTCTCTGATCCGATGACAATAATATCTTATAGTAACAAAGAGATTTAAAAAGTTTAAATCGTTTTGTTGACGTTTAACCCTTGATCTATTTATGTGTTTTTCTCAAGCAGATTTGTTTCGACGTGTTTAAATAAAATTGTTTGGGATAACCGAAGTGTATGTGTTAATATATTAGAAATTTGATATAAACAATGATCATAAAATGAAATTGTTTCACTATATAATGTCAATAAAACCTTCTCAAAAACACAAAATCCATAAGCACTGAGAAAATCAGACGCCAGAATTTGTCAACCAACGACATCATGATTTCATATTGAACTACACAACAATATGTTTAGTATGTGAATTTATCTTTATTATTTTGATTTTTTCCCCGCTATATTTACTATGACATATACATACCGTAACAGATGAATACATTATATATACGACCAGATATGTCAAAAGTTGAAAGAAATAAAATATATCTATATACTCAAAGTGTTAGCACACACGTTTATTGTATTTGTGCAGCCTATTACTTCGCTGGTGAACAATAACAGCTCTTATAAATTGATGTCATCTGTTTTACCTTCGATAATTATGACAATCAATTATGAAAATATACACAACGAAATTATTTCTCATTTGTAACACTCTAATATTTGTATTGCTAACGATTTATAACATAAAATATAAATATAATATATTTTTGTTTCCAAATTACGAATGCACTGGGAGACAAATATACAGCACAATGTATGGTAAACAGGAAAGCTAGATATAACACTTCCCATATATGAGAAACTCATAAATATCTTTTAAGAGCGAAGGAAACAGCTATACATTGTTTTGAATGTGTTTGTAGATAGATATTTTTGTGTTCTGTTAAAATGTTCCTTTTAAAATTGTTACACGATGATGACTGATGTACCCATATTTTGACTATCTTATTCGTAGTGTCTGTTTAGTAAACTCATCATTGTAAATATAACGGAATTTGATGAGATTGTCATTAAAGTGATAGGGTTAGCGCTATAAAACCAGGTTTAATCCACCATTTTTCTACATTTGAAAATGTCTGTACCAAGTCAGGACTATGACAATTCTTGTTCATTCATTTTTGATGTATTTTGTTATTTGATTTTGCCATGTGATTATGGACTATTCGAATTGATTTTCCTGTTAGTTCAGTTTTTTGTGATTTTTCTTTTTTTGTATATTGCTGTCACTTTTAACGTCCAAATAACCAAGCTTTCCTAATTTCGACTAGTGGATATGATACAATATTAATATGAAATGAAAGTAATTGTGGATCTGTTTTAAAATTCTATCTAGAAAGACAGGCCATTATTTATATCGTATGTGCAAGGTTATGGTTCCAGTGCGTTTTCACTTTTGTTTTAAAAACTATATTTTTATATATTACGTTTATTTAGTTTATCTGCTGTACGTGTCATGCTCAGAATTTGGATTTGGGTACGTAATTTTTGTTTGTTTGCTTGTTTGAAAAAAAAAAAAAAAAAACATAATAAAGAGGGGTCGAAACGCGAGCAGACAACCATTAAAGAACATATACATCACAGACGCTTTTGATAAAGCCCAAGAAAAAGATCGAGCTAGCCTTATGGAATATAAAGATGAGACGACCCGTGCAGATATAATTCCGTTTGTTATAACCTTCTTATATTTCATCTACTATCCGAGTGCACTGGTGTCTTATCAAAAATGACGCTTCCTTAAAAGAAATTTTTACATCACCTCCTGTTATTGCCTGTCGCAGAACGAAACATCTGAAAGACATACTTGTGACATCAAAAGTAAAGAAACAAGAATCGTCTAAGTTTGGGTGTTATAAACAATAACGTAGAAGCAATTGTAAATGCTGTAAAGCCGCCAACACTGACCACTCTTTCAGCAGCACAGTAACAAATCAACGATACAACATCTATGTTACATCTAATTGCAAAACGGAAAATAGTATTTATATTCTAACTTGTAGAACTTGCAAGCTGCAGTATGTTGCTGAAACAGAAACTTAATTCAACATCAGACTTTCGTCTGCATAAGACCCATCAGTGACGCTCAGATAAAAAAAGTTATAAAGCCAAACAATAAAGACAAACAAGTAAAAAGTTGAAGAGCATTGAGGAAATAAAATTCCAAATAGTTGTGACAAATACGGCTAACGTAATATATATATATATGCCTGAGATAAGAAAAGCCTTAGTATTTCGAAAACTTCATACTTTTGAAACAGAAAATTTATATAAAAAGCGGACCATATATTGATATTCATGTCAACACCAAAGTGATGCCTACTGCACTTTACAGTTAGCAGACCAAACAAAAACTTTACTATAGTTGTGTGTTATCTACTTGGTTGTACATATCAAAATGCTGGAGGATGAAATCGATCCAAACAAACTGTCAGATATCCATACCAAAAGCTTAAGAAGAATTCTTCGCATTTTCTGGCCAAAAAAAAAATAAAATAAAAACCTTCTAAGACAGTATCACCTTAATAGCCTGGCTAACATATTAATGAGAAAGCGTTGGAAAAAGAAGAGATAGAAATTCCATCACTAGAACAGCGTTACATTGGACATCATATCATTTCATCGGAGAAGTAAGCACATGTTTTTAAATAGAATATGACCAATACGAAGAATCTGATTAGATGTAAGCATGCCTGTATTAAATCACCAAAGTGAATCTACTTCCTTGGTCGAATTACAGATATTAGGTTTTCATAAGAAAAACACAACTTTCCATCAAGGACTTCCTAGTCTTTGTGACGGGTTTCTGAGACAAGTGTAATATTGGACTCCTGGTGGAAGGCGGACGCGTGGAAGACAAAAAAAAACCAAAACAAGACGTACTGTTGAATGAGAACTGAAGACCATGAATAGCACATCGGGAACAATAGAAAAGATGGCAAAAGACAGACGGAAATAGAGGTCCTGTGTTGCTGACCTACATGCAAATGCTCAGGAATGTCACTATTAGATGTACAGTTAATTATCCACAGATTGCAATGAAGGGGAATAAACGACACTTTAACAACAACTCAAGTATTGTCCATGTTAAGTTTAAAAACGCCTACTGCATACTTCTTTATTTAAATCAGTAAGCAGTTAGAATATATCTTTATGTATTGAAACGCACTTTTAAAACCAGATTGTCTCGATATTTATAAATAGATAAAATATCAACCACAAACTTATTTTAATTCACTTCTCCATTTTCTGTGATTACCGCGATTTTACAGACACTTTCTTGATTATTAAGGAATGTTATCGGGGTCAAATGTTCTTTTATATACATTTTGTATTTTAGCAAACACTGTTGAATCGTTAATCGGCATTTTAGAATATAAATAGGATGCACTTTTGTCCTTTTTGCCATTACTTAAAACTTTATTCATGAGCTTTCATAGTAAATCTTGGAACAAATAAGTTAAATTAAAATTATATTTATTTGTTCTTTATTGTTGTATAAAAGTATGAAACTAACATCATCGTACAACTTTTTATAAATAATAACCATATAGTTTTAACGATTGAAGAAACTAGCTGCGTTTTCCATTTTAAATTGAAAATAAAATATTGCTTATGACATGACACACTTGAATCAACAAGATCAATCTATTCATTTTGAATGTTATGGCCACATAATCATAGTACTATGCGATTGTAGAACATGGTTACAATATGCAGACATACTGCATTAATGCAAAATTTTATTAATTTATTATACTATAGTTTCACATGTTGGTTAACAGTTTATTGGAGTGTTTTGTAATAGTTGTAAAAAAACTTAAGTTTTGTTCACCAGGAAGTTTTAATCAAAATTAAACGCTTTGGGAGATATATTGTTTCAAAGTGTCAAATAATCTTGTATTTTTGGAATTCCCACAGTTAGAAATGCAACTTAAATATCCGAGTCTCTTTTTAAATAGTGATATATTGTATAACTAGTACAAGATAAAACTGATATGATTATATTTTTATAGTTTCCTAATGTAAAGAAATAAAACATCATAGTTGAAACCAAATTGACCTCGGTAGGCTACTGGCTCTCTGATCTTAATCAAAGGTTAAAAGGTATTTGTAGTTTCTATACCGATACGCAACGACACTATCAAAATTATAAGAGATACCATTGACTCATTTTCGCATCCCTACATGAACTTCTTCATTTTTGCATCAGGAAATAATTTATATCTGCATGATTACCTTCCAGATCTTCGTTTGATTACAAAACAGTTATCAAACAGGGGTCATCGATACTTTAAGATATGAGTCAGGGGTACAACCTTAAACTTCTTTTTTGATTTAAGGTTCAATTTCTCCTAAATCATGTTAATTCAAACTAATATAATTAATGTCGATAGAGGATAATTTTTAATTTTACTTGTTAATGCCTTTTTTAGGTTCATTATTGTAAAGAAAGAAATTCAGTTCTTTTAGAACTACAGAATAGAATTAAGATACCGTTTACATGCATATTAACGTTGTAGGTCATATGTGACTTTAGTTGTTAAAGATCACTTATCTAACTGTCAAAATTGATCAATGCTATCAATATCAAATCTTTTATATGTGATTATAAAACTTTATTGTACAGCTCATTATAGGGTGTCAGGAGTGCCAAATACAAACGTTTACATTTATAATCTTTTGAGGTCATAAGATGACCTATACCTGCTTACATCCACATTTGCACTCAGGTGGGTGCTTGTCTCAATGGCAATAATACCACACCTCCGTCTTTTTATTTTATGACTTATAGACGACTTTCATATATTATGGATATCGAAGTTTACAAATACAATGTGTATACTAGTAATAAAATTGAGAATGGAAATGGGGAATGTGTCAAATTTAAGAGACTACAACCCCACCGAAGAGCAAATAAAAGCCGAAGGCCACCAATTGGTGCTTTTAAAAATAATTATTTTTACTTTACTTAAACATTTTATCCTTTTTAAGGACGGTCTGTGTTAATAAAAGACACAATCATTTTATGCTCTTTTGTCGGGTTGTGCTGTTTTCATCCATTCCATGTTCAATTCACAATGCTATCATTTATAAAATCTTCTAATGAGGCTATGTATTCTTGATCATTTCTCAAAATATAGTATATGCCTCATCTCCTGACCCCCTTTTATTTATGTTTAAACCACGTCATCTATTCATGTTCGTCGACAATCAACCTTCCTGTGATATAGGGCAATTATTACATACAATCAGTAAATAAATCTTTAAAAAGTAAAATCACAAAAATACTGAACTTAGAGGAAAATCAATTCGGAAAGTCCATAATCACATGTCGAATAAACAAGAACTGTCATATTCCTGACTTGATACAGGCATTTTCAAATGTAGAAAATGGTGGATTAAAAACTATTAGCCGTTTTAAGGATTAATAGAATTAATCATTGATCGTAACAATTTAAAAGAAAACATAGTTTAGCAAAAACAGCATAAATTTATTGAAAGAGAAACACTTATACATTTATAATATCATATAAAGGATTTTTGTTAAAGGTGAAGTATATTCTTTTTTTATTTTATTACATTTCAATGTCCAACAACTTTCCTATATACATGATATATACATGTACTCTATTAAGGAAGTGGACACTGAATAAAATGACCATTCGTTTCAAACACGGTCGGGATGAAAGAAAAACACTACAGAAAATAAATCAAATGTTTGCCGAAATTTTTTTATCAATAGAAAAAACAATTCACCTACAAATCGTAAACGGTGGAAAAGGTGAAAACGCAAGTGGTTGTCTTTCATGCGTTTATAATTGAATCACGCAAACCAAAATAGCACGATCCAACCTCAATAAGGTTATTATTGTCCTTTCATCTCGTCCAGGATTAAATACCACACTACATTTAATATGCGAAATAAGAATTCTGAATTAATAAACTAACTACGATGCAAAGCAACTGTTTTCCATACAATCAGCCTTTAAACGATAAGATTTGAGAAAAGATATTTATGTATAAATCGTTTCTGGTCACGCTTCAACCAATTCATTTCATCAGGAGGTTTTAGGTGATTTTAAAAAGAAGAGGGTTTTTTGTACCGAACATTTATTTCTTAATTACACAAAATCTTTTTACGGTATCCTATAAAGGTAAATAAATTTAAATGTAACTGGAAACACTAAACACAGAAAGTTAATAAAGAATAAAGTAAGAGTAATATGAATAAATTTAAATTTAGCATTTGACCTATACAAGTTTATCAACACACTATTTGGGACAAAGACATAACATTCCCTAAATTTGACTGTAACAGTTCGGACAAACGCTGTCACGTCCAAAAGGCACTTTGAAATCAGCGAAAAGATTTTAGAAAGTAACGAAATTGTTTTAATACGAAAGTAATGTTAGACGTATGTTTTCCTATCGATGGAAAAGAGGATATTTAATATCTTTGTAATCTTCTCCAATAAACAGCAGCATTGTCTTTCTTTATTATTTTCCTTCCTTTAAGCTTCCTTTTTCGAATGACTTCTCGTTATAGTTAATAGTTTCAAAAAAGACAAAATGTCAAAAACAAAGGAGTCTGTTAATTACCATATCACATATACTTTACTTATGCAGTATTGGTAATTATTGGTAAGTGTCTATGTTGCCTCTTGAACAGTAAAACCAATGTCTGCAGATAAATGTTTTCATAGTTGTTATATGATTTGTCTACAATTAAGTTTAGGGAGAATTATGACTTTGATTATTGAAATGATCTATCATATATTATCACTTACCCACTCCATGAAGAAACATTTTGAAAAATCACTATGAAAATAAGACTAGATACAAGAAGTACGTGAGGCTTCATTGTGGTCTACCATTCGAACTGCACTGGTTATGATATACTAGAGCAGCTTTCGGTGTAACCAGGAAGTATTTACTTCTATATGTAGGTTGGAGGGACATTTAATCCGAACAATAATTCAATGCACCACAACTTCTTTTGTTGAAATATCGGGATTCTTTAAATTTCTATATATGTTCTATATTTAGATTATGTACTATTGGACACCAATCCACTGGAAGAAACCTCAACAAGGAAGTTTCACTGCAAATTAAAGTTCCAGTTTTTAATCCGTGACATGATTTATCGATGTACACTTGTATCATTCTGAGCATCTATTTGAATTTGAAATTATGGCCGAAAATTGAAAATTTCTGAAGATGTATCATTATAATTAACCTGTATTCAAAACCATAAGTAAGGAGAGCAGCAATAGTTATGGCTTACAGCTAATACTGTAGAAATATTTGTTTATTTCTCCCTGCATGAGTATTGCAGGTACATTTATTTTCATCCTCATGTGTGTATTAATACAAATATGCAATATACATAAAAGAATATTTGTGGCATCGCAACATCATTCAAAACCAAAAGACAAATGTCAACATCTAAATTATAAGTTTATAGAATATATCTTACGTCACCTTATACATCTAAATTATTTAAAATATTTAAGTCTGTAATATTTCTAATTGATTCCGTTTGCAAAATTAATCCAGGGCAAATTGAACAAACATCTTTATGAATAAAAATGTTTTATTTATCGACGGTATGTTTAAATTTTGTAAGTAGTTTTAAACAGAATTTGGTATTTTCTAAAGGTAATTTATATGACTTTTGATTACCTCAGATGGACGTAGATTAAAAATACATAATACATAATTCAGACATATAATTTTAACTAGGATACATACATATGCAATCATAGTGCAATCATTTTTTGCATGAAGGTACAGATTTTAAAATTTGTAAACAAGCGTGGTTATTTCTTAATTTTGAGGAAATGCTTTTAATACTTTTTGACTTTTTGTGAAACTAAGCATACACCACACCGATTAAGGGCATATGCAATTTATAATATTCATTGATATTTGTATTTAAATTTTATTTTAACCTGCGTTGCTAACGGCGAATGCATGTATAGTAAGCTCTTAACACCATCTGTATGAAAGACATTGGATAATGACAATGTTGGTCAAAGGCTTTTATGAAAAATAATGATTTCATTTCTGGTCTGCAGCTTGATAACGTGAACTGTAGCGTTAAAACAACTTTAAATCAACCATATGCAGCTACTTCCTGTTTTCCGATACTTTAAAACTACACTTCGATTTTTGTTTTTTTTGGGGGGCTTTTGTGTTATAATTTTCCCAATACGTCACATTATATATAAAAAGGTATTAAAATATGATTTTCTATAAAGAATATATTTCATTGTTGCTTGTATTATGGTCAGTATCAACTGTTACATAAAAGTTTAGATAAGAAATAATTAAAATTTGCACATAGGTTTAAAAAGGTAAAGGCAAACCGGGATGAAAACCAGGCTTGAATTGGGACAATATTTATTTTTATAACAGACATAATCATTGATCCATCAAAAAAATGCTGCTAGTGTGTCAACCTCTCTAGTATTAGTGCAATATCATTCAATCAATTTAATCCAATTAGTCAGGTCGCTTTTCATATCAAAACAATTATTAAACAATGCTACCATTTACAATTGAACAGAACATGAATACGTTTAAAAAAGTAATATTCAGACTAGACTTTAAATGAAAAGGTTATATGAGGATCATATATACTAGTACTTTGCAATTTTCTCTACATGAAATATTGTAGTGCTAGTTATTTGACCCTTGTATGGAACTTCACTTGCCTACTTATACTCCCTTCTGGGGCTTGTTACATCGTGTTTTTTTTTAAATTATAAAACATGACTTTAGTTTCTATGATTATAATATTTAACTTTATTACAAGTTGAACATATGTTCACCGTGGGAAAAACCCAAAACTATACTGACCTACAATTTGATCTATAGTATTGTATTTAAACCTTTCAAAAAATTATCGAAGCAGCTTATATTTTCAATTATATATATTGGGTAAATATTTATACATTGTAGAGATGTAATGACGACAGCATACGTTTGCATAATAATTTTACGCTATATATATAATATGTAAGCATTCTGTTTGTATTCATCTCATCTTATTTATGGTTTTGTTTTCGTAATTTGCTACTATGACGGGGGAAATTGATTATATCAAAATCAAAATCGTCTCTTTTGTCGTAGATTTTGATACTGAGTTGACCGTGTATGTGAATTCGGGGTATACGTCTTTGTTTTTAAAAAGTGTCTGAAAGACTCTGACTCGTGTGAGGATAATAAAAAGTCGTCATACCCTAAGTTCGGTGGGCGGTATATAAAAAATATGAAAAGCGCGTATTCAAAATTTGATTTGAACACAACAGCCAATATTGTCTACGATCAAAATAAATAGAGGGATTTGCAACCTTAGTATTATATCAATTAAACAATCACAATATGCTTGATATGAACAAAAACAAATTAGCTGGTTCACTTTCATGGAATATTTATATATGTTTAACATATGACGAAGGATGTGTCCAATTGTCGTATCATCAATGACGTCCTGTTTTCTTTAAATATGACCGACCGATAGAAACTTGTCATAAGTTGTGTACTTGGATAGGCAAAACGACGAGTGTCACATATACATTTGTAGATGAGGATCTGCAACCAAAATAACACGAAGTTTTGGTGGAGTTCGTGTTGCGCAGGCTTTAGGTTTCGAAGTTATGTTTTATAGACTGTAATTTATGTTTTGGTAGTTTTTCATTTTGGTAGTCATTAAAGTCATAAGAAACCTCAAATTAAAAAAAAATATGCATATGTTTTTTATAACTAAATGAAAAGTTTTCATTATACAACTTATGTACATATACTTTTTTCTGAGGAAAATTCTTTAATTTGTCCACATTTAGAAGAAGTTTACTTATTTTCAATTGCTCGCTTCCAGGAAGCAATTCGCCGACATCTTTTCCGTATGCATAGTGACCCGAGCGTAACCCTACTCGTAAAAATCCGGAAACCACAATACGCATGTATCTGTCATTGAAATAAACAAATATCTTATTAAACATGTTAAGCACATGCTCAATACCCATGCTTTTTGTGATTTGTTTACTATAAGGTGACAATCGGTAAAACTCGGCTTTGAAACACGGCATTTAATGAGCAGCCATATTTGTTAAATCATAACAAACAGAGAGTATAAAAAAATGACGATTATATTTATGATATGTTTGCGAAAATAATGATAAAATCGTGCAGAGAGGACTAAGTTTATGATGTATACATGCATTGGTTCAAGAATTGAACAAACATTATTTTTCACCACTCACTCGTTTCATATGACTTTAACTTCGAGATTGGTTTATGGAATTTGAAAATCAATTACTTTACATGTTAAAAAATAACCATCTAATTTGTCTTTACGGTTTAAACATTCTTTCATTTTCAAAAAGCTAATCCGTAAATTTTAAACTGAACTTGATTTAATAGTTCTATGCAGAAAATAAAAATTACACAGGCAAAATTTGCTCACATGAATTTCACAATTTCACATGAAATTCACGTGAAAATTTTTATGTGAGGTTCACCTCAAACGAGCTTATTCATGAAACTCACGTGAAAATTTTCATTTTAATTTCATGTGAATTGAGATTCATATGATTCTCACGTGAAAAATTTCACATGAATTTGACGTGAACTTTTCAAAAAAAAAATTAAATCTTAATGATTTTACTCAAATTTGAAAATTTAGATATTGTTTGAATTAGTTTATTTAAAACATTTATGTGAATTTGACGTGAACAAAATTCATGTAATTTTCATGTGAAATTCACGTGAGATTCACATGAGATTAATGTGAAACTTGCATTTAACTGATTTCATGTAAGTTTCACGTATAAGCTCGTTTGAAGTGAATACACGTGAGATTCACATGCATTTAAATTCATGTGAAATTGATGCGAATGAAATTTGCATGTGTAAATATTTGGGTTTTGTCAAGTTTCAATATGTTTCCTTCTAATGTTACTTTTATAACCCACGCTTACAACTGCTACCCCTGCACAGTTGCATGACATTTATCTAACTAAAACATGTATATTATATATCAGCACGATTTTAAAGAAAGCAATATCCTTGTTATTATAGTTCCATTCATGTAGCGATACTCGACCACAATGTTTCCTTTTTTAGTAGTCAGATATGATCAAACACTCTATAAATTTTCTAAGTTGCTGTTTTTATTTCCTTATTTGTTACCCTATTAAAAGTACCAAGTCTTTGTTCCAACCTTAAATTAGAAAATGCTACATGTTTCCGTATTTGACATGCACTTTCATAGTTTTTCAAATTTTATATTAGTAGTTTTAAGTTTGTATTCTAATTGAACATTGCATGATTTAAAGAAAGAAAAAAACCCTAATATTCGAACTGAAGTACTGCAGCAATTAGATAGATATAAGAATATGTGATATGAGTGCCAATGTGACAAATCTACATCCAAGTCACAATTTGTAAAAATAAACCATTATTGTTCAAAGTAAAGTCTTCAACACGGAGCTTTGGCTCAGACCGAACAGCACGCTGAAAAGGACCATAAAATGACTAGTGAAAACCAATCAAGCGGAAAAACCAACGGTCTAATGTATATAACAAAGCGAGAAATAAGAAACACTTTTGAACTATATAAAAAACGACAACAACAGAACGTCAGGTTCCTGACTGGAATAGATGATAACAAAATAGTGAAACTGCTAGCTACTGCTCAATGATGATACCCCCGCTGCCCAATGTCAGTGTTCGGTAAACAGGAAGTTGTTGAATGATGAATCTAAAAACGCATCACACGGTTTAGCTAAATCCTATAGACCCTGATACCAAACTTCAGAAATCCTTGTTCAATGTAGTTCCTTAGAAAAATGCGACGATAAATATTCATAGGGCGAACGTACTGACTGGTGGATGGACGAACAGACGGACAGACATGTAAACACATTATACCCCACTTTATTTTTTAAAGCGGAGGTCTAGTTTAAATATTTAATTATTGTACATGCTATATTTCACAGGCTGTCAACCTTCCCGGACAATTTACATATTCTAAATCCGAGCTGGCCAGTCTTTGCTTTTAATCCTAATAGCATGATTCCGTACATACTCAAAATGTTGTTAGGGTTAACCTAGTTTCACATGTGGACAAATCAGGCTCACCTAAAACGAGATGAAACATGTATCTATGTAGACAAAACAAAGTGTTGAAATCAATATGTACATGTACATTGTAAAAGCATGTACATATATATTCCCAATAAACCATCTTTTGACAAAGTATACTATAGAAATAAAAATGTACAATGTATTTAATCAATAATGTATTACATTTTACTCTGTGATAATTGTACGACAAAGCAAGAATATATTCATCCTAGAATCAGAGTATTTATAAATATACTGCATGCACAGTTTGATAAGTTTAACACTTTTAAATACATTGTAATCTAATTAAAACATATCATTTTGTACATGCATAATTATTATGTTTGATCTTGTTTAATACCATACAATATGTTAAATAGTGTAAGTGCATTCTCAAGTTCATTGTTATTACATTAACTGTGTACAATCTGGTTTGTCTTTTCATATCATCCTACTACAAGCTGAAGCCTAAATAGCAGTTGCGGATCCAGAGGTTAGGGTCGGGAGAACGGTTAAGGGGTTGAAACCCCCTTTTTTTCTGAACGATCAATGCATTTAAATGCTTTTATCCAGGGTTGCGACCCCCTTTTTTAAAATGACCGAATCCGCCCCTGACTAGGTAGCGTAGGATTTGTTTTTGTTTTGAATGTATAATGATCTCTCAAATCTATTATCGTTCACTTGAATATATCCAAATAAACCTTAAAACCAAAGTAGTCTTTCTAAAGTATTCTACCATTTATAATTGTGAGTTTGTTCAGATTGATCTGATATTTTCCAAGTAATTGGCATGCACGGTCAATATAACTTAATAAAAGCCTGTGTGGTTGAAAAGTTTGGTTATCCACATTTAGTTACATTTGTTTTTTTATAAACGATTTTACCAGTAAAACATCTTCGATAAACAACGGACAACTGATAACATCTTTCGGATTTATGCATTCATTTTTAGCTCCAATAAGAACAGTGATCTTAAATGAGTGTTTATAGTTTGATCAAAACATAATGTAATGTTGGTCATAATTAGGAAAATAAAACAAAATTTCCCGTTGATTTTTTAATTCTATTTGAACAGTACAAAGTGTTACGTACAACACAAGCGGTTAAATTATAGTTAAATTATAACAATTTTGAAGAACACAATAAATCAATACTGACAATTGTATTTACAAAACGAGTTCAAATTACTTTTGTGCCACTTAATAGTCTTAACAAGAACTATCTTTAAAAAAGATATCCGACGTATTTAAATTTGAGTATATGTTTAAAACTATCATTTCGATAACCTTCAGAAGCACAATGACTTAATGATGCAGGACCTCTTTAATAAAATCTCCATCTGAATGTTACTACAAGAAATTCTTGACTAAGTCTGGTTATATTGAGGCAATAATATATAAGAATATTGTGATGACACCTAAAAATTTTATTTGTCAAAAAATCTAGTGCAAACAAAAAGAAACAAATACACATTTACTACTGTTTACATTAAACTTAATTCATGGTTAACAAAGCTAGAAACTATTGGTAGTATAAGTAGTATCTTTCTGTTTACATTCACCAAAACCCCGCGGAAATCTCGCATGCGTAGGTGCGTTCTAAAAGTCATGTTCGTTCGTGCAACAAAGTTTACATTAAAAAATATATAATTATATGATTGTCCCGAATAAACAGCTGTCATGGATGCAAAGAGCTATTGGAGAAAAAATTATTTTAATAAAAATATAAATCTTTGTAAGATCTAGTTCAAATATTTATAGTTTCTTACTTGCTTTCCATCACGATATAATTTTCGAGAAGTTTTTTCAGACACAACCAAATCACCCAGCATGACAGCATTTTGTCCAATCACAGAAAGGATTTTCGAGCATGCGTAGTCTGTTGCCATAGTGAAGCGTCCTTAAGTTCAAAGTGCACAAACCGAAACTATACCGACTACGTCGAAAAACTACATTAATTGTACACCTTTCCCTATCCAGGACCCTGTATTTCAGTGGTTGTCGACGATTATTGGCTATCATATTTGTTTTTCGTAAACTGAATTGTCGCATAAAAGTCGTTAGTTTTTACGTTTGAATTGTTTTGCATTTTTCATGTCAGTAAAAAGACAAAGGAAGAAATGCTATGAGTGCTAATGAGACAACTCTCCATCAAAATCACAATTTATGATAGACTTTTAAACATGAATTCACCGTGTGTTTTTGGTCTTTATCAGACGGGGACCTATAATGCATACATTCACGTTATTTGAACTCTGTTTGAATCCTGGTAAATATTTTGTCTCGTCAGCAATCATATCCCACATCTTCATTTTGTTAATAAAAAAAAATCAACACTTTCGCATAAATTCCTTGAAAGACATTATGATAACTACATACTTTTAAATAAACATTCAACTATCACTACGTTTATATATATATGTCCCATTATTAACATGAAAGCATTATTTACATATACACACACAGGCATGAACGATCGAAATAAAAAAATGTTTTCAAGAGAAAGTTCGCTATTGAAACATATACGAAATGATAAAAAGAAAATTTATAGAATAAAAAAAAAGAAAAGAAAATACAACTAAAAACTACAACAAAATCAAACTAAACTGATCAAAAAGATATGGTATAAAATTGAAACGCTTTTTTTTACACACAGTTAAGGTTTCATTTCATATTTAATGTTCTGATGCTGTATAATTAAAATATGTCCTGTCTTCCTGCACTAGCATCTATTCGTTGTTTTGTAATAGTCTAACGTTATTCATATGTGTTGTTAATTTCAATTCTCGTGATGTTCAGAACTATGATAATATCTGTATGAAGTTATGTTCGTACTTTATCAATGAATCGCATTTCTGAGGTATTGTTTCATGAAACGTTCATCTTTCCATGATCGATAATGTTTTGTAATAGAAGTGGTGTGTGTAGTTATTAGAAATTAGCATGGATAGTTGGAAGATCAATTCAAATTGTTTGTACCCGTTACGGGTATAACTCTCGTACATCATGGAAGCATTTTTGGAAGGAGCATATTTATGAATGCCATTGAAATGGCTTATTTGATGCATTTTTTTGACAGACTTCGTTTCACTTCATTGTGTCTCTTGTTCTGGTCTTGAAACCGTGGGTAGCGTACTAAGTGTCTCCTTCAACTACAAAGAAAAAAATGAACATTCATTTGGAGGAATTTGGTATTGTTGGTTGGTGTAATACTATGGTTTTTCTTATATTTTATTCCCGGTTACACTTTTTTATACGCTGCTTGTGTACGTTTCGTATTCGAGGGTATCACCAGCCCGGTAGTCAGCACCTCGGTGTTGACATGAATATCAGTTATGTTGTAATTTTATAACTTTTCTATTTACAAAAGAATGTTTTTTTTAAATACTAAGGATTTTCATATTCCAGGTATAGATTACTTATAAAAAAGAAGATGTGGTATGATTGCCAATGAGACCGTATTAAACCGTATTTTGCACATCTTTGTAGAATTTTGGGTAATCAATGCTCTTCAACTTTGTACTTGTTTTGCTTAATAACTGTTTTGATCTGAGCGTCACTGTTGAGTCTTATTGAGACGAAATGTGCGTCTAGCGTATTAAATCATACTCTTGGTACCTTTGATAATTATTATGTATGTATTAGTATATATGTAAGACTTGTAATTTTAACTTATTACAATCTTGTACAAATCAAATCAGAATTTAATGTATACTAATATTTGTAATTAGGTAGACATTTTTATGTTTATGCCTCATTTGTTGTGCCCCATTTATGGGCATTTTGTTTTCTGGTCTGTGCGTCCGTTCGTCCAGCTTCAGGTTAAAGTTTTTGGTCGAGGTAGTTCTTGATGAAGTTGAAATTTTATCATCTTGAGACTTTGTAAACATGATCCCTATTATGTGATCTTTCTTTTATCTTAACTTTTATGCCAAATTAAAGTTTTATCCTTTTTTCACGGTCCACTGAACATAGATAGTGCGGATGGGGTATCCGTGTACTAGGTACGCATTCATGTTTGAATCTCTTTTCGTTATGAATACTGAGTAATATAAAAATAATGCAAATTTATCCGAACAGGTCGAACAGTATTTTGCAGAGACGGTTCTATTTAAGAACAGTTTTAGGCTTTTGAAACCTTGAACTGATTGTGATGATTAACCGTAGAACAGATTATGTATTACATTTCTACACAGGAACATATATATTGACACCTTAGGACAGTTTTGAACAGTTCTGATTGTTATACCATAGCAATTTTCTGACATTTCTAATCTCAAGAAAAGATTTTGATAGCTCCATCTGTTTACACAATTATGTATTGTATATATTTTCCTGAATCGTTATCCGATTGGTTACTTTTAACTATAATCAGCAATTAAATCACCTTATCTCAGTTTTCCAAAATTATAATATGACGTCCATTGAATATGCTCTTGAGACGACAAGGAATAAAAACAAAAATAAGACATGGAAAGAAGCTAGGTGTCACAGATAATTGAAAAAGAACGAAAAAGGTTGTCAACACATTTTTTAAAACACACTAGAAAGACAGATCAGTCCATTAAATCACACACAAGACATATATGTTTTGATCCTTAAGTGCCGCATGTGGAGCAGGATCTGCTTACCCTTCCGGAGCACCTGAGATCACCCCTAGTTTTTGGTGGGGTTCGTGTTGTTTATTCTTTAGTTTTCTATGTTGTGTCATGTGTACTATTGTTTTTCTGTTTGTCTTTTTCATTTTTAGCCATGGCGTTGTCAGTTTGTTTTAGATTTATGAGTTTGACTGTCCCTTTGGTATCTTTCGTCCCTCTTTTGTCCTTGTAAATACGTAAATGACACAATTGCATTAATCCCTATAGGAAGTGAACACGGATTCTACCGTACAGGTCTCAAGGGGTGTTCCTTATAAAGAAAGAATATATGAGCACATTATTTAATGTTTACTTACTAAGTGTTATATCTCGTCTCTCAATTTTTAATATATACTAGCCTTATAAGTATTTGATGTTACTATTTCACTTCTGTTCTTGTACTATGAAAAACAAAATTTATTTTGTAAAAATATTTCCGTTCTCCATTAATACTGTATGCCTTTCAACAAAATTATTTTCATTTACCTGTGTACATTATTCTATATTGCACAATTTTGTTCAAGGTTATGTTTTTTTTCTAAAATTGTTAATCATAAACCTTATTTTATTAATTTTGTATTAATATTGTTTGTCAAATTTATTCGTTCAGAGTATGTTCACTTGCATTAATATGTCTTCTGATTGAGTTGAGCCATTTAAATTAATATTTTATAGTGTGTCTTCTATGTTGTAATATTACAATATTGTTTCAGATAAGGGTGGAGGTTGGTACTTATAGTTGTTTTTTTTAACCCTGCTGCATTTGTTTCCACTGCACTAAGTCCGGAATCAGATGTTCAGTAGTTGTCGGTGGTTGATACAGTTCATAAATGTGTCTCGTTTCTTTTTTTCGTAGAGTTTAGACCGTTTGCGTCCCCGTTTGAATAGATTTTCACTAATCATTTTAGCGACCCTTTATAGCTTGCTATTCGGTATAAATTCCTCATAGATACCAGGATTGCAAATTTATATTTGCGCCAGACGCGCGTTTCGTCTACAAATATTATAAAATAGTCATGAGTGACGCTAAACCCACAAAATATAAATGACCGAAGTTCGAAGCCCAAGAGCATTCAGGACCAAAAATTCGTAAAAGGTTTGCCAATCTCAGCTAAGGTAAGCTGTACCTCAGTGAGAAAAGCCTTAGTCCTTAAAACATTTAATGTTTTGTAAACAATTAATTTATAATTATGAACATATCAATGATAATTTATTACAACACAGAAGAGTTTACTACTTGGATGGTGATACCCTTAGAGGAATAAAAACTTTACCAGCATTGGCATCGACCAAGTCTGACTTTGACCTATATTGGTTTACTTTAACAAAATGTGACTTCGATGAAGACTTGTCTGATCGGCACTAATACCACATCTTTTTATATCTATATACATACAATTTCACCCCGCTTAATTGTTTTTAAGGAAATGCATATGTCGGCCAACTAAGGGACTATCATGTATCAGTATGGAGTAAAAGCAAATATCAAATATAGAATGTCAAAGGTCATGAACTCCAAAAAAATACAGGTCTAATATATTTATATAATTAAGAATCTTGTCCTACCAAACAGCTAAGTTTGACTTTTTAAAGGAAGGAAACACTTATAGAAAGTCAACAGAGAACTTAAACCTAAATGTATTGCCGTTTCGTAAAAATCAAGGAAACATTAACAAAACAACTTTTAAAAGGTAGTTACAGTAATCTGAAGATCACCGATAAATTAGTCCTAGATTACTCTGACGTCCAACGACTGTTTTGCCAGAAAAGCTGTGGCCGTGGAATGTCAGAGCCCGTTTCATATCAAAAGGTGGATATTTACCTGTCAAAAATAGATGCGCTGCTTCGTTGCTACTAGTGCCAACTAACAGCCTTGGAATTATATAAATTGGGTATCAATGTGTTCATTTTTCATTTCTTCCTCACTTATGTAAGTTTGTAATGTAATGTTTTTTTAATCTTTATGAGTTTATTAAGTCATATCCTTACCGACTATTTTAGCCACACCTCCAATATAGGAGTCAATCTGGTTCTGTAAATATGAATATTATTTTGTTGTCCTTTTACTCCTTTCTACCTTGAAAGAAACTAGCATAAATCAAGTAAAGAATCATAAATAAAAAAAAAACACAATTGCATATATACAACCGAAATTATTTTGAATATCAAATAGACCGATAGCAAAACTTTGTTATTAATTGAATTATCAACGAAGCTTTTTTTAAATAGATAAATACAATAATAATCATTATCACAATTGCAAAATTTCATTAGGGATAACTTAACTTATCTAACGAATTAGGTATTGACAATTCACTTTGAAACTCAAATTATACCCTCACAACACTTACTAAAGAGGAAATCCTGAATAATCATAGGTCTGATCTATGTTCCTTTAGGAATTTCAACTAAAGATGAAGAACTGGATCTTCCATCACTGTATTGGATACCTAAACTACATAAGTATCCTTACAAACAACGGTATATTGCTGGGTCTTCCAAGTGCTCCATGAAACCTCTTTCTAAATTATTAACATCTATTTTATCAGCAATCAAATACGAGCTTCAAAGTTATTGTGAAACTGCCTATTCTAGAGGTGGCGTGAATCAGATGTGGATACCTAAAAATTCAAAAGATCTTTTAGAGTACATACAATCTAACTCTCTTTCATCTTGGAACAGTATTGAAACAATTGACTTTTCTACTCTTTACACAAGTATTCCACATTCCAAACTAAAAGACAAATTGAAAGAGTTGGTATTGCTTTGCTTCATAAAAAAAAAAGACCAACGTAGATACAAGTTTCTTGTCTTAGGGAGGGAAACATCCTACTTTGTAAAGGATCACTCTGATTCAAACAAAAAATTCTCTGAAAATGATATTATCAAGATACTTTATTTCTTGATTGCAGCATATTTGTTACGTTCGGAGGACGTGTTTTTTAACAGACTGTCGGCATTCCAATGGGAACAAACTGTGCCCTCTACTTGCCGATTTGTTTCTTTATTATTATGAGGCTGACTTCATGCAGGAACTTCTTAGGAAGAAAGATAGAAGTTAGCAATATCCTTTAACCTTACTTTTCGCTATATAGATAATGTTCTTTCACTAAATAATTCAAAATTTGGTGACTATGTTGAACGCATCTCTCCCATCGAACAAGAGATAACGGATAATACAGATACAGTTAAGTCGGCTTCATACCTTGACTTACGTCCAGAAATTGAGGGTCGGTTGAAAACAAACCTTGCTGCTCAAAAGAAAGCTATTAAAACAAGAGTTTCAAATGGTGAAGTTGAAATCATCCCTTCGTAAATTTTACGGACGCCATCACGAGCTGGTTGACCGTTATGGAATAACCGTTTCACAAATGATATCGGATATGTTCCTTACGTCGTAATTACAATCCCTTTCCCTTTCATGAATGTGACATACCGAATTAGATTATTTACCGGATTTGTTATCACATAAGCAACACGACAGGTGCCACAGGTGGAGCAGGATCTGCCTATCCTTCCGAAATACCTGAGATCACTCCTAGTTTTTAGTGGGGTCGTGTTGTTTATTCTTTATTTTTTTATGTTGTGTCATGTGTACTATTGTTTGTCTGTTTGTCTTTTTCATTTTTAGCCATGGCGTTGTCAGTTTGTTTTAGATTTATGAGTTTGATTGTCCCTTTGGTATCTTTCGTCCCTCTTTTATCTTACTTGGGTTTTAAATTATAGGTACAAATCAATACAATCATCATTTATCAGAGCATAGCATATCTGCAAACATGTACATGTATAAATATTACAAATGTTTAAATAATAACATTGAAAATAATTATTTTTAATATAAACTGTTTTCTTCAAGAAAAATAAGATATATTGACATTTCTCTTGTGAATAATTTACGAATCATATCATTTAATTTTCCAAAGAACAAATTAAGCAAGAACAAGGTCAACTTAAAAACAAACAAAACATTAACGTTATGGATAAACACAAATGAAGAATTAATAATAGGACATTAAACACAAATATAGCACTTCTATTACATGTATGGATAGATATAATGGTGCACTATTACCAAAATATATACATGAAGCAATACTATTATGAATACATTTAAGTGAAACAATATTATATTAATTAAATACAAATGAAGCAATATTATTAGGAATAAATATAAATGAAGCAATATTTTGGAATAAATACAAATGAACCAATATTATTAGGAATAAATACAAATGAAGCAATGCTATGAGGAATAAATACAAATGAAGCAATATTATTAGGAATAAATACAAATGAAGCAATATTATTAGGAATAAATACAAATGAAGCAATATTATTAGGAATAAATTCAAATGAAGCAATATTATTTCAATCATTATGAATAAACACAAATGCAGCAAAATTATTATAAAAAATTACAAGTGAAGCAATACATATAAAGATAAATACAAACGAAGCACTATTATTAGTGATATCATTCAAAAGTCGATAAGCTTAATGTTTTAGCAAAGACAATTAAAATAATGAATCTTTTAACAGGATTATCTAAACGAAATCAAGTTCAATAACAAAATCCCCTTTTAACATTCTATTGACACATTTAAATGTTTGAGTATTTACGTCAGCATTATATATGATATTAAAACGGACATTAATCTTTTATAAAACTTCTTTATACATATATTGTTCCATACATTAACAGTACTGATAACTACACAAAACTGTTTACATGTAACGTAAACATGTTTTGATGAAAACAGTGAACAATATGAAAATAAAAAAAATATACTAGCCTTTGATTGGTATTGTTAGGGAGATAGTTGCGTTAACTGCATTACTCATTTTATAATAATCGTCTGTACCATATTGCGTGAACATTTGTATAATGTAAGTAGCAGATGCATTTAAACCTCCAACAGTGTATGATGTTGCATCTTTGAAAACTTTGTGTTCCTGTGAATGGCCTGCCTCATTTGTTACCATTAGTTTTATACCGAGTCTAACATAGCAGGACTTAGGCTGTTCCCATGTTATTTTAAAACTGTATTCTGTTACAATTTCAACTTTTAAATTTGTAACTCCATTATCTTAAAGAAAGAGTAACATTTTCAGTCATCCTTTTCATAATTCAGATAAAGTATAAATAACTTCTTTGTAGGTTAGCGGTGTTTATTTAATAGCAGGCAATCCGTATTCATAGTGGAACATGTAATAACTATGAAGAAGTTGTGAATCACTCATTTCCTTTTTTTTTACTATTTTTGAGGGAGACTTAATATAAGCACCTGTCAACAGATAACGGAAAAAAACCCACAAGCACACGATCGTTTGTTTAATTTTACGTTCTGTCTTATAGGTAAAGTCATATTTCTGAAAAAAAATATCACGTTTTAGGCATCTTTCTTGTCCCACCTTTCATAATTTTACTTTGATATATTTCAGAAAAATGAATACGATTCTAAGCTTCAAAGTTTACACAGAAATATTTAATAGAATTAACATTTCAGAGGGATATATTTCCTTTAAAAATAAGTTGAAAATAACGATTCTGACAGAATTGTTTAATGCAATTAATACAACCTACTTGGAATATATGATAAAGAGCGTTTACAGGTCTAAAAAAATATCTAAACTAGTACCTTCTAAATTGAGAAACAGTACAAACAAAAATATATTTGCAATCGAAAGTAACCCCCTTTTTCAAAAACTGAAAATTCTTCAAATGAAGCAACTACTGAGTATGCAATTAAGTTGACAGTGAAATTCAAAATAAACACTGAACGTCAGTTTTTACTCAGATAATAGGAGTTCCCGGAAATAAAGGTATTCTTTTAAACTATCTCGGTTGGTAAGGACATTAAAAAATCATTGTGCTTTCCGTTGGCTAAAAAAATGAGCGTAAGGGGAAACATTATTTTTTTGCAACAAATCAACACTTCTAGACATTATTATTTGGTCTACATAAAAAGAAAGTAGGCCACAAAGAAATGATGTGATAACATAGTGGTTAGAAAATTAAGGTTCGGGCTTCAAGATAATATAAGCTTGTTGCAAATGAAAACCAATATTGCTAAATTATAAACAGAAACATTAAGAGTTTGAGTTGTTGAAATGATTAGATTAAAATAAAATACTATTGTATTTATAAAGGAATGTATTCCGAGTTTTTGCTTTGCATTTAAATATTATCAAAATTATGTTTGCAGTCAAATTTCCCCCCTTTTTTAATTGAAAAATTGAGAAAATGAATCAACTACTGTAAATTCAGAAATTATTGCAACCTACTTGGAATATATGATAAATTCATTTAATTTTGCGATGTTGTCATTTAAGATTATAAGAGGACGAAAGAGACATGAGGGACAGTCAAAAACATTAATTGAAAATAAACTGACAACGCCATGGCTGAAAATGAAAAAGACAAAAAAGGACACATGACACAACATAGAAAACTAAAGAATAAGCAACACGAACCCCACCCAAAACTAGGGGTGATATCAGATGCTCCGGAAAGGTAACCAGACTCTGCTCCACATGTGGCACCCGTCGTGTTGCTTATGTAATAACAAATCCGGTAAATAGTCTTATTCGGTAGGTCACATTCATGAAAGGGAAGGGGATTGTAGTTACGACGTAAGGAACATATCCGATATCATTTGTGAAACGGTTATTCATAACGGTCAACCAACTCGTGATGGCGTCCGTAAAATTTACGAAGGGATGATTTCAACTTCACCATTTGGAACTTTTGGTTTAATAGCTTACTTGTGAGCAGCCAACCATCGCAATAATTTCTGAATATACAGTATTCAATAAATAAATTACAGAATGCAAAAAGTTACTTATTCTAAATGGACATTGAAATTTGTTTATATATGTGACACTTAAAAAAATCAAATAATCCTTTAAAAAATCTTTTAAAAGATCTTGGTTGCTCTGAACATTTGGTGACATTGCCATATGAGCTTTTGAAAAATTGGAATGAAACATGTTTGCGACAAACCAATTCTACTAGACATTATCATTTGGTCTTCGCAAAAATTAATAAAAAAGGACCTGCACAAAGAATGAGATTCATGTGTATTGGTTCAACCATCGCACTTCAGCAAAGGACACCATCGTATTTTAGCGTAGACTATCGCACTTTTGAATATCATCGCACTTCATAGTTCTAAATATACAAAGTTTCTCGGCATTATTTTGTAAACTCATTCAAGACATTACCTATATAAACCTCTTTTAATTTGATTTTGTAAAAATAGTCCATGAATAAAAACGGACGAACAATCGCACGTAGATTCTCTGTCTCCACGAACTGTACAATTTGCCTGGAAAATATCTCATATATATTAAATCTATTATTTTAAATCCTGCTGAATCATTAGTGTTTCGTTCTAGTTATCTTCATCCTATCGGAATTAATTAATTCGACATTTTTGCCAATAACGTTTAACTAGTCACTGAAACGAGGTCGAAAAAAATTATATTGACCATATGATGTAAATATGTTTTTCCTAATCCATCTCTAATTAATTTTTACCAGGATAACTGATATTTTATTTATTGTTACTGTATCTTTCAAAAGTATCTCATCGTTTATTCATGCAATTCTAGCAATGATAAAATTGAATTATTTTTTCACATTCATTGGCTCTAACTTTTCTGCCAATTGTTAATATTCTAAAAGACTTGACCTGACTCGAACCCTTACTAACATGTTTTTATCAGTTTAACTTAGCAGTGCAAAATATTTATAAATCTTGATAAATGTAGCTTTTATCAATAGTAGTCACTCAATCTCAGAATGAGAAAGCAACTAATAGAGTTGACATATACAATATACTTTATCTTAAATTTTCTTACATTCTTGAATACCACTGAGATCTGTCACTCTTAGTATCTGAAATATTAGAAAATAAATCATTAAAACATTCGTTGGTATACTTAATTTTTGTATAAATTGATATGTCTTCACAAAAACTTACTGCTGGCAGAACTAATACATCATAATTGAAAATAATTGTTTTAAAATTATTTAAATTTTTAGATTATCAACGTTAACAGAAGAATATAGTTTTGATACATGTCATCAACATTGGGTATCGAAGAATACTTAAATTCTACAATTTGAACTGAGTAAGCATAATTAAAACAGCTAAATCTCGTCTTTAGTTAAAACTGTTGGTATTTTTTATTTAAGGTCACAAAAAATATGAAAGTACTAACTTCTTTAATTGTTTTTCTAGATAACATTGCACCATTATAAGATGTTATTTCCAACTTGTATGTCTCAGTTATTGTTGCATTCATAGCAACTCCCATCCAACAATTGTCTATATCCAACCTTAGTGTTGCCATGTAACATTTACTACGGTCTGCTTCCGTACAGTAACATTCTACTATGTGTTGACAATCACTAGCATTCTGAAATAATAGAAAAAGAAACGACATTCAAAAATAGTTTTATGTGAACGACATTTTTTTAATAGTAAAAGATAACTAGCCCTAAATCTTATTTCGTCACAAGTACTATAATTCGGTAATTTTAGGTGTTTTGTCGTGGTTTATGTGATTCTGACTTTCACCCGATAACTTGAAGTCTTAAAACGAGCAATCCTTAATACTGAACACATTTGTATGAACCAACATAAAACAAGCTCGATAAAAACTATGTTGAGACTAGTAAGTCAAAAACAAACTCAAATGCAATGGGATAAAACAGCAGTATACAAAACACAACACAGATAACCATAGACTGCGAAACACAAACCTCGCCGCAAATCGGTGCTCCGGCATGGTACAGTCGGGATACTTATGTTAGAATAAACCCAGCGACTAGTCTAATTTGTTTTATCATATGACTTAAAGAGGACGGGGTTGTGTCTCTATTAGGCATATATTTCATAACGGTCAATCAACTCGTAACGGTATCTGTAAAGTTTTCGAAAGGACAATTTCAACCTCACCTCTTGAAACTGATTAATAGCGTGATTACAAGCAGCGACGCTCTATCAAGAAAGTCATGACCTTAATTGCAGGCTCTGGAATAGCAAATCAATCTGGAGATATATACTCTTAAATTGAATGAAATGAAATAACTATTAAGAGGAAATCACTTATACAGTAGGTAATACTAATAAAATCACAAAAAACTGAACTCCGAGAAAATTCATAACGTAAAGTCCAAAATCAAATGAAAAAATCAAAAGCTAAAACACATCACATGGATAACAAATGTCATATTTCCTGACTTTTTGCAGGCACTTTTCTTATGTAGAAAATGGTTAATTAAACCTGGTTTTATAGCTAGCTTAACATCTTACTTGAATGACAGTCGAAGCAAATTTCATTATATTGATAAAAATGTGTGAAAAAAACAAACAGACATAATAGGTAAAAATACGGGTACAGCAGTCAACATTATATTATTATCTTAATCACTATTTCAACAAAGAATTTTTTTACAAAGAAGCACAAAATGGCATATACTTAGTAGACATAGCATATAATAAAATTGAGAATGGCAATCGGGATTGTGTCAAAGAGACAACAACCCGACTAAATAAAAAAACAACAGCAGAAGGTCACCAACAGGTCTTCAATGTAGCGAGAAATTCCCGCACCCGGTGGCGTCCTTCAACTGGCCCCTAAACAAATATATACTAGTTCAGTGATAATGAACGCCATACTAATTTCCAAATTGTACACAAGAAACTAAAATTAAAATAATACAAGACTAACAAAGGCCAGAGGCTCCTTCCTGACTTGGGACAGGCGCAAAAATGCGGCGGGGTTAAACATGTTTGTGAGATCTCAACCCTCCCCCTATGCCTCTAACCAATGTAGAAAAGTAAACGCATAACAATACGCACATTAAAATTCAGTTCAAGAGAAGTCCGAGTCTGATGTCAGAAGATGTAACCAAAGAAAATAAACAAAATGACAATAATACATAAATAACAACTGACTACTTGCAGTTAACTGACATGCCAGCTCCAGACTTCAATTAAACTGACTGAAAGATTATGATTTCATCATATAAACATCAGGCACAATCTTTCCCGTTAGGGGTTTAGTATCATACCATCATAACATATATGAGAAGAACATAACCCGTGTCATGCCAACTGTTTTTAGAATAAATGTGTTTAGTTCAAACGCAAAGACCTTATCAGTGACTCAATATCAACGCCAAAATATGCAATCTTTATTGACTTGACAACAGTATCGTAATTATATCCCTTCTTAATAAGTCTATTCAAAGGTTTTGTAAGTTTCTGAGGTGAATACTGACACGTTTATGCTTGATAAAGAATATTTCCATAAAAAATTGAATGTGAAATACCTGAACGTACAAGAAGTCTGCATGTTGAGCTATATTTACTAATTATGTCATTATACCGATGATAAAATTTAGTAAATATTTTGACTAAAATGTTTTGACTAAAATGTTTTGACTAAGCACAAAAGCAAGACGAAAATACCAAAAAATAGCATAGACCAATAACACATTGACGGGATGCAAAAATACAGAGCAACATCATATGTAATAAAGAAACTTCAAAGGCAAACAGACAAAACACATTACAAAAAATTAAAAACAAGTATAAAAAGCTTATCATAGGTAGAGAGTCACGTCAAATGGTTTCACCAACAACAGACTAAACAAATACAGATGTTCTTGAGAGCGTTTAGATAAATATCGTCCAGTTCTCCTACGTACTGAATACCACACCCCGGTTTGTTTCATGTGAGTAAATAAATAATAAACACTACTGGACATTATTGTTTGGTCTACATAAAAAGAAAGTAGGCCACAAAGAAATGGTGTGATAACATAGTGGTTAAAAAATCAAGTTTGGGGCTTCAAGATAATATTAGCTTGTTGCAAAGAAATCCTTTTTCTATGAAAACAAATTTTGCTAAATTATAAACAGAAACATGAAGAGTTTGAGTTATTGAAATGATTAGATTAAAATGAAATACTATTGAATATAGGAATGTATTCCGAGTTTTTGCTTTGCATTTACATATTATCAAAATTATGTTTGCAGTCATAACAATACGCATAACAATACGCACATTAAAATTCAGTTCAAGAGAAGTCCGAGTCTGATGTCAGAAGATGTTACCAAAGAAAATAATCAAAATGACAATAATACATAAATAACAACAGACTACTTGCAGTTAACTGACATGCCAGCTCCAGACTTCAATTAAACTGACTAAAAGATTATGATTTCATCATATAAACATCAGGCACAATCTTTCCCGTTAGGGGTTTAGTATCATACCATCATAACATATATGAGAAGAACATAACCCGTGTCATGCCAACTGTTTTATGAATAAATGTGTTTAGTTCAAACGCAAAGAGATTATCAGTGACTCAATATTAACGCCAAAATATGCAATCTTGAATGACTTGACAACAGTATCGTAATTATATCCCTTCTTAATACGTCTATTCAAAGGTTTTGTAAGTTTCTGAGGTGAATACTGACACCTTTGTGCTTGATAAAGAATATTTCCATAAAAAATGGATTTGAAATACCTGAACGTATAAGAAGTCTGCATGTTGAGCTATATTTACGAATGATGTCTTTATACCTATGATAAAATTTAGTAAATGTTTTGACTAGAGTTTTGACTAAAATGTTTTGACTAAGCAAAAAAGCAAGACGAAAATACCAAATAAATAGCATAGAACAATAACACAATGATGGGATGCAAACATACAGAGCAACATCATATGTAATAAAGAAACTTCAAAGGCAAACAGACAAAATACATCACAAAAAATTAAAAACAAGTATAAAAAGCTTATCATAGGTAGAGAGTCACGTCAAATGGTTTCATCAACAACAGACTAAACAGTAAAAAACATATTCGTAGACAAATAAATAACTATGACATGTTAATATATATATGATACAACGTCAGTACCCATAATCTATACTTCAAGACCATCATGAATTATTTATGAAGTTGATACGAAATTTTTATCAACAAGGTCTTGTTGCCTCCCGACGACATTTTTTTTTAGCTCACCAGGTCCACAGGCCCATATGAGCTTTTCTCATCACTTGGCGTCCGTCGTCCGTCGTTTTTCACTTTTACAAAAAATCTTCTACTCTGAAACTACTGGGCCAAATTGAACAAAACTTGGCCACAATCATCATAGGGGTATCTAGTTTAAAAATTGTGTCCGAAGACCAGGCCAACCAACCAAGATAGAACATTGGGGTAAAATGTAGATTTTGGCTAATATCTCTGGAACCAAAGCATTTAGAGCAAATCTGACATGGGGTTAATTATCATAAGATCGAATTGTATCTGCTCTAACGGGCCAAGTGAGCTTTTCTCATCACTTGGCATCCGTTGTCTGGTGTCCGTAGTCTTGCGTCCGGTGTCGTCTGCTAACTTTTACAAAATATCCTCCCCTAAAACTACTGAACCAAAGTTAACCAAACTTGGCCACAATCATCATTGGGGTAATTAGTTTTAAAAATATGTCCGGTGACCCGGCCAACCAACCGAGATGGCCGCCGTGGCTAAAAGTAAAGCATAGGGGTAAAATGCAGTTTTTGGCTAATATCTCTGAAACCAAAGCTTTTAGAGCAAATCTGACTGCACAGTTAACAAAGAAGTCGTCAAAAAGGGGATCATAGGTGGTTCTCATTAGAATGCCCTATTCCTTTTTATCAATTGGTGAAAATAGTAAAAAAAATGTACCAGACTTTCAATTTGATACGCCAGATAAGAATCATCACTGACGCTCAGATAAAAATATTTAGAAAGCTAAACAATCACAAACATAAGAGCCGCGAGGACCAAACATTACAAAACGTTAAGCTAAATACAGTTACGGTAAGTTATGCTTTTGATATAAAAACAAAGAATAAATATATAAAAATTACCATATGATTGATATTCATATGAACACCGAAGTACTGACTACTAGACTGATGAAACCCTCGGGTACGAAACGTCTTCAAGCAGTGACATTGACCCAGTGGTATAAATAGCTATCAAAGGTATAATTTAATACGAGAGACGCGTGTTTCGTCTAGATAGGACTTAATTAGTGACGCACAGCTCAAAATAGTTAGAAAGCAAAACAAGTTCTAAGTTTAAAGCATTGAGGACCGAGAATTCCAAAAGATTTTGCCAATTACAGCTAAGGTAATATACGCCTGGGATAACAACATCTTTAGTAGGTCTTATGATTCATACTTTTGCGAAGACTAAATTTATAAAAAAAAATATGACCATATAATTGATATTCGTGTCGACACCAGAGTGCTGAGCACTGGGCTGCTGTTAACGTAACATGATGTTTAAAATCTAAACCTAGAAAAGTGTTTGCAGCTATAATGATATAATGAAATAAAAAAATTACCACAATCAAATCAGCACCCTTGTATCTATGTTCATATTTTATTTCACCGGACTGTGTTACTATTTTCAGCGTAACTAAAGGAACACCACTGTGATCGTCCTTTGATACAAATGATAACCTGAAAAGATAAATTTGTTGAACCAAAAACAAAAAAATGTGATACAAAACAACACTATTGTCTTATTTTTACGAAAAGTGGATCAACTTATCCTCATTAATTTATCAGTTGCTTTTGTGTTGCAAAGACAAATCAAAAACAAAGTTGATGAGTACTATTAACCGACGATCCCCCAAAAAGTGTGCAGAATAGACTATTGCAATCTCTACCCGGGGTAAAAAAAAAAAAGGGTTGAGTATTTTACCGTTAATAACAGAAAATGGCAAAGATAACTATTTGGCTACTGATATACTATTGGTACGAGTCGTCCCCAAAAGTGGCAGTGTTTGGAATATCTCAAGACTCCAAGATTATAAAACGATACGCCAGACGCGAGTGTCGTCTACAAAAGACTCATCAGAGAAGCCAAGTTGCAGAGCGTTATTAAACGTAAACGCCGAAATGTTGTGCTAAAAAATGCGTGTATGATACTATTTTCAGGGTGCATGACACTTAATTGTTTTAGGAAATCAAAAAGTTCACATGAGATTATTAGATTTCGAAGTAAACTTGAATATCAATAATAACATGAATAATAGCATCAACACCAAATAGAGCTTAATGAAGTAAAAAAAAAGCTAAATCGCAAAATTACTCATCTCAAAAATTCGAAACGGAAATTCCCTTATCAAATTGCAACATCTTAAAGCTTAAACAAATAAAACGCATGGATAACAACTATCAATCCTGATTTGGAACAAACATTTTCTTATGCAAAAATGAAAGATTGAACCTGACTTCACAGGTAACTAAACCTCTTACTTGTATGCCAGCCGCATCAAATTGCATTATAATCACAATTCGTGAACAAAACAAACAGACACAATAGGTAAAAATTCAAAAAAGGGGTAAACCAGTTGACATTGCGATATCATCTTAATCACAATAAAAAAAAACCCAGACATATGTAACAAAGAAGCACGAAAAGGCCTACATCAATTTTAACAAACTGATTTTCCTTTTTTATTACACGATTTTATTTATATATGTAAAATCAACCAATATAGGATTGAAAGATTTTTCTTACTTGGAAAAAATCCTCACCCTGGCAGACACATGGCTAGATTAACCTTTACGTTGACATAAAATCAAGTGTCTGACATTACAGAGGTAGAAACAAAATAATTGTGTCGTTCAATGTATGACGGAATGCCTAACTACAGAGTCAAGTCAAATGGATATCACAAAAACAGACTCAATAGTAAAAGTAATATCAATAAAGACAAATAAATATAAAAAAAAAAGAAGATGTGGTTTGATTGCCAACAGACGAATGATTTTAGAAATTACAACATATTTCACAATACGACCTGCAAACCCCATGGCCCAAAACGTCAGCAAGCTCCGAAATGACATATGAAAAACAATTCAAAGGAAAAACTAACGGCCTTATTTATGTATAAATGTATGTACCAAATGAAAATGGTTTATCTATCTGATGAGTTAAGACTTTTTAAACTGATGTATGTTGAAAGTTCGTTTTTTTGTTATACTGTTACACCAATGTCCCAGGTTAGGATGAGTTAAGCCTTTTTCAAATGAGTCATACAGTTCGTTCTTATGATGTACTATTACACCACAGTCCAAGGTTAGGGAAGAATTGGGATCCCGCTAACATATTAAACTCGCCATATTCTCTATGTATGTGCCTGTCCCAAGTCAGGAGACTGATATTTAGTGGTTGTCGTTTTTTATGTGTTATATATTTGTTTTTCGTTCATGTTTTGTACATGAAATCAGGCAGTTAGATTTCTCGTTTGAATTGTTTTATATTTTCATTTTGGTGCCTTTTATAGCTGACTATGCGGTATTGGATTTGCTCATTGATGAAGACCGTACGGTGACCTAAGGTTGTTAATTTCTGTGTCATTTGGTCTCTTGTTGAGAGTTGTCTCATGTTTTTTTTTATATATAAACTCATCAGATGTATAATCAACGTCAGTACGCAGGATCTTTACTAAGTCTTCGAGACCATTGTGTATTATTTGTGAAGTTGATACAAAGTCGCCTGGGGAAGTGTTGATCCTCCTTTATAGAACAATAAAACCGTTGTCAAATAGAAAAACAAATAATATACATATATATTACTCAATGTATTTCACTTGCCTGGGCGGAGTTTAACCGGTTCGCTCACAATAAACCAGTCCATCTATAGATAGGTGTATTAGGATAAACTCATCAATGAAGTGTACAGTAATTCTTTTGTAAATTTCTTTCATGACACTGATAGGTGATTAGAAATCAGTAATAATTTTAACGGCACTCATCCTTATCACACACATCTTCAAATAGACTGGCCTTATGCAAATTAAAACCTAGCTCCGCCCGATCAGTTGAAAAAACATTGGTAATATATAAGACGAATGTTCCATGGAAAGTATACCAAATAAACTTAAAAACTCAACATTAATTAACATTTTTAAACAAAACTAAGTTCCATTTTATAAATAACGATCGACCCTCTTTTTGGTTAGGGAAAATCAGTTAATAATTTATCTGTCCAAGCCATGTAAATACGGTGCACGGACACTAGGGATTGCTGATAGCTGAAAAAGTATAAGTTGTCTTATAAAAGTCAATCGATTTAAAAATATACAATGTATCCGATACGTTCACGTGTGCGCATTTAAGGGAATTTGCGAAAATAATTATTACAATCGCATATCTTTCTCGGTATTCTGTTTTTAAAGAAAAAAATGAAAATCATTGTCATATGTCGTACTACCCCTCAGTGGTAGACCCCCTTATCCTATCATGTGTATAATACTTTTATGTCCCCATGAAATGAAGATCTTTGATATTGAACATAAACTTAATGATTGTATACTCTTTTGTTGTTTCAGTGCTTAACATAAAGAAGTTATATATTTAGTTAAATTGAGGCATTAAGAAATATACAGATACAAATAAACCCGTGCCCAAAGTTTCGTCCCTGTTATCCTAAAAAGCTTTACATTACAGAATACTTTCGATCAGGGTATTTATCTTTATTTTATTTTTTCCTCAGAGGCATATACGTGAAATGTTGGGTACGTTTTAAATTGACCGACCTCTAGTAATACTGGAACGTCGTCACATTCACTGAAGGTGATGGTAAAATGGGCTTATTTTGACTTTAAGTTATTAGTCCAGTCGATTTGTGCAGATTTTTGACAAAATTGCTCAGATTGTGGTAAAAGCATGAAATTTGGCATAGTAGTAGTATATGTCATGGACAACATTTTAAGCTATGGACCCACTCTAAAAATCGAAATTTGTGGACGATGCGGCCGTTTGAATTCTGTGGATTAATAAAAAAAATCATAAACATGATATTAGAGAAGATATTGACATAAAACCTGATTAATAAATCAACAGTGCCGATTTTGATTGTCTCGATGAAAAAAAGTTTTTGAAATATTAACCAGATTGAATGGCGGTCATCTTGAAAAATCTTGATTTTTTTAAGCCAAAATATGTAGTTATTTTTCGATAAAATTTTTAAAAAAAATGCCTTGTCGAAAATATTCAAATGTATTTGTTTGAGCTATATAAAAATGGAAAAAAGTGAGCATATCCCCTTTCCAGAGTTATTCTTTTGTTTTGTATCGGGTATAACAGCATTAAAACGCGGACCACGAAGAGGATCATAAAATGAACTATTACTCTAAAAGCAATATTTGTTCCACCGCTTGTTCAACATAGAATATCAGGAGAATTTTATTTTACAAGTACAAAAAAAGCAAAATAAAATATACAAGAAATTAACAACTGTTGGTATGTCAGTTTTGCAGACGGAGGAACGCTAATCTTTATAACAAAATTGATGCATATATTGTTTAATAACACCCATCGTCATAAAGATTGATGGATTTAGTTGATCAATACCTGATTATGATATATCTTACAATGATAACCTTTTGTCATCAAAAGTCAATTTCTTAGTATATGCATAAATGAAGGTAGTCATTTCAAGATTTGTTTATCTTTATTGCACTATTCTTTGCTGAAATGACAAATTATTTGACCTACAGCAGTTTACCAAGCATCCATTTCAATTAGTCACTAACTACCAGGGATTTTCTCCGGTGAATTCATATCTATAAGTGGTAAGTTATATTTACAACTCATAGTTAATACAAACATTAAATTTTTACAAACTATATTGTCATATGATTTTTGAAAGAGTGCAGATTTGTCCGATTTTGTTTCTAAACATTAGAACTTTGTGACCATTGATCTTTACCTTTTAAACAAAATGTTAAAGCTGGTTGATCAGTTGTTCAGATCAACTTATGAGTTTTATTGACTGTTCTCACAAACAGCTAATTATAAGTTAAATGTTGTAAGTGGTAAGTCTCGACATTCTAAATGCACATTTCATTAACTATGCATATATGAGTTTAGGGACAACGACTGTACACATTTGATTTCAGTAAACATGCTGTTTTAGTTTATTACCACGTGTTCAGAAACATTATGAAATTTTACAAAAAATCCCTATACATGGAAGTTGTTTATATCTAGCTATTCATGATCATTTGAACAGCGGTATACTACTGTTGCCTTTATATGTTTATTTTTAAATCATTTAAAAGTTTCTTATTTTATTGAAATGATGATCGACTCTGAATAGTGAGAAAGATGATTATTTACTTCTTGTGTGTCTTATCGTTCTGGCTTAAAATAATCATCACATTGAATGATATGTTCTCAACCAATTAATAATAATAAACAATGTCGTTTTGGTATGGTTCATCAGTGTCTCGTTTTTCGTTTTGTTTTTTGGTTTGAATTGTGTCAATTTCACTAGTAATTTTGTGGCCTTTCATGACTCAAGTCTCTTCATACTCCTTTTTATACATGGTAACTAGGGTGAAGAGTTGTCTCATTGCCACTCATACTCCATCCTCTTATTCATAAATACTTGCTTGCTAGAAAAGTTGTATCGTCCATTTTCTACATTATAATCCATAATCGGAAGACCAATTGAAGGTGATGAAGCATCAAAATAAACGACTGCAGTATCTTCTTTAGTATTCCCAATTGCGTCAATTGAACGAACCCAAAACATTTGTGAAAATCCATCATTACTACTTGGTAACGTCAATATGATATTCTCAAATAAACCTAGATCCGTCCAACTTAAATTAGAAACGTTTGAAAACGGCGATTGATAGGCAAATTCAAACTTTACTATACCATTAATGTTGTTAATTCCATTTCTATTCATCTTCCCTTCGTAATCGTCAAATTTGTTCTCAATGTTCTTGTAGTCATTTCTGCGACCACCATCATATAATCGCGCCACATATTGCCCTACTGGACTAAGAAAATGACCGTCTGCATGTACAGTATTAATGAAATGGTTTTTCCACGTTATTTTTACAGTTTTGTCCCCGTTAGTTTGCCATGTATAACCAGTTGACGACGAAGCAGTAGTGCATTTTATAGGGTTTTCGTTTTGTGTTGTTAATGTTGATGTTTTATCAAATAAAACAAATCTTCGTGCGTATCGCGTATTATTTGCTCTATCACTGACTTCCAAAATACATGAATACACTCCAGGTTCTGTTGGTGAAAATAATGGATATTGAATGGTATTGGTATTGGTCACGTTTACCTCTCGAATAAAAATAGGAATCGGATTTGTTGTTTGTGTTATCAAAGGCTCTCTTAGGTGATCAAAGTCCTTGCTATATTCCATTTTCCAAACTTCAATGGAATACCTCACAACCTGAGACAACTCATCTTTCCAACCATCCCATCTTGGAGTTATGCTGTTCTGATATAAAGAATAGCAAATGTGCAACTTGTCTGTATAAATTTGTATTTACATTATATAAAAGACGTTATACAGATCAAACGTTTTCATTTCGTCACATCCCTCAGGGAAAGTTGATATAAACTGAATAAGACTATTCTCTTAATGTACCATTTTGTGATAAAACTTTTTCTGTGTAATAATACACCTCTACCTTTAAATGTTTCGGTTTGAGCATTCTTGATGAAGGTTAATCAGGAATCGACAGAATGTATAAAGTGTTATTATTATTTTGTTAACATAAATTATAAGTGATTAGATTATAGCTTTATAACATTAAGTTATAACTGCACCAATTGCTCTGCCCTGTCGTTAATATCATAATAAGAATAAAATAATGTTAAACAGCTAAAACCTCAGAACGTTTAGAATACTTCTTCGCCAATTAAAAGTGGCCTATCTATTTACGTTTCCCGTTTGATTTTGAATTCAAATTGATGGCTCAGCATTACAACTCGAACTTCAATCACAACTTTATTTAAATTAAAAACTACAGAAATGATTTGATCTCTAAGAACTGAAAAGAATAATATTTAGCTTTTTATGAACATTTGATCATAAAATGTAGGTCTATGAATTTCTTCGAAATTAGAGTCTTAGTCATTCTAAATTACAATCTCATTATTTATAAACATAAAAAGCAAACAAAAAATTAAATCATTGTTTTGAAAAACTTTGAAAAACTTTCAAAACTTTAATTCAATTCAATATTTTATTTATGGAAATTTAACTTGAAGTTTCAAAAACAATTTAAATAATTATATGAACTTAAAACTGTAATTATTACCTTTGTAATATCTTGTGAGACATGTAATGGTTTATCGGAGCATGGTTCGCTGTCTTCAATGCAATGAATTGGGCTTTCGTAGTCAAATTTAAATTCAATTTTATTTGACGTAGTTTTTTCGGTGTAATACTGTGGAGAATATACAACATTTGTTTGATGATTTTTCAGTTTTCGAAATCCTCCAGCAGTAGCACTAAATGTTAACACAAACCTGAAATTAATTGAATCGATGTAGTGAAAGAACACAACGATTTATTTGAGAACTATCTACGTCGACTGATTCAATACGGTTCAAACAATTCGATTGCAGCTGTGCATTATCGTTTCAAACAATTCAGTATGATGTAAATAAATACAATGAAATAACAACTACTGATCAGCCTGAACACAGAGTGACCAGATTTTCATTGACCTTCTTGCAAATCTGTCAGAGGAGTATTGAATTTAACGCACTAAATAAGTCGCTAGATTTACTGACAAACTAAACAGTATTGATAAATTTATCAGTCTATTAAGACAATAACAATCAAAACTGGAAAAACCAAAAGACATTTACATCAACAGTTATAAATATTAAACGAAAAACAACCTCGAGCTTCACTAAAAACCGTGAGTGAAACCACCGGAAGCGTTGTTCTGCACAGGTGACCCGTCGTGCTATTTCTTTGTTTAGTTTGGTAATGATGAATGGTTATTTTGACTGAGGAAGAATATCAGATATTATTTCTGACAAACTTTCGTCATAATGGCCAATCAGCTCATAATGACGACCGTAAAATTTCTTGAGTGATGACCTTAATTTGATTGATTCAAATCCCTGTTATTTTATAGATAATACATATTTTAAGGTTTTTCTTGTCGTAGAACACACCGAGGGGTGTCAGGATTGATTAAATGAAAGACCGACCGGAGGGAGGTCTTTCTTTGAACAATCCTGACACCCCGAGGTGTGTTCTACGACATGAAAAACCTTAAAATATGAATTATCTGACTAATATACCGTCAAAAAATATTAATTTTATAAAGATTTGTAAAATTTAGTATCCTTTTTTACCAACAACACTATAGTGGGATATTCCTTTCTAATGCGTTCAGGTTTTAATATGCCCTGCGGATCATTTAGAATGAGAAATAAAACTCACTGAATAACTTAGATATAAACCTTTTCAAAATTGTTATCCATACACAATAAAAATATTACTGTAACTGCATGAAGTAATTAGACACAAATGTATTGTTACCATCCGATAACGGTGTATGACAAATACAAGACACATTGTAAGTTATTTCTTGTATCACTTAGCTTATGGAAAAGGGGAAGAGTATGTTTTTTTTTTCGTTTTGTTATGTTATTACTATCGCGGAAAAGTTGTTATTTATTTAACTATTTTACTTGAATCGAATGAAAAATTCAGAAAGATTGTCTTTCGAATAGCAATACATTTTATTAAAAAATAATCAGGATAAAATTATAGACCCTCCGCACCCGACCCTTTCGTGAGTTACGTTAATGTTATTCAATAGAATATAAGATTATTTTATTAGTTGATTATTTGATAGAGTAAAAGGTATACATAAATTTTAAAAAGTTACGAACTGACACGAAGACGAATATAAATACATGTAGGTCACAGTATGATTTCCTATTCAGTGTGTCTCGTTCTGAACATGCATGAATTAATTGCCACTGGACGTTAAGACGTTACGCACGATATTGCGTCCCAATTGGTAACGTCAAAATTTGACGTTTTACGTCGGTAATCGAGAATACTTTGTTCGTTTTGATTGTAATAATTTTTGATCGATATGGATACTTCAAAGTCTTGAATATGTACAAAATATTTGCTACTGGTAGATACGCAAGCAAATGAACTTTTCGGACTTCTGATTCGGCTTGTGTTGTATTTTTCTTTATATTTATTGTAACTTTTATTTTTTTGCTCTTTTCTTTTTAGTTTCTTTATCTCTTTTCAATATTTGATTCTCTCTGTCTCGGATATGAAATTCTTCTGTTCTGTAATTAATATTTACCTATTTATTGACAAATTACCATATGTTTTTATTTTTTTTATTTTAGATAATTATTCATTTTCTATTTGATTATAAGTACTTTTATATATTGCAATTCTTATCGTGGTTTCTATGATTCTATCTATTTTCGAAATTTGTAATTTGGTTATTTTGTTTTGTCCTCTGATCTTAAAACATAAAATCGAACCGTACTTGTTATTTAAAAGCAATGAAATATCGTTCACATATCATATGATAATACGAACTGCTTTCAAATTCGATGGCCTAGGAGGATGATTGGCCTAATGAGTTCATATAAAGTGACAAAAAACATGGTGATTTTAAGATACGCTCGTGGCGAGATTTGTTCAACTCCGATGCTTATCGACAGTTATTGCAACTATTTTAATTTTAAAAGGTCGCCTGATGTCCGGCTTCTCCTACCTTTGATGACAGGTCAATAAAATACAACAAATGTCGCTTACACATGATGTGGTGTTTAACACCAAAACAAAGAACAAAATTGTAGAAATAATTTGAAAATACATATATGTATAGCGTCCCGAATCGAAAACGTTCAAAACGTAAGAAAATTGATCAGTGGACAAACTTGCAAGACATTTGATTTGTTAAAAAACGAAGTATTTTCGACTTAACAGCTTATCAAAAAGTATGTTATCGTATTGTGGGGTGAAAGCACAACTACGAAAAAGCACTGTTTCATATGCTACAAATTCAATATTTAATAAAATGACGTTGAAACTGACAGTGTTTTTGTAAAAAGCGGCGAAATTCGACATTGGACAATCTTGCAATACATTTTCCCGAGGCCAATGCGTTTTTATTTGAAGTGCGAGTGCTGTAAAATTCCGGATTTGAAATTGTCTATCTAAGCACATTTGTAGGAATAATTTATAAAAACAAAATTTTATATCATTTGATATTTTAAACAGCGATAAATTTTGATAACTTACCATTTTCAGAAACCTGACCATGGCGAGGATTATTCATTTTTGAAAAAATATTTTTTTACCGTTCGATCAACACAAAAAACAGCAATGGCGTCATAAATTATATTAGACTTTTATCATTCATGCGAATTTTCGCGGATTTTAAACTTTTTATTAGACCACAAAAATTCCCGCAAAAGTTATTTTGCGAATAATTTGTTACGTCTGACACGCATATTTTTGACGTTTTGGTAATATTTGTATCATTATTTGAAATTATTATGAAAAGTTAAAGAATATTTTTGAATATTTTTGGAAACAGTAATACCTGCCTAATCTACGGATATAAATTTCATAAAGCTGAACTAGTTAGTTTTCATAAAAGAGCTATTTATCAAATTGTTCTGTCGCATTCCACGGCATTGACGCAATAACGTGCTTAGCGTCTTAGCAATCAACCTATTCAGTTTGACTCAATAACATTTTCCAAATCTTACACACGAATATGTTAAATCTGGATTTATTTTATGAAAGTCTACATTATAATTCTTCTGACCTATATGATAATGCTTCTTTATTATAGTGATAAATCAACAAAACTTCACGTTATTTGTTTCTAAAATTAAATTGCGGGTCTACAATGACGGTTTCTTTTACATCTATCATCGGTTGAACTTAAGAAACTAAATTTCCAAATAGGCAACAAAAAACTTTTAGACGAATAAAATTTTGAAGTAAATCATAGATTGCATGTTTATCAAGGAAAATAATGACCTTACACAGGTCATCATTTTATGCCTTGACGAATAATACCTTGAAACATGGTATCGTCTGGGTTGATTCTGAAAGAGAATGACCTGACGTTCTGAAAGAAAATAACTCCATATAGGTATATAAAAAAGCGTAACAGACAATTATGTATGTTCTAACTTCCAATTTTTGTGTTGATCTGCTGGATCCATAACAATGTTTAATGATGAATGAAAAAGTTGAAGTTAAATTCTTTAAAAAAACTATAATTAATTTATTACCTGTCTGCTGAATCAACTCTGAAGTTATTTGTACCATCCATCTTACATACTATAACTCGATTGCTAATCGGATCCTCACTAGAAAGTCCAGCGCATGGATATGTTACAGTATTCTCGAGACTTTCCACACCACCTAAAAAATACAAATAGTCTTGATGGAATTCATCTTAGGCACACATGTTTTTCTACAGTATTTTTTTTAATTTTTTTAGACTTTAAATGTATAGACAATGAACATTTGGTCCTCTGAAATCAAGGTGTTAGGTTTGACAAAAAGAACATATTCATGCCATGTACGTTACCAACAAGAAGTAACGATCAAGTCATAAGACGTATGTTAAATATGAGAGCAGATGACATCACTTTGGCTATATAATCCTTGTTTCTGATAATATAACAAACTAGGGGCTCTCAAGAGCCTGTATCGCTCACCTGAATTAATTGGGTTTTTGAAGTCATATAAAAAAGATAAATTTGGCTGCAAAGTAACTACACTTGGCCAGCACCTCATAAGGAAAGGAAAATTCATGCTATGTTTGATTTCATTCAATTCAGTGGTTCATTAAAAGAAGACTTTTGTATGCATTTTCCCTAGGGTCCTATATTAATCAAAGGCCCTCCGCTGACGGCCATCTTGGGTAATGGATCGGCTACAAAGTATCGACACTAGGTCACAATCTCATAAGGAATATTAATGCTATATTTGATATCATTCTATTCAGTGGTTCTTTAAAAAAAGAAATTTGCATGTATTTCCCATAGGGACCTATGTTAAACTAAGTTAACCCTAAGTTCATCTTGGATGTTAGATCGGCGACAAAGAAACAACATTTGGTCAGCATCTCATTAGAAACATTCATTCTATGTTTGATTCCATTCCGTTCATGTTAATAAATTGTGATTCGTTTCTTTCATTCAAATTTGAGTCTATATTTTATAATAACCGACACATGGCTAATTATCTATAGATGTATTTATAAACCGGATGTTGTGTCTGTAATTAGATATTCCTTGGTCTACAATACACATCATGATAGCAAGTTGATGTTGTTATTCTGCCTGAAGCAATTCTTATATTAATGAGCCTTCCTGTCCGATTATACCCACAAATAACATGGTGGCAGCGGTGAGCAACGTCTGAAACGTTATAAAACTAACAATTGTCAAAAACATTTGAGTAAATGGTCCTGAAAGCACCAAACACAAAATAAATCTCCACGTGGTTGAAAGACGCTGTTTCAGCAATGGCCGAGGCAACAAACACTTTCCGTCTACCCCCACAATTAAATGTCACAGAAGGAAATGTGTCAGAAACTTTAAAAAATGGAAAAGACAAGTTGAAATATATCTTGTGGCCAGCGGAGCTGTAAAAAAGGATGGTGCAGTCCAAGTAGCAATAATTTTGAATTGTGCCGGTCCCAACATTGTAGACATATTTGACCAAATTCAATGGACAGAGGGAGGTGATGAAAAGAAACCCGATAAACTTTTAGAAAAACTCGAGGCCTACTGCAACCCAAGAAAAAAATGAAGTTCTAGAGTCCCATAGATTTTGGATGGTACCATACCAAGAACCTTTTGATAATTTCTTAACTGAATTGAGAACTAGAGCAAATTCGTGCAATTTCCAAGAGAAAGATCGTATGATGCGTGACAAAATTATTTTTAGTGTCACAGGCAAACTTCAAGAACTTTTATTGAGAGAGGACAAGATAAACCTAGACAAGGCAATCAAAATTTGTAGAGCTTATGAACAATCAAATAAACATGTTAAGGAGTTGAGAGAATCTACAGTTCTACTCACACAGTCAATAAAGTCACACACCATGATAAGTTCAAAAAGAAAGCTTACCAACCTGAAAGTAAAAGACCCCAAACAAGGTACCCTCAATCACAGAGTAAACCTTCTTACAACACACAAACTAACAACAAAGAATATAATTTCTGTGGTTACAAACATGAAAGAAAAAAGGAAAAATGTCCGGCATGGGGAAAAACATGCGATGCGTGCAAAGGTAGAAACCATTTTAAAGCTAAATGCAAGAAAATACACTCAATCAGCTCAACACAAAGTGACCAAGAAGAAGATGACTGCTGGTTGAATGCTATCACTGGCCATACATCTGAAAATGTAATTCATGCTATAGGTGCAGAGTCTAAAAACATTTTAGCTTTAATGAATGTAAATGATTGCGATGTTAGATTTCAATTAGATAGCGCAGCCGATGTAAATACGATTTGTAAACGATATATCCGTAATGAACAAGTAAAACCAAGCACAATCACACTGTGTATGTGGAACAAAACACCTATGAAACCAATAGGAGAGGTACATTTGAAATTGATAAATCCGAAAAATGGTGACGAAACCATGGCAACTTTGGTCGTTGTGCCAAATGGACATATGAATTTACTAGGCCTGGAAACAATCCGTAGAATGGGATTAATAACTGTCAATGATGACCGTTTTATTGCAAAAGTAGAAACACAGAAAATTGGCGACCTAGGAGAGATAACTCTGAAAGTTGATGAAAATGTACCTGCAAAAACATTACCAAGTAGAAAACTACCGCTCTTTTTACAAGACGATGTTAAGAAGGAAATTGACAAGTTAGTTGAGAGACAAGTTTTGATTCCAGTAACCGAACCATCTAAATGGGTTAGTCAAATGGCCGTCGTTAGAAAACCGAATGGAAAATTGAGAATTTGCATTGATCCGCAACCGCTTAATACTGCATTAATGAGAGAACATTATAAACTACCAACTCTAGATGACGTACTTCCGAAATTAGCAAATGCTAAGATTTTCAGCCGACTGGATGTTAAAGAGGCATATTGGCATGTAAAACTAGACAAAAAGTCTAGTGATTTAACAACAATGATAACACCATTTGGGCGATACCGTTGGGCGAGACTTCCGTTTGGTCTCAAAGTTTCAAGCGAAATATTTCAACGAAAGCTCACAGAAGCTCTTGGAGATATAGAAGGAATATTCACAATAGCAGACGATATCATTGTTGCAGGTTGTGGTGGTACGAACGAGGAAGCATTAATAGACAATGATAGAAAGCTCAAAAAGTTGTTTCAACGTTGTAATGACTACAACATTCTTCTCAATGAGCAAAAGAAAGAAGTTGGATTAACCGAGATCACATTTCATGGTCACCGTATTACAAGAGAAGGAGTAAAAGTTGACGATGTTAAAGTAAAGGCGATACATGAAATGCCCTGTCCGACCGACGTGTCAGGAGTGAAAATATTGTGTGGAATGGTACAGTATATGGCAAAATTTCTGCCAGATCTTGCGAATGATCTAGCACCGATCCGTGAACTCACTAGAAAAGATGTACCGTGGATATGGTCCGATGAATGCAATATGGCATTTAAAAGAGTAAAGAAAAGACTTACCGAAGCACCCATATTGGCTTATTTTGATGTCAACAAAGAAGTTGTACTGCAAGTCGACAGTAGTAAGAGTGGTCTGGGAGGCGTACTGCTGCAAGAAGGGAAACCTGTTGAATTTGCGTCAAGAGCACTTAAACCAGAGTGTAATTGGGCTCAGATTGAAAAAGAAGCATTATCAATGTTATATGGTCTCGAGCGTTTTGACCAATACACATATGGACGTAAAGTAATAGTTAAGAATGACCATAAGCCACTTGCTGCGATATTAAGTAAACCGCTAAGTCGTGCACCAAAAAGATTACAAGATATTATGATGAAGTTATTCAGATATGACATTGAATTCCATTTTGTAAAAGGAGTCAACCTTGTATTAGCCGACACTCTAAGCAGAGCATATTTGGAAAATGACAATGCTACAGAGACAGCAAGACCACGAATTATGCAAATAAATACTTTTGAAGATATACCGGATGCCCGATTACAAGAAATAAGAACAGCGACAGAAGAAGATACTGAATTACAAAAGCTTGTAAAAATCATAAATTAAGGATGGCCACAGCACAGAGATACTGTGCCGTACTGTGCATTACCGTATTTTGAATGGCGAGACGAACTAAGTATTCAAGAAAATATAATTGTAAAAGGAGAAGCCATCCTGATACCAAAAGCATTAAGAAAGGAAATGAAAAACCGTTTACACAGCGCTCATTTCGGATATGATTCAATGATGAGGCGAGCCAGAGGAACAATATTTTGGCCAGGAATGGCAAAAGAGATAAAACAAATGACAGAGTTATGTGAAATTTGCCAAGAGTCAAAACCGAAAAATCAACGAGAACCGTTAATACAACATAGTGATGGTCAATCACCATGGGCGAAAATAGGAATGGACTTGTTCGAAATAAAAGGCAGACCATACCTAGTGTTCATTGATTACTTTTCGAATTTTACTGAAGTAGAATACTTATCGAAAACAACCTCTAGTCAAGTGATCACAATACTTAAGAAACAATTTGCGAGATTTGGAATCCCAAAAACAATTGTATCCGATAATGGACCTCAGTTTAGTTCCGATGAATTTCGACAATTTGCAACAAAATGGGGAATAAATCATACAGTGTCGTTTCCAAATCATCCTCAAGGAAACGGAAAAGCCGAATCCGCCGTTAAAGTGATTAAGAATATGATCAAGAAAACTCTTCAAGATGGTCGTGATCAATACGAGGCTCTTCTTGAATTGCGAAACACACCTACTCAGAACACTGGTCTCAGTCCGACCGAAATAATGTTCGGAAGAAAAACCCGTTCGATGATTCCATCAATTAACACAGAGCAAAAAGTACCGAATGCGAAAACCACAGAATTACGATCAACAAGGAAACAATCTGTCAAGAAATGTTATGACAAACGTGCTAAGAACATACCACCGTTAGGATCTGGTGACTCAGTGTATTTCGAACACAAACAAGGACAGCACTGGAAATTGGGAAAAGTAAAAGAAAGATTAAGCGAAAGAGCATACATAGTTAAAAGTCAGGAAGGAGTTCCGTACAGACGTAATCGATCTCACATGCGACCGACAAGTGTAAATGTACAAATCCGTGATGTATCACCACAACGGGAACTATTGAACTTTGATAACATTTCAGAAACAAAAACTTCTGTACCGACAGAACCAACAAATACTGCAGAACTGTCAATGAACTCAGACAATTTAGTTAGCGAGTGCGAACCAATTGAAAAGGAACATAAGCGTGTCGAACCGATAACTAGACCAAAACGTACTACCAGAGAACCAGCCTATTTGAAAGACTATGTGCGTTAAAGATATGACAATTTAATTTGTTTCAAGTAGTTAATTTTCTAGTCAATAATTTAGTTTCTAGTCGTTTTCATAATTAGTTTTAGTTATAAAAAAAATGAACTGCTATCACAAACTCTAGATACTGATTTTGTTCAAAACATGTGGAAAAGACTTTATAATTGAGATTATTATTTTTGGTAATTGTTTTGATAATAGTTGCGAATTTTAAAAGTAAATATCTTTCTTAAGAAAAGGGGATGTTAATAAATTGTGATTCGTTTCTTTCATTCAAATTTGAGTCTATATTTTATAATAACCGACACATGGCTAATTATCTATAGATGTATTTATAAACCGGATGTCTGTAATTAGATATTCCTTGGTCTACAATACACATCATGATAGCAAGTTGATGTTGTTATTCTGCCTGAAGCAATTCTTATATTAATGAGCCTTCCTGTCCGATTATACCCACAAATAACAGTTCAGTGTGTCACTAAACGAAAACATGTGTATGTATTTCCCATAGGGACCTATGTTAAACTAAGTTCCCCCACTGGCGTCAATCTTGGATGTTGGATCGGCGACTAAGTCACAACACTTGGTCAGCACCTCATAAGAAACACTCATGCTCTTTTTGGTTTCCATTCATTCAGTGGTTCTCTAAAAGAAGTCATTTGTATGCATTTTCGTAGGGCTCTATGTTAAATTTAGTCCCCTCGTTGGCGGCCAACTTGGATGTTGGATCGGCGACAATGTAACAACACTTGGTCAGCATCTCATAAAAAACATTTATGATATGTTTGATTTCATGCTGTTCAATGGTTCTCTCAAAGAATATATTTGTATGTATTTCCTATTGGGTCCTATGTTAAGCAAAGTTTCCCGCTGGCAGCCATCATGGATGATGGATCGGCTACAGAGTTACAACAATTAGTTAGCATCTCATTAAGAACATTCATGCTATGTTTGGTTTCATTCCACTAACATTAGTTTGCGGATCCTGCTCCACATGTGGCACAAATCGTGACACTTTTGCTATTAAAATTCCGGTATATAGTCTTATTCAGTTAATCATATTCGTGCAACGGAAGGGGATTGTAATTATGACATAAGGAACATATCCAATACAGGGGCGGATGCAGGAATTTTCCAAAGGGGGGTGCTATCCCAGGGCAAAGGGGGGGGGGGGGTGCAAAACATATGTCCCGATACAAATGCATTGATCGGCCAAAATAAAGGGGGTGCGAACCCCCGGAACCCCCCCTCTGGATCCGCCACTGCATTATTATCAGTAAAACGGTTACTTTATTACAGTCAACCAACTCGTGATAGCGTCCGTAAAATTTACGAAGGGATGATTGCAAATACACTTTAGAACTCTTGGTTTAATAGATTCTTTGTAAGCAGCAACCCTCTTTCAAGAAAATAATGATAGTAAATACAAACCCGGTAATATTGTCTCAATTGGGAGGTATATATCCCGTATGCTGAGAAATATTTATCAAGAAAATTATAAAAATAAGTTATAAAACTTTTTTTTTTAATTCAAGGGGACAAATAACATGTTAATATAAATACATGTTCAAATGTAGGCCATATGCTGACATATTAAAATAACATTTTAAAAGTAATGAACTTGACATATATACCATTCACAACTATAAAAACTCGGACTTCAGTATTTCTGTGTTTTTACTTTTTTTCAAGATTGGTAAAAACATGTCAATTAAAGTCCGCTTGATAGATATTCATCTGTGTATCTTTAGAATAATGATTATTATTGTCAAAGTAATAACATTTTTAATGAACTGTTTTATTCAAATGAAATTCACTGTTGAGGGGAGACCGTCAGTTATGGGCATTGACCGTTTTGGACATCGCTCTAGACCGGCTTGAATAAATTGTTATTCCAAATAACCTTGTGTTATGTTACACATTTTGCTATGCTATTGACTTTAATGGCTAACAAGAGCTGACTGTTTGTTGGTTTCTGGTTCCTGCTCAGTTGAATACCACGTGGTAAACTTTGGATCTCTTTTGGGGTATTGCATATATATTTGTGATAAGGTGAAGCCGTTTTCCAATACTTTATATAGACAGCTTATCTTACTGATCTACCAAAGACGACAAAGGATAGACAAAGCTCTTCTTGCGTCAGACAAGAAACAAAATATGAACTGACTTGGCTTGGTACATGTTTAATATACATGTATATTTATCTATTTATGTGGTTCCTAAGTGTTTCTTTTCACGCTCTTTATATAGATTAGACCGTTGCTTTTCCCGTTTGAATGGTTTTCCACCAGTAATTTTTGGGGCCCTTTATAGCTTGGTGTTCGGTCTGAACCCAGGCTCCGTGGTGAAAGCAACACCTCGACCTATAATGGTTTTCTTTTTTTAATTGTTACTTGGATAGAAAGTTGTCTCATTGGCATCTCCTTATATCTATCACTTAGTAAACTCGTATATAATTCAAGTAAAATAACAATTTAATACAACATATAATTATAAAAATGTAAAAACAAATGTTTTTAATTTGATAAATAGATTTTATTGTTTTTGAGAGCCCATGCATAAAAAGATGTTTTCTGGTCTGGACAAAAAAAGTATTCACTTGGGGTAAAAATCCCAGCCTTAAAAATCAAATGGTAAATTCTTCAGAACAATAGAGCTTTGAGATGTTGAGAATGATTATCAGATACAATTATTCTTACATCAAAATTGTACACAAATAGTTTACCATCATCAGAAAAAGATGCAGGTGATTGTCACTGTTTCAACAGAAGCGTTAGACGACGAAGAAGAAGATACAAGAAATAAATATCTGATTACAAAAGCAAATACGTAACGATTATTTGAATATATTGGCAAAACAATGGTGATCATTTGATTACTAAGATCCCCTCTCAAGAAGGACCTCAGTAGCGTAGCTTAAACATGGTTTGTAGAGACGCAAGAGATTTTAATCCCGACAGTAAAGGCAAAACGGAGATTCAATTCTAACAATATCAAAACGAAGTTGGGATTTGATAGCAAGTCAGAACTGAACGGGAAAAAAACCCAAAAACTTCAGATTAGACTGATTTATTAATTTATTGATTGTTCTTGTCTGATATAAATTGAACAAAATTGTATTTAAAAAAAAATGTGATTTTGTTGCCAATGAGACAACTCACCACACGAGACCAAAATGACAGAAATTATTAACAACTATAGGTTACTGTACGAACTTAAACAGTGAGAAAAGGCCATACAGCATAGTCAGCTATACTAGGACCCAAAAATGACAAATGTAAAACAATTTAAGGTGGTATGGTGTCTTCCTCCATCTTGGATTTAAAAAACAGAGAACCATTGGTCCAGATTTTCTATCGAGTTAGCAAAGTTTGATGCAGAAATGCAGATATTTAATGTGCATTTTCATTTAAAAGAACCAATTTATAAGAATATAACTTATCAATTTTAATATTTTTGCAAATGTTGATTATTTTTGATTGTTTTAAAAAAAATATGGCATTTTAAGGGGAGGTTACTCTAAAACAGTGCATTTTCTGAAGGATTCTACATAGAATTTTCCTATTTTGTATATTAGCCATAAAAAACGTATGGTGACCCTATCTTTTCTTTTGGTATTCTCAAAGCATTGTCTGAAAGCTATCTTTTCCTTAAGTATTTAACAATTCTATCATTTTGTTTAGTTTCTAATCACAAAATGGTGTTTTTTTCTGTATAATCCTTACAAAATGTGTCATTTTGTCACGCCCTGTAGCTTGAGAAAATGTGGGGTGACCTATCATTTTTATTATACTTTACAACATACATCAATAGATACTACATTTTGGCAAAGTATGCACAAATTATATCAGTTTATTTTAGACTCCATACCACTTTAAACGAGAAAACTAACGATATCAACAAACGACAACCACTGAATAACAAGTTCATGGCTTGAGACAGGCACATACAAATATAATGAGGCGGGGTTAAACATTTTAGCCGAATCCCAAGCACCCCGCCCTAACCTTGGACAGTGATGCCTATAAAGGACAAGATAAACAATATCCAATATATATGTAGAGTGCGTCAAACAAAATAATAGCATGCATTTCAATTGGAAACTGGAAAAACTGAACATGTTATACAGGGGCAGACATATTTCTTGCTACATGCTTGCTATGGTTTCCTGATTCAAGGGTTCTATAATGTACTGAGCTAATGATATCATTTCCTTTCATCAGTTTAAACTTCTCATTTATGCAGGACGTGGCTGTGTAATTTAACATCTCGGACAACCAAACTAACGACCCATTCAAGCATGGATTAAACTGCTTGATAGCTTCTTGTAAAGAGTATATACTGGAATGTTTAATAAAGCTAAACGAGCCACCAGCTCATCAAGGAGAAAGGGTGTGGTTGGGTGACCATACTCTGGCAAAAAGATCGTTGTTAGGAATGCTAGATTTTTTTCAATCATACCCCCAGTTATAAAAAGGGTATACTCTTTGACCTCTGTCAATCCGTCCGTCCGTCCTTCTTTCTTTCTTTTAATATTCGTAAATTAAATACCTTGCTTCTGAATTCAACACTGCAAAGGTTTAAAGGTTGATAAAAAGGGAAATGTTTAAGATTTTAAAACTATGTTTAACTTTTGAGATAGACTTTTCGTATTAAGATTAAGGCCAATATTATCAAAAACGTGTTCAACCCCAAACACACTATGAATATTCCTTTAAATTCTTAAGTTTGCAAGAGGTTTTTGCTGAGTGCAATATTGAAAGTTTGTTAATCACTTCTTTTTTTAAATTCACATTTTTACTTGTTGTAAACTTTCATAGCTTACTATACTCAATGGGCTTTGATCCTTGTTAGTTGCCATACCTGGACTTATACTTTATGACAAGTTAAGTCGACCCTAATGCTCTTTTTAAGGTTTGTATCATTTGAAATGATGCCACGTCTCAATGTTGTTATATTTTTTTAGAACATATTAAGTTACTATAATATTCAAGATCCATAGATGTACTCATCATTGAATTGTATTGTTAAGGATTCTTACCCTTGTTTATCGTTTAAGATGTTAACTAATGAAATTTTAGTTATGTGTTAACATCTAGTTGTCTTTATTAAGATTCGAATTAAGTTTTGTTTTTTATATGTTCAATGCTATAAAAAAAATTAATTACCTCTCAATGGTAGATATAAAGGATCTGTCTGAACATTAACACATAAATTTCTTACCTGGACCTAATTTGAAATGTTCTGTGTCCACTTTAGCGCTGATGACTCCAAGTGTCATGTTTGACACATAGTCTGGCAAAAATTGAGAACCATCATACTCTGTGTCATATTGAACTTCAATGATCATGTCCAAAATATTAAAGTCTTTTTGATTTGACCAGAGAGTATAAGTTTCATCCAGTTCTGTAGCATCTCCAAAATAACTATACATATCCATATTTTTTGAGTAGTCATGAAACGTGAATGTTGCATTGCAGCGATTTATTGTTGGCTTCAATAATTCGTCTTGGACTAAAGTATAATAATGCGCTAATATAAACCCAATTCAGTGTATGTAAAGTACGGATCCTAAAATATCATTTTTACTGTATATGCCATAAATGTCTAATGTAGAATGATAAATAAACAGACGAACTTTTTATAATTTTTGAAGAAAATAAAGAAAATTAGTTAAAATGTATATGTTCAGAAATACATAAAACTAATAAAACAAAGTAAGAGATGCGAGCGGGGTTTTATCGCGCCTAAAGCCATCCAGCTGTGAAATATATACCAAAATAGGTGAATATTAGGACATTTCACGAACAGATCGTGCAGGTGCTTTATAACTAACAGGTGAGATGTTGTTGCAGTAAAAAATATTCATTTCAATACAATTATTAAAGTTGTATAACGTAGAATATGTTTTGTCATTCAGTTTCTTCATATTTAACTAAATTCCACTACGATGATTTCGTAATGCTAGTCATGTTTACTGTCGAATAATGATACTATTCTTTCATTTTCACTGTGGAGCGAATCATGAGTATTGTATATGCGGTGCATTTTCACTGTATAAATTATTATTTTTATCTATTACAGCTCATTTATTTAAGCATGTAGAGCAAGACTTTAGTTGATTTGCTTGCTTTTTTTATTGGATAATCATTATGATAACACCCAATTTAATTCAAATATTAAAAATACAGGTTAGACTATGCCTATTCATATTGTTTAAAAATGTCAATCTTATTTACAAAGTTTGTATAAACAATTGTACAAACAAAGCAAGCAAGCCAACCAAAGTTTTGCTTTACATGCATTAGGAAATTAGCTGTAAAGCCTTAATTTAGCCGACTTGCTCAAACATAAAGAAATAAAGATAAAGAAAGATTGGATAAAATTTAACTTACGGAGGAAAGTTTGGTTTTAAAACACTCTAATAAATTCAATAGAAATAACATTTATTTCAAATGTATTGCATTTAGTTTCTTATAAAGCGTATAGGGATCTTTATCCTTATTTTTTTATCCATTTTCATGACACTTCACCACTAATTACATACATCTTGATATAGATTGCACCTTTCTTTTCCCGTTTAAAAGGTTTTACACTGGATACCTTTATAACTTGCTGTTAGGTGTGAGCCGAGACTCCATGTTGAAGACCGTATTTGACGTATAATGGTCTACTTTTATAAATTGTGACTCGGATGGAGAGTTGTTTCATTGTCACATACGTCATCTATATATGGCTCAAAAACGAAACGAGACGGGATAAAAAGATCTACGCTACTTTTTTAATATATTTATAATGGGCTTAATATGAGTAAAAATAGAGTAAAATAGTGGGTTGCATTTGGGTATAAGCGTCACGCCGGATTGCCGATTTTTTGCAAGCGTGACAGGTGAAAGTCAAATGATTGTGTAAAGAAAAACGGGAAATGAAGTCTAGCGGGACACGGATAATTACAAAAAATTAGAACTGCATAGTATAAGCGGAATACGGGAATCTGACAAAACAATAAGCGGAATACGGGAATCTGCCAAAACAGTAAGCAGGATCGGGGATCAGAACCCCCAATGAGACCCCAAAATAAGATATTTTTGTATATTTATCCTATTGTTACAGTCATGCCTTTAATAACAAATGTATCCGGTGCATGCATTTTTTTTATATTTTTGGTCCTTTAATATAGATATTTGGAATTCGTTGACATGCTGAATCTAACCGTGAATCTAGTTTATGGATTTTTTGCCTAGTTGCTGAAATAGCCCACATAGAGTTCCAAAGGGTCTAAAATCAACAAAAATGAATTGTAGCATGCATTTCGTGTACAATAACCCAAATGTGCATGGTTTTACCTCTGCGGTAGTATCCATTCGCGGATCTAGAATTTTTCATAAGTAGGGACCCACAGACTACGTACCTAAGAGGGCCCGCTGCTGTCACGCTCCAGTGATTCCCTATATAAGTTAAAATTAAGGAGAAACGTAATCTGAAGAATACAATATGACATTTTGAGAATCGCTTTTGTTACACGTTTGAAAAGCTATATATTTGATGAAGAATGAATGAGGAGTTTGTATTTCAATTTGAAAATACATGTATCATAAATCCTAAAGTCATCAACTAAGTTTTTTTTCATTTGTTGCAAGTGCATTTATCACATAATTCTACAATAAAAATTCCTCGCATCTTTGAAAATTCTACATTAATAATGACTGCACTAACAGTGATAATTCATCGCATCTATAGTTAAAATGGATCGCTTTCAATAATCGATATGCTATATTATGATGCTTTTATAACACTTAATTGAACTTTAATGCTATGTTTGTATATTATAAAGACATATCACAATGAAAATATGTTAAAACTTAACTTAAAATCCTTTAACTTGATATTTTCAAAACGTAAACAAATACAGTTTTCCCATGATCCTTTATTCTACAATAAACATACCCGCATATAACAGTAAAAATGAACTAGCTGGATTCGCACTTTATATACACTGCAATTGGTTTGTTCTTAATCCAAGTATAAAATTAAAAAAACCCGTTCAATTATATAATTCTATCAAATATCAGCGTTCAAAGATGTCAACAAAATTGTAGCCAGCCAATAATATTTTTAAAACTGAATTACATCTTACAACTTTTTATTATGCATTTATTATTCAAGGTTAATATAGAATAGATTTCAATATAGCAGAATTAAGAACGTGTGTCTTTGCGATTCAATTATGACATGAAATCTTACAACTGATAACTTGAAAAAGATCATGAAGAGGTACAGGTATTTGTAACTTCAAACTTCGTTAAATTCAATAAAGGAGTAGGTTCAGAAAGACCCCTTGTCGGCCCCAAAATATAGAAGTTTTACTAAATTGTTTAAATGTAACTTTTGGTTATTGTTTGGAAAGTATTATTCCTCTGCTACATAAATATGGGCTGTTTTTGGCATTACAGTGCACATATATCGAGTACTTGCATCATTAGGTCATGCTAAATTACTGAAATCTTTACAATTTCAGCATTTTAGTTAAATTTTAGACGGTTTTTGTCTTAAACGGAAGTGGCCGCATTCGTGTTCATTCTTGATATTGAAACGTAAGTTGTGTTTAATGATAATACATAACATAAATAAAGGTCGAAGATGAACACGGATGCGGCCACTTTCATTTTTGACACAAAACATCTGAAAAATGACAGTTTTTGGCATATTTGACAGATTTCTCATATTTGAGCTAGAATCGGAGCGTTTTTAATGAGTGAAATCTTTCACATAAAGACATTTAAGTGCAAAAAAAGGGTCCAAAATAATTTGTCAGATTAACTTAAAATTTGAGGCTAAAACCGGCCCTTACCGGACCTACTCCTTGCCGCAAACCACTTTTTATTTGGCTACGATTTCAATGATTTTCCATGATTATTTGGGAGTGTACTACATTTAATATTACACTTGCTTCCAATTTGTATTAAGTAGAAATTGCAAGTTTTTTGTATTATATATTTTCTACGCTTTCGATCTGTGTCTTCACATTATAGTACATTTTTTTTTACGCTTTTGATCTGTTTCTTCAAAAAATATCGTTGACAACTACTTGATATCACCGATTGCTGTATCACGACAGATGAGTGTAATAATAGCCTTTTGTTTGACTGCTTGATAGAACGGTATTTCAATGCCACAAATTTCATTCAAAGCTTTACTTCGAAAAAATTACAAAGATACTTATTTGATATTTTAAGAACCAGGTTAAATACATTAGTGATGGTTAATTCTGGCGTAGCTATTCCACTTCAGTAGTGTTTGTGTATACTCTTCAATCATAAATATGTAATAGACTGAACATGGCTAGGACTTGAATAGTGATGAGGATGACAACTTACTTCTGAGTTAACTAGTTGCACGATCTTATACATTTGTTATATGAAATGGAATTTTTTTAGTACAAATTATAAATTCTTAGGGGGTTCAAGAGGTTTGTCAATACCATCGTTTTAACCGTATCAGTCTGAGGAACTGGGTTTTATTGTTGTAAATGTCCATATTTGTATAATATCTATCATTCGTTAAAGACTTTTTGTTCTTGTTACGTTATGTTTCATTACGTGACTTCAATAACAAACAAACTATGAACAAAGTTAACAGGAGGAATTTAATTAGTGAGTTGTTTTCAAAGATGAGAGTCATTTACCTGTCAAACAAGTACTTCCAGAAAAATCCGAAGAACAGACACATGATCCAGTACCGCTAAGTCCCTGACAGTCGCCTGGATAGCAGGGGAAATCATAAGAGCATGTTGCAGCTGAAGGTAAATAAATAGAATTATTTATAGTTCAAGTTCTTCATTCGAAATTTTCGAAAAAGAACGGTTCAAGATAACAAAAATGTTTTCGTTAGTTTATTTTAAATATATTTTTCTCATGAACTTTATTATACAAACGTACCTCCATAACAGCGATTGCCTGTCCATCCATCTGTACAGTTACACTGACCAGGTGATGTACATTGTCCACCATTTCCACACGGTGGTGTACAAATCGCTGCAATTTTAAAGCAACACGATATTGGTTAATGATATATATTTTTCATTACATTGTCCGAAACTTTAATATTTTATCGTTTGACATTAGCATATGAGACGTAAAGGTAAAGGGTTTTCAACGGAAGAAAAAATGAAGAGACATCAAAGGGGAAAAGGTAAGCTGACCTAATACGAACAAATAAAGTGTACGATCAAGTTGTGCCTCTGATACTTTAAATTTTAATGTCTACAGTTATTATAAATAGTCTTAAACGTATTGGTATAATTGTATGGAATTTTGGCCCATAAATGCTTTTTAACGTTGTACTGGGCTTTCTAACTTATTTGATTAACGCGTCACTGATGAATCTTATGTAGACTTATTTTAAAACCATATATTTTGTTTTCATATTCATAATCACCTCTATTACAGTTTTGGTAGGTAGTTGTAGTCCAACCGTTACAACAGAAATATTGATAATAGTAATAGTTGACCTTTACCCTCCTCCATCCACAGCATCTGACAAATGTATACCAATAAATTATTATACACAAAAAAATATTAAAATTAAATAAATAAATATTCTCAAATATGTAAAAACTATGGTACGAGAACTAAGTTTTCATCCAACGGATTTTGTATCCAATTTTGTAGAATGTAACAATATCTGACGAAGTAATGTAAATTTAAGACGGAACATAATCCAGATTTGATGATTTTAAATAACAGCCCCCACAGATAATTATCCGAAATAGAAAACAATATGTCCCGTTACACATGCATGAGAACGAAGACCAGAAGGACACTTTACTCTACAGTTATAAGATTATGAATAGGTGCGAATTTACAATAAAAAAGACATTCGTGTTATCAAAATCTCGATTTAACGTTAAAAGTCCGTGGAAATGTTATACGGAATCAATTACCCAAACTTAAGGGAATTTTGAATTATGACTTAAATTTATGGATGAACAGTGCACATTTCAGCTAAATTTATGTGTAGTAAAGAGTTTATCTTTTCGCACCACCCTCAAAATTCATTCACAAATCATTTTATACTGTACCCATTTTGAATATCATTTAGGAATGTTGCGGTGTTTAACAAATTGTGGTTTTGCATGTTGCTTGTCATAGTTGTCAAAATAATTTGCTTTGATTTCAAATTAACTGTTTGTAAGCATTATATATATACTTCTTTTCTAAACAACAAATATATATATATATTTCAATACACACACATAATACATAATCATCTTTAAACATTTAATCAATTACGTCGAACTGAACATTCTAGAAGACTGACGAAAAACATATAATATTTCTTTCTTACGCATTCCAGGTTCTATAGACGCATCTCCATTCGTATCTCCAGCCACAAATGAGTCGATTGCAAAAATTCCTAAAACACATGAACATGATCAAGTCATGAGTTAGCAACCATTATCTGTATATTATTCATTTCAAAACGATAATAAGACCATTCAAGGTTTTGCCCTAGAATCTGTATTTGTATAATATGTCAATTAAGAGATAACTGTATTGTATTTGAAGCTTTAAGGACGTCCATCGGTTGTTTTACTGTCGCAAATTAAGTTTACCTGGCGACGCGGAGCGGAGACAGGTAAACGGGTATTTGCGACCGTAAAACTACCGATGGACGTCCACAAAGCTTCAAATACAATACAGTTATCTCTATTCTAATGCAAAACAAGTTTATAATTAAATTTTAATCATTAATTTAGTCTAAAATGTTCATTAAAAAAATTTCGCGAAAAGATGTTATGATCTTTGGTCCCTACACAAGGTGACGTCATAGGTATGCTCCCAGCGTCAAACATAAACACCGGGCGTTTTCTGGCTTCTGTGCCGCTTCAGAATGTAATAAAATTGGTAAAAAGAAGATTTTTAGGCGCAACAAGTGAGTTTTTTGTTTATTATTGTAGAAATAACATGTCAATACATTCCGAAATTCAAAATATCGGCTGTCCTGTTGGTGACCTTCTGCTGTTATTTTTTTAATTTGGTCGGGTTGTTGTCTCTTTGACACATTCCCCATTTCCATTCTCAATTTTATTCCTTAGTTACAGACAAGGAGATAGAGAATTTTACGCTTGCTGTTATCCAATCAGAACAATTGTTACAAAATAATTGCATTAGAATACACAATATTGTTGATTGATTGATTAACCCTCTTGCTGCCGACCGTTTTTCAAGGTTGCATTTCATATGCCGGCAAATACGACAGCTCGACGTCTGTGACGTAATATGCCAAACAACGACGTCATTCGATATATGACGTCACGACATAATGACCGTTACATTTGGGACAAATTGGAGAAAAACATATCATTGTTTAATCTTCCGTGTTTTTAATTGAAAGAAATACAGCATTGATGAGAAGCTTGCATAAATTTAACCATGGACATATGTGTCCCTCCGGCACTGCCGGTTTGGACATATGTGTCCCTCCGGCAGCAAGAGGGTTAAAGGTTGCTTAACATTCAGAGCATGCACATGGATATAACAATTAACATGCAGATGTTACTTTCTGATTTATTCCGCAATACTTTCAATAAAAAAATCAAGCCAAGAGAAATTGATAGGTGCATTTTTTAATTGTTAGTTTCCACTGTTGTTTTATTTGTACTATTGTCTGTCATTTCGCAGTTTTTCGCTTTTGGCCGACTATCCCTTTTGGATCTTTCGCCTCTCTTGTCCGTCGGTTTTAAATTAATTGTTATACAACTTGTCTCTTTGTCTTTTGAATATATTCATTATGTAGATATACTGGAAATTGGTGATTATTTTGTAATTCTATACAATATGTGTGGAAATATAAATCCTATCAAAGATTTCTTTGATAAATATTGCAGTTTTTTCAGTATTCTTTTTTGTCTCTTTTTCATTGTGATTTATAATTAGTGTGTACCTCTTATGGAAGATTTGAAGTGCCTGAGGGTCAAATTCAAGCAGAATAGGAGTTTAATCTTTTAAACAATGGACTTGTCAACCGATTAATGATGGGATCTTTAAAATTATCGAAAACAACACTATATTACAAAATATTTATAGGAAATATGTCAAGACACAGCTTCCGCGGTTTGTTTTAAGACAAATTAGTAACAAGGAGAAAGATTTCAATCAAAATGACATTGATAAAAAACGACGATTAAAATCATTTACAACGACATGGGAGATAATATTATAAAGGATAACATTTAAATGGCCTTGTTTTACCTCCCTTTATGCGAAGCATAAAAGCCTTAGTTTATCAAAAATTTAAAAATGTGTAAACAAATAATATATTAATAAGATCATATCAATGATAATGCATATCAACACAAAAGTGCTGACTACTATTTTGGTAAGAGCTTCCGGGAAATAAAACTCCACCACCAGTGGCATCGACCAAGTGGTTGTAAATAAACTCATCATAGAAACCAGGATTAAATTTTGGTATTTAAATCAGACGCGCGTTTCTTCAGAAAAAGACTCATCAGTGACCCTCGAATCGAAAATATTTAATAGGCTAAATACAGTATCAAATTAAAGAGCATTAAGGACCCTAAAAATCTTAAAATATTATCAAACAACAACAACGGTATATGAATACAATTTTTCAGACAATTATGTTTCGTGTTTTCTTCCTGAATCATCAAACAAAACCAGGAAGTATATGTTCTAGAAAAAGAAAACCTGTTTGAATTACAAACCGTTCGTGTTGCAATTTAAGACAAGGAAGTAGCTCAATTATGGATATTTAATCCATGTAAGCTTATATGTACAAATATTTATTATTTGCTTTAAATTTCTAGACTATTTTAAATCACTTTTTTCAGATGCTTATTTTCACGAGGCAAGAAAATCGTGATATTGTTTTCTGTGGCTGTTACTTCATTTAAAAAAAAACAGGTCGTTACTATATAAAAATACTTCTACATAGCTTGTTTTAACATCATTTAATCAAAGCCTTCATATAAGATAAGATTAGACCCTATTGTCGGTGTGCTTAAATAACCACTTGAAGATCTTTATAAATGCAATGAAACAACTATGATATATTATCAACTTATTAGGGATTTCCAGATTTGCTACGTATCAGGCACGGTTGGTACGTAACACAACCGTTGGTGCTGTTTTGGAGGTATCATTTAACACATGACATTATCTTATTCCTCATGATGAAATTTAAAGAATTAATATCCGTATCACCGAAAAACTAGCTTAACGATTAATTTGATAGCGATTTTAACGTTTCAAGAACACTTTGTTTATGATTCGTTATGAAATAACTTATTTATGCGCAAGTGTATGAATCAAACAGACCTTAAACGAACTGAGTTCAAATTGACACGACCTTTACATTCTAAATATAGATTTGTGTTTCTGTTTGTTATAGGTATTTTGTTTTGGTTCGTTTATTTATAGAAAAAAAACTGTTTTCATACAGACATGTGAATTAAAATAATAACTATAAACTACTTTCTTAAACAGTCGGAAACCAGGTTGAAATAGAACAAAAGAATCGAAGCTCTTTGTTAGAGAAGTCGATAAATGTTTACTGTATTGTTTACTATATTGACAAATTTTTTTAAAAGTTAATAGAAACAAACAAAATTGCAATTTTCTTCTCAATTACGAGGTGTTATTAATTTTAAAAACAATTTAATAAGTTTTCAATTTATCTAGTACATAGTTAAGCAGAACAATTATATATCAAGTCGACGACATGTGTACCTTTTAAGTTGGATGAAGAAAATGCATAACCTCCGATTAAAAAAAAATTTACCACGAACGGAAAACATATCAATCTATTAGTTAAGTAACTTTCGTGTTTGCCTTTCCATTATTTGATTGAAAAAAAAATTCCATAATATCGACGGATTTATTCAATTATCGCCCTTTGATAAGATAACTGCCACTTGCGCGTCACGATAGCAGTCCGCCATTGCATTAGTGAAAGAAACATTGTAAAAATAGCGAATCAGTGCGTAAAAATTGTTGGATTATTACCTGTATTATGACTACTCAAGTGAAAATATCAATGCCCTCAGAATTAAATAACGTAACGGAGTGGATTGACGACATGAGAAAGTGGCCAAACATCATGTACGGGGACATTTTTAATTATTTGATATCGTCAAAAGCTGTGGATGGTGCAGAAATGAAAAACTTCAAAAGTCTCCAAAGCTACAACTATTTTCAGAGCGGCAATGTTGACAAAGTTTTGCATAACATTCTTTCGGATGCCAGAATGTATTTGAAAGCAGACGTTCGTGCTTCCCAGACAGTAAGTCGGGTGAACGAAGCCTATGTCATTTGCTCTATGGACGGAACCGTTGAACAAGGATGGTGTACTTGTATGGCAGGACAAGGGCTATCCTGTAGCCATGTAGGTGCAGTACTTTGTAAGGTTGAACATGCAGTCAGGAATAACATGACTGGTGCTAGCTGTTCTGATGAAAATGCAATGTGGAATAGAGGTACCAAGAGAAACATTGAGCCAAACCTTTGTCAAACATAGTGTTCAAAAAAACAAAACAGGGTGACAATTTACTTTTAGATTTAAATGTGAATGCTCCAGGTGTTCGTGACACACCAATGTATTATTCTTCCTAAGAACTTAGAACAGCTGTAGAACAGTCTCTACTTCTCCCCCTGTTCAAACTAAAAGGAACAACAATAAATAAAAGTTTCGTCAGCAAACCAGCTGCTAAGGAGAACATTCCTAAAGACCATGGTGAACATGATTCGTTTAGTTCTTGTCAAAGGTGCTCATCCTTTTATTCCAAATATCTTGCTGTCGACTTGGCCCGTACTGTAAAATTACAAACTGACACTATTAACCAGAGCAAGAGTGTTCAGTGGAAAGATGCAAGAAAAATTCGAATAACTGCTAGCAGCGCAAGCAAAGTTCCGATTAAGGAAACCACAGACTGTACAAACTTTATTCGTGAACATCTTCATCCAAAGTTTGTGGGTAATAAATTTACAAAGCACGGCCAAGAAGGTGAAACTGCAGCTAAGGAATATTTATTGACAAATGGATACCGTGTCGTTGAAAATGGAACATACGTATCAACAGAAGAGAACTGGCTATCTGCAAGTCCGGATGGTATTATAAATGACGTCACATTACTGGAAATTAAAAGTCCTGTACCTTGTGCCAAGTGGACAACACTGAATGAACTATTCACAGGTCAAAAATATGATGTTCATATGAATAACAATGGTATTTTAGTTTAAAAAGTGAAAGGGAATCGAGGATTTTTTCTGCAAATTCAGTTAACTATGTTTTGCACTGGACTAAGAAAATGTAAACTTTTAATTTGGCTAAATCCTGATGAATTTCAGTACCTTATGATGAACAATATGTATTTGAGCATGTTGCTAGACTGCGCACATTTTATTTCAAGAAAATGATGAATATTATTGTTGATGAAATTGAAGATGATAGATTAGTTTTTAGCAAAGCTTTCATAAAATTTATGCGACTGTGATATCATACACATTTCATTAGGATTATAGTATTTAAAGTCATTTAGTATTTTCATTATGTTTACTAAATCATGTAGAACATTAATACCAAGTTCTTTTCTTCATTTTGCTTGAATTATATATATTTAAAAGAAAATGTGGTATGATTGCCAACGAGACAACTGTTCAATAGAGACCAAAATGACACAGACAGATATCAACAACTATACATGTAGGTCATTGTGTGGCCTTCAACAATGAGCAATGCCCATGCCGCATAGTCAGCCATAAAAGGCTCCGATATGACAATGTAAAACAATTCAAACGAGAAAACTAACAGCCTCATTTATATAAAAAAAATGAATGCAGAAGAAATATGTAACACAATCAAACAACAACCACTGAATTACAGGCTACTGACTGCAGACAGGCACATGCATAAATAATGCAAGTGTACAATGTAGATACAACATTCATATTTATTTACATGTATCATACGTAAACAACATGTACTATATGATTGTTAATTATTTAAAATATTCTCAGAATGAAAAAAAAAATATATGAACCGCCTCAAAGTGATCTTGTTGCCAATATAATCACGAAAATCATTTAATACTGTAAATTTAGAAATTAGTTAGTGCATTCATTCTTATCATGTCAAATTTCAATAGTAAATATACATGTACATGTATGTATCTTAAAATTGAACACTTTAAAAATCAATAATATCTTTGAAATAAATAAAAACATTAATTAATATCTGATTTTACAGTAGTCAAGTTTCTAATGTGAACTGCCCCGAATCAACACAACTAAGGATACCAATCAAGTTACATGTATCATCCTGAATATGCACGAAGTATTTTCCACTGGACGTTAAGCAACCAACAATCAATTAATCAACTACATGTAAACACATGAAACACTAGTCAATTCATTGTATCAGGAATTCTCGAACAATGCAAAATTTGCATCTTCTAAGTGGATAGATGCCTATTCTTCCATTTGTTTTCATACAAGTTGCAATTTTAAAAATTATTGCATTTTGTTTAATGTTTATCTTGGAGACCAAATGCTATACACAATGTTTACACAGTGTTGATGAAGTAATAGTTTATACAAGTAACATTTTATAATGTCATGTCATGAATATCTTGGGTGTCTTGTGGTGAGAATATTGTACATTGTAGTTGAAATTTTATCTTGAATTAATTGGCTCATTATTATTATCCACAAAGAAGTTGTTTTATTTGGTATATATTACACAGTACACACATGATATGCATCTTTTTAAAAATGTTTGGTACTCTAGTCATTCGTGGACTGGTTCATGTTTAATACGTTGTATATGATGTGCCGAATAAAGTACCGAAAAGTTTTAATACAAAATACAAAGACAAAAATATCTACAAATGTATACACAAAAAACAAAACAATGCAATTACATTTTTAATTTAAACAAATAAATATTTACTAATATATTATATTTGGACGGTCATGACGGTACGACATTGGTTTTAATATTATTCATTCAGTATCTTCCTCTGTACATGTATCTCGAATGAGATCATATTTTAAATTCACAAGTGCAGAACAAACAATAAGAATGTCGTCAAAAAGTTTAAGTGAAGACACAGGTACTGTATCACTCAAGATTTTAAACACTTTCAATCGCCTGATTGCTCGTTCTACATGGATTCTTACACGGGCAATCCTTCGTGTAGAAGTGATGTCCTCAGCACTCAATTGTGGCTTACCCTTAGTAAAGGACGGAATATTAAGTTTAACCCTTCAGGGGAAAAGTAAATCCTCTATTGTAAAGCCTCTATCGGCCATTATTTCATCACCAGGTAACAGATAATCAAGGAAACCACTTTTTTCAACAATAAATTTGTCACTTGCACGTCCACCAAACGCTTTTGATATAAACATTATTTGTCCATGAGGAGATATCCCTACCATGTACTTATCCGTATTGTGAGATTTATAGTTGCTATATGTCTCGCCCCGACTTTTCAAATTAGTAGGTCTTTGAATAAATGTCTCAGCACAATCTATTATGCACGTTGTTCGAGGGTAGTTTTCTCTGAAAGATTCTGGGCAGCAGTCTCTTAATGTTTCCCTTGGAAGCCATATTATAAGAGCTTTCAACTTATCTGCCAATAACGGGATCCAAGAGTTGAACATTTTGCATGCTAGGCTATCAGAAATTCCAAACCTACGACCTAGAACTTGAAATATCAAGTTTTAAGTTTTAATCTCATTAAAACTAACATTATTTGATCGTCAATATCGAGTTGAGAGCTGAAAGTGTTAAACTGGGACATACACTCGACCAAAGTGAAAAAAACTTCCTTAGTAACACCAGTATAAAGTAAGGAGTCGCTATCAGTCACAATATGTCGGGTAGCTGACATAGTACCTACATCTAATTTTATTTGCACTCCATTCTCTTCAGTTAATGTAAGGTTTGTTTGGGCACATTTATCCTGTAAGTCAGTCCATGCGTGTGCATATGAATGGTCGTTGTGCAGTATAAAGTCAGTTTCATCATATTGTGTTGACACACATGATGTAGTCGGGTTGAGAACGTTAAAACTACAGACGGCTTCGGGCAAAGATTGGTCAGTTACTTCAAGATTTAAATCAAGTACTTCAAAGTCTGAATTGTCATCATCACAGTCAATCAATTTACGTTTTTTAACATCTGAATCATGTTAATGAATTTTGCGCCTGCCAGGTGTAACTTTCCTTTCATAACCCATTTTAAGTTTTGGAAATGGATTTCTTTCCGTCGGCAATCCATCTAGAAAATGTTCCGAGCAAACAAAAACTGTTTTCGGCAAAGTTTTTCTATTAATTGCCATCGTCCATTCTACTCTAATTTGACAATCTGACGGCATTAGATGAAATTTATATGGAATTAAACATGCACAGTCTTCGTGAAATTGTCCGTGTATTTCACACATTGTTTCTTTCCATAAATTTAATTTCCGACGGTTATTACAGCAACCATTGACTGCACAAGAACTACCACCACCTTTTTTATATTTTTTCCCACTATCCATTTATAAGTTAAAGAAAAAACGGATAAAATATAAATGTAAACAACAGATCGATAATGTTGTTATTGATGCAAACGTCACAACGTGCGTTCTTTCATTACTGTTATGGCTGACGTACCACGTGATGTAGCAATGGCAGCGCACACGTTTTTGACGTCGGATCTTGATAAATGTGTCTATAGGTAGCAATTGTATCGAAAAGAGAAAATCGAGTGCACCTTTTTATGTTAGGGCGTGTTTGAGTTGAGTATTTTGTCTTGATATCGTACTAAGTAAGAATATTTCATACATCGTCTCGCTTCAGATTCTATCATATTTATATATTAAAGTTACAGGTTGACTTTATAACACAAAACAATAACAGTTTTAAAAGAAGATGTGGGTCAAGTGAAATACCTATCTAATGAGTCACAAAAACAGAGAAGGTGGGTTCGAATGGCTATTTTTTTTACTGAAAGTACTTAACGACAGTCTTTCAAGTTGGATGATGAAAATGCATCCCTTCGAAAAATTCTAATTTCTTGTGTATGATAACTAGGGTTTATAGTCTGCATATAATAAAAAAATCTAGTCTGCCCTTCCACGAAATATTTAATTAGAATTTTTTTAAATGTTTATGAATTTTCGAAAATTCAACCTGACAACCGATCAGATAATAGTTTTAAGTTGAATCAATGCAGACAAGATCATTAACTGATGCTCATTAGCTAGTTGATACATTTGTCTTATAACTTAAATATAACTGACATATACATGTAAGGATCGTAATGGTGCAATATGGATTAATTTATCGGTTTCCAAGAGCAAAATTGGTAGCGCGTCATCCCTACAATGGCTTCCATTTCTACGATTGTGAAAATGAACTGGCGTAATGGGGAGATAATTTTGACGAAGTATAATCCTGACTGAAAACACATGATACTGGTGTTGTTTATATTTGTTTTAAAACGTGTCAAAATTGCGTATTGTTCGTATCATAATTTAGTTTTTGCATGATTTTGAAATTAGTTTTCATTATTTAAGATATTTATTTCGATCATTGCAGAAAGGTATTTTTTTTGAGAGAATGTTTTCATTTTGAGTAAAAAAAAGGGAATTCTTCAATATTTGTTTTTTCTTCTAGAAATGCATTCTGGAAGGTAAAGTGAACAAATATTGAAAAATAAGTATTTTCTATAATTCGGTTGCCAATGAGAAAAACACATTACTTGAATCATCTAATTTAATTGACTAGAATAATTGGAATATGATTATACAAAGGCGGATTTAGGGGGAGGGGGTGCAGGCTCCCTTGTCTTGAAAATTGAAAAAAGGTTAATTATATTGCTTATCACTGAAGCATGACCGGAGCGGGCCCCCTTTAAGGCAGATAGTGGTCCCCAACTTATGAAAATTTCTGTATCCGCCACTATTATCATGACTTAAATACAATTGTACTGACGCTTGTGTTTTTTCAATAGTGTATGTGTGTATCTTTTATTTGATACTTTATTTGTACTTTTAACTTTAAGTAAAATTTCTCATACGTCCGTATGATGATTTTTGCAACTTGCATAAAAATATAAAAATTGTATATTAGATAATGAATTTTAACAACTAAAGAAACAAACAATTTGAAATTATATCAAGGATCGCACATAATTCCTGCCGTTTATTAACTAAAATCTAGTTACTTCTTCACCGGTAATGCATATAGTCATATTAATAGACTTGCTCAGTCGTCATTATGCACACTGCTAAATTCTTTAAATACTCATTCTAAAATATGTTTTAAACAAGTTTTGTCTTTAAATTTATGCGTTTTGAATGAGTTCAATTTTAACTGTTAAAATAGCTCTTATTCTATTCTTTTTTCTTAAAACCTGCCCCCCTCCCCCCCAAAAAAAAAACAAAAATACCAACTTTACATTTTATACTGTTTAAATTAATATTACAGCCAAACATAAGATAAATTATGAATGTGCTATATCAATAGCTTATTTTTTTCCTGTAGAATTTCAGGGAAAATAAATCTGAATTACAAACCGTTCGTTGCAACGGTTACTAGCAACGGTTTATTGAAAGCATAATCGAGTACACACAATATCGTTATTTACGAATGGTAACATATCGACATAAAAATTATATACCAAGTAGTAGCTAAAAATCATCCAAATATTTTTTTTATATTGATTCATAAAAAATACATTGACATTAATAAAATTAACGGTACCAATTTTCTTGCACCAGATGCGCATTTCGACAATACATGTCTCTTCAGTGATGCTCGTGACCAAAATATTTAAAATCCAAAGCTTATATAAAAGATGAAGAGCTATAATCCAAAAGGTCCAAAAAGTATAGCCAAATTCGTGAAAGGAATCAGAGCTTTGCATGAGGGAGATACATTCCTTAATTTATAATAATTTCTAATATTTTGTAACAGCAAATTTTAATAATACAAAAAATCCGTATTTTCATGCCAGTACCGAAGTACTGGCTACTGGGCTGGTGATACCCTCGGGGACTTATAGTCCACCAGCAGAGGCATCGACCCAGTGGTAGTAATAAAATTAACGGTACCATTAAGGGCATATATGAATTAATTTCAAAAGTTCAATGACGGCTCCCAGTTCGTATTACGGTTGGTACGGTTGCAAATCGGGAAACCTCTACGAATACGTACAATGAGTTACCTGTACTGAAATATGCATCGAATATAAAAGAAACAGAAATTGAAATTTGTTATCCTACTCCAGTAAATTCATATTCAAACTACTTTAAATGATACACATATATATATATGTAAACTCATCATAGATACCAGAATTGACGTACGAATCGAATACATATCTTAAACGTTATCTTTTAAATCGAATACGTGAAATAAAAAAACATGAAAAAAATAAACGAAAAAAATCATGAAGTTTTTGCAACAATACCACCAATAACTCACAAAATGAAAAATGATTCATTTTATTTTGAAATAAATGATATAGCCAAAAAAAGGTCTTTGAATTCAATATTGCCATTAACTCTCAAAACACAAAACAACCCCAAAAAAATGGAAAATACAGAAAACATGATTATCTTTAAAAGCTGTCGAAATTCTTTACTATGTATGTTAAGCTTTCTGTCATAAATTATTATTTTTCATAAGGATTATATACTTATTTTACCTTTTATAGTTTATAAAAGCATTTAATCTTATCTATAACGTCTCTTTTTGAAAGACTTTTTTTAGCATATATCAGGGTAAGGGTCGATCTTTCTCGTTGGAAATCTTTAAGATTTTATTGAGGCTTATAAAGTTTAAAAAATTAAAACAACAAGTTATATTCATACATGCGTTCGAAACATTTTTCTGGATATACCTTTAGGAAACAATCAAAACCAAAATTTTGAAAGCAAAGGATTTATAAGAAAAGAAACAATTGAAAAGCTATATGACCAAAAATAATCTTATACATAAAGGCAACAGTTGTATACCGCGGTTCAAAACTCGTAAATAGACTGACAAAAAACAAAATCGGGGAAACAAACTAAAAATAAGGGAAACGTTTTAAATATAAGAGGAGAACAACGACACTATATTAAAATGTAATTTAAACAGAAACGGACTAAGCATTAGACAAAATCCGACGAGAGTAACAAATATAACATCAAAACCAAATACATGAATTCGGGACAGAAAAGTACTCTCGCACGTCTCATAGACAATAGACAATATTTTATTCGCACAAACACATTTACATTAAATGGTTATGGCATACAAAATTAAGACAATAAACTTACAATAGTTAAATTGATTACTAGTACTAGTAATGTTAATTCAAACTCAATTATAAGAGAAAACAAACGACTCAACGAAAACACAACGTTAACATGTAACACACACAGAAACGAACTATAATATTACTTACAATGGCCATATTCCTGACTTGGTTCATGATATTTTTTGAGAAAAAAATGGTAGGTTGAACCTGGTTTTGTGGCATGCCAAACCTCCCTCTTTAATGGCGATGTTAAATATAACATTGAAATGACAACAAATCATTACAGGACTACAATACAAATGTAAAGGAGAACCTATTAGACGGAGAAACATATGGAAAATAGCAAACAAAAGGCACCAGGTTTAAAATTCAATACGCCAGAAGTGCGCATAGTCCACACAAGATTTACCAGTGACGCCCAGATATAAAAGTTCGAAAGTCAAAACAAGTACAAAGTTGTACAGCACTGAGGATCGAAATTTCAAAATGGTTGTGCCAAAAACGGCTAGGGTTTTCTGCTTGGGATAAGAACATCCTTATTATTTAGAACAATTTATGCTGTTGCAGACAGTCAATTTTATCAAATGAATATAAAAGATATAAAACTGATAAAACTGTAGCATTAACTAATTACAGAAAACAAAACCCGGATACATTTCATCAACCAACACACAAAATAGACACACCCGACATGGTCAAGTCCTCAACACAAAAAGTGAAAAAAAATGACATCACATACGAAGTGGTGAAAAGGCACATAAAATGACGTCATATTAGATTCTAAAACAGCATACAAATAATGACGTCACATTTGAATGACTAAAACTATTTCTCAAATAAAATAGCTTAAAGACAAGTAATGGGTTAGATCTAAGCTAATTTTAATTGGCCGAAATGGTGACCTAAAGCTGCTTATATGCAAGTCATTTGGTTTCTAGTTAAAATAAACGTTCTTTCATTGACAATCAAATCAACTGTCCTACTATTATTCTACTTATATAGATAGCATCCTACTACTCGTGTATCAATGATATTAATATAATTTAAAGGCCAGACTACTTTTATTTCTTTTGGAGTTCAGACTCATAATAATTCATAGCAAATAGAAGTGGTTTTAAAAATGTCGATATATAAAGGCAACAGTAGTATACCGCTGTTCAAAACTCATAAATCCATGGACAAAAAACAAAATCGGGGTAACAAACCAAAACCGAGCGAAACGCATTAAATATAAGAGGAGAACAACGACACAACACCGAAACGCAACACACACAGAAACAGAGCAAACACCACGAGAATAACAAATGTAACATGAAAACCAAATACATGAATTTGGGATAGACAAGTACCGTGCCACGTCTTATCTCAATATCTCAAAAATAAGAGAAAACACAAACGACTCAACGTTAAAATGCAACACAAAGAGAAACGAACAATATTATAACAATGACCATCTTCCTGACTTGGTACAGGACACTTTTAAAGGGGAATAAAAGTGGTGGGTTGAACCTGGTTTTAAGGCATGCCAAACCTCGAACTTTAATGGCAAAGTTAAATATAACATTGAAATGACAACATAATATTACAGGACTACAATACAAATAAATAGGAGAATATATTAGACACAGAAAAACATGATTAATAGATAACAAAAAGCATCAGGTTTAAAATTCAATACGCCAAAAACGCGCCTTGTCCACACAAGACTCACCAGTGACGCCCAGATATAAAAGATCGAAAGTGAAAAAAGTACAAAGTTGTACAGCACTGAAGATCAAAAGTTGAAAAGGTTTCGCAAAATACGGCATTGTTTTTATGCCCGGGATAAGAACATTCTTATTATATAGAACAATTCATGCTATTGCAAACAGTAAATTTTATCAAATGAATATGAAAGAGATATACACAAAGAAACTAAAGTATTACCTAATTACAGAAAACTAAACCTGAATACATAACGCCTAGATATAAAAGATCGAACGTGAAAAAGGTACAAAGTTGTACAACACTGAAGATCAAAAGTTGAAAAGGTTTTGACAAATACGGCATTGTTTTTATGCACGGGATAAGAACATCCTTATTATATAGAATACTTAATGCTATTGCAAACAGTAAATTTTAACAAATGAATATGAAAGAGATATACATAATGAAACTGAAATATTAACTAATTAACGATATATGACATGGCATGTGTAAGTAAACAATGTCAATGTGTTTACACTGTTATTTTATGGCAACAAAATGTAATAGCGAATTAGTGATTAGAAATAAGTGGAAATGAATGTATTGCATTTTGATTGTTTTATTACGGTTAGGTAAAGTATTGGTTTACGGTTTATTGTACTGTTCATTTAAATTTATCACTACATTTTATTATATTGTTCGGTGATATTTGCACCTATACCCTTAAGTTGTACATATTGATAAAAGGGTAAAAAATAGAACCACTAGGAAGATATTGTTTTTAAAGATTCCAATAATGGATCAAATGATTAGAATACACAATGGCACTCCCACAAATAGACATCTTACCATAAGCCGAACACCCGGACACCAAAACCGAAACCATGAAAGTGGGGTTAAATGCTTTCCTGTAATTATTCTTTTCAGTATATGATATATATCAGGCTACAAATTCAAGATATGGTAAATGTCCACCTCAATTTATTTCGCTTCTCCAAAGGTAGAACAAAACAAAATAAAATAGAAAGGGACATTTTGTATTTTTTGACGACGGGAATCGAATATATTTTAGTTGCAAACAGTTTCAGACATTGTTTTACCTTTAAACAGCATAGAATCAAACATAGTTTTCGTTTTTGGGGGATAGATACATTTTTGTTTGGTTTGAAAATGTTTTTGAAGTTACGACAAAATTTGCGATCAATTCATTTTCAAACGCAGACGCCCTTCTACATTTGCTCATGCAAATAATCAAATTTAATTCCAGTGTTTATAATGCAATATTATATTTGACACGTAATTGTCACAATTAATTGAAATATAATACCCCAGTTCATAGCACGATCAAGGAGATATAAAGTCATAACACCGACGTGATAAAAGAAATCAAACATAACATCTAAACACAGTGTATGATTTGACAAGACCTATGATCACCTATGTGGTTTTGTTTTGTCTGATTATTTTTGAAACTATTCTACGATTTTATCTTTCAATCATAAAAGATAACCTCAAATGGATTTAAACTTGGGTCAAATGTATATATTTATCAATTTTCGAAATCGTGAAACTGTCAGGGGTACTACATTATCCTAATTAAACCAAATACTGAAAGACTGGAATAATTCCATATGTTGTCAAAAGTGAATTTATTGCAAATTTTATCAAGACATTTCGGCGAAAGAAGCATTTGATGACGACATTTAAATAAACAAACTAATCAATTGAGATACACTCATGGAAAGTCAATGTCGTTTAACTCCATCCCTTAGTAGCAGTGTTTTGTCAGTGCCTATAGTTTCCAGCATCCTTGTTTAATCCTTATTACATATTTTGTGTAGTTTTGTCTTTAAATAACATTATATTTATTCGGTTTCTATGACACATAACCAGTGATTTTTTTGTTGTTGTTTACAATCATTTCTCGAAAGTGTTATTTACACAAATAGTCCAGTCAATCTAGCATAAATTTGACCCTAACCTTAAAGTAACAAAAGATGTTTTAGTTTTAATCTTTAGCATTATACTCCAAATATACACATACAAAAGTCCAATGCAATCTTACTTGAGGAAAACTAAACAAATCACCATTTAAAATTTCTATGGAGATTTGCATTGAAAAGGGAGATAACTCTGTAAATAAAGGATAAATATCTACAAAAACTGATACAATTTAAAACTTTACGGCTTCTATTCATGAGAATGTATTGCTTCTTGATTTTTAAGCCGTCTTTAGGGTGTAACAAACAACTCTTATAGTGTTTTCATATCTTTTATCATGCTATAATCTAGTTTTCTTTAAACAAGTAAGATGCTGAAAAAATATAATATACAGATACCAAATGTTCACATTATTTTTTCAAAACGGTCATAAAGCCACAAATTTGCAATTTCTTTAATGAAAAATTCGTAAGGGTTCCGCGGAACCCAGTGTCTCGCCTACTTTTGCTGTTAATCACAGGCTCAACAAAAATGAGGAAAAAAAACAATAAAATTATTCCTGTTGATACTATCTTTTGATCGTAAAAAGCTTCTGTCCAGGTTTGGTAAAAATCCAAGATAGTTTATGAATCTAATAAACGTTTTAAACTTTAACTGCAGACTGTCTGTAATGTTAACTGGAAGAAAAACTAAGTCCATTTATAAGTAAAATACAGATACACAGGTACAAAATTTTAACAAAATTTCCTTCTCGATACTAGCTTTTGATCATAAAAAAGCTTCTGTCCAAGTTTGGTACAAATCCAAAATGCTATAGGAAATAAAATTCTTTAAATCCAGTAAAGAAAAAAACTTTTAATTTGGAATTAAAATCTTTAAAATAGGCACCATGTGATATTTGTGACCTGTACACCATCTACATGGTTTCCACATTTTAACCTACTTTAGTAATTCAAACTTTAACTACAAAGTGCATGTGTTGTTTCCTGGCAGAAAATCTAAGTCCATTTAAAAGTAAAATACTGAAAAAATTGAAATTTATTTTAAAAAAATGTACTTCTGGATACTATCTTATGATCATAAACAAGCTTCTGTCCAAGTTTGGTAGAAATCAAGTATAGTTTAAGAAAGTTATTCAAATTTTAAAAACTTTAACCAAAGAGTGAATGTAATGTTTCACGGCAGAAAAAATAAGTCCATTTATAAGTAAAATACGGAAAAAATGGAATTTTATTTTTACAAAATTCACTTCTGGATACTATCTTATGATCATAAACAAGCTTTTGTCCAAGTTTGGTAGAAATCCAGTATAGTTTAAGAAAGTTATTAAAATTTTAAAAACTTTAACCACAGAGTGAATATTTGTGGACGCCGCCGACGACGCCGCCGACGGAAAGTAGGATCGCTATGTCTCGCTTTTTCGACTAAAGTCGAAGGCTCGACAAAAATGCACACTAAAAAATACACATAACACTTCCGTCTTGGGAGTTTCTTTTGCAGCAGATTATATGACTTAGTCAAATACGAATTATAACCCCATCAAAATGTGTCATACTTTACATAGATTTTAAGAAAATCAATCAAAAACTGACCAAAAAAAGACTATTTTTTGCGGAGTTATCTCCCCTTCCAATGTTAAATTCCATAGTTAATTAGAAAAATGATTTTAATTTTTCCTCAAGTTAGATTTTATGGGATTTTTTCTGTGTATATAAAGGGCTTAATGCTATAGATTAGAACTAAAACATTTTCTGTTGCAATTAGTTTGGGGTTAAATCTTAGTTTGACTAAACATAACACAACAGTAGTTTACCGCTGTTCAAAAGTTATAAACATATACTTTTAATCTATAATATGAAATTAAAAACAGACCTAGAAAAATCCAATTGCACGAATTCGATTTATATTTATATCTATATTCATGTTTATTTCACTTATATGACCATCAGAGGTCTACCCAATTAGTTAATTAGATGGCTTCTGGACTAAAATACACACAAACCAAAGCTACATATTATTATGCCCATGGTCTGTTGAACATGACGATGAACATGAGTTTGCTAGCTAGTGCCTCTTTCAGGGTTTCATAACTGGCTCAACCTCCAGCTTATATGCCAATGTTACAAAATATCGCTAAAATGATAACACTGCGTGATATGAATACAACTTACAATACACACAATAGCAAGAACATTTAACAAGAGAAATGCTTAAATAAATAATTTAATAGTACATGCAAAAAGTAAACCACATACTACAAAGGACGTCGTTCATTAACAACAATACAGGACATCACATACAATTTACAGTGACGTTTTTCTATGCCGTTTATTATTATAATCTTGAAACTCATACAGTCATATATAGAACGAAATACCAAAAAAAATACAATTATTTTTACGTCACGAGTACGACGGTCTTGAAAGGCCAATTTTAATTAATGCTGTAATGATGTTATAAATAATTGGACTAAAATAATACTTCCGCCATGGAGAATAAAATTCACTCGACTATACTGACAAATATGACATTTTGTGAAATAAAAAATTCAAGAACCAAAAACGATAGAACATAACACGATATCCATCCAAACTTTAATACGAAATAATCATCAAAAATAAAAACACGAATATTGGGTGTGTATAAATACGAACACTTGTCAAAACAATCATATTTGGTAATAGGTCACGTTCGGTACTTTACAGACATTTAAACTTGTAATAAAATAAGGTTATAATTTATCCCAATAAGAACTAAAAATAGAAAATCTACCTCAATTCTTTAAATAAAATCTCCGATTACAATGTCATCTAAATTCTGAAGTATTTATAGGCATAAAGTTCACCTAATAAACTATGCAATATTATCTTTGATTATGTTACCGTTTTGTTTAGTACATGTTTATATTTATTTTTATACTAAAGAAAATGTCAAAAGTAGTTTTGTATTTCCATTGTAGATTGATTTACAGTAAACATGCATGTATTTCTTGCTATATTCATTTAGTTCAATTGTATCATTTCAATACTAGTATATTGAAAATATAGCTAGATTCATTATCGATGCATATAAAGCAGTTACATCTCATGCAGTTGTATATACTTTTAATACGGTTAATTTAATGTAATAATGCAAGAATTATTAAGCAATCTACAGAGCAGTTATATTAGTGCGTTGAGAATAAGATTTTCTTTAGTTGTATACCCGCTTATACACATACCAACGTACAACTATAAATAAAGTTAAGTACATTATAAATCTACACCACCCAGAATCAATCTGGCAGACGTTTAGTAGTCAATCATGCCAGCAGACCTTTTTTCGGGTAGATCTGAAGTACATGTATTGTGACTTTTTTAATCTAAATATCGGCTGAGAGATGATAAGCGTAGGCCATGGTTTCAACGGTAGAGGTATGCATCTAAACCTTCACCCAAACAATGTGAAAAGGCTAAGGTTACGACATACAGTATGTAACGTACTATTAAGGTTTTTCTTAATGTTGAAAGCGTTCTTTGTGTGATCCTTGTCCTTTGGTCTTTGATTGTTTATAGTTGTCCCAACCGGCAATCAAATCACATCTCCCTTATTCAAACCATTTTGATTGATTCACATTAAAACTTCTGACTGTAGGGAAAAAAGAAATTTGTTATTGGAGATACAAAACTTTACAAATCTTATTTATAAATAAAATTACAAAGACAACAAGAATGGAAAGCCTTTTAACAAACGAACGCAAGTTTATTGTACTATCATTCTTTTTAAAAACAAAAATCTTGTATTTTACGTCTTACAGCAAAATTAGTCAATAGTATATTATATATTTTAATTCTATTTTCGATTCTACGAAATCGCCCTAGGCCTTAAAAGAAGAGATTCGGTATATAAATCCTTTACATTCAAAACATCAAGTGATACCGGTATCGGATGGTTTGACAAGGCGAGTGAGTTTGGGCATGGTGAATATTTTTTAAAGAGTATAAATTTCTTCAAAGGAATGTTTAATGACGGACGTAACTTAAATAGTATGTGTCTATTGCAAAGTACGAAACCAATAAAAGCATAGATGAGTTAGAAAAATAATCTTGCTCCTGTAAGGTAACAAATAAACAAGCTTTTTTTTTTATGAAAGTAAACAAAAACATGGTATGTCGCACAAACCCCGCCTTGCCTGCCATACAGAAACACATACACACAAAAGATCGATTGTTTGTTTCTTCAGTTTATACAAGTAGCTAGTAGAAAATTCAACTTCATGATTTACTTAGTTATGATAAATACTTACCCACTCCATGAATAAGCAATCGGTAGTAACACTAAAACAATTGGACAAAATACTAGAAGTAAATGAAGCCGCATTGTTGTCTACTATTTGAAGCAGACTTTCCGAATCACTTGGTTATATACCTCTTTCGGTGTAACCAGGAAGTATTTAATATAATTCTTAGGTAGTAAAGAAACTTGATCCACTGAATTATTTAACTGGATCACAACTATTTTTGTGAGAATCCGAAATGTCTCTTTAACTATGAAGTGCATGTACAAATATTCTTTATTTAATTTTGTGACAAAACTCCATCCCAGGAAGTTTAAGCTCAATTTGTCGTTCCAGTTGTATCCGAAATATGCTATTTTAATTATAAGGGGAGATGAAAGACATTTTAATATTATAACAGATTAGGCATGTTCAGTTTATATTTCAATCATTGTTTACTCATACACACTAATGTACTGGAGATTAGAATATGGACACACAATATGTTATTCAGTGAAATACTTAATATTATATATACCAAAACATTAGTATGATTAGTTACTGAATATTAATTTGTACCATCTGGTGAAACAAGTTGCTAATCAAACTATTAAACGCTTTTAGATAAAAAAAAAAAAAATACAATATTAGATATTTTACATTTTTTTTTTTAAATTATACATACTTTATTGAAAACTTTCACATTTGTTAGTTTGATACAGAAAGTACCGGTACCTTATGCCGGCTCGTTAAACATTAGATTGTATATTAAGAAAATTTATTAGTAATTGTTAGTATTCAGAATTATGAAATATATACAATAACATTGAGAATGGAAATGGGGAATGTGTCAAAGAGGCAACAACCCGACCAAATAAAAAAACAACAGCAGAAGGTCACCGTCTTCAAGGTAATATATTATTGTGTATCAATTAATTCAATATTGATCAATAAAAAGAGGATTTTATTTAAGGGAGAAAATGAGAAGAGAAGAGAAAATAATAAATAAATAAATCACAAAAGCAAAAAAAAATAAAAAAAATAAAGACTAGAGAAAAAAAAATAAAAGTAAAAAATAAAAAGTCTTTTAAATTTGGAAATTGGCAGCAGTATTTTTTTCCCAAAGATACAACATTAAATGAATTTGGCAAAACAGGTTTCCATTGTAAATAATTCATACAAACACAAAATAGATATTAAAGAATATTTATGCATTTTAGGCACAAAACAAGAACAAAAGACAATAAACAATAAATAACATAAAACAGTATATTATATAAAAACCTTTATGTTGGTGTGAAAAGGCTAAAAACAAAATACACAATAACATTTCAAAGGATAATGCTAAGTTGCTTAAGTGTAAATTATTCTAATTATGAAAGCCAGGGGTCCAAGTAGAGGTTGGCAATGTGAAGAGGCTTTGTTTTTAAAAAAAATAAAAAAAATTCTAGTATTAGATTTTCTTTTAGATAAATTTTCAGCCCTGCAAAATTTACTTGATTTTCACACAGTTTTGTTCTGTAGATAAAGAATTTTGATAAAAGTATTACTAAGTTTTTTATTTTATTATTTTCTGTTTTTCCGAAATTTTCGAATAAAATTATATCCATGTTAGATGGAACAATTATTTGTGTTTGGTTATAAATCCAGTCCATGAGTCTTATCCACAGATCTGCTATTTTATGGCATGTCCTTTTATATATTTGTCAATATCTATCATTTTCAGCCCTCCTAATTTGTGTTCAGAACATAATATTTCTCTTTTTATCTTGTCAGGTTTGTTTTCCCAAATACATGAATAAATTTTGTCAGTTAGTTATTTTAAAGTATTTTTGCATGGTGCTTGTAATGGTAAAAACAGATGGTTCAATTTTGAAATAATTAGTGTCTTAATGATAGTTATTTTTCCAACTGGTGTAAATGTTTGTTTATACCAAATTTTTATTATATTTTTAATTTCTTTAATTCTTGGACCATAATTCAACAATTTCATTTCATACAAATTAACAGAATACTTTATTTCTAGTAATGTAACCCTACTTGAACCCCATTCTAATCCCCATTTACACACATTGTGTCTTGACTATATATTTGTTTTGCCTATCCACACCACCTTTGTTTTGTCCAAGGTCATATGGAGACCAGAAATTTCAGCATATTTTTAGAGTAAGCGAAGAGATGCATCTTGAGATTTAGGTGTTCTGTCAAGTATTTTTGATGTGTCATCTGCGTATTAGGAGATAACATATTCCGTGTCATCAATGTTTGTTCCTTCAATTTCTTTGTTCTTTCTGATTAAAATCCCTAGAATTTCAGCACATAAAAGAAAATATAAGGTGATAAAGAATCCCCTTGTCTACAGCCTCTTTGAATCTGAAAGAAATCTGTTTTTTACAGTTTTGAAATACTGATGAGCTTATATTTGTGTAAAAGGTCTTTATCCAAAGTTTTATAGAGGGTCCAAAATTGAAAAAGTCTATTACTTCATTTATGAATTTTCATTATACCGAATCAAAAGCTTTTTCAAAATCTATGAGAAGGAGGAGGCTTGGCAAATCTTTTACCTCTGTATAGAATAAAATATCATATATGAGACGAGTGTTTTCTCTAATACATCTTCCAGGAATAAAACCTGTCTGATCATTGCTAATAATAATGGGTAGAACAGATTTGATATGCTCTGCTATATATACAACTTGATGCTAGTTTATATGTTCTATTCAAAAGACTTATTGGTCGCCAATTTGTCATAAACTGTCTAGGTTTATCACCTTTTGGTAAACAAGTAATAATACCCTGTTTTTGAGTTATTGATAATTCGTCCCTGTTGTAACCATAAATTATAGATCTGAAAACAAATGTTCCTACATCTGTCCAAAAGAATTTAAAGAATTCATTTGTAACGCCATCTGACACTGGACTTTTCTCATTTTTCATTCTTCGCATAGCTGTTGGCAATTCATTATAAGTTATTTCCGCCTCTAGCGATTCTTTTAAAGTATCATTTAATTTTTTATTATCAGAATCGGGTATTTCACAATTAAGATTTACTCAAGCTTTCTGTTTTAGTATAAAGTTTTTATAGTAATTTTTGGCCTCTTCTAATATTTTATCTTGTTTCCTCTTTGAGGAATTTTGGATCCTCAATGCTCTTCAACTTAATATTTGTTTGGCTATATAAATATTCAGATATGAGCGTTACTGATGAGTCTTATGTAGACGAAATGCGCGTCTGGCGTACAAAATTATAATCCTGGTACCATTGATAATTATTTACAAATTGTCTCCCCTTTTTCGTTAACTAGTTTGGGGATGGTTTTATTTATCAAATTTTTAGTTTCCATATTCCAAAAAAAAAACTAAATGTCCTTTCCCCATCTTCAATCCATTGCATTTTTGACCTGATATAGTATCCCCTCATTTTTGTCCCCTTATTATTCTAAGATCAGATTTATGGTGTTCAATTTCATTTAATATTTCCCTCGTTAAAGAGATGCTTTCCTCTTATTTCTGAATTTTTTCTGATAATATTTTTTTCCTCTTTATCTATTTCCTCCTTTTTATAAGATGCATAGGAAATAGTTTTTCTTCTGATTTCTGTAAGCAATATTTCTAAAAAAAAAAGTTGCTCATTTATTGTAAAGTGGATGTCTAAATCATTTATTTGTTCTAACGTTTCTCTATTATATACTAATGATCCATATTGGTCTTTTAGTGTCTTTTATAGCTTTGGAGTATTCTATATCATGTAAAAGGGAGTTGTTAAATTTCCATAATCCTTTTCCAAGTATGAAATCATTCATCTTCAGATTTAATATTATTGTGGAGTGATCTGATCTATAGCTGTTGTGAATTTGTACATCAACTACATTTGGTTAAGGTCTTGTGATATTAAAAAGAAGTCTAATCTTGCTTGTTTTACGGGATTAGCTTTTCTCTATTTGAACTGTTTCAAATCTGGATTAATTTCCCTAAAGTGGCCCTTTATAGCTTGTTGTTCGGTGTGAGCCAAGGCTCCGTGTTGAAGGCCGTACTTTAACCTATAATGGTTTACTTTTTAAATTGTTATTTGGATGGAGAGTTGTCTCATTGGCACTCACACCACATCTTCCTATATCTGTTAAATTATAAAGATCTTTTAAGTCTAGAACTTTCTCCTTAGCTTTTGGGTTATTAATATTTTGATAGTTATATGTATCAAGACTTTGGTTTTGTACTAAATTATAGTCTCCAGTTATAACAACTGATGGATTGTTTAAAGTTTCTATCATTCCACTCAGTTTTATATAAAAATCTGGTGCATATTTGTTTGGACCATATAAGATTATTAGGGTCAACCTCTTTCCTTCGATTTCCATATCAATTCCTAACAAATTTCCTTGATCGTCTTTTTTTACTTTATGTATTTTATACTCAAAGTTTGTTGTTAATAAAATGGCTACTCCTCTTTGATTTATAGCACATTTTTTTAGCGCAAGATTTCAACTCACCTTTTACCGAAAAGTTCATTTACCAATGCCAATTTTAGAGACAGATATTTTTAATAAAAAAATTCAAAAGAATCATTTAAGTACAATATAAAAAAAATATTATGTCAATAACAATAAAACATTAAAAGTCTGCAGGTTATTCAGTTTGTACCTATAATATACAAGTCCGTTCTAGTCTGAAATTTATATCAAAGAGAATATTATTATGGGCTCTCGACATGCCTCCTTTGCAATACTGTTCATAAAATTGGAATAAGAGCTGTCCTATCTCTCTATTCTGTTTAGATTATAAAGGTGCACATTCACCTACACTTCTTATTTTGATAAATGATGGTTTTTTTTTAATTTGGTGGTAGTATCCAGAAAAAAAAAACAATTTAACTTATTTCTATGATCAAACAAACTGTAAGTCCAAACAACTGATAAATATTAGCCAGCATTAATTAGTTTTCATGGTATGAGTATGATGAGTATTATTCAACCAGGTAGTTTTGCGCTAAAATGAGCTATCGAAAATAAAGGTGAACGGACTGATCCTGAGCTAAAATTCCCCCGGTAGTTCAGTTTTTTTTCGCTTAAATGTTTTGCGCCCTAAAACAAATGACATTTGCACAACATAACAATTTGAACATTATATACAGATGTTTGACTAAATAGTCTAAAAAAGATTAAAAATTTCTGTTTCTGAAATGGATAAATATAGCATATACTATATTTACGATACAGCGCAAACAGAAACAATCAACTGTACAAGGTAACTACATTGCCTTAGAATTCATGACAAAAACAAAGGTTTGACAGCACAATTTCCCGTCTGCATGCCTTTTATGTTATATCGTAGTCGCACTACGATCTGTAATATTTTGACGATCGTAGTATAATCATGCATATCGTTGTAAGGTCGTAGTACGGTCGTGATGAGGTCTTCATGATTGTGATGAGTCGGGCTAACTTTGAACATCATTAAAACGATCGTGGTGCGGTCGTGGCGAAATCGGGTCGTAGCAGATAAACGCATCATAGATACCAGGAATAAATCTAGTATAGACGCCGACGAGAGTTTCGTCTACAGACTCGTCAGTTAAGATCGCTTCAACAACCTCACTACGACTTGTAGATGCGTAATTTAATAAACCTACGTGCGTGTCGTCTACATAACACTCACCAGTGACGCTCAGGTTAAAATAGTAAAGAAAGCCAAACAAGTATAAAGTGTAAGATCATTGATGACCCTAAATTCTGAAAAGTGGTACCAATAACGGTTAAAGTTATATAATATCATCTATGCCTGTGATAAGAAAATCTTTAGTATTTAGAATAAGTCTTACTTTTGCAAACAGTAAATTCATATAAAAATTTACCATATACTTGATGTTACCACAGAATAAAAATAAACACGTAAAACAAAAAACAAAAGCACATAAAACAGTACAAAATAACTGTGCACTGTTACGCTACAAAATGACGTTACAGGAAAAAGTGAGATCGCGATGATTTTCGAAAAGTTTGATATAGTTCAAAATCTCGTCAGTAATTGTGAGGGTTGTAAAGGGAGAACCTTCGTAACGAATAACGGTACAAATCTTGCCATATGACGATAAGCGGGCTCTTGGGTTTAAATCAATTTTTTTATTTTATATAGGATATCGCTATATTTTTCTGGTAATAAACTCTTGTGTATTAATTTAGGTTTTTTTGATTGAGTTAAGTCTGCCAATTGATATTTTATTGTGTGTTTTTCTATGTTGTGATGTTATGCTATTGTTTCAGAAAAAGAGAGAAGGTTTGGATCCATTAAAACGTTTAACCCCGCTGCAAATGTTTGCACCCGTCCTAAGTCAGGAATCTGATGTACAGTAGTTGTCGTTTGTTTATGTAATATATACGTGTTTCTCGTTTCTCATTTTTTTTAAATAGATGAGACCGTTGGTTTTCTCGTTTGAATGGTTTTACACTAGTAATTTTGGGCCCTTTGTAGCTTGTTGTTCGGTGTCAGCCAAGGCTCCGTGTTGAAGGCCGTACATTGAACTATAATGTTTTTCTTTTTTTAAATTGTTATTTGGATGGAGAGTTGTCTCATTGGCACTCACCCCACATCTTCCTATATCTATCTATCTTATACTTAATAGAAAAATAAAATAAAAAATGGGGTCACCGTTCATTTACGCTCACAATCTACCTTCAAAAGTAGCATACATTTTTGTAAAGGTACCTTTTTTCTATTCAACTAAAAGGAGAAATAGAGGTAATATCGAAATAAAAAAGGAACTTAATTACAGAAATCGCTCAAATTTAACAATAGTTTAGTTTGAGTACAGCTTTATTGAAAATAATAATAAAAAAATATAGGTCACCGATGAGCTAAAAAAGATAGTTCAATTTTAATGCCCAAAAATTGCATTTTTGACCTAAAGGTAGATAATTTGGAGCGTTTTCAATGATATCTACATTTTAAAAACCATCAAGGGCCAACACGAATTAATATTTTTTTAATTTATTTTTGTTCCAAATGATAAAGTAACTACTACAATAAGGGACAATATGACCCTTATTTGGCACAAAAATTACTGCGAATTTAAAAGTTATACATATTTCTACATTACTGAAAATTTGACTAAGGTAATTTGACATCGAACAAGTAACCATGGCAACGAATCATGACCTAATTTGCATAATTTGTTAAATTTTGTGATGTTCCTTGTTTTTTCATCAAGATTGAAAAGTATGTGCGCACCCAAGAAACAACTTTATATTTGATGAGATTATGCCAATAGTTATAATAAAGCTTCTGTCAAAATATTTTGTTGTTTCTCGGCTGCGCAGGATGTTTCCTCAACGGAAATAATGATAGAAAACTGCATTAATTCTGTATTTTTCATCGTTTTTGTGAAAACAATACATATTATGACGTAATTGTGACGTCATCAGATAAAAATCTTTCTGTTTTTAATTTATATTTCTTGACCCTATGCATTTATAAACATTATGTGCCAATTTCAAATGGTTCTCAAACATTTTATTTTTTTGGGCCAAAACTAGGCCTTTGTTATGAAAAATAAATGTTATTTTTTTACTGAAATTTTTATACCCTCGAGCCTCCTTAACGGTAATTTTGGTGTATCTATATCTATATAAAATGAAAACTTTCTTATAGACGATAATAAAAATGGAACGGAATTTAACGAATCAATTTTTTTTTTCTCTCTCCAAAAATTACGGTAAAGATAGTTAGATGAGACCTTTGACGAATCACGACAAGGATATTTTGACGTACCACGTACAGTAGCCGAAAATGACTGTTTGATGCTAAAGGGCATGGCTACCCTCAATTATGGCAGTTAATGTATAATACAGCAGTAACAATCTAATTAATGTAGAATTTTGTTAGCAACCATTAATTGAATTATCTAGCTATGTAGGTATGAATTTTAATAAAACTTTAAAACAAACAAATCGTATACGTTAAATTGCCCCAAACTAAAATCTTATAAATGAACTGTGTGATTTATTATGGCACCCTCAACGGAGTTGAGGTGACATATTGTTATTGTTCGTTTCTTTTTTTTTTCTTATCATTTTTCTTATTTTAATAACGTATTATAATGAAACATACATCTAACGTTATTACTGTCCCTCTGATATCTTTCGTCCCTCTTTTATATACTAGTATATGCTTTTTGTCTGTATAATGTTCATTGTCTACTATTAAATGAATGCACTTTTGACAAGAATTTAAAACTTTTTCTATTATAAAACTTAAGATTTAGTTTTTTGATTGTTTGTTTATAATAGAAAACACGCAAATGGTATATACGTTAACTAAGGGAAAAACCCAAATCTTAACTGGCCAATAATTTGACTTATAGTCTACCCCAACTGTAATTTAAACCCTTCAAAAAAATTATTGAAGAATCAACGGTGTCTTCCCATTTATCCAACTTTTTAAAATAAGGTATTCTCATTTAGCCAACTTTTTATTTTTGTTAATTATTGGGTTGTTTGTTTAGTAATAATAAGGTGTCTTTCAAAAATTTGACAGTAAATTTGTTCCTGTATGTTTTTATATTATAAAAATATATATATATTATAATCATAGGCGATAGTAAACTTGTTACAATTCATTATTTAGATAAAATTTATTACAATTCATTTTTTAGATAAAATTTATTACAATTTAAAAAATAAATAATGCATTACTATTTAAAAGAAATGTATGATGTGTGTATCTACTGAACATTTCTTTAGTGCCATTGTGATAGAGGGTTATTTTTGTGCAACGTTTTCGATCTTTTTATTTCCAGTATTTTCGTGTTTTAACGCTTAATTTCTCGTTTTCCCGTGTTTGGCTTGATTTGCGTGCTTCGTGTTTCTCCTTTTTTATTTTCCGTGTTTCGTGTCTGTGCTATTAATTTCTCGTGCATGTCCTGCATTTGATAAAAAAAAGTCACCTTCTAAAATTTGTGTAATTTAATAGTTTGTCCACTACGAAACTCTTTCTAAACGCAAATCTTATTGCATTTTAATGTCTCCTAAATTTCCTAATCAATATATTATTTATCCCTTTAAAAATAGTATGCTCTTTTTTTGCTTAAAAATGTTAAATCTAATTCAATGTACTGACTGCAAAAAAATAATACATGTAAAAGAGGGACGAAAGATACCAAAGGGACAGTCAAACTCGTAAATCTAAAACAAACTGACAACGCCATGGCTAAAAATGAAAAAGACAAACAGAAAACAATAGAACACATGACACAACATAGAAAACTAAAGAATAAACAACACGAACCCCACCAAAAACCAGGGTTGATCTCAGGTGCTCCGGAAGGGTAAGCAGATCCTGCTCCACATGCGGCACCCGTCGTGTTGCTTATGTGATTACAAGTCCGGTAAATAGTCTAATTCGGTAGGTCAAATTCATGAAAGGGAAGGGGATTGTAGTTACGACGTAAGGAACATATCCGATATCATTTGTGAAACGGTTATTCCATAACGGTCAACCAACTCGTGATGGCGTCCGTAAAATTTACGAAGGGATGATTTCAACTTCACCATTTGGAACTCTAGGTTTAATAGCTTCTTTGTGAGCAGTAACCCTCTATCAAGAAAATCATAATAGGAAATGCAAGCACGGGAATATCGTATCAATTGGGAGATATATACCCCGTATGCAGGTGCTGCTTGAATGTTGCTACTTAGAAATGGAAAGTTCACAATTGGAAAGCTGAAATCATCTCTTTTGTCGTAAAGTTTTGTCTTCAACCGACCCTCATTGTCAATTTCTAGATGTAAGTCAAGATATGAAGCCGACTTAACTGTATCTGTAGTATCCTTTATCTCCAATTCGATGGGATAGATGCGATCCACATAGTCACCAAATTTTGAATTGTTTAATGAAAGAACGTCATCTATATAGCGGAAAGTAGAGTTAAAGGATATTGCTAACTTCTTATCTTTCTTCCTAAGAAGTTCCTGCATGAAGTCAGCCTCATAATAATAAAGAAACAAGTCAGCAAGTAGAGGGGCACAGTTTGTTCCCATTGGGATGCCAACAGTCTGTTGAAAAACACGCCCTCCGAACGTAACAAATATGTTGTCAATCAAGAAATCAAGCATCTTGATTATATCGGTTTCAGAGAATTTTTTGTTTGAATCAGAATGATTCTTTACAAAGTAGGATTTATCCCTCCCTAAGACGAGATACTTGTATCTACGTTGGCAATTCTTTTTTATGAAGCAAAGTAATACCAACTCTTTTAACTTGTCTTTTAGTTTGGAAAGTGGAATACTTGTGTAAAGAGTAGAAAAGTAAAATGTTTTAATACTGTTACAAGATGAAAGAGGGTTAGATTGTATGTACTCTAAAATATCTTTGGAATTTTTAAGTATCCACATCTGATTCACGCCACCTCTAGAATAGGCAGTTTCACAATAACTTTGAAGCCCGTCTTTGATTGCTGATAAAATTGATGTTAATAAGTTAGAAATGGGTTTCGTGGAGCACTTGGAAGATCCAGCAATATACCGTTGTTTGTAAGGACACTTATGTAGTTTAGGTATCCAATAGAGTGATGGAAGATCCAGTTCTTCATCTTTGGTTGAAATACCAAAGGAACAAAGAACAGACCTATGATTATCCAGGATTTCCTCTTTGGTTAGTGTCGTGAGGGTATATTTAGGGTTTCCAAGTGAATTGTCTATACCTAATTCGTTTATCAGGCAATTAATGTAATGACTTTTACAGACAAAAACGATGTTATTTGAGGCTTTGTCTGCGGGGACAACAACATATTTATCATGGAGGTCAGATAGGTGTTTAGCAACATTTGGATCTTTGAAGATTGACGTAGCATGGGCATTGATGGACCCATTCAGTTTCTTAATTCTGATTTGTATAAACGACCTCACTGCCTTAATCCACTCGGATAGAGTGTCTACGTCTTCCTTCTCGCGCTTAGCCCATTGCCTGGCATAATCCTCGACTGAATCCATCAAAATTTTAAAATTGTATTTCCAATTGATGGATTTAGGCTCACGATATTTCGGACCTTTCGATAACACGTTTCGTAGAGAATTGTTATTAACAATGTTAAGGTCACCAGTAATAACGTGGCCAGCAGGATTATATGTGAATTGGGAACTAGCACAAGTGCAATCAGGAGGTTTAGACTTGAAGTCGTCAATATCGAGATTCTGCAAAACGCGTTTGTAATTGAAAATTTTAGTTGCAATAGGTTTGATATAGGTATAAGAAATTATTGGTACAGACTGGTCTTTGAAATAAGGAGGTATTTTCGATTGAACTAATTTATGATGAAGGATATTGCCTAGGTTGACGCCATCGAGACCTTTGTTGGCAAAGGAAAGATTTAGAAAAGATCTTTTCTCTTTTTCATCTTTTCCAATGCGAACTGGCTTGAAAAGTCTGTGACTAGCAATATCCGAAATTATAGCTTGTAGTTTGTATTGGTTTGAATGAGGGTTTGTAACAGTGGATTCCAAACATAAATTGAACAGAGAATGAAGTTTTGAAAGGGGTAATGAATAAAGTTTCGGGCGAATGTGATGAATACCTACCGGTTTTTGTATGCATGGCAGCAAGTCATTAATAGAGACATCATGCAGAGAGGGTGATGTATAATGACGATGGCCATGACTACGTCTACGTCGAGGAGTCGAGTTGAAAATATTCATCACATTCACCGAGTTGCACGAAGGACTAGATATAATACCTTTACCATCAATTTTGTCATTGCAGCCATACGGTGTTGCAGTTCCCAATTGTCTAATCCAGTAGTCTTCTTTTTGTCTACGGAGAGTCGTTGAAAGATTAGTATTGTTCGAGCTATGGTATATTTTTTCGATAATTCGAACTGTCATAGAAACGATGGAATGATCGGGCTGATTGAAATGCTGGTATAGAATGTCGTTAGCATTGAGGTAATGTCTGATCTATGACCGTAAAGTTCAAACATTTTTGTTAAAAGTGGCTGAGACAAGAAATTACGTTTTTTATTTAAAAACGCCCATATATATGTACTATAGTATATATGTTGTGTAAATTTTGTTCTGTTCAGTCTTTGTGTAGTAAAACATATGTAACTCGTATTCCTTTTTTGTCCCATTTGGATCATTTGGTCAGAAAAACAGAAAAAATGAACGAAGAGGATCTATTACACAAAAAAAGTCTACGAGATATCGACCTATCCTGTGAAGTTGTAATTTGTCGATATCTGTTAGTTATTCTCTAAACTGTTGCATTTTGCACATTAAATCGAGCCATGATGTCAGCAACCCTCATTCCGGCATCGACCATTTCAAGACCTTTCTGACTGTCTTTTTCGGGGAGGCCTGGTTGACGCCCCATGCAATTTTTTCAAAGGTGTTTGTGTTTTTCTTACCAATAGTGTGTTTTTGAACGTTAGTGAAAAAGAAATTTTTAATATCGTTTTAAAAGTACAGGTACAGAAGGTAAAGCATCATTTACACGTGCAAAGCTGAAATGGCGCGAAATCAATCAGCAGGAAAAAAGTACGACTGTTTTAAATTACAGGTAAAACTAAGGATAATATCAATGTTTAAATATTTTTTTCCAAAAAACAACAAAAAAAAAATTATAAAACAATGTGTCTTTAGTTTTCTATGTTGTGTCATGTGTACTTTTGTTGTTCTGTTTGTCTTTTTTCATTTTTAGCCATGGCGTTTCAGTTTGTTTTAGATTTATGAGTTTGACTGTCCCTTTGGTATCTTTCGTCCCTCTTTTGTTGTTCACCGGAACTCAAGGGAAGCCTTGATGGACAACAATCAGGTAAAGAGAAGATTTACATATCATTTAAAAATAATCTGATTGAACAGTAATAAGTTTAACAACATTATCAGTATAAATTATAGTTAATCTTAACAATTTTGAAGCATACAATAAATCACTGCTGAAAATGGTATTTACCAAACGAGTTTCATATACTATTTAACAACTTATCAGGCTTTTACCACTTTATTGTATGCCTGTCCCAATCCAGGTGCTTGTAATTCAGTTATGGTTGATGATACGTGTATTATATTTATTGTTTTGTAAATTGAATTGTCATAAATAAGTCGTAAGTTTCCTTGTTTGATTTATTTCACATTTTCCATGTTAATAGTTTTAATAGCTCACTCCACTGCAAGGTGTTTGCCTTTCTCTGACGGCGACCTCTAAAATGTGTGTTTACATCATGTGTGAATGTCTGTGGATATTTGTGTTGTCGGCAATCATAAGACTTCTTCATATTTTAAAAAAAAATCGCTTTCGGATAAATTCTTTGAAAGACATCTATATGTATATCCAATTATTAACCTAAAAACATTATCATACATGTTTTATCAAGACAAATTATTCTACTGAAAATGAAACGACATGTACAAATGAAATTGATAGAGTTAAATATGAAAAAAAATATTACAAAACAACTACATCAAAATGAACCGCGCAAAAAATCTTTTAAAAATCTTGTAAATGAAGATATTTTTAATTGTATATTTGAATTGAATTGACGAAAAATAGCTTGTATGAAACCGATTCGCATGAACTTGGTTAAATCAATTATGCATTAAAAATATACCTTCATGTGCTGAAAGATAAATGGGATCGATAATTAAGCAAATAACTATACATTTTAGTCTTTTAGATATTTCTGTTCTTTTTTATTCAAAAGAGAAACACATACAATGATTTTTGTAAAACTTATTTTTAATATAATAATCTGTACAAACGATGCTCTTAATTAGTTATATATAGTTCTTTGAACTGAAACCATTTTTATAAAAACAAATATAGTGAAACTGCATATTTTGTGTAAAACTATCTACTTTAAAAAAAAATGCAACGGTGATTTTTCTCCGTGAAAAAGGAACAAATGATCTTTATACAGTTTGAAGTCTGGCATTTTGAAAAAAAGAGTTCCATCTAGTCGTTTTTAAGGTAATGATTGAAATCCCTCGAATTTTAGGAAAGATTTGTGTTCAAAGGTGGCAAGGCATTAGCACGCCGTGTGGGAAGATCAATTTCAAATAGTTTGTTTTCTGTTTCAGTTATTCTTTCACCAAGTTTTGGAAGCATTTGTGGAAGTTGCAGCTTTAGGGATGGTATTTTTTTCGATTTATCTAAATCATTGATTTTCATCGATTGTCCATTCCTTTGTACTTCCTGTACTAATCTTGAATCCGTCGTCAGCGTATTATGTGTTTCGTCAGACTTTTTCAGTGGTTTGCATTTAAGTGTACCTTGTTTAAAACATATAATGAGAGATACAAATGAAACTATAATTAAAGTGATAGACAAAATTACTGACAAAATGACGATCAACACAACAGTCTTGTCTTTATCTCCATTAACTGCAACGAAAAAGATAAAGAAAAGTAAAGATGATGAAAACCACCACCAATATCATAAGGTCGGCTTGAGTTTAATATGCGGGACAAGTGGAACAACATTCCTCGAGATCACATTAAACGTCCGGGATGATTAGTTCCACGGCGCTGTCAAGATTGCGCTGCACAACGGGGTTGTAACATGTTTTGTTAGGACTGTGAGTTGATGATTCGACATTGGATGTTTCGTTTACCTATAGCGTCTGAAAGATGACAATGAAACATTTTTGTTTGATATCGATCTTTTATTAGAATTGTTAATTTTCAAGAACAATTTATTTTGAAATTTTCATTGGCACTCAGTATATTTAGTAAAATAAAAACCCAAGGATCAGTTTTAAATGTAGTGAGTATCTGAGCTAATACTAGAAAATTGGTGAGGGATAAAATGTCATATAATAAAACATTTTTTTACTTTTGATATCAGTTGATACTATGATTTATCAACCTCAAATATACATACATATTTTCAATGTAGACAATATTATGTTTTGGTCAATGATAAAGACTTGTTCATAACGTTTTGCCAGAAGAGGATAAACTTCCATTGTATGTAGTCATACTAGACAACAGAGCTTAGTTGTAAACAGAAATCTGAAGTGTATAAACTTCATCTTCAAATTCATCAAATGGAACTTTAAGCCAACAGGTATCAATATCTAAGACACTATCAATCATGAAACATTCCCCATTATGAATGCAGTATCAATCTATATGCTGATTGCAGTACGTCTGTGTCTATAACATAATGATGAGTATATTGTCAAATGTAACAGTAACGGTCTGACCTCAGAACTGCCGTGGCTTAAACGTATTGGAATTATGTTTCGAACATTTAAAACAGTTTCGTTTTCAATTTATATAAAAGATACTAAATGGAATTTGTGTGATTATTATAATAATTGTAAAACACGTACTTAAAAAGAATTTGAGAGATTGTTATGAAATGTATTATAACATGTACTGGGAGGTAAGATGACTTTCAGAATTTATTATGAATTTTGTAAAAACACGTTTGAAAGCGAACAGAGACAGGAAAACTGCCATTTGTTTTGTTATAAATTTGAATTATTTTACATTTTGTCATTTTATAGGCGACTAGTCGGTTTTGAGTTTTCTTATTGTTGAAGCCCGTAAGGTTGTCTATAGTTGCTGTTATCCGCTTCTTTGGAATTTTGGTGCATAGTTGTTTCATTTACAATATCCTTATTTATATATGTTATACTACACGTCCTAGTTTTAAATGTAAGCTGACTACAAAGCAATGCAAAATTAATTTGAGAGTAAGCTGTAGTTTTTGCATTTATATTAAGAAACATGTAGTGATTTAGCTCAAATTATATTCTAAAATACATTAATTTGTAAGGTTCTATATTTTATTATATGTTTCATAATGACAGTATTCACTCAATACAACAAATGCTACTTAAGCTAAATTCACCTGGGACACGATCATAAAGTCTTTCTGGTTCTTTACCTCCCCGGTTCTATTAACCACAAACTTGATAGAAACTTGACTTATTCCACTGTGTTCATCTTTGGAAGCGACAGTTACCCTTGTGTGCAAAATAAAATACTCAGTAATTCATTTATTTGCTCAGCTTGATAATATATATATTTCATTTAAGCCTTATGTAATTTTAAGTTATATTTGTTCAATCAGATTTTTGAGTTTGAACTGTTTTTATTTTAAATCAATAACTGTCTTTAAGATGACGAGGCGTTTACTAGTCTAATTATACGACCGCAAAAACTAAAACAAATGGTCGTGTATTGGTACACCGTTGTCGTCATCGTCGTCGTCGTCGTCAGCGTCGTGCAATGACAGATGGTTTCCGGATAATAACTATTCAAAGAAATCAATAGAACTTTAACAGAATCTTTATAACTGCAAAAGGTAGGCTAGGATTGATTTTGGGGGTTATTGTCCAATAGGTTTAGAAATTAGGGGCCAAAAAAGGGGCCCGAATATGCATTTTTGTAGTTTTCAGTCAATAACTTTATTTTTTCTGTGTATAAATCTCTCTGAAATTATACCACAAGTTTCCATACTACAAAGGGATGGTTATGGGGAGGTATTATGGCTTAAATCATATAGCAATTAGGAGCAAAAAAGGGATGACACAAGGGTTTGTCTAGTTAAAGGACAATTTAGACAATTTAAAAGAAGTTTAAGGGAGGTTATCCAATTGAAATTAAAAAAATAATGCTATATATATGTATGATTACTTGATTATCTCCCTCACACTGCTTGAAAATTATGTATTAAGAAATGATGATCGTCTTGAGATGTATAGCTGTAATTTTGTTTTTAAAAGTTACTGTTAATTGATATTTATTTTAACCAATCTGTATGTCATTTTATATTTGAATATTTTTTTATGAATTAAAATGAGAAATTATTGTAACCAACTCCATTAGAAACTTAAATTAATTTTTTTTTTGAATTAAGGAAAAGGTCGAGGTGAAAAAATGAAGGTGGGGTTGTAAATAAGAAATTGTTCGATGTAGAAAATTTCTGCTTACAGATTTCAGAAATTAAAAAGAGTTTTTCTTCAAATATTTTTTTTAAGGGGATTAATATTCAACAGCAGAGTGTATTGCTCAAAAGCATAAAATATTCATTAGACCACATTCATTTTGTGTCAGAAAGCTTACTGTGTCAACTATGTAATCACAATCCAAATGCAGAGCTATATCATGCCTGAACGTGCCCTGTGGAGCATCTGGTTTATTTATTTAGGCTATGTTTTATTTAAAAGATTTAGAGTTTTATATATTAAATGGAACGTTAAAATTCCTCCATACAATGCTTTTTTTTTTAAAGAGATTCAATTAAACAGTATCAGGAAAACAATAAAATTTACCTTTTTACTTTATAATTATTAACTTGTCTTTGCCTTTTGACAAATTAGACTCACGGTTTGTTTCACACGAAAACCATCGTAGAATATAATTAATGTTTTATATATCCATCTGCATTTATTTGCTATATAATAATCACTGGGTTCAAAATTGTAAATCCATACACGAAAACATTTTACTTTAAGCTAAAAAGAAAACACACCTTCATTTAAGTTATGGATTAAAAGATAAATGTTGATTAATGTGATTTATTCATGAATAAAAAATGTATAAATATTTAGGATACTTATAAAAGACAGAAATAACAAAACAAAGTTGTGTTTATCTTTTAAAACAAAGTAGTTATGTCTTTCTTTCGGAAGGGAAAATACTGCCACAAATCCGAATTTCGAGCAAATATACAAATTTAACTCATTTAAGTCAAAAACTAGACATGAAGGTATATTTTTTATTACATATTTGATTTAATCAGTAAAAAAAGTATATATTGATTTCTTTTTATCAAAATGAAAATAAGGGATCAAAACTGTATCGTATATTCTTACGAATAGTATGGCTAGCATAGGGGTAAGCAGAGGGTACCACAATGTACCATTAAGACAAGTCGTAGCTTGAATGATACCAACATGTATAGGACAAGTACAAGTCTGTGTGACCAACTTGTAAGGTACATAATTATACTAAGAGAACGAGTGACGTATTGGACAAGTGTGTTTACTTGTAGGGTACATAGTTGTACCAGGAGATAATTGTTCCTGACCAAGGACGAATTTGTAATAGTACAAATTTTTACCAGACAGTGTAAATATTTAAACTAGTATAGTTATGTATAGAATATTAGAGAACGCAAAGAGCAGTTGTACATATTTTAGTTCATTTACCATTAATTTATGAATGAAGTTTACTTTGTATATATTTTGTAAATATAACAATTTTTAATCCAGTATCAAACTGGTAACGAACTCATTCTAAAATAGAAACAGACACGCCTACTCTGTGTACACATTACAACACTTCATAAATACATGTTTGAAATGCTTAGTGCTCGAGTAAAACGTTCACGTTAGTGCTACATGTAGAGGGGAATTATTATACTATTTAGATATTTAAAATATAACAGTAAACATGCATACACTGTGCATGAACTGTGTATAAAAGAAATTGAATTACGAAAAAAGAAGATTTAGCAAATAAAGTATATTCTATAGATTTCAAAAGGCATGAATATTTAAATTCATAAGAAGCATTGCGTTTGTATTAACAGGATTTTTGTCGAGCCTTCGACTTTTGTCGAAAAAGCGAGACTAAGCGATCCTACATTCCGTCGTCGTCGTCGGCGGCGGCGTCCACAAATATTCACTCTGTGGTTAAAGTTTTTGAAATTTTAATAACTTTCTTAAACTATACTGGATTACTTTCAAAAGTGGACAGAAGCTTGTTTATGATCATAAGATAGTATCCAGAAGTAAATTTTGTCAAAATTAAATTCCATTTTTTCTGTGTTTTACTTATAGATGGACTTAGTTTTTCTGCAGGGAAACATTATATTCACTCTGTGGTTAAAGTTTTTGAAATTTTAATAACTTTCTTAAACTATACTGGATTACTTCCAAACGTGGACAGAAGCTTGTTTATGATCATAAGATAGTATCCAAATGTTAATTTTGTAAAAATAAAATTCCATTTTTTCCGTATTTTACTTATAAATGGACTTAGTTTTTCTGCGGGGAAACATTACATTCACTCTGTGGTTCAAGTTTTTAAAATTTTAATAACTTTCTTAAACTATCCTGGGTTTGTACCAAACTTAGACAGAAGCTAGTTTTTGATGAAAAGATAATATGCATAAGGAAATTTTGTAAAAAATAAATCCATTTTTTCCGTATTTTACTTTTAAATGGACTTAGATTTTCTGCCAGGAAATAACATGTTCACTCTGTGGTTAAATTAAAAAAGAAAAAAAAAACTTTCTTTTGCTACTTTTAATTTGTACTAAACTTAGACAGAAGCTTGTTTACGATCATAAGCTAGTATTTAAAAGGAAATTTTGATAATATTTTGTACCTGTGTATCTGTATTTTACTTATAAATGGACTAAGTTTTCTTCCATTTAACATTACATACAGTCTTCAGTTAAAGTTTTTAAACATTTATTAGATTCATAAACTATCCTGGACTTTTACTAAACTTGGACAGAAGCTACTTAAAATCAAAAGATAGTATCAAGAGGAATATTTTTATTGATTTTTTTCCTCATTTTGTTGAGCCTGTGAATTTCAGCAAAAGTAGGCGAGACACTGGGTTCCGCGGAACCCTTACAAATTTTATTTATAAAACGTACCTGCTTGAAAAAGGAAACTGTCCATCGTCGACATTTTTTTAAACGTAGGCCAGTACACTAGTGGTGGACTGTGATCAAAATGCACAACTGTTGAATCAATTTTATCTTTGCCATTACATCAGTTGCACGAACCCAGACTTGGTATGAATCCCCATCTCGAATATTGACGCCACTCAGCTCAATACTTTGGTTTTCCTTCAGTGGAACAATGTCTTCCCAACCACTAGTTGGTGTAACCGTATTGGGTGTATCGTGATTTATTTAAAATCGAACAATAGAATTTATATTTAATATTTCTTCTTTAGTTCTGTTACCTTTATCATCATCAAACTGGGATTCAATCTCTTTATAGTCAACTCTTTTGACGTTATCACTAAGTCTTGCGGTAAAATCTTGGACTCTTGCCAAGAAATGACCATGTTCATGTACTTCGTTGATAAAATGATTTTCCCACTGTACTTTCAAAGTAGTTTGCACATTTTGAGGAGTCGTCTGCCAGTTGTAGTTAGATTGATTTGATGCGGATGAAACAAACAACCGATGACTTGACATGATGGATATTTCTGATGTCTTGTCATATATTGCTATTCTTCGGACATATCTAGAATTATTAGCTTTGTCTGCAACTTCAAGTATTGTTGGATAGACCCCTGGTCCCTTGGGTTCATAATCTGGGAATGTATTGTTGCTTGCTAGTACATCGGTAATAAATTCTGGCACTGGGTTATTATCTAACAAAATATCTGGTTCTCTTAAAACTAAATAATCAAGACTAAATTCCATCCTCCATACTTCAAATGCGTACCGTTTTACTCCAGATAAACTTCTATCGGACCATCCGGACCATTTTGCCTTAATTGAACTCTAAAAATAACGGTGTAAAAGATTTAAATAGAGTTGATTTTATAGAAATATGGCAAACATCGTTTATGTAGTACATGTAATTAAGATAATGTTTTGGCAGATGCAATCGTTTCTGATATTTGTATTTTAAGATTTTTTTTCTCTGTTCAGTAATAAAAGCTTATCAGTATGTTGTAAATAGTTATCAAAGGTACCAGGATTATAAATTAGTACGCAAGACGCGCGTTGCGTCTACATAAGACTCTAAAATGCTCGTTGTCGGGCCTTCATATACAAAATTCCTGTTATATCATTATGTTTACATGATAATTCTTCTTCTTGTCTGTTTCAATTTCAGGTAGAAAGTTACTTTTTGAAGAATAATAGTCGCTTTTGTATACTCAACTTATGTTGCCCATCAACTACCGAGTTTAGATTGTAATAAAGTGGAAAAGTAATTCCTAAAACAAACCCAGTATGAATACTGTCGAGCGGATCAAGGCGAACACACATTTTGACAATTTTTACTAGCAAAATGATATAGTTACTGATATGTTCCAATCAAAGGGTTTTTGAAAATAATACGCTGATGATTTCAAAGTTTGGATATGGCTAGGTCAGTGCACTACGCCAAAGACATCATTGAATCATTTGGATTGTTATTTCATTAAAAACTAAGCACAGAAAAAAATAAGTTAATTTCAATTTCTTTTTAATCATTTATCTCCCAATTGACATTCCCGTACTTGTATTTCTTATCATGATTTTCCTGATGGAGGGTTGCTGCTCACAAGGAAGCTATTAAACCAAGAGTTCCAAATGGTGAAGTTATAACCATCCCTTCGTTAATTTTACGGACGCCATCACGAGTTGGTTGACTGTTATGGAATAACCGTTTCACAGAAGATATCGGATATATTCCTTACGTCGTAACTACAATCCCCTTCACTTTCATGAATGTGCCCTGCCGAATTAGACTTTTTACCGGGTTGGTAATAACATGAGAAACACGACGGGTGACACATGTAGGCAGTATCTGCTTACCCTTCCGGAGCACATGAGATCACCTCAAGTTTTCGTGTTGCTTATTCTTTAGTTTTCTATGTCGTGTCATATGTACTATTATTTGTATGTTTGTCTTTTTCATTTTTAACCATGGCGTTGTCAGTTTATTTCAAATTTATGAGTTTGACTGTCCCTTTGGTATCTTTCGCCCCTCTTGAATATCTAGAATATTAAGCAGTAGATACAATGTACGTGTAGTGAGAAGTTGAACAGCAAACCTATGTTAAAAAAAGAAGATGTGGTATGATTGCCAATGAGACAACTTTCCATAAGAGACCAAAATACACTTTGTTAGTTTTATAACAGTGACATTAGAGTAATAAATCGAAGTTTAGAGAAACCTTTAAATCTGAAAGCAACACGACTGGTGCCATCTGTGGATCAGAATCTGATTACCCTTCTTGAGCACATGAGTTCACATCCATTTTTTCTGGGGTTCGGTTTGCTCTGTCTTACCTTTTCTATGTTCTGTTGTGTGAACTTTTGTTTGTCTGTTTGTCTTTTTCTTTTTATTCTCTTTTAGAGATCACAGATAATTAATAAACCTACATGTACATTTTATCGTTTGACATAACTTTAAAAAAGAATCAGTGGCATCTTAAAACGTTGTTCTGAAAATTTTGAAAATAAGGACTTTAAAATTATGTCATTGATAGCCTTATTGTTAACAAATTATCGAATAATTACGTATCAACCAATTATCAAAGATAACGCTAGAATATAGTAAACATTTATCGGAAGTGAAAAAATGTTACATGAGCGATAATTTTAGAGGCACGGATTTTGTCAATATTATTGTTCTTAATAAGCCTGAAGTGATTATTATGAGTCAAGATTTAGAATATCCATAAATCAATCAAGAAATTCCGAAATATTTCAGAAATATTAGCTCCTTGATTCGACTTCCTGTATCCTGAAAATTTCATGATCTTAAAATTTCAATAAAATGATAACCTTTTCCTAATATTTAAAGCTATTTCCAATAAATTAAATTGTAATGAATTACATTTCCAGCAAATATGACACGAAAATAATGACAATAGTCATAACAATATGTATTTTGATGTCACAGTAGAGGGGCGCAATGACATATTTCGGGATATGGGATTTTTTTTCTTCAGTTTTGCGTGAATTTTGGATCTAAACTTATCGGAACTTAGGGGTATTATTATTTTTTCTTGTTCCGAGAAATATTGATAAATTTTACGTGAATTTGGTGAATTCAAGTTTTTGCAGCTTAGACGAAAGAAACGTGTAGTTTTTCTAATTTTAAAATAGAAGATGAGGTATGATTGCCAATGAGACAAGTCTCCTTAAGAGCCCTGATATAACAAAAATTAACAAACCAGAAAACTAACAGCAAAAAAATGTACAAAAAAATGAACGAAAAACAAATATGTAACACAGCAACAAACTACAGACACTGAATTAAAGGCTCCTGACCTGGGACAGGCACATACATAAATAGTGGGACTAAACATGTTAGCGGGGTCCCAACCTTTCCCTTTCCTCGCACAGATGTGCAACAGTAACACAGAAGAACGAACTATAAACATCAGATATAAAAGGCTTAACTCATCAGAAGGAAACAAAAATATATACATATACATGTAGCGGAAACATGTAGATTTGACCGGGTACTTGTACATAACAACAATAAAAAGACACTGTGCAGCGGAGTCACTTTATTTTCGATTAAAAACAATGATGTTTTTTTAACGGCAATGACGCCACGAAAACGTCAGCGTAAAAAAAATCTATGTTTCTCCCAAAATACCCTACTTACTAGAATATCATTCGATACAGAAGGTTTCAGACTTTCACTACGTACATATTTAAAGAGTCAAAACTCAGGTGGTTGAAGTTGAAAATCCGCCGAAGTGACACTTGAAAATAAATAAATGTAAATTGTAATGAAAAACGGTATGTACAATCTGAGAGTTCTCACTTGTTTGGGATGATGAACATTTAAGAAACTGTTAACATACCTTAATAACATCCTCTTCCAGCTGAAGTGGACAGTGTTAACATGGCATTGATGAATTGGACTTGAAAGACAGTGTTTACATTCTTTTCTGATATCCTAATATCTTCTGCCACCTAAATTAAACGTTCTATTACACATTTTTAACATACCTTTGTTATATCCTCTTCCAGCTGAAGCGGAACATCACCAGGAGAACAAGAGCTGAATTCTTGACAGTGAACTGGCTTATCATAGTCAAACCGATACTCCATAACTTGATGAGAACTAACTCCATCATATATTTCAGTAGCAAATATTTGGTCATTGTCAGTATTCACAAGTTCTCTGTATCCGCCTGTAGTAACCGTGTAGTTCAGAACGTATCTGCAACAAATTCAATCCTTGATACATAAAATTAAAAAAAACGTACTGAAGTTCTGAACATCGGATGACTGCAAGTTCTTGTGGATGGTCAAATGCACTTGTCTTAAAAAAAACATCACACCTGAATTCCTGAAACGGAGGTTAATTCAACTTCATCGTAATGACTATTATATGTAGTGATTGAAATCAGTATACTCTGGTTTATATTATACTAATATAACAGTTACATGTATAGATAATTTTAATCCATTGGTATATCACTCTATTCTACTATTTTAATAAAAGTGCATTGTGTAAATAGTGTAAATTCGTTTAGCACTGCCTACAATTGACTCGTTCGTTGTACCATTTCGATATATTTTAGTAACGAGATGGAAACAACCTTTTTCATAGTTTCTGAGGGGCCATAACGTTAATAAGCAACAGTTAAAGAACCAATTTAGTAAATAAATAACCTCTTTTTATTTGTTCTATAACTTACAGTAAAGAAGTAACGATTTTAAACATGTATCACTTATATCAAATACAGAATTGAAAAAGAAAAGAATCTCTAATGTCCTCTGATCATTTCGATCTAGTCTGACTGCCCAAATCTGAGAGCTAAACCGACAATTAAAAAAAAATAAAAATAAAGTAACGATGTTGAATAAGCAATGATACGCAATGTACTAAATATCAGAAAGAACCATCTTCCTAAACCCCCCAAAAGCACAAAAAGAAATGACGCATACAATAAATTCTACAATAGGAATAGATTACCTTTATTTGGCAAAACCTTTCGAAATTTTGGGTTCATTATTCTCTTCAAATTCATACTTTGTCCCAAATATGTATTTGGTTTTGATGTTATATTTCTTATTCTCATTGGATTTTGTCTAATGCTTAGTCCATTTCTGTGTGTGTTACATTTCAATGTTGTATCGTTGTTCTCCTCTTATATTTAATGCGTTTCCCTCAGTTTTAGATTGTTACCCCGATTTTATTTGTCCATTGATTTATGAGTTTTGAACAGCGGTATACTACTGTGGCCTTTATGTTTTGCCTTTCTTACTTTTTTTGACTGCACGTTACTGAATAGTTTTTTGTAGACGAGATGCACGTCTGACATACAACATTTAAATCTTGGTATTTATTATAAGTTTACTGAAAAGACAAGATAACACAACCAAGTTGTAACGTTAAGAGATCTCGATGACAATAGAGATTTTTCTATTACATGTAATTATCTTTAAAATATTTTATTAACCTTTGATTATATTTTCGAACAGCTTCACTCGTCTTCGTTTTCATTACTTTTTGATACTCTAACAGAAAAATAAAGCACTTAACAAAACCGAATCAGTTTAACAATTAAATCCGAGACTCAGTTAAAAGAGAGGGACAGCCACACTCATAAATCGAAAACAAACTGACAAAGCCTGGCTAAAAATGAAAAAGACAAACAATACAACACATGACACAACATAGAAAACTAAAGAATAAGCAACACGAACCCCACCAAAAATTATGGGTGATCTGACGTGCTCCGGAAGAGTAAGCAGATTCTGCTCCACATGTAGCACTCGTCGTGTTGCTCATGTCATAACAAATCCGGCAAATAGTCTTATTCGGAAGGTTACATTCATGAAAAGACAGGGGGTTGTAGTTACGACGTAAGGAACATATTCGATAGCATTTGTGCAACGGTTATTCCATAACGGTCAACCAACTCGTGTTGGCGCCCGTAAAATTTACGAAGGGATGATTTCAACTTTACCTTTTGGAACCCTTGGTTTAACAGCTTCCTTGTGAGCAGCAACCCTCTATCAAGAAAATCATGATAGGAAATGCAAGCACGGGAATATTGTATCAATTGGGAGATATATGCCCCGTATATAGGTGCTGCTGGAATGTTGCTACTGAGAAATGGAAAGTTCACAATTGGAAAGCTGTCGTAAAGTTTTGTTTTCAACCAACCCTCATTGTCAATTTCTAGATGTAAGTCATGATATGAGGCCGACTTCTAAATAGCAGAAAGTAGAGTTAAAGAATATTGCCACCTTCTTATCTTTCTTCATAAGAAATTCCTGTATGGAGTGAGCCTCATAATAATAAAGAAATAGAATAGTGTTGCAAAGTGTGGACGATAATTGAATTTATTGTTATTTACCTGTCTCCCGAATCGACCAGAAATACATTGGTTCCATTGTCCAGTCTACATTCTAGAACTGTATTAGCTACTGGGTGGAGGTTAGACGGCTGAGAACAAGTAAATGTTTCCCTGTTTACCTCGTACTCGTCATCTGTATAAATGTAATATGCTTCATAATTGATTTAAATAAAAGAAAGTGGCCAATTTATTCATTTGTTTATATGTTTCAATTTTCAAAATTAGATTCATTTATCATCGTGGGTGCTGATTTTCGTGGATTAAGGAAAACTAACATGTTCATGGATATTTAATTTCGTCGTTTTGCCGACGTCTGCATACAAGCCTATTGAAAATGTGCTATTCGTTTGACTTTTAATTTCGTGGTTTAACTGCATCCACGAAATCCATGATTATTGGTGTCCAACGAATAATAATGAATCTACAGTGTATGTAAAATAAGTATTGCATACAAAGTCATTAACTCTAATAAAACATATAAAATTGATAAAATATCATGAATTGTCTACTCACTTTTTCTAAGTCTATAATGAATGACCAACACGTTCGCGTCAACAATTCCAAACTTCATGTTTCTGATGTATCTTGGTACAGGTGGAATATGATCAAAATTATATTTGACATCTATGGAAGCATCAATGTCGAAGTTCATAACGTTAAACTCGTCAGAATTTGTCCAGATCACGTCAATATCAGATCTGTTTGTTGAGTCTGCCATAAATTGGTATTCGAAAGTATTTTTTGTATAACTATATTTTGCAATTGTCGCATTACCTTTTTCTATTAAAGGTTTGAAATCTTCTCGCTCTGCTTTCACTAAAATAAAATTGATTCAAACAAGTTTAAGTAATTTCAAAGCTCATAAACATAATTAATTATTTCTGTAAAATCTGAAACATGTAATGCTATTTTTTTTAAAATATTAATTTCACATAATTTATTATATTGGATAACAGTCAAATTGATTACATAAGATTGCAGCTAGATCAATCGAACGTTCGGTCGATCGACGGAGAGAGTAATCATTAAAAATGTTCCTTACAAGTTATGCAAGTACTTCCTTCGAATCCTTCTGAGCAAATGCATTGGTTGCTTCCATAACTACGTCCGGGGTAACATGGGGACAAGTGTGAACAAGCAGCAACTGAAAACAAAACAATACTAAAGAAAATGAACATGGATCAGATAAGTTACAAAAATTAAAAAAAATGAAATGATGGATTTTTTATCTGACAAGATCCTTTTTACAGTACTGTTAATAACGTTACTGTATGCAAACTTCTTTGAAGTATAGCCGCCCAGCACTACCCGCCATTTGAATCAACTACATATAGAAAAACTGTTCTGGTATCAGTATGTTATATATAATGATATCTGTAATGCTCATTATGTGTCAACAACAATCCCGTTCCCTTTTGACGAATGTGACCTACCGAATTTGACTACTTACCTGGTTTGTTATAACATGAGCGATACGACGGGTGCCACATGTGTAGCAGACTCCGCTTACTCTTCCGAATCACCTGAGATCAAACCCAGTTTTTTGTGGGGTTCGTGTTGCCCTAGTCTTTAGTTTTTCTATATTAAGTCAGATGTACTATTATTTCTTTGTTTGTAAAAACGTTTGAATAAGTTCAAACCTTCGCTCTTATTTGAAACAATAGTGTAACGTCACAACATTAAAAAGACACACTATAAAACATCACTTAAAATGGCTTAACTCAATCAAAAGACATAGCAACACAAATGAACACACACTTAACGAATACACTTGATTTATGGCACAATGTAAATACAAAATCAATAAAAATAATGGGTCACATGATAAACAATATTGAACAAAATGCCGCCAAATAGAATAACGTACACAGGTAAATGAAATAATTTTGGTGTAAGGTTTACAGTATCAATGGAGAAGGGAAAATATTTTTAACAAAACAAAACATTCTGTTATTCATAGTTCATAGAACAGAAGTGAAAACTTATAGTCATACCAAACACTTATCAAATCTGGTATATATTAAAAATAGAGAGACCATATATAACCCTCTTTAAACAAACACAGTTTAAATACGTATTCGTTTCCATTTTTCGCGTAACAAGCGTTTTTTTTTTAAATTCAAATCATTAAAACGTAAAGATATTAATTTAAAAAGTTAATTTTCTTTCAAACGTTACAAGAAATAAAAAAAATCTCGAATGATCTAACAATTTCTTTAGTTATGTTTTTATTTTTGGTTAATGGAAAAAAAATAGAAGTTAACGAACAAAAGCTGCAAAGTCAATTTACAAAAATGGATGTGCGTCAAACAGACAACAACCCAATGAAAGAGCAGAATACAGCCCAAGGCCTTCCATAGGTCTTTGTGAGAAAATACTGCACCCGAAGGCGGGCTTCATCAAGTCCCGACACAGTAATGCTTACTTGTTCAGCGAATGGGACGGCACATTTAAAAAAGAATCCACAAGACTAACAAAGGCTAGAGGTTCAAGACTTGTGGCAGGCGCATACAAGAGGATTTAAACATGTTGTGTGATAGTAAAAGAGTAGAATGTGTTTTTATTATGGTAAAAAAAATTGGGGGATATAAAGAGAATCAAACTGTAGCGATACTTTCATAAACTAAGTTACACGCACATGGAATTCACTGTTGATCAATTTTAACTAGAAGTTGAAGTACCTTTTTTATTGGAAGATAAATTGAGATTAAATCTGCATCCCTCTGGAGCTTTAAAAATTACTAAACACGCTATCGGTGTTATTCCAAAATTTTGGTACAATCATATTCAACTCAAATTAAACAATGATGTTATAGCACCTTTGTTGTTAAAAAGTTCCTTAATCTTCAGCTTCCATTAAATATCCCTATATAACTACGGCAACTACTCAATAGTGTCTAAAAAGTTCGATACATTTACACATTAGAGCAGTTTTACAAAATCAAGTATTTACCGGAATATGGTATGTTTTTTCCCCTACATTGTATATAATTTTATCAAAGCTTCGCTAAACCGTTAAACTGGTGATGGTCTTTTGATGGTATGACTCTTTATGAGTTTATTTTTGCCGATGATAGCTTATTTTGAACTTTCTAGATTTTTGTTTCACAAAATATGACGTATGACGAATCCCCTCTTCGTATTCACCTGATGATTAACTATTTCTAATTTAATGGCACTGAAATAATTGGAGTAGTAAATCATTTGAAATCAGACGACAAGATAGTCGTTATATTTCGTTTTGATGGGTTTGATAGGAAAGTAATTATAAACTAGAGGCTCTCAAAAGCCTGTATCGCTCACCTGATTCTACTTGGGTTTTTGAAATCATATAAAAAAATATAAAATTTGTCTAAAAGTGACAACAAAACCTCATAAGGAATGGAAAATTCAGGCTATGTTTCATTTCATTCACAAGTCCCCTGCTGGCGGCCATCTTGGATGACGAATCGGCTACGAAGTAACAACAATTGGTCAGCACCTCATAAGGAACATTCAAGCCATGTTTGGTTTCAGTCCATTCAGTGGTTCTCTAAAAGAAGACATTTGTATATATTTCCCATAGGGTCCAATGTTTAACTAAGTCCCCTGCTGGTGGCCATTATGGATGATGGATCCGCTACAAAGTAACAACACTTGGTCAGCACCTCATAAGGAACATTCAATAGTTATCAAAAGTACCAGGATTATAATTTTATACGCCAGACGCGCGTTTCGTCTACATAAGACTCATCAGTGACGCTCAGATCAAAAAATTTAAAAAGCCAAACAAATACAAAGTTGAAGAGCATTGAGGACCCAAAATTCCAAAAGGTTGTGCCAAATACGGCTAAGGTAATCTACTCCTGGGGTAAGAAAATCCTTAGTTTTTCGAATAATTCAAAGTTTTGTAAACAGAAAATTTATAAAAATGACCATATAATTGATATTCATGTCAACACCGTAGTGCTGACTACTGGGCTGGTGATACCCTCGGGGACGAAACGTCCACCAGCAGTGGCATCGACCCAGTGGTGTAAATAGTTATCAAAAGTACCAGGATTATAATTTTATACGCCAGACGCGCACCATGTTTGGTTTCAGGCCATTCAGTGGTTCTCTAAAAGAAGACATTTGTATATATTTCCCATAGGGTCCAATGTTAAACTAAGTCCCCTGCTGGTGGCCATTATGGATGATGGATCCGCTACAAAGTAACAACACTTGGTCAGCACCTCATAAGGAACATTCATGCCATGTTTGGTTTCAGTCCATTCAGCGGTTCTATAAAAGAAGTCATTTGTATGTATTTCCCATAGGGTCCTTTGTTAAACTAAGTCCCCGCTGGCGGCCATCTTGGATAATGGATCGGCTACAAAGTAACAACACTTGGTCAGCACATCATAAGGAACATTCAAGCCATGTTTGCTTTCAGTCCATTCAGTGGTTCTCTAAAAGAAGACATTTATATATTTCCCATAGTGTTCAATGTTAAACTAAGTCCCCTGTTTGTGGCCATTTTGGATGATGGATCCGCAACAAAGTAACAATACTTGGTCAGCACCTCATATGGAACATTCATGCCATGTTTGGTTTCAGTCCATTCAGTGGTTCTCTAAAAGAAGTCATTTGTATGCATTTCCCGTAGGGTCCTATGTTAAACTAAGTCCCCTGCTGGCGGCCATCTTGGATAATGGATCAGCTATAAAGTAACAACACTTGGTCAGCACTTCATAAGGAACATTCATGCAATTTTTGGTTTTATTCCATTCAGTGGTTCTCTAAATTAAGTCATTTGTATGCATTTCCCGTAGGGTCCTTTGTTTAACTAAGTCTCCTGCTGGCGGCCATCTTGGATAATGAATCGGCTACAAAGTAACAAAACTTGGTCAGTACATCATAAGGAACATTCATGCCATGTTTGGTTTCATTCCATTCAGTGGTTCTCTAAAAGAAGTCATTTGTATGCATTTCCCATAGGGTCCTTTGTTAAACTAAGTTTTCTGCTGGCGGCCATCTTGGATAATGGATCAGCTACAAAGTAACAACACTTGGTCAGCACCACATTAGGAACATGCATGCCATGTTTGATTTCATTCCATTCAGTGGTTCTCTAAAAGAAGTCATGTGTATGCATTTCCCATAGGGTCCTTTGTTAAACTAAGTCCCCCGCTGGCGGCCGTCTTGGATAATGGATTGGCTACAAAGTAACAACACTTGGTCAACACCACATTAGGAACATTCATGCCATGTTTGATTTCATTCCATTCATTGGTTCTCTAGAAGAAGTTATTTGTATGTATTTCCCATATGGTCCTATGTTGAACTAAGTCCTCCGCTGGCGGCCATCTTGGATGATGGATCGACTACAAAGTCACAACACTTAATCAGCACCTCATAAGGAACATTCATGCCATGTTTGGTTTCATTCCATTCAGTGGTTCTCTAGAAGAAGTTCGAAATGTAAAACGTTAACGACGGACGACGACGACGACGACGGACAACGACGGACGACGGACGCCGAGTGGTTAGAAAAGCTCATTTCGCCCTTCGGGCCAGGTGAGCTAAAAATAAACTAAGAGCAGCTAAGTTTTCAAAAGAATAGAAAGATTTTTTTTCATCACAAATGAAAACCACGTTGAGTTGGTTAGCTTTGCAGAAACAAGGAATAAAAACACTGATATAATCTGATATTAATATTGAACTATGAAAACTAAAAGAATTGTTGCATTTTTAACAGTGCTGTACTTTTTTTAGAGGTTGAATAGTAGGTAAATTGATATATATGCAGATAGTCATTAATAACTTAACAAGAATAAATACCAAATTTGTAAAGATGTATCATGCATACGAGAAAAGCAAGTTGGGATGTACCAGTAAATATTTGTGAGAAAGGTCGATTATCATGATATTTAGTTTACTAAGACATGTTTTGTGACGTCTTAGTTGTAATATTTTGTTGTTGTTTAATCAAACATTTTAAAAATGTCTAGTATTTGTACAGAACGGGAAAGGAATGAGATTTCTACATTTAGAATTAAAATGTATTTACTGGTTTGTAATTTCATACATAAACATTTAGCGACAGAACTATTAATATTCACACATATTCAAAAAGGGAAGTAAAACAAAATGACAACATGTAGCAATTAAGATTTAATAGCCATATATACATGGTTACACAAGGGTTCGTAGAAACTACATTACAAACCCACATATTCTCCGTAGGAACGATAATAATAATGATTTGGCTATTCATACAAATGCATTTGCTGAAATGAGTTTGCAAGGGTAACAGATTCGCCAAATGAAATAGGTACAAGTGTAAATAAAGGCAACAGTAGTAAACAAGTTTTCAAAAGTCATAAATCCACTTAAAGAAAAAAAAATTGTGCAACAAACCAAAAACAAGGTAAACACACCAATTATATTAGGAAACAAACGGAACATCATTTTTAGCCATGGGGTTGTGAGTTTATTTTCGATTTATGAGTTTGACTGTCCCTCTGGTATCTTTCATTTTTGCATCAATTATTTCTTAATTAAAACTCGTGACTCGTTTTCGCCATCAGATATATAAAAGTCAAAACAAACAAGAAAAACTTCTTTGTAAATCAAGAAAGGTAACATCATCTGGGGTATGACAGTCGCCATATATCACACTCGACAAATTGTGTTTTAAAAAAATATAGAATTTTCATCGAGTCTTTCCAAGCTACCTTGTTATCTGTATTAACGAATATAAACAAAAAGTACAATATCGATGACATCGCAAATATTGAAAATTGAAAGAAGCCATAATCTACTGTTATGAAAATATACGGTTTTTCATATGAATGTTTTCGACTGTACCGAAGAAAAGAGTTCATATGACAACCTCATATACATAATTGGAATAATCTATCGACAAGTGTTATTGTAAAATTACAGTTTATATGCACACAGTAACAAATGTAAATCTTGTTGTGATGTATAATATAAAGTTGTATGTGTTTGAACTTACTTCCACCACATATGTCTCCTGTATACCCAGCGGGACAGCTACACTCGTTAGGTTTGACACATATACCAGAGTTTAGACACTGTGGAGAACATATGGCTGAAATAGATAGAATACTAAAACAAAATATGCTTTATTTTCAGTTTCTTCCGATCCGTAAATCTTAAATGACAAAAGCAAGAAGTGGACAATAATAAGCAAAGTTCTCAACTAGTAAAAGAACACATTTTCATATTTCGACAAAAATGATTCAATTAATAATAGTTTGATTACATTCGAAACAAGTTGTCATTTACTATATATATATATATATTGAATGGATATACCAATTTACACTTGACAGTCTTGCAAAATAATGTAACCTTACCATACGGTGACCTATAGTTGTTAATGTTTGTGTCGTTTTGGTCTTCTGTGGATAGTTGTCTCATTGGCAATCATACCACATTTTCTTTTTTATATTGTTTAAGATTTGAGCATACAATTGATCAAAACCAATTGTATATATGCTCATAATTTGCAGTGATATTGCTATTTTATTTTTACCAAATATGTTTTAATTAAACATTCAGCGCTACCTCCAACATTAAAGGATGTATGTTGACGCTAAATATGGTCAGAGTATGCATATTCTTTATAAATACCACTATTCTTTAATAATCAACATGGTAAGGGGTTGTGGGACCTTTATAAAGATCACTATCATTTGTTTATAAACATAGTTACGAATATTGCAGTTTCGGTTTCCTTTATGTCTCCATCCTGGACAGCAATAGTTCTGTGTATAATAGTACGGTCGTCTAACGTCTCTCCAGTGAGTACACCTGTCATATAGGATATATTATCTTACAGTCAACGTTTATACAATCCATCATTTTCTACATTAGAAAATGTCTGTACCAAGTCAGGAATATGATAGTTATCCATTCGTTTGATTTGTTTGAGCTTTTGATTTTGACATCTCATAAGGCACATTAATTTCCGTTTTGGATTTTCCTCGGCAATCGGCAGTTTTGTGAATTTACTGTTTTATATCAACGATATGCATGGAAATTCATACAATATTGTTTATCAACCATACAAAAATTGTCGCTTGTAAACACTCGAAATGGGACGATACAATAATCAACACTGTACCAATTTTAAATTACTAGATGACGAAATTTGGCACTTAACGTCTCTTCCATGATAATCGAGGCATTAAATTTGAACATTCGAAATATAATGCAAATGTTAAAGAGCGTATCAAACCAAAAATGACGAAAAATATATATTCAAAATCATCCGGATAAGTTATTAGAGCTTTTCATGGTTGGAAATGTAAAGGAGTTAAGATAAAAAGAAATATTCACGAAAAGAAAACACTGTCCCTTATTCGTGTCAAATCGTGTTTTTATTTGAAAAGATGCACTTACGACGACCACCACCAACATGTACAGTATCTCTGATATCGGAAGGAACTTGTAAGCCGTGTACAATAGTTTCTGTAAAATAAAATCAATAAACCCAAATTATATATGTCTACCACATTATTTTTTTTTATTAATACAACTAATATTAAATGAATGAGGGTTAATAAAAAGTACTGAATCTTCTAAAATTGAAGATTCAAGTATACCATGTATACACAAGGATACTGTTATTAAGTGTGAGCAAAACTGCGCCAATCTGCCACTGGTCAGAATTTCAAAAGAACATCGTCGACTCATCGACACACGAATCACATCCTGTTTTAATAAAATACAGCATTCACGATTTAAAAAAAAAGGTTATGTTTATTTTATTATGAAAAATAACATAGAAGTACTTTATTATGATTTAACACCCTATCAATATTTATTTTTTTAACATTGCTCACAGTCATGTCATTTTCTTGTTATCAATATACTTTTAACTTCTTTTAAAGGGACACTAGCTACGAGATAAAAAAATCTTAAGTTTGATTTATTTCTGTTCAATCATTTATGAAAGTGAAATAGCGAAATAACAATTCGCTTTTTGCATCCAAAAAGGTTCAATTTTGTCTAATTACGCTAAGAAACATTGATAATTAGTTATTCACGTGCAAGTGAATGAGTCGACCTCTTTAAATCCGTATTCATGTGAACTTCAATTCAACCCCTAGCTAAAAATTGATAATGCATGCATTGTAAGTGTACTGGTTGTTTAAAGAAAAAGAATGTGAACAATGAAAGTGAACCTACGGTAAATCATTTGATTACTAATTCGATGAACATAAAATCATTCTTATACGGTTAATAACAATAAGAAACATCTATTTCTAATCTATAAAATAAAATCAAACAGACCTATAAAAATCCAATTGCACGTGTTGGTCTAATCTATTCATATCTTAATTTATGTTTACATCGCGTATATGGTCACCTGAGGTCAAATCGATAGTTAATTAGATGGCGTCTGGATTATAATACACATGAAACGAACCTATATATTATCTACCCCATGCTCTGTTAACTGTTTATTTTAGACTTTTGATAGTTTGAATAAATGTTTTACATTGTTATAAATCAAATATGAGAATTTGAGTCAAATCGGTGTCCATGAATTTGACAGCTAGTGCCCCTTTAAAGGAATCTATCAAATTGATATTGATAGATAGTTTAGTATCAGAAAACATGATTTATCAATTTCTTTGTTGATATAAGAAGTTTTGTCAAATCAAACATTTTAACCAAACCTAACCTAACCGAATCCCGAATTGTCGTGAGCTTAAATCAATTAAAGGTCTTTCCATCATCAATCATTTTTCTTCGTTCTGATTCAATAACTATATAGTTTCTTTATAATTTTGCCTGAAGATATTTGCCTAATTCCAGTTTAGAAAATGTCACTTCCGGTCTCATAAAATACCTTTTGTTACACGCATTACCAAAATATCTAGTTATAAACTTTTGCCCGTAATAGAGAGATAATTGTCTTAATTCTACCGTGTAGAACGCCACATGCGGGGTGTCGGCTATGTTTGACACGGGGTGGCAATTTCGAAGCGAAGAGAATCTGTCAAAGTAAGTTCAAGTATCAAAATTTCATTATTTCGAATTTTTAGTACCATATAATGTACTGCACGGAAGGAACTGAAACACAATATATTTCATGCAAGCAAAATCAGTCGTTTGCATTGCTCTGTTTGCTCAAACACCTCTCCCTAGTTTTCCGTGTTGCAGATTTTGAGGCTTCATATGCAAATTTCTTCATGCTTAAAGTTAATTGGTTTTAAAACTAGTTTTTCATCAAAATATAAAGTGTCGCTTGGGGTGTCAGATTTTGCACCTCAAGGGGTAGAGGCTTCCAATTAAAAACGAATAGATTTGCATATGATCGTGTAAATCTGTCTTTTGTCGGATCCTTTTGAGTTCAAACACAACTACTATATTATGATAACAAATAAAAACTAAAAGTTTTTTTTGTCTGTTTTTTAGTCATATAAGACATGTGCTTTTGATTTCATAAATAGTAAAAATTACTAAAAATATTGTTTTTACAGGTGGACGAAGATTTCTTTTCCTTTTCAGTTACTATCACGGTCAGTAAAAAAGTCACTGATGAGGCTCAATGCACCTAAACATGGTGAAAAAGCACAGAGCAGACCTCCATATAAGATTTTGCCGAAGCCACCAACAGTAAATTCTTCCAAAGTTCATCATCAGGCTCCTATCGAAAGTGGACGTACACACCGCAAAAAGCTCTCGCTCCAAAAAGAATTCGGCTACTCTCGTCAATGGAACACTCACCGGCATCTTTATCAACAAATGACAATACAGCTCTGAGGAGACCTGCAGACGATGACACTTCTGTTCTTGTCTAATTCAAAACAGCAATTCAAAATCTTGAGAGAAAAAAATCAATTTGGCTGCTGATTTCTTAATTTTGATCAAAATGGTTAATTTGATAGGTGGACCAAAAAGTATTGAACATATTTCAGAACGCTTATGTGAGCGCAGAATGGTCAACCCTCAAGACGAAGAAATAAGTTTTGCAGTTCCAAATCGTAAGATACTATCAGACTTCATCGCCATGGACTTTGATACTTAGTATCTGAACGTCTTACCTCTGTGTAAGATATCTTTGGTTCTAAAATTGAAACATTGCATCATGTTCCAAGCGGCTGACATGGTTTCGTTGATACAAAATGTCTACTGTGCTTTCATTATCATAATGGGAGTTTGTTCCAAATATGTCACTGGCACTAGAAAGAACCGAGTTGATACGAAAAGGCAATTTTCACAAATTCCGTTAACTTAATCATTTATCGCAAACACCAATCTCAATTGATGCCAATTGTCACCCGCCTTTCCATAAAACTTTTAAAGACCATTTTTTGGCGGATGGCGAGCTCTTTACGGCCTTTCAATCGTAAACCAAAATCTGTAGGCGCCTCATGTGCTCTTTGACAAAGAAAAGGTTCCAAAAACTTGTCTACATCCAATAAGTGTTTGCTTTGTATATATTTGGTCTTCTAGGACTGTTTTTCTTTCCTTGATTTTTTCCATCTTCAAAACCATCAACACATAACATAAACTAATGCCTGGTCACGCGTTTGAGAGGAACCTGATGAAGACCTTTGATACCAATGATAGAGTTTGACTGTTGGTGGCTTCGTCAAAATCTTATATGGAGGTCTGCTTTATGATTTTCCACCATGTGTCGGTGCATTGAGGCAAATCAGTGACTTTTTATCTGACCATGATAGTGACTGAAAAGGAAAAGGTATCATTTTCTAGCTTCAAATCAAAATATTTTGATTCATGTAAACTTTTTATGAAATCAAGAGCACATATCTTATATGACTTAAAAACAGACAAAATGAAGCTCTTTCAATTTTTTATTTGTTATAATGATACAGCAGATGTGTTTGAATTAAAAAGGATCAGACAAAAGACAGATTTACATGATTCATATGTAAATCTATTCGTTTTTTGTTGGAAGCCTCTACCCCTTGAGATGCAAAATCTGACACCCCGAGCGAAACTTTATATTTTGACTAAAAACTAGTTTTAAAACCAATTAATTTTAAGTATGAAGCTGTTATTTTGTTAAATTTCATAATAGGAATTCAATTCTATATAAATGATGCAGAGGGAAGTCGTCTAAAGTAGCTTTTTATCCAGAAATTTGCATATGAAGCCTCAAAATCTGCAACACGGAAAACTAGGGAGAGGTGTTTGAGAAAACAGAGCAATGAAAACGACTGATTTTGCTTGCAGGAAATAGATTGTGTTTCTGTTCCTTCCGTGCAGTACATTATATGGTACTAAGAATTAATTTTTATACTTAAACTTACTTTGACAGTTTTTCCTCGCTTCGAAATTGTCACCCCGTGTCAAACATAGCCGACACCCCGCATGTGGCGCTCTACACGGTCAATTCGGTTTAAACAAAGTAACCATTGAAATTAAGTATACAAGGTGTCAATTTAAACTTGTTAGAATATTTATGATTTACGAGATAATCAAATAATTTCAATCTAATATTCATTGAGAATACGAATAAAAAAACAGAAAAATTGTATCGAAAACAAGAATCATTCAATGAACTTGACATTAAATGCCTTGTCATTCGACTTTCGCTAGAATTGAAGTCTTCGGTCTCTACGTACACTTTTCCAAAAATTTACACATTTAGAAAATAAACTTGAAATAAGAAATTACAGAATAACTGAGAAAACATTAAGTGCGAGATTAGAACTTAACTATGACACTATGAAAAACAAACTTAACTCTGTGAAACAAACGTACGCATCTGTCGTTAAATCCACAAACTTGGATACCATTGATAGAAGAGAACATATAATACGTAAAATGTTATATAATGAGATAGCTAAGATAGCTAAGAGATGTAAAAGTGAAAATCGCGAAAAGAAAACAATCAAATGGCCCCCGTCCAGAAGTAGTAGTGGCAAGATTAAATTCCAAACAGGACAAAACAACAGTTATGGAAAAGAAAAATGGAACTCAGGAAAACGTAAAAAAATAAAAACGTATAAATGAGAGTGAACGTCAATACGAAACAATATATCAAATTTCCAAAACTCAAGTATGCGCACTATACTTCTAGAAATTGGAAAGGAAAGCTAGTACAAAAACTTCCAATGAAACCATAACCAAAATAGAAAAAGTCAGGAGTAAGTGCTTGGTGTATGGATTGTTGGTGGGTGGCCACTAACACTGAAAGTTAAAAGTATAAACAACATTGTTTTCTAGAACAACAGAATTTTGATATATTCACTGTGTAAATCTTTTTTTTAGTTGATCACAATCAGTTTGATAAAGAAGTTTATACCTTTTATGGACACAACAGACTGATAAAGCATCATAAAGTGAGGTGTGGCTCAGGTGGAGTTGGAATATTTTTAAACAGTATTATATAATATATAGATAAAATTTTAGATAAAAGCGTCGAAGGCATTCTTTGGCTGAATTTCGAAAATGATCCAGAACAGTTGTATGTGGGCCATACTGATCAGGTATCAGAACATTTGAAAAATGTGTATATGTGGTGATTTCAACTCGAGATGTTCAGACATTTCCGATTTCACTGAAGCAGTTGATGATGTTACATCAAGAGAGGTGAGTGGTTATAATGGTAACGCGAACGGTAATTTATCAATAGATTTTCTAGTCTATTGTAATTTGTGCATGCTATATGGAAATCAAAGTACTGAAGTATTGAACATCGAATAACCGCAAGTTCTTGTGGATGGTTTAAGCACATGTCACAGAAAAAGATCACATCTCTATACCTGAAACTGAGGTTAATGTACAGAGATAGGTTTTTTTCCTGAGACAAGTTCGTGCGTAGATGATGAATTAATGACAGGAAATTCAACCGCATCGTTATAACTAACATATTGTAGTGATACTTACCAGTATACCTGGGACTATTAACACTAATATCATAATAGTCCCATAGTATACAAATTCATATTTTCCCGCAAAAAACAATTACAGAGTTACCGGTCCTTGTCGGGAGTGTCGCAGAACACTCTTGAGATATTCTTTCCGCAATCTTTAACACAATTTTTCGATACGTTAACATAGATGTTATCTATGATTTTTTAATTTAATATATATATACATATATATATATCTAACGACAAAATATTTTCTTGCTATTAATTTGTGTTTTTTTTTTATATTTATAGGAGTATCCATTGTAAAATAGTAAAAAACATGCGATAAGGAATGTTATTTTGCATTAGATAATGTCCGCGGATCTACAATTTTTATAGATCAGTTGAAAACCCGGAATTAATTTGCATAATGGAAATTTAGGAGATAGCAATACATCGGAATGACCTTAATGTCATCTCGATGTAAAAATGGAAAACAAGATTTCACGTGTATATAAAAAACGAGGTAAATCAGTTGTTGACTTCATAATAATAAACCATGAAACATACATGTGTGCATTGATGTTGATGTTAGAATAGTTATCAAAGGTACCAGGATTATAATTTAGTACGCCAGACGCGCGTTTCGTCTACATAAGACTCGTCAGTGACGCACATATCAAAATATTTATAAAGCCAAACAAGTACAACGTTGAAGAGCACTGCGGATCCAAAATACAAAAAAAGTTGTGTCAATTATATAATTATGGCTAAGGTAATCTATGCCTGGGATAAGAAAATCTTTATTTTATCGAAAAATTCAAAGTTTTGTAATCAGGAAATTTATAAAAATGACCACATTAATGATATTCATGTCAACATCGAAGTTTTGACTACTGGGCTGGAGATACCCTCGTGAACGAAACATCCACCAGCAGTGGTATCGACCCAGCGGTGTAAATAATTATCAAAGGTATAAACAGGATTATAATTTAGTACGTAAGATGCGCAATATGTCTGGTGGAACCAAACAATTAAAATTACAAGAAATGAATACTTATTGATTCTTTCAAGAGAGAATCGACTAATCAAGAACATTAAACTCTGCAATCTGCTTACTCCAATATTCAAAAGCTTCCATGAAAACCGTGATCTCGAAGCATACCAAACGAATTTAAAATGACGACGCGGTACTGGTAAAGATTGAATAAGTTATTCAAACATTGAAAATAATTTAACCGTGAAACTAGACGTCGATGCTGTCTATGGTTGTTTTGTTGAACTTATATCCAATGAAGTAAAATCAAAGAAAGGTGAAAAATCAAGAGGAGATAACCAATACAGGAAGCCAAAAGGAAAATCAAGATACAAAATATACTGGAACGAGAAACTCGAAGTACTGTGAGATAAAACCTGCGAACACGAAAACATAAAGCTGAAATAGAAAGGATACAGTACGAAAAAGAAACGTTTGCGAGAATAATTTATTACATAGAGCAATACGTTCCACAAAATTTGAGAAAAGAAAAACAAATTTATTAAATGCGCCAAAAACAAGAACTATTTAACCTTTCAACAGAGAACACCATAAGAGACTGTTGGAAGGAAATTGGTAAATTGATTATTGACAGACTAATTGAGATATTAACATCATATTAACATCAAATGATAGTGTCTGTAAAGATGCAAACACAGTATATGATCAATGGGGAAAAGAATCAGAAATTGTAAATAATGATATTTCGAACGATGACGCTAAGAAGGCTGTATATCGGGCAAATCTTAATAAACCCGACGGACTCGACCAAATATGTGCAGAATTTCTTCCTAATAACTCGTGAGTGAAAATTCTATTCAAGATTATACAATATGCATTTGACAAAGGAGTTGTGCCTGCAGTATAGAATGATATACTCATTAATTCAATATTAACACCTGATAAGCACTATCGTGACCATTTAGGTTATCGAGGAATAGCTTTTATGTCAATCCCATTTAAGATATATGCAGATATTCGGACACGTTTATCATACATTATTCTCAGTGTATGTTTCTTGTCGATGAAATGAATATTTGGATGAGACGAATTCAAAGCGACCTACTGTTTAGATTTTTTTAGCTTGAATTAAAATCTCGTGTAATCTTGGTATAAAACTCGGGACATAAATTATTCAGTTTGTATTGCTTTACCGTAACCCTACACAATTGATAAGTAAGAAACAAAGTCCGATTTTTTGTTTACTGACATAGAAGTTCAAATTCTATTTAATGAATTATTCTATTCTATTTTATTTCATTTTATCTTATCTTATTCAATTAGTACATATCCTAAGATGAGATCTTTTCGAAAACACAACTAAGAGCAAAACGTTCTCCGAAGATGATTTTATAGTATATTTAAGTCCAAATTAAGACACCTTCCATGACACGGCCGAAGATTTACATGAGTTCAATAAATTCATTGCTTTTTTGCTGTTATTATTGAATATATTTTGCAATTGAAAAATAAAACATGGGATTTTCAAATTCCCATGGGATATATTTGGGTCCCTTAGTTTATTTTTTGTCTAAGGAGATATTTGGTGTCCCATAATATGTATGTTACAATAAATTATGTTTGGTAGTAAACTGTTAAAAGTTTATAATATTAAACCAATAACAACTAATAAAACAAGTCTGTATCTAAGACTCAAATAATAATGTTGACATTAATGTTGTAAAATACATAAATTTAGTGTCTTTAAATATCAGCTGTATTTGTACGAGACTAGGAAAAAAGGTGTATGCGAGCTTTAATCGAGCTTTTAGCGAGCTATTACACCTGGTTCGAGTCGAGTACAAATACAGCTGATATTTAAAGACACTAAACAGTTATTGTCTTTATCCTGCAATTAATTTTGTAGATCATTTTTGTTTAGAAAGACACAAAAACAGATATTTTGCATTTATTTTCGATTTGAAATCCCTTGAGGCCCGTGTAGTAATACGATATGTAGTAATCACACATGCAGCAGAAGATGGGTTCGCAAAAACAGAATCTCGAATGGTCAACAATAATATATCGCTCAAGGTGAATAATTATCTATTCTAACATAACAAATGATTTCAACAGTAAAAACAAATAACAAAACATTGTCCAATTTGAGACAGGAGTGGACGAGTTGTCCTACGCTTCAGACATTCAATAAAATTTCATTCTGAAAATGACATGGTTGTTTTTGTTACACAATCATACACATTCAAGTTTTGAAATCGGTAGTTGTCATCGTAAAAAGACTGCTGTTCATGTGTCTATGTTATCAGAAAATTGGGGTGATTCTTATTGAAAACAAACAGAACGAATAAAAATAATCGTTAATTCACAATTGATACGTCATTGGAATGCGACTCCATTACACATTCTGAGGTCACGTAGGTTCATACAAAACTCAGTCCGGCAGTTGGCGGAGCTTTTAAGCGATATCTGTATAGTATTCTGTATAGTATACAGATACAGCAAAGCGATATCTACAGGGCTGTATCTGTATAGTAGAACACCCAATTGCAGGAAAAAAGTAAAAATTCCAATCATTATAGAAAACTGGTTCGAATCACTGAGACCAAACCTGTCTTTATCATAAAAAATCATGTTCTAAATAAGCATGATATAAATTACATTTGAGGAAAGTATCATACAAGCATTAGCCTTTCAAAAAGGGCTAGTCGACTCTTAGCTGATAAAAATGGAAAGTGCAGTCTCGCTTTGTAGATTAGTTCATTTACTAGAATAGCCAAGTGAATTAATCAAAAAAAAATTCCACACACGCTATAACGAAGTGTATATCGTTTAACGTTGTTGTTTACGAAACTCCAGAAGATTCGACTATTTATAGATAAAAGTGACCTGTGTACCAATATCATTAATATGCATGATTAATGACCAGGCAAAATCTAATTGCAAAAATAGAGAGAACAAATTATTGACTTTCCAATTGGATTTTCTTCTGAATATTTTTGTGATTTTACTTTTTAGATAACCTTATTCAGTCCTTTGCAGTCTAACCACCAACATCTTTCACTCTAAGACTTGATTAGCAGGGTCAAAATGTGCTCGCAACGACAGGGAATAAGTCTAGAAACATGTAGACGACACAACTGATGGTATTCTTAAAATTATTCTATTGAAAACAATATTAGTTACTAGAGGCCAGTAACTGTTTGAAATCATCAATTTAATGAAGCATTAATAAATTTTTAGATATTTCAAATACAAAACTTCTTATATATGAATATATTTGGGGAGTTTTCCAATCTTTGGTTGTTTCTAATAAATGTTTAACATACCTTTGATAAATACTTACCCACTCCACGAGAAAGCATTTTGAAACAACGCTACGAAAGTAATACTAGATGCAAGTACTACTTTTAGCCGCATTGCTGTATACCAATTAAATCAAAAAGTTGCTAATATTATACGAGACCACACATCACCCTTTCAACAGGAAGTTTCATCATAATTAAAAAAAACGTGACCAGTAGAAAAACCAACCCCATACTGTTATGAACAAATACGTTATTGTGCATAACTACATACCAGTACTTTTGTATTTTAAATATTAACACAATTCCTCGAACGACAAGTTTGAAATTGTTGACAAAGTATTGTGTTGATTTAATTGGAAACACAATGCATGCTTTATGCATCAAAACTGTATTTGAGAGATATTTATATTAAATCAATACGATCAGACAAGCATTGACATGATCGATGTATTAAAAGTCTCATCTAACAATGCAGACATATACTTTACCACTGAATTTTTGCCCTTAATGATCTTAAACACGAATAAAGAATTTTGTTTGTTGTAGGGCGTTATTTGACTAGAAATTTGCGGACGGAACTTAGACCATCTTTGCGACCCCTCCCCCTTTTTCCTAGAAAACAGTTGACATTAAATTTAAATGATTTTCACGATTTACGCCTGTCACGATCATATATAAGAGCCCTTAAGCATCAATATTAATTAGAATGTTTACTATGTGTGAATATCTGTATTGTCTTGTTCATACTATAACGACAACCATTCTCTAAGAATTTCTTATTCATTTCAGATTTTTTCATAGGAATAGGTGCAATATTTACATTGACATATTCCTTTTGTAAGCGGCCTCAAGCTAATTCACGGAAAATTTTGAGCTCTCACCAAAACTTCAAAATAATCGTAAATGCAAGATTTCTACAAGACTTTTTTTCGACAAACCAAACATATGATAGTGTAGTGATGTGCATGTAGTGCGTGATTATTTAAATTAAATGTGTAATTCAAACAAAATTACGTTGTAAAAAAACCGCAATAAATTCAACATGGCTACTGCGAGTAAATAACAAAATGACAATGACACGAATCATAACACAAACTCATTCAAAGCTTACACTGATGCAGTTAAAGCAGGTCTTATACCAAAAGACTATCTGACTGGTGAACCTCGTGTCAATACTCACTAAACACTCAGTTTTATAAAACCCGTATTCATTCTGGAAACTGACCTCTTTGGTGATGTGAAACCAAGTCAAGATCAATTCCTTACACACCTCGAGCTTTACAACTCCATTGACTCGAGTATACCAAAGAGCCATTTGAAAGTTCTACAGCGAGTTAGGAATATGTGGCGTATCTACCCAGACTCTGATATTGACAGAGAAACTTTCATCACCCAAAACATAACTGTGCGTCACAAGCTAATCAATGTGTATAGTGCCAACCCAAAATCATGCGAATACTCATCACCCTCTACCTACGTGTTAGAGTAAACGATGTAACTTGCTCTGTTGACGACGGTCAGATCTTCAGAGCTATCGAAAGTGAAGGCAAATGTAATGGTCACAAATTAAATAGAGAATAACTTCGTTTAGATTGGTTACTGACAAGCTGTCAAACTGCATGGAGATCGCATTCTTTTTTTTTGAGATCCTTTAGAAAAAAACCTATCAAGAACAATCAAAATAGGCAAATACAGAGCTATGGTTTCATAAAGACCAAATGCCATCATTAAACGACAATCTGGAATGTAACAAATGTTTACAAAATGGTCACAAATTTCGAGACTGTCAGAACGACTGGGTTTGTACACAATGCAAGCTTCCAGGTCATAAGCAGGCAGACTGTCCAGCTTTAATGATCAAAACGAGGAACGTAGCAGCATGCCTCATAATAATGATACAAAAATCAGCAGCTCTTCCCAAAGTGACACTGAGAGTGATGAATCAAATACAGAGTCAATTGATGATCAATCAGGGGAAAACATACAGTGTAGCAACTACACGATCAACATCAACAAATACCAATACACAAGAGGTATCATTAAGTGTACTCGGAAAGGCCTCGAAGAAAATAACCAAAACTACGTTTTCCTTCGAAAATAAAGTCAATGATATTTTGGAGGAAGCGGAAAAAAAAAAAAAAAAAAAAAAAAAGAAATCAACAAAACGAAGGAAAAAAACAGGAAACGCTAAAGGTAAAATATGAAATATACAGACAACGATGTTTCTATTTAGCGCAAGTACACCAGCTTCTCGATATAAAAATGTCCAGCAACGACACCAACTGATGAAGTACATGAATGATATGTCCCTGTTCAAAAACCAAAAGGTCATTGACTCATTTGAAGACGATACAAATGCAGGTCAATGTAGTTTAACTCAAAGAAACATTAACTGTATTTTTATATCCTCCTCTTATGTTGTGTGACTAACATCCAAATATCTTTTAAACAATCATGTGTATATATAAATTTGTATGATTATGTTATTTTTGTCTCTTTTGTTGTTTTTATGTATATTATATAAAAGAAACGGATATGGTATAATAGTAGATTGTACATATTCCCATTCGTTTTTGATGTGTTTTGTTATTCGATTTGCCATGTGATTATGGACTTTTTCCTGTAAGCTCAGTATTTTTGTGATTTTACTTTTTATACAACACAATATTATTCATTGTCATTAATGTTTGTTTTCCATAAACTGTCAAGGCTAAGGGCAAATAGAAAAAAAGAGAAAGATTAAACCTATGAGGGTCTGTATGGGGGGGGGGGTCTGTTATTCTGTAAACATTCAATTTTCAGTCCTTTTTTCTCTACTCTTTAAGAAAAATTAACCCCTTTTTCTCTAATCTTCAAAAAATTAACCCCTTTTTTCTCTAATCTTCAATTTTTGCCCGTTATTCTCTATTTTTTTAAGGGCATTATTCTTTAATCATTTAACCCCATCCAATCCTCACCTATGGTGCAAAAAAAAAAAAAATCTTTTTGAAATTATGTGATCGACCTTAATTGGGTATTTTAAAAGCAGTACACTTTTCTTGGTCATATGATGGTCTGTAACCTGCCACGATTTCGACAATGTTTATTAAAAACCCATGCATGTTGACAACTCTTAACGCTATCTTAAATACCATACATATGAATGGAAAGATTGTGAAACATATAATCAATTTACAGCACTTTCAATTGGATGAATGACTAATTTGCCTAAATTAAAACCAAATTATATTTGCTGAAATAAAAATCTTATCAATCGATGAAGAAGACCCCTAAATGAAACACGAGGGAACGAAAACTCTAAAAGTAGAGAGACCTAATGCGTCAACATGGGAGGAATATCCTGCTATACAAACAGCACCTATCATGCGAATCAACACTCAGTCAAAATGTCACCATTGGAAACAAGAGACAATCGGTTATAAATGAAAAGAGAACTATTCTGGTTTCTAAAATTTTATACTGCGAAAACATGTTACCATTGAGCTGAGACAAAGACATATTGAAATGGGCAACAAATGCATGCTGGTTACCATTAGACAAATGTAGTGTGGCGTATTTTCTGTGTTAGGATCACAAACTTGCTAATAAAGTCCGTAAAGTAAGAACACGTAAAAACGAAAAGTATTATTAAGCCGTATTTGGCCGTATTTGTCACAACTTATTGGAATTTTGTGTCCTCAATGCTCTTCAACTTTGTACTTGTTTGGCTTTAGAACTATTTTGATCTGAGCGTCACGGATGAGTCTTATGTAGACGAAACGCGCGTCTGGCGTATTAAATTACAATCCTGGTACCTTTGATAACTATTAATTGAGATATGTTAAAACGTCCAACGACTGGAAAGAGAATTGGTTACTTTTGAGAAATGAGAAGGTTATTACGTTTGTTCAATGTTGTAGCCGAGGTTGTCGATTATTCTATATAATGTACTTTAAACAAAGATCAACGCACTTTTTTTTAATTCTATCAACTAGACAACCACATACTTGAACAAGTACACACAAGTCCTAATCTAGGTCTTAATATTCTTAATATATCTGATGTCCTAAAATGGACCAGCAATATCGGGAAAACAATAAGCAAGGCAAGCTGTACACTAGGGTTCCTGAGAAGAAACTTACGCCAGTGCCCCCCATGTCGAGTGCAAAAAACTTGCCCTCTTACCCATGGTAAGATCTGTACTAAAATACGATGCTGTCATATGGGACCAATTCAGAATCAGGGAGAAAACAAAGCATTCAGAAAAGGGAGCACAATTCATCTTGTATGATTACAAATTGAAGGAAACAGCAGAGGCTGACTTTGTTCTACAAAGTGGTTGAGGGATTGGTGTCGGTTTTTGATCCAACTGACTACTTACAAGAAATCAGAAACAAACGCGAGGTCAAGGCAAAATACTTTAGTTACTTCCAATAAACAAATAGCATAGTAGAAAGACAAGAAAACAGAAATAGAAATAGAAGATCATACAAACTGATTGACTGCAAAACAGATATTCGCCCAAATTCGAAAGAACTCTTTTATTCAAAAACAATAGTGCAGTGAAACCATCTGGTAGAGAATATTGCATGCCAAAATACAGAATTCACGGTTGCCCTGCAATGATTGGGCCAACCAATCAGCTCTCCTTCCAGTATGCATATGCTCCGCGATAGGATCCTGCACTGTTTTACATACAGATACAGAAAGTAAAGTAAAGTAATCTTTATTTAGAGTCGAATGTATATATACATAATAACGAGGAACATGGGATCTTCATGTATACACAATGTACTTCGGTCAACGCCTTTCCGGATCCCCCCCCCCACCCCCCCCCCCCCCCCCAATGAATTCACAAAAAGAAGCATTCAATTCTTAAAAGAAGTTCATGATTCAAAGGAGTTAAAGATTCTCTCTCTCTCTCTCTCTCTCTCTCTCTCTCTCTCTCTCTCTCTCTCTCTCTCTCTCTCTCTCTCTCTCTCTCTCTCTCTCTCTCTCTCTCTCTCTCTCTCTCACTTAATATTACCTTCATCGGTTGTTTATAGTACTTAAAATATTCATCAAATTAATCCATGCATTTTCTACATGTTACACTAATTTGCTACCAGTATTTAGCCGGTTCTGATTAAAATATCCTTATTCAAACCGGCAAAATAGCCAATTTCTATAGAAGGCGGCACCACCAATATAGTGAATTTGTTAGTTTTTGGGTTCTTGTGAAGAGTGAAATATAATATTTACTTTAAAATTAGTTTTGAAAGTACTATGATAATGTGCACTGTTAACATGAAAGAATCAAATAAGTACTGATGTACGACTAAATAAGTTAACAGCTAAAGTTACATCATCTGAGACACATATAATCGTTTATTTATAAAAACATTTATCAATCAAAGTATAAATAACTTTTATGAATATATAGCCAGAAAAAAAAACCAAATTAAAAATATTGAGCATCCATTTGTTTGAATGAAATCATATCGAAACATGTAGTTGTAATTATTTTCTAAAATCATCCAGCTTGTTATATGAGAAAACGATCTCGCGATCCTTTAACTGTGTGTTATAAAGAAAAATAAAAGTTAAAATCTCATTCGGCACTATGCATTTGATAAAATATTATACAAAGCCAATCACATAGCCTCATAAATCAAAACTATTCAAATTAAACCTGCTTTTGAAATAATAGTCAGTTATTTGAATTCCATATGTGTAATCAAAATAGTTTTTAACTTGGCTTCAGCTTACCTAATTTGTTCTTGCAAAATAGCCACTGCCTTTCAACTCAAAATACTCCGGCCAAGCTTCTTAGAATGTCTGTACCAAAGGAGTAGGTTCGGTTCGACCTTTTTGTCCCAGAATATAGCAGCTTTAGAAAGTTGTGAAAATGTATATTTAGGAAAGTAAAATGCTTCTGCTATATATACTAGTCAACAAAAGAAACGATTCACGACTTTGAATTAAAATTTATCCAAATTTTTTAAATATTTAAAACAAAATGAGATACACTATATTTAAAAAAGCTTTCATTTGCAATGTATGCATATGTGATAATAAAAATCAAAACTTGTCGGAAAGTATCTAAGTTCTGTGTAAACGAACATAGGGTGCAAATTAGTTTTGCGGAAAGTTGAATAAAAATATTCAATATGCTAATCAAGTTATGTTCATGTTATAGATAATTGGTTGAAATATTGTTTTTTTCAATTTTTGGGGGGGGGAAAAAGTGTTGGTTTTTTTTTTTTGTTTTTTTTTTTATTTTCGTCTCGAATCAATGCTTTACATATCAAAACAACACACAGTAAATTTTGAGCCTTTCGGATAAATTTTAAGACTGCTACCGCTTTTTTAATTTCACTTTACACATACTGTCTATGGTAAATCAGTTGATAATGTATACATTTTAACGATTTCTCGTGGGGCCGAACCGTTTGCTTCACAAATAAACGAAGAAACTGTAAGATTTTTAAAAACAAATTGATGGCAAACATTGTCTTTACCTTCAAATGAGAGGTTGGTATCATTAGTTGGAGCTTCGGTTTTTAAAATTGTCGTTTTATGTAAATTTTGTAAAAAAAAAAAAGTCCCAAAAAAACGTCACGAAAGCAAAAAAAAAAATGTTATTAACGGATTCATATTTCAATAATGATTAAGTATTACTACTATAACAGGGTGGTTTTAAGGCTCGTATAACAACACTCTGTTTAGGGTTCTTCATACTTTATTAATATTCAGGAAATATAATAAATACAGCCCTGAAATAATAATAACAAATATATAATAAAGTTATTAACTATCACAGTTACATATGAAGTAATCACATATTGCATTTATAAAGGCTGACGTCATTTAATAAATACAAAGTTAAAATATCATAGCCATAACGAACGTAAACGTAATAATAAGTATATGATCTATATTTGAATATAACTATCAAACATTCTATTAACTCGTAAAGTTACACATAACTTTGCTGCTGCTGATTACTCAAAGTAAATAAAGTGCATTCTTTCCTTATAAAGTGAATATACTAAATTCCATATGTCCAAAATACTGCAAATGACTATCAATGAAATATCATTCCATTCCAAACAATATAGAAATGGCACAAACTAAAGTAAATATAAATTCTCCATTTTTCTCAAACAATACCCATTTCAAATCTGGAGGTATGTCCCAATTAACCAATGAGAACATAGATAATTCTGACCACAGAGAAATTCACCTGAGCTTTCTAACTAATGATATATAAATTGTACAGGTAGAAACAGTTACCACTGTGCGGTCAAGCATAGCTGATTAATACTAAATACTCTAATGATTAAATACACTGTGTCTAAACCACACCGGCAAAATTTGATCGGACTCGATGGTATCTAACGTCCGGCGCAATGACGGAACATCAATAGACAGAAGAAAGATAGGTTTCTCCTTATTTTCTTATTTTTTAATGATATCGAAGAATATATATACTTATCACATATTTGTTATGAATACATTAGTTTTTGCATATGCAATAACCTCAAAATTGCCCGGGGCAAAAAAAGACATATCCATATTGTGCCCTGTTCCTAATGATGTGACGTCATTGCATCCTTAACAACACGTTTGTGATAATTTGCTTAATATTTTACCTTTTATGTATCATAAAATTGATATAATTTACGTTTTTTTCTCTTTTCTGCAGAACTTAAATATGTGATAAAAAGATTATAACATGTCTTTTCCATATTGGCCCAGTATCATCCCTCGACCCATATCGGCCCTCGGCTAAAGCCTCGAGGCCGATATGGGAGTCTCGGGATGATACCCGGGCCAATATGGAAAAGGGCATGTTATAATCTATACATATACAACTATTTTCTATTGTGAGATGCAATATTTTCTACAACCGTTCTATATTAACGGAGAAATAAGTCAAAATGCATGTCAAAATGACGAATTGAGTGAACCTTGCCTCGAAATTGTTTAATTTCTCTTTAAATTGTTCACATTGTACGGAAAGAAAGGTACGGGAAGATAGATACTGACACAGAGATTGCAAATTTAGTTATTATGAGCATCTCAATAATTGTAACTCTGTGTATGGAACGAAAGAAATGGGTCATGTCAAAATGGAACTGGCCGGTTTCGTCAATGTATACAACCCGGTTTCGTCATAGATTTCAAAATGCATAACCCGGTTTGGTCAAATACAAAAAAATCATAATCGCATTACATTATAATTGATTATTTAATTTCAGAGTTCAAAAGGAGTTTTGTGGGTCGTTCGAAAACAAGTTCGTTCACCGGACAGCGGCTTATTATTGATATGAGTCTCAGATTCAAATAACTGATAGTAAGCAAATTCCTACTCTTATAGAACTCAAATATTTTAATTTTACTTTGCATTCCGAACTTTTTTAACAGCATATTGAGATTAAAGCTCTTTAAATATGCGTTTTCTATATGAGTTATGGGAAAATATGTTGAACATGTTTAAACTTAAAATTAAAGTTTACGGTCTTAAAAATCGAAACACACATGCAATTGATATGTGATTTTCTCGCACAAAAGAATGGACACCTTTATAAGTAATCTAATCATTCCATGTATGTAATCTTTTCTACCATCGTTAAAAATAAATCTTCTTAAGGATAAACGTTGATGATAAGACAAATGTGCATGCATAATCGACATAGAATGTAGGATTACAACTACCATGCATTAAAATAAAATTTATTTATCACTAATTGTAACTATACTGCTATGTATAAATTAGTATAATAGTCTCAGGTCATCGATAAAATTCAATAATAATTATTTTTTTAACATTATTAAAAAAAACGAGTCTGTACTGTCGCCATTGTGTAATGATGATCGTACACTGACGTTGGTCAATATATTTTGACAATATATACGGACAGACAGATTCAGTTTATTTCAAAGTGGGCGTATTTCGAACAACTTGTACATACCGCCGAGCGTAGCGAGTCGAACAATATTTTGATTATTTTTTGCTTTACAAAATCGTTAAATACAGAAATCTATATAGTTTTGGCAACCGAAGGTGGGATCGGGGCGTGCAACCTATACGTCATCTAGATTCGCCACTTACCTTATAAAGTGTATAACGAATTAAAATATTGTAAGAAATGAGAAAACAGGGACACCCGGGAAATCGGATTATGTGAGTTGGATTATGTTTATTATAATAAATGCCGAATATCAAGTTCTTTTTATCGATTTCTATACATTTTTCTCAAATATATATAAAAGTTATATAGGAAAATGATAAGGCAGACAAATATACAAATAAATCGACTTGGCCGATATCCTAATAAAACTTATTGACCTTTAATTACGATTTTTTTTTCATTTCTTTGCGTTTTTACACGCCCATCCCAATTTTGACAGGACGTATTATTGTATACACCCGTCTGTCCATCCGTCCTTCCATCCGTCCGTTCCTTCATCTATCAGTCATTCGGTCCGTCTGTCCGTCCGTCTAGCTATCCGTCTATCTTTCTGTCCAGCGTAAACATGTCGCACCGTAACTTGAGAACAGCTTATCTAGTTTTCATGAAACTTAACAAAGTTATTTCTTGAAATGGTCAAACGATTTGTAAACCTTTTAGTGAAAATCAAATTAAATCTTTTTGAGTTACAGAACTTTGTAAGTAAAACAGGAGTGTGTTTTTTTAACATGTCGCGCCATATCTCAAAATGGTTAATCATTATTGCATCAAACTTTACACACTTCTTAGTAATATAAATCTTAACTTCTGCATACTTTAAGGTGATGTTTCAAATTTTGTTTTTTAAGCGTTAATTAGGTTTTCTTTGTAAAAAAAAGGGGGGTTACATACTGCGATGTATCTCAAAACCTATATAAAAAAAAATATCATAATATTAATGTTAAAAAAATAATTAGATATCAGTGTTTGCTATTGAGTTTTTATATTCCATTTTAAATTAGTTTGAAGATCAGTGAAATAACGGATACGACTTTCATTAGGAAAATGTGTAGTACTATAATTACCTATGTAAATAAATGTAAACACGCCAAGTTTACTTTATAATACATATATATATATATATTTAAATTCTTTCGAAAGACAATGTTCAGATCCGTGTTAACGTTGCTTTTCATAAATTGTTGGTTTTAAAAAAATATAAAAAAAAAACGGGTGATATATATATAGACGAAACCGGGTGTTGTGTAGTAAACAACAATGACGAAACCGGTGTATTTTTTATTTGACATGACCCATTTCTTTCGTTCCATACACATAAATACAAGTATTGAGATGCTCATAATGACTAGTTTTGCAATCTCTGTGTCAGTATCTATCTTCCGGTACCTTTCTTTCCGTACAATGTGAACAATTTAAAGAGAAATTAAACAATTTCGAGGAAAGGTTCACTCAATTCGTCATTTTGACATGCATTTTGACTTATTTCTCCGTTAATATAGAACGGTTGTAGAAAATAGTGTATCTCACAATAGAAAATAGTTGTATATGTATACAGAGACATATAATACAATTATATGTCTCTGATGTATATATATTCTTCGATATCATTAAAAAAAATAAGAAAATAAGGAGAAACCTATCTTTCTTCTGTCTATTGATGTTCCGTCATTGTGCCGGAAGTTAGATACCATCGAGTCCGATCAAATTCTGCCGGTGTGGTTTAGACACAGTGAAATAATACATAGATAAACTGATCAATAAGTAATAATGATAAACTATACAGAGAAGTGATTAAAATAATAAAATCAATGAAAATCGTCTCTACCACACTACCTTCAATAATGGTCCTGTAAACGGAAAACTTGATCTTTAATTTGAAAATAGTCTTGTATCGTTTCTTTTGTTGTCTAGTATAGATATGAGCTGTTTTTGATAATACAATGCACAAATATCGCGTTCTAGCATCATTAAGTCATGCTTAAATTTTTTAGCATTTTGGTTAAGTTTTAGACGGTTTCCGTCTAAAATAAAAGTGGCCGCATTCGTGTTCATTCATAATATTGAAATGTAAGTTGTATTTGATGATAATACAAAACATAATGTAAAGGTTGAGGTTTTTGACAAAAAAAACCGTCAGAAAAGTGACGTTTTTTTTTTTTACATATTTGATAGATTTTTCATATTTAAGCTTGAATTAGAGCGTTTTTTTATGACTAGTTCAGTTAAAATCTTTCACATAAACTAATTGAATCAATTGAAATAGACACTTAAGTGGTTAAAAAGTCAGTGTCCTAAAACTTTCGGTATGATGGAACCTGAAATTTGAGGCCAAAATCGGCCCTAACCGGACCTACTCCTTTGATAAAATTAAGCTATCTTTCAAAATTTGAGGTCAATATTTCAATGAATTAATCTAAACAATTATGGATGCATTTTTCTAAAGGTCACTTGAAAATGTGCACATAACGCTGTAACTTCTCCAGGGACGAACATATATACAGGGGCGAAACAACGTTAAGTCCGGAGAAACCTTGGAATAACTCAGATCTACTTTCATTTTGCAAAGATGAAGTTGTAGCGGGAAACATTCGGTTGTCAGTATAAAGATAAGCTTGCGTATGTTTCGTGTTTTGCGTTGTGCAAATAATAATCATTATCCACTCAAAATGAAGGATGTTACATTTCACCCCTTCTCTCCGTCCAATCTCAAGTCGTCAATTTCATAACAAAAACATGTGACAGAATTATCAAGCCCATGAGCCCTGTTTAACTGTTTAACCTTTATATAAACATAAGACATAAAGCTTTATAATTTTAGAGTCGGTATAAGCAAGCAATTACAAACATAAGCTCTGAAGAGCTTTTAAAACCGACATAACAACAAGGAAAACAAAACAAACATATCGAGTCATGCACACAACACAAATGAAATGGTTTGCACATAAAAAGCATATTAAAAGCACATACAATTAGCACAGAGCAGCAAAAGCACTACAGTAAAGATAACAAAATAAATTTGCCATGCTGAAAAAATAAAGCAACAAACCAAAAAATAATGAGCAGAGATTAACTGGTTTTGCAGGCAAGGCATTGGCATGAGCTGCCAGTCCAAGAATTTATCAAGTTCTTGAATTGATTTAAAGATGGTTGCTTACGAAGCTCATCTGGCAGCTCATTCCAAAGCCTAGCGCCGGCATACCTGAAAGATTGTAGGCCATATGCAGTTGATAGTAGGGTTTGAACAGTACAACATGAGAATGAGCTATAAAAATCAGTTGAAAAAGGCTTAACTCATCAGATGGACAAAAATACAAGTAGATGTGGCCAGGTACCTGGGTACTTGTACATCCCAACAACAAAAAGACATTAGGAACAGATCTGAGACTACTCTCAGTTATCTGAAAGCTAGTTCAAAGCCACTTGCAATTAATGAAAAAAAATCATGCTTCTAAGACTAAGACTAAATACTTGGCTAGATAACTCATATCTTGACTTACATCTAGAATGAGAATGAGGGGTTGGTTGAAAACAAAACTTTACAACAAAAAAGATGATTTCAGCTTCCCAATTGTGAACTTTCCATTTCTATCATCTATGTAGCAACATTCCAGCAGCGCATGCATAAGGAATATATATCTCCCAATTGATACAATATTCCCGGAATTGTACATGTTGTATTTCCTATCATCATGATTATGATTTTCTGATAGAGGATTGCTATTCACAAGGAACATGATGAAGTTATTAAACCAAGAGTTCCAAATGGTGAAGTTGAAATCATCCTTTTTTAAATTTTATGGATGCCATCACGAGTTGGTTGACCATCATGAAATATCCATTTCATAGATGATATACGATATGTTCTTGTATGTGGTAACTAAAATACCCTTTCCCAATTTCACGAATGTCAACTACCGAATTAGATTATTTATCGGATTTGTAATATAAGCAACAGGATGGGTGCCACATGTGGAGCAGGATCTGCTTACCCTTCGGGAGCACCTCAAATCACCCAAAAAGTTGGTGTGGTTCGTGTTGCTTAGACTTTAGTTTTCTATGTTGTGTCTTTTGTACTATTATTTGTCTGTTTATCTTTTTATTTTAGTCATGGTTTGACTCTCCCTCTGGTATTTTTGGTCCCTCTTTGGTTATAATTTGCTGCTGGGGTATTTGGTTATAATAGAGACATATATATAATACATTAAACATGTACAAATGTATGTCCCTGGTGATAATTTAAGGTTTGCATTTTGTCAAATTATTAAAATTTAGAATACTAAAATAGGTATTCCATTGGCTTGGATAGAAAACAAGCCATAAATATCATATTTGAGTTCATTTAGACATAAATTTGTCCTTGAGGTTCATTAATATAACTTCAAATTCAATGTTTTCAACAGCATCAATTTAAAGTTGTTGTTTATACAACTTCATCCATTTTCACTTTTAATCATTCAGGCATGTGTTGTAAACTGTCTAGTTGATCACCAGGTAATTGTCAATAATCTTTTATTGCTGTATATATACACAGTCTGCACCAAAAACATTTTCAGCTAATTTACTAGTCTGAAGACCAATATTCTGACATTTTTCTTATTGGTCCAAACAAAGATTTGCAAAAATTTAGTAGTTCAATTGAAATTCTACTAGTCTTGGGCATTGGACTAGTAGCTAACTGTGCAGACTGTATACAGTCGAATCTTAAACACCTTCATTTATTACTTGAAGCTTATTACCTATTAACCTTTTGACACAAAAACAATAACCATGATAACAGGAAAAGGTGACTTTTGTTTTTCTCTGACTTTTCTGATATCAACCTCGAGTTTCACAGACTTTTTCTCTATCAGTATCAATTTTGTAAACATAAATGTCTACTGTAAATTTTTCAAGGTTTACATTTTCAAGAAGTGGAAGATTTCAAATTTTTATGGGAGGGACCGAGGAGGGTCTTAAAAACGGGAGATTTTGACTTCCGCCGGAAGAATCACATCTATGTCAACATTTTGAGAAAATTGACAGTTTGCTGCCCACAGAGGTTAATGATATTTAATGATATTTTAATTATTCGTGTTATCAATGGACTGTGGCAAATACTTGATTTCATATTACAATTTTCAACCTCCATGTACATGTGTACATGATGTACATCTGTTCATAGTCATTATATAAGCACCTTAGTTTTGGAATATTCCACACTTCTGGAACAAATTTAAAAAAGAAGATGTGATGTGATTGTCAATGAAAACACTCTCTACAAGAGACCAAAATGACATAAAGATTAACAACTTATGAACTACAGGTCACCAAAAGTCTTTCCTGTAATCGGGAGAAGTTTATCCTCCTCAATCTAGCTGCAGAACCATAGTAGTACATGTACTTCTACCAAACAAAGCCCAAATAAACAAACTGAATATTTTGCTATGACTAAGGTGCACATATGGACCCCTCCACATATATACATGTACATGATATACATGATATATATGCATACTGTTGAAATGAAATTCAGTTTTTTCACCAAGGCAAGGACGTATAACTATTATACGTCCTGACCAAGCTTTGAAAGCCTCGACTCAAAAATATACTTTCTATACAAATGTACATTGAAACATTATAATAAAAAATTTATGCACATGCACAACATGACATGTCTTATTGTGTTGTCTCTAAGAAGCTTAAATTCAGTATAATAATTGATTGTGAGGAAACATATTTTTTTTTCCAGAAATGAATAGTAACAGTGATTATAGTGTATTTAATACATTCCCTCAGCCTCCAGCAGAGAATGTGGTCACACTGTGTGAACAGAATGGCCAACTTATGACATCACAGGCTGAAAAAATGGCAGGATCTAAAGCAAGTAACACTTGAAAAATCTTTATTATTATTCCATATTAATCAAATTGCAATTGGTTGAATTAAAATCGATTTATATACTATTATATCAATGATATGATATCTGTACATGCATTGAATTTAGCTTAATCAGTCGATAGTTGAACTCAGAGTCTACTGTGGACTTTACCTTTAACCATTATGATAGTTTACCTCAATTAATTTGTGTCCATCTCATAAAGTTTGTACTGTAAATTCTACTGTTTGTATATTTGTCAAAGAATAATTGAATACCATAAAACTGTACATATCATGTAAAATCTAAATATTGTTGTAAATATGATTAAAAACTAACTTTAGAATTTATCAAGTAAAATCTAAATAATATAATCAGAAGGAAGAATATATATAATGATCCTTGAATTGCTAACTTTATTTATTTGAACTAGATGATGTTAATGTTTTGTATATATATTTGTACTATCATTTTTTGTGATAACAAAAGCCTGACAATAAATCTTATTCTGGCATTTTAGTTCAAATTCAATTCTTTCTTGATAGATAAAGCTACTTTTCATAATTGCTTAAAATCAGATCATTTTTGATTTATAATTTCATGAATTTGATATCTTTTATTTTGAGAGAAATATTTTAAGCTTTTGGATACCCATTGTTTAAACCTACCCAGTATTATACATAAATAATTTGGTAACAATCAGGATGAATCCAATATTTAACATCTTATAAATATACGAAATTCCTCCTGAAACCCCAATTTGCTTTGAAAACAGTCTCCAAGATATACTTTATGATATATTTTTACGAACATGACACATGTCCATACCAAATTCAGTGAATGTATTTTATTATTTTATTTTTTAACAGATGCAAGGATATCCAGTTGTTGTTATATCACATGATCATCATAAAAGTTTGTCAGGAAGAGAAAATGCTAAATCAGCATTCCTTCCTCATGATGAAACAGTTTGGAAAAGAGCTATGCATGCATGGTAAGACCATGTTAGATATTTTCTATGGTTTTCAGATATATAATTTAAAGATTCATTTTATGCAAAATAGAAAGTTGAAGTTTTTTTTTGCCAATGAGACAACTGTCCACAAGAGACCAAAATGACACAGACATTAACAACCATACATGCTTTAGGTCACTGTACAGTCTTCAACAATGAGCAAAGCCTATGACTGCTGTTATGACTATGAAGACATCTTTCTTTATTCTTAGCCAAGAGAATCATATAAATTATTCCCTGTGTCCTTGCAAGAAATAATTATGAAGTCAGCATAGCTATTCAAATAGTAGGGAGAACAAATAGGAATGTATCAGCATAGTTGAGTCCAGATTTGACAATCCAACAATATTAAAACAATCTTAATTTTTCATCATATGTCTTGATGTCCATGTGCCAGGGATGCTGCAAGTTTGATGTTCCTGTTTACCATATCAGTGTGTTATTAGCATTGTTAAGTTCTGGTTTTCTTTTAATTAAGACTATGTACAATTTACTAGCAAAACATTTTAACATGTACAAAATTATTTGTAGGTATGAGATGGGCCTCTCAGGTGTCTTTCAAGAAGTAGTCAACAGTAGTGGGGAAGGTATAGTTATTATTGTAAAGGTTTTCATACATTATGAAAAATAATTACACATTTAGAAAGGTAAGAACAGGGCTGTAAATGTGATACAAAGTATGGGACTGACAGCAACCAACCAACACATGCAAACAGTATGTCAAGCTATAAAAAAGAAATAGTTGTGCATAAATAAAACAGATTTACAGAGATCTACCTTTGATACCTTATTCCTTAATGACAAAAAAAACCTGAAATTATAGAAACCTTTAATAAGGTTTCTAACTTAAGAAAGTCACATGAACAGATGACAGGGTTACTTTTAATCACAATCAATGAAACATGAAATAAAAATGATAATTAAAATATTACATCTGTTTACATGAGATAACATTTTTGGGATACGATTGCTGTCAAGCAATCTGTAGACTTTTACCGTTGACTCATGCTACATTCCCTCACGTCATTCATTTTATTCTAAACATTCAGCAACATCTCAGATTCTTATGATTGTCTTGCTTTAAAAGGTAAAAACAAGCGAAACAATCGAACATAAACAACTTTCCTGTAATGTTTTACTCATAATCTCCATGTGTGATATTTTCCTTGACTTATATGCGTGTTTTCAACAACACGGAAAATCAGAATTAAACAGTATTTATATTTAGTGTTTTTATAAATTTAGAAACACGTCAAAGGGAATTCCCAAATTTTGATACCTTGCGAGAGTTCTCTGAATTCCGATCGATAATTCTATTTCTGTCATAAGAACTGAAGTGGAGTATTTCTATATTTTACCGTTATGAAACTGATATTTGATACTGTACTCTCATAAAGAAATGGAGAACCATTAATAAATATCATTTAAATAAACGTTCTTGTTCCAAATCGCAAGTCGCCGTTTGTTTATGTATTAGTGCGCATGTGCGGTCTCATTAGTTAGAGACCAGAAGAATTTTAGAGACAAGAAACGACAAGAAGAATAATATTAGCAACAAGAAACTATTTAGCGACAAGAAAACATTTTTTATTTAAATTACTTATTCGAAATAAATATTAAAAGAAAATGCAAAAGAAAACAATTTCAACGACAGGAAAGTTACTATTGATAAAAAAAAAAAGAAACTTGTAAATCTAATTCAGTTGCTACATTTATTTACATGATATTTTATTAAGTATCACAGGAAGTATTACGTTTACCCTGTCGTTTTATGGTATTACTTTTACTTGTGTTTTAGAACAATAATATATTTTGTCTTATAATTTGTTTTTAAAACTATCTTTGTACAATATATAATAAACTTGCAAAATGCATTATTGGTGCATCATTGTCCAGAAAATACATACACAAATTGTGAAATACAAATTAACAACTGAAATCAAACAAGAGGAAAACATAATTAAAATGTGAATATTTTTCATCATTTTGTTTAGTGTATTGTCTCATTTAACGATATTTATCATGTTTATGCATATTGATAGAAGATTAAAGGAAATTGATGACAATCTTGAGTTTGCAACAGGTGTTCACTATTTACAATAATTGTATATTCTGGCGCGTGTAATTGTTGAAAGTGTTTGTTGGATGTTATTGTAGCAATAAAACAAGGGACACGCACCTCGTTAATCTCATTTGATACTCTAAATTGTGTATTACCTTAGAATGAAACCACAGCTAATGTTGGTCCTATCAGGAAAAAATAATTGTACAGTTAGAAAGGAAATAATATTTCATGTTTTTGTTTCAATAAATCCTTCAAAGGGAAGGTGACAAATCTTTGTTTTCATTTTCATTTTATAGCGTTTACATTTCCTTTTTAATTTCTTCATCTATCAATATGATAATAAAAACTACACAATCCCTTCCTCGCAATTTTTTTAATTTCTTCATCCATCAATATAATACTAAAAAATTATTTTGATGTATTTGATAAAAAAAAAAAATGTTTTCTTGTCGCTTTGTCACTAAATTTTTTCTTCTTGTCTCTTCTTGACGCTTCTTGTCGCTAATTAGTGAGACCTCGCATGCGTATAGTTTTCCTGATTTCAAGGGGTATCAGATTGAGTGATTCCCCGCTTCATTGGTTGATTTGAAACTCATGGGATTCTTTCTATGTCTGTCTGCTATTGAGGGTTATTGTTGTTGCATAACTTTAAAAATCATATGCATAATTTAAATTAGAATAAATGCTTCATCGTAAAAATTACCTATAACACCCCTTCAGCCGAAATGGGGTCTTCCATATTATCGTTTCGAGTTGTCTCCCTTCTGGAAGTATTCGTCAGGAAAAATTAACTCGTTAATGCCGATAAACGTCGTATTATATTAAGAACGATCTCAATTTAAACAGAGGAGTGTGTACGGAAAGGAGTCATGCCCTCTGACCCAAAGGAACTTCAATATTTAAAGAGTAAGAAATGGGGTTCCTCCTAAACTGGTCCGCCGTTCTATATATAGCTTCGCACCGAAGGTCAGTGTAGCGATAAGTGAACACAACAGGGGCCCAGTTTAGAGTTCCTCCTTGATTTAGTGATCAGATACGGCATCAAGTTAACTCGTACCACGGCAACTCATAACAAAAAAAACTTGTACCACTGGGAAGTCGTACCAGTCAGAAAAATATATTAAAAAATATTATGTTTTATGGGTTTTTATTTGTAAACTTAATAAAAATAAAGTTGAATTACTTGAATTTTATACAGGATTTTAATGAAAACTTAGACAAAAATAAAGAATGTTTTTGAGCATTATTGTTTAAACTGATCTTTCAAACTAGAACATAGGAGGATCCAGCCCCCCCCCCCCCCCCCTAATTCGTGGGAAAAATTTGGTTGATTTTCTATGGCTTCATTTATTAAACCACAAGTTATGCTATATTTCTGTAGATTTCATACCAATGATATTAATCCTCTGTTAAAAGAAGCCTATGAATTAAATAAGTCCCTGCATAATGATGGTTTTCATAGTTGGTATACATTTGCTCTAAATATTTCTAAAGAGACTGGATTAAATGCTAAAGATTTTGAAACTTGTGATAAACCATACAATAAAATTAAATATTCCTTAAAGATGAAGTTTAAACAGGTATCACATGATTTTTATACAAAAAAAGTCTTGAATAAACTTTCTTCTATAACAGACAGTTCGAAATTATTTCTATATAGTCAATTAAAAACTGAGATAAAAATTGAAAATTATTTATTAAAAGAATCAAATTTTAAAACCAGACAATTAATTTCTAAATTAAGGGTTAGTGACCATAACCTAGAAGTTGAAATGGGAAGATATAAAAATGTACCCAGAGATCAAAGGTTATGTAAACTTTGTAATAAAATTGATGATGAATACCATTTTTTACTATACTGCAAACTAAACTCAACTTTAAGAGATTGCTTATTTTTAAAGATTAATAATTTAAATCCTGATTTTACAAATTATCAACCACTTTTAAAGCTAAAGCTAAAACAACTTTTAAATCCTAAATCTGAGCTTTTGACAGAAATTGGTGACTTTATAAAGCAATCATTAGAATTGCGAAAATGAGGTCCATGTCCATGAAAGGCTACATTAATTACCATTTATAACTATGTTTTTTTTTATGTTTATATTTGTAATTCTTCACTGTCTGTATTAAATGTTGTATTTGTGTTTGCTTGACCCATATGGGTGTATTTTTGCAAATAAAATTATTATTATTATTATAAAGGGAATCATTGAAGCATGACTGGAGCGGCCCCCTCTTAGGTCAGTCAGCGGGCCCCCCTTAGAAAAAGTTCTGGATCCGCCACTGTAGAACAAACTTAATCCAGAAGAAAGTTAAAACATTGCTTTAACTGTACCTTAAATTGAATATATATATATATGCGAAAGCAAATTTACTGATCTAACATCGTTGGGTTGATGTTTAGACGAGTTGTATATATATATACAGTGGCGGATCTAGGGGGTGGTCCCACGGCGCACCGGACCACCCCCATGACGAACCTCAATTTTTTTTTTTAAGTGTCTATTTTTTCAATAACTAGCTAATTATCACTTAAAATTAATCCTTTCATCGCACTAATTGGTTATGGATTACCTAGATACCTGGAGGTGTCACAATGATAGAATACGGATCAATGCGTTTCACCTGTATACATGTAATTAAATTGTCAAAACAGCTCGTCAATATGAAGAAAGTTGACTTCTTATTTTGAAAGGTAAATACAAATTATTTTTTATTTTTAAGTGAAATTTCCATATATAATTGCATTCTCCAACTAACCGAGTCTCGGTTTTAAATTTCATTTATGTACATTTTGAAAAAAAAAAACCAATCATTATGAATGAATTAAATTAAATTTGTTTATCTATCTCTTTGAGCCCCCCCCCTTTTTCCCCAACATCAACAGCAATTCAAGCACTGAAGTTGGTACCAGCATTTGTACTAAACGCAACATTTGATGAAATTGAACATTTTGTAGACTTTTACCATACTGATTTGCCGAGTCCATCTACAATGCCTTCCGTACTGCATTTGTGGCAAAAGACTTGCGAGTCAATGCTTTCAAAACCAGAAACTGTAGCCGGTGCTCTGAAAGAATGTTGCAAAACCGACTTTCCAATTATTTCTGTTATCTAAAAATCATAGCTACCATGGGGTGACGAGTTGCGAATGTGAGCTATCCAACAGTGAGTTATCACTTCTAAAAACCTACCTGAGAACAACTATGGGACAATTGCGTTGAAACGGACATGCGTTGATGCATGTGCACTACAGTTTGGAACTAAACATAAAACAAATTATAGATAACTTTGCAAGGAAACCCCGCGAAGCATGATGTTGAATGACCTGATAAACAACTCTTAAGTTTGTTAAATTAGTAAATTTTGAACAATTTTACGTAAAACTATTTTTACCGATTCGGAACATTTTTGCTAAACCTTTTTTACAGCTTGCCTTATTCAGATGACAGTTGTATGTTGTACTATTTTAGATTGCAAGATATTGTAAAGAGTCTTAAATAAAAATCAGTTTAACATTTCTTTCAATTCCTTTACCTAGGAATATGTGCATCGCATGGTGTTGTCCAAATTCATGATCTTCCATAATGTCAAAGGTATTTTTTAACCTTTTTCATACCATTCAATATTCATTTGGGACCACCCCCGAATTTGTTTCTGGATCCGCCACTGATATATATTTTTTTCCCGCCAAAAAAGCAATTGCTTTCAACAATTGTAAACATAGCATTCAATAATATATATATCCAATTTAAGTTAATTAAAGCTATAATCCATGATCACAAATTGAATGCTATGTTTACAATTGTTGAAAGCCATGTGCTTTTTTGGCGGGAAAAAGGAGGACCCCTTAACAGGAATCAGTTTCATTTCATTGTTATTTATAGAATGTAAAAATAATTTTGGCAATCATTTTGACTAACTGCTAAGATTTGATAATTCATGAAAAATTTTCTTCGGGTGAAACTGTTAATACTTTAATTATCTACATCTGCCACAGTATTTTCTATCCAATAGACAAGGAACATTAGCTACAAATTGGTCATTGTACATTTTTTTTTACTTTCAAATTATGTACATTTTACAGACTTAAGAGGTATTGAGTGAAAGTAACGTATATCATGTATATTCATCATTTAAAACCATTTAAATAAGTTGGTACAAGTAAGCAGAGGTACGAGTTTGTATTGGTACAAGTTTTTTTTTAATGGTACGAGTTTACAATGGTACGGGATAACTATAATTCGATAAAACACAATGAGTACATGGCTCATACACTTGTAACCGGGATTGGCAATTCTTAAAGTTGAGTGACTATTCAGATTATTTCATTTTGCATGTGCAGTTGAATTAGTTTTGAAAATAATACTATCGAGCTGTACCAGGGTTACCGGCCAAATATGATTGAGACTCACGCATGTTCATGCTTTTTTGCGGCAGTATCCTTGAATCTATTTTTTTCCTCTTTGATCTTTTAAATTTTGGCCAAATCTCATGCATTTGCTTAATGAAAATTTGGCAGAACTACTATACATGTGTCAATGAAAATTTGGCAGAACTACTATACATGTGTCAATGAAAACTATGGCAATCGTATCCCGCAAAGCATTCTGCTCTTTGATTAATCAAGTGATATATACTCCGATAAATATTGTTAATGCTACATTTATTATAATAACCATTGCTTTGGAAGGGTAAGCAGATCTTGCTTCTGTGTTACACCCATCATGTTGCTCATGTTATTACAAACTTGGTGAATAGGCTTATTCAGAAGTTCACATATATGCATATACATGATAAAGTAATTAGTATAATTCCCTTTTTTTTAGTACCACCATGGACTTCTGATTTAGCAAAGAAAACTTTGACCTTGGTTAGATGGACCAGCTCTCTACATGGATCATTATTTCCTCACCTTTCTGTAAGTATATCCTTATATAGACAGACCATTGTTTAATGGACAAAGAATCTATCTGATGCTCAATTTTGGAATAAGAACTAAGTGAAAGCAAATTTTTGTTTAATCATACACACTTTTTTTTAGGGGAGTATATTAATATTTTGTTTGCGTGTATTAGGATTTGGTTTTATTTATTGGCACGATTCCTTACTTGTCCATATTGATTGTAAGTGTATTGGCTGCTTGACATATGTTATGAGTATTTCTGAATCAATACCTGCAATATGTCTAATTTGATTAGCTTTTATTGATTCTTTTGATTTATATGATAAACATAATGAGTTGAAGGTTAAAAGAATTACATGCAAAGAGGTTGCAATCATATAAAAGACGTATGTATCACTAAAAACTAATTAAATTTAAAGAAAATTGAATGTAGGAACATTCAAATAAATAGTACAAGGTCATACTTTCTCAAATCAAATGAAAACTTGCAATATCATTTATTCATTTGAAAAACCAAGGGGAGCATTAGGATAAGAACTACATGTGTATCTGAACTTATAACTTGAACCACTTTGAAATATTAGAATGATGTTGTTACAGAAACAGAATTTGTGTCGTTATAAAGTTTTGTATATATATGTTCATGTGAATGTAAAAATAAATATATAAGCAATAAACAATACTGTTTTGTTTTAGATGTCAAATGAAGATATGATCTGTAAATTCTCCAGAATACATGATTGGTGAGTAGATCTATATAATTATGTTAGTGATCTACTGTCGGAGGTTTCAATTTTAGATAACTTAGATAAAAGTTAAGTGTAAAAAGGTTAAAAGATTGATATTTGAATCTTTTAACAAGTGGCAGAAATATTGTATTGGGTCTCTTAAATTATGGTTAAAAGACTTAACAGTTTTAGTCTCCCCTGCAAACAAACAAAAAGCCACCAAATGAGACTTTGACATTACTATTTAAGCAATTGAGTTTTAACATTGACTAATACCTCAACTTTTCATCTACAATGATAAAAAAATGTATGGAAACATGAATGACAAAATTTTACCAACAAGTAATTTACCATTGGAATAAATTTTAAGGAAGCGAGAAGAGAAAAATGTTAACATTTGCATGGATGTTTTCACATTTATCATGTTTATTTACCATAATGATATAGGAAATTATATACAGTGTAAACTATAAATTGAAGTGAACATTGATATCAATTAGGCTGTTAAATTTCTTTTTTGAATTGTTTTACATTTATCATTTAAGTGCCTTTTATAGCTGACTATGCAGTATGGGTTTAATCATTGTAGAAAGCTGTACAGTGACCTATAGATGTTAATTTCTGTGTCATTTGGTCTCTTGTGTAGAGTTGTGGTTTTTGCAACCATGCCACATCTTTTTTTATCATTAATGTCCTGATAAATATTATTTGAAATTATTTGTAGTAAACCATCAAAAGGTAGTCTTTTTCTGTAAAATGTATAATATAACCAAATTCTGAATTCAACAAATATTTTCAGGAAGAGGAGTCCAGTTCATGCATTTTCCTGGCATCCACACACAGTTAAGTTTGCCTATGCCTTACAGGATGATTCCATCAATGTACATATGGGCAAGAGTGATCTGGTACCTGTACTGAAACATAAACTACAGAAAAATGTGGCAGATTTATCTTGGCAGTATGTGAACTATTTATATAAACCCTAATGATAATTAATTGAGAAGGACTCCCTTAAACATTGCTAAAGATATAAACAGCTTATATGTTTATGTTTAGTTTTCATAAGTTGACGTGGCTATTCTACAAAGAGAATACATATATTTAAAATAAATATCCTTCATATTATTCATGATATGCCAAAACAGTTAGTCTGCATGTTCTGTAATTCTAGTAACCCTAAATTTATTATATTTTCTTAGATTTTAATTAAAACAATGAGAAAACAAACTATTTTTTTCTGTACACTTAAAACATCAAATAAACACACAGAATTATAGCAATACCTAAACATTCATGGATTACCAGTACTAAGAATAAACATTTTTGTAAATGCTTTACACTTTCCCTAGTATGGGACAGTGGTGTAACAGCACAACATAAAAATAAGGTATACAAATCTGCTGAAAATTGCTAAACTCATCAGATACAAGAACAAAAAAAGATTAACAAACAAGAAAGTACTAATCCAAGAGACAATTACTGAAAGCTATGATAAAGCCAAAAACAGGTAAACAAATATATCAATAATTTGTACTGTTTATTTTTCAGACCCCAGTCAGCTTCAGTTTTAGCAGTAGCATGTCAATCTTGTGTGTTGATATGGCACGTAGAACCTACATCTTTAGCAACTAGGTAAACTTCATTTATAGATTTAAAGTACTGTTAAAAAATGAAATGACTGCAAACACGTTATCATTAATTGTTGTGATGCATTTACCAACTGTTAAAGATAAAAGAATGTCATTTAGTGCATTTTATCTTCTAAAACTGTGAAACATGAAATTTTGAGGTTTTTTTTATAAACATTTATTATTGAAAACAATTATTTTGAGACAACAGACTAAAATTATATATATTTGATTTTTAATTGATTTAAATATTTTTCAGACCCTCGACAAGTTCAGTTCAGGTTTTACAACAGAATAGTCATACTCCAGTAACCTGTCTAGCCTGGGATCCTAATGGTAGAATTCTTCTGTCATCCTCCCCTGTCGATACTGCTATCATGGTTTGTCATAATCACAGTTGATATCTCAAAATTATTACTTCACATCTCATTACAAAAATTTTTGTCCAAATGCTGTTCAGATTCATACAACTGAAATCTCAGTAATGATTGTGTGATAATGAGAGTTTTGAAATCTTTGATAGCAATAGGAGAGAATATGAGATGCAATTTCTGGAAATATAACATATATATATGTTACAGTAAATAGGTGAAATTAGGAATTACTCGTAATTACTAAACATTTCAGTAAATACCTGTAATTACTAGCCAATTTAGTAATTACATGTATTTACTAGTTGTTTCAGTGATTACTGGTAATTACTGATTTTTTCTTGTCATTTTTACAGCTATTTACTAACTTAATGTTTTTGTTTTAAAATCAAAAACATAATTCAAGATACCAAATAAGAAAGTGCAGGGGTAGGGATTTTAAGGGAGCTTACTTAAGGATGTAGGAATATAAGGCACATCAAAAGTGCTCACTCTTTAGTGTTTGGGAATTGAAACAGGAAAATGTTTGTTTTTTAGGCCTCAAAACTCCGTAAATATATGCATGCAAGACAATGATATCAATCCGAAATTGATTTTCATAATTTTGTTAAACTAAAATCTTAATCATGCACTGTGTTTTAAAACTTTAAAATAACTTTCTCCAAATATCCTTGATTTCTACCAAACTTGGACAGAAGCTAAATGTTTATGATCATAAAATAATATCCGAAAGTAAAGTTTGTAAAAGAAATCCTTTTTATCCTATATTACTTATAAACAGGATAAACGGACTAGTTTTTTTCCCCAGTTAACATTACATACACTCTGCAGTTAAAGTTTTTAAAACATTATACTTTATAAACCATCCTGGATTTTTACCCAATTTTGACAGAAGCTTCTTATAGTACTAGTAAAAAATAGTATCAAGAGGAAAATTTTATACTGATATTTTTTCCTCATTTTTGTTGAGCCTGCGATTAACAGAAAAAGTAGGCGAGACGATTTGTTCTGTAAAACCCTTACAATTTTAATAACTTAATACATCGATAACCGATCTCCAGCTAGGGGTTGAATTGAAGGTCACATGAATACGTATTAAATAAGGTCCAAATATTAACTCGCAAGTGCACAACCTATCAACCTTGTTTCTCAGCTAATTTAACAAAATAGAACCAGATTGGCTGCTGAATTATAATTGTATCATATCATATTTATGATTTAACAAACCAAAAAAATATATTTATTTATTTTTATATCTCGAAGCTAATACACATAACAGTTCATTCCAGTTCCCAACCTACATAACGTTATCTTATCTTTAAAAGGTACTAAGTCTAAATATTCTTCAAACAGTTTTTTTAAAGTTAAAACATAATGCTTTGGGAGAATTTTCCATTTTTGATGTCTGCTGAAATTGCTAAAAAATATATGTATAATGCTCAACTTTAACCAATTTGGATTAAAACTAAAGTTACTCTGATTTAACCATATATTTAAAATTCCATATTTATTCAAGATATTTTTAATACAAATCAACCATTCAATATTTTAAGAGTACTAACTGATCTTCTATATATATAGCTAGTTAGTATTACTATAACTTTTGATCATCTGACCATAATACAACATTGCTTTAGCAGTCAGTAAATAGGTGTAAAAATGCATTTTAAAATTAGTAATTACTGGTAATAACTGGACCGTTTCAGGAATTACTTGTATTAACTAAGTGCATCGGGAATTACCTGTAATTCCTAAATTTTAGTAATTACATGTAATTCCTAATTTCACCTATTTACTGTAACATATATATATAACATGATATTAGAATGCAAAATTTAAAGTTTTGATAAAAATGACAACTTTCATATTTTCTCCTTAATTAAAACTTTGATATGTAAATGATATGATATACAGAATAAATTTACTCGTATTGATAAAATAAAATAGACCATTGCTAACAGTATAGACTTGTAGTAGCAAGAATCTTCCAATATATTTTAATTTCCGTAATATTTTTTTTGTTGCAGGCCTGGGATGTTGCTATGGAAACATGTACACCTTTAAGACGTGTAGGGGGTGGTGGTGTATCGTTACTGAAATGGTCACCAGATGGCAGTAAAGTATTTTCAGCAACACCATCACATTTGTTTAGGAATTTAAAGCAAACAATTGAAGGACAACAAAATGAAATGTTCAATGTATCTTCCATTTTTAGGCATAAATTTACAGTTATAAAATAGATTTGTTTTATATCTATTCATTATAATTAAAGTATCAGCAATTTTATATCATCAACGTGATTACATACATTTATAGATGTAATTAACCCAATTGGTATGTTAGCAAGTTCCTATGTTCATATGATTTAAGTATTTAATTTTTGTTGAGCCTGCAACTTTAGTTGCAGAAAGCTCGACATAGGGATAGTGATCCCGCGGTGGTGTTTGCTAACTTCTAAAAAGGTTTATATTTTGGAAGGTGAAAGACCTTAATGCTTCACACTTTGTATATAGATGCCTCATGTTACGAAGTTTCCGTCAGTCATATGTCCTTGACCTCATTTTCATGGTTCAGTGACCACTTGAAAAAAAAGTTCAGAATTTTTGTAATTGTTGAATTCTCTCTTATTATAAGTAATAGGATAACTTTATTTGGTATGTGCGTACCTTGCAAGGTCCTCATGCCCATCATACAGTGTTCACCTGACCTCGACCTCATTTCATGGATCAATGAACAAGATTAAGTTTTGGTGGTCAAGTCCCTATCTCAGATACTATAAGCAATAGGGCTAGTATATTTGGTGTATGGAAGGACTGTAAGGTGTACATGTCCAACTGGCAGGTGTCATCTGACCTTGACCTCATTTTCATGGTTCAATGGTTATAGTTAAGTTTCTGTGTTTTGGTCTGTTTTTCTCATACTTTATGTAATAGGTCTACTATATTTGTTGTATGGAATGATTGTAAGGTGTACATGTCAAGCGGACAAATGTCATCTGACCTTGACCTCATTTCCATGGTTCAGTGGTCAAAGTTAAGTTTTTAAGTTTTGGTCTTTTTAACTTATATTGCATGCCAAAGGTCAACTATATTTGGTGTATGGAAATATATTATGATCTATATGTCAGTCCAGCAGGTTTAATTTTACCATGACCTCAATTTCACGGTTCATTGCACAGTGATAAGTTTTTGTGTTTTGGTCTATATTTCTTAAACTATAAGTAATAGGTCAACTATATTTGTTGTATGGAAGCATTGATAGCTGTACATGTCTGTCTGGCATGGCTCATCTGATCTTTGTTTAGATATCATGGTTTATGTTAAGGTTATGTGACAGTTGTAATAAGACTTTATACTTCGGAATATCAACATAATAACAATGATTAGTAAAGAAGGTGAGACATTTCAGTGTGTGCACTCTTGTGATTTCTTACAAACAGTTTTAAATTACAAAATTATGTTAGGGTCACAATGACCTATATTTTTTTTGTTAGTTTCTTAGATTTAAAATTCAGTGTTGAAATTGGTTCAAATGATGATAAAGAATATTAAGTGTTTACTTATATATATTTTATATTTACATTTCTGTTACTAGAGCTTAAACAATTATACATCACTTGGAATTTAACACAGATTTTTTAACACTACAATAAGACTGAACATTTTATGCTTAGCCAGCACATATAGAAAAATTGTTAAAGTGTTAGAGATCATAATTGATGTTGATTAATTTTAATGTTAAACAATTCTAACTGATTCATTTGTATACAGAGTATGGGAGACAACTAAATGGAGTTGTGAAGTATGGACCAAATGTACAGGCAGAATTAAGGTAAGTAAAGTGGGATTATCATTCTTTGTGAAGTATGGACTAAATGTACAGGCAGAATTAAGGTAAGTAAAGTGGGATTATCATTCTTTGTGAAGTATGGACTAAATGTACAGGCAGAATTAAGGTAAGTAAAGTGGGATTATCATTCTTTGTGAAGTATGGACTAAATGTACAGGCAGAATTAAGGTAAGTTAATTGGTATTATCATTCTTTGTGAAGTATGGACCAAATGTACAGGCAGAATTAAGGTAAGTTAAGTGGGATTACCATTCTTCTATTAGTTAGGTAATCCAAACAGGTTTCTTGTGTTTAGGATCCAGTGTCTCGGTTAAATAATTCTTGACTTTAGAAAAAAAAATATACTGTGAATAATGTAAGGCTAAGATATTGTATTATAACTTTGACTGTATTGTTTCTCCTTTGTATATTATCATGAAGGTCTTTTATATCTTACTAATTGTATATGGTAAGGTTTTTTCTCATTATTTAAGATCTGTTATTGAGATATAAAGGTATCTGATTTGTCAATTCATTTCCAAATCAGACAGCTTGTTGGAGTCCAGATGGAAGCATTTTGCTGTTTGCCACAGAAAACGAACCAATCATATATTCCTTGTCATTTTCCACTGCACAAGATGAAAGAAAGGCTGTAATTGGTGGATCACATTCAGCAATAGCTGCTGTGGACATATCAGAAGTCACATTACAAGGAGCTGATGGCAAAGATTTCAAGTATGAATAACCCAATAATCCTAACCTTTTCTGATATGTTCCCAAGGTTAAGTAAATGTCTATACTATAGGTATGTTTTGTCGTCACTGACAATGATTGTATAAAGGTCATGTTATATTCTTATATGCAGGTTTATTTAATATCATTTATATCAGTTATAGTATTTCAGTGTATCCCAAACTCTGTCTGTCAAAAAGTCTTTCAGTCAGACAGAAATATTCAGAATTTCAGTTGAAAATGTAGTAAGAAAAATCCGTTTCTTTTTAGGTCTTAAACCCTAAAAATGTTTGTCACAGACTGGTATGCAGTTTTTCTTGTTTTATCTAGCAGTTGATGGAAAAGAAAAGTTATGGTGTATTTAATCATACCAAAAATCACTATATGCACTAAATTAGCAGCTAAAGTAAAGGCTAAGGGACATCATGATTATTGCTGTCCTTCATCTCAAAGTTGCTTTACATTTTTCTAGATTGCTTTTATTTCCATGTATATATATTCCTCTCTGTTTACAATAACTGGTTTTGGTGATACAGTTGTCTGTTTAAACACAATTTATACACTATATCTAGCTTACTGGTTAACCAAACAAATTGTCACCAGTTTTTTTCTTGTACAGCAGTTACTGAATATATATTTACAGTTTCCTCTGTTTACCAAAGAAAAATAAAAAAAAAAATTACAATGCATTTAGGCATATATATAAATGTCTAAGTGGATCTTTTTGTCTTAGTGAATCTTTTATTTTAGGAAAATTGCATTAATGTTGATAGCAAAATTTTGAAATTTCTGTTCATTTTTGAATTCACAATTTTATATATATTTACTTGGTTATATATCTATTAACATTTTTTCCCATTACTGTAAACAATTTAAAACTTGGCATATTTAATAGTCCAGTAATATAAATAAATATGTTATCCGTTTTAGAACAGGAGGTTTAGTACATAGCATGGTTTGGGACCAGACAGGTGAAAGATTAGCAGTATTACTTCAGGGTATGTGCTTTCCTTATAAGAATGATAAAGGTGGAAACTGAACATTGGAAATTAAAATAAGCATCCATCTATCAATTCTCCCAACAAATATTCTCATCACTTTTCTCAGGTGTGAGCTAAACATGTGTCACGCTTGAATATGTGAGGGCTTTTATGAGCCTCCTTCCTATTTTACAAACTTTGAAATTTTTGAAATTTTTGAAATTTTTCAATAGGCTAATGAACTTAAAATTTTTGTCAAACATTCCTAAGCACTGCTGAACAGAAGTTCTTCATATGGTAAACAGATTGGTAATGATGATTTGTACCATATAGGTGCTTTACCAGGCTATCGTACGGCTACTGTCTGTTGTTTTTATACTTTGAATTATAAGGGGAGTAATATTATCTTATTGTGACTACATGTCCATTTTTTGTTTGAATTATTTCCCTTGGACAGATGTCATATGCATATTGACAGTGGACATTGATACACTGTTCATCTATTTGATTCAATTATTACTATTATGTTTCAGTCCTAAAATCTGATCAATTTCTGTGTTACACATTGACAATATATAGTCTATAGAGTCGTTGTAATATGTACATATCAATTTGATATGTACCATTTGACTTTTAACTCATTTACCTCATTAAAATGGTCACTGTGAATCAAGACATTGTATGTTTCTTAATAACTGTTTTAGTTTTACTCAGAATAATAATGTTGAAGATATTCTTTTTGAAAAAAAAGTTTGATATGCCTTGAAAATTAATGTTATAAAAATTGTTCTTAGCTTGTTCTATTCATAATGATACAAAGAAAATACAGTCTGATGTTTTATTATAGATAATGGTGGACATATAAAGAGACAAATTGTATTGTTCAGGACAAAAGTTGATCTGGTGCTGGAAATAACTCCATGGTGAGTACAAAGAAATTTATTCCATTGTGAGAACAAGGGAAAATAACTTTCTGGTGAGTACACATGGAATATCTCAATAGTGAGTGCAAGGGAAATATCTCAATAGTGAGTACTAGGGAAATATCTTTCTGGTGTGTACAAGAGAAATATATCAATGGTGAGTACAAGGGAAATATCTCACAGGTGAGTACAAGGAAATGTCTCAAAGGTGAGTTCAGGGGAAATAATCCCTTAGTGAGTAAAAGAGGAATTAACTTAATGGTGAGTACATGGAAAATAATGCAATGATGTTAAAAGGCAAGATATTCTTCCATGGCGAGAAAACTGATTGTGTGGCATGGATTTTGCTCATTGTTTTAGGCTGTTAAGTGACCTATAGTTGTTTACAATATCAATGTCATTAAATCTCTTCTTTGTATTTTTATGATTAAACTATTCATGTTATAACTTCAAAATAGTTCCTTAATGTGTTGCTAGATATAGGAAGATGTGGTATGAGTGCCAATGAGACAACTGTCCATCCATGTCACAATTTATTAAGGTAAACCATTATAGTTCAAGGTATGGTCTTCAACAAGGAGTCTTCAGCATGTTGTCTGTCTAGTGAATTTTTAACTATTTTGATTCTGATAGAAAATTAAGTGGTTGTAACTAAGTTTATTTAAATAAAGGGTTTTAATAATGTAAAATTTAAATGCAGCTAAAGTGTTATAAATATCTGAAATACAAGTGAAACTCTTTAAATTAATTTGAAAATAGGAAAAGACTATTAAAAATCATTCATAATATCATAATATATAAAAAAAAAAAAAAATTGAACTGGCCCTCCAATGTTTTTATTTACCTTGCATCAGGATATATAATATAATGTCACAAGTGATTAAGTGATTATTAAAGTATACTGGTTGTTATTTTGAAATCTTTACAACAGAAAACTATACATATTATAACCATTGTTCATGAAAGTAGTAAGTGATAGTTCTTAGTTTAGGTTTAGAATACAAGTTATATGGTTCGCTACTGACCCCTTACGGATCCATAGAGGGTTAGTAAAATCCATAGGGGGTTATGCCGGAGGCCGAGTCCCCTATGAATTTTATTAACCCTCTATGGATCCGTAGGGGGTCACTAGTTAACCGTATAACGAATTTATAGGACGCTGGACTTTTTCTGCGACGTTTTGTTGAAAAATAAACAATGAAACACAACAACATTAATAGATTATGTCGCCATTAACGCGTCATGAACCCCATATGAAACTTACTAACCCCATACAGTCTCATAGGGGGTCACCACGTGACGGCGTTTAACCAATCACAACGTGATAATACATCTGTGGTCCGATAACAAAGAATTATAATGAGGTGATAAATACTTTTTCTAAGAGCAATCTCAAATTCAATACCAAACAAAATAAACAACATTGGTTAATTTAAATTCGAAACTGAATGAACAAGTTGCAAGAAAACTAGTTTACAAATAAATGATTTCAGTTATTATAATTATGAAAATTCAAAAGTTCATTGTATCTAAACTGCATTAAAAGACATTTTTGTATTTATTAAGAAAAGGTTGATGAAAATTAAAAAAGGAATATTGTTCATTTATTCTTAACCTAAAAACCTTTTTATATCATGACATTTTATCTTTGTAGTGGCTTTGTACAAGGAGAACCAACAGCTATCCCACATCACATATCATTTCAACCTAAATATGACAATGGTGCTATTCTGTCTGTGGTAAGTATAAATATACATCAATTGGTAGAATGTCATTGGCAATCATACTACATCGCCTTATTTATTGTTTATTTATTTGTGGATTAAGTTTAAGTTTATTTTTGTAGTATGTTAAGTTTGGAATAATTATAAAATAATCAGAATAATTTAAAAGAGAGGTACATGTAATCTTCTCAAGCTTATCATTTATTATTCAGTATTAAAATTGAGAATCAGTATTAAAATTGAGAATGGAAATGGGGAATGTGTCAAAGAGACAACAACCCGACCATAGAAAAAACAACAGCAGAAGGTCACCTTCTGGTCTTCAATGTAGAGAGAAATGTATGCTAGTATGCTATTTAGTTATACTACAGTTTTATTGGGGAAAGACGGCTTCAAGCCGTCAATCCCCTATGGGGTTGACCAGAGTGACATTCCCTCACATCATTCATTTTGTTTTTATAGTGTGGATAACCCCCCAACAAATCTTACTTAGATTGAAGAGAAGGAGACCCAGAAATGAATAGTTTGACTTTAAACACTTTTTTACACATTTCCCTTCTGTTTCTCACGAAATTATCGTATATTCAGCTCTCCTTTACACTATTTACGTTTCTTTTACAATTCCGGAAAATCAGTATGACGAGATATTCTAAATATATCCAACCTACATTGGATTTTATAGTGACGTCATTCTTGGAATGTCACACTACGCAGAGGCAGGGATATCCTTCACTGCTTATTTAAATCATTCTCAGAGATCCTGCACTAATTACAAATTGGTATTTGTTTAATTTGAACATAATAATGTTTGCTGTATGATTCAAACATCAACATGCAATACTTTAATATGTAGATAAACAACTTTCACAGTAAACAGAGATGGTGGGGTTACATGAGATCATAGGGGAGAGAAACGATTTTATTAAGTTTTTCTGTAAAAATTATGTTTTGAGAATCTTCCTCCAATTCATGAACACCTCATTTGATGAGTAATTATCCACTAAAATAAAAGTTAATGTATTTAAACACTTAAAATGTGACATTTCATTGGATTAGTAGTCTTCCATTAAAACTAAATTTTTGTGTACCAACATAATCATTGTAATGGTAAAAAAAATGTTGCATTTTGTAGTTTAAACCTATTTATTCATGAAATTTACAAATATTTCAAATTTAGGATTTGGAAACAAGCTTCACATAGTTTACATCAATCATATTGTTTTTTATTAGTACCTGTTTCCCTGTGATGAGAGTTGTAACTGGGAACTTTATCACTAGAAATGTAAAACTGAAGAGATTTTTCAGTCCACACTTTCTTAAGAAAAAACTTAAAAATCCAAGAGTACTGTCACAAAATAATGGAAAATGGCCCTAGCCTGTAGTTCAGTGGTTACACAATTAAGATTTCAAAAAATATTGTAGTTGTTGTGAAATGACAGAATTCAGTTGAATTTTAGATAATTAAATATCAACTTTAATCAAATGTTTAGATTTAGAAGATGCAGATCACTTCCATTGGTCCAAATTGAACCCTAAACTAAGAAAATAAAATTACATAAACAACAATTGATTTCAATATTGTAAACCTTTGTATATGTTCTAGCTGTTCTCTTTTTCATTCTTTATATGGAGACTATCAAAAGATACCCCACCCTTAATTAAATAGAAACAAGGGCCGTCTTGCCCCTCAGAGCTATTCAGCTCTTTGATTAAATTGGTGTTTTCATAATAATCCTTTATTATGTTCAAATGCAGCTGAAACAGGACATAATATAAGCACCTCTTTTATGACAGCTTCAATTACCCATGACTTATAATATCCCCCAAAAGGTGATCAAGGACAAATAGTACTGTACAAGGACATAATACAAGATTAATATGGAAACACCCAATTTATGACAACTTTATTAACCTATGACTTGTAACCTCCAAAAGCTAATCAAGGATAATTGACACTGCACAAAGACTCGTACAAGATTAACAAAAATTAATTGGTGAATTTTTATTAAAATACAAGTACCGTCAAACAACTTTAAAGAATAAAGATTTGCAATGAATTACTCTTCTGTTCACAAGTAAATTACAACTATGTGTGTCTCCAGATTTTTACGAACTATCTCCCCATCAAAACGATGTCACTGATGTTGAACAATAAGGTTAAAAGTTTGTGGAGTGACAAGTATTTGAAGTCCCCCTTGTGCCAATGATGGCTTTCATTAATGGCCTTTTTCATTGCATTAAAATTTTAATACACATTTTTTTGGTTGATGCCCTGTTGGAGAGGTGACCAATCAGGGACTTGGTTATTTAATGCTCCAGTATAGATGTTGCATTAATAATTTACATCTAGTGTTTTATCACTCACAACTCTTCTGAAACTACAAGTTTACAAGTTTATTCCGAAAAACCTTTGTGGATACAATGGTATAACAGAAAACAATAACAACAAAGTAACCCTCTGTCACAGCGATGGTGAAACAAGAGGTTTTCATTGAAACATTTAAACATGTACCGGATTGTCTTTAAAAAATTATTAGTAGTAAAGCAATAATTTAACATAACAATGTTCCCTTTTCTCTTTATAATAGAATATCTTGGTTTCTTGTTTATAACACTGTTAATTGTTAGTGTTTCTTCTAGAATCCTCAGCGTTCTTTATTGTTTGGTAGTCAAATCTTGTTTGGACACGTGGAAACCTTTTAAGTTGTGACCTGTTAGAAAAGTTTTTCTCTGCATACTAGTTAACTGGGTATTCTGTCAATTTCAAGGAATCCTTAGTAAAAAAAATCTGTACAAGTTCTTAATGTTACATGCCCTCATATATAATTATAAACACTGGGAAGTCCAAGGTCAAATATTATACAGGTAATTTATTTACAAATAGTGACTGAAAATCCCCCATGGAAATTTTGAAAAGTTGGAAGATATGAAATAATTGTTATAAATAACCCTCATAATGATTAAATTATGCCATTAAAATCCTATAACTGAACAATATATATATGTATATCAAATTGCTCATGGGTGAGAAAATCATGTGATAAAGTTATAAAGATATAAAAGCTTATCTATAAATCAGCATTTTCATCTGATGAACATAAAATTACTTCCTGGTCTGCAAACATTTGAAATAAAAGTCAGGATTATTAATATCAATTTTTATATGATATAGTGTAGCTTTCAGATCAGCTTTGTATTGTCTGTTGTGAAAGATGACTATGTTATATCATGAATATGCCATACCATCACATCAAATTTTAATATAATCATATATCATCTAATAATGTAACAACTTTAAAGATTGATGTTTTTCAAATGATATGTGGTTTAACAAGGCTAACACCATTATAAATATAAACTTCATTTCAAATTTAACCCAACAATGTTACTGAAATGTTAGTTCCTTTCTCCGAGGGATTCAAACCCTTTTTCAGGTTCTTATGTCAATATTTCCAGCACTATATCCAGTCCAATAAAACACCCAACCAAATAGTCTTTATAAAAATATAGCTGTTATATATTGGTTTATAAGAATATATAACTGTTAGATATTGGTTTATAAGAAAATAGCTGTTAGATCACTTAGATGTTTTGGTTTATAAGAAAATAGCTGTTAGATATTGGTTTATAAGAATATAGCTGTTAGATATTGGTTTATAAGAAAATAGCTGTTAGATATTGGTTTATAAGAATATAGCTGTTAGATATTGGTTTATAAGAATATAGCTGTTAAATATTGGTTTATAAGAATATAGCTGTTAGATATTGGTTTATAAGAATATAGCTGTTAGATATTGGTTTATAAGAATATAGCTGTAAGATATTGGTTTATAAGAATATAGCTGTTAGATATTGGTTTATACGAATATAGCTATTGGACAGGGGTTTCAATCAAAACATAGATGAATGAAAGATACACCACCTACTTGTCACTATACACCATATATTGTGTTACAACCCTAGACAAAAGGTAAAAATATTTTCAAAGACTAATTTGCAGATCTATTAAACATTGTTGTGCTTAATCTGAGACAAACTATATATAAATTATAGTGTTGTCCCTGTACTTTGTCACATGTTTAGACATTTATGAACCACATATGAAGAACTTAAGTATTATGTAACAATATAATGGATACATGATATTCAATTTATAATATACCAGTAAATAGAAATTGGTTATCTTGTTTACTATTTATGACATAAATCAAGCATTTATGTCTATTACAGATATGGTCTACAGGGAACCTTACATACATCCCTTTATACTTTGTTCCAAGCAGAGATGTAGAGTTTCACCAGTTCCAGCACACATCAACAAACATGAATGGACAGATTCTTTCACCATTGCAGTCTTGATGATTTAAATCAGAACTGTATTTTGTACATTTTTGTCTGAATTGCTAACATTTTTGTAAACATGCATGAAGCAATATACATTTCATTTTCAATGTTTACTTTGTGTTATTCTTCTAAAAGCCAATATACGCAGAATATATGAAACATTAACTAGGATATGCCTATAGTTTGTGTAGTAAAAGCTTGATAACAGTATTGTACTACACAAGCATCAATGCTGTTTATTTAACCTCTGACATGGTAAGCATGACATGATTCTATCTAAGTCTTATAAGAAAGTTACCAAGAGTATACTACCTTAAGGGATATAGCTAGGAGAACCAAGGTTAAACAACCAAGTGGTTGTTCAATCCTCAGAATTAGTTCAGTAGTAACCAGCAAGCCTACATTTATGCTGCAAATTGAACTATAAGATAAGGGTACAGATTTAACTCGCTTATTGGAATAACCAAAATGTATCTTGATTTTAATCTTAAACCACAGATTTCTGAAGTTCACAAGTAATATGGGTAAAGGGTGAAAGGAACAGTTATTCATTAATACACATCTGGCAAGTATGAAATCTTAGAATTTGATGTGACTGTTATACAAGTGAGAGGTTTAGCTAGCTATAAAACCAGGTTCAATTCACCATTTGTTACATACGAAAAAGCATGTAACAAGTCAGGAATATGACAGTAGTTATGAATTGATTTGATGTGTTTGAGCTTTTTGGTTATGCCATAATAGCCATTCCTTTTCGAATTTTCCTTATCTGACCAACTAATTTTACTTAGGTCTTGATTAAAGTGCTCTTGATTAAAGTAAAAAATTGGGTAAAAGTACTAAAAGAGACATAATTTGTCAACTTTTCAAAGAATTACAACAAATTTTGACATTTTTCATGCTTTTATGGCCCTGTAACACAACAAAGTTATCGGTGCCATATAGTTTTACCCTTGGCCATTATTCTGTTTTTTTTTCTAAACTCCTTCAGATATTGGGTTAATTTTGATATGTGAGTTTACCATGATGAGTTACAGGTCAGGTTCAAGTTCCATTTTGCTGCAATAATTTTGGCATAAATAACAGGCTTTGGTCTTGAAAATCACAGTTATAAAGACTTTTTGTCAAAACTCCTTAAAATATTGGGCTGATTTTTGGTATGTCAGTTTACCATGATGAGTTACAGATCAGTTTTAAAAGTAGTTCTGCTCTGCTGATTTTTGACGAAATTCAGGGTTTAAGACTGAAAATTGTTGAAAATAACAGAACTAACTAATAACTTTTTTCTACATATTTTGAGCTGATTTTTTATATGAGAGACTACCAACATGTTTGAATCGACATATATATGTTGTTGAAATTGCAAAATTTTCAACTTTTTGAGATGGGACCATTCATGTCATTTTGACACATCTAGTTATCGCTATAACTGACTAAACTCTAATCTTGTTGTTGACCAAAAAGTTTAAGTTGACTTCAATGACACAGCACTCAATGGCACAATAAAACAGTGCTTCAGTATTAGCATGATTTTAATTGTGTTGAAGATTTATCTGTGTATCATAACCATGGTACTAACACCAGGTTGCACTGTAGCATTTGATTTGTGTGTTCCACGGAATATCCTCCGGGATACCCCTGATTTGACTTATGTTCAGCCAGAAGGTAATTATTATTTCAAAAATTCAGATACCTTTCATAAATTAAAGCCATGCTGCGTCAATGTTTTCGACTGTTTAAATACACCTGCTACAAGTGAATCAACACCTATCATTTCTTCTTGTAAACATAAAAAAGGAAAAAGGAGTACGTGTAAGACTTGTGATATGTTAATCACGACTCCTGATTTTACTAGTAATTTAACATCTAAAACATATTATACTAAATCTTTCGAGCCTCTGGACTGTTCCACGGACAATGTCGTGTACGGAATCGAATGTACTTTGTGTGGACTTCTTTATGTTGGTGAAACTCGTCAAACTTTGCGTAAAAGAATGAATCAACACCGGTCTGATAATAAAGATCCTCAATTTAGGGTTCTTTATAACCATTTTAATCAACCGGACCATGATCCTTCTTTATCTATGAAAGTACGCATCATTGAGAAAATTTATCACCACACAAATAGCCCTGTACTAAGTACTCCCTTCCGCAAAGATAGAGAAAATTATTGGATAAGGGAGTTAGGGACTGCAATGCCATATGGTTGCAATGACAATATTAAAGGAGTAGGAAATTTGTCAAGTCCTGCCTGCAGTGATGTTAATGTAATGGGTTTATTTAAAACTACCTTACGACAACAACGTAGTCATGGGCAAAAACATTACCATCGGTCTAATGTAAAAAAGTCTTCCAAATATAGATCACCATTTGGGAGCTTTGATGACCTTCTTTCACATCTTCATCATCCACTAGGGTTACATTACATAAGAACTATTCTCTTTTCACTGCCAGTTAATTTTCTTAAACGTTTGAGAGATTATGCACTTGACAAAGGAGGCACCAATACATTTCCTGCAATATACAGACTAGTCAGTATTATTTGTGATGTAGCTCTTTTCCGTCTTTTCAAACCAGTAAGATCTGAACCTTTACATGAAGAAAAGAGGAGATTCCCTCCTGTTGATTTTGCCAATAGAGGAATCGATGCAATCAATATCTGCAACGTTCTACATCACAAGGAGGTAACATCTAAAATTCCTATTTATTTTCAAAATCAGTCTGTTCCTATTGTATCCTACAGTTACACCAAAACCATTGCACCTAAAATATTTAACTATAAACAGGCATTGCAGAACCTTGACTTAGAACAATACCTTAAAAACCCTCAGACATGTGACTGTTCCCACTCGCCTTATAATTACAGCCCCTCTGGTCATGTTATAACTGGGGATCTAAATATAATTCAACATGAAAATCTCCGAAAGGTGATTTCTCATGGTCCTAAGTTTAGAGAACCCCAACACATCAATTGGAACCATAACTTCAAAATAATTATGGATTCTATTGAGGACTACGCCAGAGCATGGGCTAAGCGAGAAGAAGTTGAACTGGACACTTTGTCAGAATGGGTTAAAACTATCAGGTCTCTGATAAAACGTCGCATTCACAAGTTGAAAAACTGTGTGAACGATCGACCAAAGTCCGTTTTCAGAGACAAAGAGGTCATGAAATGTCTATCAACTCTTCATGATAAGTATGTTGTTGTTCCTGCGGACAAAGCTTCAAATAATATTGTCTTTGTATGTAAATCGTATTACTACGAATGTCTTGTAAAAGAATTGGGTATAACGGAGCACTCAGGTAATCCCACATACAAAGACATATCATTTGACAAGGATGAGATTTTAGCAAATCATAAGTCCTTCATGGCTTCAATAAACATTACATTGAACACCAAATCGGAGGACTTACCTTGTTTGTATTGGATACCAAAGCTTCATAAAATTCCGTACAAACAACGGTATATTGCTGGCTCATCTTCATGTTCCACTAAAGAATTGTCTATTAGATTGACTAAAATTCTGTCCGCAGTGAAAGAGGGTCTTCAGAAATACTGTGAAACTGTTTACTCGCGTAGTGGTATTAACCATATGTGGATTCTTAAAAATTCTAAAGATCTTCTAGACAATTTCAAATCTCGGTCTCTTTCTGAAATAAGTTCCATCAAAACTTTTGATTTTTCAACCCTGTATACCACCATTCCCCATGTAAAATTGAAAAATCGCCTAAAAGAAATTATCCACAATGCCTTTCAACATAAAAATGGTAGCATACGCTATAAATTTATTACTTTGGGATTTCATAAAGCATATTTCGTTAATAGTGACAAACAAAAAGGTAAATCATGCTACACAGAAGAACAAGTAGTCAGTATGCTGGAGTTTCTTATCGACAACATATTTGTTGAGTTTGGAGGTAGACTTTTCCAACAAGTTGTCGGCATTCCTATGGGAACAAACTGTGCGCCTCTTCTTGCCGACCTCTTCTTATTTTCATATGAATCGGAGTTCCTCCAGACACTTGTCAAAAACAAGAGAATAAAAGAAGCCAGATTATTTAATTTCACTTTCAGATATATTGATGATGTTCTTTCCTTAAACAATCCGAACTTTTCTGATTGGGTTCCATTAATATATCCTCCAGAACTCGAGATTAAAGAAACAACAGACACGGCTTCCTCCGCCTCATTTTTAGACTCATATCTCGAATTTGACTTACACAGTCATCTCAGTACCAGAATCTATGACAAACGAGACGATTTTAATTTCGAAATTATAAATTTCCCCCACCTTAGTAGCAATATACCAACTTCACCTGCATATGGGATATATATTTCCCAACTTATTCGATATTCAAGAGCTTGCAGCTCCTACTCAGACTTTGTAAAACGTCATCAGTGTCTGAGTAGAAAGTTGATGAACCAGGGGTATGTCAAAGAACGTCTCGTCCTTTTTCTAAAAAAGTTCATCGGAAGGTACCAAGACCTTGTTGATAAATATTCCGTATCAACTTCTCAAATAATACACGATGGTCTTGATGTATAGATTCTGCGTACTGATGTTGTGTATCATCTTAACAACATGTTTTATTGTTCTTTTATTTGTTTTTGTTCTATTATTAAGATTACTTTTACTGTTGAATGGTTTTATGTGATATCCGTTTGACGTGGCTCGGTACTTATACATCTCGTCAATGTGTTTGTATTGGCTTTCATTTTTTGGTGATTTGTTTTGTATATGTGACTCTTTGTATTTCTTTTGTGCTTATAACGTGACTCTGTACTTTAAAAGATCCCGTCAGTATGATATTTGTCTATAATATGTCATTATGATATATTTCTATTATGAATTACTTTATACGTTGAACCACAAACGTCAAAATCAATCAATGGCGTAGTGGAATTGACAATTTTTGGATTCTCATAAATTCTACGTATAACTTTTGAACTAGTTTGAATCTCGGTCTATTTCTGTAATTTATTCTTACATACTTTTGATTTTTTAACTCTGTATGCGTACATTGCCTATGAAAATTTTTTAAAATTGTTTGTATGCACATTGAACATCAAATTTTATGTGACGTATATAATTTTTCTAACGTCAGACACTCAAATCAATCCATGTGTTCTTAGACAGTAGATGTTATTGTGTCCTGTTAAATTGTTCCCTTTAAAAAGTTTTGGATTCTCATATATTCTATGTATAATTTTTGGACTAGTTTGAATCTCGGTCTATTTCTGTAATTTATTCTTACATACTTTTGATTTTTTAACCCTGTATGCGTACATTGCCTATGTAAATTTTAAAATTGTTTGTATGCACATTGAACGACAAATTTCTGTGACGTATATAATTTTTCTGACGTCGGACACTCAAGTAAATCCATGTGTTCGTGGATAGGTTTTTGTGTCCTGTTAAATTGTTCCTTTTAAAAGTTTTGGATTCTCATAAATTCTATGTATAACTTTTGGACTAGTTTGATTTCTGTAATTTATTCTTACATACTTTTGATTTTTAACCCTGTCTGCGCTCATTGCCTATGTAAAATTTAAAATTGTTTATAATCCAGGTACTTTGGATAACTATTGTATATGCACATTGAACGACAAATTTATGTGACGTATATAATTTTTCTGACGTCAGACACTCAAATCAATCCATGTGTTCGTAGATAGTAGATGTTGTTGTGTCCTGTTAAATTGTTATACGATGATGACTGATGTTCCCATATTTTGACTATTTTATTGATTGTGACTGTTTATTTAACGCATCATGTAAATGTAACGGAATTTGACGAGACTGTTATTAAAGTGAGAGGGTTAGCGCTATAGAACCAGGTTTAATCCACCATTTTCTACATTTGAAAATGCCTGTACCAAGTCAGGAATATGACAGTTCTTGTCCATTCGTTTTTGATGCGTTTTGTTTTTTGATTTTGCCATGTGATTATGGACTTTCCAAATTGATTTTCCTCTGAGTTCAGTATTTTTGTGATTTTACTTTTCCCTCACACAAAGATAATCTTTGACAAATCTGATTTGTCTTGTGTAGAAGAAACACATGTCTGACGTAAAAATAAAAATCCTAGTATCTTTGACTTTTTCTGATTGTCCAACCACCTGCCCATAACGAGTAATAAAATCATGTTTTTTTCCTTTTTCATGCTTAGCTTTCTTTAATCACCCTGTCCAAAGCGGACGTATATTTTGGAGTTTATTTCTTTATTCATTTGTGCCATTTCAAGTGAGAGGTTTAGCTAGCTATAAAAACCAGGTTTAATCCATCATTTTCTACATGAGATTTGAGGAAATGCCTTTTCGAAGTCGACTATTCATACTTATTTACCAATTGTTTGATGTGTTTGTGATTTTAATTTTGCATTATGATAAGGGACTTTCCCTTCTATTTTTTCCGATGAGTTCGGTATTTTTGTTGTCTTACTCTTTCCATTATTTTTTGTTTATTATATTTAAGAAGATATTTATGAATACCTATGAAACGATTATCAACACAAAACCAGAAACCAATTGACAAACAGACGTAAACGATGAGCAAAACCCATACTGCATAGCAAGTTATCAAATGCTGCATCTAACAAAATATTACGTCCTGATTTATGTAGAACGAAAATAAATACTATATACAGTAAAAAAGCAGCTATTGAACCGCAGGTTCCTAAATGGGGACGGGCACAGTTTGAAAGTGGCGTTATTAAACATGTGTGTTAGCTTAATTTCCTTCTTAGGTGGTGTTATTATAAATACAACAACACTAATATTCTTGTCATGTTTAGTAACAATTGATTATGTTTGACCCGTCTACGAAACATAAATACAACACTACAGTAGTGAAGTACCGTATTTTATACTTTACTATAAAATGTTATTATTTTATGTCAGCCTATTTTTTATGCTCTACCTACGAAAGAAGAGGGGGATTATGTTTTCTGGTCTGTTCGTCCGTTCGTTTGTCCGTCTGTCCCGCTTCAGGTTAAAAGTTTTTTGTCAAGGTAGTTTTTGATGAAGTTGAAGTCCGATCGACTTCCAACTTAGTACACATGTTCCCTATGATATGATCTTTTTAATTTTAATGCCAAATTAGAGTTTTTATCCCAATTTCACGGTCCACTGAACATAAAAAATGATAGTGCGAGTGGGGCATTCGTGTACTGGGGACACATACTTGTTTTTCGCTGTTACCATTAAGAATCAGTCTACTGATAAAGTTTTATACAGTTTGTGTAATAGCAACTTTTCGTATTTTAAGGCAGTACACTATACTGGTCAAGTGATACTTAAGGTTTTAACTTTAGAAACTTAATTGGTTTAAGCGTCGTGGGTTTTGAAAAATTTGCCCGAAACATCTCAGTTATCAATAAACTCATCATAGATACCAGGACTAAAATATCAAGAGATAGATAAATTACTTGAACAAAGTTTTGTTTTTCTCTTTCATTTGGCAGTCAACTGAACACATGTACACTGCGAGGCACATAATTGATCGTAACCCTTTACTACATTTTAAATATATTATCCCATTAAATCATTTGCAGATTACTATTCCAATGTGACAGCTGATTAGATATATAGCGAAATTAGTTAGCTGTCAAGTTTGGATAGCACCAAAGTACATGAAGGCGTAACCAAGAACAACACAACGAGGGACTAGAGGCAACAGTAGTTTAACCATGTTTTAAAAGATACAAATCAAGCATGTCACTGAAAAAAAAACAAAGCGGAGAGAATAACATAAATGTCAAAAAGATATTATTTGATTTTAAGACTCATTTACGAAGTAAAAATTGGTAATTGATTTGGGGATGCACAGAGGGCGACCTGGCGGGTGTCAACCAAATGTTGTCCGTGCATATACTCAAGAACTGTCCAATCAAAGCTTTTTTAAATTTTAATATGGACAATCAAAAAAGAGGTCAACTTTATATTGAAAACTGGCGTTTCCATTCGTGTCAATGCATTTACTCACGAACCGTTCAACCAAATCGTTCTAAATTTTAAATGTTACTGACAACACAATGGAGGTCAAGTTAAATAATGAGAGGTTAGACCGTTCAGGAGTTCTTGTAAGATTGAAAAATCGTGTTTCCAGTCGTATCCGTGCATTTTACTCATGAAACGTTCAACCAACGCTTGTCAAATTTAAATATGTTGTTACTGATGACAAAATTGAGGTCAAGTTCAATAATGGCGATTTTCAATTTTCCTATTCAGTAGCTATGGTTCTTGAAAGATTGAAAAATGGTGTTTCCAGTCATGTCGTTTAATTGAACTTATATGAACAATTCAACCAAAGCATTTTAAATTTTAAAATGTTGTTACTGTTGACAATGTCAAGTTTGATATTGATTATTGTAACTTTTCTCATTTAGGAGTTTTGGTCCTTGTTATATTCATAAATGCCAGGAAACACATAAATGTTAAAAAATCCGGTTTACTGTCATTTTGATAGCTCTTGTTAATCATTACTGGCTGATATTTGGGACATATAAATGGGAAATTTGGGAACATAGTTTAGAAGTATTTTTATCAGAAAAAATATCCCGTATCAGCTAAACGTTTTAATTACGTTGTGTTGTTTAAAAGGGAATATTAAGCTTCTTAAAGATCCCAATTAGTGTTTGTCAAACTGCTATATAACCAGTGTAATTTTCTGTTAAAATGGTTGGTTCAATTTTTTTTAATTTTTATATTTTTGTCCAAGAGTCAAAGTAAATACTTTGTCAAAATGTTATGAAAATTAAACGAGCAAAAAATTAATTTTAGTGAAAGTGTTGCGTAACATCATAATTGGACCTCAGTGACTGTCAGATTATTTACTTCCTTTTTTCTTTGAGAAACCAGTTCGCAGAACTATAAATAAGATGGATGTAATCTCTAGATGTGTCTTACATTGTGCAGATCTCCGTAAACATGACTTTTAAATAACTTGTATTATGTTCTGATTTTCTATTTATAGGAACTGTGCAACCCGGGCTAGAATTAATATAATGTACATTTTAAATTCGATTTATTTTGAAATTCTGCAGTTCTTTTCTAATTTTTTCTTGAAAGATCTCTAAATTTTTGAGATAAAATACACGTATAAAATACATCTCATATTCTTTTAATTTTATTCTTCAAAGGATTCTTTTTTCATTGCGAATTACATGTATATTGTCTTTATACCCGGTTGCGGGTATTTCTCGCTGCATTGAAGACCTGTTGGTGACATTGTGCTGTTGTCTGCTCAGATTCACTATATTTTTTAAGGCCATCTTTTACTGTAAAAGTAAATAGTAAAGTTTATTAAAAACCAATTCTTCAGAGAACAATTGAAGGTCTTTCCACCTCGATAATTAGAATGAAATTTAAAAAAAGATGTTAGAAAGGGTCACTCCTTGTTAATATTATTTGGTACCTCAACTGATACAGAAAAATAAGATTAATAGGTATATGCAGAAGACTTAATTGTTTTATAATGAACAAAAACAAATTTAAAGCAAAGGTCAAAATCTAGAACGTCAAGTTGACCTATGACCTTGACCTCAATTTCAAGGTCATAGGTCAGTGATCTCAAATCAAAAGACCCCTGATCAATCACTTGTATGATTGTAGAGAAATATCGATTTCAAATACAAAAGGGGAGAAAACTCTTTTAAAAAGGGTTGACCAAAACACTTCGACTTAAATGGGTTGAAGTTGCCCCTTGTTGTAAACAGTTTTTGACAAACACATCGTATCATTAACTGTTACAGTGTCTTTTGAATATAGATTACAAGCAAATTCCAAAATAAGAATATGACCTTGACCTTCAACCTTGACCTCAAATTCAAGGTCAGAGGTCAGTGAATTCAAATAGGAAGGCCCCATGTCAATCACTTGTATGGTTGTGGAGAAATAATGATTTCAAATACGAAAGGGGAGAAAACTCCTTAAAGGGTTAACCATAACACTTCGACTTAAATAGGTGGAAGTTGTGCCTTATTGTAAACAATGATTTGGCAAACACATCATATCATTAACTGTAACAGTTTTATTTGAATAACGATAACAAGCAAAATTCAAAATTTATAACATGACCTTGACCTTGGACCTTGTCCTCAATTTCAAGGTCATGGGTCAGTGAACTCAAATTAGAAGGTCCGAGGTCAATCACTTGTATGGTTGTGGAGAAATAATGATTTCAAATACATAAGGGGAGATAAACTCATATAAGGGTTAACCAAAACACTTCGACTGAATAAGCTGAAGTTGCGCCTTATTGTAAACAGTGATTTTGCAAACATATCATTAACTGTTACAGTTTCTTTTGAATAACGATAACAAACAAAATTTAAAATTTATAACATGACCTTGACCTCATTTTACTTTATATGGACCAAGGACTTCATATCAAAAGACTGTAGGCCTCTACAACTTATACCGTATGAATTAACCAAACATATCGTTTATTTTAAATTTTCAAAGGGAAATAACTCCCATAAGATGTCTTCTGATCACATCAGTCAAAATAAAACAAATCATTCTAAAGAGTAGACACACAATTTGGTGAAAACAGTTTGTAAATATCTTTTACGGTTTTAGAGATATAGCGATAACAAGAAAAAGGGGACGCGGTGGAGATAACTCCTATAAGAATAAGTGTTCGGTCACACAGGGCGAGTTTGAAACCTCCATTACTGAACAATATCATTGGCCAAACATCTATTTGATATGTTGTAAAACAAAAAAGCATCTCAGACGACAGAAGAAAAAAGAAAATAACCAGAAGAAAAACAACAGGTCTTTCCACGAAAGTGGAAAGACCTAATTATATAACTTGATGATTCGGCTTTGTATCGTTTTTAACAAGGACTTTATTATATCCTGTATGATGACGGTAGATCTTTTTCGTGTTGTTTGATGGAAATACCAAATGAAAAAAGAACAGATTTGTGATTTTGTAAAATTTCATCCTTTGTTAAAGATGTCATAAACAAGTACAAAGTACACGGATGCCCCACTCGCACTATCATTTTCCATGATCAATGGACCGTGAAAATGGGTAACAAATATAATAAGGCTTAAAATTAGAAAGATCATATCATAGGGAACATGTGTACTAAGTTTCAAGTTGATTGGACTTCAACTTCATCAAAAACTACCCTGACCTTAACCTGAAACTAGCACTTTTATTTTCTACGTTCAGTGGACCATGAAATTGGGGTCAAAAGTTTAACCTGATGCGGGACAGACGGACGAACGGACGGACGAACGAACGGACGAACGAACGGACGGACGAACGGACTGACGAACGGACGAACGGACGCACAGACCAGAAAACATAATGCCCCTCTACTATCGTAGATGGGGCATAAATATGCAGGGTTACCAGTTTTGCTGTTTATTCAAAGGTCTTTTGTGAGGCATTCCAAGTAATGGTTTATACATATGACGACCTATATTATTGGAGGCTTTATCTGATGCAGAGATGATAAAGCATGTCAAACTTACGGGTTCTTGAATTGGTTAGAAGCTCCTATGTTCATGGGTCATCGTAGTTTTTGAATGCATTTCTGACTTCATGATCGAATGGATTTGATCCATCCAGACATAGTGTTCAGTTCAAGCTATTCTGACTAGCACTTTACTTAATGTCTGTGATAGTCTTCAACTGCATCCATCAATTACCTGTAGTTCTATTTCCAGTTGATGGTATTAGGAATTCTACATGTTGGCTAAAAGCTCTCCTAGTTGTTTGTTTTCAACAATGTCAAGGTCGCCAGTAATAAGAAAAGGTACATTTTCTGCAAACTAAACTTAATTGCTGCTTTTAAATCTCTTGACGCTCTTTTTGTGAACCATTCTCAATATAAATCTCTTTGTGTATTAATTTTACACCTGGGTTGTTGTAGGCGCGATAAAAACCCGTACGAATCTTTTACCTATATCATGAATTTATAAAAACGGTACAAACTATGGATTCTTTCTGATCTTATTCAAAAGTCATCAATTTGTTTTCGATTAAGCTATCCTTCTGCATTAGAAATTCATAAACCATACAGTAACAAAAAATGGTATTTCAGGATTCGCACAACCTAAAACGTTTTGAGGACGTGTTTTTCAACAGACTGGCGGCATTCCTATGCGAACCAAGTGTGCCCCTTTTCTTGCCGATTTGAACCTTTATTATAATGTGGCTGAATTTATACAGGAACTTCTTAGTAAGAAAGAGAAGAAGTTAACAATATCATTCAACATTACTTTCCGATATTTAGAAGAGAGGCGAAAGATACCAGAGTCAAACTCATAAATCGAAAATAAACTCACAACGCCATGGCTAAAATGAAAAAGACAAAAAGACAAGCAATAATACACATGAAACAACATAAACAGCTAAAGAATAAACAACACGAATCCCACCAAAAACTAGGGATGAGTACTAGTTTGACTGTCCCTTTGGTATCTTTCGTCCCTCTTTTATTACAAACGCCCCTTTTGCAATAAAAAGTAACATCACAAAGTTACCTATTTTCACTCCTAGGAACATTAGAATTGTCATTTTTTTTTATGTACAAAAGTGCGGATAAAAAGTGTTTGTTATTTACTTTTTCCTTAAACGGCAACAACATAACGTAATGACACGGACATTTAACGAGATTTGTAGAACTTCAAAATTGATGTCGAAGACAAATAAATTAAAGCCAATTTCCCGCTTTATTTCCCGATTTTCTATTCAGAAAATAATTTCTTGATAATTATATTATTCAAAAGAAGTTTAATTGGACCTCAGTCAGATTTTATACTTCCTGTTGGCTTTAATTAACCTGTTCTCAAGACTATAAATTAAATGCACCCGAAAAATAGACGTAATCGCTTTATGTTGCTTACATGTTCCAGACGTGAAAATGGCTTTAAAATTACTTGTATTATGCAGTGTTTTTCTGTTTATTGGAACTGTTCAACCATGGTCCGGGTAAGAGTTATTCTTATGTAGATTCAAATCAAAATCATCTTGAAATTGTGTTGTTTGTGATTTTTGTAAAATTTTCTGGTTAAATCTCAAAAACCGAAATAAAGTCTACTAATATATTTCTGTCTGTGTAAATTCATATAAGCGTTATCAATAAACCAATGACATCAGTGTTTCATATATGTCGCACCTCTTATAATGTATCATGTTTTTTATACACCCGCTTTAAAAAAAAAAGTGGATTTTTCGGTTTTTCTTTCTGTCCATCAGTCAATCCGTACGTTCCATGAATATTTTTGTAGCGCTTTTCACAGGAACTGCAATAAAAGTATTCTGAAACATTGTTTCAAGATTATATATGTCAGCATTACAGTGTAATGCGTTTTCAGCTGCATAACTCAACTACTTCCTGTTTACCGAAATATCGGGGCGGGGGAATCATCAGTGTGCAGTAACTCACAGTTTTACTTGTTTACATCTTTAATGAAAAATACTTGTTAACCAAGTTTATAAGAGGTTTATTGGTGTAGTATGTTTGAATTCTCATACTGGTACATTAAACCATAGTTGTTTCGATAAAACTATGGAAAAAATCTATTTTAGAATTGAACTTTATCCATTTATCTCCGTCAGACAAGATACACGACATGTTTATTCTGAATACTTGTAAGAAGTTCCAGGTACATGTAATCTTTTTTATTACCTTGATTTTGCATTGTGTTACATGGTTTATTTCTGAGTTCATATACACCTTAAAATGGTAAAACACTGATGCTTTCAATGAGTTTGCAGTGAAATTAGTTATACATTTATTTTAGGGGTCTGCTGAAGTCCGCCTCCGGATGCTAGATCTTTTCACTTTGTTGAAGACCCTTCGGTTTTCTTGGGCTGTTTTATACTCTTTAATCAATTGTTGTATCTTTGGCACAATTCCTATTTACATTCTCAATTTTATTTCAAGATTTAACCAATTTATTACTTTCTTATCAATTCATTAATGAAACTTATTACATTTCCCACTAAAATAAAAACCGATGAGTTTACATGTGAAGTAAACTCGGTTATTTCACTCTTCTGACGTCATACAACAATAGGCATTTACAAGACCTCGCATCAAAGCAACTGTAAACTGCGTAGAAATAGATGTAATAACTGCTCCTTAAATTTTCTACTTGGTTCATATAGTTCAACTTATTAATACAAGTCAGATCTTCATACAACAACTTTTAAGAGAAAACGAAACGGCAAGTTGTTTTGGGCCATACATTTGTAGGTCTACACAAATTATAAATAAATTAACAAGGTATGATGAAATTATTTTTCACATAATCACAATACTCATTTAAAAAGAACTGAAAGTGATACTGAAATCAGATTAACGACCGTATAATATGTATGGTATTTCAGTTTGGTTTCCAAAGCATTTGAATTGAGCGCTAGCGCTGCTGATGAGTCTTATCTTTGAAATATTGACTCAATTGACATTGACTAGGTAAAATCACGATATGAATGATGAGTTTTTTTTGTTCTTGTTGACTTTATTAAATATTAAAATTACTATTTCTACTTTATGGAAATGATTGGAAAATGTATGCTTCGTTTAAAGCTTTAGATATTTCGTCTTCCTGTCGAATAATCTAGATAGAGTAGCGAGATTGTATTATCGATAAACTACTGTTTCAGTACAATATTTCTGATATTTTCTTCTTTGCATGGATATTTTGTATACACATACTTTTTGTTTTGCAAGAACTCATAATATTGCAAAAAAGTAAAAGGAAAAGTTATCAAAGGGCTATCAGAAATCGTTAGTAAAAAAACCAAGACCACTTAGATAAACGACGAAAACATGGACAATAACAACAATTGTTAATCAAACTATGGATAGAGCAACACGAATTCATAAAAATGGGAATTTAGTAACATTTGGCACACTTTCTGGTTGACAACTCAATAATTCTATAACAGAAGGAACATGAATGGGTAGAATCCAATAGTGTAAAGCAATTTTTAGAAAATACATTCGAACCCTTATATTTGATGTGTTTCCCTCAGTTTTAGTTTGTAACCTGGATTTGTTTTTTTCAATCGATTTATGAATTTTAAACAGCAGTATACTACTTTTACCTTTATTTGTTTACGTACCCCAAATCTATGTAAAAGATTTCCAAAAGAATCGTTTATCACACATTGGGGTTTGTAAATGAAGACTGTTAATTTAATAAATGCATCACACATTTTATGGATTAAACAATTAGAAGGCAATGTGCTCATTGAAAACTCATTACAATATACTTATCAAATTCAAATCATGATTATTTGAAATTTTCCGTTACAATCTCAAATATTGTTTTAAAGATAAATGATTCAACATGTCTATTTCCGTTATACATGTTTTGAAACTAATTTTTGGGATTCTGACAATTATTATTTTTTTTCGGGATTTTAGTATTCAGCTTTTTTTTCATCGGAAATTTGGAATGCCACCTTTGCTACCCCTTTCTTCTCTCTCCAGCAGACGATGTTGGGGACAAAAATTGGAAAACAAATCATTCTGTATGATAATTTGAATTTTGTAAAATATTTGCTATCTTCACAATCACATCTGCAGATTTTTTTTGATTTTTTCATACGGAATTACTAAATATAAGGGGTGCACACGACAATATAATCTACAATTCCAGAGCAACGTTAATCAACAGTTTTAATACTGAAACAATAGAACCTCAGTTTAATAAAGGCGAGTTCATAGATCTTTAGTTTAATAAAGGCGAGTTCACAAAACCTCAGTTTAATATGGGCGAGTTCGTAAAACCTCAGTTTAATATAGGCGAGTTCATAAAACCTCAGTTTGATATATGCAGGGAATTCCTTAATTTTTTCCATTCAACTGACCTTAAAAATCAAGATTGGCGTGCGATTGTAATAATTTATATAATGACATTTAATCAATTTAGGACACATTTACATCGACATCTAAAGTGCTTTAATATAAATTTGATATCAACACGTTGCCTTGTACCCACTATCAAGGTTTGGGGTGAAAAGAACTTGTACAATGCAAACAATACACCAACAAGTAATATGCTCATTACAAACTTTGAAAATTTAAGACTGCACATGTTATGTTGTTACAAATATATAAAATTTAAAGGAAAACGTTTAGTTTATAAAAACTGGATAAAAGATGGTCTTTTTACATCAATGATATCATGGATCAAAAACGGCATAATTCACAAAAAAAAATAATATAAGAAAAATAACCCCAAACCTATTTGTATCTACAAACGTTCAAAAACTAAAAAAATTCTATTCCACATCAATGGCTTATTACAATAAAATTTGACAAAATCTTGAAAAACTTCCGTAAAAACAAATTTAAACTTGTTCTTGACTGTTAACAGAACAACTAAACTGTTTTGTTATTTCCCTGATAATAATTTGAGAGGAAACTTGGCCAACCGCTGTTATTTGAGTTATTTGTCATACCACCGAAGAAAAGTGCAAGCAAGATATTATAAGATGGAAAAAAGATAAAAGTTCCACCAAAATTTCAATCCTAGTATCTATGATGATTTTTTTTTTATCTCAGTAATCAAAATCGTATACTCTTTTTGAAATAACAAATCCCTACTATCACCTTATGATGAATGATTATAAACAACCAGACGTTTACAACTTTTAAGTAGGCACTCATTACCCACTGGGACCAATCTAATTCTATTATATATATTCAATTGTGCTACTCGATCGTCAAGATTTATGTATTCGGGTATGGACTGTCGTTTTATATATTTTTTTACCGCTTTTCCAGAATTTATTCATCCTGTTTAGTTATTCAAAGTAAACCGCTATTAAAAGTCTACTATTTTTACAGGATAAGAGGTCCAATCATCATTTTTATTATACGAGGTGTCCTCTAAAACTGTGTTAAGGAATTTCGCATGATCTGGTCTTTTTTACTGAATTTTTATGCCCCACCTAAAATAGTAGAGGGGCATTATGTTTTCTAGTCTGTGCGTCCGTTCGTTCGTCCGTCTGTCCGTACGTCCGTCCGTCCGTCTGTCCGTTCGTCCGTCTGTTACACTTCAGGTTAAAGTTTTTTGTCTAGGTAGTTTTTGATGAAATTGAAGTCCAATCAACTTGAAACTTAGTATACATGTTCCCTTTGATAAGATCATTCTAATTTTAATGCCAAATTAGAGAATTTATTCCAATTTCGCGGTCCAGTAAACATAGAAAATGATAGTGCGAGTGGGGCATCCGTGTACTGTGGACACATTATTGTTATAACTATTTTAAGGTATCATATCGTTTGAACGAACATTTGGTATATATCGCCTTTCGTTTGATATAAGGTCACATTGTGAACGCAGCTTCTGTGAAACAATTTTCCAAAACAAGCTCTCATACTTGGTTACATTGATTACTAGATTGGACCATATTGATTTCTTATTTTTATTTGAGTTATGAGTTTGAATCATCTTCTTCGGACATAAGAAAGTAAAATGTATAAATTAGAAGAAAAAAAACTATGCACCTGAATTTAAAATATAGAAAAATTTGAATAAAGGCAAATCATAAAAATCAAGATATAGTATGTTTTGCAATAATAATTCGTAAAATATCAAATCTGTTTTATTTTGTGCACACCTGTTATTTTATCGTTTGTTTTTCAATTTGGACTATTCTTTACCCTCTTGTAAAAATAATTTGGAACGGAGTAAGGAATTTCTATGGAAATCCAATTTGGTAGACATCACATTTTATCGTTCAATGAATATACCACTGTATATATGAAATTGTATTCTGCCGAGGCGCGTTTTGCGATTTACCTTCACCACGAACACACAATTTCAAAATGAAATTAAGCCAAGGATACAGAAGACATATAATTGTTAGGAATGACAAAATGACAAAGATAACCTATTTACATTTCAAATAGTTATTAAAAGTTTTATTTAATAAAAGAGAGGCTTAAGCTGTTTCAGGTAATACGTATTGCCATCGCTGTCATGCAGACATGGTATTAGACAATATGTTAATCAAATTTAGGTGTTCTCAACAGACGATAACTTCCATCGTTATGTAATGTAACTCTTTTGTTTTGCCTATGCCAGTTTTGAAGATCTAAAATAAGTAAGCGTATTATAGAGGGGTGGGAGATACCAGGAAGACAGTCAAACTTATTAATCCAAAATAACTGAAGATGCCATGGCTAAAAATGAAAAAGACCGACAAACAATATAACCCCCAAAAAACATAGATCAATAGATACTAAGCAACACGAAATAACCAAAAACTGGGGGTTATATCTGGAGATCCGGAAGAATAAGCAGATCATACTCCACGTGTGGCACTTTTCGTGGCATGATGTTAGCAAAAAAGCGGTAATAAGTCTTATTCGGTGATTCACATTCGTGAAAAAAATATAATCAGTAAAACGATTTTTGTTAGTAGTAAGTAAGCTTTTTCGATGTTGTAAGTTTGTCTATTACATTGAAAGGTTATCTTCCTTCTTCCTTGAGTTGTATACAATTAAGGCAGAACAAGTACCACAAAAGTTTAACCATTTTTGGAGATATCTGTATATATATTCATAGATTTATGAGATAACTTTTTACAAAAGTAAATATTTCATTTTTCTATTGCGAAGATGTTATGCAGACAGATTATTTATACGATTTTATTTATAGAAACAGTCATAAACAGTTTTAAAATATGGAAAATGTAATCGAAAACCTCAAATCGAATTGTTTGAACAAAATAAGATTTAAAAAAGACCTCACAAAAAATATAAATCTAAAGCATTGTTTATAAGAATTGCTTCTATATATAGGTTTTCATATTTACACAAAGAATGACATATTTTAAACGTAACTCATGTTAGGTATACGGCACTGAGAAGGTGATCAAATATCAAAATAAAATAAAGTTTTTTAAATACCTCAACGTCTTTTTTACATTTCCATTAAATTGAAATATAAAGGCGTTTTGATTGGTGTCTTAATAAATTGTACATATATCTTCGAGGTAATTATATATTTTGAATTCTGTTTCATTTTCTTTAGCATGGCTGTTAACTATAATTTTTATAGTCTTGCCTTTCATAGCAAGTTTATCAGATAAACCATAAAGACCAGAAGGGACTAAAATAAGCACATGTGCGCTTATGTAGATAGCAAGACACTGTTCAGTTATCGGCGACAGTTTTATTTGAAATACTTCCGCTTATATGATATAAAATGTGTGAAAAGACTTTTAACTTTTCGGCTAACTTTACTTTTCGATATATATATATATATATATATAAAGATGGTATTCTCTCACTAAAAAAATAAATTTGGTGACTATGTTGCACGCATCTATTGCATTGAACTAGAGATAAAGGATACAACAGATACAGTTAAGTCGGTCTCATATCTTGACTTACATCTAGATATTGAGGGTCGGTTGAAAACAAACATTTTAATACGCCAAAAAAAATAATTTCAGCTTTTAAATTGTGAACTTTCCATTTCTAAGTAGCAACATTCCAGCAGCACCTACATACGGGGTATATATCTCCTAATTGATACGTTATTCCCGTGCTTATATTCCCTATCATGATTTTCTTGATAGAGGGTTGCTGCTCAAAGGGAATCTATTAAATAAAGGCAACAGTAGTATACCGCTGTTCAAAACTCATAAATCCATGGACAAAAAACAAAATCGGGAGCAATTTAATTAAATCTTTTATTAAACCAAGAGTTCCAAATGGTGAAGTTGAAATCATCCCTTCGTAAATTTTAAGGACGCCATCACGAGTTGGTTGACCATTATGAAATAACCGTTTCACAGATGATACTGGATTGCTCCAACTACTATTCCATTGCCTTTCATGATTGTGACTTACCGAATTAGACTATTTACCGGTTTTGTTATAAAATTAGCAACACGTCGGGTGTCACATGTGGAGCAGGAGCTGCTTACTCTTCTGGAGCACATGAGATAACTCCAGTTTTTGTGGGGTTCGTGTTGCTAATTCTTTAGTTTTCTATGTTGTGTCATTTGTACTATTATTTTTCTGTTTCTGTTTTTCATTTTTTATTGATGGCGTTGTCAGTTCATTTTCGATCAATGAGTTTGATTCTGATATCTTTCGCTCCTCTTTTAAAGTCATCATATGTGATTCTTTATTGTTCTTTCAAGTATTTTTCTGTTGTAAGCAAATTGGAAAATAAAGTGAACAAAAGTAAACCAATATTCAAATCTTAAAATTCAGATTAAAAAACACAAACCAAGGTCACATACTAAATCGAAAACGAAAGATTAGTCCAAACCTGTATATGTTATTCATATTTTTCATTAGTTATATCTGGTCTGTAGCAAACATGAATTTCATGTAAATGTTGTAGTATACCAATACTCTCTTGTTTATAGCTAGCAAAATCGTTGATAAAAATGTTTTATAAAAGAAGAAAAAAACACTACCTTTCAAAATCTAAGCTCAATAATTGAAATAAATTCAACCAATATGCGGAAGAATAAGTTTTACCCATCTTCCGTGAAATAAACAATTGTTCAAATTAAGTTACAATCACACAAAGATATCGTATTATATTATTGCATATAATTAATTTCTAAACATAAAAAGTATCCATAAGATAATGAAATACTAATTTGACATGATTTGGGATTTATTTTGATTTCAGTCGCATGTTCCTGACTCTTTTCCCTTTAATGTTTCCTGCCTGTTGCTAGTAAATAAACATAATTTTACGAATATAAGTGAATTGTAGATCACAAAGTATTTTAAGTGCGCTCGAGTTTAGAATAATGTATATCAGGGACTAAATATCTGACATACACAACATCAATGCAAATCATTAAGGTCTAAACAGAGCAAGGAAAAGCATATAAGGCGATGTTTGACTTGTTATGAGGTTACAAGCTAAACATTCAATACACCTGGCTTATATACGCGCAACACGCTTTTTGTCCAAAAAAGTGTAATAAAGAACGCACAAGGAAATGCATTTAGAACCATAAATTTAGATTAATCCACTGGTTTTCTAAAACAAAACAAATAGTTAAAAAAATAGTATTCTAATTATTTGAACCAATAAATGTTTTCCATAAACTTAATGATGTATTCATTTTAAACTATTTCGATGCCTTAAAGTCATGTGAAACTTCAAATTAAAATTGAATTGTTTGCTCCCGGTAAACATATCGCCGATTAGTTTTCCGTATGCAGTGAACTCAGCGTGATCTTTTTCGAAAAAAAACCGGTTATCACAATACGCATTGATCAGTCATTGAACTATTCTTATTGTGCATGTTATACACTTTCTCAACATTCATTCTCCTGGTATAAACCACCCATCAATGTAGACATAAAACCAATACTTGCCCCAAATAAACAAGTATAATCAATACTTGTATAAAATATACAAGTATAACCAATACTTGTACCAAATATCCAAGTATAACCAATACTTGTACCAAATATCCAAGTATAACCAATACTTGAACCAAATTGAACCAAATATCCAAGTATATATATGTACACACTCTGAATATAAACGCAATAAAAGGCTATAATAAATACCAAAGACTTTGTAAAGTGGATAGTCGCACGACAACGCCGATGCTCTATATTTAATGATAAATAATCACAATACATACATATATATCACACATATAATATATAACTCAAACATCAGTATTAATAAAAAAAAACTCCACATAAAAAGCTTAATAAACTTTAACCAGAATTAAAATTTACCAAGAAAATTCGACTGCTCAGATTGACGATGTCGTGCTGAATGATTACATAGGTAATAAAATACCGCGAAAATAATTTTGAAGCTGGAAAACATTACGCCCTCTATGCTACATATGATGAAACACCCAGGAAAAATTAATTTCACTCTAATTCACTGTGTGTTAAAACGAATGAAATTATAGTTCTTCTTTGTTGTTTGATTTCTATAAGGGGATAATTGGAAAACTACGGCTTCAAACCCGACAATTAATTAGTAGCCATATTTTCACATAATAACAGACCAAGAGATTTTTTTTTTTACAATTATACGATATGGATGCGTACAAAATGATAAAATCGTGCACAGAAGTCTATGTTTATGATATTTACATGTATTTGTACAAGATTTGGATATACCTTAATTTTCACCGACACTTGTTGCATATGATTTTAATCTCTCTGCATGTAAACATTTGGTTGAAAATTGAGTTCTACCAGTATATCAGATAAAAATCATCTTGACGCAATCAGATCACTACAATATGCTTAAGTTATCACGACTCATTAAAAACATTGAATACCATGCATTGTACAATATGAAAGCAAAGTGGAATTAAATTTTCCTTTCGAAATACAACCAAGTTCTTAACACACTAGTATGACCTGTTTATAACAGTGTTTTTTTATTATATTGGACCTGAGTTTGGTTACTTACTTTCTTTTGCAATGCATATAATACTTATCAAAGGTACCAGGATTATAATATAATACGCCAGACGCGCGCTTCGTCCACAAACGACTCATCAGTGAGGCTCAGATCAAAATATAGAAAAGACCTCTTTGACACGTCTTTTTTTTATTTTTTATTAAACTCTTTGGTGTTCAAACTACACTTGTATACATACATTTTTACAATACATAAGTGAATTACATGTTATTTTTATGGCTTTGTTATACTATTGATATTTTACGAATAAGACATAGTAAATATTTACCAGCAAATGATGTGAATACTCAGTATATAATACCTCTTATTAAAGGATACTTTGGAAAACGTTAAATTTATCTGATCATATTAAAAATAAATTTGATTAAATAACTTCCATAAATCCCCTCCATCTGTCGACAAATGTTTGTCTTTAGAAAGATATAAATATTCTAATATCTCCAGCCGTCTTTTCAAATATCAAGAAACGCTTGGTCATGTTATAACTGGGGATCTAAATATAATTCAACATGAAAATCTCCGAAAGGTGATTTCTCATGGTCCTAAGTTTAGAGAACCCCAACACATCAATTGGAACCATAACTTCAAAATAATTATGGATTCTATTGAGGACTACGCCAGAGCATGGGCTAAGCGAGAAGAAGTTGAACTGGACACTTTGTCAGAATGGGTTAAAACTATCAGGTCTCTGATAAAACGTCGCATTCACAAGTTGAAAAACTGTGTGAACGATCGACCAAAGTCCGTTTTTAGAGACAAAGAGGTCATGAAATGTCTATCAACTCTTCATGATAAGTATGTTGTTGTTCCTGCGGACAAAGCTTCAAATAATATTGTCTTTGTATGTAAATCGTATTACTACGAATGTCTTGTAAAAGAATTGGGTATAACGGAGCACTCAGGTAATCCCACATACAAAGACATATCATTTGACAAGGATGAGATTTTAGCAAATCATAAGTCCTTCATGGCTTCAATAAACATTACATTGAACACCAAATCGGAGAACTTACCTTGTTTGTATTGGATACCAAAGCTTCATAAAATTCCGTACAAACAACGGTATATTGCTGGCTCATCTTCATGTTCCACTAAAGAATTGTCTATTAGATTGACTAAAATTCTGTCCGCAGTGAAAGAGGGTCTTCAGAAATACTGTGAAACTGTTTACTCTTGTAGTGGTATTAACCATATGTGGATTCTTAAAAATTCTAAAGAACTTTTAGACAATTTCAAATCTCGGTCTCTTTCTGAAATAAGTTCCATCAAAACTTTTGATTTTTCAACCCTGTATACCACCATTCCCCATGTAAAATTGAAAAATCGCCTAAAAGACATTATCCACAATGCCTTTCAACATAAAAATGGTAGCATACGCTATAAATTTATTACTTTGGGATTTCATGAAGCATATTTCGTTAATAGTGACAAACAAAAAGGTAAATCATGCTACACAGAAGAACAAGTAGTCAGTATGCTGGAGTTTCTTATCGACAACATATTTGTTGAGTTTGGAGGTAGACTTTTCCAACAAGTTGTCGGCATTCCTATGGGAACAAACTGTGCGCCTCTTCTTGCCGACCTCTTCTTATTTTCATATGAATCGGAGTTCCTCCAGACACTTGTCAAACACAAGAGGATCAAAGAAGCCAGATTATTTAATTTCACTTTCAGATATATTGATGATGTTCTTTCCTTAAACAATCCGAACTTTTCTGATTGGGTTCCATTAATATATCCCCCAGAACTCGAGATTAAAGAAACAACAGACACGGCTTCCTCCGCCTCATTTTTAGACTTATATCTCGAATTTGACTTACACAGTCATCTCAGTACCAGAATCTATGACAAACGAGACGATTTTAATTTCGAAATTATAAATTTCCCCCACCTTAGTAGCAATATACCAACTTCACCTGCATATGGGATATATATTTCCCAACTTATTCGATATTCAAGAGCTTGCAGCTCCTACTCAGACTTTGTAAAACGTCATCAGTGTCTGAGTAGAAAGTTGATGAACCAGGGGTATGTCAAAGAACGTCTCGTCCTTTTTCTAAAAAAGTTCATCGGAAGGTACCAAGACCTTGTTGATAAATATTCCGTATCAACTTCTCAAATAATACACGATGGTCTTGATGTATAGATTCTGCGTACTGATGTTGTGTATCATCTTAACAACATGTTTTATTGTTCTTTTATTTGTTTTTGTTCTATTATTAAGATTACTTTAACTGTTGAATGGTTTTATGTGGTATCCGTTTGACGTGGCTCGGTACTTATACATCTCGTCAATGTGTTTGTATTGGCTTTCATTTTTTGGTGATTTGTTTTGTATATGTGACTCTTTGTATTTCTTTTGTGCTTATAACGTGACTCTGTACTTTAAAAGATCCCGTCAGTATGATATTTGTCTATAATACGTCATTATGATATATTTCTATTATGAATTACTTGTATACGTTGAACCACAAACGTCAAAATCAATCAATGGCGTAGTGGAATTGACAATTTTTGGATTCTCATAAATTCTATGTATAACTTTTGAACTAGTTTGAATCTCGGTCTATTTTTGGACTAGTTTGAATCTCGGTCTATTTCTGTAATTTGTGACGTATATAATTTTTCTGACGTCGGACACTCAAGTAGATCCATGTGTTCGTGGATAGGTTTTTGTGTCCTGTTAAATTGTTCCTTTTAAAAGTTTTGGATTCTCATAAATTCTATGTATAACTTTTGGACTAGTTCGATTTCTGTAATTTATTCTTACATACTTTTGATTTTTTAACCCTGTCTGCGCTCATTGCCTATGTAAAATGTAAAATTGTTTATAATCCAGGTACTTTTGATAACTATTGTATGCACATTGAACGACAAATTTATGTGACGTATAAAATTTTTCTGACGTCAGACACTCAAATCAATCCATGTGTTCGTAGATAGTAGATGTTGTTGTGTCCTGTTAAATTGTTATACGATGATGACTGATGTTCCCATATTTTGACTATTTTATTGATTGTGACTGTTTATTTAACGCATCATGTAAATGTAACGGAATTTGATGAGACTGTTATTAAAGTGAGAGGGTTAGCGCTATAGAACCAGGTTTAATCCACCATTTTCTACATTTGAAAATGCCTGTACCAAGTCAGGAATATGACAGTTCTTGTCCATTTGTTTTTGATGCGTTTTGTTTTTTGATTTTGCCATTTGATTATGGACTTTCCAAATTGATTTTCCTCTGAGTTCAGTATTTTTGTGATTTTACTTTTTGCACAGATAAGTGTTTAATTGTGTGTTCTTAACACAGTTTATGTAATACTTTGCCTGTAGAAAACAATAATTAAAAACTAAGTTATAACAATTCCATACACCGCAAATTACACTGTTGTTATTCAAAAACATTTTTACTCCAAAACTAAATTCCACCCATTAGAAAATTCTCTCCAAAATTGTTTTATTTCTGTCCATTCAAAAAATGTATGTTCTATGTTTTCTATTTCTTTACAACTGACACATTCATTAGTTAAGGAAAGTTTATATATTTTTCAAGAAGATAATTATGTGAAACTATTCTGTGTAACATTTTATATTGGAAAGCTTGTAGCTTGCTTTCTATAGTACATTTAAAAGCTAGTAAATTAATATTTTTCCACTTTTCGTAACTAATTTCTATATTAAAACTTCCTTCCCACCATTTTTGTGAAATAGGAGAAACACTTCCCGGATTGAGAAAAAGTGAATATATATCTTTTGTGAATAATTTACTGAAAGGCATTTTTTTATTCTCATGCTCAAAAACGAATCCAAATGAGTTGGTGTTAGGTGATATGTGTTGTTGTAATAACAAAAATTTCCAGTCACGTAGTATAGCAAGTTTAATAGATAAAATGTCTACAAAAGTTACATTCGGGCTATATGTTTTGTTAATAGCATCATGAGACAAAAATTTGCCTTTATCATCTAAAATTTCATTGATGAACCGTATGCCTTTCATGTACCAAGATCTGTAAAAAAATACTCGTTCTGTCAATTTTGATAAACGGATTTAACCAAATATATTCTTTTCTAACATGAAATGCATTTAACGGGATGAAAAAATGTTATAATTGATTCCTAGTATCTATGACTGTTGTTAAGTTGAATGATGGTAAACTTAATTGGAAAAGAGAGAGATAAAAAGTAATTAGCCCTTGAACGTAGATTTTTTAAAAAGGCATCTCGTTCGATCATCCTATAAAATTTAAAAAAACATTTGGTTGTTAAGCTTAAGGGGAGACACATCCATAAACTTTAATTTTGCCCAATCGTTTAAGAGTATGTCATAGAAATGTGATTTTCAATAGGTTTCATTAAAAACTATACAAATGTAGCGACCAGATAGATCGTCTCATGAACACGAAATAAGAATTTAAGAAAAAGTCTCCCAATTATCAATCCCTAAATCCAATACAGTTTGAAAAAAAACCTGTAGAGACACAATTTGCATGTGATGGCCATATTTTTCATTCGATAGGAATACAAAGTGAAATATGCATGGACATGCGTCAAAACATAATCTCTACAAAATTAAGTTTATTTCAATCAAATGGTAAGCTGATGAATTGCTACCTAATTACGGAACGACAGAGTATGCAATAGCCACAGCTCGATGAGTTAAACAATGCCTAATTGTCATCGCTTTTAACATACACTAACAAACTTTTTCAAGCATTTAAATTGACCATTTTTGTATCTGCATACGCTTCAAGAGCATCTCAAGTAGATAGTGGGGTTCGTATAGCTAAGTCTTTACCTCTCTATGTTGTGTGTTTTGTATATATGTTTGTTGGGCTTTTTTTAACCCTTGCTCAACATAAGTGCAGTTCTATATGCATATTGGATCAAACCGTCCATAGTACCAAAAGTTAATCATTTATTACAAACCCTTTGCAGTTTGGTGTACTGGTACACTGATTTTTCATGGATTTTATGAGTAAATATAAACAAAGAAGATATGGGATGCTTGCCATTGAGTCAACTACAAACGTGACCAAATGACACAAAAATTAACAACTATATGTCACAGTACGACCTTCAACAATAAGCAAAGCCAATACAGCATATTCAGTTTTTGTTGAAATGCATATCTAGAAAAAGGCCTTTTTTATTATTATTTGTGTAATATAAAATACATAAATAACCATTTATTTCGGTAGCAATCAATAGTATATATGAATCATAGTTTAATATCTTTGTATGAAAAAGTGAAAATAAGATATCAAAACTGCAATTTCACTTTGCCCTCAGATTTCGCACTGGGTCCTCTGGTTGTTACTTTTTACTTTAATTTTGTGTTTGGTGTCATTAAATACATTTTTCTCGAAGTTGATCCTGCAGTGCATTCAGGTTTATAATCAATTGACAAAGGACCGAGAAAATTTCACAATTTACACACGGAACATAAAAGTATCGGCACTTCAAATTATATTAATTGACATTTCATATATGATTCAGATGAAATTGTAACTGTATCAAACATTCAATAACCCTATTTTTTAGCTCACCTGGCCAGAAGGACCAAGTGAGCTTTTTTTATCACTTTGAGTCCGGCGTCCGGCGTACGTCGTCGTCCGTCGTCTTCGTCGTCATCGTCGTTAACTTTTACACAAATCTTCTCCTCTGAAACTACTAGGCCAAATAAAACCAAACTTGGCCACAATCATCATTGGGGTATCAAGTTTTAAAAAAAATGTCCGGTGACCCGGCCAACCAACCAAGATGGCCGCAATGGCTAAAAATAGAACAAAGAGGTAAAATGTAAATTTTGGCTTATATCTCTGAAACCAAAGCATTTACAGCAAATCTGACATGGGTAAAATTATTAATCAGGGTAGGATCTATCTGTTCTGAAATTCAGATGAATTGGAGAACCCGTTGTTGGGTTGCTATTCCTAAAATGGTAATTTTAAGGAAATTTGGCTGTTTTAGGATATTATCTTGAATATTATTATAGATAGAGATAAACTGTAAACAGCAATAATGTTCAGCAAATAAGGTCTACAAATAATTTAAATGAGCAAAATGGTCAGTTGACCCCTTCAGGTGTTATTGCCCTTCATAGTAATTTTTACCAATTTTTTTCTTTTTACAAAAATCTTCTCCTCTGAATTAACTAAGACAAAATGTAACCAAACTTGTCCGCAATCATCATAAGAGTATCCAGTTTAAAATAAAATGTGTCCGATGACCCTGCCCGTGAACCAAGATGGCAGACATTGCTAAAAAAATAGTATATAGGGTAAAATGCAGTTATCTCTGAAACTGAAACTTTTAGAGTAAATCTGACTGGTGGCAAAAAGGTTCATCAGATTAAGATATATCTACCCTGAAATTTGTAGACAAATCCGACTACCAATTGTTGGGTTGCTGCCTCTCATTTAGTAATTTTATCTATTATCTTATCTATTATTATAGTATTTAATTATAATATCTTATACTTTAAATTATGATTTTAACCTTATTTTACATGATTTCCAAAGTATCAGTAAATACAGATGAGCGATCTAGTTCAAATATTTATAGTTTTTCATTTGCTTTCCATCACGATATAATTTTTAAGACGTTTTTTCAAACACAACCAAATCACCCACCGTGACAGCATTTTGTCCGATTACAGAAAGGATTTTCGAGCATGCGTAGTCTGTTGCCATAGTGAAGCGTCCTTAAGTTCAAAGTATACAAACCGAAACTATACCGACTACGTCGGAAAAACATTTCACAGAAACTAAAATAAAATTCGTACCACGGACTCTAGCCTCGTTCCTCCGGTTTAGTGTAGATTAGTGTTGATTAAGCACATAATTCTCACGTTTAAAGTTGTAAAACTTAAACAGAGATACATGGGTATTTTCTTTTCAATTAGTAACTAAATATTGCAGAAATGTAAAATATACTTATGTAAAAATAGGTATATCCTATCTGATGAGTGTATTCCTTATTTCAAATCTAAAATGTTGGTAATAAATAATGGCATAATAAAAAATATGTATATCATTTATCCCATTGACGAAACAATATTTTTTTTCAGAAACACTTGTTCTCGGGCAGTGAAATACTTTTCGTATTGGTATGATTATTGCACATGTAGGTGGAGTGGCAGGTAAGAGCAACCACATTCATTGAAAGACAAATAATGTTGTCGATATACATTACTGTCTTGGAAATTTTAAAATGGAATTAAAGAACTTAAAGAATAAGAGAAATTGTATGATACGCAACCTTTAACTTTTCTTTCAAGTAGTATTACAAGTATGTGAATTAAAAATTAAAGTCCTGTGTATCTTTACAGAACTACGTGTTTATAAATACCGACGTCACACATCAGCGTATAGTATCGACGTACGACGGGGGTATCCAAAAACCATGTACGCTTCCAATACGCTAGTTATCTTTCACGCAGTCAACTTGTCAATCATATCTATATCGTGTGCACAACGTGTTTAAGGCGTACGAGAAGCGCACATTAACGTTCATCGGGCGCGAAAGTAACGTTTATTGACGCATGTCTTGGTTTGTCTAGGACAGATGAAATGCACGCTGCGAAGGAAAAACTCACCTTGGACGTTTTTGAGACGCGTGCTGGTCGTTCCTGTGACGATTTCCCGTGCTGTTTGTGTTTTTGGAACGTATAATTATGGGTTGTTTGAACTACTTTAAGATACATTTAGTCTTGTAAATTCAGGAACATGTGCCATTATAAATGTCAGTTTTCGTTAAATGTCTCAGTTTAGGTGTATTACCACCACATTATAGTACGTCACACCCGGTTGCATACGAAAAAAGATCGAACAAATCCTTTGAATTTGACAGTTGTAGGTAAGTAATCCTACATTTCATTGCAGTAACACATTTCTGGATCATGAACATATATACTTTGGGTATTTCAAAGCACCATAATTGTTTTATTTGTGGTTTCTATAGAACATTTTCGAAAATTGAGGTTAAAAAGTAAAATCACAAAAATACTGAACTTAGAGGAAAATCAATTAGGAAAGTCCATAATCACATGGCAAAATCAAATAACAAAATGCATCAAAAACGAATGGACAAGAACTGTCCTATTCCTGACTTGGTACAGGCATTTTCAAATGTAGAAAATGGTGGATTAAACCTGGTTCTATAGCGCTAACCCTCTCACTTTAATAACAGTCTCATCAAATTCCGTTATATTTACATGATGCGTAAATAAACAGTCACAATTAATAACTGAGTCAAAATATGGGTACATCAGTCATCATCGTATAACAATTTTAAAAGGGGACAATTTAACCGAACACAAAAACATCTTCTATCCACGAACACATTAATTGATTTGAGTGTCTGACGTCAGAAAATTTTATACGTCACATAAATTTGTCGTTCAATGTGCATACAAACAGTTTTAAAATTTACATAGGCAATGTAAGCATACAGGGTTAAAAAATCAAAAGTATGTTAGAATAAATTACAGAAATAGACCGATATCAAAACTAGTCCAAAAGTTATAGGTAAATTTATAAGAATCCAAAAATAGTTAATACCACTACGCGATTGAATGATTTTGACGTTTGTGGTTCAACGTATATAGTAATTTATAATAGAAATATATCATAATGACATATAATAGACCAATATAATACTGACGGGATCTTTTAAATTACAGAGTCACGTAATAAGAATAAAAGAAATACAAAAAGTCGCATATACAAAACAAACCACAAAAAAATGAAAGCCATTGATACAAACACGTTGACGAGATGTATAAGTACCGAGCCACGTCAAACTGATATCACATAAAACCATTCAACAGTAAAAGTAATATTAATACTAGAACAAAGACAAATGAAAGAACAATAAAACATGTTGTTAAGATGATAAACAACATCAGTACGCAGAATCTATACATCAAGACCATCATGTATTATTTGAGAAGTTGATACGGAATATTTATCAACAAGGTCTTGATACCTTCAGATGAACTTTTTTAGAAACAGGACGAGACGTTCTTTGACATATCACTGGTTCATCAACTTTCTACTCAGACACTGATGACGTTTTACAAAGTCTGAGTAGGAGCTGCAAGCTCTTGAATATCGAATAAGGTGGGAAATATATATCCCATATGCAGGTGAAGTTGGTATATTGCTACTAAGGTGGGGGGGATTTATAATTTCAAAATTAAAATCGTCTCGTTTGTCATAGATTCTGGTACTGAGATGACTGTGTAAGTCAAATTCGAGATATAAGTCTAAAAATGAGGCGGAGGAAGCTGTGTCTGTTGTTTCTTTAATCTCTAGTTCTGGGGGATATATCAATGGAACCCAATCAGAAAAGTTCGGATTGTTTATGGAAAGAACATCATCAATATATCTAAAAGTGAAATTAAATAGTCTGGCTTCTTTGATCCTCTTGTTTTTGACAAGTGTCTGGAGGAACTCCGATTCATATGAAAATAAGAAGAGGTCGGCAAGAAGAGGCGCACAGTTTGTTCCCATAGGAATGCCGACATTTTGTTGGAAAAGTCTACCTCCAAACTCAACAAATATGTTGTTGATAAGAAACTCCAGCATACTGACAACTTGTTCTTTTGTGTAGCATGTTTTACCTTTTTGTTTGTCACTATTAACGAAATATGCCTTATAAAATCCCAAAGTAATAAATTTATTGCGTATGCTACCATTTTTATGTTGAAAGGCATTGTGGATAATTTCTTTTAGGCAATTTTTCAATTTTACATGGGGAATGGTGGTATACAGAGTTGAAAAATCAAAAGTTTTGATGGAACTAATTTCAGAAAAAGACCGAGATTTAAAATTGTGTAGAAGTTCTTTGGAATTTTTAAGAATCCACATATGGTTAATACCACTACGCGAGTAAACAGTTTCACAGTATTTCTGAAGACCTTCTTTCACTGCGGACAGAATTTTAGTCAATCTGATGGACAATTCTTTAGTTGAACATGAAGATGAGCCAGCAATATACCGTTGCTTGTACGGAATTTTATGAAGCTTTGGTATCCAATACAAACAAGGTAAGTCCTCCGATTTGGTGTTCAATGTAATGTTTATTGAAGCCATGCAGGACTTATGATTTGCTAAAATCTCATCCTTGTCAAATGATATGTCTTTGTATGTGGGATTACCTGAGTGCTCCGTTATACCCAATTCTTTTACAAGACATTCGCAGTAATACGATTTACATACAAAGACAATATTATTTGAAGCTTTGTTCGCAGGAACAACAACATACTTATCATGAAGAGTTGATAGACATTTCATGGCCTCTTTGTCTCTGAAAATGGACTTTGGTCGATCGTTCACACAGTTTTTCAACTTGTGAATGCGACGCTTTATCAGAGACCTGATAGTTTTAACCCATTCTGATAAAGTGTCCAGTTCAACAAATGAATTGTTACTAAAGCTTGTATACAGATAAAAAAAGAGGTGAAAATTTGATTGGTTAATTCAAGTGATGATTAATTTCTTATATGCAATGAAATGTTATGTGCATTTTTTTTCTGTAGTACTGGACAGGATAAAATTTTACTCATGCCAAGTACTATATTTCTTTATTCGAAACAAAGATGAATTATTCACAACTTTTTTGAAAAGTGCGAATTCAACAAAGACTAATTGGGGAAAATCAATGTTGATGTTACACAAGAAAACGTTTTTGATACGCCACGGGTAGGGGTTATACGTTCACGGAGCGATGAAACTGCACCAGGCGTATGTTACAAACACACCCTGCATACGTCCAAGTAAAAGTTCAAGTCAATGTCTAACGATCTTGAGGCGTATATAACGTATATGTAGCGTTTTGCAGCGCGATGGGTAACGTATATAAAACATGCGTATAACGAACAGGTATAAAGCTGACTGTGCGGTATGGGTTTTGCTTATTTTTAAAGACCGTACGGTGACCTGTAGCTGTTAATTTCTGTGTCAGTTTGGTCTCTTGTGGGTAGTTGTCTCATTGGCAGTCATACCACATCTTCTTTTTTATAAACATACAAACGCTTGACAAACGCTACAGCCAAAGGATATTTTTTGTTCACCAAGCGGATACTTCTGCATTTCGACGTACTTCAAACTTATGCAACACACGTCTAACGATCATGTTCTTAGCGTTTCTCTTGCGTGCATCTATCGTATACGGACTGATGCCGGCGTCACACATTGGCGTATAGACCGGCGTGCACTAGACGTACAGATAATGTCCGCATACGTTAGTTGCACGTCAGAGGTACGCTGATCAATCGTTAAACGCGCGTTGCATAAGTTTGAAGTACGTCAAACGCAAAAGTATACGATTGGTGAATGCTATAACTCCAGAAAACAAGATTTTCATCTAGCTCAAACGTTTGTCAAGCGTACATCTGTACGCTACACGCACGTAGTACATACGATACAAGCGCGTTGAAAACGATACCGATTAGTTTGAGACACGCTTAGGACATGTTGTATACGCTTCAAGTCCGTTCGACTTGAAATCAAACGTACATTAGAATTATAACACCTATACCAAAATTCTCAACCTCAGACCCAAGAGACCCATTATCTTATAGAGGTATAACTTTGGCTCCTTATGCATATAAAATGTACTGTAATATTTTAAATGATAGATTAATTTATTGGTTAGATGAAAGTGGGGTAATCAAAGATGAGCAGAATGGTTTTGTAAAAGGGAAAAGTACAATTGATCATGTTAGTACAATAACTTATATTATTGAGACAAAAAAGGAAGGTAAATTAACTACCTGTGTGACCTTTATAGATTTAAAAAAAAACATATGACTCAATAAATAGAGTATTGTTGTTTAACAAATTAGAAAATTTAGGAATTAGTTCAAAATTTATGTATGCCCTAAAAGGGCTTTGTTAAAATGTAACATGCAGTGTACGCCTTAACGGTACTATGACTGAATGGCTTAATGTAGATACTGGTTTATAGCAAGGTTGTGTATTATCGTCTGTTAAGTTTGATATTTATATACTAGTAAACACTCTTATTGATGATATAAATGCTCTAGATATTGGTATTAATATTGATGATGAAAAAATTGCAATTTTACTGTATGCTGATGATATGGTATTAATGGCGGAAAATGAAAAAGATTTACAAAAAATGTTAGATATTCTTAACAATTGGTGTATTACTAATTGACTTAATGTCAGTATTAACAATTCCAAAATTATACATTGTAGAAATCCATCTGTACCTAGAACTGAATGTAATTTTACAATTGGTACCAATACAATGGAATGTGTTAGTAACTATCAATATCTGGGATTGTTATTAACAGAATTTTTAGATTATCATTTAATGGCTAAGGCTGTAGCCAAATCAGCAAGTAGAGGTTTGGGTTTATTAATTGTAAAAAGTAAAACATATAGTGATTTTCAACACGATATATTTTCTAAATTATACAACACTATGATCTGGTCAGTTATTAATTACGGGTTGTGTATTTGGGGTACACGCGAAACATCGTGTATCAATGCTGTCCAAAATAGAGCCATAAGATTTTTTATGGGTGTCGGTAAATATACCCGAAATGATGCCATACATGGAGATATGGGTTGGACACCACCATCTGTAAAACAATGGACAAGTGTATTTAGACACTGGAAAAGATGTTCAAATATGACTCATGATAGAATAAATTTAAAGGTTTTCAAATGGTCAATTAAAAAATCTAGAGGTAGAATTTAAAAGAATTGGAGCCATAGAGTCAAAGAAATGTTTAGAAATCATAATTTTGATAATTATTGTAACTATGAAACTAATGTATTAAATAAGAGTATTATTGTACAATTAGAAACAATAATGTTTGATAAATATAAAATAGAATGGAGTAATAGAGTATCTGCGTATGCTTAAGGTAATAAATTAAGAACTTAAAGTTATTTAAATATGATTATTGTACTGGACCTTCCTTAAAATATAAAATGCCACTCAAATTTAAAAGTTCTTTTGCTAAGTTTAGATGTGGAGTTGTTCCCCTTAGAATAGAAACGGGTAGATATGAAAGAACAGAAATACACGAAAGAACATGTTTTTATTGTAATAATAGTATTGAAGATGAACTACATGTTTTATTGAAATGTCCACTATATGAGGATCTTATACATACATTGTTTTATGAAGTTGGAAATTTAATGTGGATTGTAACATTTTATCAGATAATGAAAAGCTATTTTTTTATTCAATAATGATAAAGTTTTTGAAAGTGTCGCCAGAACCTGCTAAAGCATTTTAATCAGAAGGAATGTTTTTTTTTATATAATTGATTATGCTGTTTTTTAATGATATTCATAAGCAAGTATATATTATATATAATATGTACAATATCTTGTTGTGTTTTAATAGTATTCATTATACAGTCTCTCATAAATCTTTTAAGATTGTCACATACAATGTGAATTTAAAGTTTGTTGTTATATTTGTATGTTTTATGTACCTGTATGAATATTTTATTGTGTAAATATATGTTATTGTATGTGGTGAGACTTTAATAAAATCTTGAAACTGAATAATGGCTTGTTTGTAACAAACATCCCATAATAAAACATCGCACACACGCCGAAAGAACGGATTATCGTCCAAGATACGAACGGGACGCGTCTCAAATACGTTCAACAGCCTTTTTCTTCGTAGCGCGCATTCCATCCACGTGACACAAACGCCAGACATACGCCAACGCATGTTACGTTCGATAAACGCTTATGTGCGCTTCTTGTACGCCCAATACACACTTAAAGCTCGTTGTGCACACGATACAGATATGATTGACAGGTTGCATCCAAAATTAGTAGTGTATTGGCAACGTACATGATTTTTTTACCACCCCCGTCGTACGTCGGTCTATATGACAATGTGCGACGCCGGCATTAGATTCACTATGCCTGACAAAGTAAGTGTTTTAATGAAATATAATCAGCAAACAAACAATATTTGATCACTAATATTTAAAAAATTACATAGACCACTTGTTAGACCATTATTTATTTTTTAATTTTCTATCTAGATTCACAAGAATAGAAACAAATAATGACATACAATTAATAAGTTTTATTTGACAGGTGCACTCACTGGAGAGATATTCACCGTACATACTTTAAAACGAAGACCTTCTGTTGTACAGGGTGGAAACATAATGGAAATGGGAACTGCAATATTCGTAATTATATTTTACAATCAAAGATTCAAATGTATGACCAAAACAAAAGAAGATATTACAACATTGTATAGCAAACATATTTACTTAGTCTGTTCTAATTGTTCAATAATCGAAAATATTTTATCACATTGGGAATTCTACATAAAAGATTACATGCAACAAACATAAAAATAAGGTATAAATTAAACCCGTCATACATACTTTTAAAAAAAGTCAAAGTTCAATAATCGGCCGATTTATAATTATGACCATTTCAAAGGGTAGTTCATATCATCGTGCTTACTGCTAGACTCGCGGCAGTGGCAGTGACCGTCAAACGGAGAAAAAGTAACAGGACATAAAGTCACAGGACATAAAGTCACAAATTTGGTAGGACAAAAATTCACAGAACAAAAAGTCACAAATAATATGATGACAATTGTTTGAATATATAAGAGAAATATCTTAAAATATTTACTTTTTAATACATATTTTCATATATAAGTTTGGGAAATGTGTCATAACACTTGAAAAATGAAGATTTATTAATACCTCGTTCACACGTACATGAATGCTTACTTCGAATTAAATTCGAATCGAATCGAATTCGCTAACTGCGTTCACACACTCTTCTTTTTTTTAATTCGAATTGATTCGAATTCGCTAATTCGAATTATCTAATTCGCATTAGAAGTACGCTTTTGTCAATACGAATTAAAAGTTAACGTCGTTTGGACAGAAAAAAGGAACTTGACGCGCATTGTAATTCAAGTAATGTAAGTTAATGTGAATCGAATTCGAATTTCGTGTGAACTCAGCATTAATTTTTAATCATGCAAAAGAAAGATTACCTGGCACCATGAAGACATTTAAGTGCCATACCACTTTGGCATTTTTTTATTTTTTTTTCAATTATTTGATTTACTTTGATATATTTTTGATAAATTTTGTTTACAAAGTTATATATTATACAATAGTTCAAGAGAAATACAAAATGTTATTGTAAAAATCAGCGTTTTTTATTCAAAGAAATTAGTCAGAAAAAACGAATTATGACTTTTTGTTCTGTGACTTTTTGTCTGTGACTTTCTGTCCTACATTCGCAGTGAACTAGTGGCTGTAAAATAATTAGTATTGTTATTGCTATTGTTTCAAATAATGACTGATTAACATAATACTAAGCACTGTTTGCATAGATACATTACGATCAGTTTTTTAATGGTTTTATTCCAAAGGTTGCGAACAATAAATCCATCATTTAAACAAGAATTTAAATTTGGTATTTGCTCCATACGCGCCATACCCAACTATATCAGTCCTATTCAGGACCAATAACTCTGTCGATAAATATTGTCGTGTATACAATGTTGTTGAAATCAGAGCAATTGTATACTAGTATATGTCTATGTTGAAATGTATACAATAACGATGTTTTTTTACACAAGTTTAACTTTATATCAATTTATTGAATGTCTGAATTTTTCTTAAAATATTAAATTAAAAAAATAATAATAATAAAATCATATTCAAAGAAATCTTGTTTAATTTTCTACGAAATAAAACAAATCCATTTAAATTAAAATTTGAATCACAATTTTTCTTTAAAATATATATAATTATAGGAACATAAATCTTAATTTGATAATCTTTCAAAGCAAAACTTATTTTTTTAAAGAAATTGTTTTATAATGTTCTTATTTTCAAGTTTATTATGATACATTCTTCTTCTGATTTGACACGGGGAATAGAAGATATATCACAAAATTCAAACTCTGGTAATACATGTACAAAATGTATAGAATATTTATCTATAATCATAATTGTTTGGTTTTTTTTTCTCTCTTCGGACGTAAATATTTTATATTCTAAAAGGAAAGTATAAATATATTTCTAAAAAAAGATAAATTATAAAGGAAACAGTAAAAAGGCCTTTAAAAAAGCAGAGAAAATTTTATTGTTAACTATTTTCTGGTAACAGTATATCTTGGATATCTGTCAAAATAAAATGTTCCCATGTCACACTTAAAATAATATTTTTTTTATCAAGAAATTTTGATATATCAAATCGAAATATCACCGAAACATATAACTGTTACAGACACATTAGAGATACTACATGAAAAATTTAATTTCATCAAGGAAGGTCGTACTTTACAAATCCTTGATTTGATGCAACCTTTCCATATACATCATCCGCCATTTTGAAAAATCCGGAAATATTCACTTTATTAAATCGATTTTTTACAGAAATTGCCAAAAAATTAAACTGTTTCAAATAGAATTTTTCGCCAGATATATGTTTGAATATACTTAATCGATTTGCAAAGTTTTATTTTTATTAACGGAATTTCTTTATGTGCTGTATAAGTAGACATGGGTATCGGTACATTAGCATTGAGTTAACGGAGAAATAACGAGAAAAAGTAATGTTTTTACGATTCTCATTTGAAAGAATTAAACAAAAATTTAATCAAAAATTTCAACTGTTAGGACCAACATTGTTGGATAGAAATATGTGTGAATATCAAGGATTGATTTGCAAAAGTCAGTAAACGGGTCAGATTAATGAGAAAATTTAACTTTATTGAAGCACCTACGCATTTTATATGGGGCAATGAAATACAGAATGGCTGTTAGTATACGTCACAAATGTCACGTGATGTCCGATTTACAAAAGAATCATCAGTGAAAATGTAAGAAATTAAATTTAAGGCTGTGGATTTTCTATAAAAATGTTGATTTATTTGCCACAAAGTCCTCTTTTTCTGTCAAATGCAATAAACAGTAAAAAATAATGCTTTGCATCAAGTTTCCCCTTGGAATATGTGCTAAATGGCCTATCTCTATTATTCAATATATCTGTAGTTTTGATACAACTGAGGTTTGAAAAAATCGTACAAAAATGGCTACAGAAGGGTACATAAACATTAACAAAATTGCAGAATCAGACTATTAGTGCACAACTCATGAATCCCATTCTCGTACAACGTGTGTTATTTCCCTTGCAGTATTAGATATTCCTTTATTTTTATGCATATGTGTTTTGTGTGTCATGTTGATTTAGAATTTAACAATATTTAATATGAACACGACACATTATCAATTGCATGCGTATGAAGCTCTTTTCTGGATACAGAAACGCTTATTACTTGAAAGCCGAGTATGATTAAGAACCAAAAACAGTTGAAGATCTATGTAACTAAAAACAAATTAAAAAATAGACAAATCCAAGTCAGATAACTTTTGTCTGAGAGAACTGAATCCTAAAGTTAATTAGTCTCAATGCCATGGCCATTTCAGCGTCTCATTCAAAAAAAGAAGTTGATTGTGTCAAAAAGTAGTGTTCAAGTCCCGATACAGATATACATTTCAAAGGAAAACATGTTGCTGATCTTAATGATTAATGCTGAAGATTTAGAACCATCTGAGATGGCTAGATATTCATGATAGACAACCTTTATTTTGATAATTTGCTCTGGAGTAAAGTTTGCCATCATCCATAATTCGAGCTACATCTTAATTAAGATTCACAAGATGGGAAATTCATTCAGGTAGTCATGATCAGTATTGATGGTCTTTTCCTCAAAGTATATTTTGTTATCTTGGATTATTTAGTATGAAGCTGTTTCGTAAAAAGAGGCGAAAGATACCAAAGGGACACTCAAAAATATAAGTCGAAAATAAAAAAAGTAAAAAAATAGTTTAAACCGTTATACCCCTAATTTGTAACAAAAAACTATATGTTTTGCTAATATCTTGTTTTGAAATTCAGTTTTGCTAGAAGGTAATCTACTTTCTCCGAAAATTCTTTCAAAAATGAACATGTAATAAAGAAATGCAAGTAATCCTCTTCTTCTGTTTTACAAAATTTGCATTTATCGTTCTCAGATATTTTCCATTTTAATAGTAACTGCTTTTTTGGAATAATATTCTGAAGCAGTTTCCTTTTCACAATTTTCAACTTGTTTTCCAGTTTTTTTAAATATAAAATTCGCTGTTGTTTTTTAATTTTTTAATTGGGTTATGGAAAAGGGTAAAACGGAAAGCAGTTGCGGACAGAGACTTCTTGATTTTCCGATAATCTTAACAAACGTGTGGCTTCATTGTAGCAAATTCTTGTAAGCAATTTGTTTTATCCACACAACTATTTATTTGGTATACTGAATAAAAGTATGGATATTAACGGGTTAGTGTGTTCAACGATTCATTTTCATCGGAATCATTTTAAAAAATAACATCATATTAGTTGTTTTAACGTTTATTTTTTTATGTTTATTTTGAAATATGTATTTGTAGATTGTTTTTCTTTTAAATATTTGATCATCAATAAACACATTTTAAACACTATTAACAATATAATGCAATTCATTACATGCCGTCAAAAAGTATATCGGTTATTAAATATTCAAAAAAAAAATGTTCAAGGTGACTTTTGCTGACCATCGTTTTCTACCTACCTTCGGAACTATAGTTTAAAAGAGGGACACAAGATACCAGAGGGACAGTCAAACTCATAGATTGAAAATAAACTGACAACGCCATGGCTAAAAATAAAAAAAACCAAACAGAAACATAATAGTACAGAACACACAACGTTAAAAACTAAGTAACACGAACCCCAGCAAAAACTTCGGGTAACGAAGACACAGCATAGAAAACTAACGACAAAGCAACACGAACCCCACCAGAAACTGGGGGTGACCATCGATGGACGAATCAAATTAGTAAACAAAAATACGAATTGATAATATAAATGTATATATCACATCTACACGCACACTTTAGTTCATTTTGAAAGTAATTGCTTACTTTTACTTCATGGCGCATAGCCACCTTTGTAACGTCATATAAATCAAGCCAAAACAGATAAAACTGGTTCCCCTTCTGTCATTCTAAATATCCTCGGGTATGTTTTCTATTGGAATAAATTAATTAGAACAGTTTAAAATCAGCAGTGGGTTTATGAAGTTTCAATATATGTTCATGTAGATGTATTTTTGCATTTAAGAGGACAACTGTCTGACTATCAAACAACGTAGCAGGCCGTGTGTTAAAGTGCATTTTTTAATAATACATTCAATTTCCTTCGCCCAACTTTTCATCAAAATATTGAGACATATAGGTTTTTTTATCACTTGCAGAATTAACAAATACGAAAAAGAATATTGAATTCGTCCGTCTAGCACATGAAACTTTTTTTTTCAAATGAAAAATCTGTCTCTGAAAATGAACTAATAATCTGTATTCCGAAAATGACAAATTTGGCATATTTGAATTCATTTATCGACCACACGTATTTGTCCTTTACAGCTATTTGTTCCCCAAAGTGCCAAAACGGTGGAACGTGTATCCGGCCCAATGCTTGTTCCTGTCCTGCGGGGTATGAAGGAGACATATGCGCCGGAAGTAAGTTTAAGCAAGTCAAACTTTATGAAACACGTTTTGTGTCAGGTCTTTGAACCAGGCGTTTTCATTATGTTTATTGTAAATTAATCTGCATTATCATTCATTGTACCCAAATGAAAGTTTCACATTTCTTGTTCTCATTTGGGTAATGCAATCACACTTAGGTCAATTCGAAATCTCCATAAATTTATAGTGAAGTGTTTCATTATTCAGGAATTACAAAAAAATGGATTTACATATAACACAGCACGATGTCAATAATAAGCTATAAATTTAAAAGTTTTTGTATATTTCATATATCTCGCAAATAATAATTGTACCTAAAATATAATTTAAAACAATCGTATTTCACTGATAAGCAGACGTTTTTTCGTTCAAGATTTCGCTTTTGCACTGATAACAGCAATTGCAGACGTGACACAGGTTTCTGCGAACCCTATTTCTAAATCTAACATAAAGTTAATAAATGAAATGAATTCCTGTACTTATTCCCGGTTTGAGCGCAAAAGGTAAGATTTCTTAGTATGTCTTACAATATAAAGTTCTGTATTACCTTATTACCCTTATTGTCGCCCAAGTATGTGTGTGTAATGCATGATACCCTAGATGACTGTTCTTACGATGTTAAATCACACAGGTGCCTTGTTTATCGATGTAGGGGATGTAAGTTAGTGTGTATGTGGGTGTGTACATTTGGTATATTTGCAGCTATTCTTAATCATTTACTATTTAAAGCAAGAATTTAACGGCTTTTAAAATATCTTATTTGTAGTTGCAGTCTGTTCTCATTTGCACCCATGTTACCCTGGACGGTGTGGAGACAATCTATGCATGTGCTCAGACGGTTTCAATGGAACAACTTGCCTAAATTGTAAGAATTGGAAACAGCAAGTTTAATAATTGCATGCGTCTGACGCGCTTTTCTGGACAAACCTTCATAAGGAACGCTCCAGGCCAAACATTTGAAATCCGAGGATGTATAAGTACCGAAACCGTTGAAAAGCTATATGACAAAAATACATAAAATAAATAACCAAATTCAACTTAAGTCAACTTTGCCTTAGGAAGTTGAAATCTTAGTTTCTTAATAATTTCAATACTAGTATTCATAAACAATCATAAACAGACAATTTTAGAATAGTTTGTTAAATCATGTCAGTAGGGAAGTACTGAATACTGAACTGACGATACCCTCGGTGACAAATAGTCCACCAGCATTGTAAGAATTATGCTGAATGAACATTTAGAATATCAATGTAAGTGTCGTCAGTTTTAAGGCAAAGGTCGTTATTTATCCAGCTACTCTTGGTTCCCAATTGAGAACTTCCCATTTCTATGTAGCAACAATATACCAGCACCTTAAACGGAGTTTGTATTTCCAACTTTGTACGATAATCGCGAGCTTGCATTTATATAAAGATTTTGTTGATAGAGTGTTGTTACTTTAAAGGAAGTTTAAAACCAAGAGTTGAAGTTTAAATAATCCAATTGAACACGGACGCCATCACGAGTTGGTTGGTCGTTATAAAATTTCTGTTTTACAGATGACGACGGATGTGTTTCAATTGTCGATACTACATTTCTGTCCCATTATCCGCGATTATGACCTACCGGCTAAGACTTATGTACTTGCATGAACAACAAGATCAGTTCCACATGAGAAACAGGTACTATTTACCCTTTCGTAGCACGTGAGAGTATTCCCAGCTATTGGTGTGTTTCTAGCAGCTCGGTCTTTGGTTTTCTACGTTATGTTTTGTATACTGTTCGTATGTATCGGTTTTTGCTAAGCCGTTTAAAGTTTGTTTTCGACTTACGAGCTTGAATGTGCCTGTTTGTTTTCCCTAATTGTATATCATTAGCTAAATAAGAAAGCCTAGAATTGCATAAGTTTGTATTATTCTAACCATAAATATATTGATATTTGATTCTGAAAATCAATTTTTTAAATGTTTAAAAAAAATTAAAATGACAATAAATGTTTATTGTCCTCAGTATCCAAAACTTTATGTTTTGAAACACACAATTGCATTAGTACTATATAAGACAAACCTTGTTTCCGAAGGATAGAGCTGTATTTTACAACAATAATATAAAAAAGAAGATGTGGTATGATTGCCAATGACACAACTATTAACAAAAGACAAAAATGACACAAACTATAGGTCACCGTACGGCTTTTGTTTCCATGTGAATATACCAAATTTATATTTTTAGGCAAGACTTAATGTTACATTTTGGCATGAACTTATTTAAATTTTTCATAACTGTTACAATTAATTCCAAAAGTTGTTTGAAAGTGTGCTTAATTAATTCATAGGTATGCATTGAGATATATTTGCTTAAGAAAGACCAAAAGAGACGATTTTCCATTCCCTATTGTTAATTTTCCTTTTTTAGACGGCGATGAGCCTTTAGCTCCATCATACGGTGTTTATATCTCCCAACTCGTTCTAGTATGGCGGCTTTGTGAAAAATTGTGCACAACCTGCTACAAGCATGGAATTTGGCATAGACCTTCCTCAACTACTACTCTTTTATTTCAGATAGGGAAGCATTTGAAAAACATATACAACAAAACATATTAGTGGTTTTGAGGATAACTAAAGCCAAACGTTAAATGACCAGCACAAACAATACACATTATCTGTACAGTTTGAAAAAAAGTCATTTTAATTACTCTTCCTAAAAATTAAATTATTTTAGTGCAAAGTCCGCCGTGTCGGGTTTTAACGGAAGTAGGGTTTTGAAGACATCTAATCTATATAAAATATCCAAAAGTAGCATATAACAAAGGTTTGTACCAAATATTTTGACATTGGCATGATAATAACATCTTTTCACAAATTAGCCTTCGATATTGGGCTGATCTAATTATGATGTCCGCCTTTTTTATTCTACATTTTTTTTTCAAATGCCGCCCTATCTGAAATAAAAGAGTAATAGTTGAGGTCTATGCCGAATTTCATGCTTGTAGCAGGATGTGCACAATTCGTCTGAAATATAAAGTACCTTTGATAACTTTTTACACCCCTGGTTCGATGCCACTGCTGGTGGAAATTTCGTCCCCGAGGGTGTCACCAGCCAAGGAGTCAACACTCCGGTGAATATTAATATTGTGGTAATTTTAATAAATTTGAATAGTCTCTGCTGGTGGACGATTCGTCCCCTAGGGTATCACCAGCCCAGTAGTCAGCACTTCGGTATTGACATGAATATCAATTGTGTGGTCATTTTTATAAATTTCCTGTTTACAAAACTTTGAATTTTTCGAAAAACTAAGGATTTTCTTATCCCAGGCATGGATTACTTGAGCCGTATTAGGCACAACTTTTTGGAATTTTGGATCCACAACGCTCTTTAACTTTGTACTTGTTTGGTTTATAAATATTTTGATATGAGCGTCACGGTGTAGACGAAACGCGCGTCTGGTGAACACATAATCCTGGTCCTTATAACTGATAACTATATAAAATTCATTAAATTCATATTGATATTGTCATTTTTTTTAATGTGTAGTGTGTGCCTGCAAAAGAAAAATCCTACACAACGACAAAATTTATAGCAAAATGTTTTACTTTAAAATAAGTTCTGGTCATTCCACTATACATGTTAAAAAAAGATCTCGCCCATACAAAACATTTACACACATAAAAGTGCTTGTCACGCGCATTGTGTACTGGCCCATACATCTGAGAAAAATTGAACGGTCTTTAAGCATATGAGCAAAACTTTGGGTTGCTTTTCAAGAATTGTTCATAAAATACAAGTGAATTGCAATAAATATACTAGTCAACAAAAGAAACGATACATAAGTTTCAACTAAAATCTATCATGAAATATAATAAACTGTTAAAACATCAAATGAAAAACATTTATCAACAAAGCAAATGCATATTCATATTATAAAAAAGAATATGACAAAATGAAAAAGTTAGTAAACACCGAGTTGTTGAACACAAGGATCAAACTTATTTTGCGGAAAATAAAGAAAAAAGTCGGCACTTTATTTATGAAGATTATAATAACGTATTACAAAGTCTACAAAAGAAGTCAAAATTTATAGCATACCGTGTTTAATCAAAAAAGTTTTTTAAAAGATCTGATATCATTTTTTTAAATTTTTGGTAAAATAGAATTTTTAAATGACAAAAGTTCCCAAATTTGTTTTTTTTTTTGCGTTTTAGCCTTACATCAATGGTTTTGATGAGAAAATAACACTTTGTAAAAATAAGGCCAATAGGGCAATTATTTATCTCTGTATAGTGTATCCAATTTCTTTATAAATGGAAAACACATTGGCTTGTATCATTTATTTTGTTGACTAGTAATACATGTATTTACATGTAACAATTTTGTTACTGAATATGTTGTTTTTCCCCAAAACTGTAGCTCATAAAAACACAAAGGTCTTGTTTTCCAGCTTCTGCCTGCTTTTAACTAGTTCACGTGTGTAATGCATCGCATTCAGTGTTGAATTTTCTTTCTAGCTAGTTTAAGATTATTTTTTTACGCTTTCATGTTTCAATATTTTGTTATGAACTGCAAAATAGGCCAAGTGTTTTCATGCTACCCAAATTACTTCCACATCCCAAGATTACCAAGGACAAAGTGGTTCATTAGTAGGAATGTTTTTCAAAATAGACGAATACTGTCCATTTTATTCTTAATAAAAATTCTTTATTCATATTTTGCTCACCTTGCATAAAAGCCCAAGTGAGCCTTTTTTTTTTTTTTACATTAGTCGTCCATCGGCTTCCGTCCGTCGTCTTTCGTCCGTCTTATTCGTCGTCCGTCGTGTTTGGCAGTTATAAAACATCTTTTCATTTGAAACTACTGAGGCAAATTAAATCAAACTTGCCCACAATCATTATTGCTAGGGTATTTGGTTTAACAATTTGTCCAATGATCCCTCGTTCGAACCAACATTGCTGCCATGGTTAAAAATAGAATCTTGGGGTTAAATGCAGGTTTTAACTTATATCCCTGCAACTGAAACATTTGAAATATTCATCTATATGCCCTTAAATTTTTAACGAATTAGACACCCTATGATTGGTTTTCTGCTTCTGAACTAGTTATGTTAATGAAATTTTGCTGATTTTGGTAACTACACATATATCTTCCTTATGTAATTTAGTTTTAAGAATGTATCCGATGACCCTGTCCATCAACCAAGATGGCCTGCGAACCAACATAGCTGCCATGGTTAAAAAATAGAATCTTTGGGATAAATGCAGGTGTTGGCTCATATATCTGCAACTGAAACATTTGAAATATTAATCTATATGCCCTTACATTTTAAACGAATTAAACACCCTATGGTTGGTTCTCTGCTTCTGAACTAGTTATGTTAATGAAATTTTGCAGATTTTGGTAACTACACATATATCTTCTTTATATTATTTAGTTTTAAGAATGTATCCGATGACCATGTCTATCAACCAAGATGGCCGCCATCGCTAAAAAAAGAACATGGAGTAACATACAGTTTTGGCCTTTATCTTTGAAACTAAATCATTGAGAGCAAATCTGACGAGCGTACTCATGTTTTTCATTTCAAGATCTATCAAACCGTAAATTTTCTGACGAATCAGTCAATCTGATGTTGGGTTGCTGTCTCTTAATTTTTAAGTTTATAGTTCTTAGCTAGAACTATTATAATAGATAGAAATAAACTGTACACAGCAAAATTGTTCAGAAAAGTAATATCTACAAAAAGTCAAACATGAACAAAATTGTCAATTGATCAGTTATTACCCTTTATATCAAGTTATTCATAATTTTTCGTAAATTTTTGTAATCTTTCACAAAAATCTCCTCTAAAAAAAGTTCAAAGAGGTGCGAAGGATATTGAGGGACAGTCAAACTCATAGATCGAAAAAAAAATATGCCATGGTTGAATACACAGCTGCGCCATGACCGCATGGTACGCCCGTTGTCTTGTGCGCAAGTTTTATGCAATAATCATAAATAGTGGGTGAGATTCATCGAGACATGAGAAAACACAACCGTTTTTAACAAAAAAACTCAATAACTCTAAAAGAAAATTTTGAATCATTACCAAAAAGTATACAGATCTTAAGATTAATATAATCTAATATAAGAAGTGTATACAGTTTAGCCACGATCAACACTGAGGAGACATATATTGTCGAAATGCGCATCTGGTGCAAGAAAATTGGTACCGTTAATTTTATTATTTTAAGTAATAATCATAAATTGTTTTTAAGATAAGATGCGACATGAGGAACATATTCGATATGATCTATTTAACGAATATTTTATAAGTCTACCAACTCGTAATGGTGTCCGTGATATTTACGACGGGATGACATAAACTTCACCATTGGAATCTCTTCGAATAATATCTTCCTTCCAAAATTAGCCTTAATCATCCTATTGGTTTTTTATTAAAAAAAAATATATTCGTCCTTCAACCAAGATGGCCACAATGGCTAGAGATAGAACATGTGGGTAAAATGTAGTCTAGCTTATATCTCGGAAACAAACGTAAATATGACATTGGTTGTTGCTCCTGAATGGTAATTTGGAGGATATCTTTCAGTTTTTTGTATATCTTGAATGTTTTAATAGATATATATAAACTGTAAACAACAAAAATGTTCAACGTCAGCTCTACAAATAAGTTGACACGATTAAAATTGTCTATTGATCCCTTGTAATCATGTTCTGTAAAGTAGGATGTACAAACAAGTCACCATCACATAAAAAGAGATTTTTTTCTGAATAACATTCTTGCCTTATGTTGCAAAGTGTCATTTGTTTAATATGCAATGCCGCACCTAGACCGTGAGAGACATATACTCTTTAGAGCCTCTTTTTATATTTCTTGTAGGTCAGCGTTACTGTTATAACAATAAGTCTTTATATTATAACAATGTAGCAAATTGATATAGTCTGTCCCAGCTTGGTTAGATGTTAAGATAGTATGAAAAGGTAGCCCCTTTTTATATCAAGATGTCTTTGTAGTATTATTATGACTTTTTTGTCGTAACATACTACTATGACATAATAGTTTAAAACAGTTACTCCATACTAAGAGATAGTGGCATGACAAAAAAGTATGAAATCTTGCTTAATGTTATATTAAGATGTCTTTATAACATAAATTGAATCTTTAAGATACAGCAATATCACATTATAGTATAGTAAAATGACAAGTCAGTATGAAAAGGTAGATCCATGTTATATACAGATGTCTTTAAAGCATAAAACAATATCTTAATGACAAAGTCAATACCAGAATAAAGTGATAAAGCATTTTGTTTCTTTCTATTTATCATTATGTACAAAAAATTAAAGATAACATGAGATGATCATTTTGATATGAACATTTATAGTGGAATTAAATATTTATAGTTGAATTAAATATTTGTGGATTCTTATAAATTCTATATATAACTTTTGGACTCTTTTAAATCTCGGTCTTTTTCTGAAATTTATTCTTACATACTTTTGATTTTTTAACCCTGTATGCTAACATTGCCTATGTAAATTTTAAAATTGTTTGTATGCACATTGAACAACAAATTTAATCTATGTGACATATACAATTTGCTGACGTCAGACACACAAATCAATGAATGTGTTTGTAGATAGATGTTTTTGTGTTCTGATAAATTGTTTCTTTTAAAATTGTTATACGCTGATGACTGATGTACCCATATTTATTTATTGTGTCTGTTTAGTTAACGCATCAATGTAAATATAACGGAATTTGATGAGACTCTCATCAAAGTGAGAGGGTTAGCGCTATAGAACCAGGATTTCCATTTTCTACATTTGGAAATATCTGTACCAAGTCAGGAATATGACAGTTCTTGTCTATTCGTTTTTGATGCGTATTGTTATATTATTTTGTCATGTGATTATGGACTTTCCGAATTGATTTTCCTCTAAGTTCAGTATTTTTGTGATATTACCTTTTATATAATATTAGCTTTGAATGTTTCTAGCAGAAGTCAACTGAATTGAAGTGGAATTTAGTCAACCCATATTTCATTTCAGATGCATTTTATTTCATTTCAGTACATAGTGATGATTTCAAACCTTTGATAGAGAAAGGCAATGCAACGTTTGCTAAGTACAGTTTTACGGAAAAGAAATTTCTGTACGAATTCATGACAGACGCAACAAACATGTCAGCTGTTGATCTTATTTGGACCAATTCTGATGAGTTTAATATAATGAACTTCGATATCGATGCCTCCGTATATTTCAATAATACATTTCATCATATTCCACCTGTACCAGGATACATCAGGAACATGAAATTTGGAATAGTAAATGCGATTGTGTTAGTTGTTCATTATAAACTTGGAAAAAGTGAGTCTCAACAGTACGTTGTGTCACCGTCTCTTGTTTACATTTTTTCAGGGGGAAAGACTTTTATAGCTGACTATGCGGTATGGGCTTTGCTTATTTTTGAAGGCCGTACGGTGACATATAGTTGTTAATGTCTGTGTCATTTTGGTCTGTTGTAGATAGTTGTCTAATTGGCAATCCTACCACAAATAATGAAAAAAAAATCCAAATATACTGTATAAAAAAGAAGATGTGGTATGATTACCAATGAGACAACTATCCACAAAAGACCAAAATGACACAGACATTAACATGTTTTTATTTATTTTGAATGACATTGTATAGAAAAATATATTATTTTCCAACAATTTTTAACAAACAAACTATTCAGATTGAATTTTAATTGCAATACAATTTTTTTCAAACAGAGAATCAGGATTAACTTTTACCCCTAATACTTTACATAGGTATTTAAGATTTTTATTGTGAATTTGGCATCTTCTATACACAGCTTTTTACCAACCAATTTTCCATTATAATTACTTTTGAATAGATGGTGAATACGAAGTAAACAGGGAAAGTTTTACTTGTCCCGGCCCTTCTGATCTCAACCCAATAGCTGATGAGGTTCTAGAATGTAGGATGGACAATGGTACCAACGTTTTCCAGGTGGATTCAGGAGACAGGTAAATGATATTATATGCATACTGAACGCAAACCTTATGTATCCTCTGTCTTTACATCAGCATGCTTTCATTCATTTTTTTTTTTTAGTTTTTTTTTTTAAATTAATCAAAGTTTTATTGGACTTTTGCTGTTAACAATTTACTCAGCCTACAGCTTCAATTCGGTATCCCTTACATAATTTATTGAATATCTAGGTGAAATATATGCAACAAAGTATATCTTTAAAGTTAGTTATAATTATAAAATACATCAGAGCAGTTCTACAAAGTACAATCTTATACCGGAATACGTTTCTTTACCTAACATGTATTTGATTTCTTTATTAAAACTTTTGGGCCAGTTTCATTTCCAGTTTTCTCGTTTGAATTGTTTAAGGCCGTACGGTGACCTATAGTTGTTAATGTCTGTGTCATGTTGGTCTTTTGTGGGTAGCTGTCTCATTGGTAATCATACAATATCTTCTTTTATATAGTTTCATTTCTAACAAAATGTTTGTCAATTCTAATAAATTTTTTAAACGTTGGGGAATCAAAAGAGGGACGAAAGATACCAAAGGGACAGTCAAATGTAAAGTTGGTTAACCGTTATGATATATCTATTTCACAGATATGATAGCACATCTGCATTTTCACAGAGATGTTGTTTACCGTGTCCGGAAATTTAGAAACGATCCTGGTTAACTTTTAATATCAATCCTTTGAATAAACGTTTTCTAATAGGTTATTAAATTGCTGTAATTAAATCTGTGGATATTGTTTTATTGTTATTAGTATTAGTATTTATTTTGTTAAAATGATATATCTGTTTAATTACACCGAATAGATTTGGATTGAACTCTCTGTACAGGTGAAGGTAATTTTCTTTTACTTGAAAGCTGCAATTTATTCAGATGTTTATGCATAACTTTGAGGATTATATGATACTATCATAGAACCGCGGAAATTATACATGTACTTATACGCGTAAGCTCGTTCACTTTTTTATGTAACGTCATATTCGAAATATTTTGGCGGGAAGATGCTCGAGAGGGTAAAAAAGCAATAACCAAAATTGGCATATACCATGATATTTGAGACAAAATCACCGGCGATGGTGAAAAACAGGCAAATTCGTTTGATATGAGGAAAAATATTATAATATGCAAAAAATAATCTGTCTATGAACCAATCAAAATTTGGCTTTTGTATATAAGATGTAATTATACTCACAACACACCAGTAGAAGTCTAAAATTACCTATATCTGACTCGACTGTACTGAATTTTACTCGATTAGTTATAATTGGTTTGAAATTTACTTGATATTACTCGACTTTAGTTTAAACCGTACCTAGCAGTCTGAACTTGTACTTGACATTTTCGCGACCAGTACTTAACCGTTTTATACGAGTCTGAACCATACTCTGCATAGTCTTAACCATACCTAGTCTGAACCATAATCTACCAAGTTTTAACCAACCTAGAAATATTTTAGTATATAGTGTATAGTGCATTTTATCAATTTAGGAATAATTTAAACTTGTATATGAACATTTCAATCAGCCTGACCATTCTATTGTTTCAATGAAAGTCCAGATTATAGAGAAAATATATCATCCAACAAATGACCTCATATTAAGTACACTATATCGTTTAAAAAGAGAAAACTTTGGGATAAGAGAGTTGGGAACACCCATTCCCTATGGATGCAATGACAAAATTGATGGTGAGTGTATTTTGTCTAGTCCCAGGTGTAGTACCGTCAATACATTACAATAATTTAATACTTCTGCTCGACGAAATAGAGGTCATGGTCACAGAAAATATATACCACCTGCTGTACACACCGTGACAATTGATAGTCTATTAACGTCTGTTCAAAAACCTTTAGGAATTCATCATATTAGAACTAAATTATACTCCATTCCATTGTCAAAACTTTATTTACTTTTTCAAGATGCCCAAAATACTTCCGTTACTGATTCTCGTTCTGTTTTGTATAGATTAGTTGCAATTATCATGGACATTGCTAACCATAGACTATTGAAACCCGTATCGACTACATCCAATAGTGAGGGAAAACGTTATTTTTTTAAGGTAGAATTCGTCAAAAAAGGTTTAGATGCTGTATATATTAGCAATATTTTCCATCAAAAATCTGTACAAAAAAACTATACCTGATTACTTTAAAAATAAAGCTACACCTGTTATTTCTTATATTGACACCAAGTCTATTGCATCCTAGATTTTCAACCACAAGAGAGTTTTAGAGGCTTTTAACAAAATTCAAGCCTCTGGATTGCTCATGTGCATCGTCACAATACAATTATAGTCCAGCTGGTCATATTATTACTGGTGACCTTGGCATCGTTACCAATGAACAACTAAGAGAGTTTTTAGCCAAGGGATCAACATATAGTATCCCCTAGCTCATCAACTGGAAAAATAATTTCAAGTTACTGATGGATGCAGTTGAGGACTATGCAAGAAAATGGGTAAAGCGCGAACCAGACGAACAAGAACTGCACACTTGGTCTGAATGGATCAAAGCTATTCGATCATGCTTTTAGAGGCGCATACAAAAACTACGATGTAATATGAGTACAAGAGTTACTAACCCTTTCTTGAATCTGGATGTTGTGGATGCTTTATCCTCTTTGCATAACATATGTAGTTGTTCCAGCAGATAAAGCCTCCAATAATATTGTCTTTATATGAAAAAAAACATTATTTGCAATGTCTCACAACAAAGCTTGGAATTAATAAAACTACTGGTAACCCTACATATTCTTTAACATCATTAACAAAGGACGAAATTTTACAAAATCATTAATCTATCCTTCTTTCTATTTGTATCAACATCAAAGAAAACGAAGAAAACTTACCTTGATTATACAGCAGTAACATACCCTCTGTCCCTTCGTATGGTGTTTACATATCACAATTGATACATTATTCTCGTGCTTGTTCACACTATACGGACTTCATATACAGGAGTGTGCTCCTTACGCAGAAACTGCTACAACAAAGATATGAGGAGGACAGATTAAAATTTTATGGACACCATCACGAATTGGTAGATCCATACGACATGTCTTTGACCAAACTAGATAATGACATTTTTACCACATGGTAGATTGTGGTTTGTCATTACGTCGTCTAATCTTTTAATTACCAAACGTGACTTATTCCCGATTGTGACTGTTTTGCTGGGTGTGAATTCACATTAATATAAGACGTGGTACGGTACTTATCTATCCCAAATTCATGAATTTAGTTTGAAAGTTTAATGTTATATTTGTAATTCTCATTGGATTTGGTCAAATGTGTTGGCGTCTTTTCCATTATATTCATTTGTTATGGTAAATAAAATTAATCACCGCCTTCATTTATTAGATTTGATTTTGTTCAACGTAATCTGTACGATGTTTTACGTTTGAAATTAAACAAACCGAATTAATAAGTATTGAAATGTACATTGTTATTAAATGTCATATCAGTATTTAGTTCAAATATAATCTGTAATAAATGTATGTGATGTCATTTTTTATTTTTTGATGATCTGTTTTGCAATTTCAAATGTGACGTAATTTTTTTTGGTCATTTTTACAAATTTAAACATGACATCACTTGGTGTTGAGGTTTGAACTTATTTGAATGTGTCTATTGTTCGTGTTGCAACTGTCGGGTTATGTAATGTATTTCGGTTGTTTCCTGTAATTAGTTAATACTTCAGTTTATCAAGTACATCTTTTGTATAGTCATTTTATAACATTTACTGTTTGCAAAAGTATAAATTATTCTAAATAATAGGGATGTTCTGGTACCTAACAGAAAACACTGTCCTCTTTTGGAATAACTTTTTTGAACTTTTGGTCCTCGATGCTGTTCAACTTTGTACTTGTTTCGGCTTTCAAACTTTTGTATCTGGGCGTCACTAGTAATAAAATTAACGGTACTAATTTTCTTGCACCAGATGCGCATTTCGACTATACATGTCTCTTCAGTGAAGCTCGTGGCCAAAATATTTGAAATCCAAAGCTTATAAAAAAGATGAAGAGCTATAATCCGAAAGGTCCAAAAAGTATAGCCAAATCCGTGAAAGGAATCAGAGCATTGCATGAGGGAGATACATTCCTTAATTTATAATAATTTCTATCATTTTGTAACAGCTCATTTTAATAACACATAAAAAATCATGTCTTCTGTGGACAAAATGCACTTCTGGCGTATTAAATTTTTTAACTTGTTGCCATTTGTTAGCTATTATTCGTATGTTCCTTTGTCAATTGTGTTCTCAAATTTATATATATTGTAGTCCTGTAATGTTGTGTTGTCATTTTAATGTTATATTTCACATGGCCATAAAGAGGGAGGTTTGGAATGCCACAAAACCAGGTTCAACCCACCATTTACTTCCTTTAAAAATGTCCTGCACCAAGTCAGGAATATGGCCATTGTTATATTATAGTTCGTTTCTGTGTGTGTTACATTTTAAAGTTGTGGTTCTGTTGTGTCGTTTGTTTTCTCTTAATTGTGAGTGTAAATTCACTTTACTATAAGACGTGTTACGGTATTTATCTATCCCAAATTCATGTATGTGGTTTTGATGTTATATTTATTATTCTCATAGTATTTTGTCTAATGCTTAGTCCGTTTCTGTGTGTGTTACATTTAAATGTTGTGTCATTGTTCTCCTCTTATATTTAATGCGTTGCCCTTAGTTTTAGTTTGTTACCCCAATTTTGTTTTTTTGTCCATGGATGTATGAGTTTTGAACAGCGGTAAACTACTGCTGCCTTTATTTATAACATTTAAAAAATAAAACAAAGTTATCAAATTTCTGATTAAACACATATCATGACTTTTTGTAATAAATCAAGTTTTCTTTCAAATAATTTTCTATACATGATATAATTTTCAAATCACTTCTTATAAAAATTACCAGAACTTTTAATCATTGTTATTTTAAAATATATATTATATTATTAAACAATGTCAGTAGTTTTTTCTTGTTGATGTAACCTCAAAATAAAGATAGTTATATAACTATTTTATGTTACTGTATTGTAGAACCATGAGTCCTATGTAGGTTGTACTTAGGAATTAAGGCAAATCAAGCTTTGTTTTTGATAAATCACATTCCAATCAAAACGCATCTTCATGAATTTTAATTACAATCAGTATAGGTTTTTGGTAGAAGAAAGTATTTTTTAACGAGACCCATACTTTGAATTTAGATAATTTGCCAACTCGACTTGATAAATGTAAAAGAATTATGTTTGGATTTTAAAATCTGTGTTTATATGTATCGCTATTTTATAATAGCTGTTATCATGCCAGTTTAAAGTAAAGTTATTTTATCAATCAAGATTAAAACGGTAGTTTTTTTATTTGGTTAAGCATGGTTCGGACTGAAAAATTAGGTTGAGAGGTAGTCAAGTACAGGTCATGAATGGGTTTAAGACTGTTTTAGTAATAGTTGATACTACTTTCAAAGCAAAATCAAGAGTCAATTAAAAACAAGTACAGTCGTGTATGGTTCAAACTGGGTCGAGTAATATTTAGTAAAATTCAGACCAATTTAGACTGGTCAAGTAAAATCAGTACAGTCGAGTTCAGATATACACCATCTCAAACTTTTACTGGTTAGTAGTGATTGTTACACCAATGTACCAGGTTATGGGAGGGTAAGGATCCCGCTGATTAACATGTTTACCCACTTTCTGTATGTATGTGTCTGTCCCAAAATACTAGCTATGATTCAGCGGTGGTGGTTTGTTGCTGTATGGCATATTTGTTTTTCGTTCATTTCTTGAACACACAAATGCCATTTGTTTTTGTTGAATTGATTTACATAAGTCATTATAGGGCCTTTTCAAGCTGATAATTATATGCTTTGCTCATTGTTAAAGGCTTTCCAGTGACATATATTTGTAAATATCTTTGTAATTTGGTCACTTGTAGAGAGTAAGCTATCAAACCACATCTTTTTAAAAAAATCTACACAGCAAACCAAGTTGTTTTAGAAATAAATCCCTATTCTTCTCTCGAAGATATATTATGAAACATACAATTTCTTTATATCCCCAATTCTGTAATTCGTATATTTTTTTTATAATTAATCATTGGTTGATTTTGAATCATGCAAATCAATTACGCATAGTACTTCATACAATAAGATAATTTCAAACGTCTTTAAAAGAATAAGAGGAAAGTTTCAAGTCACTATAACACATCAAATAATCCAAAGTCTCACTAGTCCCCTATAAAAACAACACATTGATAGCGTTTGTTTTTGGTAGTATTTGTAGACTTATCATTTTTTGTTTCGTCGATTCCGGTATTTGTTGTCATACTTGTTCACTACGTTTTAAAAGGATTTGCCCCTCCTTGTTAGCTGAGAATGTACACTCAAATGAGATCCACCAAAGGTCACATGACGTGAATGTATGCAATTATAGAAAATAGTACGACAAGAAGTTTTTTCGAAAAAATATAATTGCGAAAACTTAGGTCCTTACTTATAACAAAAATATTTACAAAAGGAAAATATTACATGCATGTAAAAATGACATCCTCTGAATAAAATGCTCCGGAAATGAAACAGGCACTTATAGAATGTGGTAGGGTTGAACATGTTTGTGAGCGCTCCACTCTTCCCTAGTCTATGCAGTGGCGTATCAGCGCAACGTAAGAACAAAGATCGGTACGAGGCACAAAAATAATTAACATGAAAACAAATCTACACAAAGCACACAATTAATTAACATGAAAACAAAGCACCGAAATAGGACTGAATTCAAGTTCATAGTCAATTACAACTTAAAGGTAAATTAAGTGGATGTTTATTTTTGTTTTAAGGATTAATTTTGTTGCAGATACGTTTTGACGTACACAGTAACCACAGGCGGGTACAGAGAACTTATCATTCCAGACAACAGTGAACATATTAATCGTACTGAGATATATGATGGGGTTAGTTCTCAACAGATTATGGAATATCGATTTGACTACGATAAACCAGTCCACTGTCAAGAATCTAACTCTTGCATTGCTGGTGATGTTCCACTTAAGCTAGATGAAGATATAACTAAGGTATAACTACACTTACAAGTTAGCATAGATGGAATTGGCTATGTGTTTAGTTCATTTTTGGTTAATAGGTTTTTAGACATTTTCGATCCGCATACATCCTTGGCTTTTAGATTTTCGGATTTAGGTGTTCCTAAGAAAAGCGTTTCGAACGCATGCAATTTGTAGTGTATTGTTTTCATATTTTGCACAGTTCAACCGTTGTATGCTTACACTATTATCTATATAATTCCACATTAGTGCAGCGTTGTGTAAACAACATCTGTTAAGGGTGGATTCGGTTAGGAGATGACTTTACTGAGATATTAAACATTGTCTGTAAAAGAGAGGCGAAAAATACCAAAGGGATGTTTAAACTCATAACTAGTTGAAAATAACCGGACAACGCCATAGGTAAAAAGGTCAAACACCAACAGACCAACGACGGTTCACAAAACACAACAAAGAAAATTAAAGACTGAGCAATACAAACCCCAACAATGTGAAAAATGCAGATGCTCTGGAAGCTTTATCATATCAAGTTCAATATGTGGCACCCGTATTGTTGCTCATGTTATTACAAACCCGGTAATTACGATTGTTTCGCGTATACAATTCTCAGGTTTTATTTCAATGCAAAATCAATATAATTCATGGCAACCAAGATAATACTAAAACTTATAAGCCATGTTCGGTGAAGTTGTTTCTAAGATGAATGAAATTTAGGTATGTAAAGGTTTACTTGGTTAAACGTGTATAAGTAGTCACCGGCTCTTTGTTAACTTGAGTTATCATTGATATGTTCATAATTATAAATCAACTGTTAACAAAACTTTGAATTTTTGAAAAAATAAGGCTTTTCTACCTTAGGAATATATTACCTTAGCTGTATTTGGCAACACTTATAATGATAGAAATAGGATAATACAACGGTTTTCTTTTTACAGATCGTTTTAGGAGTTTTTGGTCCTCAATGCTCTTCAACTTCATACTTTTTTTGGCCTTTAAAACATATTTGATTCGAACTTCACTGATGATTCTTTTGTAGACGAAACGCGCGTCTGGCGTAAATATAAAATTTTAACCATGTTATATATGATGAGTTTATTCTTTTAAAGAAATGCATTTAAAAGAAAATATGGGAATTGCATTTAAGGATTACTAACATTTGTGCATTTTTTTTTTAACAAGAAATGGTATTACAAAAGCCAAATGTATTCATCATAGATACCAGGATTAAATTTTGTATTACGCCAGACGTGCGTTTCGTCTACAAAAGACTCACCAGTGACGCTCGAATCTAAGAAAGTTAAAAGATCAATTAAAGTACGAATTTGATGAGTGTGTGTAAAGATTTTAGGGAAAAAAAGACGTTTCTTGTACGGTTACGCATCTATTCTCAAAAAAATAATCCCATATATAGATATATATGTATCCTATATTGACTCAATTCTGAATTCAAGAGTCAGGATCTAAAAATGAGGGTACTTTTTATATTGCCTTCCAAATACCGTTTCGATCCCGAACATCACTGAAAAAAGTAAAATCACAAAAATACTGAACTCAGAGGAAAATCAATTTGGAAAGTCCATAATCACATGGCAAAATCAAAAAACAAAACGCATCAAAAACGAATGGACAAGAACTGTCATATTCCTGACTTGGTACAGGCATTTTCAAATGTAGAAAATGGTGGATTAAACCTGGTTCTATAGCGCTAACCCTCTCACTTTAATAACAGTCTCATCAAATTCCGTTACATTTACATGATGCGTTAAATAAACAGTCACAATCAATAAAATAGTCAAAATATGGGAACATCAGTCATCATCGTATAACAATTTAACAGGACACAACAACATCTACTAGCTACGAACACATGGATTGATTTGAGTGTCTGACGTCAGAAAAATTATATACGTCACATAAATGTGTCGTTCAATGTGAATACAATAGTTATCAAAAGTACCTGGATTATAAACAATTTTAAATTTTACATAGGCAATGAGCGCAGACAGGGTTAAAAAATCAAAAGTATGTAAGAATAAATTACAGAAATCAAACTAGTCCAAAAGTTATACATAGAATTTATGAGAATCCAAAACTTTTAAAAGGAACAATTTAACAGGACACAAAAACCTATCCACGAACACATGGATCTACTTGAGTGTCCGACATTTATTGTCGAAATCCGGATCTGGTGTACTAAAAAAATATTGACACCGTATGTTTGTGGCATAACATCGTGGCCACAAGTTAAATTATTTTTTTCTGTTTAGAATTAAATTCATATTAAGATCCATTTTGTTACATCCTGTGATCAATTTTATTTGACAATCGCCAATGGCAGTCAGCAGGATTAAATGACATCAGTTGTTCGACCTGTTAGTCAAATGCGTTTTGTTTAAATATACTTTTTCACTTTTTTGGTCTTTTGGAAAATTGTTGTTTGTGCTGTTTTTAGACCCTTCTACAACAATTTTATTTCTACATGCACACGTATAAAAATTGCGGTTTTTGTCCAACGCAATCATAGGTTTGAACGTAGTTTTCAATTTAGACTCGTTTATATATATGAAAGAAGAAGACGTGGTTTGATTGCCAATGAGACAACTCCCCAACAATAAACCAAATTGACACAGAAACTAACAACTATTGCATAATTGAATGATTGTGACTAAATGTTTGATTAAGGTTTCATGTGTTATGCCGTTGCCATGCGTTTGGCGTGAACTAATTTGAACTGTTTGGTTCCCTATCACGGAATATATGAACCTGCTTTATATTATTTTCAAGAGAGACTTTGTATTTTGAAAGAAATGTTATGCAACAAAGAATTTAGAAACTAAATATATTGTAGTCAAATTATTAGAAATTATGTGTTATTTTACCGTAGCAGAGTACATTATTATGCTACTAAAGACATAAACAACTTGACAGTAATGATGTTCTCGTGAGTGACCCCTAGGAAAGATAAAATGTCCTACAATTAAGTTCATATCTTTTTACGGCAATCTTTAAAGACACAAATGTTGCAAAACACTTGTCATACCTTTACGACAAATATGTTGTTGTTCCCGCAGATAAAGCCCCAAACAACATCGTGTTTGTGTGTAAATCACTTTACGTGAACTGTTTGATAAATGAATTAGGTACTGACGATTCACTTGGAAACTCTACATATGCTCCTATGTCATTTACTAAAGAGGAAACCCGGATATCGTAGGTCTGTTCTATGTTCCTTTGGAATTTTAACCGATATGAAGAACTAATTTTCCATAACTGTATTGGATACCTAGTCTACACAAGTGCCATTGTTACGGAATATCTATTTCACTGATGATATGAAATATGTTTCTCATGTCGTAACTACAATCCTGTTTCTTTACACAAAAGTGACCTACCGAATTAGACTATTAACCGGGTTTGTAATCTTGAACATCACGAATGGTTCCATATTCGGAGCAGGATCTGCTTACTCTTCTGAAGCACCTGTGATCACCCCAAGTATTTGGAAGGATTCCTATCGCTTGGTCTTTAGTTCTCTATATTGGGTCTTTTGGAATATAATTTTTTTTCTTTTTCGTTTTTAATCATGTCGTTGTCAATTTGTTTTCTTTCTGTGAGCTTGAATGTCCCTCTGGTATTTTAGCCCCTCTCTTATATATCATTGATGTATTGTGCGAGTCGAAATTGAACATTTTATGAAGAGTTTAGAAATATCTGTAAAAGGTATAATAATTTAAAAGAAACGAATTTTGCTACTTTATTAAAGAGATTAATAATGCGTTTACACTCAACTTTGATAAATAATTGATTATTAGACGCACAATCTAAAAACATTTTCAAACATATTGTCGGCTAGAAGTTAAAAAGTAGTTGTGAACTCTTCTTTAGTGCAAAAGTGTACGACTTGAAGTCCTAGTTTCTTTTATAATTTATAATTTCGTCAAAAAGGGAAAAAGGAAAAGCTAATTATTACGTATGTTTTTATCATTGCACTTTCAATGAGTCTACTGCAAAGATTTAACTCAAATCTTGTTCATCTCGCCCTCCCCACACGCACACACACACAATTGTTGCAATAATTATCTGGCAATTTTCGCTTCTAAACAAAAACAACAGTAGTATCCCGCTTTTCAATAGTCATAAATGGATTGAGCAAAAATAAATACGGGCTACAAACCAAAGCTGAATAAAACATATCAATTATAAAAAGAAAAAACAGAACAACAGAAACACTGAACTGCAACTAAAGTTAACGCCGATATACATAGGAACGGAATATTTTATAACAACTGTCTTATGATTGACTTGGTTTAAGACATTATAAGTTCAGAAACGATGAGTTGAACCTAGTTTAATGGCTAGCCAAACCTTTAGCTCATAATATGCGATATTAAAATTACTGTTAAAATTACATTATTACGCGACAGGAAAAGAGTACAAATACATGCAACAATACTCAGGACAGATAAATAGATAAATAGTCATTAGTATAGTACATTACAACATGTTAAAAAATGAAATAACTCAGAGGAAAATTCTAAAAGGGAACATAAAATAACAATGGACCCCTCCAAATCAAGACTAAACTTCTGACCAGTTGAAATCGAAATATAGTTAATATTAATCATAAATACTAGTATGTTAATAAGCACACCTCTTTTGTTTAGTCGAGCAATTATCTGCGTATACGACTATTTAGTTAAAGCTAACGCATTAATGCTATTGATGAGACTCTTAAACCTATATTACATTACAATATATTATTTATCAACCATTTAATACAAAGTCAACACATCTGCTGAAACATTGACTAATTTATGAAATTGATAAGATGATGGAATCCTTCATTTTGTTTTAGATTATCATTTATTTTATAGACACCAATAAGGCCGAAATGGTCTGGATGGTCCGATGGAGATTTATCCGGAGTGAAACGGTATGCATTTGAAGTTTGGCGAATGGAATATAGTCTTGACTATCTAGTTCTAAGAGAACCAGATATTCTGACAGATTATAATCCAGTACCAGAATTTATAACCGAGGTACAAGCAAGCAACAATACATTCCCAGAATATGAACCCAAAGAACCAGGGGTTTATTCAACAATACTTGAAGTTGCAGACAGAGCAAATAATTCTAGATATGTCCGAAGAATAGCAATATTCGACAAAACATCAGAAATATCCATCATGTCAAGTCATCGGTTGTTCGTTTCATCGGCATCAAATGAATCTAACTACAGCTGGCAGACTACTCCTAACAATTTGCAGACGACAACTTTGTTAGTACAATGGGAAAACCATTTTATCAACGAAGTACACGAAAACGGTCATTTCTTGGCAAGAGTCCAAGAATATACTCCAAGACTCAGTGATGATATCAATAGAGATGACTATAAAGAGATTGAATTTCAATTTGATGATGACGAAGGTAACAGAACTAAAGAAGAAATATTAAATATAAATTCTATTGTTCGATTTGAAATAAACCACGGTATTCCTAATACGGATACACCAACACAATGGCAAAACGTCCTTCCAATTAAAGAAAACCAAAGTATTGAGCTGAGTGGCATCACTATTGTAGATGGGGATTCATACCAAGTCTGGGTTCGTGCAACTGATGTAATGGGGAATAACAAGATTGATTCATCTATAGTACATTTTGATCACAGCCCACCTTCTGTTGATCCCCCTAAGTTTGAACCAAATGTCAACGATGGAAAATTTCCATTTGCAAGCAGGTACGCTTTCAAGTAAATGCTAAATACATTTTCAAACGGTAATTTCTTATTCATGCATCTTATTTTTTCTTCAAGTACAACCAGTTCAGTTACGTGATGTCAGTTCAATACTAGTTAAGGCCTTTTGAAATATAACCTATGCTTCTGGTAATACGCTTAATAAAATAAGGGTAGGAAGCTATGCAAATTATTTTTTTTCATTCGCTTTTTTTTGTTACTTTATAAACACACACAGACTGCCTGACTTTGATATTGTCTTTTTGTGTCTAAAAAAGTCCTTTAGGAAAGTACTTACCAGAATAGGTATATGATAAGCGGAGTCACAAGTAATTGTTTATATAGCCTTATTCATTTTGGTTACAATTTGAATCTATGCAAATATAAATTCATAAAGTTGAAAACATGCACATCTTTAAAATACCTGATATGTACAAATAAAATATGGAGAAATGATACAAAAGGCATTCCAACAATCATCCAATAGGGTCTACTTGGCGTCGATTCAATCAACTCTATGTTATTTTAAAACGTTTAAAAGGAATATAAGCAAGTCAGATATAAAAGACCACGACATAACATAATGTAAACATTTTCCAATAAACAAACAGCCTTGTGTATGATAAATAATAGCGATAAGCAGTAAAACGATTAATCGAAAACTAGGCAACCAGCGAAAACCAGTGCATTTCTGTCCTTAACACTGGTAAAACGACGTATAAAATGGCCGTAATTCGCTATAAAAAGTAGTTCATGGGATCGAGTATTGCGAATGGATCGTGAAAAAAGTAACCAGATTGTAAATAAAATTTGGTAAGCCAGACGCGCGTTTCGTCTACAAAAGACTCATCAGTGACGCTCGAATCCAAAAAAGACTGAACTTGAAATCAGTTAATCCGGTTCACATTTGTCACGGAACGGGACTATTAAACTTAAAGTCATTGCTACCTTATAGGTATCAATATCAATGTTTCTAAACCTTATTTCATTAATCTATATCTTTATACTAGTGTTGTCAACGACCGAATACCAAAAACGCTAACCGGTTAACCGGACTTTTTTTCAATTTTGATAGTTTTGATATAAATTTGCATGGAAATCAATAAATAGTTATGTTTTATTTAAAAATTGTCGTCGTGGTTATTAATTGTCCAGTATATTGATTGCTATTGTTGATCCTAAATACATAAAATTAGTTCGAGCTCGGGGCACTACCTTAAAGAAACAAGATTGGTAAACATGGGTTTTTAACAATAACTTTAAATCAGAGATGCGATTAAATTTTACTAATTAGTTCACTATTTCGTTTTTGATTTAATATTGTGAAAACTAACATCTAAATGTGTAACCTCCGTATTGCAAGGTTTAGTCCTTCTCTAAACAAAATGCTACCTTAAAAATTGTGAAATGCAAAATAATGTGAATGTAATCAAGGTATACGTGATAGTACGAGTACGTTCTTAAAGAAACAAGCAAACAAAGTAAAGAAACAGGTCGTATGTTGAGCTTTTGTTATTAATTTCTGTTTCATTTTGGTCTCTTGTGGAAAAAAATTTCATTGGCAATCATACCATATCTTCTTTTTTTATAATTAATCATTTCAAATTGAAACACACCACATTATTTTCGAAAGACAACAAGAGAAAATTAAACAATGATCGGTTTCAGACAAATTCAATTCTACGAGATCAAGACGTTTTTTTTTATATATTTTTCAATCTGAAGTTGGTACAAATGCTATAGTTGATACGATGTATTTGTTTATTGAAAACCAAACTTCTCCAGGAATCCTCACAGACAAGTCTTATAATGCCAAAGGACAAACAATTCTTTAGTCATAGTATTATGACTTGGATGAAAGGTTGTCAAATTGACACTCATACCACATCTTATAACTATGTGTACATGTATGGTACTATTGATAAGGCTTTCAAACGACAACTTAAAACTACCGGTTAACCGGTTAATCGGTCGAACGATTATCCGAGTAACCGGTTAGGCAAAAGTGTACGATTTGACAACACTAGCTACTTTATACCTTAGTGCACCATTTAATTGCCTAATATTACAATTATATTAAACTTTCAATTTCTGAACTTTCTTGAAATATTGATTTAATATTTAACAGATTAAATTGTATTTAATTGAAATACCTTGTTTTTTTCCATAACAATTCATATGCTTAAAGAATAAAAAGAAAAATTCCTTTTAAATATTGCCAGTTGTCGTGACCAATCACTTGGAGAAAAACACATTACAGAAACCTTACGAGTGATTGATTGTTGCCGCATTTTGGGTATTTCGTGGCGGTAAGTTTTTATTGTTGGGTAAAGTTAAGTGCCCGGAGAAAAATTACCGACTTTTGATAGGAAAGAAACCTTAAGAAGATACTTTGCAGTGGAGTAAAACAATTAATGATAATCAAATTATTTTGAAAACAGAGTTACAGTCTCTGCTATAGATATACACAGTGGAATCAGTAAAGTTTCGTTCAAATTCGTGGTTAATAGAACTGGGGAAGTAAAGAACCAGAAAGATTTCAAGATCAATTCACAGGTGATGTTTACATAGTATGAGTTCTTTTTTACGGACGAGTTGGAATAAGATACATAAACCATGTGAAGATTTCATCCTACATATAACAATATCTAAATTTCTTAATCAATATTAAGGGAAATGAGTTTTTCGAGGTTTGGGATATATAATGTCAGTTATAGCTCGTTTCAAAATGCTAGGAATTTAAAGGTTTGTTTGGATTGCTTGCTTTGCTTGTATCAATGTTTCCTCAAGCATTGAAATTAAGATTGACATCTAAAAACACTATAAAAAGACAGATTTAAACATTTATACATACTACTAAAATTTGATCGGACATTATCAAATATTCAAAATTACCTATGCATAGGTTTAACTTAACCAACTTATATTGTTTGTAGATGCCAAACTTAATTTCTATACTGGAAAAAGGCGACCAAACCTTTGTCGTGTTAGCATTTTGAAAGAGCTGTTAAAAAAAGTCAAAAACCTGACATTAGAACTTTAGACACTTGAAAATAACAAAATAAAAAAGACATTTTCGTGTGAATTTGAAGCGAACTAGTACGAACAGTTACCTGAATAATTTTCTGCATAAACACTATTTTGTTATATTTGATGACACAATTTTGCGTTACAATTTGCCGTATTTTCCTCTTTATGTCTTACACACAGGCAAACTGCAATCAGCATCTTAGTAAAGATTGTTTCTGCATGCGTAATGGAGGATGTTTCTTGGTTGATAGTGTCCTAGATATTGATAACTGCTGGCTTAAAGTTCCAATTGATAGAGTTGAAGATGAAGTTCATTCCCTTCAGGTTATCGTTTACAACTTGGCCATGCTGTCTACTATGACTTCATATAATGTAAGTGATTTTTATCAATCAATGACCACAATGAATAAACAGGTAAATTTTGTGAATATAACTGGAATTACATGTGATAAAAAAGAATTATACAACGACAAAAGCTTGCATATTATCTTTACATTTTAAACCCTTAATACTTATGTACGATGTTTCAATTTAGATAACTTTTAATTTAAGATTTTCATCACACTCTCTGCTCTCAGACTTTTTACCATTTCCACCCCCACACAAAGAAAAAAGTTAGTCTGGGTCAATATAGTTTATTTTTCATTTGAGGGGACATCATGTATACAGAGGAACGTGAAGACAATAACAATCAAAACCAAGCAGTAAACAAAGAAACCAAAAGACGTTTACATCAACAGTTATAAATAATAAATAAGAAACAACACGAACTCCACTAAAACCAGGAGTGATTACAAGAGATCGATTTTAATGCATAATAAACTTATCTTTGATGAATAAAAAAATATTAAGAAAATAAGGTTCCAACTACATCGGTCAAAGTTTTAGATTAATTTGGCTATTCGTTTATATCATTTAGCCCTCGGTATGTTTTGGCTTCAAATGCCAGGTTTAACGTTATTGATCAAGGAATATCACTGCAAGCGCTTTAATAATTCGTTTATAATTACAGCTAGGAAAGGTTGACAGCTTCAATGGAATAAAAAAATGTAAGTCTTCAACCAGTTTAACATTTCCTAGTTTTTAGGATCGAGTGAGCTTATCAAACTGCTTGATACCCGTCGTTAGTATTTGTCGTTACTTGTAACCACTATCATCATTAAAAATGTTCGGTAATTCTGCCTGCCGATCAACTCTCAAGAGTCTTTTGTTTAATAGTATTAGTATCTGAATGTATCTTTCGAGCGAATCAAACAAAGTAAAATATATACTGCAATGGATCATGGTAATACAACAATTATTTTTGTAAATTAAGAAATATACGAAAGGATTTTAACAAAAGCAAATTGATACATATATGATAATGCAAATATTTCGCATGGTTCCGAAAGTTTACATTGACCTTTGCATTATTTTGTCTACCGTCATAGAAAGTGTAGCTCTTAGAAGTCTTAATATATCACCTAAGAAACGTATACCCGGTCTGTCTTCCTGTCATTATAGCTTAGTGTCCGATGCATTATGTTTATATCGTAAACATTTAGGATAACCAAACTTAGTTAGCAGTTGGTAAATGAGCTAGGATGTTTCATAAATCAAAGTCAGGTCACTGTTATCTGGACTTACCTTTATCCACAATGATACTAAAATTTAATCTTATTGATCAAATGTAGAGATTTGAGAATTTGTGTGGGCTTCCACTTCGAAATCTCTAAATTCAAAAACATTAATACATGTTTTCAAATTACTACCGCTAAATTGACATTTGCATTCCAAAAATGCAATACTTATTAATAGAGCTTCTCAAATACCACAGTGTCGGAACGGAACTGTACGGTTTTCTAATAATTTGGTCATTCGGGAGACTGTCAAGCGGGGCTCCGACATTTGCGAAATAACAAGTTGCTTGATGGAAACTTTGATGAACTGTTATGTTCCTATATAACGTTTGTGCTTCAAGTATTGATAGCTCAAACATTCGTTATGTAATTAGTAACCATTAAAATAATAAAACGATGTAACGTGACGGTACCCAAATTGCACCTATTTTGACAGTTTTTTCACCTAAGTTTTTTTATGATCAAGAAAATAATGTCCATACTGTGTTTAATTTGTAGCCCTATCCTTCTTTATTGTATAGGTACACCAATTTAATGTTTAATCCATATTGAGTCATAAAAAAATGGGTTTGAATCAACCTCCAAACTATCTATGATTCTGTCATGAGGAGTACCCAAATTGCATCTATGCTTAAATCCACATCGTCAAAAGTCTAATAACCGAGCTTTTGTTTAATTTCTTTCAATATTTTGAACAATTGGATATTAGTCCATACTTACTCTTCATATTTTACGAAATGGATACTTATAATATATTGTATTTGCTAATTTTAAAAAGATGAAGTTTTGATGACGTCGCATGGTGACGTTTTCGTACATTTTGCTTTTTCATAAACATTCCATCTGTTGATAAATACTGTGAACGTTTAGTGTATAACTAAATATGTTTACCTATGTTGAAAGACGTGCATAGTATCAAATCATAAGAATACAAATTGTTTACTCTCTAGGAAATCTTGTAAGATTTCCATTGCTAATTATTATAAATAGGTGAAAGGGTACTTGGTGCAATTTGGGTACCCTTACGTTATGCATCCAAATGTTTTCCTTAGAATGATAGAGCTCCGTGTAAAACGATCAAAATCGTCACACAACAGCGATTAAAAGTGTCTCACCTGTCTGAAAGTTTCAAAGCCATTGTCCAAGTAGAAATACAAATATATTCATTTTCTCCATGTCGGATATTTTTATTGACTGTACAATCGCTTGCAAGTTTACTGTAATATCACTAGGAGCCTTCCTGTACAATCACTTGGAGCTTTCCATTAGAATTGCTGGGCCACATTTAGTAATTACATTGCATATGCATTGCATTGGTTGCTTCTTTCTGTCCTATTATATTCATCTATGGTATTTGAAGTGAAAATAAGCACAAAACCGGTCATTTTGACAATTAAGATTCTAGCAAGGAACCCTTTCAATGTGACTTTATCAGAGACAAAAAAAAATGTGCACAACAGATATAAAAAAGAAGGTGTGGTATGATTGCCAAAGAGACGACTCTCCACAAGAGACCAAAATGACAAAGAAATTACCAACTGTAGGTCACCGTACGGTCGTCAATGATGAACAAAGCCCATACCGCATAGTCAACTTTTAAATGCCCCGAAATAACAATGTAAAACGAGAAAAATTACGGCTTTTTTATGTACAAAAAATGAACGAAAAACACATAAGTAACACATAAACAAAAAACCACCGAAAGTATACAAGACATAAGAAAAGGACAGTACAAAATATGTTAAGAATCTAATCTAAAATAAAAATGAAAATAATCCTCGTATGTGACTAGATGCTCTGGAAGGGTAAGTAGCTTATTTTGAATTTTACATAATATATTATTTACCAGCCATTTAAAAGAAACAAAAACATATTTGAACAATACAACAAAGATTTTTTTATCACAGGATCGGGATATTTTAACTTGATAAAGGAATTCGAATGTGGAATGGTGGTAGCTAACCACTGATCCAAGTGTTGTGATCGTATTTCGGTACGTGATCGTTCTCCGGTATTTTGATAAACCCCGAGTTTTGAATAAACCTGTAATGTGTTTTCATTGATGTTTGAATATTGAAAATATTGTATGATAAGTATTGTATGAATTGATTACGTTCGTCTGTGTATTATTTTAGTAACGTTCAGTTCCTATGTAGAAATTCCGCGAGTCAATGTGTTTTACGGGAAAAGGGACGTGTTTTGACGTCAGCCGGAACTAGGAAACAAACTTGGAAGCTTAATTTTAAATGCCCAGCTGAACGGATGTTTTTCGTAAAGCAAGCTTCATTCTAAATTGGGGATTGATTTAGATCTAGTATTTAATTATCGGAACATTATTTAAATAGATATAGGAAGAGTATGTATTTGAATTTTATGTACAGATTACCAGTATTTATTTCGTCATAAAACGGTGAAATCCGTGACAGATATTTCCTGGATTCTGATTCAATGTTATTTTAAACTAGGGGGTTTCCACATTTATATTTGGCAATCTATTGATATTCTATTGATATTTATTACTATTTGATTATTTGATTATTTAACTATTATATTGAGATTGATTGTGATATTCTATGTTTTCATGAAGTCTGAAGAAATAATAACGTTTTAGAAAATTGAAGAACGTTCTTGACTTTTTATTGCATTTTGAATAGTTTTGACAAACCGCTCGCAAAACGCATACATTCAAAATACAAGAAAAGACACATATATGTCAATAAACATGATATTAAAATAAGAAGATGTGGTATAATTTCAAATGAGATGTCTGTTTTTTACAAGCTATAGCTACTGGTAGAAAACGATCCAGTAAAATTAAATTTTATCAAGGATGAGAGGGGACTTGTTATCTGAAAGACAGAGAAAACACAAAATCCGTCAACATGATTTTTTTTATATCAATGTCACGATTCAGGAACTTTTCAATTTTCCAAACTATAACATCCGACAATAAAACGAAACAGTTGTTGTTTTTGTTAGTGAGAACAACATTTTATCAAACCACATTTATATCTTCAATATATAAATAAGGAGATGTGATATGATTGTCAAAGTTCACAAAATAAATGAATTTAAGCAATTATAGTCGGATATAAAAGGTCCCGACATGAAAAATAAGAATCAATAACTTTCGAATTTAACTGACGGCCTAATTCATAATAAAACAATTTACTAAAAACGTATATGACAGACATGAACCAACGACAACCACTGAACTACAGGCTCTTGACTTGAAACGGGTACATAAAGACTTCAGCAGGGATAAAAATATCTGTGTGCGCTCATTTCTCCCCAAAACTAGCACAGCACAAGGCCAAACTATAAAAAAATCATTTGAATGATCGGATCATCATTCCATACTATCATTGACGATATCAGACCAGGTGCGGATCCAGCCTTTCTACCAAAGGGAGAAGGGGGTCAAAACCACGAAACACCCTAAAACGTCCACAAAATTTTATACAAATCGCATCCGCTTATGCAGGCTGCATCCATTCAAATAAAAGCTTCAAACATCAGTAACACTTTTGAGTGTGTTCTCTAGGTTTAATTTTTTTTTAATAACAATACCAAATAACTAACTGTCATTAAATCGTAGCAGAAAAAGGAGAGAACAATCATGCCAGACAAATATTGTATTTGATTGCAGTAGTTTTAATAAAACTCTTTACACAAGTATTCCACATTCCAAACTAAAAGACAAATTGAAAGAGTTGGTATTGCCTTGCTTCATAAAAAAGAATGGCCAACGTAGATGTGGAACGCATCTACCCCATTGAACTAGAGATAAATGATACTACAGATACAGTAAGGCCGGCTTCATATCTTGACTTACATCTATATATTGACAATGAGGGTCGGTTGAAAACAAAACTTTACGACAAAAGAGATGATTTCAGCTTTCCAATTGTGAACCTTCCATTTCTAAGTAGCAACATTCCAGCAGCACCTGCATATGGGGTATATATCTCCCAATTGATACGATATTCCCGTACTTGCGTTTCCTATCATGATAGAGGGTTGCTGCTCACAAGGAAGCTATTAAACCAAGAGTTTCAAATGTTGAAGTTGAAATCATCCCTTCGTAAATTTTACGAACGCCATCACGAGTTGGTTGGTCGTTATGGAATAACCGTTTCACAAATGATATCGGATATGTTCCTTACGTTGTAACTACAATCCCCTTTCATGAATGTGACCTACCGAATTAGACTATTTACCGGATTTTATATCACATAAGGTAGCAATAAACAGTTAGGAAAAAATACTAAAATTTGCCCTTATGAATTTTACCATTCCCTTTTCATTGCTTTCTTGCAATATCAAGCTTACTGTTTGTGTCATATATGGGCATATGTATGTAATCATAATCTTCCATAGATTTTATTTCCAGTATATAAAATGGTAAAATATAATTTCTTTTTGGTGTATCCATGGCAACAATCTGCATTTATTTGTTATGAAATATTACAAAAAGGGGGGAAAGATGTCACATATTTCCCCAAAATTTGGCTAAAAGTAGAATTTCAATCGCTTGAAGTAATACCTTTTCTGAAACTGTGTACATATATCATTCAGCAAATTCAATGAAAATCATATGTCTTTTGTCTCATTTTTGTCTCAAGTTGCGTCAAAAACTTCGTGTAGAAAAAGAGTGTTTGTAAACAGTACATTAATTTCTGGACCGATGTCAGGTCTAGCTATGAAAATACGGACTGTCAAACAGAAAACAGCCTATAAAACATGTAAAAAATAATCTTGATGCTCTTATAAACCACCTTTGAAGGCTAAATTAGCACTCATCTGTCTAAAAATTAATTTTATTACACAATAATTTCCTATTTGAAAAATACACAGGGGCCATAATGCGAAACTAAACTTCTAACTGTGTATTGCTACATAAGCAACACGACGGATGCCACATTTGGAGCAGGATTTGCTTACCCTTCCGGAGCACCTGATATCACCCCTAGTTTTGGGTGGGGTTCGTGTTTTTTATTCTTTGGTTTTCTATGGTGTGTCATGTGTATTCTTGTTTGTCTGTTTGTCTTTTTCATTTTTAGCCATGGCGTTGTCAGTTTGTTTTAAATTTATGAGTTTGACTGTCCCTTTGGTATCTTTCATCCCTCTTTAATAAATATTTCTATGACAAAAGTATCATGGAAAACATAAACTGATCAAGAATGTGGCAGAAGAGATAGTAGTAAGCATTATATACTTAAGAGTTATAATTAGTCATATGCCACTAGAAACTATAACAGCAAAATGCAATGAGTGTGTAGGTAAAAGTAATACCTTTAACTAGCTTGCTTGTTAGCTGGACCGTGAAGTGATACCAAGGTTAAAAGGTTATCCTCCTTTCGGGGTAATCTAGTTGGCCAAACGATGAAAACAAAAGCTCCAGCAAGCGATTGTACAGGAAGACTCCGAGTGATATTACAGTAAACTTGCAAACAATTGAACAGTCAATAAAAATATTCGACATGGAGAAAATGAATATATTTAGATTTGTACTGGAACAATGGCTTTGAAACTTTCAGACAGGTAATTCTATATATCAGAAAAGGTACATGTGAAAATTCAGGTAGCTAGCAAACATTGATTTTTCGATGTTTATTAGGCACTTTGGATCGCTGTTGTGTGACAATTTTGATCGTTTTACACGGAGCACCGCCATTCTAAGGAAAACGTTTGGTTGCATACATCGTTCTTATTATTTTATTGGTTAATTTTTACATCGAGATTGATTTAGCTACCAAAACTAGAAGCAGAAACGTTATATAGGAACATAAGAGTTCATCAAAGTTTCCATCAAGCAACTTGTTATTTTGCAAATGTCGGAGCCCCGCTTGACAGTCTCCCGAGTAACAAATTTTATTACAAAACCGTACTGTGTCGTCTCGACACTGTGAATACGTTGAAACAAACGTAATTATAACTATAAATCCTTTTCCTTCTATTATTTAAAATTAAATACACAAACGGTCACATCACTAAATTAAGAGAAAACTTGGACAAAGAAACAATTTTACACCGAAAGGACGGTAAAACAATATATTTACAGAGGCCTGTACACATTAAGATAGATATAGGCAGCAGTATTATACAGCTGTTTGAAAGTCATTTATTGATTGAGAGAAAACAAATCCGGGTTACACTAAAACTGAGGGTATGTGTTTTTCAACAAAAGAAATGACTCAAAATTCATCGTATCTTTCGAACGAACCAACGATCATCAAGCGCTTATTTTTAATAATTATAGATAGCTTTTTAAATCAGTTTTAATTTACATTGTACACTTCGTTATGGTAGATCATATATGTTTACCAAAACAGATTTTTCATGCACTTTGCCAAACTGAAGATTTTACTATGCTCTTTTAAAAATATGATTAAATGGATGAGTCACCGTGCTATTTTTCAAACTATTCGTCGTTGAAAATTGCCTAAATGTGCTTCGAATGACCATGAACAAAAATTTGTTTGTGCATAAAAAAATCTTAAAGATAGAATTTTGAAATTAATTGTGAGAAGATATGTTTTATTATATATGTTTTAAATAATCAACAAGAAAAAGGGTGTCAACCAACTTGTTTTCCTGCTACAAGTAATAAGTTTGTTACCAAAAGAGTTATCTCCCCTTAACCGGCTTAGTTGCAAAATTGATTCTAAATCACTTGTGTTTGTTATTTTTTTTTTTTTAACTATTTTGAATAATTTAATAATCAGAAAGTTTTCTTCATAAAGATAAACAGTCTAATCAATAAAATTACAAATTTAAAGGTTTGGGTAAATAACTGGACTGATTCTTTACTGCAATAGTCCAATCCAGGATATTGGTATATATAATAAATACTATGTTTGTTTTTTCCAGATTATAGTCCATCAAATATTACAATATTAAAAACATCAGACACAAGTTTAAGTATAAGCTGGATTCAGGCACCTACCTGTTATGATCGTGCTGGTATTCTCATCCGGTTATTCCGACCTGATAATTCCACAATGGATTTCAAAGTACATAAAGATGCGACAACGTTCGACCTAACAGGACTCTCACCTACAACCCACTATTGGTTTAAATTGTTCACTAAATATGGCAATGACACTAAATCTGTTATGAGCGGATCTCCTGCAATTCTGAAATTCAAAACAGCGGAGGCATGTAAGTCATATCAGAGTAATGTTTCAGTAATGAAAACAGACTGTGCCATGGTTTTGTATTAATGAACAAATGTATAGAAAGCGTGATACATTCACAATTATTTTATTCCTAAACATTAAATTGAAATGTGTCCTATCACAAGGATAATAAGTATAAGCCAACGGTATTATATCCTTATACCAGATTTTTAAACATTTAAAAACTAAAACCATTGCTGTTCCAGTATAAATGAAGGCGACAGTGGTTTACCGATGTTCAAATCTCGTAAACAACTTGGAATGGAAAATTTCAGATAACAAACAAAAGCAGAAGAAACGACATGAAATACCGGGCACCGTCGGTAGTATGACACAATTGGTAAACTAATTGATCCAACGACAATACTAATATGTTAAACTGGTAAAAGAATTGTAATGTAATAGTATATATCTTACCTTTTCAGCTGTAGGATTTCCTCCAGGCGGTGTTGCTGGATTATCTGCTGGTGAGTCACCTTGCTTTGATACATGTGAAAAGATATCAAATAACTTTGTCATTGATAGAAATACTTCTTATAGCGATATTTGTTTCTTGTTTGTAATTGTTTTGATTATTACATATTTTTGTCTAAATTTTATTAATGTTTTACAATTCTGAATACTGATATGTTTTAATAGTAAATCAATCAATCATCGTTCTGAAATTGTAGGGTTTATCTTGCTATTGTTTGGTGTTGTGGTCGTACTGTTATTCCTTGGACGTACTGGACGCTTACAGCCTGCTAAAGCCAGAATGACACAAGGGATTAGAACTATTCGTAACACAATCCGGGTTCGCTCACATACCAATGGTGGATATAATGTTAGTATTGCCTACAAATACAAATATTGATATAAATTATAATGCATGAAAAAGAAACTATGAGAAATATTGTGTAGTATAGTCAGTACTGTACTGGATGTAAATCAAAATGTGGCGTTAAAACCGCGAAGCTTTTTGTAGATAAAGTGCCATGCTCTCTGCACATTAAAGAACTCTTACTACAACTCATTGAGGATTTGAATTATTGTATCCTATTGGCAAGAATAAATTATGTTTCTATCCCTTGTCCTAACTTTCCAGGTGGCATCAAAGTTTCTGAAACTTAACCCATTTCGAATCTTATTAATAGATATTTCCAATAAAATGACATACGTACCTAACTCGACGTATGCACGTAACGGGTCCGCTTATTGCTAACCAATGAATATTGTTAAATGCGTTACTCAAGTTTTTAACTAAGTATTCCTGAACTTTGAAACCCATTCATAGTAAATTTAATCAATATTAAATATTTCTAAGAGGATGAAAAATGAAAGAAATCATGATTTTTATGTATCACATGATTATTGATATTCCCGCTTAAACTTCACTTTCATAAGACCACGTAAAGATACGTATCTTAACCTATCATATCAACTTTTTATTATTTGATACTTGTTTTGCTTTCGTTTGTCGTTATCAGATTAATGTCCCTTCTTCTTTTCGTTTTTTAATGTTTTTAAATATTTAATTTCCGTGGGTATTTATTATAAGATAAATTTTTTTAGCATTTTCAGAAAAAATTAACTCAAAGTGTTAATCAGAATGCTGTCTTTACACCACTGGGTCGATGCCACTGCTGGTGGACGTTTCGTCCCCGAGGGTATCACCAGCCCAGTAGTCAGCACTTCGGTGTTGACATGAATATCAATTATATGGTCATTTTATGAATTTTCTGTTTACTAAACTTTGAATTTTTCGAAAAAACTAAGGATTTTCTTACCCCAGGAGTAGATTACCTTAGCTGTATTTGGCACAACTTTTTGGAATTTTGGGTCCTCAATGCTCTTCAACTTTGTATTTGTTTGGCTTTTTAACTATTTTGATCTGAGCGTCACTGATGAGTCTTATGTAGACGAAACGCGCGTCTGGCGTATAAAATTATAATCCTGGTACTTTTGATAACTATCTGATAAAGTTGATAACTGGGATTGCATCATACTTTATTAAGCACCATTCCAAACGTTATCCTCTTCTGCAGTTAGTCTCCTTAATTTACAATCTCCGGGTTTTTTTTCAACAGGGATGTCAACGGGATTTGTATATTCAAAAACAAATAATACAGGTCTTTTACTTTTTTTTTTAATTTTTATAGTTGACATACACTTTTAAAAGAAAGTGAACGAAAATTAAAGAAAAAGAATATTGAAATTGATAATAATGTATGTTAATAAATGTGTACACCAATTCGTTATATGGATTGTAATTTGGACCTTTAGTAACAGGTCTACCAATATTTACAAAAACGGAAACTTTATATTCTGAGGTTGGCTGGGAATCTCTTTTTGAAAAAAGGAGGAGAAGAAAATTACAGATGTTTTATAACATGAACCAAAAGCATGCACAAGAATATCTATGTAATCTTGTACCTCCTTGTGTACAAAGTACAACCAACTACCCATTGCGAAATGGTCATGATATTATTGTTCCATTTTGTAGACTTTCCCTCACTACTGAATCGTTTATTCACTCTACTATTCGCAGTGTCGACTCTATTTCTAAATTTAAGAAAGAATTAAAAAACGATAGTCTATCATGTAAATTTGTACGGCCCAAGGAAATTAAATATTATCTTAACGCACTTGCGATGTTCCGCTTCATTCTTAAACAATGGCCTGTTTAGAGCTAACATTATTAATGATCATTCTTGCCATTGTGGGTCCGATATTGAGGATGTCTACGATTACTTCTTCGTTTGCCCAAATAACACATTATGCAGAAAAACCTTATTCCATAACCTTAACTGGCTATCTGAAAACTTTGTTTCAGATACAAAACTATTAATTCGCGGATACTTGGAACTTTCGAACGAACAAAATTTTCAAATATTCAAACATGTTCACAGTTTCATAAAAAACGTCAAACAGATTTCTTATGCCTTGATAGAGCGTTATTATTACGGAAACGGAACGTCATCGTTGTCATCAATTCACAAGTCATTGTCACAGAATTAGAAGTTTGTGCTGTTTGAGACCCTTCTACAACGAAATTTGTTTTACATTCACGCGTATGAAAATAGCGGTTTTTATCCTACGCAATCATAGGTTTGAACGTAGTTTGCAATTAAGACTCGTTTATATTTTTGGTTTGGGCTTGTATCATATTGTCCCTCCGGTTTATATGATCCGTTCATCCTATATTGACTCTTAAAATTCAAGAGTTTTTTTCTAAAAATGAGGGTACTTTTTATATGGCCTTTCAAATACCGTTTCGATCCCTAACATCACTGAAGATATATTTATTGTCGAAATCCGGATCTAGTGTACTAAACAAATATTGACACCGTATGTTTGTGGCATAACATCGTGGCCACAAGTTAATTCTATTTCTGTTTAGTATTAAATTTATATTAAGATCCATTTTGTTACATCTTGTGATCAATTTTATTTGGCAATCGCCAATGGCAGTCAACAGGGTTAAATAACATCAGTTGTTCGACCTGTTAGTCAAATGCGTTTTGTTTAAATATACTTTTTCACTTTTTTGGTCTTTTGGAAAATGTTGTTTGTGCTGTTTTTAGACCCTTCTACAACGAAATTTTGTTTACATGCACACGTACAAAAATTACGGTTTTTATCCAACGCAATCATAGGTTTGAACGTAGCTTTCAATTAAGACTCGTTTATATTTTTTGTTTGGGCTTGTATCATATTATCCCTCAAGTTTAAATGATCCGTTCATCCTATATTGACCTTTAAAATGCAAGAGTTTTTCTACAAATGAGGGTACTTTTTATATGGCCTTCCAAATACCGTTTCGATCCCTGACATCACTGAAGAGATATTTATTGTCGAAATCCGGATCTGGTGTACTAAAAAATTATTGACACCGTATGTTTGTGGCATAACATCGTGGCCACAAGTTAATTATTTTTCTGTTAGTATTAAATTTATATTAAGATCCATTTTGTTACATCTTGTGATCAATTTTATTTGGCAATCGCCAATGGCAGTCAACAGGGTTAAAGAACATCAGTTGTTCGACCTGTAAGTCAAATGCGTTTTGTTTAAATATAATTTTTCACTTTTTTGGTCTTTTGGAAAATTTTGTTTGTGCTGTGTTTAGACCCTTCTACAGCGAAATTTTGTTTGCATGCACACGTATAAGAATTGCGGTTTTTATCAGACGCAATCATAGGTTTGAACGTAGTTTTCAATTTAGACTCGTTTATATTTTTTGTTTGGGCTTGTATCATATTTTCCCTCCGGTTTATTTTATCCGTTCATCCTATATTGACTCTTAAAATTCAAGAGTTTTTTCTAAAAATGAGGGTACTTTTTATATGGCCTTCCAAATACCGTTTCGATCCCTAACATCACTGATGAGATATTTATTGTCGAAATCCGGATCTAGTGTACTAAAACAATATTGACACCGTATGTTTTTGTCATAACATCGTGGCCACAAGTTAATTTTTTTTCTGTTAGTATTAAATTTATATTAAGATCCATTTTGTTACATCTTGTGATCAATTTTATTTGGCAATCGCCAATGGCAGTCAACAGGGTTAAAGAACATCAGTTGTTCGACCTGTAAGTCAAATGCGTTTTGTTTAAATATAATTTTTCACTTTTTTGGTCTTTTGGAAAATTTTGTTTGTGCTGTGTTTAGACCCTTCTACAGCGAAATTTTGTTTGCATGCACACGTATAAGAATTGCGGTTTTTATCAGACGCAATCATAGGTTTGAACGTAGTTTTCAATTTAGACTCGTTTATATTTTTTGTTTGGGCTTGTATCATATTTTCCCTCCGGTTTATTTTATCCGTTCATCCTATATTGACTCTTAAAATTCAAGAGTTTTTTCTAAAAATGAGGGTACTTTTTATATGGCCTTCCAAATACCGTTTCGATCCCTAACATCACTGATGAGATATTTATTGTCGAAATCCGGATCTAGTGTACTAAAACAATATTGACACCGTATGTTTTTGTCATAACATCGTGGCCACAAGTTAATTTTTTTTCTGTTAGTATTAAATTTATATTAAGATCCATTTTGTTACATCTTGTGATCAATTTTATTTGGCAATCGCCAATGGCAGTCAACAGGGTTAAAGAACATCAGTTGTTCGACCTGTAAGTCAAATGCGTTTTGTTTAAATATAATTTTTCACTTTTTTGGTCTTTTGGAAAATTTTGTTTGTGCTGTGTTTAGACCCTTCTACAGCGAAATTTTGTTTGCATGCACACGTATAAGAATTGCGGTTTTTATCAGACGCAATCATAGGTTTGAACGTAGTTTTCAATTTAGACTCGTTTATATTTTTTGTTTGGGCTTGTATCATATTTTCCCTCCGGTTTATTTTATCCGTTCATCCTATATTGACTCTTAAAATTCAAGAGTTTTTTCTAAAAATGAGGGTACTTTTTATATGGCCTTCCAAATACCGTTTCGATCCCTAACATCACTGATGAGATATTTATTGTCGAAATCCGGATCTAGTGTACTAAAACAATATTGACACCGTATGTTTTTGTCATAACATCGTGGCCACAAGTTAATTTTTTTTCTGTTCTATATTAAATTTATATTAAGATCCATTTTGTAACCTCTTGTGATCAATTTTATTTGGCAATCGCCAATGACAGTCAACAGGGTTAAAGAACATCAGTTGTTCGACCTGTAAGTCAAATGCGTTTTGTTTAAATATAATTTTTCACTTTTTTGGTCTTTTGGAAAATTTTGTTTGTGCTGTGTTTAGACCCTTCTACAGCGAAATTTTGTTTGCATGCACACGTATAAGAATTGCGGTTTTTATCAGACGCAATCATAGGTTTGAACGTAGTTTTCAATTTAGACTCGTTTATATTTTTTGTTTGGGCTTGTATCATATTTTCCCTCCGGTTTATTTTATCCGTTCATCCTATATTGACTCTTAAAATTCAAGAGTTTTTTCTAAAAATGAGGGTACTTTTTATATGGCCTTCCAAATACCGTTTCGATCCCTAACATCACTGATGAGATATTTATTGTCGAAATCCGGATCTAGTGTACTAAAACAATATTGACACCGTATGTTTTTGTCATAACATCGTGGCCACAAGTTAATTTTTTTTCTGTTCTATATTAAATTTATATTAAGATCCATTTTGTAACCTCTTGTGATCAATTTTATTTGGCAATCGCCAATGACAGTCAACAGGGTTAAAGAACATCAGTTGTTTCACCTGTTAGTCAAATGCGTTTTGTTTAAATATTCTTTTTCATTTTTTATGTCTTTTGGAAAATGTTGTTTGTGCTGTTTAAGACCCTTCTACAACGAAATTTTGTTTACATGCACACGTATAAAAATTGCGGTTTTTATCCAACGCAATCATAGATTTGAACGTAGTTTTTAATTTAGACTCGCATATATATATATATATTATATAACTGACAACCTTGCGACAGATCTATGGACAAGATCAACAGTGAAGGTTTCACACGACAGGAAACAAAATTATATTCATAATTATATATTTGTATATGGGATTGACTGGTAGCAGGCTAGCCTCGAACACAGGTTTAATTATTTTGTTGTATCCCCTGGTTAACTTGTAGAAAGACTAATGTGTCTTTATAGTGGTTATGCTATCTTGTTACCTAGCATATTAAAATACGAGTCAAGTGTTGGGCATGTATAAAAAAATATATGCATTTATCGTTATCATTTCATCATCCTTAATGTATATATGTAATACTTGTCGCTGGATGTAAGACATACATAAGTATCATTTTTATCATATGTACTATAGCTTGAAACTAAATCTCCGTCGTAAGTACATGTATCATATATAGCTTGAGGCTTCTACGTCGTTAGTATTATAGCTTCGGGCTAAATTCTTATCTAATATATTATCCAACTTATGTCGAGAACTTTTTTTACGCATGCATCTCTATAATCATTTTTTTTTTATAAATATCCAAGTTAAAGCCAAAACCGATCATAGAAGTATGTTTATCAAATGATTATGTCACAATTACAACAGTAAGAGAGGGGTTGACTCGTGGGATTCAAATGAAGCATAAAAACAGCAATGTCTATTATTTCAAAATAAACTCCATGTACCGAAATGATAGTATCCACAGCTGCTGAACACTATCTTAAAACAACTAATAAATAAAGATTAATCAAGCAGTTGATAATAGTGATCAATTATGTCGTACTGTTACACCATTGTCCTTTTACATTTGTCATGTTGTTGCCTCTTATAGCTGATTATGCTATATGAGCTTTGTTCATTGTTGAAAGCCGTACGGTGGCCTATAGTTGTTAAAACGTCTGTGTCATTTGGCCTTTTTTGAAGAGTTGTCTCATTAACAGTCACACTACACCTTTACATATTACAAATCAAGTATAAAAAAATCATAGACAGTCTAGAAAAGCAAGACCTTTTGTATACACAGAGTGTCTGTAGGACAATAAGTGGTTATAACTGTATAGTAAATTATATGTAGTTCCCATGTGTCCATTAGATTTCACGTCAGTATCACATTTCTGTGTTCAGTGAACTACCAAATCACGGAAAAAAAATCAAATTCAGTATGTAGTCTTAAACTTTTAAATCTCATGCAAAATGCCTAATATTCAGACATTGTTGTTTTTAAAAAGAATTTATCAAAGTCAAACGGCAATCATGTTAGTTTTTTTTCGCACAATACAATTTGTGATTATGGCCGGATCCAAGATATTTGAAAGAGGGTGTAGTTCCCGATAATTAGTTTTGTTTAGTTTAAACAATATTTTATTCAAATAAATTGAATTGGATTGGGTAACAGGCATAACCTATGTAAGCCCTCTCCACAAACAAGGTACAATATATTACATTCAAACAGAGCAACACATACACAAACATAAAGACAAACAGAATTTATTTTTCAAAAGTACCTCTTAGCTGACTGGAAAAATGTTTCAAAGAGATAACCAATAGTTCCCGATAATTGAATTTATACTGGCTAGCGGAGCGATGCAAAAAATAAATGGACCATTATACGCTAAACATTTGTATAGATATTGTGGAAAACATACTATTTTAAAAACTAGTTAGCGATCGAAAGGGGGAGTGTGCGCTCTAACCCTGTATCCGCAAAAGCACGTTTAGGTATACATGGACTAAAACCTCGTCCCATACATTAGTAAAGGTTAAGACGAAAAAGAATTATTTGATAGATATATATCAATGATATGAATTTCTGCCCACATCAAATTATCTCCAATTAAATTATAGGGTTGTTGTTTTTTTAAGTCGAGTACACCTTTTACATTCGGTGTGTTGGAATCTTTAAACGTTAAAACTTACAATAAAAACAATAAAAAGGCAACCTTCTCGCATCGGAATTCATTATTTTGATATTTGTATGCTCAATTTTGTCTTGGTAGTTTTTAAAATTCATAATTTGAGATGAACTAAAATATGGGACAAGCGAAATGACAAAAAATGATGGGTGTGTTTGATTACAAGTTGATAAACTACTTCAAAAACCAGTTGTTCAGTCAGGATCCTACTTCGTCAAAATTATCTCCCCATCACGCCAGTTCATTTTCACAATCGTAGAAACGGAAGCTATTGTAGGAATGACGCGCTACAAACTTTGCTCTTGGAAACCGATAAATTTATCCACATTGCACCATAACGATCCTTATATATGTCAGTTGTATTTTTAAAAACAAATGTATCAACTAGATAATAAGCATCAGTTAATTATCCTGTCTGCATTGTTTCAACTTAAAACTATTGTCTGATCGGTTGTCAGGTGGAATTTTCGAAAATTCATAAACCTTTAGAAAAATTCTAATTAAATATTTCGTGGACTAGATTTTTTTAGTGTATGAAGACTATATACTCTAGTTATCACACACACACAATTATAATTTTTCAAAGATATGCATTTTCTACATCCGACTTTAAAGACTGTCGTCAAGTACTTTCAGTTAAAAAAAAAAAGCTATTCGAACACACCTTCTCTGTTTTTGTGACTCATTAGATAGGTATTTCACTTGACCTATATATTTCATCTTTTAGTACTGTGACTTTTTTTGTGTTATAACGTCAAACTGTAGCTTTAATATATAAAAATAATAGAATCTGAAGCGAGACGATGTATGAAATATTCTTTCTTTGTACGATATCAAGACAAAATACTCAACTCAAACACGCCTTTACATAAAAAGGTGCACTCGATTTTCTCTTTTCGATACAAATGTTACCCATTTTTTGGATTTTTTTCCTTCAGTCATATAATGGAAGGGCAGACACAAAAATAACTGAACTAATAGATTGACATGTTTTCCGTCCGTGGTAATTTTTTGAAGAAAAATTGGAGGTTATGCATTTTCGTCATCCAACTTGAAAGATACCCATGTCGTCGACTTGATATCTAATTGTTCTGCTTAACTATGAACTAGATAAGTTGAAATCTTATGCAAATGGTGTTTTTAAATTAAAACACCTCGTAATTGAGAAGAAAATTGCAATTTTGTTTGTTTCTATTAGCTTTTAAAAATTTTGTCACTATAGTAAACAATACAGTAAACTTTTATCGCCTTCTCTAATAAAGAGCTTTGATTCTTTTGTTCTATTTCAACCTGGTTTCCGACTGTTGTTGGAATGACACGGTATTGTTCTTCTCATATATGTTATGATGGTATGATACTAAACCCCTAACGGGAAGGATTGTGCCTGATATTCATATGATGAAATCATAGTCTTTCAAGCAGTTTAACTGAAGTCTGGAGCTGGCATGTCAGTTAACTGCTAGTAGTCTATTGTTATTTATGTATAATTGTCAATTTGTTTATTTTCTTTGGTTACATCTTCTGACGTCAGACTAGGACTTCTCTTGAATTGAATTTTAAATGTGCGTATTGCTATGCATTTACTTTTCTTCATTGGCTAAGGTATAGGGGTGGGGGTTGAGATCTCATAAACATGTTGAAGGCCGTACGTTGACCTATAATGGTTTACTTTTTTGAAAATTGCTATTTGGATGGAGAGTTGTCTCATTGACACTCACACCACATCTTGCTATATCTATTAACCCCGCTGCATTGTTGCGCCTGTCCCAAGTCAGGAGCCTCTGGTCTTTGTTAGTCTTGCATTATTTTAATATCAGTTTCTTGTGTACAATTTGAAAATTAGAATGGCGTTCATTATTACTGAGCTAGTATATATTTGTGTAGGGGCCAACCGAAGGACGCCTCCGGTGCGGGAATTTCTCGCCACATTGCAGACCTGTTGGTGACCTTCTGCTGTTGTTTTTTCTATGGTTGGGTTGTTGTCTCTTTCACACATTCCCCATTTCCATTCTCAATTTTACTTATTCCATTATGATATTGGTGTCAATTAAATCATTTAAAGTTTAGTAACAAAATATTTAAAGATTAGAACCATTATTTGGGGTTAATTTTTACTTGGGGTAAATTCTAGTAAACAATGCGTGTTCAAAGAGCAAAACATGCATGCAGTGCATTCTCCCCTCCGTCATGCTTCAATGCAATAGGACGAAATACGTTGAGTTAGGTCTGTTATATCGAGTAACGTCATTTATTGGAAATCTCTATCACAACGTAAAGGAAAAATTGTGTTACTCGTTAAAGGTAAGAAGTTTTAGTGTTAGAATTCTTGTAAAATTTTCAATTTCAACTAACAGATATCGACCCTGCAAGTGAAATATAATTTAATATATGGTTACCTCTTTACAACATAAACACAGCTAGGATTATTAGATTCTCAACAATATTCTGACAATTCCATCTTTGTATTTTAGAACCGGGCGTATAGCACTAAGTTTGATGATGATATATACTTCTATGGACAAATGGAATCTACTGGCGCTACGAATCTAAAAATTTCACGTAAAGACATATCATTGGAATCCGAGTTAGCACAAGGGAGGTTTGCAACAATTTATTTAGCCAAATACTATGGCAATCATCGTGACGCCCAAACCGTTGCTGCTAAAGTTTTAAAAGGTATAGCTTCAGAAATGTATGCCATACAGACAAGGTTCGACATATGTTATTTTAAGTTATACCAAAGAAAATTAAAAAGTTATAGTACTGTATAAAGATACGTTTTCATTAATTAATCATACTTCCTTGGCTTCAATATTCTGAGGTTGCGCGTTGCTCGTGATGGTTAATCCCGAAAAAAACGCAACAGACTCTACTAAGGGTGATGGAAACAAACTATAAAATATCACTCATATGAAACTATGATTGCTCAAGACAATTTTACGAAATTCTTTAACAATATCATGACTATAACCCATAAATGATGTTTTATATGTATTAAATACCAATAATATTAAGTTTCTTTCGATATCAAATTATTCCATGATTTTCTTGATAGCGGGTTACTGCTCACAAGGAAGCTATTAAACCAAGAGTTCCAAATGGTGAAGTTGAAATCATCCCTTCGTAAATTTTACGAACGCCATCACGAGTTGGTTGACCGTTATGGAATAACCGTTTCACAAATGATATCGGATATATTTCCTTACGTCGTAACTGCAGTCCCCTTCCCTTTCATGAATGTGACCTACCGAATTGGACTATTTACCGGATTTGTAATCACATAATCAACACGACGGGTACCACATGTGGAGCAGGACCTGCTTACCCTTCCGGAGCACCTGAGATCACCCCTAGTTTTTGGTGGGGTTCGTGTTGTTTACTCTTTGGTTTTCTATTTTGTGTCGTGTGTACTATTGTTTTTTCTGTATGTCTTTTTCATTTTTAGCCTTGACGTTGTCATTTTGTTTTAGATTTACGAGTTTGACTGTCCTTTTGGTATCTGTCGTCCCTCTTTTACTTACATACGCCTTTTAAATACTTTTAACCTGTCTACACCACCATCTTTGAAAGAAAATTAGCTGTAGAAGGCAACCAAAGCTAAATATAAAATACACATTAATATGACGTTTACTTTTAGTGACTACAATATGCATTTCTGAAGTGACTTTCGATAAAGTAGTTCAGGCAAAAAAAAAATTGGAAATCATATATATCGTTGACCGTTGATACAGTTTTACAAAAACAAGTAAAATGTATTTATTTTGGTGGTGATTCGCATTAATTATGTTCTTATACTTCTTATTTGACATGGTTGTCCATATATTTTTGTTCGAATATCTTTTAGAGACGCGTGGTTCGTGTGGTGTAATAGAGAAAGAAATGATATTGGGACCAAGACACAAAATCAGTACATGCTAAAATATTAGACTCATGTCACTACCGAAAATTTACATAGAATATTCTTTGAATGTTTTAATCAAAATACTGTTATCAGTGGTATTCAAACTTTTTATCGTATTAATATAGATGACCATTATGAAGAGAATGTTATGAAGACAAAGTCCATTATATCATAGTTTAATATATGTTATCAGTTATACTCTTATTGATAGTATGTGTTGACATGAATATCAATTATATGGTCATTTTTATAAATTTTCTGTTTACAAAACTTTGATTTTTTCGAAAAACTAAGGATTTTCTTACCCCAAGAGTAGATTACCCGTATTTGGCACAATTTTTTGGAATTTTGGGTCCTCAATGCTCTTCAACTTTGTATTATTTTTTTTTTAACTATTTTGATATGAGCGTCACAGATGAGTCTTAAGTAGACGAAACGCGCGTCTGGCGTAAAAAATTATAATCCTGGTACTTTTGATAACTATAAACTATGAAATGTTACTGCAGATGACCAAAAGGAAGAAAATGTTATGAAGATGAAGGCTAAAATAAACTTTTACATAGAAAAAGTCGGACATCACAAAAATGTTATGGATTTTATAGGATACGTAGAAGACGATGTTAGTAAGTATATAAATACATCAAGTAACGACAGTGACATACACCGCAACAATAGAGACAGAATTATGTTACAAAATCTCGACCATGCTGTAGATGTACGTCTTTACGAAAAATTGTTAACGCATTTAGCTAACTTGTCCCATATCCTCAATGTAAGCTACTACAATTCGAAAATTTTGCGCATTGCTGTCCGTCAATATGTCAATTTTCAACTATTTGCCTTCCATATTTAATTTTAATACGTTTTGCAATTAGCTATTTCATAAATTTGTATCTGTGCAATATATAACCATGTAATATTGTACCAATATGGTATAAATAAGTAAGGTGTGTGTATTAAAACGAATATCTAATATCTTTAAAATCTCTCGATGTCTGGCGAATGTATCAGTTTAGCAGACAGCATAAATAAGATAAACGTGTTGATAACACTTAACGGAATTGGAAAAGAATCCTCGTGACATCATTCGTTCAGAGGAAATATTAGGTATGATATAAAATGTAGACTGGTTCTTCCAAGTGTACAGTAGCGGCATCACAATATTATGAAACTCGTTTGTATTTGCATGATTTCCATAGTTGAGTATTCCATTTCATAAACATTTACCCATTTTTCTTGATTTTAAACATATTTATTCATTAAAAAAAATTTGTTTCTTAATTAACAAACAGTATTAATTGCAGGAGGATCATTTATGGTACTGGAATATTGTGAAAGTGGGGTACTGAAGGAGTTCCTCATCTCAAAGAAGTCTGATGTAACTGTTGATTTGGAAGAAAGATTGTTTAGAATGGTATTTGGGGTTTGCCTTGGAATGGACTATTTATCATCGAAAAAGGTACAAAATAGACAAATCATAATATTTTATCGAAGTTCACATATAGAAGTCATTTGTATCACGAAACATGAAACGAGAGCCATATTGAATATCTTAAATCATGTCCATATTAACACAAAGCAAATACTGGGAGTTATCGGCAAATGCTTTATAATGACATTTCTAATACATCTTTAAATTTGACCCTATTTAAAATTTTTGGCCTTTTTTAAGTTCAAATGCAATTATAATATGCCGACCTATTATCGTCAACCAGCATGATATACTTTTAGCGCAAGCGCATAAAAACACAAAACTGAATGTCCCGCTTAACGCCTTACTTTATTATACTACCAGATATTCTCAATTTTCGACTTCAAATCTCACAGTTTACATAGTACCAAGATTCAGATACAACATAGTTATCTCTATTTTAACGCAAAAAAAACCACATAGTTCATGTCAATTTATATCGTGGTAAAATTTCCTAAACGAAAATTCCGCAAAATGATGTACTTGTCTGCATGGCAACAAGGTGACGTCATGATGTTTGTTTCTGTAAAAAAAAAATGGAAACACCGGGTGTTTTTAAGCATCTGGTACGCATCAAAAGGCAATAAAAAATTACATAAGATGAACAAATTTAGGTGAAAAATACGTTTAGAAAAAATATTATCGTATTACTAATATAAATATCACGGGGTAAAATGGAACAGCCAAAACAGTATCGTGTGTAAAGGGCTTTCACGGTTAACGCAATTACATAATTTTTCCCATAAGAATCTAAATAGTGCGTTGCAGCCGTAGATCTTTTTTCAAGATAAAATAAACGAATTCAAATGCCCAACCCATGGTTAAATAAAATACACAGCTTCCTGGATTTATTTTTTTAATTATTGCAATTGTTCACTAAAAAGAGTAATTTATTTTCTACGATAGGTTGTCCACAGAAGATTAGCAGCTAGAAATGTTCTTTTGGATCATTTGTTTGAACCAAAGATTACTGGATTTGGACCAGAACCTGACGCAGAACAAGAAGGGGAAGTAAGTTTTAATGACATCTTTTATATTTAGCATTACTTTCTAATTTTTGCATTCAGTTCGACGGTTTTTGAGTTTGTATTTATATCTAATTTATATTTTAGATTAGTATTCTTTAGATAGATGCACATATATACGTGATGCAATGAAAATATAAAGAAATGATCAGTGTTGTCAATAACTCTATAATTGAATATCTTTGTGTTTCTCGTAGTATTGAAATGTGTTTTTACTGATAATGTGTGAATGTTATTACTTTCCATTCTACTGATTGAACGACTATTTGAAGATTGGTTATGACTTTCCGCTTCGCAACTGTAAAATATTTTTACAAATAGTTCGTTATTTCCTTTGAATGTTCTGTTTAATTTTAACCAAAGCGTTCTGGAGACTCCATATGAGAGATGTTTCCCCTTCTTTATTTAATATAAGTTGCAAAATTATGTTAGATATTATAGAAAATCCTAAACAATAAGTCAGAAGGATCTTTTTTGAATGAGGTCCTCAGTCTACCAAACTGATAATAACGTCTAGGTCAACTAATTTTGGCTTGTTTTCACTTCTAATCAAATAAAGTATTGGTTGAAATGGATAGTTTTTGAGAGTTTTTCCAATCTTTATCTTAAATAAGATGTTTGATGAGATAAATAATAAAATATTTTTTGTCTACCTTTGTGACGCCAAACGCGCGATTTTACGTCAAAAATAATGTTACTCTAACTATGTGTCTGTCAGGGTAAGGATTAGATTCATGTACTTAAAATCTTTTAATCCTTTATGGGTGGATTTTACATATACAAATAAATTCGTATAATAAAAAAGAAAAATGAGTTTGTAAATTTGATCAAAGCCTTTTGTGCCTCTTTGTTACATTTGTTTGTTTTATAGTTATTAATATGATAACAAAATGTTTACTGCTATACCACTATAATTTCTATTATTGCATATTGTGTCTGTTTGTTTTGTTCACGCACCGTTGTCAAACTAATGGAATTTGATACAACTGTCATAAAAGTGAGAGGTGTACCTAACTATAAAACCAGGTTCAACCCACCATTTTGTTATCCAGTAGTTTGGTGTGTTTGAGCTTTTGATATTGCCGTTTGATTAGAGACTTTCTTTTTGAATTTTCCTCGGAGTCTAGTTTTTTTGTGATTTTGCTTTTTTCATAAACAATATATAGAACAGATTTTGGCTATTTTGATTCAAATATCCTGCTTTATGACCTTACAATTGACGTCATTGTAAAATCTTAATCTGATGTTCTAGATTTTGACCTTTTCTTATTGGTGTTAACAATATTTATTATGGATTATACGAGTACATGTCATTTACAAATTCACAAATAGGATTCAGAAATAAGCATCAGCTGCTTATTTCCTTTTGGTATATGATAAAATCATGATGTCTTTGACCTTGTGTTCAGACGTATGACCTAGAAAAAATTGAAATGGAAATGACTGTTTGAACCCGAAATATTTTTTATTTGTTTGTTTTAATTATTTTAATGTAAAAATAACCAGAACTTTTCATTTTTAAAATCAGGATGACGAAAAGTCATATATAAAATGAAACCAGAACTGAAATTTTGTAAACCGGATGTACATCTCATCTCCAACAAAGAATTGAAAACCCATACATTTAAAAAATCTGCTATATTTAATATTTTATCTGACACCGGAATCGTAATTTGAATTAAATGTGAATATTTTCCATATAAAACATGTGCATTTATGGGTGGAAAGATCTTCAATGGTTATTTCAATAATTTATCTTTTTTTCTAGGAACGTATACCACTGAAATGGATGGCACCAGAATGTATGAAAACAACTATTCGTGCAAATGAATTGAGTGACGTTTTCTCCTTCGGTATTGTAATGTGGGAAATATTTTCATTGGGTAAGCTATTTGTGTTTCGATGTTGATGCGATTGAGAAATGAATACTCATATTCGCTGAAAAAAGACTTTATAATCACTTTTTGATATATGATAAAATATGTTTATGCTCGAGAAAATATTGAAATAGATAAGATCATATGTAAACATGAAAACAAAATGTCCTTTGTTAAACTAGGAGTACATTTGCATCGATGTCGGTCTAATACTAGTAGTCATATTTTTGCCAACTAATTCGTTATTAAAAAGAAAAGATGGAGAATAACACATAATTTGAAAAGGAGCGTTGGAATATGTTCACTACTGGTAAGCCTGCTAATGTTTAAAAGTTGTTTTTAACATAAATTGCTATTGATAACAGAGTGACAACAGGCATTGAATGTCTCGTCGTAAAACCATGAAATGAGAGAAAAAAACTTTTTTGATTTGCAGGCGACACACCTTATCCAGACATACAAAGCAGGAATGTTGCAACTAGACTCAAACAAGGATACAAAATGAAGAAGCCAGAATACTGTGATGATGCGTGAGTGATTAAATATTCAAATGCAAAATGACCTTATCACGAATATGCTCTTATATTGATCAACACATTATAACTTTATATTGTAATGTGATGTCATATTTTGACTTTTTAAGAAAAAGGCACCGAAATAAATACCTGAAAACTAAATAACAGTTTCATTGCACTATTAACATAATATAAATACTTAAAAAGTACGTATACTTATGAACGTACGCCAATAAGTCATGACACTAGTGCATTCTATGTTTAATTCCTCTATTGCAAGCATCCACTGCTCTCTCGTCTAAAGTTAAAATAAAGTGACAACCAATGCATGACAAACCTTATGGTGTCTTGTACTGAAAAACAATCAACATACCCTTAGAGAACGTATTCTCGGAACTTTGGAAGTACCAACACAGGTACATCAAATCTGCAAAACGGGCAATATCTACCATCTTCTTTTAATTTCATGTAATATTTTGATTATTCAAAATGATCAGTCAAAAAGTGTCCTAAATTGATCACCAGTCATTCACTTTTTTTATATTATTAAATTTAATGCAACCGTCATCTAGTGAGAGGTTTGAGTATCTTTAAAACCAGGTTGAATCCACTATTTCCTACACGATAATGCCTGTACCAATTTAGGAATATGACAGTTGTTATCCATTCGTTTGATGCGGTTGGGTTTTTGTTTTCACCATTTGATCAAGGACTTTCCGTTTTAAATTTCTCTCGGAGTTTGGCATATCTTTTTATTGGCATTTTATACAAACACTATCAGAATAGTTTACATAATTAGAAAGTTACACCCATGCATAAGAACAATTGTCTGTTGAACATATAGCATGTTATGCTATGTCATTGCTGGCATAGTCCGAATAAGTGTAGTTGCACCTTACACCAAACAGCAATTACTTTTGTAGTATGTTTTCTTCTCATGTTTAGAATTTTTACTATTGTTGTGTAATTTTAGTTTTTGTGTTCGTTTATAATGCATTTCATAACAGATACGGCTAATTCCTCTGATTTTGTTTTACACTTTGATCCTATTCATAATCAAATCGGTGTAGTAACGGAAATTCTCATCAGTACAACTTATGTTTGTTTGTTTCCGGTTTCCGGTTTCCGGTGTGCTTGTTCACACTATACGGACTTCATATACAGGAGTGTGCTCCTTACACAGAAACTGTTTTAACAAAGTTATGAGGAGAACAGATTTAAATTGACACTCCGTAAATTTAATGGACACCATCACGTATTGGTGGATCCATACGATGTGTCTTAAACCAAACTCGCTAAGGACATTTTTACCACATGGTAGATTGTGGTTTGTCATTTTGTCGTCTAATCTTTTAATTACCAAACGTGACTTATTCCCAATTGTGACTGTTTTGCTGAGTGTGAATTCGCATTACTATAGGGCGTGGTACGGTACTTGTCCTTCCCAAATTCATGTGTTTGGTTTAAATGTTTAATGTTATATTTGTAATTCTCATCGGATTTTGTCAAATGTGTTGACGTCTTTTCTATTATATTTTTATGTGTTATGGTGAAGAAAACTAATCACCTCCTCCATTTATTAGATTTGATTTCGTTCAACGTAATCAGTACGATATTTTACGTTTGAAATTTGATTCAAAACAGACCGATCAAAGCTTTATAATATAGTTAATTGATACCTTAGTTTGCTATTAATAAGGATTGAAATGTGCTTTGTTTTTAAATGCAATATCAGTACTTAGTTCAAATATATAATCTTAAATCAATCATAATTCTATCTTATTCATTCTAATGTGACGTCATTTTTCATTTTTTGATAATCTGTTTTACAAATTCAGATGACGTCATTTTTTCATCTTTTTTTACAGTTTCAAATATGACGTCACTAGGCGTTGAGGTTTAAACTTATTCGGATGTGTCTACTGTTGTGTTTCTAATGTCTGGTTATGTAATGTATTTCAATTGTTTCCTGTGATTAGTTAATACTTCAGTTTAATATGTACATCTTTTGTATAGTCATTTTATAAAATTTTCTGTTTGCAAAAGTATGAATTACTGTTTGCAAAATTATAAATTGTTCTAAATAATAGGGATGTTCTTTTGTTGGCTGTTGTTCGTTTGATTCTTTGTCAATTGTGTTCTCCAATTTATTTATATTGTTGTCCTGTGGTGTTGTGTTGTCATTTTGATGTTATATTTCACATAAAAGTGCGAGGTTTGACATGCCACAAAACCAGGTTCAACCCACCATTTTTTCTTTTAAAACTGCCCTGTACCAAGTCAGAAATATGGCCATTGTTATATTACAGTTCGTTTCTGTGTGTATTACATTTTAACGTTGTGTCGTTTGTTTTCTCTTATTTTTTAGTGTAAATTCACACTGCGATAAGACGTGACACGGTACTTGTCTATCCCAAATTCATGTATTTGGTTTTGATGTTATACATGTATTTGTTATTCTCGTGGGATTTTGTTCGGTCCGTTTCTGTGTGTGTTAAATTTTAGTGTTATGTCGTTAATGCGTTTCCCTCGGTTTTAGTTTGTTACCCCGATTTTGTTTTTTGTCCATGGATTTATGAGTTTTGAACAGCGGTATACTACTGTTGCCTTTATTTAAGAATGGTATGTAATTTGAAGTATTTACAAAACTAAATTTATTAGAAGGATATATATAATCAACAACAAAATTATGTTTTTAGTTATTAAAGTTAAACAATGTTTTTCAGATACAATTCATGTTGGTTACATTAGTGGTTCGATGGAAAATTTTAATAAAAAAAAACATCTAAACTTTTTACCAATTTTTGTATCAAACGTATTCAGCAGCATTATGTAACTATGGGTTAGTTTCAATATTACGGAAATATGTAAAGATTTTAACAAAATATTTCAAAACTGTTTTTGGATTCTTCTACGTAACCTGTTTTGCAATTGAACAACATATTGTTATCTTATATTTCATTAAAATAATATTTGTTCTATTTTCATTTCCTTTAAGGACATATATCTTCCCTCTTATTTCCTAAAAAAATACTAACACCTCCTTTCCCTCCCAAACACCTCATATGTATCTTAAAATAAGCAAAAAGACCCATTTATAATTGTCGTTTATTCATTTCATTTTCTTTCAGGTAAAAAATAATAATTATTTTCTTTTTTCAACGGAAATATATAATTTATTTGTTTCAGCTTCTATAAGATCATGTTAAAATGCTGGCACTATCATCCAAGCAAACGTTCAGGTTTTGCAGATGTTAAGAATCAGCTGTCGAACATGTTCCAGGAAGGACCAAGTGAAGAATATTACTACCGGACAAATGATCTGTAAATCAGATCCTACTACCAGGCAAATGATCTATGATTAAGACAAAACTGAACGTTTATAAAAGAAAAAGAAAACAATAGTTTTACTAGCTTTAGTTTATGTTTGTGTATACAATATTCAATCATTTATATATATATTATCACTAAACGATTATTTTAACATGTGCCATTTACACCAGTGGTCAAGTGGTCAAGTCTTCAATAAAGCAAAGCCTTCTTCCAGTTGTCTAGACTGAACAAAATTCCAACAAAAAAACCTTGTTAGCTTTTTAACTTATATTAATTTGAGAAAACAATTCAATAGTTGATCAGCAATATCTTCATTTGTTGTCCGAGTAAAATGTTTCAGATTTTTTCTTAACACTGTATATTTGTAAAGTAACTTTACAACACTACTGACCGTGTATTAAACTGACCACGCATAATAGCCTTATATGAAATATATACAGCGTCTCCAAGTGGCCGTTCCAAGAAATATATAAGAGGTAAGATAAGTGATATGGGTTGGCGATTAAATTTATATTATAAGCAAATATATTGTATGTTTTTGGGCAACAATAGCCCCATGTATTACAAATTAATATAGACATCTGTCTTCAGTTTGTACACTTTATCATTTTTTAAGAGAGAAGCAGAAACTATTAATTTGAGCCTAAAAAGAGGCGTCAACTGTATTCAAATAAAATACTGGCTAAATAAGAAGTTATGTTTAAAGTTAACACTTGAATAACGAGAATTAGGATAATATTCTAATAAAATGTTGGCTTGATTAGAAGTTACAATTAAATAAAAAATTAATGAGGATCGTATTTTTTAGTTTTGCTCTTGTAAAATTGTCCCTGTTTGTGGTCTTAGATGACATTTAAAAGATAATTTTCAAATACCACTCCATACCATTATGTTATCCTTACTTGAAATCATGGAATATATTGTAAGCTTCGTGTATTATATACATATTGTTCCTTATTTGTATTACTTATAAAGTGACTGATTATTTTGGTATATTGAATCAGTAACGACTGATATATATATAATATATGTCTTTCTCTTAGGCAAAGCGTTAAAACTTTTCAACCACCTACATATTCATCCATTAAAAATATTATTATGAATATACAAAAAACTTGTTTTTTGCTTTACTTGCGTATATTTTACAATGAACCAGATGAGTATTCAATTGTCATTTATCAATATCAATACTATATATTTCTAGGAATGGGGCTCCCTTTAATATTCCTTAAATCCAAACTAAATGAAGTCATTATAAATTTCAAGTCTAAAATTTAAGCTGCCATTTGTTATTGTGTTTGAGCTTTTGGTTTTGCCACTTAAATTTTCCTCGGAGTTTCGGGATTTTACCTTTTTACCATTTTACAATATCTATATTTTTAAGTGCCAGTCTTTGTAAAAATCAGGCAATTTAGGTAAAAATCAAAACATCATCAGGAAAAACCCACCACCATTAAATACTAACCTTCATCCTGAGTTAAAAATTAGTCTTTTGTTTGTGTGTGTCTAGTAATATCAAATAACTTGGTTAGAAAATTGGTTAGAATGATAGCAAATTACAGAGTTATCTCCCCTTATTCGTAAATTTTTTAGTGCATTTCAATTGTATCTTCTATTACAAGAACAGAAAACGGAAATGAATGTTATTTGTGTGCATAACTACAGATTATGAACTTAAATCAATGTCAAATTGGGTGGGTTGTTTTGGTCATGTTTTCATCTCTGTCTGATTCTTAGGCAGACTGGCAATTATTATTTAAAAATGAAATACCATAGAAGTTTATGAAAATGAAATTTGTGCAATTATTATGTAATACGTTTGAAGTATATTAATCAGTTACACCTTAATTTACTAACATGTATACACATAACAATTCTTTTCTAAATTATCAAAGCTTTTACATGATTCAAAACAAAGATGCAATTAAAATGTATGTGATTATTTAAGACAAGGCTATGAATCAATCAAATTAAGGTCAACCCTCAAGAAATTTTACGGTCGCCATCTTTAGCTGATTAGCTATTATAACAAAGTGTGTCAGAAATCATATCTGATATTCTTCCTCACTATAAACTTCCATCATTACCGAACTGAACAAAGGAATAACACGATGGGTGCCGTATACGGTGTTGGAAATGCTTGCCCTTCCGGAGCATTTGATTTCACTCCAGGTTTTTAGTCGAGTTCGTGTTGTTTCTTATCTATTATTTATAACTGTTGATGTATATGTCCTTTGGTTTTGTAAGTCTTTTTTACTCCTTGATTTAAGGTGTTACTGTCTTATGAACTTAAAAAAAACATCAATTATATAATGTTCAATATCGGATAACAATATTTTAATTTTTCTCCATCCAACTTTTATCTTTCCTTTATGTTTATAGATGTTCAATAAAAAAGTAACATTTAATTCATACCATGACGTACTTTCGTTTCTTTTCCTTTGTATTTGAACATTTGAAAGTGTAATTTTTAAATATTACGTTTGTCAATAATCATGTAGAATGTATCCTTTTTTCCTAAATTTCCAAAAATCAATAACTTGTTTTGAAGCTGATTTGTGTGGAGTTAACTTTGATATCTTAGATCCGAGAAAATATTTTATTTATTACTGACAAATAAACCAGCATGTGTCATGGATTAAACTGGAAATATGTTTCTAGTACACGTTAACCTACGTTGTGCAAAGCATCGTCGATTTTCTTTGTTAAAACTTTACAGCAACTACCATTTGGATTCGACGAACGCAAAGACAATTATGCAGATATTGCTGATAAGTGTAAGTGGTTTCATTGCCAATGAGACAACTCTCAACCAGATATCTAATAAAATACAAGTTAACAACTAGATTTCAACCATGGCCTTCAACAATCAACAAAACTCAAACATGATATTACAATATAAAACGGTCTTGAAAAAAGTAAAATCACAACAAAACTCAACTCCGATGTAAGTTCAATTGGAAAGAACCTAATCAAGTCGTAAAATGATAAAACACATCAAACGAATGGGCATATTGTAGAAATAGGGGCACAGCAGTCATCAACGTGTTACAACTTCAATCAGAACAAAAACAAACAAATAATTAACAAAGAAGCACAAAAAGGCATATATCGAAATTAACAACCACGTTCATTGCTTACTTATTTTTGTATGTTATTCATGTATGTTAAAGTAACCCATAAATGATTGAAACATTTTAAGCCCTGTGACCGGATGGCTCTGGTGTAGAATCGCATGCTTGACCATATAGAGATATAAACTAATTTAGTCGTTCAAATTGTGCTTAAATTATTATAAGACAATAAAATAATGGCGGGATGCACAGAGCCACTACATATGTATCAAAGAAACACAATAAGCCAAACGGACGAAGCACACTAGCATAAGTATGGATATCACAAAAAATGAAAGTGATATAATTAAAGACATTACTTATTGAGTTAAATGAGGTCGAAACTTTGTATATTTGCTCAAAATTCGGATTTGTGACCGTATTTTCCTTTTCGAAAGAAAGACATAACTTTTTTTTGTTTTAAAAGATAAACACAAATCGTTTTTTGTTAAATAATTGTAATTTCTATATTCTATGAGTCTAACAACTAATGCATTTTTTGTTCAGAAATAACACATATTTATCAAATGGTCATGAATTGAGAAAAAACGTAATTTTTAGCTGTACACAAAACATTGCACTATTTACAGTTTTATAAAATTTGGTCCACAGAATCTCACTGCAAAATGAAACAAAATGTCGCTTTGAAAAATTGGGGTCTATGCACTCGTTTTTAAATTAAATAAGTTTGAATGATAAAAATCAGTCGAAAAATTCATATTTTCCCGTTGTCACAGTTTGACGGCGAGAAAATCACATTTTACGTTAGCAACGTCATTACCTCCACTGTAACTGTATCGTATGCCCTTAAAGTTGCCGATGAGTGTAACATTGGAGAGAGTAATCGAGTTCGTTTTTGAGCGAGTGCCTTTTGTGGCGTGCACGAGTGCTTTTAGAAAGTGGGTAGTGATAAACTTTGATGGAGTTTGACTGTTGTAGGCTTCGGGCAAATCTATTATGGATGTCTGCTCTGGGATTTTCCTACATGTTTTAGTGCATTGATTTTTTTTCTAAAAATGATAGTAACTAAAAATAAAAAGAAATCATTTTCCAGCATTTAAATAAACAAAATATGTTGAGTATATTTTTTTTACTTTAATGAAATCAGAAGCACATGGCTTACTAAAAAATAAAAAATAGGCAAAATGAAGTACCTTCAGTTTGTAATGTGTAAGAGATGTGTTTGAACTGAAAGGTTTCAGATAAACACCGATTTTTATGTGAAAATATTTTATTTCTTTACAAAAGTCTCTCCCCTTGAGATGCAAAATCTGACACCCCGAGCGACACTTTATATTTTGGGGAAAAACTAGTTTAAAGACCAATTATTGTTAAGTAAGAAGCTGGTATTATGTTAAATTCCATGATGGAAATTCAATTCTATATAAATGATACGGGAGAAAGTCGTCTTAAGTAATTTTTTGTCCAGAAATTTGCCTATGAAGCCTCAAAATCTGCAAAAGGGAAAACTAGGGCGAGTTTTTTTTAGGAAACAGAGCACTGAAAACAACTGCTTCTGCTTGCAAGACATAGATTATGTTTCAGTTCCTTCCGTGCAATACATAACATGGTACTAAGAATTCTAAAATATATTTTTTTGTACTTGAACTTACTTTTATAGTTTTTCTTCGCTTCGAAATTGCCACCCCGTGTCAAACATAGTCCCCACCCCGCATGTGGAGTTCTACACCGTGTACTTTTTTTCTTTGAAAATTACCAAAACTCGCTATGAAATATATGTAATGTCATCAAAGATTATGAACACTTCATTTTGGAGACGCAAATTTTTAAAGTCATTTTCGAATCAAATAAAACGATTACTTGATAAACTTAAGATAAGACACGAAATAATATCATTTGAATAACTTTTTCTATTGATACAAATAAACGATACAAGTTATTACAGTATTAATGATTTATTAACAACTATACTTTTTACTGTATACAAAGGATTATTTATATCCGGGCAAAAACAAAACAAATTATTGGATTTGAATTTTATTAAAGGAATTTCGTCAACATAATGAAATATTGATAAAAAAAGAAGGCAAATATAAAAACTTAATAATCTTTTTGCAGCAAACATGATATATTTTCTTGAACTATTACTTATAATATATTATTTTAACCAGTTGCATATGTATGTTATTAGCTAAAATATTGTATATATATTGTGTCCTAACAACAAGTACTTAAAGTGAAATCACATAAATACTGATACACATGATTCGTTCGAATCCTTTACTAAGTTTTTAATGTATTATCCCATTTAATCTTTAATCGTTTGACAATTTTACTTATTGTGTCTGTTTGTTTTGTTCACACATTGTTAACAATGTAATGGAATTTGATGCGACTGTCATACAAGTGAGAGGTTAAGCTAGCGATAAAACCAGGTTTAATCCACAATTTTCTAAATAAGAAAATGCCTGTACCAAGTCAGGAATATGACAGTTGTTATCCATTCGTTTGATGTGTTTGAACTATTAATTTTGCCATTTGATTTGGAACTTTCCTTTTTGAATTTTCCTCGGAGTTCAGTATTTTGTGTTTTTACTTTTTGAGAAATAATATTCCAATGTGACAGTTGATTATGATTTAAAGAAATCAGTTTACTGTCAAAATATTTTATAACACTAATGTACATATAAAACAGCATGACCAAGAACAAGCACAGCGATGAATAAAATTAGATACACAATGTCGCTATTCAGTCCAATCCGGATAGTCACTTAAACAACTTCCTGATTGAGTCGAGGTTGCAACATATACGCCATGAATTAACGAACTAAGATAGGGAAACTTTTAGAAAGCAAATATGTTGAAACATCGAAAGCTTTTGATTTATTTTTATTAACACAAATTAAAGTAATAAAAATGTCTTGTTTGAAGTGTTTATAATGATAAAAACATTTCTCTTTTGAAAAAAATCATGCGTAATACAGTGTTTGGTTAAGGATAAGTTCAACTGAATGAATAATTATATAATTTTACAACTTTTAATATCTAGATTTGAATAAATAACAGGAATAGCTTATTAGCTATTATTCGTGTGTTTCTCTGTCCTATATTTCTCTCATTTATTTTCATTGTAATCTTGTCATGTAATGTTGTCATTTAATGTTATATTTTAACATTACCATTAACGCGGGAGGTTTGGCATGTCCCAAAATCAGGTTTAAACCACCATTTTTTTCTTGAAATGTCCGGTACCAAGTCAAGAAAATGGCCGTTGTTATATTATAGTTCATTTCTGTGTGTGTTACATTTTATTGTTGTGTTTCTGTTGTATCGTACACATTATGCATAAACAGTGTAAGTGTCTTCGTCTATGCATCCTTCGTTCATCAGGAAAAATGACTTGACATCAACATGGCACACTCGGGAAGATGGAAGAATTTAGTATAATTACTGAACTTGACTATTTGGCTATATAACGACATAAGACCACAGAAGTATGCCGCTAGTGAAAAAAAGATAGAAGTTACGAGGTGGTAACTTAAAGTCATGAAACCAATCAAAACAGACAAGTGAGTGTCATTCAATGCATTGAATAAGTTTTTTTTCCAAAAACCTATGTTAGTCTTTGTGTGTGTGTGAGCATTTTTGTTCTTTTCTTCTTCTGTTTTATTTTTTTTTGTTTTTTATCATTTATATATTACGCCGTTTATATTATTATGTCAGTATCACTTATCTAGTATAAATGTTTGTGGAGACCCATTAATATTTAGTTCTATATGTTTGGTCATTTTGATGTCTCTTTGAGACACTTATTATCGAAATGCGCATCTGGTGCTGAAAAATGGAACCGTTAATGTTAATACATTCCACGTTCTGTTCTCAATTTATTTTCAAAATTCTGAATTTTCAAAACCAGTATGATACCGTCTAAAATTTTGGATCGAGATTGATTATAAATGATAATTGACGATTTTAAAGTGTGTTTTCTAACTAATCAAAAGCCCACGATCTTGAAAAAAATATCTTTGTTACTTATTTTTTAGCATATTGATTCGACAAAAAATGGTATCAGGTTATATCATAAGCAAAATAATGTTTCCGCGAATAAATATGATCAATAATACAATGATAACAGCGATCAAGTGTTTTTACAATATGCATTCGTTACAAACGTCGTAGCATGCTTTATTTGTTGTAGGGGTTAACTCAATAACTTCATGTCTTTCCTCATAGCAACATAACGTGGTCTTTAAACCGTCATAAATTATAATTTGCCTACTGCTGTTTTGTTTTATTGTGTACTTCGTTTGTTTGAATGTTTTTTGTATTTTTTTAGTTTAACAATGAATTCCTCGTCAGGCTTTTTAATTATAGCAGTAAGCTGGCCAAACCTGACTAAATTTTACATATACGCCAGACGCGCTTTTTGTCTACAAAAGACTCATCAGTTACGCTCGAACACATACTCACCTGATTTCCAAAAATGCAAAATATGAGAACAATTTTCACAAAATCAGGGAAAAGGTCACCCTGGAAAGAAGACGTAGTATTAATGTCAATGAAACAAATATCCACACGAACCCAAATAACAAAGACATAATTTAACAACTATAAGTCATCGTATGGCCTTCAACAATGAGATAGTGCATACTTGATAAAGAACAAACTAGAGGCTCTAAAGAGCCAGTGTCGCTCACCTTGGTCTATGTTAATATTAAACATTGTACACAGATGGATTAATGACAAAATGGTGTTTTGGTGATGGTGATTTGTTTGTAGATCTTACTTTACTAAACATTTTTGCTGCTTACAATTATCTCTATCTATAACAGTAGTTTCTGTGGAAAATGTTAATGAAAATCTACAAATTTTGTGAAAATTGATAAAAATTGACTATAAAGGGCAATAACTCCTTAGGGGGTCAATTTACTATTTTGGTCATGTTGACTTATTTTTAGTTCTTACTTTGCTGTACATTATTGCTGTTTACAGTTTATCTCTATAACAATATTCAAAATAATAACAAAAAAAACAGCAAAATTTCCTCAAAATTACCAATTCAGGGGCAGCAACCTAACAACGGAATGTCGGATTCATCTGAAAAGATTACTAAGATTTACGAAAAATGGTTAAAAATTTACTATAAAGGGCAATAACACCTAAAGTGGTCAACTGACCATTTTGGTCATGTTGACTCATTTGTAGATCTTACTTTGCTGAACTCTAATGCTGTTTACAGTTTATCTCTATCTATGATAATATTCAAGATAATAACCAAAAACAGCAAAAATTCCTTAAAATTACCAATTCAGGGGCAGCAACATAACAACGGAATGTCGGATTCATCTGATAATTTTAGGGCAGATAGATCTTAACCTTATTAACAATTTTACTGCTGTCAGATTTGCTCTAGAATTTGGTTAAATTTGGACCAGAAGTTTCAGAGGAGAAGATTTTTGTAAAAGTGAACGCAGGACGACGACGACGACGGACGACGACGGACGACGGACGCCAAGTGATGAGAAAAGCTCACTTGGCCCTTTGGGCTAGGTGAGATAAAAAGGCGGGCAATTGCAAATGAAAAATATTTAAAACTAGAAAAACTAACGTCTTGATTTATGTATAAAACATGAATGCAAAACAAAAATGATTTACATTAACAATCGACACCAAAATATATCTGGCTCCTGACTTGGGATGGCAGGTTTAAACTGGTTTGAAGGCTCCAACGCTCCTGTTTACATCGGACAGTGATGTGTAAGTTCAAACTATAAAAATCAGTTTAAAGGGCTTAACTCAACTTAACTTAACTACAAAGAATAACTTCATCTAACAACTTCAAATACATTTGGTAAAGATTTGAGAGGACTTGCAGTTACTGGTAGCTAGTTCGAAGCTAATAACAACGAATAAAAAAATGATTAACCATCATCTTAACAATTAATCACACACACGTTTGAAGTTATATGGTAAAAGTTACTTTGGAAAAAATTGTATATCAAATTCTTGAACTAATGCATGTATATATCATAAAATTAGTCTTCTGTGCACGATTGTATCATTTTTTACGGATCAATTTCATATAATCGCCAAAACAATATGTCACTCGGTCAGCATTTTTGTGAAAATATTGCAGCTAGCTAATGGTCGTGATTTGACGCCGAAGCATACCAATTTGCACATGTAAACAATTAACAAAGAAGCATGGATATACAGGTAAGCACGTATATAACATGAACAATAAGATATAGTTCATTTGGATGACAGAGCGATGTTAACGTGGGTTTAATCTTTTTTTTTCTCCAAATCAGTTTTCATCTTAGTAGTTGAGTACATGCTATCACTGGATTTTTATGAGAGAGGTCACGCTGAGGTTAATGCAAACAGAAAACATGTCAGAGAAGTGTTGTATGGAAGCCAACAATTCCTTATTTATTTAGCCAATTAAAAAAATTTCTCCAGAAAAGGGTATATTTATATATGTTTTATGATGAATGTAACCATCTTAGTTTTAAAAATGTTTTTTTATTTAAGTTTCATATGATTTTAACGAAATACGTAGAATTATAAAAAAAATATATTTCAATGATAAACATCTAGGAGAAAGTTTCCCTATTTTTTCATTTGGAAAAATATTTTCTGTATACCTCATATATCATTTAAAAGAAGCTTTCTATATTTGTTATTGGATCTCTGCCAAAGTATTTTCTTCCTTCTTGTTTCAAACTATAAATTAAGGGAACACCAAAGATAAACGATATCTTTCGATTCCACTATAATGGTCCAGACGGCAACATGACTTTTAAATTACTAGTATTATGTTGTGTTTTTCTGTATATTGGAACTGCGCAATCATGGAAAGGGTAAGCGTTTTTATAATTTATACTGATTTTTAAAATATGTAGTTGATTGGTAGTCGAAATGCGCACTTGTTTCAGAAAAAAAATGTATCATTTTTGTTGCTGTGATGTTCTCTAATTTTCTGGATATTTTTTAAAATTTTGAATAAAGTCCACTTATAAATATTTTCTTACTTTTTAATTCACAAGTTGTTTCTTTTTATGTAAATTAAGCTCATATAGGGGTATTAATCAATCAGTAAAGTTATTGTTTTTCTATTTAAAATACTGTTATGCCGGTTGGGTTTATTTTAAAGTTAATTGAAAGGAAGATGTTATCTGAGCTTTTTTCACTATTGTTATTTCTTAGACTGAATGATATCTCATTATATACTTATATGGAAAATTATATTGAGCTCTATACTTTTTTTTTATAAGGCGAGAGAAATTATTTTTACATTCGAACTTGCTATGCTTAATTTCAGGTATATATATTTTTCTTGCTAGACTTGTGTTATGACATAAAACAAATTTGTTTTCTTATTTTGTTATACACCTTAAATAAGTTTAACCCCTGATCATTCCAATCAAGCAATATATTTTTATTTCTCAACAAACCAAATTACATTGGTATAGAGATTCACACAATAAATATTACATAATGTATATGTACATACATTCAAAAGTTATACGAAAGCAAGAGAGAGTCAAATATCATAAATAACAGTATACATATTAAACTATATGATATCAAGTACATGAGCTATCCAGGAGAGCCTACATACATATTGACGAGTCTTATAAATTTGCACAAGCTGTTAAGATCAGAAAGATTTTTACTATTCATCAGTTCATTAAATTTCAAGGAATTTGGTTGATTTGTATATTTTTTCTCAATAACTGTTTACGACTATCATTAAATACAGATATAACGTTCGATGAAAATTATCCATCATATTCATATTTTAAAACAACATTGAATGGGATTTGAATTAATTCTAACACAAAACATATTTTCAAAGAAATACGAGAATTCCTGGTTTTTTTGTAAATTTGTTTGGTTGCCTGCACTTCCTATTTTCACGTTGTTATGGAGTGAGCAAAACCTGCTTACCAATCAAACATGCATGATATCATCCAAGTATTTCAGTATTCGTGTGGCTCTGCATATAGATTTCTATTTAGTGTTTTGTAGACTTTTGTTCGGCTTGTATGTCAATGTCTTTTGTTTAACTTGCCATGACTGTGGCAGTTTTTTGTGTTTTTCTTTGTAATATATGAGATTTGAATGTCTAATTTATCACCCTTTTGCATTGTTATACTCATTTTCAGTTACTTTTATTCTACAAACAAAAACTTTATATTCTTTTTTAACTAAGGATCTGGTAAGGTACGACATTTAACGAAGGACATACATTCATATGTTAATTGTGTAGTTTTGATAAATATAGTTCATAATTCCAGTTAACGTTAACATATTTTTTATATAAGTACTTCTTGAATGTTTGTCCCTAATATTTTATTAGCTTTGTATTTGCATTCAGGTATCGCAGATCAGATTTATTCGTTCGTCGTGTGTTAATTTACGTTTTTTGAGTTAAGCCTTCCAATTGTTATTTTATCGTGTGTTTTTCTATATTATGTGTGATGTTATACTATTGTTTCAGAAAAAGGTTGAAGTTGAAGATTCGGATTCATCAAAACGTTTAATCCCGCTGCAAATGTTTGCAGGAATCTGATTACAGTCGTTTGTTTATGTTATTTACACGTGTTTCTCCGTTTTATATAGATAAGACCGTTGGTTTTCCCGTTATAATTTTGGGATCTTTTATAGCTTGTTGTTTGGTGTGAGCCAAGGCTCCGTGTTGAAGGCCGTACACTGACCAAAACTTATTCAACTGCAATAGACACTAAAGTGTCCAGAATCTTTTGTTAGATGAACCCTGAAATGTGAGGCCAAAATCGGCCCTTACCGGACCTACTCCTTTACGAGTTTTACTAGCCTAGGACGAAACAAATTATTAATCAATTTATGAGGCACATGTACGATAAAACATTTGATATTATTTCGATATTCATTTAAAAACTAAGTTATAACTGTTATAAAATTGATGATAGATATTCATCAAGGAAATGTTATTTGATTAAAAACAATTAAAAAGAATCAAAATTTTTTTAAGTTTACAGTTATTGAAGTAGTCACAAAAGAAGAAACAAGTATGAACAAGATTTGTTCTTCTTGCCTTAATTTCATCAAAACTGCTCTGTTGACATAGAAGTTCAAAAATACGGGTAATGTCTGTAAATTATATGTTAACAAGTTCTACAAATATTCGAAACTGTAAGGTATTTGGCTTACAATGTTTTGGGATTTTTATGTTCAATGATCTTTAACTGGATATTTGAGTTTGACCTCCAAAGCATTTTAATTCTGAGCAGCTAATGAGTGTTTTGAAGAAGAAACACACATATGAAGTACAAAATAATTAAACCATTTTCTGTGACGAATATATTTTGTTCTAGCTGACCATTTGTTTTTATCAATGGTCTTACTATTAATGCTCTGTAAAATCTATCAGTAGATGATTTTTGTCTGACAAATATTGATTCGATTACTTAAGAGTCGTTGTTCAGTCCTCATTTCGCTTCGTTTGAAGGTTTTTGTTATACTTATACTTTTTTGACATTGCAAGAGTTCCTAACATGATTATATAACAGACAGGATCAAAAACCATTAGTAAAAAAATATATAGGAACAAAACATCAGACAACACCATGGTCAAAACTGAACATCACACTAGAAATAAAGCAACCCTTTTAATACATGACTATATTGCTAGAAAAGGATGATTGGTCGCTATTCTTATTAATTCATGTTAAAGAATATTCAATAGTTGATAGATTCTTATTCTAATCCATCTACGAAATTTTAAGCAACGCTATAATAATAAGACTGCGTGTAATGAATATCTATAACCAAGACGCAAATGAACACGTTCGCTGTATTCAAAATCTAATCATCTTTTTTATTCATGGCATTACCCAGTTCTGATATTATCGGATGTTAACTGACATTAAGCAACATAAAGGTTAACACTATTTAATTAAGCGTAAAACGTACTCGCACGAACGTAGTTCTTTAACTGTTTTTAGTATCAAGTTGTATTAGAGGATCGTAAGAATCCCTTTTTACGGCTCTAACGGAATTTCCCTATCCGGTTAAGTAACCCATATTGTATCATGATTTCGATCATTTTAACAGGAATAAAGGAACTTTCACCAATTTATATCATATCAGGTTTTCGCAACTCTTTCAAACCGGTTTATGAAATTAATTCTGGCGCTTTTAATTTTCAATAGTGTCACCTTGTGAAAACAACATATCTGAAACAGTCTGCAATTGACTTAAATACACTAGCAATACTACTTTCTTTTGTAATAGATATTGCCGTATAGTAGGCATCAAAGTTATTCTGAAACTGCCTATTCAAGAGGTGACGTGAATCAGATGTGGATACTTAAAATTCCAAAGATCTTTTAGAGTACATACAATCTAACTCGCTTTCTTCTTGTAACAGTATCAAAACATTTGACTTTTCTTCTCTTTACATAATTTCCACATTCCAAACTATAAGACAAATTGAAAAGGTTGGTATTGCTTTGCTTCATAAAAAAAGGCCAACGTAGACACAAGTATCTTGTCTTAGGGAGGGATAAATCTTACTTTGTAAAGGATCACTCTGATTCAAACAAAAAGTTCTCTGGAACTGATATCATCAATATGCTTGTTTTCCTGATTGACAACATATTTGTTACGTTCGGAGGACGTTTTTTTTAACAGACTGTCGGCATTCGAATGGGAACAAATTAGGCCCCTTTACTTGCCGACGTGTGTCTTTTTTTATCATTAGGCTGACTTCATGCCGGAACTTCTTAGGAAGAAAGATAAGAAGTTAGCGATATCCTTTAACTCTACTTTCCGCTATAAAGATAATATTATTTCACTAATAATTAAAATTTAGTGACGGTGGAACGCATCTATCCTATCGAACTAGAGATACAGGATACTACAGATACAGTTAAGTCGGTCTCATATCTTGCCTTACATCTAGAAATTGACAATGAGGGTCGGTTGAAAACAAAACTTTACGACAAAAGAGATGATTTCAGCTTTCCAATTGTGAACTTTCCATTTCAAAGTAGCAACATTCAAGCAGCATCTGCATACGGGGTATATATTTCCCAATTGATACGATATTCCCGTGCTTTTCCTATTATGATTTTCTTGATAGAGGATTACTGCTCACAAGGAAGCTATTAAACCAAGAGTTCCAAATGGTGAAGTTGAAATCATTCCTTCGTAAATTTTACGGACGCCATCACGAGTTGGTTGACCGTTACTGAAAACCCGTTTCACAAATGATATTAGAAATGTTCCTTACTACAATCCCCTTGCCTTTCATGAATGTGAACTACCGAATTAGACTGTTTACTGGATTTGTTATCGCATAAGCAACAAGACCGGTGCCACATGTAGAGCAGGATATGCTGAAAGTTCAAGTGCACCGGAGATCGCCTCTAGTTTTGTGTGGGATTCGTATTGTTTATTCTTTAGTTTTCTATGTTTAGTCATGTGTACTTTTGTTTTTCTGTCTGTCTTTTTTTATTTTTAGCCATGGCGTTGTCAGTTTATTTTCGGTTTATGAGTTTGACTGTCCCTTTGGTATCTTTCGTCCCTCTCTTATATTTCGGACAAAAGTTGATGACTGTAATCTTTTGTCTAGAATCTTTGGTAGTTGAACTCCTTTCCCAACAGAAAATTTGAAAAGGATGTCACGGTCATAAACAAATATATCTACTTTATGCTACAATAAAGTAAATCTTTTTAAAATTTATATTATTGTATCATTGTATAGCAGTACGTGCCTCGTGTTGGGCTGTACTCCAAACATTGGAACACAGCCAAGTTTGACTTCCTTCTACCTTGTTTATCATAACACTCATCGCGTCATTGAGAAAAACAAATAAGACGGATACAGTACAACAAAGATACTATATTTGGTAAAAAATAAATATATATTGATATATAAAAATTTATTGACACTAGGTAAGGTGCACAAGTTATGTAAACAGGTTGTTAATAATATTGTATTCAAATACCTGTGGGAAAATAAATTTCAAATATAGATAGTGTCATCAAAAATTGACCTAACTATGACCAAATCAAATTTAAAAACAAATAAAGCACTGCTCGCCTGTAACTATGGATTGGATTTTCATATTGTCACCAAGAAGACATGTTTCCAATGATACTAACTATGATTTGGATGGTATATATCATTGAGAAGTAGTCAAAACAAAACATAGTTAAAAAATAACAATTTTATCTAATCTTTTTTCTTTTTTTTGCAATTGAAGATTTTTCCGAAATTATTTATCATCCTAAATTAATCTGACCACGGGAGTTTTTATCTTAATGAATATGAAAATATGTTGAAAATATTTATTATTGAACGTTTCATTTTTTCGAGCAATACTATTTGTAATATAAATATACCATAACTTATTTAATGATTTGAGCAAAGCATCCTATGTACGGATAAATCAGCATGTGCAATATTGATAACGTTGCCCTATTAATAAGAATCCTTAATTAATTTAGCTTTTTTGAACAGGTGCCATACGGGAAAGACGTATTGGTCAATGACCATTGGCTAATACGGGAGGCTCACTTCTGGTTTAATCAGTTTACGCCTTACTTAAATTTTAACGTATCGCTTTATATATACTTTGTCATATTATGTTATTTCAAAGAACATTTATATATGTATGAATAGTTTCCTGATGTTTTGAAATATCTTTTCGGTTATTATCAATGTTAATTTTTCCTAATCAATCATCAGAACGCATACAATTTAAGAGTAAGAATGGTTTAATTGTTGGAACTATTATTTTTATACTGGCGAGATAAAAAATTAATATGCTGTCTTTTGGCATTTATGACAACTTGTAAGCATTTGAACTCGTTCAATTGAATCGAAATTGCCACAAACTATCATTCTCGTAACGTTATTGGTTGTTTTAAGTTTTCAGTATTAGCAGTTTACAAATAGCAACCAAGTATATATAGCTCAAGTCTACTAAGATATAAACATATTGTGTGTAAATACAAATTAAAGCCCTTTGAACAAATTTAACACACAAATTGTTTTACGTTTCAATCTTCAGTTGAACAAATATAGTTTAATGGATATCATTATTGCTAGATTGATTAATTGCTGTTACGTTAGTATTGAGTAGACATTGTTGAATTCCAATATTTTTAAACAATGAATTATTCAGTGACTCGAAAAATTAATGAACATAATAGGGACATGCAGAAAATGGCAGATTTAACCTCGTTTTATAGCTAGCTAACCTCTCACTTGTATGACAATCGCACCAAATTCTTTCATATCGACAATGATGTCTGTCTAAACAAAACGAACAGACATAATAGGTAAAAATGTCAAAACGGTGTACATCACTCAACATTATGTCATAATCTTAATCGCTATAAAAATCAAACATCGGATAATGTTATATACCAAATTCGGGTAATATGTATCGTTATTTCAAGACATGAAGAACATAAACTAATTGCAAACATCTAAAAATACATTTATAAAGTATCGACAATTTTGAAACATAATAGAAAAAATAACTTGTACACACAGTTGTAGTAGACGTATTTCAACATCTGTACGACTGAGCTTTATTTTTCAAGATAAACTCTAAACTCATACAGTCATAACAAATGTTTTGGAACAATTATGAAACGTACAAGACCCGGATCATCTGCTTCGTAATGAAAAATGATTGAATAACAGGGGTTCTGTAGTTTACACATATGACAGCATTACATATGTTGTGGTTGTTGGTATTCAACACGGATATACTAACATACGTTCGATAATAATGTCTCCCATGATATTTATCTCACTGGAAAAAAGTACACTTACAAACATATTAAACTCTGAGGAAAATTCAAAATGGAAAGTCCCTAATCAAACCACATTTTTGTGTGGATGAACCTATTATAGTAACCAAGATTAAATGTTGTTTTTACGTCAGACGCGCGTTTCGTCTACAAAAGACACATCAGTGATGCTCGAATCCAAAAAAGATAAAAAAATTAAAAAAAAAATAAAAAAAAATAAAAAAAAATAGGCCAAATAGTATACAAGTTTTCAACTTAAATGAAATATAGACTGTTGCCTCTAAGTACAGCGATTTGAGGCACTAAAGAGTAGCCATGCTCATAAAATGACATTATTTTTTGTTTATATTTGCTATGAGGTTGTCACTTGAATAAATGGAATAAAGCCAAGTTTCAACTTCCTTCTTCCTTGGTTGTATCTAAAGTGCCATGGTCATGACAAAATTAAGTGAAACAAAAAATATAGGACGGTGAACTAAATTTTGTTTTATCTTTAGCTTTTGGTTTATAAAGTTCGGGATTGCATGCTTGTTATGTAAGATGTCCTGTGGTTTCTGTCGTTGAAAGAAGATTTTTGTCGGTTTTTTTTGTTTTGCGGTTTGCATGGTGTGTCGAATATTATATTGTTTGTATGAGCATTTATTGTAGTGGGTGTTCTTGAGTGTGTTTGTGCTGTGTGTCTGTCACGTGGTGGTGCCGTTTTAACGATATAGTTTCAACACTATTGTCATATAAGCGGGAGGTTTGGCTAGCAATGAAACCAGTTTCAACCCACCAGTTTTTTTAAATGTCCCTTATAAAATCAGGAATAGCGTTGTTCCTTTTTTATGTATATTGGCGTTTGTTTTTGTTGCACTTCCGTGCTCTTGTTGTTCCTATAATTTTCCTTTCATAATAGTTAATGTGTTGCCCTCATTTTTGGTTAATTTTTTTTCAAACGATTTATGACTTTTGAACACCGGTATAATACGGTTGCCTTTATTCATAATCTTAGACCTTTTAAATGACCAAAACGCACGTTTGACGTACAATATTTTACAATTGGTATTATGAATAAGGGTATTCAGAATAAGTTGTGAGTATTATGTAAATGACTTTGCTTGGCATAGTTTCTTTTCCAAAGAACGCGATTTCCAATTGAATATAAAACTCATCTTTGAATAAATGTACCTCCGCTATAGATTTTTGCTTTCAGTGATATAACTTTCGCAAGATAAAACAAATACCTTATAGGAATTCTATATTTTTGAAAGCAGTTCGATTGTAATTTTGAAAATAAGAAAGTCATCAATAATAACAATCAAACCCTAAATATAACCAAAACGTAAATTCAAATGTTATAAATAATATATTGTTAAAATTTGCGATTGAGATATATTGCGTTTGATTTACAGCAGAGACAATAAATGCATTGTATACTTGTTTACTTTCTTATATATCGTGGGAAAGTATACAACGAGCTCTTTCGTTGAACTCATTAAATGTTTTTTTTTTAGAAATGCTTCAAGTTTTAAAGATTAAAACAAATATATAAAGACGTATATAGAATCACACTTTTGTGTATTGAAAAAACATCACTTTTTTTCATAGAAATATATAAAACTGGAATAAGCATTTAAAATTAAATATTTATAAAAAAAAATGTCAGTTTTGGGAGATTTTTGAAAAATAATTTTTACCTTGATCGCAATTTAAGCAAGCCTACCGAAAATTTATTGTTGTGTTATAACAATATAGATGTACCACAAAATGTACATATGAAATACAGTTGGATTTCCACTAATTAGACTATCATGAAAAGAATTGTTTGATACTTCTGTAAGCTTAACATAGCAACTGGGTATATCACATGATGTGAATTTGTACAAACACAGGAGTGTGTTACTGAGGTGTAATGGCCTTGTGTAAGCTACCAACAGACATACGCAGTTCCTCTGAAATATTTTTTAAATAGTACATTCACTTGCATATATCTTTGTTATATAGATATAGGAAGATGCGGTGTGAGTGCCAATGAGACAACTCTCCATCCAAATAACAATTTAAAAATTAAACCATTATAGGTTAAAGTACGGCCTTCAACACGGAGCCTTGGCTCACACCGAACAACAAGCTATAAAGGGCCCCAAAATTACTAGTGTAAAACCATTCAAACGGGAAAACCAACGGTCTAATCTATATAAACAAAACGAGAAACGAGAAACACGTATATATTACATAAACAAACGACAACTACTGTACATCAGATTCCTGACTTAGGACAGGTGCAAACATTTGCAGCGGGATTAAACGTTTTAATGGGCCCAAACCTTCTCCCTTTTTCTGAAACAATAGCATAACATCACAACATATAAAAACATACGATAAAATATCAATTAGCAGACTGAACTCAATCAAAAAACGTATGATTACACAAAGAACGAATAAATTTGATCTGCGATATCTGAATACAAATGCACAGTTAATTAAATATTAGAGACAAACAGTCATGACCAAAAGGCTATCAAATAAATTCAAACACACTGAGAAATATTTAACCAATCAATGTTCACTTTAGAAAAAAACCGGTTTTTTATAATCTTGAAGTTTATACAAATGTTGTAAGAATAAGTGAAAAATTGAAGATATTACAAATAATCAAAGCTGGTATACAGCCAAGATCCATATAAATAAAAAATGACAAAAAAGCATTATAAACAGTATCAACAGGTCGAATTAACAAGAAAATACGATTTGAGAGTACTCGCAGTTACTGACAGCTAGTTAAAAGCCAAAACCAATTAATAGTAAAAAAATCATGCATCAGAGACTAAAATCGACTAAAACACATCACAGGGATTTAGTATTTTAACGTCATTAATAGTCAAAGAAGACATGACTTGTGCAATGCCAAAAATAAATGTATCGACAGGTAGTAGTATAGTGAAGAGCGACTTCTATAGAAATAAAAGTTAACGTGGCTGTGTCCCCTATACATCTCGCCTCAAAAGATAATGAAATTTAGTTATGTTTTAATTTGCTAATGACAAAATCAATATTAGTGCCAATGTGAACTATATTCAGAGATCTAATTACAATATTGGTACGATAACCCTTACTTATAAGTTTGTTCAAAGGTTCGATGAGTTTACAAGGATCACATAGTGATTTCCTCGCTTTAAGTACAATATTACCATAAAATTTAGGATGAGAAATACCATTTTTAATAAGCTTTCTACAGGTATAGCCAAATTTACTAATCAAATCTTTGTATCTATGAAAGAATTTAGTAAAAGTTTTAAGTAATTTATGGTATCGAAATCCCTGACACAACAATTTACCAGTGATGCATTGATTACGTTCGTTAAAATCTATGACATCAGAACACACACGGGCAAACCGAACGAGTTGCGATATATAAACACCGTATGATGGAGCCAAAGGCACATCGCCGTCTAAAAAAGGAAAATTAACAATAGGAAATGAAAAATCGTCTCTTTTGTCGTAAATTTTAGTGTGAAGTTTCCCGTTTGAAATTGAAATGTCTAAATCTAGAAAAGGACAACTGCTGCTGTTTATGTTAGATTTAGTTAAAGTAAGTTCGTTTGGGTAAATTTCTGAAGTATATTTAGAGAACTCTGGATTATTCAACGAAAAAATATCATCCAGATAACGGTAGGTATTTTTGAATGTATCAACCAAATGTAACAATGATGGGTCTTTACTGAGTTTGGTCATAAACTGAGATTCATAGCAATATAGAAATAAATCTGCTATTAAAGGGGCACAGTTGGTGCCCATAGGAATACCTACTACCTGACGATACACTTTATCGCCGAAACGTACATAAATGTTATCAAGCAGAAAGTTTAAAGCTTCAATCATATCCTCACATTTCCAGTAAGTGTATCTAGCATACTTTCCTTTTTCGTTACAGAAAAAGGCCTTAAACGAGTTACAGCAAATAAAATTACAATGAGATTTTTCGAAAGACCATTTTATCAAATACAAAAACTTTTTCTTTATAAGATTGTGTGGAAGTGTAGTGTACAGAGTAGAAAAATCATAACTGTCAACAGAATTGTAAGGACCATTGAAAGCATGTATTTTATCTAAAACCTCTAAAGAATTTTTAACACTCCAAAAATAATTAATACCATTATTTTCATAAGCTTTATTACAAAAGTTAATAACCAGTTCTTTGATAGTAGTAAGGGAGGTGGTTAGAAGCACTGATAGATTAGTAGTAGAACACTTACTCGAAGCGGAGATGAAACGGAATTTAAATGGTTTTTTGTGTAATTTGGTAACCAGTACATGGTAGGGACTTTCAAATGTTCGGAAGATGCTTTAAGCTGGGCAGTGGCAGTGGTATGCTTGTTAACTATTTGACTCTCTGTGGTGCGCACTGACCTGAATGTAGAGGAATTTATTATTTCGTTTTGAAGAACTTTCATGTAGTATATGCGTCACACCACCACTACATTATTTGTTTGAAATATTATTTATGAGATATCTGTATTGTATTTTAAGCTTGACCTTCGTGAAAGGAGGTCTTACTGTCGCAAATTGAGTATACCTAGCGACGCGTAGCGGAGGTAGGTAAACGGATTTTTGCGACAGTAAAGTCGAGCTTTACAAAGCCAAGCTTAAAATACAATACAGTTCTCAATTCTATTGCAGCATATTAAAATAAATTGCCTTCAAAAATAGTCTACAAACCTTTCGTATGCTTCATAAAGGTCTCAATATTGACCAAAAAAATGTGACTTTTTTGTATATGTTGTAAGAAATTACACACCGAAAAAATCGGAATTCAAAATGGTGGCTTTCTTAGTTTCGGACTGGTAGAACATGGAATCTAACCCTTCAAATTATTTGTCAACGTCCAATAAAAATTGCATTAGAATTTACGTTTGCTTCGCAACGACCGTGATTTATCTTATACACGTATATTGTTAAAGATAATAATTAATAGATTTGTAATCAGATTTTTCCAATTAACATTAATTTTGTAGTCCGTTTGTCTGTTCATCCATCCTCAACAACGTGAGGTAGTCAGGTGGTCAAGCAACCCAGGCGAATATGTGCCGATATCTCAGTAGCATGAGTTCGAATCCCTGTCAGGGAAGAAAAAAATTATCTTATAATATATATGGGCTGTTATGTAGACGACATTTGTATACAGTATGTGTTTTCAGCCTTTTATCACCATCACTGCTGGTGATGCGATTGATAAAAACTGTCGTAGAGTTGTCACTGGTTCAGATGTACTTATCATATAAATATTTCTGTGACTGCATTCGTTATTTATCGTAGAGGATCTTATAAATATATATTGTTACATGTTTAAAATTATATTGAAAATGATAGTTTACCGTTCATTTTGTCAGGTTACTGCAGAATTTAGTGCGGTGACAGAATAGGAAAAAGTAGATTATCAAAAGAGTTTAATTTCACTTCATGGTATACGACTTAAAATTGGCACAGTCCTAGAAATTTATTTTTACTTGAATTTAAGATTGGTCGTCAATTTTTATTCAAAAGCTGGCCTCGAATAACTTCCCTTTTTGTTTTATTCAAACATCAGACAAAATACTCTATGCATTAAGCGAAATATATAACTCTAAAAGCATTTGATGACAAATTATGAAGGTTAAAACAACTGTTAACGGGGACATTTTGTGTTTTACCTGATTCCAACATCATACAATAAAGTGCTGACGAATGTATTATATCGTTTATACTATAAAGTAATAAAACTGCAATTTGTACCTTTCATGTACACATGTTTTCATGCGGTAAGATTGCTTAAAACCATATTTTTAATCTCTGCTATTCAATCATTAACTTTTAAAAAATCCAGATGGTTGGGTCCCGTCCATGAATGGGCGGAATACATAATTTTTCCTGTAATATTATGGACTTGATATTACTTGTTTTTGTTGATGTATGAATATTTCGTTGAATTATTTGGGTGTCCGTAATTCTGTTTTTAGATTGTGTTAATGTGATTTTATTTTTATAAGAGGAAAAATAAGTATTGTTTCATTTAAAAATATGGATCCGACAAAATCACCAAAGAATAACAAAACTAGTAAGTCCGTTTAAACTTGGCTTAAACATTTCAAAAAAGAAAACATTCAGTTTAATCCCTTATAAGTTATCAAAGGTACCAGGATTATAATTTAGTACGCCAGACGCGCGTTTCGTTTACATAAGACTTATCAGTGACGCTCAAAACAAAATATTTATAAAGCCAAACAAGTAAAAAGTTGAAGAGCATTGAGGATCCAAAATTCCAAAAAGTTGTGCCAAATACGGCTAAGTTAATATTTGCCTGGGATTAGAAAATCCTTAGTGTTTCGAAAAATTCAAAGTTTTGAAAACAGGAAATTTAGAAAAATGACCACATTATTGATATTCATGTCAACACCGGAGTGTTGACTAGTGGGCTGGTGAAACGTCCACCAGCAGTGGCATCAAGTTATCAAAGGTACCAGGATTATAATTTAGTACGCCAGACGCGCGTTTCGTCTACATAAGACTCATCAGTGACGCTCAAATGAAAATATTTAAAAAGTGTTGTTTTCCTAAATGTATAATTGATTTGTTTTTACCACTTACAGTAAATCGAGATATGTTGACACAGTTGATTCTTGTAATGATGAAATTTACCCAAAATTGCACTGATGATTTTGACTTCAGTTTAGTTCATCTGTAATTCATTCTATTCGCTCGAAAGTTTGTTAAAAATAAAATGGATACGAATGATGCATAAGTCTATATAACACAGTGGTATTTACAGTTCGCACTGCAATTTAAAAACCTTTTCGAAGACCTTAAGATAACTATTTTTGCTTAGTTCATTGATTTCAAATTCAGATATATTGAAGATTTTCTGTTTCTATTCTATCCACACATCAGTCAGTCAGTACTTATATTTCCGAGTTAGCATGTGATATAGAATACTACAGAAACTAGAATGTTTACTTCATATCTTGACCTTTTTCTTTGACATTGAGACTGATTGACGACTACAAAAAAAGTTCTATGACAAATTTTGGAGAGCGATTTTAACTTTTCAATGTCAATTTTCACCATGTCTCAATGTACTAAACTCCTCTGCGTCATCGTTTAATGTGCATATATCTCAAATATGAAAGGTACCAGGATCATCGGTGACGCTCAGATAAAAAAAAGTTATAAAGCCAAACAAATACAAATTTGAAAATCATTGAGGACCAAAAGTTCCAAAAAGTTGTGCCAAATACGACTACGGTAATCTATTCTTGGGATAGGAAAATCCTTAGCAAAATATGAAATAGCAAAGTTCCATGTAAATTTCTCCAAAATGCACTATTTACCTCTGCTCCAAATGACAATAAAAAAAATAGAAATCAAGCCCAAAAATAAATAAATAAGCTTATAAGCATATTCATATTCCTTGGTTGAAATATTATATATACTTTAATTGATATTTCACATTGTTCATTTGCATTCCTCATCAAATTTTGCTAATTTGATTGCAAATCTGGACCTTAGGTACTCTGTTATTTACAATCCGAAATGGTAATAGACAGTAATACCACCTTAAAGGGTGATGTGAGTATCATTCGTATCATTTACCCATGGTGCAGTTCTTTATTCAAAATAGGATAAAAAAAAAAGTGTCTTTAATAACCCTAAGACATTCTCCCGTTGTGAAAGAAGATGTATGAATGTAATTAAATCTCAATCTGTAAACATTTGATATCTAACATTCATTTACACAAAGAAGGACAATACAATGTAGAACATTTCCTATATAAATAGTAATAAATATCAATATAAAAAAGAAGATGAGGTATGATTGCCAATGATTAAACTCTCCACAAGAGACCAAATAACACAGAAAAAATCTATAAGTTACCGTATGGTCTTCGACAATAGGCAAAACATATACCGCATAGTCAGCCATAAAAGACCCCGAAATGACAAATGTCAAACTATTCAAACGAGAAAACCAGCGAATTAATGTATGTACAAAAAGTGAGAGAAAAACAAATATGTAACACATCAACAAACGACAACATTGAATTGTGGCAACTGGCTTGGGACAGGCACATTTATACAGAAGTCGGCAGAGTTAAACATGTTAGCGGGATCCCTACCCTCCCCATACCTGACAGCGGTGTAACAGTAAAACATAAGATCGTACTAGAAAAATCCGTTGAAAAAAGCTTAGCTCAACAATAAAAAGAATAAAAAAATAAAAAAGTAAAGATCTGATAATAATTAATAAAAACATGCATGCCTCTAAGATTAAATGACCAATGACCATTTTGGTATAATGTTTACAAAATTTTCAAATAAAGCTTATATGTGTAGCCTAATATGTTTTAATGTCAAATTTGTTAATTTCCATAATTAAAGAAATAGCATTTTTTGTTAACTTTAAGTACCGTTATCACCCATTAAGATTATACATTATAATGACTATGTTGATGATATCAATTCAACTGGAAGAGAAATATAGGATGCAAATGATGCAAGTAAGTCTGCCTAATAAAAAGGCTATTTAAAATATCTTAGCCACAATATAATTTTCTACTTTAGCATGAACAACAAGACAGGTATCAGATATTCAATAAAACAAATACATTTAAAAGAAAACAAAATATCATGCTCCGTATTTTTTCATAATTCATACCCTAATAAGCCGAATTATTGCCTATAAGACAAACGTATGTAAATACATGAAAAACAAAGGAAATAGAACTTCTCTTATTATCACACACTCTGTCGTATTGAAAAACCTGGTGTATGCTGTAGTCTAATAAAAAAAAATCTACTTGTATTTCTCAGGTCTTCTTTTTACTGTTTGACTCACCATATATACATGTACAAAAATGAAGACTTCATGGACTCACACCTTCAAAATTCTTTAGTGAGAACCCTGATTAAAATTTAAAAAAAACCTTCAAATCCTGTTAATTCAAATAAATGTTTCTACATTCGTCTCAGCATGGTCAACTTGATGCAAGCAGTAATACCAGCCATTGTTAAGAACTCACTTTCCGGGTTTCCGTCAAAGTTAAATAGTTTACTATGGGTATTCCGAACTCCTTCCTACATAATCAAACATATTACATCCTAATAAGATACAGATGTAAAATTTTCAATTGTGACAAAGGGAGATAACACAAATTAACATCAGGATTAAAGGACAAACTACACAGTTGCACACACTTTGGTCATTTAACATATTGTACAATAGCTGCATTGTTCTCAGTAGGGACTTGTCTGTTCATTGTCGAATTTCCATTGTTTATATATATACTTGTTTTGTACTTAGTGTAAAAAAAATAGTGTCAGACTTTTTTAAAAAGTAAAATCACAAAAAATACTGAACTCAGAGGAAAATCAATTTGGAAAGTCCATAATCACATGGCAAAATCAAAAAACAAAAACAAAACGCATCAAAAACGAATGGACAAGAACTGTCATATTCCTGACTTGGTACAGGCATTTTCAAATGTAGAAAATGGTGGATTAAACCTGATGCAATTTTCCTGACTAGATAATATTCGTGAAATCGGTACGGGATTGCAGTTCAGTAATTCGGATCATATCCGCAATCATCCGCTGAAATGATTGCATTAAAGAGCATATTTCAATAACAAATTGTAACATGAATTTACTTTCAACTTTACTTTCCGCTATAGAGACGATGTTCTATCACTTAATAATTGAGAATTTGGTGACTATGTTGAACGCATAACCTCGATCTAGAGATAAAGCATACAACAATTACAGTTAAGTCTGCCTCATATCTTGACTAAAATTTAAAAAATTGACAACGAGGGTCGGTTGAAAACAAAATTTACGACAAACGAGATGATTTCAGCTTTCCAATTGTAAAATTTCCTTTTCTATGTAGCAGCAAAATTCCAGCAGCACCTGCATATTGAGCATATATATCCCAATTAATACGACATTCCCGCGCTTGTATTTCCTATCATGATTTCCTTGATAAATGTTTCTGCTCACAGGGAAGCTATTAAACCAAGAGTTACAAATGGTGAAGTTAAAATCATCTTTTCGTGAACTTTACAGGCGCCATCACGAGTTGGTTGACCGTTATGTAAAAACCTTTCACAGATGATATCGGATATGTTTCTTACGTCGTAACTTCAATCCCCTTCCCTTTGTGAATGTGACCTACCGAATCAGACTTTTTACCGAGTTTGTAATAACATGAGCAACACGACGGGTGCCACATCTTAAACAGGATCTGATTACCATTCTGGCGTACCTGAGACTCTATGTTGTTTCTTGTGTACAATTATGTGTATGTTTATTTCTTTCATCTAGGCCATGGCATTGTCAGTTTATTTTCGATTTATGATTGACTGTTCCTCTGGAATCTTTCGCTCATCTTATTAAGTTGATGTCGAAAAAAAAATGTAAACAGTCATTAATCAATGTCTTCAGGAGTCAACTGTATTAATATCACATTTCTCCTTGATAAAACTACTAGTTAATGATGTTTGTATTTTTACAGAAATTATTGTTCACGAGTTGTGACGCGCTACTACCAACACAGTTATTGTAAATGTACATGGTGGGGTAGGTAAGTGCCTTTACTAATTTTTAGAAACTTGTACTACTTCTGGGAAAATCTTAAAACCAAATCGATATCCCTTCGGTATTCAAGATAAGAAAATAACACATGTCTTCTGTGATTTAAGCATCGACTAATTAGATCAACGACCGAAAGTAAAATGTAAGATTATGGAATTACAGACAATACTATTTTCAGTATAATAGTACATCGAATTACTGCAAATTCTAATCACTGAAAAAAAACAATCAATCATAAAAACAATACACAAAAAAAAGAAATAAAAATAAAGATAGAACATCAGGAAATGTTGGATAGGTTTATCGTGTTTTGTATTAATACAATATAAACTAGAGATACTAACAGACTATTCAAACTCGAACATACACTGATAATGACCCCCCAAAACACCAAACAAAATACGAAATACAAACAACAGTACAAAAATCACAGAAAAATTACGAGTTATCAACATAAACAAAACTCAAACTTCTCGTGTGTTCCAGAGTGGTAAGCAAATTGTGATCCATATTTGACACCCTTCTTGTTGGCAACATAAGTGTAAATATGTATATGAGTTAAGAATCTAAAGTGTATAGAGCTTTGTGTTTATTAAGAGTCATAATAACTGAAATAAATCATACATTAACTGTCAAGTAGAAGAGGAACCAGCAACCATGAACCTAATATACACTTTGAACAATATTTGACAGGTGCACTAGCAGGGGATATTCTAGAAGAACATACCATTCCACAGAGACATTCTGTTGTGCAGGATGGAGACATAATGGATATAGGAACTGCAATATTCGTAATTTCATATTTATAATCAAATAAATATAAAAAAAAACAAAAACATAAAACTACCAAAGAAACACAGAAAGTGTTCTTATTTAAAATAGACGCTATATTGTGATGATCAGTTTAGCATATTAATGGGAGTTTGCTTAATAAAAGGAAGTTTGCAGAGTTTACATAATAATGCATGAAGCATAACATAGTGATAAGTAATCGACAAAACAAACAATAAAAAGACTGTTTAAAATGAAAAGGCTTAAATATATTTATAATCTTAAAATGTAAACGTTGGTGTTAAGGTGACTTAAAAATTCGCGCATTAGTACTACTCGACATGATGTTTAATTGTGGTATCATGCAATTGCACAGAAAGAGTATGTAAAAGATAACATTATAAAAAATATTTGATTAAGCACAGTTTGCCAGGGGGTATTTACAAATTACGATGTCAACGTTCGAAAAATTGATTGCTTGATTGATTAACTGTTGGTTGCTTAACATTCAGTGAGAATGTTGAAAGCAGATGACATGAAGTTTGCAAAGTATAGCAATGTGTAAAAATGTAAAATTTTGTCTCTTGAAAACAATTTCAACCGGGTTTTTTTTTCTTAAATTTATATGATAAATATTGAAAAAAAATAATTTATTTGACTTCCTACGTCATATGACTGTTTGGGACACTGCTTTGATAACAGCCAGAAAAAAATGATAAAGTTATAAGTTTGATAAATTGTGTTACATATATAAAAAGCTATCAATGATTTGTTTTAGTTGTAGTATAAAACAATATAAGGTCAATATCATAAAAAAATTAAACTTTTTTTTTGATTCAGCACAAAACAAAGTTTATTTTTTTGTGACATAGACCTTATATTGTATATATACTGATAACCTATAAACAAATTAAATATTCAACTAATGAAAATAGAAGTAATCACCATTGTGGCACAATTCACAGATAGCAATACGTACCTTTTGAGATTGGTAGAAGGAAATTAACTAATTTTATTCATGCAGTGTATTTTATATTTGCAGCTGTTTGTTCCCCGAATTGCCGAAACGGCGGAACGTGTATCCGGCCAAATGTTTGTTCCTGTCCTGCAGGGTTTGATGGAGAGATATGTTCTGGAAGTAAGTAAAAAAGGTTAATTTACTACGCTACTTTATTGTCAGCTACTGCAGTTATTTGTCTTCATTATAAATTTAATGTCAATTTAACTACAAGAGTATTCCTTGTAAACAATAGTTTCAAATTTCCGCATTATATGCGTGTTTTCAATCATTTTATTTTCCGCACTTTATGAGGTCAATTTTAAATAAAATATGTTCAATGAATATAGAATATGCCTTTTAAATCACAGGACTATAATGTGCTGTTTTTATTAACAAGTATTTAGGTATTATCACTGATGTTAGATTGTTATTACCTGGGGGTTTCATCAATATCAAAGTCGTTGTACCGGTATTGACATATCGTTGGCTTTTTATGCCCCACCTACGATAGTAGAGGGGAATTATGTTTTCTGGTCTGTGCGTCCGTTCGTCTGTTCGTCCGTCCGTTCGTTCGTCCGTCTGTCCCGCTTCAGGTTAAAGTTTTTGGTCAAGGTAGTTTTTGATGAAGCTGAAGTCCAATCAACTTGAAACTTAGTACACATGTTACTTATGATATGATCTTTCTAATTTTAAAGACAAATTAAACTTTTGACCCCAATTTCATGGTCCACTGAACATAGAAAATGAAAGTGCAAGTTTCAGGTTAAAGTTTTTGGTCAAGGTAGTTTTTGATGAAGCTGAAGTCCAATCAACTTGAAACTTAGTACACATGTTCCCTATGATATGATCCTTCTAATTTTAATGCCTTATTATATTTTTTACCAACTTTTACGGTCTATTGAACATGGAAAATGATAGTGCGAGTGGGGCATCTGTGTACTTTGGACACATTCTTGTTTTTATATATATATTCATAAAATTCCCTGGTAAAATAAGAAACTAAGATTCCAATTCCTCAAAATTTACCTTATCTGAAGTTAACAAATCTTTAAATGTTCTTTTATTCATCTTTAGGGTTTATCGTATTCGTAAATATTTTAGCTTTTAAATGTTTGGTTAGAGCGTTCCTGGTGGGGGTTATTCATGAAAAGCGCTTCGGAAGCACGAAATGTCATTTACACAGTCCACAATCTTGAATTTATAACATGGCTTAGGTTAAATTGGATAGAATCAGATATAAAATCAAAGACTTTCCTCAGAAAGGACATGTACGGGTTTAAAAAAAAAAAGCTTTATCGTGACGTTGTACATGTTGTATATGATAATGCGAAACACTCATGTCCTTTTTTTAAATATTTAACCTGACTTGTGTTAGTATAATATTTTTGCAATACAATGTGTACATAGAAACATTAGATAAATAGCATATTTGTAAATATCAAAAAGTTTGAAGATGTAAGAAATATTTAAATAGCCCAAACACAAATTATAGAAGTCATTTGAAATATCTGGTAAAACATTTTGTAATATGTTTATATCAGTGTTAACCACGATTATTTGTAGTTTTCATCTGTTGAAGTTGTCAACGAAAGCGAAACATAGCGACCACATATTTCGTCAAAGGCGGAGCTGGCATGTGGCGCATGCTCAATTTAAGTTGATTATTTCTGTAATTTTTTGTAACATAAATAAATTTTGCGACCACTTCATGAAATTTTACGAAACTTGATCATAAGTTGTTCATGATCAAAACACTGTATCTATGGTAAAAACCAAATCTTTTTTTTATTTCTTCAATCTAATCAATAAACGGACTACTAGTAATACAATAATGATGTTCCGTAAACACGTGATTTATACTATGAATTTTTTATTCTTAATATGTATACACTGTATTTAAAATAATGTGTATGTGATATATATTATTAACACTTTAATACTTTAGTATACTTTACTGAACTTTTCCCTGAAAATTCAGTAACTAATTACAGGGATCCTCGGGCTAACGCTGTAATCCGAGTAAATTGTTAAAACAGCAGATATATAATAAAAGAAATTTACTTGAAAAAAAAAAATATTGAGATACAGGGTATGGTCAAAATCTTTATAAAGGTTGCCATTTTCTTACTTTTGAGGTGTCTGAAGCAAAATGTTTGTAATTCAAAGAGAGATTATATTCTGCGAAGATAAATATATATATACAGTTATATATATGATTTTTTCATCTTGTTTTGACTCTCCACAATGCAACAATCTATCCTAAATTGAGGTAAATTATATGGCCTTCCAAATACCGTTTCGATTCCTTACATCACCGAGGAGACATTAATGGTCGAAATCCGGATATGGTGTACAATTTTTTTGCACCTCATTTTTGCGGTAAACCATCGTTTCCTAAAGTTTATTGTTTTCTGTTTGTTATTAGGTTTATAATAAAGTCCATTTTGTTACATCCTGGGGATCCGTATATTGTGCAATCGCCAATGGGAGTCAGCACGGTTTAAGAATATCCGTTGTTCGAGCTGTTAGTCAAATGAGTTCTGTTTAAATATACCTTTACATTTTTTATGTTTCTTTGGAAAATGTTCAAAACTATGATTGCGTTCGATACTTTAATATATGTTACATAAGACAATTTGAAAGATATTCTTTGAATGTGTTGAAACTTGGACAAAAGCTTCGTCGACATGATGAATTGTTAACAGATAAAAAAAAAGTATTTTCTTTTTCAGTTTATTTTAATATTTACTAATACATTTAGCTTTTTTTTTTGGCATTCAACATAAGACTTTCACACTGACAGCAGCAGCCGTATTTAACATACTTATATGGATATTTTTGGTTTTGCATTGCAAAACGTTCTCACTAACAGCTCAGCTCTCTGAAATAATTTGCTCATATTAACTAGCTTAGCATAATGTGATGACTTTTACTTCCTTTCTTATTATAATAAGATGGAACACATATATGTAATGACTTCTTGACTGCTTGAATGTATCCGTCGTTTTTAATTTTATTATTTATTTAGTGTTGCAATACATACCGCTTTCCTTTAAAAAAAAAATATACAAACTGTCGTCAATATCTAGTAAGAATATTTTTTGTTCTTATCTTTGTTTCGATAACAAATGAACATAGGTTTTTCGAACGTATTTCGGGTTTTTTAATTTATAAATGACAACTGTAAAATCATTGGTTATACGAATTTCTCTGAGGTGCCAATGTTTTTAGACAGAAACCGACAAATAAAAGTTAACCCAAATTAAAAGAATCCTATGTATTCAAGCTAATAGTCAGTTGATTTTAGACAAGTGTTCATCTTTAAGTAAATATTAAGGTTAAATAAATGTCAGGTGAAGCCCATCTCTTGGTGTGGAATTTTCTTGCTGTGTTGAAGAGCAATTTGAGGCCTTCGACTATTCTCCGGGCTGTTCAGAAAAACAAAATCAGATCTACCATAAAACAATTATCATTAACTTTTTGCAGTTGCATCCTGTTCACATTTGGCACCCTGCTACCCTGGAAGATGTTATGGAGGCAACAAATGCATGTGCTCAAACGGTTTCAGTGGAACTAGTTGCAAAACTTGTAAGAATATAAACATAATAAGAATCAGCTATTATGCATTATATATATACTTAGATCAAATCGCCTTTCAATGTAACTGAAGCGCAAGACCAATCGACCGCCTAAGCTCTACAATAATAATAAAGCTTTCAAGGGCCGGGTGTTACCTTTCCTCGTCAGTTTGAATCTAGCATCGTTATACAGTACATGCTATATAAGTAGATATAGGAAGATGTGGTGTGTGTGCCAAAGAGACAACTCTCCATCTAAATAACAATTTTAAAAAAGTAAACTATTATAGGTCAATGTACGGCCTTCAACACGGAGCTTTAGCTTACACCGAACAACAAGCTATAAAGGATCCCAAAATAACTAGTGTGAAACCATTCAAACAGGAAAACCAACGGTTTAATCTATATATAAAACCGAGAAACGAGAAACACGTTACACGTAAAAATTACATAAACAAACGACAACTACTGTACATCAGATTCCTATCTGACTTTGCAGCGAGATTAAACGTTTTAATAGATCCAAACCTTCTCTCTTTTTTCCTGAAACAATAGCATAACATTACAACATAGAAAAACGCACGATAAAATATCAATTGGCAGGCTTAACTCAATCAAAAAACGTAAATTCATAAGCATGAATATGGAATTGCTACAGATCAGCTAACATATCTATTGTCAAGGATCCTACAAATTAATGTAAGATTCAGTCACAGAAATGATTGCTATTAGTATATTAGTATATTATCAGTTCGTCCAGTGACGACTCTACAACATATTTTGTCTATCGGATCACAAGCAGTGATGGTGATACAAGACTGACAATACAATCTGTATAGTAGTATATATTTCGTCTTAACATCAGCCCAACAATGTTAGATCTGTCCCTCGCCGGGTTTCGAACACATGCTACTGAGATATCGTGGAACCAGATCGCCTTGCAATATGTCGGACGCGGTAGACCACTCTATCACATAGGCTCTTCAATAATCAAGCTTTCGGTGACCAGGTGTTACTTTTCCTCGTCAGTTAAATCAAGCCTTTTAGCACAATACATGATATATAAGGCATGAAGATGAAATTGTTACAGAACAGCTTAATTGGTTTGTTTTAAAGGATCCTACAAATAAATGTAAGATGCAGTCACATAAATTATGTTGTTAATACTTTATTGCCGTATTATATCATTGTTGTGCGTCGAAAAACATATAAAAACATATAAAATTGCATCAAGTAGTATTTTATTATTCAGGCTCATTCATCTATTTGGTCAACATTGAAGATCCATTGGTTGCCTTCGGCTGTTGTCTCCTCTATGGTCAGGTTGTTGTCGCTTTGACACATTTACCATTTCCTTGTTCAATTTAACATCCAAGTTTCTATAAAAAAAAAAAGCGACTTGATTGAAAACAACAATATAGCGGAAGAAGTAGAAAAAAATAAAAACCAACTGTTGACACAGCAATTGAAAGTCATTCAATACTATGATTAGAATTTCTATTTATGTTTTTTTCAGTACATAGTGATGGATTTAAGCCTTTGATAGGGAAAGGCAATGCGACGTTTGCTAAGTACAGTTATACAACAAATAAATTTGCATACGAATTTATGACAGACGCAACAAACATATCAGAAGTTGACCTGCTTTGGACCAATTCTGATGAGTTTAATTTAATGAACTTCGACATTGATGCCTCTGTAGATGTCAAATATGATTTTGATCATATTCCACCCATTCCAGGATACATCAGGGACATAAAATTTGGAATTGTTGATGCACATGTGCTGGTTGTTCATCATAAACTCGGTCTAAGTAAGTTTATTCTTTGTGCTGCTGTATTCAACCTTGTGTAAATTTTTGTTAAACAATCGGGAACTTGTATACTGATTTTGAAAATTCAAAAGGTAATGAATATTAAGAAATTTGTGTCAATGTTATTCCTTTTTGCCAGCACCGTTGCAGGTCTTTTTCTTTTCTTTTGAATAGACGGTGAAACCGAAGTAAACAGGGAAACTTTCACTTGTCCTCAACCATCTAACCTGAAGCCAATAGCTAATACAGTTCTAGAATGTAGGATGAATAATGGCACAAATGTATTCCAGGTGGATTCAGGAGACAGGTAAATAAAAAAAAACACTCTATAAATTGTCTTAAGGTAGCACAATACAAAGATTTTTTTACTTCCAATCACTAACATTTGAAATGCTATAACTTTCTTATGAATGCATAGAAAATAATAAAAGAGGTACATATAGATAGATAAAAGATTAATCTTTTAAATGAATGTAAAATTTTTATTATGCAATCATTATGTAATCAATTAGTATGTAATTAGTGGCAAAATCTGGGTAAGGTCACTTGAATGAATTTGGCTCTTTCATCTCTTTAACTATACAGAAAATTTTAACGAAATCTTAATCAACACATCAAGGGCTTCAAAAGAGTGTCTCAGATTGTCTCTATGGTATTCTATTCTCTCATAAATCTCCAATTAGTGAAACATCCTTACCACATAAAAGAAGATAATGTTTAATTAGATGTAAAATTTGTTCTATACATTCTATCTGAAATCTGAGACACCCTTTTGTAGATAATGGCCATAGGAACAACATATAATAAAATCAAGCCTCTAGGGATATCTATGCAGAAGCTAATTTCATTTGAAAGTGGAAATTTGGTGAAAAATATTTTAGACACCGTTAACATTATAATTGGTTACATAATTGTTGCATAATGCTAACATTGCATTAATTTGAAAGAATAATCTGTTAGCTATCCAAAACTACCACTTTTATAAATTTTCAAGCATTATTAAGAAAGTTACAGCATTTTAAAACTTGGTAGTTGGAGTTATAAAATCTTTGTATTGTGCTACCTTAAAAGCGCTTTTCCAGATTAGACTTTTGACACAAACACTCAAACATAAGCATTATAAATCAAGGAATATCTGAGTCTCAAGTGATGTATGTATCGTTTAAACTGTGCATCAGTATACTTACAAATGTACCTTGATTTGAGCAATGTCGGACGATATGACATGTTTCAGCCAATCTTCATAAACATTAACAAATCGTTCGAATTGACGATAGAAAATTCTATTTTGATTTTGTCACACATTAAATCGAACAATTTTCAATCTTGTTCCAGAAGAAGGACGAAAGATACCAAAGGGATAGTCATAAATAAAAAAAAACTGACAACGACATGGCTAAAAATAAAAAGGACAAACAGACAAACAATAGTACACATGACATAACATAGAAAACCATAAGCAACACGAACACCACCAAATACTAGAGGTGATCTCAGGTGCTCCGGAAGGGAAAGCAGATCCTGCTCCTAATGTGGCACCCGTCGTGTTTCTCATGTTATAAAAAATCCGGTAAATAGTTCGATAGGTCATATTCATGAAAGGAAAGGGGATTGTAGGAACGACGTAAGAAAACTATCATTTGTTAAACTGTTATTCTATAATGGTCAACCAACTTGTTATGGCGTCCGTAAAATTTACGAAGGAATGATTTCAACTTCACTATTTGGAATTCGTGGTTGAATAGCTTCCTTGTGAGCAGCAACCCTCTATCAAGGAAATCATAATATGAAATACAAGCGCGGGAATATCGTTTTAATTAGAAGATTTATACTCACTATGCCGGCGCGGCTTGAATTTTTCTACATAGAAAAAGAAAGTTCACAATTGGAAAGCTGAAATCATCTCGTTTGTCGTAAATTTTGTTTTCAACCGACCCTCGTTGTAAATTTCTAGATGGTTGGTTTAATAGCTTCCTTGTGAGCAGCAACCCTCTATCAAGAAAATCATGATAGAGTTATGGTCCTTAACCATCATAATTTAGGCAATGGTTTACATCGAATAAAGAAAGTGTAGATTGGTTTTTTAGTACGCTTTCATTAATTTGTGATAAAAATACAGTTTAAACAAAATACTATTTAATTATTCAATGTTTAAGTGTAATCCATCATAAATTACTCGTTTGAACAATACATTAACAAAAACTACATCTTAAATCATCTTTTTCCTTCTCGATTGCTATTAGACTCGTTATTGTAAAGGTGCTATCTTCGAGGTCTTCGCTATAGGTATATAGATACATTGTGCGAGTTATTTTGTTTGTTTTTAAAGCTGTTGAAAGTGAAAGTGAAAACAATCATATAGAGTATTAAGAATTGTGAAGTTTGTAAACCATAAAGTTCGAGTTGAAAACTTGTGGTATAACGAAAGCAGTTTAGAAGTATTTACGGTGGATGCAAACTAGCGGCAATTACCGAAACTCTAAATTCCCATTGAAATCGTCGCAGTCCCTTGAAAAGGTAGCTTATGATTATCTGTTGACTTCGGTGCTTCGGCGACAAAAAACTGTCTCACGAACTAGGTATCTCGGAACTTAGTGTCTCAAAGACTAGCTGTCGCAGGAACTTATGCTTTTTTAAGCTTGCTCTGGTTTTTAAAATGGAATAATTGTTTAGAAAATAAAGTTGGGACCTCGGAGTCAGTTAAGGGGACACTAGTTGTTTAATTCATTTTTAAAAAGTTATAACATACACACACGTATAATCAAGTTACAATATGTCTGAAATAAACAGTAAGCACTGCATATACTCGAAAACAGATATTCAGAATTTCAGTTGTATTTTTTTTTATCCAGACGCCATACTATTAACTTTTGTAATGTTCATTTAACGCTGTGATTGTCATAAAAGCCGATATAAACATAAACATAGATATATATAAATACTTGTAGCGACCTCGTGCAATTGTATTATTCCAGGTCTGTTATATCATGCTATCGGTTAAGCGAAAAGTGAATTATCATGTATACCTAAGAATTGTTTTTTTGTGGATCGAATCAGTCAACGAAATGGTTCGCCTTTGTTTCACTTTTATTGATTACATTCTTTTCCTATGAAATGGCTGACGACGATGCAAACAAAATCTTTAGCTATTGGGTTAACTTGAAGATCACATGAATACGGATCTGAATTATTCACTTGCAAGGGAATAATTCAGCAGCAGTGCTTCTTTGCAAATTTTGACTGAATTGAAATATATTGGTTGCTAAAAACGAATTATTATTCCAGCATTTCGATTCTGTTATAGATAATTATTAAATTTTAAAGATACGTTCTGACCTACACAGTAACTACTGGCGGGTACCGAATACTTATTAATCCAGACAATAACCAACTACACGCTACTGAGATATATAATGGAATTAGTTCTCAGCAGAATATGGAGTATCGGTTTGACTACGATAAACCAGTTCACTGTCAAGAATCTAGCACTTGTTCTTTTGGTGACGTTCCACTTCAGCTAGAAGAGGATATAACTAGGGTAACAACTAAAGTTTTTACAGCTTTTGAAAAAACAGCTAAGAGATTAAAACACGTCTTTGTACTAAAGGTGTGACTTATGTATGGTATCACTGTTTACAAAAGTCAACTTACTTTATCAACGATAAGGCATGCTAACACTCAGGTTCTCCGTCAGTAAGATTGTGTATCTTCTTAGGTAGAATTATCGCCAGTAAAGGTAAATTTGAGCTAGGAGAGTATATAACTGCGGTATGATAACACGTATGTAGAATTTAGTTCAATATCAGCAAAAGTATTAAACTTTGTTTTTTTATATTTCACAGTAAAAAACGGTCCACTCCAGAAAGGCAGTGTAATTAAAACAATCTATCACGTATTAAGATATATTCGTCTCCGACAAGGCGCGATCACTCAGGGGGAATGGTACTTTCTGAAATGTTCGATGTCATCAAAAAGTAAAATCACAAAAATACTGAGCTCAGAGGAAATTCAAATCGGAAAGTCCCTAAACAAATGGAAAAATCAAATGACAAAACACATCAAAAACGAATGGTCAAGAATTATCATATTCCTGACTTGGTACAGGCATTTTCAGATGTAGCAAATGGTGGATTAAACCTGGTTTTATAGCTCTAAAACTCTCACTGTGGTGACAGTTTCATCAAATTACGTTATATTTACAATGATGCGTGAACTAAACAGCCATAATAAATAAAAAAGTCAAAAGTGTGTATCTCATAAATACGACTTTGGCATCCAGCAAGGGGTTTTAAGTACGATAACACTATGATATTAATATGCAGATGTGATAAGATAAACAACAAACCAGCTTTCCAACAAAGACAAAATCCTTAATTGATATGATCTGCACACATCAAACATAGAAACATTAACAATAAGACGTTCAAGACAAAAGTACAGATCTTTAATGTACTCTTCAGAATCTTGCAACCAGTTTTTTTGTTGATGGTGGGGATCGGAGTAACCGAAGATACCTACCGACCTACAATTTTCCACATACGATCTGAGTTGAAGGCACTTTTCCGACACAGGGTTCTCCATCCCAACAGCAGTGTTAACCGACTTTGTCGTAGATATATTCTTTTAAAAGTCCACTCGAGATCATTATTTAGATTGAAATAACGGATATGTGTTTAAGAGTATTTATACCTTTGGTGTATATGACAAAAGAAATTATCGGTAGTAAGTATAGTATGGTGCCAAAATCTCTTAATGTCAACCATCTTTTATTTATAAGCTTTTATTAATTTGCAAAAAGTCGAATAGTCAAATTTGACAGTTTGTTTTGGATTTATCAGTTTGTTTTGGATTTATTAGTTTGAAATGTCCCTTTGGTACCTTTCGTCCCTCTTTTAGTACACACGTAATAAAACAAGTCAATTTATATGAAATAAGTGCAGGAAACATAAGGTGGTGTGCAGACTGTAAATATGATGAAGATCTTGATATTGACTATCTCGGTTCATAGATTTTATCATTATTATACAGTATTTATAACAGCGCATCATATAATATAAAAAAAATACCCTAAACGCTTTACAACATATTCATACAGATATACAAGTATTAACAATAAAATATGAAAGCCCATGTTATGAGATCCTAAAAACAAACATATTTAAAATAAATGGCATATTAAATTTTACTATTAGGTTTACTGATCAACAATCAAATTTAAAAATAAATGGGCATAGTAAAAGACAGGAGACATTTAACCCGTATAGATAAAAATAATTTTAAAATATTTGCTTAAAAATTCAAAAAATATTTGTTTAAAAATTCCAAAAAGTATTTGCTTAAAAATTCTAAAAATATATTCTTCGATTTTTATGCCTCCGTTAATCTCATATCACATGCTTGGTGAAAATAGTTCAGCTATAAAGCTAAATAGCCTTGACTTTTACTATATCATTGTTTTGCAACAGGCTGTCGGCATCCGAATGGGAACAAACTGTGCCCCTCTACTTGCCGACTTGTTTCTTTATTATTACGAGGCTGACTTCATGCAGGAACTTCTTAGGAAGAAAGATAAGAAGTTAGCAATATCCTTTAACTCTACTTTCAGCTATATAGATGACGTTCTTTCACTAAACAATTCAAAATTTGGTGACTATGTGGAACGCATCTATCCCATCGAATTGGAGATAAAAGATACTACAGATACAGTTAAGTCGGCTTCATATCTTGAATTACATCTAGAAATTGACAATGAGGGTCGATTGAAAACAAAACTTTACGACAAAAGAGATGATTTCAGCTTTCCAATTGTGAACTTTCCATTTCTAACATTCCAGCAGCACCTGCATAAGGGGTATATATCTCCAAATTGATACGATATTCCCGTGCTTGCATTTCCTATCATGATTTTCTTGATAGAGGGTTACTGCTCACAAGGAAGCTATTAAACCAAGAGTTCCAAATGGTGAAGTTGAAATCATGCCTTCGTAAATTTTACGCACGCCATCACGAGTTGGTTGACCGTTATGGAATAACCGTTTCACAAATGATATCGGATATGTTCCTTACGTCGTAACTACAATCCCCTCCCCTTTCATGAATGTGACTTACCGAATTAGACTATTTACCGGATTTGTAATCACATAAGCAACACGACGGGTGTCACATGTGGAGCAGGATCATCTTACCCTTCCGGAGCACGTGAGATCACCCCTAGTTTTTGGTGAGGTTCGTGTTGTTTATTCTTTAGTTTTCTGTGTTGTGTCATGTGTACTCTTGTTTTTCTGTTTGTCTTTTTCATTTTTAGCCATGTCGTTGTCAGTTTGTTTTGGATTTATCAGTTTGACTGTCCCTTTGGTACCTTTCGTCCCTCTTTTAGTACACATTTTTGAATTAATTTTCGTCGTTTTCTGTTAATTAACATACGTTGCTATTGTGTCTTCGATTTATGAATTTTACTTTTACTGTGGTATTGTCACTTCTGTATAAGCCGGAAAAAAAGAAATCCTCGACCCTATTCCTTCTTAAGAAAAAGAACTAAAATCAATAGAAATATTAAGATAATTAAACATAGTATGATAAAGCATAACAAATGGTCCATAAGTTTGTCTTAAATTAAAAGAAAAGGCTTGTTATAAAACCAACAGGTACATGGCTAATTTTATGTTAAGGAAATAAAACCGAAATTATAAAATAACCAATTATAAATATTGTGCATTCGAAGAGTTTTTGTGAGTTTTTCATGAGGGATACTCAAGTCCAGACGAAGAAATACAGCTTTCAGAAAGAACAGGGTGTTAGGAGTTTTTTGAATTAGTGACAATCTATTAGATTTAATAAATTAGTATATAATTTTACGAAAATAACGTTGTCTTTAATTTACAAACTATTTTTTTTAGAGACCAATACGACCAAAATGGTCAGGATGGTCAGATAGAAGTCTGTCTGGAGTAGAGCGTTACGCATTTGAAGTATGGAAGATGGAATATAGTCTTGACTATTCAGTTTTAAGAGAACCAGATATTCTGTCAGACTATAATCCAGTGCCAGAGTTTATAACCGAGGTACTAGCAAGCAACAACACATTCCCAGAATATGAACCTAAGGGACCAGGGGTCTATTCAACAATACTCGAAGTTGCTGACAAAGCAAATAATTCAAGATATGTCCGAAGAATAGCAATATTCGATAAAACATCAGAAATATCCACCAAATCAAGTCATCGGTTGTTCGTTTCATCGGCATCTAATCAGTCTAACTTCAGCTGGCAGACGACACCTAACAATCAGCAGACGACAACCTTGGTAGTGCAATGGGAAAATCATTTTATAAACGAAGTTCATGAAAATGGTCATTTCTTAGCAAGAATCCAAGACTATACTCCAAGACTCAGTGATGATGTCAGGCGAGTGGACTATAAAAAAATTGAATCTCAATTTGATGATAAAGAAGGTAGCAGAACTAAAGACGAAATATCAAATATCAATTCTATTGTTCGATTTGAAATTATACACGGTATACCTAGCACTATTCCACCAACAAATGGTTGGGAAAATATAGTTCCCCTTAAAGAAAATGAAAGTCTTGTTCTGAGTGGCGTCAATATTCAGGACGGACATTCATACAAAGTTTGGGTTCGTGCAACTGATGTAATGGGGAATACAAATATCGATTCTACAATTGTTCATTTTGATCACAGCCAACCGTCAGTGTACTCTCCTACGTTTGATAAAAATGTCGAAGATGGACATTTTCCTTTTTCAAGCAGGTACGTTTTTATGGTAATCACATATAATTGCCAAAAACTATGTGTATGCATTTACTTACTAGTCTTTTAGTCACTATTTAAAGTGAAAGAATGTCATCTCTGTTTTCTTTTCAACTTTTAATAATCCACATTAATAAGAATTTGCATGCTTGTTTATTGAAGTGAAATTGGTCTCGAGATCGTCAGCAAACCGCAAGAATGGTATTCAGATTAAACATATTAAAACTTATATATATCTATCAATATGAAGCTTCAATAAGAGATATGCAAACTTTGAGAATTTTAAAGATTTAAAATTAAAAAAAAATAAACCAGACACACCTGTGAGATACGTTATAAGTGTAAAGTAGTAAGACTTCGTCTCTTTGAAAGACATTTAAAAAAAATTGAATCAAATAGACAATTATTTCACTTCAACGTGTTTCTTTTACAAAATAATGTTGAACAAAAGTTCTCGGCAGCGGAGAGTAGACAAGACTTATTTGATATCATATTTTGCACTCAGAGTAACAGTCGCTGCCAAGGATGAACACAGTGGAATCAATAAAGTATCGTTCAAGTTCGTGGTTAATAGCACAGGAGAAGTTAAGAACCAGAAAGACTTTAAGATCGAATCACAGGTAATTTAAAAAAACAAACAATGAAAGGTATCTTCATAATTACATCCCAACTGCTTTGTTCTACCAGGGGTGATCTATACAGGATCACGTCTACTATAATACCCCCAATTGAAGTTTATGCTTTGCATGCTTTCCTTTGGGTTTTTTTACACTTTGACGGGAATGCCAAACCACAATGAAAGTTAAAAATATTTACACAGAAAAGACTAACTGTTGAAGTTGATTTAGAAATAATCCAGTATTTAGGTTTGGTTTCGAACTCAAGACCTTTAGCATATTTACCAAAGATTCAACCCCCTACTCTAGGACGAATGGATACAAACTCACTTTTAAGTTTATTTAATATAAAACATTGTGAACTGCGGGCATTCTCATTGGATTAATTACTTGTCTCAATTATTTCATATTTGTAAAATGATTTTCAGCAATATTAAGGTAATTACGTTTTTTGTTGGTTAAAAGAAATTTTCAACATTAAAAGTGAGTCAAAATGTCTGACGATAGTTCTATTAAACGCTTTACATAAAATGCAACAAACAAAACAAAAAATGTTACAAAATAAATAATTTCATTTTCAGTCAAACTTCAATTTAGTTGTTAAATGGGCTTTTTATGGTCTCATATTCAAGGCATTGAGTTTTTCAATAAAGTTCATATTGAAATTTTCTTAGTTTTATGACGTTGAATTTGAGATACATTTCCGTGCATGTTTTAGACACCGGCAATCTGTAATCAGCTTCCAAGAGATTGTTACTGCATTCCTAAGGGTGAATGTTTCATGATTGATAGTGTCCTAGATATTGATAACTGCTGGCTTAAAGTTCCAATCAATAGAACCGACGATGAAGTTCATATTCTACAGATTTATATATACAACTTAGCCATGCTGTCTAGTATGACTACATTCAATGTAAGTGATTCATATTAATGTCATTTATCAATAAATGATCACATTAAGGAAATCAATTAGGCAAAACAAATTAATACAACCTAAGCTAGATAATGATAGTTCTAGAAATTATTTACCTTAATTTATAACTCAAACATTACATGCATGCATTTTATAGCTTGCTGTTCGGTGTGAGCCTAGGCTCCGTTTTGAAGACCGAACCTTGACCTATAATGGTTTACTTTTATAAATTGTGACCTGGATGGAGAGTTCTCTCATTGGCTTATACAACGTTTCCTACAACTATATACCGTTTTTTAAATCTAATTTGCAATGAGATAATATCTTCTGAATACAACGTTTAAGCATATCTGATAATCAAACAACAGTTACAATTTTAATTTAAAAAAAACCATTTACAAAGATGTTACACGATAAGAGGTAACAAGTGTGATGCATGATTGGCCGTTTTCACTTTTTTTCTGTTTGTTCTTCGAAACGATAATTCGTTTTTCTTTGTTAAAACGTGTTTTCAATTTATTTATTTTTTTAAATCTGAAGTAATGGGAAAGATTTGAAGTGACAATTCCGCAAAAACGTTAGTAACGATTTAACCTATGATTATTTAGTGATATAAATTGCATTTTCGGACGGGTGTACTCCAAAAGTACATTTTTGTAAAGAAGGGGTAGTCTATACAGGAAATCGATTAAACGAGTACCGTTAGTGATTTTGAATAAGAATAAACTGTGCAAATTATTTGAAAAGGATTAATTGATCAGATCGATACAAAGCAGAAATGCATGTAACAAAAACAGATAGGATGTGACAGGGTACTTACACATCCCACAGCAAAAGAGACACTTCGTATAGATCTGAGATCACTCGCAGTCACTGAACGTTATTTCAAAGCCAATAACAACTAATAAAAAATCATGCATATAAAGACTAGCACGTATAACTTTTAATAATTTTTCATCAGTAGTAGTCTGTGCTTGTAAATAAAAAGTAAAATTACCAAAAAACTGATTTCCGAGGAAAATCGAAAACGGAGAGCCCCATCATCAAATGGTAAAATCAAGAGATAATACACATCAAACGAATCGACAACAACTGTCATATTTTTGCCTTGGTACAGGCATTTTTTATGTAGAAAATGATGGATTTGACCTTGCTTAATAGTGCTTAGCCTACAACTTGCTTGTATGACAGTCGTATCAAATCCCATTATAGTGACAACGATGCGTTAACAAAACAGACTTTATAGGTAAACTTGTCAAAATAGGGGTACAGCAGTCATCACCGTGTTACAATCTCAATCTCAATCAGAACAAAAACAAGCAAAACAAATACAAAGAGGCATAAAAACTTATATAACAAATTTAACAACCACGTGCAATGCTATTTTTTTGTATATGTTATTTATGTATGTTACATCAACCCATTAAGGATTGAAATATTTGAAGGCCTGTGACCGAATGGCTTGATTAACATCAACTATGGTGTAGAATCGCGTGTTTGGTTTGACGTCAGATTGTTAACAACACAGATAGAAATATAAAATAGTAGGTAGTATGCAAAAGATATCATAGAACAATTATGGCAGGATGTTTAAATTAAAAGCAACAGCATTATACCTCTGTTCAATTGTCATAAATCGATTAAGTGAAAACTTAAACCGAGGGAAACACATTAACAAGTCAATAACCTGCAACTGCTATTCCTTTACCAGTAGATTTCTTATTACAGCTAGGAGAGGTGAAAAGCTACAAAGGAGTACAAGAATGTAAGCAATCTACTTATTTTACATCTTTTAATTTGTTAGTACGTCTCACCTGATGGTTCAAGTGAGCTCTTTTCAACATTTGGCAAGCGGTGTCCGTGATCCGTCGTCCTAGTCTTTTCCTTAGCTACTGGGCTAATTGAAACCAAATTTGCTCAGAACCATCATTGGGATATTTAGTTTATAAACATGCACGATGATACTGCTTGTAATCCTGCATGGCTAATATGGCGTATTATGTTAAAGAATTAACGATTATTTCAATTTTTCATTACATTCAAATATGCAGGTAATTTTCAGCCAATCAAATAAGCGTATAGGGGTCTAATGTTTGGGGTGTCTGACCACTGTCTATAATATCGAAAATTTTCAATTTTTGTGGAAAGATTGCCTTTAAATGACACTTTTTTAAAAAATTTTTATTTTGCCTGTGATATTGAAACCAATTTTAGATACTGAGAAACGTCTACAATTTTGCCGTAAATACATATGAATTCAGGCGAGCGACACAGGCTCTTCAGAGTCTCTAGCTTTATAATAGAAAGGTAATTCAATCAAAATTAAGAAAGAAAATACGTCTATGCAAGTGCATTTCTGTTGTTAAATCTTTTTATATGACACACACAAAAACCTTCGATTCATGTTTCAAAACATGATACTGGTAACATTAACATGCGTATTCTACAATAAATAGATTGATATATTGTAGAAAGCAGGTACCACATGTGGAACAGGATATACTTACCCTTCCGATGCACCTAAGATCACCCCCAGTTTTGGTGGGGTTGGTGTTGCGTAGTCTTTAATTTTCCATTTTGTGTTTTATGTACCTTTATGTTTGTCTTTCTATGTTTTGGTGTCATGGCGTTTTCAGTTTATTTTCGATATACGAGTTTGACTGTCCTTCTTGTATCTATTGGCCCTCTTTTAGAACAAATTCAATGCTTGAAAATCCAAACTATTCATAAGCAAAAACCATTTCAAACAAAAATGATGCGATCAAAGGTATGGCAAACTAAGGGTAAATACTATTTTTATCAAAATGTGGCATAAGGGAATTGTCAAATTCAATCTATGAATCTTTCGAACGAAACAACAACGATCATCAGTCGTGTATCTTTAATAATTATATATACATGTAGCTTTTTATTTTATTGTAATATTTCACATTATTCATTTTTCTTTTTCAAGATTATAGTCCATCAAACATTACTATATTAAAGACGTCAGACACAAGTTTGGGTATTAGCTGGATTCAGGCACCGTCCTGTTATGAGCGTGCGGGTATACTCATTCAGTTATTCCGACCTAATAATTCCTCAAGGGATTTCAAAGTACATAAAGATGCGACTACGTTTGATTTAACAGGACTCTCACCTACTACCCACTATTGGTTTAAATTATTCACTAAATATGGCAACGATACACACTTTGTTATGAGCGGATCTCCTGCAATTCTGAAATTCCAAACAGCGGAGGCATGTAAGTCATATATGAGTAATGTTTCAGTAATGAAAACAGTCTGTGCCATGGTTTTGTATTGATGAGAACATGTATAGAAAGCGTGATATATTCACAATCATTGTATTCCAAAACATTAAATTGACATGTTTCCTATCATTAAAATAATAAGTGGTTTGAAAACCAATAGTATTACATCCTTATACGTGATTTTTTACAAATTGAAATCTTAACATTTGCTGTTCCAGTAAGGCGACAGTAGTTTGCCGCTGCTATAAGTTAACCCCGTAATTAACTTGAAACAAATCAAGGTTACAAACAAAAACTGAGGAAATCGTAAGACATTTACACAAAAAAAGCGAAAGAGATTGAAATGGTGGTACGAACACAATTTGGATCAGACGACATGTTGTGATGATTTTAAGAATTTTCGCTACTCTGTTCCAAAATAACAAGGTTTTTAAAAGACTGACATAGTATATAAATAACGGACCTGAAACAGAGAAAAATGAAGTCCCGTTTCGTTGTTTTCGAGATATAAAACATTGACAATATGCCGGAAACGATTTTCTCAAGACTATTCATACATTTAACACTGGCAACCTTTTCTTTCAAAATATATGAAAGAATAACAAAGATCTTATTGGATTTTCAAATATGGCTTTTTAAACTCTGTAATAAAATTATGAAAAGAAAGTAGGGGTTAACGGAGAAATGTTTTAATAGCACCACATTAATAAGACCAGAGGATTCTGAATAGCAAACATCTTTCAGAATTGTCACATTGCATTTCGCCGAAACAAACATGATATTATACTTTATAACAGTGAATATATATGAAATTCTTACCTTTTCAGCTGTTGGATTTCCACCTGGCGGAGTTGCTGGAATATCTGCCGGTGAGTATTGTCACACTAGTTTGATACATGAGGAAACCTATTTTTTAACTTTTCATTAATGAATTTATTACCGCCTTTCTCCAATATATTACTATTCTGTTTACTTTGTATTAATTTTAAATCTATCATCGTTCTCATATTGTAGGGTTCATATTGCTTTTGATTGGTGTTGTGGTCGTACTGTTATTCCTTGGACGTACTGGGCGTTTACAGCCTGCTAAAGCCAGAATGACACAAGGGATAAGAACTATTCGTAACACAATCCGAGTTCGCTCACATACTAATGGTGGATATAATGTAAGTATTACCTACAAAACATATAAAATTTAAGAAAAAAAGACCTTACTATGAGGTTATTCATAGTGTAGCATACCTTTTTAGCCAACACAACAGCTCAAAGGGCCAAGTCAGCTTTTCGCATCACTTGTCGTCCGTCGTCCGTCGTCGTTAACTTTTACAAAAATCTTCTCCTCTGAAACTAATCGGTCAAATGAGTAGGTCCGGCAAGGGACGATTTCGGCATTTTAAAGTTCATCTAACGAAAGATTGTATACCCTTTTCAAACACTTAAGTGTTTATTTCAATTTATTCAATTAGGGAAGGATTTTAACTGATTAAATCATTTAAAACACTTCTATTCAAGCATAAATATAACAAATCTATCAAATATGCCAAAAATCGTCACTTTTTAGAGGTTTTTGTAAAAAATGAAAATGGCCGCATCAGTGTTCATCATCAACCTTTATATATATTATGTATCAATAATACAGTATTATCATCAAATACAACTAACATTTCAATATAATGAATGAACACGAATGCGGGCTCTTTCATTTAAGACGGAAACCGTCTTAAATCTAACTAAAATGCTAAAATTGTGAAGATTTCAGTCATTTAGCATGACTTAGTGATGCTAATACCAGATGTATGTGCATTGTATTGTCAAACATAGTCCTTATTTATGCAGCAGCAGCATTCTACTTTTTAATAAATATCTTAACGATTACATTTGCACAATTTTCTAAAACTGCTATATTTTGGGGCCAAAAAGGGGTCTTACTGAACCTACTCCTTTAACCAAACTTATCCACAGTAATCATTGAGGTATAAAGTTTAACAGTTGTGTCCGGTGACCCGGTCAACCAACCAAGATGGCCGCCATGGCTAAACATAAAACATAAGGGTAAAATGTAGATTTTGGCCTAAAACTCTAAACCAAAGCATTTAGAGCAAATCTGACTAGTGCTGAAATTGTTTATCAAGGCAATATATATCTGCCCTGAATTTTCTAGATGAATTGGACAACCGGTTGTTGGGTTGCTGGCCCCGAATTTGTAATTTTTAAAGCAATTTTGCTCTTTTTGGTTATTATCTTGAATTTGTTTTAGATAGAGATGAACTGTTAACAGCAATAATGTTCAGTAAGATTTACAAATAAGTTAACATGACCAAAATGGTCAGATGACCCTTGAGGAGTTATTGCCCTTTATAGTCAATTTTTAACAATTTTCATTAATTTGGTAATTTTTTGTAAATTTTTCAAAAATAATTTCGTCTGTTACTAATGGACAGAGTTCATTATAGATAGAGATAATTGTAAGAAGCAAGAACGTTCAATAAAGTAAGAACTTCAAAACACATCATCATCACCGAACAATTTTGTCATGAATCCATCTGTGTCCTTTGTTTAATATGCACAAATACCAAGATGAGCGACACAGACTCTAAAAAGCTTCTAGTTTCAAGTAAAGACAATAAAGTCAACGGAAGGTTAAAAAAAATATCTCACAAAGTAGATACATCAATATAGCGTAAAAATTCCCAAACAATGCTTGCTTTCTGAACATGCATAAAGAAATGTGTGTGCATTTGATAAACGTGACTTTTACAGTATATATCAAGATAATCGTACCGAAAGAAAACTTCTCTCATATTTACTTCTACAAATGTTGCAATAATTGAGATATAAAGTTTGCATCTTACAATATATTTAGAAAGATAAAGCATATGATTTGCATATGATAATATACATCAACAAACGACAACCACTTAAATACTGACTCCTGACCAGAGAAAAATCACATATAGAAAACATGTTTGAAGACATCCATTTATTGTCTATGTATGAAGAATGCCACATGTGGAGCAAAATCTCCTTATCATGATGTACTTGAGATCACCTCCGTTTAAGTGAGGTTTGTGTTGCTTAGTCTATAGAATTTTCGTGGTGTGTTTTAAGTACAGTTGTTTTTGTTTATCCGTTTATTGCTATGGTAGTGTCAGTTTAATTCGAATAAGATATTTAAAAATCGACTTTTTAGAAGAATTATTTATAGGAGAATTTGATTCAATTCAGATCTTTAGTTGTTTTAATGTTGACTCTATTTCAACCCCAAAGGTGACTGAGGAATATAAGTGTTGTAACCTTTGCCTTATTCGGACCTGTTATAACCCCATGACAAAGTGGGACGTTTGGCTATACTTGGTATAAAAACGTAACCACATACGGTTTGAATGCATTGTATTGATAAAATGCCATCTCTCAGCACAGGAATATAACAGTGGTTATTCACTCGTTTGATGTGTATGAGCTTTTGGGTTTGCCATTTGCTTAAGAACTTTTCATTTAGAAGTTTCCTAGGAGTTCGGTTTTTTTGTTATTTTACTTTTTCCAATTCTCTTTCCTTTGACCTCATTTTCCAGTGACATTCCAAATTTCTAGCACTTTACCAATTTTGATCCCTACTACAGAAACTTCTACTCAAAATTGTGGGAAATTGTTTGCAGCACTTTAGTAAGTGACACACAATTTAGTATTTAGAAACTTTGCCCTTCCTCTTTGCAACAAAATCTAAAACATTTAGCATTTCACAGTTAGGATAATAAAATTCATATCAATATTTTAATTTCATTCAATCAAATCAGTCTTTGTATTTTAGAATCGAGCATACAGTTCTAAGTTTGATGACGACATATACTTCTATGGACAAATGGAATTTAAAGGAGTTACGAATCTAATTATTTCACGTAAGGACATATCCATGGAATCTGAGTTAGCTCAAGGAAGATTTGCAACAATTTATTTATCCAAATACTATGGTAACCATCGAGATGCACAAACCGTTGTTGCTAAAGTTTTAAAAGGTAAAGTTATATGAATGTATACCATACAAATTAAATTCAACATATGTAATTTCTTAGTTATACCACAGAAATTAAAAGGGTCTTAACACTGGTCAAAGGAATATTTCTTTTTCCTCGTTATTTCCTTTTCCACTTAGAGTGAAGGAAACAAATTACAAAGTATTATCCATATGAATCTTTGATTGCCGAAGACAATATGATAAAATTCTATAAAGATATCAGGGTACAATGTACATGAAGATAATGTACTATCTACAAATAAAACCAAGATTTTAAATTCCTTTCAAATTATATAACTTACATGCGACTTGTCAATACTTTTAACCTGTCCACACCGCAAACTCAGAAAAAAGGTTAGCTGTAGAATGCAGTCAAAATATTAAGTACCAGCTGTGCTGAAGTTTGTTAAGTGGAGTTTTTTTAGGGACTACCATATAAATATCTGCAGATAAAACATTTTTGGGAACCAAATATCTCTTAGATCAGTCTGAATATAACAGTAAAATATTCTTTTGTTGATGGCGATTTATAGTAAATATGCCCTTTTTTTCAACAATAAAGTATTGGAAATATTACACTATTGACACTACCGAAAAATTAGTATAAATCATACCTTAAATAGTTTTAAACAAAATGATATAATTAGTGATATTTAAACTTAATCATATTACTACAGATGACCAAAAGGAAGAGAATGTCATGAAGATGAAGGCTAAAATTAACTTTTACATAGAAAAAGTCGGACATCACAAAAACGTTGTGGATTTTATAGGATACGTAGAGGACGATGTTAGTAAGTATATAAGTTCGTCGAGTTGTAAGACATAATAGTGTCCTGTGAAAAAGTTTCAATGTGGACAGTTTTTCATTTAAATTCGGTATTTGATATAACCCATTGCCGTGGAATGGTGTCCCTCAACAGGACAGATTTTTACTGCTAACAATATAAAAAAGTGTCCACTCACAGGACAAATTTTCATAGTAGTTGTGTCCTCCAATTTAAGTAATACAAAGGTCATTGCACAGTTTTATTATACTTCAATTTGAATTAAAATATAAAGGATTGATGAGAAATTGATCAACATACAAATGTTAACAAATAAATTATGGATGGAGGTGAATATAGAGAAATTTAAGTTCTAAAAATTCCCATCAAATGGTTATGACAATGAAAGAATAACAATAAGAAGATAGTGTAAAATCAAATATGAAAAACTTTACCATATCTTTAATGTCAGAGAAGAAGGCAATAGAAAATGAATACTGTCCATTGCCATGAAATATTGTCTCCTAAGTGGACAGCATTTTACAGCAACAATTTATGAAATATGGTCCATCTGCAAAACAAATTCTGTAGTGAATGTTATTAAATTGTGTACTCCAAGGAAAATGAAACTGAACAGATAAAAGATATAGATATGAGGATAAGGAAGGTGTGAGTGCCAATAAAACAATTTTGATTTCAAAGTTACAATTAATTCAAGTTCATATTTTAAAATGCGTCCAGTTATAACAAGGCAGTGGATATCATTTAATACTTTAATCATATCAAACAATGCCCTGCCGGACACAATGTCTTGTGCAAAAATTGTCCACCTGGACAATATTATGGTGGTAAATAATGTCCATGTTCATGGACACTTTTTCATACCTGAGGACATGTTTGCATAGGAAATTTTGTCCAGGACACATTTAAATAAGTAAATATTGTCAAAATGTGTCCGGTGGACATTTTTTCATGGAGGACATTATTAAATCATACAAAGTAACGACAGAGACATGAACCGCAACAATAGAAACAGAATTGTGTTAGAAAATCTCAATCATGAAGGAGATGAAAATCTGTATTCTTCAGCTAAACTGTCCAATGTTCTTGATGTAAGCTGCTTCCATTTGTATAGTTATGCTCATTGCTGTCCGTCAGTCTGTCCTTGGTCCACTATCTTATCCATATTCAATTTTGTATACTTTTTGTCATTAGCCATCCAGTTTAGTTGGTGATGGAGTTGATAAAGCAGTCTATGAATATGATCAATTACTTAACTTTAATAAAATTAACGGTACCAATTTCCTTGCACCAGATGCGCATTTAAGTTTCGTTTTGCCAAATGATTATATTATGACACTGGTTTATATTTTCATGATTTTCATAGTATTTCATCTTATAAGCATATGCCCATTGCACTACATTATTTTACAAAGATACATGTTTGTAGGAGGACCGTTTATGGTATTGGAATATTGTGAAAGTGGGGTACTGAAGGAGTTCCTGATCTCAAAGAAGTCTGACGTAACTGTTGATTTGGAAGAAAGATTGTTCAGAATGGTCTTTGGGGTTTGTCTTGGAATGGACTATTTATCATCAAAAAAGGTACAAAACAGGAAAGACAATGTCATTATGTTACCTTATTTACATATAATAGCCATTCGTATCACGTAACTGAAAAGAGAGACTTATTATATATTAAGAAAACTTTATTAAACGAGGTAACGGCATATGCTTTAAAATGACATTGCTAATAAAACTTTACATGTGACCATTTTTGAATTGTTTTGCTTTTTAAATTTCTAATATTATCATTTTAATTATTTATTTCAAAAAAACTTTACTCTTTGCAATAGGTTGTCCACAGAAGATTAGCAGCCAGAAATGTTCTTTTAGATCATTTGTTTGAACCAAAGATAACTGGATTTGGACCAGAACCTGACGCAGAACAAGAGGGGGAAGTAAGTTTTAATGACATTCTCTTTATTTAACATTATTCTTCTAATTTCTGAAAACCGGTTCGACGGGTTTTTGTATTTGTATATATATCTAATTTACATTTTAAAATAGTATTATTTAGATGTACGCACAAGTATTTAGAGGCAATGAAAATGTATAGAAATATTTGGTGTTCAAATGACTTTTTTTTATAATTGAACATATTTTTTTTCCCTCGAGTACTGAATAAAATTAAGAATGAAAATGGGGAATGTGTCAAAGAGACAATAACCCGACCATAGTGCAAACAACAGCCGAAGACTACCAATGGGTCTTCAATGCAGCGACAAACTCCTGTATCCGGAGAAGTCATTTAGCAAGCCCCTGAACAATTCTTCAAATTTTTCGTTGTATCCTTAGAATGTTATGTTTTAATTTTGATAGAGGCGCCTATAGCTAGGAGACTCCATATAAGTGTTGTGTTCTCTTCTTTGACTACCATAAGGGTTACATGTGAAATGTTATAATCGATAAGTTACAGAGATCAAGGGTATTTTGATTTGAGGTCCTTAGTCAACCAAACTGAAAATGACTTCGAGGTTAACTGATTCTGGTTTATTTTACCTAATTTATCATCAGAAAACGTATAGACTGTAGTGGTACGTTGACATTTAATAATCTTTTTCTCCTATCTTATATTTTAAATAAGATGATAAGTGACATAGTTCATAAACCATATATAGAAATGACCTAAGATCTTTTGAATGAATGTGCTAGCTTCCTAGCCTTCAAATTGACGTAAAGGTCAAATGTAAATCTGATGTTCTAGATTTTGACTGGATGTGATTTTTTTCTTGGTGTTACTAGAGCTTTAAATTTTGGAATCAGTTTGAAAAAGTTAAATAACATAATAAATGAAACTCAAACTGAAATTTTAACCGAAAGTACCTACCAGGCCCTTATCTTAAGCAAAAGTATTGAGAAAGCATACATTTTCTTAAATCTTCCATAATTAAGATTTTATCTTACACCAGAATAGTCATTTGAACCGAATGTGAATATTTCCTATTCGAAACATACGCATTTGTGGGCGGAAAGACCTTTGAAAATAAAATTGTTCATTTATTTTTTATTTTTTTTGTAGGAACGTATACCACTGAAATGGATGGCACCAGAATGTATGAAAACAACTAAGCATGCAAATGAATTGAGTGATGTTTTCTCTTTCGGCATTGTTATGTGGGAAATATTTTCATTGGGTAAGATATTTTTTTACTTCAATGTTCATGCTATGAGAAAACTGAATACTAATATTTACTGCAACAAAGCCTTTATCGCTCACAGTTTAATGTTCATGTATACTAGATTGAGATCGTTTATTAAATTATAATCCTGGTTCCTATAAGAACATTTGTAACAATGAAGAAAAACACATTTAATGTCCGTTGGCTTAAAGTACATCTACAACGATGTCGGTCTAATAATAGTAGTAGTTGAATGTTGAATGTTGACTAACATACTGATAAAAAAAATATCCAAACCAACCATAACTAATTTTGACAACTTGTTTGTAATTTAAAAATAAAAGATGAAAGATAAAACATAATTTGTAGTAGTGTTGGAATATGCTCACTAACGATAAGCCTGCTTATCTTTGTATAGTTGATGAAAGAACACTATCCGCAAGATAACAGGCAATGAATGCGTCGTCGTACAACCCCTGAAATGAGAGAATATTTGTTTTTCAATTTGTAGGCGACACACCTTACCCAGACATACAGAGCAGGGACGTTGCTTCTAAACTGAAACAAGGATACAAAATGAAGAGACCAGAATACTGCGATGATGCGTGAGTGTATTGAATAGCTTTTTTTTAATAATTCAAAATTACTTGGCAAAAATATGCATACAGAATATTTACTCAAACCTTAAAGCATAAAAGGAAACTTTACATTTGTAATTTCTAATTATAATTTGACTGTTTTAGAAAACACGCCGAAATATATAGATACACGAAAATAAACCCAAAATACAACAAGGATGATGTCATTGCGTTATTAATTCAAAATTAATGCTGTAAATTTATTATATAAAACAGCAGTAACTTTTGCAGAATGTTTGCTTCTCAATGTTTTATACTTTCCTTAATAATACTCATGTCTAATGGTGGTCTTTTTCTTCATTTAAAACAGGTACGGTCAATTCCTCTGAGTTTAAATCAACCTTTGGTCCTATTTGAAATGAAATCAAGGCATCCACCGAAATTTTCACTAAAAAGCTATATGTTTCAGATCTAAGAGTAGTATTTCATCATTTTCAAATTCTATGTGAAAATTAAAACTAAGGCTTTTTTATTTCAGGAACAGATTACCTTAGCCGTATTTGGCATATATTAGGAATTTCGGTTCTCAATGCTCTTCAACTTCGTATTTTTTTTTGCCTTTTAAGCATTTTTGTATTCGAGCGTCAGTGATGAGTCTTTTGTAAACGAATGCGCGTCTGGCGTTATTATAAAATTTTGGTCCTGGTATCTATGATTAGTTTATTTACAGCTCTGATCTACACCCTGTGAGTGAAAAAAGTGCAAATGAATTTGGACCTATCTTATTTGCCCATCCATCACTCTTTATTTACAAACATATCTTAAATATTTTCTTCTGTTAACAATATCAAACTCTGTTCGAATCTTCTACATAACATACTATACAATTGAACATTTTTTATATTTCTCTAATTTCTTTAAAACATATAATTAAATATTAATATTGATATAAATAAAAAGAAGTTTCTTCTTGTTATTACCTAAAACAAATAACTTCCATTCGAAGTAGTTGTTTCTATCGTAAAAGTGCGTATCACAAAATTAACCAAATGACCAATTTATAATTGTCATTATTTAGGATACACTACAAAGTATCTATGGAAAAGATCTATATTGATGGAATTGTTGTTTATTTTCATTTTAGCAAGTTTCACAAAAAGACATCGTTGTTGTGTAGATGTATGTGTGATAATCTTTGTATAATTACAAAATACAACAATATGTTGGTATAAATCTTGCATTTCATGTTCTCTAGGGACGAATAATTGTTGATAATGAAATGTTCTTTTTTATTTGTTTCAGCTTCTATAAGATCATGTTAAAGTGCTGGCACTATCATCCAAGCAAACGTTCAGGTTTTGCAGAGGTTAAGGATCAGCTGTCGAACATGTTCCAGGAAGGACCAAGTGAAGAATATTACTACCGGACAAATGATCTGTAAATCAGATCCTACTTCCAGGCAAATGATCTATGATTTAGATAAAACTGTACGTTTTTAAAAGAAAACATTGGATTGTAAATGTAGCTATTAAATGTAGTTTTGTTCTGCCTAGACATATTTGACATTTTAGAGATTGATATATCTAAATATTTATAATAATTTATGATGTAACATGATGCATTATCTAAGATATATATAAATTTAAGAAAATTATTAAAATTACAATATGCATTGGCCTATTTATTTTAATTTGCATAGTATTATATACTGAAGGTTTGTGTTCCTTTTTTCTATGTATGTATAAGCAGTAATTATCTAATTTTTGTTTGTTGGTGTGAATGTGACAATAGACTTACGTATAACAAGATATTTCTACTCATCTCATACACATGTGTTTACAGTTTGTAAATTTATCATTTGATTGATTTTAAACTTGGAGAAAGAAACGAAGGCTACTTAAAAAAAACATTATGAACATGAAATGTTGACACAATAATCTGTTAAATGCTAAGTTAACACTTGAAGAATGTGAATGAAGATAGTAATTATGGATTGTGTAAGGATACTTAGCATTTAACCTCTTCGCCATTTTCTGTCTTTTATTTGTTATGGTTTCGCAACGAATTTGTCAATGCCATAAAGTTTTACCCTGGTCCGTCATTCCATAATTCCGTAATTCCGTCATTCCCCGACAAACCATTATACATAGTTTTTCTAGACGCTTTTGGTATGTGAGTTAACCACGATGACTTTCTTTCAGATCAAGTTTAAGTTTCGTTCCGCTTCGCTAATCTTTTGTCGAAATAACGAGCTTTGGACTTTGATAAATTGTTGAAAATCACAGTTATACGGACTTTTTTTCTAAACGCTTTTAGATATCTGGAAGATTTTTGGTATGTGAGTTACCGATCAAGTGTAAGTCTTGTTCCGGTCGGCTAATTTTTGCCGACATTCCGAAATTACAAAATTTGATAAATTGTTGAAAATCACAGCTATACAGACGTTTTTCTAAATGCTTTCAAATATTGGGCTAATTTTTGGTATGTGAGCTAACCATGATGACTAACAGATCAAGTAAAAGTTTTATTACGCTTCGCTACTTTTTGCTAAAATTAAGGGTTTATAACTTTGAAAATTGTTGATTATCACAGTTATACTCTTATACGGACTTCTTTTCTATACGCCTCAAGATTTAGCTGATTTTTGATATATGAGACTACCATCATGTTTGTGTCAACATGTGTTATTGAAATTCCAGATTTTTCAACTTTTTGAGTCGAAGCCATTCGTGACGCTTTGACACATCTAATTATTGTTTTGTGTTGTCAAAGGATTTTTTACTCATCTTTCTTATTGAGTTATCATTTTGGGTGAAATATAAGGCCGCCTTTAGATTTAATGTTTATTAGTTTTGTCTTTGTTTTATTAAATTCAAGTTAAATTATTCATAACCATATTTGAAAGAATTGTGTAAAATTCTGTACATTTTTGTTTTAAATTTTAAATTTACATTTGAATTCGTTTATTAATTACACCTTTACTGCAAACATTAAAAAACATGATATATCTTGTCTTCTGTATCATAGGTATTTAGCTTGTTCAAAAATAATGTACAATCAAAATTATTCTGTTATTTTTGTTTATGAAGCTTAAAAATAGCATCAATTTTAAAATGGTAGAAACTATTTGATTTATATCTATTGATTTTACTATTTTCCATCCATGAATTGTCTGCTTCAGCTTTATGTGTACATATATTCAATAAAAAAAAGTAACAGTAAAACTTATATTATTAATTCCTATCAAATAAAGAAGGATTAGCACATACATATCCATTAACGTTCAACACTCAAGAATGATCTATAACCCCACAACGCATAAATTGCTTTTTGTTCCGTTTTGTGTTTCTTTATCTAATACGTTCTCCTATTTATTTGTATTGTAGTCCTGTAATATTATGTTGTCATTTCAATGTTATATCTAAAATTGCCATTAAAGTGCGAGATTTGTTATGCCACAAAACCAGGTTCAACCCACCATTTTTATCTTTAAAAATGTCCTGTACCAAGTCAGGAAAATGGCCATTGTTATATTTTAATTGTCAGTCGTAGAGCAATAACTTTGAATTATGTTGTTCTGACGCTATGACTTAAAAAAAAAGATCAGAAAAGTGTTGTACCTTTACTTTGAGTATTTATCATGAATTTATCAATCATATTCTTTCTTCCGTAATGCATATTATTTCTTATACTAACTTGATAACAAGAAATTAAATTGTTGTTGTTTTTAAAGTGTTCAATGCAAGAATTTATAATAATTAAAATAATTTGAGTTCAAGCTATATTGATATAAAACTGTAAATGATTTCCGTTGCCTTTCATTTCGTTTTAAAATTCATTTAATTAAGATCTATTTCATATAGAAACAAAAACATTTTATTAAAAAAAGTAATCTCACGACTGGTTATGTAAATAAAAAAAGTAACACTTTATTCTAGTAGCTGAAAATTCTCTGTAATGCATCTGAGCATTTAAAAAATTTGGAAGAAATTAAACATGAAAATTGATAGTTCAACATCTGTGTGGAGATGCATTCAATACACGTTGTCAACCAAGTGTTGGTGTTGTATTGATGTATAGTTCATACATAATAACCCCATACCAAATTAAGAAGCACTGAAATTAATTTTTAGTTAAAAGAAGATGGAATCAAAACAACATTTGATGATATTGTCTGTTATTCTAATTGCAAAGTGTTACGCGAATATTCAAATGACACGTACTAATTTTATTATTGAACCAAACACTACCATACTAAAGTCAGGGACTACACTTCAAGTAACGGCGAGATCAGCAATTGAATGTGTTAAAATATGTAGCAGCACGCATGACTGTTGTAGTGGAAGCTTTGATACCTTATCAATGGAATGTTACTTGGATCCTGATTGTGTGGTTAAGAGACATACTGTGCTAGACTCTATATCATACAGTAAAACAGGTTAGTACAGCTTGTTGTTTGGTGTGAGCCTATGCTCCGTGTTGAAGACCGTACTTTGGCCTATAATGGGTTTCTTTTATAAATTGGGACTTGGATAGATAGTTGTCACATTGGCACGCATATTGCATCTCCTTATATATAGTTAATTGCTTTAGAATACTATCATCAATAATTATTTTAAACGAACAATTATAAGGTTTACATTTCTTTTCATTGTTTAATTTTATGTACTATAGAATGTTATTCTTATAAGTTTGAATTTTATGATGATTTCCCAATGAGATAACAGTCTAACATAGGACAATTGTAGAGAATGAACACAACAGTAGGTGAACAAAACCCATACCGTATAAAAAACTATCAAATGCATCGCATGTGAAACATTTAAGAAAATTGAACAAACGAAGGGGTATTCAATTCATGGTCAAATATGGACATGGGCGGATCGAGGGATTTATTTTAAATTTTTAATAAAAAAAAAAGAATGTACGACCTTTTAACCCGACCTGAATATTTCAATGCCAGTATAAAGAAAAACAAAAAAATCTACAGAAACAACTCAAGACTAAACTCACAGAATCCATGAATAAACTAAGGGGGTTACAGATACTTAAGGAACGGCTTTTAAGATATCTATTGTTTTCTCCCGGCTATGTCATCTGTTGGGAACATGGGATTTTAATCCTGGTATCTATGAAGAGTTTATTTGCAACCCCTGGGTCGATGCCACTGTAGGTGGATATTTATTTCCCCGAGGGTATCACCAGTCCAGTAGTCAGCACTTCTGTGTTGACTTGAGTTATCATTGATATGTTCATAATAATAAATTAACTGGTTTAAAACAAACAAAAAATGGGGAAAAAACTGAGGCATTTCTACCTCAGAAATAGATTACCTTAGCTGTATTTGGCAAAACTTTTAGGAATTTTGGCCGTCTATGTTCTTCAAGTTCGTACTTTAATTGGCCTTTTGGGTCTTTTTTTATTCGAACGTCACTGATGAGTCTTTTGTAGACAAAACGCGCGTATGGCGTAAATATAAAATTTTAATCCTGGTATCTATGATGAGTTTCTTTGTTATTATAACTACACCAAAATTTTCGGAGCGCAACCACGCGAGTCATTTAAACGGTCGTACAAGTTTCTTAAAGATACTCCAACATTATGAAATCTTGGCACAGAAGATTTATTAAAGCATCACTATGTTATCTACGTAATCCTGATGGAAACAAAAGTTAAGGAATAAAGTTTCAACTGGGTTTTGTTTATACTGGATATGTAGGTTCTTTTGGAATAAATAACTAAGGTAGGTTCACAATTGGAATTTTCAGTGTTTTTTGCGTACAATTTTTCTAGGTGTTAGAAAAAGAATAAACTGTGCTATAATAACCTTTGTTATATATTTAATGGAATTAAAGTAAACAACATATTTTAAGTAGATTTCCATCTTCCATATTTCTTATCAAGATTCTTTATTAAGTTAAATATTTTTTTTTTGCGATGTTAAAATGATGACATTTTGTTCCGAAACGTTTTATGTATGGAGTTATATCAATATTTTTTTTTTCATAAAGACATATATGTAATTAAGGAATAACAGTACTGTAGTTGAAGAGTTGCCACCGTCAATTGTAGATTTGACGGTCGCAAATGCAGTTTTACTGGCGACGCGTAGCGGAGACAGTAAAACGGAGATTTGCGACCGTCAAATCAAAATTGACGGTGGCAACTCTTCAACTACAGTACTGTTATTCCGATTCTAATGCATTTCAAACAGAAAAAATACGATAAAACTTGAAAATAGACTTAATTTGTCAAATAAAAAAAAAATCCGCGAAACTTTATGAATGATTTTGGCACAAAGACGTCATGGCTAAACGTGACGTCATACAAATGAAAACTTACAAACTGGAGGTTATTACGTTACCTGTACGCTTCAAATTCGGATAAAATTACATTAAAACGGCAAATTCGAGGTAGGTGTTGTTTTATTTTCGATTATATAGTAGTAATCGAACATTTGTTGATTCATCAATTCAAAATGGCGGGTCTCTCCTTAGTTACGCCTGGTCAACTGTAGATTTGACGGCAACTTTTAGCCAATGAAAAAAATGGTTACATCCAAATTGCATTAGAATTACTTTTCTTTCAGCTATTTGTAATGGAGGTGCGTTTGAATATTTTTTTACAAATGCATACATTAAGAGTGGAATTTGTCAAAAGAAGCTTTGTCTAAAACAAGATGCCCAACATGTGTGTCAGGAGAACAATGCAACACTCATTAGACTGGATTCTCCTGAAAAGAACATGGCGGTACAGACTTATCTTAGATCGAAAGGTCAGCATTGAAGTTTCATATATTATTTTGATGAACGATTGATAATGAAGCCTATCGATGTCTAGTAAAGCTCATCTGTTTTTCTAAAAGGAGAATTTTTGAAACTTTAATTAAAAAAAGACCGTCAGTGATATAACATTAAGATTACTTTCTTATAATAACGATCCAATTAAGGTAAATTCGGTCGTCGTTCGTTTTACTAGGTGTGTTCTACATTTTTTCTAAAATTATGTAAAAATGAGACTGTGTACAATGCTTTAAAAATTACCCTTTAGATTTTCTTTCTACAATTGATTTTATGAATTTCATATTAACAATGATATTTCTATTATAATTCTAGGTTCTTTGGGTGTTGCCTACTTCACTGCTGGCCAAAACTGCTTCCTAGTGCCTCCTCGTGGACAGATAATGCAGTCGCCCCATTTTTGTAACCGTCAAGACTATAAACGTGGATTTATATGCGAAAAAAAACTCCCATAACAGCACAATCTAACTGTCTTTTGTTACTATAGAGATAGTCAAGAAGACACACATAACCACGTTCATGTTGAAAATTAAAAAAACTTTTATTTTTCAATACAAACTGGTCAGATTTGAAACTTATTACAAAGTCTGATAAAATGATTTTGTATACTAATTGTTGTTTTGTATTGTTCCCGTTTATTTATTAGAAATACTACATTTTATCATGGAAAATGAAGGAAAGAACAGAAAAGACAGAATTCATTAAAGTTTTTAAAAAAAATGCAATTACTGCCAGTATTTCTTTCCAACGTTTAATTTAAAATCAATTCTTACTAGACAAAATAACACTAGAAAAGTTTTTTTATACGTCTCTTTTACTAGTTATTGTCTTGTATAAAGCTGTTAACATCATACGACATCTATTTCATAAACCGGATGGACACTTTGACAAATAATGACTTTAAATGGTGCTCGAGCTTTACGAAAATTAGATTTATCAAATTCAATAAAAGAACAAAAGAGCCAAAAAAAAAATCACAACAAAAAATCTGGCACAGGATTCAATGCCGTTTATAAAGAAGATCTTACAATGGTAAATCAGTTCATCATTGCAAGGACTCATGATACCTCTCAATAATTGGTACGCTGTATTTTTAATATTCAAATGGAATCAATCCTATAAAAAGTAATCGTGGAAACTATATAAGAAATAATTAATTAAAAGCGTTATATACTGACCGAGCTTAGAAACGCAACACTAGATTATTTTTGTGTTAATTTGAATGAATGTGTCCCCGTCAAAAGCGATGACTGCATGTTACAAACGCCAAAATAATTTTCAGAAAGGTCAACAATTCTGTCTGACATGTTTTGGGTTCTGTTTTACACCTTCTGGATTTGCATTTGTTCAACCCATTAATTAGTTTTGGCAATAATGCGGTTGGAACTTGAGGGCTTTTAAGGTTTTCCTTCAGTCGATTCTGTGGCAATTCAGTTGATGGGATACATTATTGGCATGAATATGTACTCAATGGCACTCGGCAATTTGATTAGCAGTTGACGTTGCGGCCGTAAACATGTCTGACAAATGACGCTGCGTAATCAAATTCTGTTGACGTTTCATTGTCACTAAACGTTTATCTGTTCATTGATGGCCTGCAACAAATCTTGTCTACTTGTATCGTTGTCGAAAAAATAGTGAGACGAGTTTCTTAAGTCATACAGTATGGTTGCAGCACGTTTATGTTTTAATGTTTGCAGTATTCATAAGGGGTAATTCAGTTTTTTGTTTGTCTTTGCAAAATGGAGAAGCAACATTTTCAAACTGGTCGAAGTGAGGCAAAGGATTGAAAGAACTGTTTCACAATGCAAAACAACTGAAACAATCTTTCATGGTTCCAAAATTTTGCTTTAAGAAATTAGTGCGACTTCAAAAATTCGGTATGTTCAATAACCAAAGGTAAGTCAGATTTTGATATTTTTTGTACGGAGAAAGAAGTATGATAAGCATGCAAAGTAGTTGTAAGAAAATCAAATACGATTTGGTAAAAAAATCAGCAAATTGAGTGTTGCGTTTCTAAAGTCGTTCAGTATATAATGAATGAATTTCTCTTTTGTATACCATGCAATCAGAACAGTAGGGTAGGCTAACGGAGTATTGTGTAAAAAGAGTTTCGTGTAAATTTGGTATAATGTGTTCTCTTGATCTTCAGGGTGAGCTATGCATGTTTATTAACTTTCGATATTAAAATTATGGGTTTAATTGTTCGTCATTTTGTTTCTGTATATATTTGAAAGGCTGTTTCTTCTACAAAATCAATGTGCTGCACAATAACAGCCTTAATTCATCTCTACACAATGATCAACTTGTAAACTTTAAAACATTGCTTTAATGAAAGGTTGATGAGATAGAGGATGTGCGGTGAAATGAAAATCAGTCTTCAACTCATTTCAAGTGAGTTACTGTTTATTGCAGGAAAAGATATAAATATAAAAAAAAAGATTTTGATCTACGGAATACGGGTTAAAAATAATTAAAAAAATATAACTTGAAGATATGTTTCAGGTTTTGATTTTGCCATTTGATAAAGGACTTTCCGTTTAGCATTTTCTTTAAAGTTTGGTAATTTTTCTATTATTGTTTTTATAGTAAAATATGATATTCAAATGAGTTTATTGCTTTGTTTCATAAACAGAAGTTAATGTTTTTTTTGCTACAGCAGAATCAATGAAATTGTATCTGCAAGGCATATACAACATTAATTGCCACCCTTTAATACGATATTCCTGACTTGGTTCAGAACATTTTAAGAAAAAGAATGGGTTGTACCTGGTTTTATGCCTAGCCAAAGCTCCCGCTTATTTGACAAGGTTAATGAATATTGCTAAAACTGATATCCTTTCATGGTATTTAAAAGATACTTTAACCAGTAAACCAAGAGTTTCAAGTAGTGAAGTTGATATCATCCCTTCGTAGGTTTTACTGACGTCATCACGAGTATAAGCATCATGATACGTGTCACATGTGCAACTGGATCTGGTTACCATTCGGAGCACCTGAGATCACGCTCAGTTTTTGTTTGGGTTCGTGTTGCTCAGTCTTTAGTTTTCTATGTTGTGCTTTGTGTACTGTTGTTTGTCTGTTGGTCTTTTTTATCCATGCCGTTGTCAGGTGTTTTTGTTTCGACTAATGAAGTTGAATGTATCTCTGTTATCTTTCGCCCCTCTTGTAAATGCCAGTACATTTTCAACCTGTTTTGTTCTAACATAACTATTCATCAAGTGTACTAAGGGGATACCGTATATGTGCGGTGATTAAATCTATGAACATTATAACACTCACTGACATCGTTTGGTGTAAGAAAACAACAGGATATCAGACCAGCTCATTGTGTTGCTTAAATAATTGCAAATTAGCCATAATAGCTTTATATTTATTTATGAAAAACATGACAAACTGAAAAACATCGAGCTTTCAGTGTTCAAACTGTCTCATATGCTCCATATCAACGATATTATCACATGGCATACTATACTTGTGTTTTAGATGAATGCCCTACTCTCACAAATAGAGGAAATTTCACTACTACAACGGAGTTCAAGCCATGCAAAAGATTGATCGACTGTTCTAAAGAAATATTGTATACAATCAGCATTTGTTGTACCATCATTGGATGCATCGTCAGTCTGACCCGGGCCCCAATTTGTATACGTTAAGTTCTGACCAGATATCCATTTGAATTGTCCCTCATCCCATACGTCACTACCGCCAATCCACCATCGTACCTCCGACGTCATGTCTACAAAAAATTAACTATTATGATAAAAAGTAAAACAAATTGCAAATCACTTTCGGGAAAACATTCTTGTTCATTTAAAAAAATATTAAAAAACAAAAACAGTAGTTTGCCGTCATATAAAGAAATACATAAGATCAAACTATTTGTTTCAGGAACGATGTGATATAATATTACATATGGTTCAGCAATTTACTATTTTAATTGGATATAACGATCACGTGTTTCAAAGCATATTTTACGTATCCGTACGCCTTGTTTCTTTTTTTACGTATATTGACGCTATATTTCTATTTATATGTATAGTGGTGGTCAATATAAAAAAAGTCTTGCTAAATTTTAATTTTTAACGTCATGAAATAAAGAATAAACACAGAGGAAGCGCCGCAGCACACACACAGAAAGTTTGTAAGTTTATGACTAGATATTTCAAGAATTCAACGGTTTAATGCAGACGCTAAGAATACAATAAAGATAATGCAACAAGCTATGACGTTGTTAGAAATATTTATATTTATATAAAATGTTATAGTTCTTGCAAAATGTTTAATATATTTACAAATTCACAAACATAGCATGTTAAACGTCAATTACTTAATACATTGTTTACAAATGTTATATATAAATTAAGGATTTTCATTCAGTCAATAATTTATATATGGACCTGTTAGATTATATTTACACTCTGAATTCGTCCTTGGTCAATATAATCTGCACAGGTCCATATATAATGTAATGACCTCGCCAGAAGTCAATAATTGATAACTATAAAACAGAAGATGTGGTACGATTGCCAATGAGACAACCCTCAACAAGATACAAACTGACACGGAAACAGCTATATGTCAATGCTTATCAACTTTATAAAAATTGAAGATGTGGTACGATTGCCAATGAGACAACTCTCCAAAAGAGTCAAAATGACAACTTTGTACTTTATTTGGCCTATTTAGCTTTTTTTGTTTCGAGCGTCACTGATGATGGCGTAAATATGAAATTTCAATCCTGTTATCTATTAGGATTTCATTTACTACCACCGGGTCGATGCCACTGATGGTGGAGTGTTAATTCCCAGAGAGTATCACCAGCCTTGTAGTGAACACTTTTCTGTTAACTTGATTAACTGTTTATTAACAAAACTTTGATTTTTGTTTTCAACACTTAGGCTTTTCTACCTCAGGATTAGATTACCTTAATGCTGTATTTGGCAACACTTTTAAGAATTATTGGCCTTCAATGCTATTCAACATCGTACTTTATTTGACCTTTTTAACTATTTTTAATTCGAGCGTCACTGATGACTCTTTGTCGACGACGAAACGCGGGTTTGGAGTAAATATAAAATTTCAATACTGGTATCTATGATGAGTTTATTTATATAATGAGTTTAATACCCGTCAGGCCTTCAACAATGAGCAAACCTCATGCCGCATAGTCAGTATAAAAGTCCCCAAAAATTAGAAATTTAAAAGTATTCAAAGGAGAACTAACGGCATAATAAACGTGCAAAAAATAATGAACGAAAACCAAACATGAAACAGAGCAACAAACGACAACTTCTGAAATACAGGCGCCTACCTTAAGGAAAACAGCTACATTCACAATGTGTCGGGGCTAAGCATGTGAGCGGGATCACAATCCTCCCCTAACCTAGGACAGTAGTGTAACAGTACAACCTTTGAACAAACTATAAAAACATTTGAAAAAGACTTAACTGATCAAATGGATACAAATTGAATACATAAAAAAATCATAGTGTGTACGTGGCTTGGTACTTGTACATCCCTACATTAATAAGACACTGTGTAAAGATAGGTGAGTACTCGCAGTTACTGACAGCTAGTTAGAAGCCAATACCAACTAATAAAAAAGCATGTGTCTAAAACAAATTAATCAATAAGTGCATAGCCAACATCTAATGGATTTAGTGCAAATACACAAGAAAAGTCATGACCTTGTGTAATGTAAAGATAAGGAATCGACAGATTGAAGATCCATGAAAGTGCATATTTATATAACTAAAAAAAACAGTTAGCTTTTAATTAATTAATAACAAAATTAATACTTTTACCAATAAAAACAATAATAAAGATAATAATAAAATGTTGAATTGGTAACCGTTTATAATAATAATAAAAAAGAAGATATGGTATGATTGCCAATGAGACAACTTGTCACAAGAAACCAAAATAACACAGAAATTAACAACTGTAGGTCACCGTCCGCTTCAACAATGATCAAAGCCCATAGCGCATAGTAAGCTATAAAATGACAGTGTATAAGTTTATTTGAAGGATCGATATGTTAACCAGAATCGTCTCTATATCTACAATAACATTTCAATAAACATGTGCTATCCCATTTGAAATAAGTTTTTAACAGGTAATCAAACTTTGTAACCATAAGTCCTATTTATTATTATAGTGTTAAAGTGTAAAACAAAATGCAATAAATTATTTTTGTAAAAGAAGATAATACAATTTGTTAAAATTGCAAAACAAAAGGTTTATACAATTCACAGTCTAGCATACAAAGTATTAAACTTTGTTCGTGTTTTTGTCCATTGGAAACAAATCTGTCTATCAAAACAAACTTACTATGTATTTCATATAAATATATCAGGAACCGTTTGTCTTTCAATTCACTGTCTAATACAATTAGGTCACCATTCTCGTTTTGACATCTGTTTCTGGATTGAGACCAAGATAATCTTTCCGTCGAGTCAAAGTAGAACTTGAGACACACGTCTAATTCCCATGCGTATTCGTAGCCATTGTATAAACAAGTTTTAACCTCTGTAAATGAAATGAGTACGTTTTCTTTAAAGATTATCTCGGTGTGTAGACTATAGTACCTATGCAAAAGTAGCTTTGTAATTTAAATACTCCTATTGTATTGACTTCCAAACTCATAAGGCAAGAGACCATGCTTACGCTTTGGTCTACATCGAAACAACGAAACAATAAAAAGTTCAGCAAAACGCTACACAGAAATTTGATATCTGATTGTTCCATACGAAAACATTCATTTTTTTTCTATTTTGCATTAAAAACTTGGATGGCTTGACTATAATTCTCCTTCATAAGTGTGAATAGTTTAATTTGATAGAATTGGATCAACATTTTGAGTGAAGTCCAATATACGGAACGGATCACTTATTAGCAACATAAGGTTTCAATACCAACTATTTTATCTTTGAATTTTTGTTTTTTTTCTAAATTTACTAATTGCAAAAGAATTAATCATACGAAATACTAAGGATTTTATTATTCCAGGCATAGATTACCTAAGGCGTATTTAGAACAACTTTTTGAAATTTTTGGGTCCCCAATGCTCTTCAACTTTATACTTGTTTGACTTTCTGACAATTTTGATCTGAGCCTCACTGATGAGTTTCATGTAGACGAGACGGGCGTTTGACGTATCATAAGCCTGGTACGTTTGATAAAATTATTAATAGTTTCAAAAATGTATTACAAATATATTTATTGAGCCAACAGGACAAAACAAAAAGGCAATAGTTCTGACTACTATGAAATTGGTACCATCAATAATATAACTGCAACAGAAACATATGCATATCAATCAAACAGATAACTAACGGCAAAAGTCATTTATTGATTTTTCATCCGAATAATTAATTGATAAATTCAAAACAAAGAAACTGACAAAACTGAGATAATAGCATGATCTTCTAAAACAAATTTAATAAAAAAAAAACTAACTCCAAGGTAGTTTCAAAAAAGTCCATGAACCCTGACAAAAGTATTTGCTCAACTGTTCGATTAAATGAAACAAATGGGAAATTACTGTCAAAAGAAATGTCATATTCCTGACTTGGTAAAGGCATTTTTTTTTTAAACAATGGTATGTAAAACCATATTTTATATCTCAATTTCAAACTTGTATTGGAGTTGTTAAGAGTAAACATCGAACGAGACTGTGTAAGCATCTCTTGCTATGTGTGCATCATTCGGCGTCACTAATGAGTCCTTTGGAGACGAAACGCGTGTCTGGTATCTAAGATGAGTTTATTCCCATCACGAATTCCTAAAGCATTTATTAAATGTGTCAATGAGTTTGGTCTTTCAATTTAGCATCGGGCAAATAGGACAAATCCTAAAATAGTTCAAAGGAGGCTCGAGGGTACAAAAATTTCAGCAAAATTTTAAAAAATTTTGTTTTCATTACAAATTTTATTCATTACACTATTAGTTGTTACTTTATGAAATGGTACAAAAATCCACTTAAACAATCGATTCATTTTTGCGCCAGATGACTTTTTAAAAAAACTACAAATTATCTCCCACTCTTTCACTATGAATATATATATATACATATATCAATATATATAAAGAACATCAGTTGTTCGACCTGTTAGTCAAAAGCATTTTGTTTAAATATACTTTTTCACTTTTTTGGTCTTTTAGAAAGTGTCGTTTGTGCTGTATTTAGACTCTTCTACAACGAAATTTGTTTTACATGCACACGCATAAAAATTGCGGTTTTTATCCAACGCAATCATAGGTTTGAACGTAGTTTTCAATTTAGACTTGCATATATCAATAAATATATAATGATCTGGATAATAGAATAATAGCCAACGATAAATCTTAAAGGATCATATAATTATGATACAGAACACTACAAAATATAATATATAACAAGTCTAAAAGGGTATAACATCAATTAAAAAATAACAAAAATCGAAAAAATATGTTAGATATTTCGGATAACAGATATCCTTCATCAGTATGCTAACAAAGTTAAATAAATCATGTCAATCTATTCTAATTATAAAACTATCACAATCTTGAATTTATACACACACAAACAACAAACAGTTTAAGCGAACATTAGAGACGCTGTTACAATTTTAAAACTTTCAAACACGACCCAAATACTGTTAAGATATTCCAAAATAAAGAAAGTAATGAATAGATGTTGGTTTTTGATTAGAAAAATTAGTGATACATTTTTACTAAGGTTAAGTTAAACGTGAGTGCGTACTTATACATCCCTTCCAATCCAGTAACTTAAACCAGTATTATTAAAAAATGTCTTTATGTGTTAGAGTCCAGTTCGGAAGCCGGAGTTACTGGAAACAAGTTTAGGCAGGAAAATGAGTTATGGTAGGGATCATGAGTGACTCGTTCTACTTTTCTTTTCATTAATGCCCTCTAAGGAAACTGTCATGAGCTTTCTCGTCCAAAACCTTTCCCGAGCAAGTATGTCGGCCCTTGTTCAACCCTCCTTATGATCTATGATAGTGATGGTAAGATTTTTTTATATCAGCTTGGGCGTGCCAATGTGATCTCAAATGACGTCTTATGGGGAAGTCGTCTGTGCAGTGCACTTGTTTCATTTAGAGAAAGCGTTTTGCTCACATTTACACGTATGTATCTCTTTCTTTGAGGTAGTTTAGTTACATCGCTATTTAACCTCAAATCCCCTGCGATGCGTGAAAGGGGGTTTCTTTATTTAATTTTGTTTTAAAAAGACAAATTTTCTACCGTTCGATTTGGTATACAACATTTGACTTATTTTTTATAAAGTTGACTTATACAACAGAAAACGGTTACTCAAACTGTCTGGGAAAAAAATGAGTTTTGAAACGGGGAACACGACCATGGAGCAGACAACAGCGGAAAGCATATGTGTACACTTCTTCATTTATCACTTGGGATTAATCGTTCATTTATCTATTATTTTTACCTTTTGTTCTAAAATAAATACCAGACAGCTCTGTTTGAATTGAATAATTATCAGTCTGGGTGTGAACCGTTGTGCATCGCCTTGATGAATGGTTGTAATAAATTGCATCACAGAAGTCTTCAGAGTCACACATACAAGCGCATTCTATTAGGCCTAGGGTAGTTATACTTTTACCAATGACTCCCTGTACAGGACTAAAATCAAGTTCAGGAATGTTAATCAGGAATTTTTCTGCTTTACCTGAAAACATTAATAAAATCATCATTGTTAAGACTATTTGTTTAAGAATACATAGTTTGACATTTTTAACCTTGAGCTTAAGGAATTCTAATGGAAAATTCTTTGGAATAATTGAACAATCTATTTAAAAAAAATGTGTACTTATATTTTTGAACTGTTGGCAAATAAATATGAGTTTAGACTTTCTAATCATGAGCTTAGGAAATCCCTAATGGAAACTTACGTAAACTGATTATCCAGCCTTTTTTAAAAAACAAAATATGAAGTTTTCTTTGGTAGGATTGTTCTTATTTATGCTGTTAGTAAAGGCTCAGTAATAATGAAAGCATGAATTATGATACATCAAACGAACTGAAATAATCAACATGTGATCAAAAAGTTCCATTATAGGTAATGACCGTATCTTAGATATAAGTCAGATAAAACAGCAAATTGAAAAAAAATATGCATGTTTTTATTATAGCGAAACGGATAGTTTTCATTATAAAATTTATGTACATATAATTATTTGGTAGAAAATTCTTTAATTTGCCCACATTTAGGATAAGTTTACTTTTTCTAATTGCTTGCTTCCACGCAATTCGCCGAAATGTTTTCCGTATGCAAGTGACCCTTCTCGCAGAAATCCAGTGATTGCAATACGCATATATCTGTCATTGAAATACACTATTACCCGATTGTAAATGGTAAACGTGTGCTCAATATCCATTCTTCCTTCTTTGTTGATTGTTTACTATAAGGAGACAATTCGTAACTACGGCTTCAAAACAAGGCAATTGATGAGCTCCCATATTTGTTAAAGCATAAAAGACAGACAAAAAAATGACGAGTTTACGATATTTTTGCGTAAGAAAGGATAAAATTGTTTACAGAAGACTAAGTTTATGATATATTCATGCATGGATTAAAACATTGGACAAAAAAAATTGAAATCAAGACGTTTAATAAGTGTATGCCTCGGAAGCTCTTTTCTGGATTTACCTTCATTCAAAGCCAAACATTTGAAATCCAAAGATGCATAAGTATCAAAACCGTTGAAGAGCTATATGACAAAAATACCCAAAATAACTGTAATGTTTTATTATATTTCTTTAAAGTGTTGTTCGTTTAAATAAAACACCAAAGTCATATTTAAGCAATGTCTCACTAATTGCAGAACCATGTCGTTGAAATCTTATATAAGAGAATTCCGCAAAACTGCTTAAAATATATTTGATGAATTATCTCTAACTAATGAACTATTATCTGTTTAACGAAAAATTCAAAACCGTTTATAATTGGTACAACTCCTTCAAAAACGTATTACCCCATATAGATTGTTCTCAATTAAATGACTAGGGCTAAAGTATAAAGTAATCCAGAAACGACATGATAATGTTTTTTATGATCACTTTTCTTTAAAGTAACATCGATTATTTTATATAATGGGGTTTGATTTACAGTGTGAATAATGAATGTACTATATTAATGTAAATATTCCTATATGCAGTCATGCTAAAATATACAAAAAGCGTTGAATTTCAATAACATATTTCGCGTTTATGCTTTTAGCATATATTTATAAAAAAAATGTTGCCGTTAAGAAAATAAGCTATTATGAATTGATGAAGTATGAGTACTGCCATTTTGTAACTTAGGAACATTTGCATAATTTAAATTATATAGATCATGTGATGCTCACTCGACGGGCAGTTATAACAAGCATTTTCAAAACTTCATTTATATCAACATACAGATATAAGGGAAAGAATGATGTTGGTCTGAGATCGAGACAAATATATTATCACGAATGTATATGTATAGGCTACTGTCAATACTGTATAGAAAAGGTCGTATACATCATGTAGGTCAGATTAAAAGAACACTAAGGAAACTAACCGTGAAAAATTAGAAAAAAAATCTTCACGCCATTGAAATCTTATTGTCTAGTACCAGTTACCTTCAAACCTTCGCAGTTGTTCTCAAATATTTCAGAAAGGAAGCATGTTTACAAATTTTCATGCACTGTGAAAATATTCTTTTACTTGTGCCTCGAATTTTAAAGTTCCAAAGACCTATAAAGATCGTTATGTAATCAAAGTGAGAAATTATTTATAAATTGAGAATAGATGCTTATGCTGAATCGAATTTTGAATAACTTCATTTATCCATACAATCATAACCATTTCCCTAAAATATGATATTTTTATTTGTTTATATCCTTTGGCTTTAGATTTCACTTCCTAAATTAAATTAAGAATATCTCAAAATGTTAAATGCAAAGCAGTGTAAATTTTCACTACTATACGACGTGTTCTGGTATGTTGTACATCTAACAATTTTGTATTAATTTTTTATGTTCCTGTTACAGTTTCGGTTGGATAATCTGTGACTTCTTTTCGTTTATAGTCAAAATAATTATAAAATAGCCTTTCAATAACATAACTGTGATGAAAAGTTCTGTCACGCAATGTTGTCATTTCAGCGATATTTTTGTATAGTGTCATAACACGGGAGGTTTGGATAGTCATTAAACCAGGTTCAATCCCAATCTTACATTTCCTGTTACAAATGAGGAATATGACAGTTTTTATCAAGTAGTTCGAATCTATGAATGTTGCCGTTTGTTTTAGTTGCACTTCAGTGTTCTTATTGTTCCTTTGTCTTCGGAGTTCCTCTTAAAGTTGATGTGTTTCTCTCGGTTTTTGTTCGTAGACAGCAAAAGTTTTATCTCAATCGAATTATGACTTATGAACACCGGTATACTACTGTTGCTTTTATTAAGTTCATTATTAAGATTATATTACCATGTTGACTTCAATAAATTCTGTATCCCATATTGTTGACGTTTTTGCATGTTATGTCTGTTTGTTTTTTCACCATTTGCTGCATAAGGATATGCATGTATCAAGTTAGGGGTTCGTGTTGTTTATTATTTAGTTTTCTATGTTTTGTCATGTGAACTGTTGTTTGTCTGATTGTCTTTTTTATTTTTTGCCATGGCGTTGTCAGTTAATTTTAGATTTATGTGTTTGACTGTACCTTTGATATGTTTCGTCCCTTTTTTAGGCGTATGACAGTTGATAACCTATTCGTAAGATGAGTTTGAGGTTTTGATTTTTTTGTTAATTTACTTTTTTAATGAGAGGGGAACTTACAACACACTTCCTTATTGGACAGGCATCAATCATTGGTCAGTCATCCACATCTTATAGCAAGATATACACTATATGTCTGGCTTTAGTCAGAGAGAATATCACTCTTTATATGTAAAGTCCAAAACTCTTAGACATTTTATCTAAAAAAAAAAATTTGTGTTTTGCCAAAGAAACTGTTTTCATAAATTCTACCTATAACTTTTGAACTAGTTTGAATATCGGTCTATTTCTGTAATTTATTCTAACATACTTTTGACTTTTTAACCCTGTATGCTTACATTGCCTATGTAAATTTTAAAACTGTTTGTATGCACATTGAACGACAAATTTATGTGACGTATAAAATTTTCTGACGTCAGACATTCAAATCAATTAATGTGTTCGTAGATAGAAGATGTTTTTGTGTTCGGTTAAATTGTCCCCTTTTAAAATTGTTATACGATGATGACTGATGTACCCATATTTTGACTATTTTATTTATTGTGACTGTTTATTTAACGCATCATGTAAATGTAGCGGAATTTGATGAGACTGTTATTAAAGTGAGAGGGTTAGCGCTATAAAACCAGGTTTAATCCACCATTTTTCTACATTTGAAAATGCCTGTACCAAGTCAGGAATATGACAGTTCTTGTCCATTCGTTTTTGATGCGTTTTGTTATTTGATTTTGCCATGTATTATGGACTTTCCTAATTGATTTTCCTCTGAGTTCAGTATTTTTGTGATTTTACTTTTTTCTACACAGTTCATTATCTAATGAAATCAAGTGAGACACACATGTTCCACATAACTCTAACTCAAACAGTGCGACGTATGGAACATTAGTTTTTTAATACTTCTAAAATTTATAAACGACTCGAATCATATCAATTGGGAAAATCTTACGAAATTGATAATTGTTAATTGCATTCAGGGTATGAGGGGAAAATATAATACATTTTAATGCACATTAATACATTTTAAAAAAGAAATATGTCGAAGGACTATGATTTATAAAGGCGAAATCAGTAATCTATTCAAACGTGTTGATACACATGACCTCTGCGATCTGGTTTTACACAAATGTTACTCATTTTGTTTAAATCGGTTGTCGAATATTTATTTATCCTATTCTGCACATTTCTTGTTGACAGTAGTTAATAGTTTTCTCCACGTCTTTTTTCTTTTTAAGACTCGTGTGGAACCATTTCTTTTCCTGGATATCAATTTTGGTGGAATTAGGAAAACTCGTGTTTTATGGATAAATGATGTCGTGGTTTTGCTAATCCCTGCATACGAAGTATTACGAAAATTCGAAATTCGTTGAACAGTAAAATTCGTGGTTCGCCTGTATCCAAGAAACCCATAAACGAAGAAAAGTGTATGTATCTTCTTGTCATTTGAATATTTTCATCTTTCCATAATTTTAGATCATTATTCACATTATACCCATTCATAACCCTACTAAAATAAATATATTTTTTAAAGAAGTTATACATTCATATTTACCTGTTGAAAAAATGAGAATTAGCAAGCCCTTCCAAAGCAATTCCATCATAAATTCTAATCAAACTGTCACTCTGCAACTTATATATCACCAGCTGATGCTATCGGATAAAATAGATTTTAAATATATGTATGTACATGAAAGAATTCCTTATTCCGTTCCGATATCATGCATGGTAAACTGATGGATTGGAGTGTAAATTTTACGTGCAATATAAAGACAACAAATTTATTTGTCTGTAAAAAAAAATGTAGGATTTGGAACTTCTTACCCATACTCTAACAGAAACGAATAAAAAAGGAGCCATGGGTCGAGATTACTTTAACCTGGAAACGTATTGACGTTTGTTTAACAAGATATGGGTAATATTTCCTTTCCATTAAACAAATGGCCAATTGATCAACATTGAATAAATTTGTTAAATTATTAATAAAAATTAGAATAAAGTCTAAGCATCTCAGCTAATTGTGAAATATATGATTTACATCGGGATATTTTTTATTATAAATATCAATAACTGCTGAACACTTATGGTGTGTCCTTTGTTAATGTTTTACCTTTTAACTTCTATATTTCTAACATTTTCTGATATTTATTTTATTCTCCTTTTGATTTCACAGAGAATATCAATCTCATATATATTGATTACAACACAGTTTAAGGTGGGGGTTTTTCCTTCTTTAACAAAATTATTTTTGGTTTCAATGCATTTTTCGAGGGAACCTATACTAAAAGATTATAGCTCATAACTACAAACTTGAAAGATCATCTCAAGTCTCGAAGTCCTTCCAGTTCGGTATTTTTTATGTTTTGCTTTGTAATATATTTTTTCTGACGTAAGAGAAAATTAAGCATATTCTGTATTTACACAAAAACTGATACAACAAATTTACGAGGAGGCAAGATTAAAATGACACTCAGTAAATTTTATGGACTCATCAATTGGTTGATCCATACGATTTGTCTTTGTCTAAAAAAAAAACTAAGGCTAGTGTTACTGTTACAAAATATTGGAAATTATTATAAATAAAGGAATGTATCTCCCTCATGCAAAGCTTTGATTCCTTTCACGGATTTGGCTATACTTTTTGGACCTTTTGAATTATAGCTCTTCATCTATTATATAAGCTTTGGATTTCAAATATTTTGGCCTCGAACATCACTGAAGAAACATGTTTTGTCGAAATGCACATCTGGTGCAAGAACATTGGTACCGTTAATGTTTATCTTTACAGTACTGCGATTGTGGTTTAAAATTTACGTCGTCTTGTCTTTTAAGTACCGAACATGACATATTCCCGATTATAACTGTTTTGCTGAGTGTAAATTAGCTATAAGATGTGTCACGGTATTTGTTTATACAACATTCATGTATCTAAATACGATGTTGTATTTGTGATTCTGAACGGATGTAGTTAAATGTCTTAACGTTTGTAGTTGTAATACTATTGTTTTTTTTAATTTCTATTCGTATTTAAAAGTAAAGATAATGCATCACCCAATAAGTTTCTAGTTTAAATCATCTAAAAGTACGCGAATTATTAGTTTGACAGTTTTATTTAGAAGAAAAACCGACATAAATAGATAAACAATAAATTATATACTTAATGACACAATCCTTCACGAATAGTTTTGTATTTGTTATCAAATACATCTATTTCTATAATTACAAACCTGATTTTTAACTATATCATCTTTTTAGAAATGTACATGTGTCGTCACTGTTGGGGCGTCGATTCAATCGTGTGACTAACATTGCGGGGTTTGGTTGTGCTGTCCTATGTTGTTTAAGGTTTGATTCGGTGGTTAGTCAGCAATTCGGTGTTGATATGGATCATCAACGCTCTTAAAATTTAATTTTTAATTTAAAAAAAAAAGAAGAAAACAAAAGCGACGTTTAGTGAGATGGTGAAATCGATCATTCAATTGAGCATGGGGAGTAGAATTGTAATGCGTAGAAGAACCAAAGGCCTGTAAGTTGTTGCAAAATTGCAGGGATTTTTATCTAAAATTCAGCAGTAGATTCTTTAAATTTTTAAGAATCCACATCTGATTGACACTACAGGTTTAATATATATCATCACAATATTTTTAAAGACCATCTTTCACTATAGAAAGAATAGTAGTCAACGCTTTCGAAAGATGTCCTTTTCCGTTCTATTGATCAGTACTTCTGACTTGTGTGTCTTTATATGCCATGCTAACATAAAAATCGTAAACCATTAATGCTTTATGTTTATCCCATTTTAGCTAATTAAATAACTTTTAAAGCAGCTCAATTGGGAAATTCAAATTAAAGGTGCGGCATGGGATAAGTAGTTATTTTTACCCTTTTTGTTAAGTATGTAATTATTTCATTTGATTACTGATGCAAAAGGACTCAGACACATACTCTTTATCTGCTTTTTCAAAGATAGCAATATTATATGGCGCAAATAATTAATCTTCACAGAGAAGAACTCAATAGATAATTAAAACTATTACAAGAAAGGATTATAGAGAGAAAAAAATGAAAAGACAGTTACATTATTGAATGCAGTAACGTATTTTGCCAAGGATTATCACAGATATAAAACAAAAATATACTTTAATGTATCTTAAAAGTATCTGCTTTACCTTTCAAAGCACCTGAGATCACCCCTAGTTTTTGGTGGGTTTCTTGTTGCTTAGTATTTAGTTTTCTATGTTGTGTCATGTGTACTATTATTTTTCTGTTTGTCTTTTTTCATTTTAGCCATGACATTGTCAGTTTATTTTCGATCTATGAGTTAGACTGTCCCTCTGGTATCTTTCGCCCCTTTTAAAGCAGTACGTATATTACTCGTGTTATCAAAACAAAATATAATAATATTATAATTTAAGCTTTTTGTCAAAAGGGTTGATCCATGGAGTATGGTGAAGTTTTTAATTGACAGCATATAAGTTGAATTTTGAGAATTTTTCCAGCAGACATTGGAAACAGATGTGGGTTTCTCCTTTTTGTCTTTTTCGTTTTTAGCCAGGCGTTGTCAGTTTATTTTCGAATTATGAGTTGGACTGTCCATCTGGTATCTTTCGTCCCTCTTTTACAGTCTTTTCTTATTGTCCTATAAATCGGATTTGCTTCATACACTTTAGAGAAAACAAAACAAGAAAATCAATGAAACTAGATCATTATATCTTTCTTACAGGTGTGTAAATGAAAAGTTAAATAACAATAAAAACGAACTCCGATTGAAATTTAAAACGGATAGTCAATTACATGTATCAAATGACAGAATCTGAAACTCAAACTAGTCAAACGAATGAATAACAAATGTCATATAACTGATTTGGTACAAGATCTGGTGGTCATTGAAATGAAAAGATATAGAATGTTGTAAGTCAAAAGAGCCTTATAAATGAGTTTCGGTACAAATTTTCGTGTAACCTTGTATTTTTTGATATTCATTGGGTAAATAAGGATCCTGTTGCTTGTTTTACTTCCAGTTGTAGCCCATATAGATTGGATCATCACTATTTATATTTTTATAAACAGCTGAATCTTTTCGATATCGAGCATAAGATTATTAAATAATTTTACTTGTATTGAGTTGCTTCTTCATTTGCTTTCTTTTATATTCCTATGCGTCCTTGTATTTAAAAAAAAAACCACTCAGTCTGTCATTTTGTTTTATTATCATCTTGTAGTGAAATTGTGCCGTAGAAACAATTGATGTGCAATTAGGAAAACAGAAATATAATGCATGTCACATTGGTTATAGGGTATATTATTCTTGATTCCAACTAAAGGCATAATTATTGTTATCTCGGTCTCTAGAGGAGAGTTGTCTCATTGGCAATCCGTCCACATCTTCTTTTTATATATATCTTTATAATCATCTTTAAAAATGTCGATATGATCAATTAGACAGAGATGATTGAAAACCAATAAAACTCGATACACGCATCTGCAACATTGTAATCACTAAAATGACGTACTGATCCTCAGGACATCATTAAGAATTCTTGTAATGCTACCGAGATTTATCAAGACAATGTTCAAACATAAAAGTTTACTTATTTTAAAACAAAGTGGATTTTGTTACATAAGAATTACTTTAAATGTGCATGTCAGTTTGAAATTTCTAATATCCGGCGGCCTTTACATTATAAAATTTTATTCTAGATTGAAATAACAAATAGTTGTCTTATAAGAACAAGACAAATAGAAAAACAAATAATCCGTTTGCGGAAAAAAAATGATAACCTTGTTGCTACAACAAATCAATTGCAAAAATCTAAGTTGCAATATATAAAGAAATATATAACACTATTTATCTAAATAAGAGTTTTTACTGATGACTTGTAACAATAGCTGTTGAGTGGTAAAAAAAGGAAAACGATAATAAACGGGAAATTAAAAAAGGTCGAATTCCAGGATGAACAAACTACATCATGGCGAATATAAAGAAAGATAAAGAGACAAAGAAGGTTCAATAGAATGCTACAGATAAAAGTTAATATTGATCAAAACGAACCGCACGAAACCGGAGATGAACTCAGGTAATAACTAATTTTAAGCCTTGAGGATTGAATCTAAAAATATTTTTTTAAAATGTATTAGGAAAAGCCAAACAAACAACTTTATTTTAGTACGTGGAGACCAAACAACCCGATCTTAATCTTCTAGAAAATACTGAATTTAATTTTAACAATGTTCCGTGAAACCTTTGTCGTCCCTATTGCAAGATCAGAATCGACAAAAGAGTAAAATAAAAAAAAGAACTCCGAGGAAATTTCAATCGGAAAGTCCCTCATCACATGGCAAAATCAAATGACAAAACACATCAAACGAATAGACAACAACTGTCATATTCCTGACAAAGTAACATTGTACATTATTTTCGAAGAAAATGTTTTCAACGCAGCAAAATTCTTAAGACCAAGGCATAAAGCTAAGACACCAAAACAAACTTCAAACCAACTGAAACCTTTCAATATCTGCACAAACACAGCTGACACTTAAAAAGCATTTCATAGAATTGTTTTAAGGTCAAATATTTAGATTTTTAAAAAAAAGGCAGTAAATCTTAACTTTTTAAAATAGGTCTTCTTTAGCGAGAGTATGACATTTCCAAAGTCAATGAATTTGTGATAGATAACTACTTTTTTTATAATTATTTGTTTGTATTTAATGATCCAAACTTTTTATTTGTTTCTATCGTTGAACACGAATATTAGCATCCGACCTGATACAAATCCGTTCTCGTAAACTGATCAGTTGCAAATGTTCCCAAGTTTGTTCAGAACACAATGGCACAGAGCTTCGAGTGTTGTTTGTATAAAAAAAATCATGTAGCCATTTTTCTAGGTCTCTTGTTATGTTATGTTCCTCCAATGATTAAACAACTATAGCCAACTTGAATGTAAATATTGATCCCAGAATAAAGACCTATGGAAATCGTTTATTCTACTAATTTCTTTTTTAGTTTTGTTTTAGTATAAGTTTGACTAAATGTTTTATGTCTCATAAATACTAAGAGTACAATGTGAATCCATACTTTAACCAAATTCTACTATTTTACCAATTGTCATATGATAATGAAATCAATTCCTTTTTCATTAAGAATTATTATTTGTAAGTATGAGATTTTATCAACAAGTGCCATGCATATACATTAACAGTTAAAAGTAAATGTTAATACAATAGAATCGTATAAAGATAAGAGGTACCAAAGGTATGGTACATTTCAGCAGAATATTGAGAAAATTCGTGATTATTTAAAAATAAATATCATCAACATGAAAGTAACGGTAAGTGTTGTTTTTAACAATTAAAAGCAATTTCGACGGGTCTTTACTGAGTTTAGTCTGTGATTCGTAACCGTACAAAAACAGGTCTGCTATTAAAGGGGCAAATTAGTGCCCATATGGATGCCTACAACCTGTCGATAAACTTTGTTGCAGAAACGAACATACAAATTATAAAGGGAAACAGCTTCAATCATCTCATCACATCTCCAGTAAGTATATCTAGGATATGTACCTTTAGCATTAGGGAAGAACGCTTTAAATGAGTTGCAGCAAATTTATTTGCATTCAGATTTACAAAAAGACCATTTAATTAAATAGGAAAACCTTTTTAGATAAGATAGTGTGGAAGTAAAGTGTAAAGAGAAGAAAAATCAAAACTGTCAACAGTATCAAAAGGGGCATCAAAAGCACGTAATCTATCTAAAACATCAAAATAATATTTTTCACTCCAAAAATAGTTTATTCCACTATGTACATATTTTAATACACAAGTTTATGATAAGCTCTTTAATAGAAGTTAACGAACTTGTTCAAAGCACCGAAAGATTAGTTGTAGAGCACTTACTAGAGACCGACATGAACCGATATTTCAATGTTTTTTTGTGTAGTTTGTGTAGCTAATACATAGTAGGGACCTTCAAATGTTCAGACGTAGCCTTACGCATTGGTGCAGTAGTGATATGTTTGTTTTTAATATGACTCTCTGTGGAGCGGATGGACTTGAATGTAGATGAATTTAAAAATCCATTCTTAAGAAAATCCATGTAGTATATGCGGCATACCACCACCTGATTGTTGACTGATGGAATATCTAAAGAAAAAATGGCAGGTTGAACCTGGTTTTATGGCTAGCCAAACCTCCCGCGTATGTGGCAATGTTGAATATACCGTTAGAATTACAGCATTGCATGACAGGAATACAGTAACAAATAACACAAGAATACTCAGGCAGATACATACATAAATTAATCATAGAACAGTACATTACAAACATGTAATAATATTCACTTTTAATTTGAAATTAAATATTAATTTAAGAAATATATCTATTGGCAAATTTCAACAACATTTCATTACAATAAACCGCCGGCTCTGGAATTTGTATTAATATTTTTTAACAGTCGAGTGACATTGTTTTATTTTTGTTCAATCGCACATTGATTTTTTTCATTAAATCTAAATAGAAATTCTCAAACAAACGATTCTGATTTTTTAAATATCAAAAAAAAAAATACCCGGGGTAATACAAAAACAAATCTAAACTCATGAAAACCTACAACAATCATTCAATGAGTATTTCTATTTATATAACTCTGAACTATCAATGGCTATACCTTTGAAATTGTTATCGTGTTTTTAGGTTAAATGTGGAAAACGTCAGCTAATATCAACAAAATAATGTGAACTGACATGAGCAATCTCTGAGACACCATCTGCTTGTCTGCGATTACTTTGAATAAGGAGCAAATAGAATATCAGCAAAATAGTACAAGTATTTGTGTTAAAAGACCGCTGAAATAACAAAATTGATTGTTCAGGACTTCGATTTGAACATTTCCCCAGTTTTTGGTGAGGTTCGTATTACTAAGTCTTTAGTTTTCTATGTTGTGTCTTGTGTACTAGCCATTTCAGCAAAATTTTAAACATTTTTGTTTTCATTACAAATTTTATTCATTACACTATTAGTTGTTACTTTATGAAATGGTACAAAAATCCACTTAAACAATCGATTCATTTTTGCGCCAGATGACTTTTTAAAAAAACTACAAATTATCTCCCACTCTTTCACTATGAATATATATATATACATATATCAATATATATAAAGAACATCAGTTGTTCGACCTGTTAGTCAAAAGCATTTTGATTAAATATACTTTTTCACTTTTTTGGTCTTTTAGAAAGTGTCGTTTGTGCTGTATTTAGACTCTTCTACAACGAAATTTGTTTTACATGCACACGCATAAAAATTGCGGTTTTTATCCAACGCAATCATAGGTTTGAACGTAGTTTTCAATTTAGACTTGCATATATCAATAAATATATAATGATCTGAATAATAGAATAATAGCCAACGATAAATCTTAAAGGATCATATAATTATGATACAGAACACTACAAAATATAATATATAACAAGTCTAAAAGGGTATAACATCAATCAAAAAATAACAAAAATCGAAAAAATATGTTAGATATTTCGGATAACAGATATCCTTCATCAGTATGCTAACAAAGTTAAATAAATCATGTCAATCTATTCTAATTATAAAACTATCACAATCTTGAATTTATACACACACAAACAACAAACAGTTTAAGCGAACATTAGAGACGCTGTTACAATTTTAAAACTTTCAAACACGACCCAAATACTGTTAAGATATTCCAAAATAAAGAAAGTAATGAATAGATGTTGGTTTTTGATTAGAAAAATTAGTGATACATTTTTACTAAGGTTAAGTTAAACGTGAGTGCGTACTTATACATCCCTTCCAATCCAGTAACTTAAACCAGTATTATTAAAAAATATCTTTATGTGTTAGAGTCCAGTTCGGAAGCCGGAGTTACTGGAAACAAGTTTAGGCAGGAAAATGAGTTATGGTAGGGATCATGAGTGACTTGTTCTATTTTTCTTTTCATTAATGCCCTCTAAGGAAACTGTCATGAGCTTTCTCGTCCAAAACCTTTCCCGAGCAAGTATGTCGGCCCTTGATCAACCCTCGTTATGATCTATGATAGTGATGGTAAGATTTTTTTATATTAGCTTGGGTGTGCCAATGTGATCTCAAATGACGTCTTATGGGGAAGTCGTCTGTGCAGTGCACTTGTTTCATTTAGAGAAAGCGTTTTGCTCACATTTACACGTATGTATCTCTTTCTTTGAGGTAGTTTAGTTACATCGCTATTTAAACTCAAATCCCCTGCGATGCGTGAAAGGGGGTTTCTTTATTTAATTTTGTTTTAAAAAGACAAATTTTCTAACGGTCGATTTGGTATACAACATTTGACTTATTTTTTATAAAGTTGACTTATACAACAGAAAACGGTTACTCAAACTGTCTGGGAAAAAATTGAGTTTTGAAACGGGGAACACGACCATGGAGCAGACAACAGCGGAAAGCATATGTGTACACTTCTTCATTTATCACTTGGGATTAATCGTTCATTTATCTATTATTTTTACCTTTTGTTCTAAAATAAATACCAGACAGCTCTGTTTGAATTGAATAATTATCAGTCTGGGTGTGAACCGTTGTGCATCGCCTTGATGACTGGTTGTAATAAATTGCATCACAGAAGTCTTCAGAGTCACACATACAACCGCATTCTATTAGGCCTAGGGTAGTTATACTTTTACCAATGACTCCCTGTACAGGACTAAAATCAAGTTCAGGAATGTTAATCAGGAATTTTTCTGCTTTACCTGAAAACATTAATAAAATCATCATTGTTAAGACTATTTGTTTAAGAATACATAGTTTGACATTTTTAACCTTGAGCTTAAGGAATTCTTTGGAATAATTGAACAATCTATTTAAAAAAAATGTGTACTTATATTTTTGAACTGTTGGCAAATAAATATGAGTTTAGACTTTCTAATCATGAGCTTAGGAAATCCCTAATGGAAACTTACGTAAACTGATTATCCAGCCTTTTTTTAAAAACAAAATATGAAGTTTTCTTTGGTAGGATTGTTCTTATTTATGCTGTTAGTAAAGGCTCAGTAATAATAAAAGCATGAATTATGATACATCAAACGA